>NC_051311.1:109359383-110629383 GCF_015220235.1 Choloepus didactylus | reverse complement strand
TCAAAATAGCAAATATCTTTGGCAGTGGTAGCTTAGGCAAGTAATGCAGTTCTCCAACTTGCAATTTGTTCTTCTGAGATGGTATATTCCACAGCCGCAAAATATACAGCTCAGCCCTATAGATCAATCAGATTTACCCTTTACCCTCCTTGAATTGTGCTCATAAATTTGCTTGGGTCATTTCTGCGAATCTTATGAAAACGAGGCTCCCTTTTCTCTTCCAGGTTCAAACCACCGTGAAGCGCCAGTGGGCGCAGTTTAGAACCCAGTGGAACCAGCGCTGGAGGAGCCGCCGCTCCGCCCGCTCCACCTCTAGCGCCGCCGTGTCTGCCGGCGACCCTGCCGTCTACATCTGCCACCAGGAGCGCAGAGACGAGGCGGCCAATGATAAGGGTGAAGAGGGAGGCGAAGTCATCGCGTTGAAAATCATAGCACAAGAGTCATCTGCTTGAATGTGAAGCACAGCAGCATTGTGATCACTGAGCCTTCACTTCCTGGGAGAAAGATAGACCATACATTTAAAGCGACCCTCATCCTCCCAGGAGCAGAACATATCATTTGTGAAGAATAATTAAGTGAATTTGTCCATAGTGAATCTGAGGAAAGTTATATTTGGTACTATTGCTTTGGGAGACAGTCTAGGAATGGAGTCTCCCATTGCAACACTTGTGAACTCCATCATTCATCCAGGACTGAGATGTGGGTGTCATAGGAATATAAGCAGAGTATCCAAGAAAAACACAATAAAATTGGCATAGTTCAGATACAGGGTGCTCCTTATTAATCTTGAGCCATTTATACCTTTGAAAAATTAAAATCATTGTCAATATTCTTTTTAACTCTAGACTTTGAATTAGACTATCTCTGTATTTGGCTATGGATCTGACTTTTAAATTATTTTTATTTCAGTCACTTCTGCTGTTATTCCAATGTCTTACCATCCACACAATGCCAGCTGCACCAATTATAATGCAACCATTGCCAGGCAAACTGGCTTTCTAGAAGAAAGATGACTAATCATGTGGGGGAAGTACCTGCATTGGCAGGCAGTAATGTAATGCTTAGAATGAAAAAGAAATTTAAAGTCCAATTGCTTGAAACTCTACATGGACCAATTTGTTAATTGGTTTATTAATACTGTGCACTAAGCTTGGTTTGGGGCATTCTTGCCCTTTGGGCAGGCCCTAAATGCTGTAAGGAATTGACCTTAATATTGAATATGCTTTGGGCACTAACATTTATGAATCGGGAGGTCACAGGGAATTCATCACCAAATTTTTCACAAAATTGCCAAAAATATAATTCCTTGTGGAAGAGCATACCCTCTTTAAAGACAGTTTTCCACTTTCCTAAGCTCCAGCATTTATAAAGTAAATTACTCCAAGGTTTATAAAGCAAATTACCTCTTGCCCTTGGGTGCTATCTAGCTGCAAAAGATAAATTTGTTTAAGACTGGTAATTAAAAGACTCCATATAAGTCCATTCACTGCTTTCCACCCAGCTTTAAAGTTTAACAAGATCTCAGTCTTTTCCAGGAAGATTCAGCAGGGCTAATTAGAAATCAGTTTGTAGCTGACCTCTTGTTTGCTGCTATTACAAAAACAGGAGAAAAAGAAATGTAACTGTAACCACATACCAATTCATGTTAAAAGAAAAGTAGAGTTCCTCATTAAAACCCAATATTATATTACCATGTCTCTCTTCAGTATAAGATCTTCAAAAATCCCTGAATAAACCAGTGTCATTACTGGCACCTGATATAAATTTGTGAATTTGCAACAGTAATCAGTTACCATTATTTAATTTGTATGCTAAATGAGGAGATACACTGAAACTCTCCAAATCTCAAGTCACATCTGTGTCATCTTATACCACTGCCTTTCAGAAATGATTTAGCTATGGAGAGACAATGAATTGATTTTTTTCTGGTTACACATTTAGTGCACCCAAAGAAAATTAGGTTCCTCCAATGAAAATGCATTTTGGATACTACAGAAGTTTTTATCTGCTTTACTGAATATAAGGGAGTCAAAAAGAAGGTATTTTTCCAATCACAGTGTTTATGTAATGCGGTTCCTATTTTTGTTTACAAACATGGAAAACAGAGTATTCCAGGCAGCTGTCATACAAATGTTATAATATATTGCTAAAATATTGTAGATGTTTATTGTGCTTTCTAGTAAGAGCTCAAGAAAACAAAATAGCTTATTGTAGAATTGTACATGATGCCAAAATTATGTGAAATGCTTGTGCTATGTATATGTATAAATTTAATACAGAGTATGTTACAAGCAAAAAGATGTATATTTGCATATTTTTCTAAAGAAATATATCTTCACCTTTTCATTCATTCATCTTGTCTCCCATTCATTCCGTGCTCTTTTTCATTTCAGCCACAGGCTGCTGACATCCCATCTAGTTTGTACTGCGGGAGGGGGAAAGACAATCCAAAGTATAGGGTAGAGACTATGTGTAAAAATATCAATGTTATTTTCCTTATTGGTCCTTAACCTTCAATTTGACTATAAACTCAATTTCTCATGCCCTTGATAAAGCATAAGTTTGGAAAGCACAACAAAGGAATCTAGGGCAAGAAAATACTGTGTGCTTTTATTGTTCTTTTTTTTTCCCTCATTATTCTGAGATCAGACTTGAACTGTCCAACATTTTCACATTATATCAGATGATTAGAATTGTTATAATCATCAGTTTTTAATACAGTTTGGGAGTGAGACTAAGGCTGGCTAATGACAACTAATTAAATGTCATTAAAATGCATAAGGCCACTATTGTAAAGATATTCAGATCTGGAAAACACGAAATGGAAAAAAGTGAAGATTAAATGAGAACTGTGGTGGGCTAATAAAAGGGAACAGGAGCAACTTGTAGGTTCTTCACGTTAGGTGATAGCATTCAAAATTGTTAGCCTCATGAGACTGGAGAACTTTTTCAGAAAGGATCGATAAAGGCCACATCTTTCCTTCTGTGTCCTGAAGGGCAGAACAAATAGATAAGATTACCCTTGTGATCTTGAAGAACAAGATGAACTTCCCATCACACCGTAAAATGAGATTCTCCAGTAGGGTAACTTGAACTCAGATGGTCAGCTGCCCACCTGCTTTGATCCCTACTACAAAGCGACCTAAAATAGGCCTGTTGATGCACATGGATATCACAGCTCCTGAAGGAGGAAAGATGAAGGAAACATAGGGCAGAAGTGCTACCATCATGTGGTTCCATCCTTCTCATTCATTCGCTCATTGGTTGAACAGGTATTTCATACACCTTTCACTCAGCTATGCAACAAATATTTCTTAATAGTAATTACCATGGTAACATTTCTTTCAGTGGTAGCTACTTCTTTCCTATGTCAGTAATGCCAAATCAAACCCTGCTGAGTGAACTGTTACCTTAAAAGCACAGCACTGATACCTCTGAGGTGGGAAAAGGAAATAACACGGAGGCCTGGAGATGGTAGCTGAGTGTCATCTTCTGTCCTCATTTGCACTGGGCAGCGGAGCTCAAGTTATAAGACACCATTCTTAGAACAAGCTCTCTGGACAAAGTCTTAGCTAGGACTCATTTCTTGATAATAAGGTCTAAAATAGTGATTCTTCCATTCATTAGATTACAATTCAACTGTTTATATAAGTTAACACTACAGAGTTTAAAATAAGATTGTTCATGAAAAGGGGAGAGCAGAAGCCATATTTAGAAATGCAATCAGGAAAATTCAGAAGAGAACTCTGTTTGTTACTTAGATAGAGGAGTTCAGATGACCCACTCCTAACTTAAACTAATGTAAGACTGATTTTACAGAATTAATGAATAGATAACTGGGGGGAGGGGGGTGTGCAAGAGAGAATAGAGGAAGCAATAACTGGAAACTTTAAAAAGAGTGGTTATATATACATATGGGCAAAGAAAGAGACACCACATTTGAAAATTAATAATTTTATTTCTGAGGATTTTGTTTCTTTGAGATATGGTATTAACATCTGTTTAATATCTCTGAATAACACAAAGTATTGAAGCGGAGAAAACAAAAGTCATTGCAAGTGTAGCTAATATAGGTCAAGAAGATTTTCCAATATATCTCCTTCCATTGGTATAAACAAGAATCTCTAAAAGATGTCAGAGATTTTCCATAATCTTAAGCATTGGTCAGCCAGTCTCTGGAGTCACTGATCAATGTCCATTTTCTATATAAATGAATAGAAATCTAATGCCTTCTAACTTTCCTAGAAACCCTTCCACTGAGACTAAAATGCGCCCTCCCTCTTTGCCTATTGACCAGCAATGCCACTGCATGTCACTGCAGTCTTCTTCACCTAAGAGACCTATTAGCTTATTTTAATTTGGAGAAACTGCTCCCAAATAAAATCAGACAGTTTTGCTAGTGAAGTGTTGAATAGAAATTCATAAAAACCAGTTGCAATGTCTTAAATGAAAAAACTACCTTCAGAATAGATCAGGAAATCTGTCTCCCCCCAAGCCTGCCAGACCTATTGATCAAGCTAGCACACTCTTGCTCCATGCAGAGGCCCTGTAACTAAACAGATACCCAGTTGCAAAGTCCTGAAATTTTTGTACCATAGGGTGAGTGGTTAGTCTCAGAGCAGCAAGCATTTTGCTGGATGTAGAGCCCTCCCCATTGCACCCATGCTTCTGTACATTGCCATCAGGAGAGGAATATTGTAGGACCTAAAGTTGTAGAGACTGTCCCTTAAATAGGAATGACTTCAGAAGAAAAAAATAAAACACCAATCATTGAAACACCGTACTCAATATAAATAGACCTTTAGATATTAGCTCACTGTTTCAGTTTGCTAAAGCTGCCAAATGCAGCACACCAGAAACGGATTGACTTTTAAAATGGGGATTTATTGAGTTACAATTTCCAGTTCTTGGGCCATGAAAATGTCCAAATTAAGGCATCAACAGGAGAATACCTTCTCTGAAGAAAGGTCGCCGGCATCTGGGACACCTCTGTCACACAGAAAGGCACATGACTGACATCTGCTGGTCCTTCTCTCCTGGGTTTTGTTGCTTTCAGCTTCTGATTCCAGTGGTTTTCTCTCTGAGCGTCTTTGGGTTCTCTCTTAGCATCTCTGGGGCATTTCTCTCTCTAAGCTCTCTCCAAATTTCTCTGCCTTTTATCCTCTCATAAAGGACTCCAGTAAAGGATTAAGACACACCTTGAATGGGCTGTGTCACCTCTCAATTGAAACAACCTAATCAAAAGTTCCCACCCACAATAGGTCTGCACCCACAAGATTGGATTAAAAAGAACATGGCTTTTGTGGGGTGTATAACAGCTCCAAACCAGCGCACTCACCTACTCATTATAACAAAGAAATCTTTCTTTACCCCCATTTTAGTGATAAGAAATCTAAGTGGAAGAGAAATTGAATCACTTGTCCACTACAACACAGGCAGTAGTTTACTAGAGTAGGACTTGAATTGAGAGTGCCCAATGCCTCTGTTTTTTAAATCGCTGTGTTGGCTGGCTCTACCACAATATCCTGCCAGGCAAAGCATAGCCGTTTCTCTCTTAATTCTAAACAATACCAATTAGTTGTCTCCTTGATTGAGAAGGGATTGTTTGCAACATGTATCTTTTTGGTCCAGAATTAACTTAATTGGTGGTCCACAGATTCCTTCAAATATGATGGGTCTTCCAATGAAATTCATCTTTCTGTTGTCAGAAGAGTTTCTCTCTGTAGTGATGATTTCTTTTTTTAGCCAGGGTTTTTTTTTACATACAGTCTTAGTGTTCCAGTTTGCTAAAGCTGCCATTATGCAAAATACTAGAAATGGATTTGCTTTTATAAAGGGGATTTATTAGATTACAAATTTACAGTTCTAAGGCCATAAAAGTGTCCAAACTAAGGCATCAAAGAGAGGATACCTTCACTGAAGAAAGGCTGATGGCATCCAGAACACCTCTGTCAGCTAAGAAGACACATGACTGGCATCTGCTGATGGCATCCAGAACACCTCTGTCAGCTAAGAAGGTATGTAACTGGCATTGGGTTGCATTCCAAAATGGCTTTCTCCAAAATATCTCTGGCTTCTGTCTCTTAGTTTCTCTCTCTCAGCTCTTGTGCATCCTTGCTTGTTCCCCCCAGGGCATTTCTCTCTAAGCATCTAGAGGTCCTCTCTCAGCTTCTCTGGAGAAAATGCTGGGCTTCGTCTCTTAGCCTAATATCTTTCTGTCTGCATCTCCAAGCATCTTCAAGCATCTGGGTTCATGGTCAGCCCCTGAGCTCTCTTAAGACTCCAGTAAACTAATCAAGACCCATCTTGAATGGATGGGGTCACACCTCCATGGAAATAACCTACTCAAAAGGTCTTACCCACAGTTGGTTGGGTCACATCTCCATGCAAACAGCCTAATCAAAAGATTCCACCCATAATAAGTCTGCCTCCACAAGATTGCATTAAGGAACATAGTCTTTCCTGGGGTACATAACAGTTTCAAACCAGCACACCATTTCCCCTTGGAATGTGGCCCTTGTGAGGATACTTGGGAGACAAAACACATTTTGGGAAACTTTCCATGACCTTTCAGTGGTAACACCAGGCCTAATTTGAGGCCTGCTGAAGAGCTGGATAAGATTGGCAGGGCTGCACTTACTACGATTTATAGTAAGATTTCCACTTGCTGGTGTTCAAGAATTTGGGCCCGAAAAGTTAGGATGGTCAGTACCATGAATATTCATCCACCCATTCAGCTCTGCACCAATAGTGAGGAGAAGTAGAGAGTCAAGAAGGAAGAGGTCCTGATGAGCCACAGGGCCAGTCAAAATGGCAGACTAGTCAGGATTGCTGGCTCCCTCTCCTGACACCAATCCTGAAGAAAATAATTGGCTGTAAATTTCACCTAATTAGGGGGACACATGCATTTCAAGAAGTAGTAATTAATGAAAAAAAAGAAAAGGAAAAAAAAAAAAAACAAGCAAAAATGAGAAAACCCTAAGCTTCTTAAACCAGTGTTATACATTGAGGAGAGATGGAGGGTATCAGTGGTCTGGAGAGCAGCTAGAGGTAGTGAAAGTGGAGGACAGCACTTTATTGTACTGTGCTGCTCTTGACGCTTTCTGTTGCCTTGGAACACGGCCTGTGGCAACAGGTCTGGTTTCTGGTGTCAGGGTCCATCAGACACTCTCAGAGCATTGCAAAGGTCCTGAAGGGGTAAGGAATTTATGGAACCAAAGAAGTGTGCACCAAGCAGCTGCCTGGGATATTCACGCCTCCCGTTCCTTCCTTTTCAAGCCCACAGGGCTGGTGGATTGTAGCCTTGCTAGACCATCTCAACCTTGGTAGATTTTTCTCCACAAGTTTTGATGGTGGTCAGGTTCGAATGTCACTGATGACATAGCAGCAAAGAAAGAGAACAAAGATATTTCTGTGGTGACTGAGTCTTTACCCTGTGACTCTCCCCTCATTCTCCTTAAATTCACCAGGGCCCACAAAATAAGACCTAGCTTTGGTCATTCCTCAGTAGACATTTTCAGACCAATTATTCCAGGAATAGAAGCTCACAGACCAAAATAAATAGACATTTGAAGAACATAGCTATTCTAGAAAAAACCCAACAAACTAAAGTACATGGTCTGCCACAGAGTGATTGGGTAACATTGATAAAGAATTCCGAATGAGCTTGAAATATATCTTGAAAGACTTAACTATAGTAGCAATATGAAAAGGAAGAAGAAATAATATTTAAAAAGTGGAGATACTGGTTATGAAAAGTGTAATAGTTGGAATAATACTATATGAAATAGTTGAAACAAATAACAGCTTATTAGTGACATTAAAAATGAGTTAGTGAGTTGGAAGAATAGATTGGAAAGCCCTCCCAGAAGAGGCAGGAAAGGATAAAGAGATAGAAAATAGAAAACAAAAACTAAGAGATACAGAGTTAAAAGTGTCAATATCTAGCCCATAGGAGTCCAGAAGGATAAAAAAATGAAGAGAGAGAGAGAAGGGAAAATATTTGAAGAAATAATGAATAAAATCCTCCAGAATTAAAGGAGGATAAAGACCTCAGATAGAAAGTATTCAAAGATTTCCAAGTAGCTACCCAAGGCTAAGAGTCTTGTTTAATCAACAATATTGGGGCAAGGAAAAGATCAAAATGACATGAGAGGGACAAAAAATTAAATGAATAATTGGGAGGATGGGGAGATGGGTTGTTTGAGGTGTTCTTTTACTTTTATTTTTATTTATTGCTATTTTCATTTTATTATTTTTGGAGTAATGAAAGTGTTCAAAAATTGACTGTGGTGTGAATGCACAACTATGTGATGATACTGTGAACAACTGTACACTTTGGATGACTGTATGGTATGTAACTATATTGCAATAAAATTGCAAGGGAAAAAAATTACATGAGAATAGGCTGAAGATTTTCTATTTTAGTGGGAAGTTAAAGATTTCAATAATTAAGAAAGCAATATGAAACTCACCAAAACTCCATCCCCTGGGAATTCTTACTATTTGGCCTGTTAGTTCAATGACAAGCTCCATTCTCATGGTTTATCTTTATCCAACCTCACTCAGAGCTTACTCTATGTGAATAGCCCTATCCCTAGGGTGATTGATGAAAACAATAAACAAAGCAATTATTTAAATTTCAGCTGCTTTAAGTGGCGATATCAGTTGGAGTAAACCAGAAGCTATCCAAAAATCTTTAAAAAGGAGAAAAAAGTGGGGAATGGGATGTCCATATGGAGCTTTGAAAAGTTCCTGCATATTCATTAACATCCAGAAGGCACTTACATTCACAGGGCTGGTACACATGCACAGAAAAGACTTCAGAAGATCCTAAATTCTCATATTTGGTTAACCTTGAGACTCTTCCAAACAAGAAGAGGTGCAAACTATCTGCCAGAGCATTTAAGATGTGCCACAGTATACATACACACAGAGTCCTTGCCAAAGACTAGGAGATTTTGGTTCAAAACAATTAAGAAAATCTCCATACAATAATTAGCTGAACACAAAGCTATCTGAGCAGAGATTTCAGTGGTCTCACATCACATAGACCACATTTATTACAGAATTCATCCCAGGAAATTCATTATACAAAATAAACATCATCATCAACAACAAACTCTGGGGGGAGAGGGAATATCTGATTTCCAGAGATATTACATGATAGTATTAAAATGTCTTGTTTTCAATGCAATGACAAGACATGCAAAGAACAGAAAAATTGTGGCCCTATACAAGGGGAAAAGGGGTCAATAGAAACTGCCTGAGGGAAGCCTGGATGTTGGACCTCTTAGGCAATGACTTTAAGTCAGCTGTTAAACGTATGCTCAAAGAACTAAATAAAACCATGACTAAATAATTAAAGGAAAGATTTTAACTGTTTCCTCCCCAAATATAAATAAAAATCAAGAGATTAGAAATTATAAAGAACCAAACAGAAATTCTGAGTGAACAGAACAATAACTGAAATGAAGGAATTCACTGGAGGGGCTCAATAGCAGACTTTAACTGACAGAAAAAAAGAATCAGTGAATTTCAAGATAGTCAGTTGAGATTATCCACTCTGAGGGATGAGAAAAAGAAAAGAATGAAGATAAACAAACCGAGTCTCAGAGACTTGTGAGCCATTTTCAAGTATACCAGCATAGGCAAACTATCCTTCAAAACTAAAGGAGAAATTAACGAGATTCCTTAAGCTGATATTAAAAGAATACTAGACAGTAACACAAATCCACATAAGAAATAAAGTGCAATATTAAAGGTAACTATATAGGTAAATATTAAAGACAGTATAAATGTATTTATTATTATTATTAAGCAGTCATTTATTAGAACCCTCAATAAATTGGAAAATTTCCCTCTGAAAGAGCAGCTTTTAGAATATGCTCTGGGGTCATAAAAAGTACAGTCCTGCCTTCTCAAGGCATATGTTATGTGTAAAGAGCACTGGATTTGGAGTCCAGAAACTTACTAGCAGTGCAATCCAGGATAATTCACTCTTTTTACACCTTCACAACTGGAGAGTGATACTTGGGGTCAGGTAGGGTGAAGCCAGAGCCCTGAAAGATCTTGATGCAGAGGATTAGATTCTGCTTCCAAAGCTTGAGAAGGCAGAACAGACCTAAGACATTTTAGAAATTGTTTCAAGAGTAGGAGTTGAAAGAATAGATTTTCCAATTAATCTTCAAATTAACAACAAAAAAAAAATCAAACAGGGCAAAACAATCTGTTCCCCTGTTCCAGTTTGCTAATGCTGCCAGAATGAAAAACACCAGAAATGGATCAGCTTTTATACAGGGGGTTTATTTGGTTAAAAAGTTACAGTCTTAAGGCCATAAAGTATCCAAGGTAAGTCATCAACAATTGGGTACTGTGCCAGTTTGAATGTATTATGTCCCCCAAACGCCATTATCTTTGATGTAATCTTGTGTGGGCAGACCTATCAGTGTTAATTAGATTGTAATTCTTTGAGTGTTTCCATGGAGATGTGCCCCACCCAAATGCGAGTGATGACTCTGATTGGATAATTTCCATAAAGGGGTTGGCCCACCCATTGGGTGGGTCTGAATTAAATTACTGGAGCACTATATAAGATCAGACAGAGGAGTGAGCTTGCTATAGCCAAGAGGGACACTTTGAAGAAAGCACAGGAGCTGCAGATGAGAGACAGTTTGAAACACCTGTTGAAAGCAGACTCTTGCTCTGGAGAAGCTGAGAGAGGACAAACATCCTAAGTTACAACTAAGAGTGACATTTTTGAGGAACTGCAGCCTGGAGAGGAACATCCTGGGAGAAATCCATTTTGAAACCAGAACTTTGGAGCAGACGCCAGCCACGTGCCTTCCCAGCTAACAGAAGTTTTCTGGACACCATTGGCCATCCTCCAGTGAAGCTACCCGATTGCTGATGTGTTACCTTGGACACTTTACAGCCTTAAGACTGTAACTGTGTAACCAAATAAACCCCCTTTTATAAAAGCCAATCCATCTCTGGTGTTTTGCATTCCGGCAGCAATCGGGTACCTTCACTGGAGGATGGCCAATGGCGTCCGGAAAACCTCTGTTAGCTGGGAAGGCATGTGGCTGGTGACTGCTTGCTCCCAGGTTGTGTTTCAAAATGGCATTCTCCAAAATGTCTGCATCAGCTTCCAATGGCCATCTTCAAAATGTGTCCTCTCAGCTGCAGCTACTCTGTCAGCTCCTGTGTGTTCTTCTAAGTGTCCCTCTTGGCTGTAGTAAGCTTGCTCCTTCTGTCTGAGCTTATATAGTTCTCCAGTAGACTAATCGAGGCCCAAGCTAATGGGCAGGGCCACACCTCCATGGAAACTATCCAATCAGAGTTATCACCTACAGTTGGGTGGGTCGCATCTCCATGGAAACACTCAGTCAAGGAATTACAATCTAATCAAACACTATTATGTCTGCCCACACAAGATTGCATCAAAGATAATGGTGTTTTGGGGGACATAATACATTCAAACTGGCACATGCCCCCAACCCCCAATAAACTAACCAGGACACTGTATTTTCAAGGTCTCTGAAAAAAAAATCAAGTGACAATTACAAAAAATTATAGTAAGATACTTAAAGGATTTTATTCATATTTTGGGGTTAGAATTGGAGATAGAAAACAGACCTGACAATGTACTCAAGGTATATGAAGGGGCTAGAGGTTCATCAATACCTCCTTAAGGGCTTACATATGCCAGACCCTGGAGATGCAAGGGTGAATAAGACAGGTAATACTGTGGCTGTCAGGGAGTGGGATGGAAAACCATAGCTTCAGGACATGGACCCTGGGGCCTTGGGGACCTGGGCAAGCTCTTCCTGGACCTCAAGTTTCCTGTCTTAAATGGAAATAATAGTGCATTTTCCCACCTCCTCACAGGGTTGCTATAGAAATTTTTAAAATGGATATGAAGTTGTTTTGTAGGACATTAAGTAGAGAGGTTATTAATGAAAATAATAGAAATAAACATGTCTTTCTGCATCTTTTATCCTCTAAATCAGGGTTGATCAGCCTCAACACTATTGATATTTTGGGCTAGATAATTCTTTTGTTGGGAGAGCTGTCCTGTGCACTGTAGGATGTTTAGCAGTATCCTTGGCCTCTATCCATCACTTGCCAATAGCACTCTTCTCCTCCAACTGTGACAATCTCAAAGGTCTCCAGACATTGCCGAATACATTGCCTGGAGTTCAACATCACTCCAGTGGAGAACCACTCCTCTAAAGCAGTGCTTCTTGACCAGATTAACCCTTGGAATTATTAAAAATGTATAGATACCTGACTTCCACTTCATATCTACTGACTCAGGATTTTTGGTGTACAGTGAAGATGAGTGACTTCTTTTTTCTGTTAACTATAGTCTCTAGTGTGCATTGATTGTATTTTTTTCCCCAATACCACCCTATTTTAACACCTTGCAAAGCTGACATTCATTTCTTCTCCCTCATGTGAAAACATATTTGTACACTTTATCACAATTGTTGAGCACTTTATGTTTCAGTGAGTTATACAGTCCCAGTCTATTTTTCCTCTTTTCTTCTGGTTGTCCCATAGACCTTCCTCTTTATACCATATTCACAGCCATCTTTGTTCAGTGTACATACATTGCTGTGTTACCATCACCCAAAATTGTGTTCCAAACCTCTCACTCATTTCTTTTCCTATCTGTCTGTAATGCTCCCTTTAGTATTTCCTGTAGATCAGGTATCTTGTCACAAACTCTCTCATTGTCTGTTTATCAGAGAATATTTTAAACTTCCTTCACATTTGGAGGACAGTTTTGTTGGATAGAGGATTCTAGTTTGGCAGAGTTCTTCTCTTTCAGTATCTTAAATATAACACACCACCTCCTTCTTGGCTCCATAGTTCCTACTAAGAGTCCGCACAGTTCTTATCAAGCTTCCTTTGTATGTGATGGATCACTTTTCTCCTGCTGCTTTCTGGGTACTCTCTTTGTCTTTGATGATAATCTGATTATTAAGTGTCTTGGCATAGGTTTATTCAAATCTATTCTGTTTGGGTTACTCTTAAGAGATGGGAAATATTCATTGATTATTTCCTCTATTATTGATTCTGCCCCCTTTTCCCTTCTCTTCTCCTTCGGGACATCCATGACACATACATTCATATGCTTCATTTTGTCATCAATTCCCTGAGATGTTGCTCATATTTTTCCATTCTTTTCCCTACCTGTTCTTTCATGTGCAAGATTTCAGGTGTTTTGCTCTCCAGTTCCTAGGTATTGTCTTCTGCCTCTGAGATCTGCTGTTGTATGTCTCCATTGTGTTTTTCATCTCTTGTGTTGTGGCTTTCATTTCCATAGATTCTGCAGTTGTTTTTTTCGAACTTTCAATTTTTACCTTATGTTTGCCCAGTGTTTTCTTTATAGCCTTTATAGTCTTTTGCCATATCTTCCCTGAACTCATTGATTTGGTTTTTTAATTGATTTAGCATAATTCTTTGAAAGTCTTTAAGAGATTGTTTCATTAAAGTGAAACAATATCTCAACTGTATCTTGACTGAGGTGTAAGTTTGTTCCTTTGTCTGGGCCATATCTTCATTCTTCCTAGTGTAGATTGTAGTTTTCTGTTGTCTATACATCTGGTTTCCTTGGTACCCCAATCAGATGTTCCCCAGACCAGAATGGGCTCAGATCTCAGAATGGGTTTATACTCAGTTTCAAGTCTCCCTGCGGGTATGTCTTAGAGATATGAGTCTTTCCTATGAGGTCTCTAGCAGCTGTGCTTTTCCTAACCTGCCAAGCAGGTGGCGCCTGTCAGCCTGTTGCTCCTGACTGGTTGTAAGGAGGTGTGACCCCCTTAGTTTCTGTTTTGGCTGTTTTTCCCCCAGGCTCTGGGGTCTGGTTCTGATGGAAGGTGGGTAGTAGAGCTGGGACCCACCTCCTTCCTCTTAGGGAAGATACACCCCTTAGGGAGTTATCATCTGCACCTGAATAGTTCCATTGTCCTCTCTGACTCTGCCATCTCACCCTTGTCTGGGTCATAGCACTGCAAACTGAAAATGGCTGAGGCTTTCTCCACTGAACCGCTCAGGTTGAAAGAGAGGAAAAGGGGCAGAAATCCCCCTTTCAGAGCCAGTCCACAGTCCCCCCAGTTTCACCTGTCAGCCAAAGATAACACCTAGTCTTCTGGGCTCCCCCTCCTGGGACAGAGGAGTCTTCTGGCTCTTTAAGTTCATTTATCACTAAAAGCCTCTGCTTGTTAGGGGGTTGTAGCTTGTATTCAGCAGTCCACACTTGTTAATTGAAACCCTAGGTTGGAGCTGGGCTGAGCTATATTCCACTGCTCAGAGAGTGCTACTTTCTACCACAATGAGGTTTTGCAGCTCAGCCTGCCATGGGAGGAGGGAGCCCCCGGTGCAGTTCTTCAGTTTTATTACAGATTTTATGCTGCGATCTCAGGCATTCCTCCTGATCCAGGTTGGTATACGATGTGTTGACAGTCATGGTTGTCCCCTAGCAATTATTCCAGATTATTTAATAGTTGTTCCTGGTTTGTTTATTAGTTGTTCCAGGGGACTAACTAAATTCCACTCCTCTCTATGCCACCATCTTGCCCCTCCTGTATTTTTTAAAAAAGTGGTATAATATTAACTTCAGGTAGACTTTAATAAGTGAAGAATATATATCGTAATCTCTAGAGCAATTACTAAAACAATTAAAAAAGAAGTATTATGGGAAAAAAACAAGAGAGGAGATAGAATGGAATACCAAAATATAGTCAAGTCATAAGAGATAGGAAAGGAGGAGAAAAGGAACATAGAGCAGAGGAAACAAAGCAAAAAAATAGCAAGTTGGTAGACTTAAATCCAAACATATCAATAATTACATTAAATTTAAATTGACTGAACACTCCAATTAATGTTGGAGATTATTAGATTGGATATAAAGGTAAGATTCCTGTATATGCTATATGTTTACAGGAGTCATATATTAAAACAACAAAGAAAGAATTAAAGTGAAGGAAATAAAAATACATACCCAACAAACATTAACACATGTCTCAGTACTTAATAGGACAAGCAGAAAGAAAATAAGTAAAGATAGAGATTGAACTATAGTATTAACAAAATTGACCTAATAGATATTTAACAACATTATGCCCAACACTGCAGAATACACATTTTTTTCAAACACATGTAGAATATTTACAAAGGTTTACCATAGCTAGGCAAAAAAGCAGGTTGCCACAAATTTCAATGGATTGAAATTATTTTGAGTATGCTCATTGACCCAATTGTAGAAATCAATAATGAATATATAAGAAGAAAATCTCCGTATGTTAGAAAATTAAGAAGTACAGTTTAAATAGCCCCTTGGTCAAAGAAAATGTTTCAGTAACTATGGCTGTTGTAACAATTAGCCTAAAACTTAACATAATCATTTATTATGCTCACAGACTCCAAGGGTCAGGAAGTCTAGAAAATTTTACCTGGACAGTTCTCACTTGGCAGGGGCTGGTGGAGCTCTCATGAAGCTGCAGTCAGAAGTCAGCTAGGGTTGAAGTCATCTAAAGTGGATGAAGAATCCATTTCTTGGTGTCTTACCCACATGACTATCTTCACGGTCTTTACAGAAAAAGTTTGCCAACCCTTGATCTAAGTTTGGAAAAACTATCTGAAGTGATTTGCTTTGACTAGGCAGTAGTAATAGCAATGTACCATCACTTTTTTACCTCAAGGCTATATCAACTCTCCAACTCCAGGTTTGTCATATTTAGTCCATAGGGACTTCAATGATCTCATTATTTCATAGAAAATCAGTATCTACTACACTGATGAGATCATGCTAATTGGAGCTGATAAAGAAGATATGAAAGAATTTCATGAGTATAACTTTTTAATATTTATTTAGAGCTGTTAAAAAGGAAAAGTGAGGAAAATATACAATTAAACAAACCAAAATTAATGAATCAACTGTATACCAATTGGTACAGTAACACAGAGAAATCAATTTTATAGAGACATTTGAATACAGTTCAGCATATCCTTCATGGGCTATATTTATGCACAGAAAGTAATGTAAATCTGAGGACAAAATAACTGCCAAGAAATATTAAACTTCCACTCCGGAGTTTTATTCTTAATAGTAATATCAATATTGTAATTTGCAACTATTTCATATGTTGTAGGATAAAAAAATAATTAACTGTGTGAATTTTGAACCAATGATTTTAAGGTAAGAGAAAATGATACAACCTTAAATCAAATAAGTTAAGAAAATCTTGTGATATCAGCTTTTAAGTAGAAATATCATATGAATCCTTGATATTTAAAACACATACTGGTGGGTTCTGTCCTTTGAAAGATAAAAAGCAATGACAACCCAATAACTACTTAACATTCAGATTATTATTTCTAAATACCATCCTTCACTAAAAATAACAAAATCTTCTTGAAAAACATTGCTGATTGATTCCAGGTCTGAGGGGGAGGGTGTAAAGAAGAGCTCAAGATACTTTATTGTGCCAGACAGCAAGAAGTCACTCAAGGACTAATGGGGATATATTAGAAGGACACAAGAACCTATTTGAAGGGGTACCCACTGGCCAAATTTGAGAAAATTTGATTATCAATTGAGTAATAGTTGTAACTGAGTGTAATACATTAAAAATTAAAAATCCACAAGACCACTTTGGTCAGTAGTTCTGCAGTTCCTCAAAATGTTAAACATAAGTCATCGTATGACCTCTGAATATACCAAGAGAAATGAGAACATAGGTCCTCAAAAAGAAGCATACATGAACGTTCACAGCAGTATTATCATAATAGCCAAAAGTGGAAACAACCCAAAGCCCAACAACTGATGAATGGATAAAGAAATGTGGTATACCCATACAATGGAATATTATTCACTATAAAAGGTATGAAGTACTAATACATGCTATAACATGGATGAACCTTGAAAGCAAATGCAAGTAAAGAAGCTAGTCACAAAAAACTACACATTGTATGATTCCATTTATATGAAATATCCAGGATAGGCACAAGTGTATACAGAAAGTAGATTAGTGGTTTCGCAGGGCTGAGGGTGGGGTGGGCCATAGGAAGTGACTGCTAATGGGTACAGATTTTTGGGGGGGGGGTGATGTGATGAAAATGTTCTTAAATTAGATCATGTGATGATTGTACAACCAATGAAATATCCACTTTAAATTGGTGAGGTATTTCAGAACAGGTATTAAAATGAACATTACTTGATCATAAAGGGGTCAGTTTACCAAGAAGAGAAATATAGTAAATGTGTATGCACTTAAGATTGAAGCTTCAAAAAACATGAAGTAAACATGGTGTTCTGGTTTGCTAAAGGTGCCAGAATGCAAAATACCAAAAATGGATTGGCTTTTACAATGGGGCTTATTAGTTCACAAATTTACAGTTCTAAGGCCATGAAAATGTCCCAATAAGGCATCAAAAGGATGATATCTTTTCTGAAGAAAGGCTGATGGCATCCAGGGTTCCTCTGGCACATGGGAAGGCACATGGCTGGCTCTGCTGAACTTTCTTTCCTGGGTTTAGCTTCTGGTTTCAGTGGCTTTCTCCAAATGTCTCTGGGCTTCTGTCTCAGCTCCTCTCTTAGCTTCTCCCGGATGCACACTCTGTATTATATATCTTAGCTTCTCTCCAAAATGTCTCTCTCAACTTCTCCAAGCATCTAGGTCTGTGTCAGCTCTGAGCTTATTTCTCACAGAGCATTTGTGTCTCTCTTAAGGACTCCAGTAAACTAATTAAGACCCACCTTGAATGGGCGGGGTCATATTTCCATGGAAATAATTTAATCAAAAGATCCTACCCACAACTGGATGGGTCTCATCTCCATGGAAACCACCTAATCAAAAGTCCCACCCACAATAGGTCTGCCCCCGCAAGAGTGGATTGCAAGAACATAGTCTTTTTATGGAGTACATAACAGATTCAAACCAGCACACACGGGTAAAATGGAAAGGTGCAGTAGAAACCTCCACAATTATAGTTGGAGACTTTAACACTCATCTTTCATCAACTGAGAGAACAAATAGACAAAAAATAAATAAATAATGGCCATTAATTGACATTTACAGACCACTGCAACAGCACATCAAACCACACATTCTTTTCAGTACACATGACACATTCACCACTATAGAACAATATTATGAGACATTAAACAAGTCTTAACAAACTTAAAAGAAATGAAATCATACCAAATACATTCTCTGGCTATAATGAAATTAGAAAATATTAATGAGAAATAACCAGGAAATCCCAAATATTTAGCAATAAGACAATTCAAAGAAGGTATCAAAGGAGAAAATAGAAAATATTTTGAACCGATAGTCACAAAAACATAACAACATGAGATTTGTGGGATATGACTAAAGCAGTGGTTAGAGAAAAATGTATAAATCTAATGCACTTACTAGAAAAAAATTCTCAGATCATGAGTTATGTTTCCATAATAGGAAAATAGGAAAAGAATAGCAAATTCAAGCCCATAGCAAGCAAATGGAATAAATAATAAAGAAAAGAGTAATCAATGAATTTGAGAATATAGAACAATATATAAAAATAATGAAATCAAAAGCTTTGGAAAAATCAATGAAATTGACAAACACAAAAGAGTACATACATAATGCATCCATTTATATAAGTTGACAAAGAAGAAAAATAAATTCTATTTTCAGAGATGCATGGTTAGGGGTATACATATAAAGAAAAGTATGGAGATGATTACCTCATATATCGGGTTCATGGTTACCACAGGTGGGCTCGGGAGTGGGATAACACAGAACAGGAAAGTGAGGGTACCTGGGGTTACAAGAGTCCTCTATTTCTTGACCTGAGTAGTGTTTACCTAGGTGTTCACTTCTTTATACTTGGTTAAACTGTACATTTATATTTATGAACTTTCCTGTAGGCGTGCATAATTTTTTACTCATAAAAAGATTTAAAAGTGGAATATTCCAAAAAATTAAAATTTCAAACATAGACTGTATAACACAGTGAACCCTATTGTAAATGATAGAAAATAGTTCATTGTACAATTATAAAACGTTCTTTCATGAATTATAACAAACGTACCACACTACTGCAAGGTGTTAATAATAGGGTGATATATGGGGAAAAAACACTTCCTAATGTAAACTATGGCCTATAGTTAATAGTACAATTTTAATATTCTTTCATCAATTGTAACCAAAGTAACACACTAATGCAAAGTGTTAATAATGGGGATTGGGGGTATATAAGGGGATGCTTTTTTTTTTACATGATTTTTCTGTAGACCTACAACTTCTCTAATGAAAAAAAAATTGTAATGCAATATTCCAGAATCAGAATGCCTATGTTTGAGCACAGAGTTACCCTTAGGCAGGTCACTAGGTAAATTATCAGGAAGGAAATCAAGACAGAGGATTACTGAGGAGTAGCTTCCTTTGAATGGAGACTGCCAGAGAAAAGAAAATGGTGGAGACAAAATGAATGAACTCACATAGTAACACTTCCTACTTCTGAAAACTGTGCTAAGTATCTTAAAGTATCTCATGTAATAATCACAAAAGTACTCTGAGGTACGCTTTATGTCTGCATGAGGCAGATGGAGCAAAAGAGACGCGGAGGCTTTGGGTGAGTTTGGGTGAAGTCACACAGCAAGTTAGTGGCCAAGCTGGGATTCAAAACTAAAAATGTCCAGCCCTCGACTCCAAAGCCTTTGTGCTTTCCAGATTGGTCAGTAATCAGATTTTGAATGTTCAGACCTCAATCTGACAATGAAGAAAAGGATGTACACAGAATTAAGATGATTCGCTTTGCCTGCAGGTTGTGTGGAAAATGTCTGTCCAGTTTTACTAAGTACAAGCTCTGTGAGATGCAGCTGATTTAAAAATCAAGGCAGAAACGGAATAAAATGAAGTTTCAGTGGCTTAGAAACTTCAAATGGAGTTAAGAGGTCATTCTGGAGGTTATTCTTATGCATTATATAGATAGCCCTTTTTAGTTTTTAGTGTATTAGAATAGCTAGATGGAAATATCTGAAACTGTTGAACTGTAATCCAGCAGTCTTGCTTCTTGAAGACAATTGTATAACTATGCAGCTTATACGGTGTGACTGAGTGATAGTGGAAACTTTGTGGTTCACACTACTTTTATCCAGTGTATGGACAGATGAGTAAGAAAATTAAGACAATAAATAAATAAATAAATAATAGGGGGGAATAAGGGGTATGGGATGTTTTGAGTGTTCTTTTTTATTTTTATTTTTATTTTCATTCTTATTTTAATTTTTTTTTTTTTTGAGTAATGAAAATGTTCAAAAATTAATTGTGGTGATGAATGCACAACTATATCATGATACCATGAGCCACTGATTGTACACTTTGGATGATTATCTGGTATGTGAATATATCTCAATAAAATTGCATTTAAAAAAATCAAGGCAATGTCAGGCTGCATTCATATCCAGATCAAAAGGGTTGATAGCCACTGGGCTTCACACTGATATCACAACATTATGTATCAGAAGCTCATGTCTTCTTCCCACAAAGTGAAAGAAAATTGACAAATTAGAGCACGTACAGAGAAGAAACCAAGATGGCGAGAGGCCTGGAAACCAAGTCCAATTAGGTATGCCCTGGAAGAACAGTACCTGAAGAAAAGACAAGGAGCACACTACTGTCCTCAAATACTTGAGGAGCTGTCATGTAGAAGACATTTCCTTTACTCCTGGAGTGTGTTGTGAATTTGAAACCATAAACTCAGGTATGCAAGAAATGTCACATTTCTCTTTATTGTTGTTGTTGTGCTTAAAGCATATCTGATTATCTGTCTCCTTTCCCTCAGGGTGGAGGAAAATCAATCTCCCTTCCACATCAGGGTTGTACAAATGTCTGGGGCTCTATGCGGAGCAAAGCTTTTTTCGTTCCTAATAGCTAAAAGGTGGGAAGCTTCCAAGAGTCCATCAACAGATTAATGGATAAACAAAATGTGGTTTACATACCCTTGCAGGGACTCCTATTCAGCAATAAAAAGGAATGAATGTCTAATACATGCTATTGTATGGATGAATCATGATGAACCATGATGAAGATACTATGTTGAATGAAATAAGCCAGACACGAGAACAAATAATGTATCATTTCACTTATATGAAATACCTAGAATGAGCAAATTCATAGAGACAGACAGTGGATTACAGGTTATCAGGGGCTGAGGGTAGGAGGGTGGAATGGGGGGTGTTATTGCTTGATGGGTACAGAGTTTCTGTTTGGGGTGATGAAAAAGTTTTAATGATGGATGATGGTAATGCTAGCATGATACTGTGAATGTAATTGATGTCATTGTATTGTACAAATGATAGTGAGTTTAAAATGGGAAGTTTGGTATTGTACATATGCTACCACAATTAAAAATTAAAAAAAAAAAAAACAACTTTTCTGGTTCCACATCTAGTTTTGATGTTCCAAGATGCCCACTGTTCAAGTCCATGTGAACCTTTGGAATAAAGAAGATTGCTCTAGTTGGAGCCAGGGAATTCTTTGCTGGGACCACCCTTAGCTATTTCATCCCCAGCTCAAAGGACCTTCCTGGGAAAGGGAGGTAAGGGAACATTTTGGGGGCACAGCCAGGAAGGAGGCATTGTCTGTTATCTTGAGTAAGGCCAACTTCATCCCCACCACCGTTTTTGGGACAGGTCTCTCTGTCCACTGCTTCTGCCTATCGCCTTTAAAGCCACTCATTCTTTCTCCTGCCATCCCCACCCTACTTAATAAACTTAAAATAATACCACATGAGAGAAGTTGGAATGTTTGTCTTCAAGCTAAAGCCTTGAAGTAAAGGAACAATGAAGGCCCCTGGCTGCTTTCTTGGGACAGAGGAGGAATGGAAAAATACAGAGAGCACATAACAGAAAATCCCTTCTGATTCTTCTACCACTGCAAGAAAAAAAACAGAACTGAGAACTCAATACATTCATGCCATCCTTCAGCGAATAGAACTAAGATCAAGAATGGATTTTTTTCTCAATATTAGAAGGATGTTCTAAAAATTAACACCCCAAATCAACATAATGGTGTCTCTGCAAGCACTTCATCACCACAGACCATGTTGACAAGAGGCTGGCTGACCCTCAGCCAGTCATCTTGAAAGTGGTTCCGAGCCCTGGCTTGCACACTAGAACCAAATGAAGAGTTTTTTAAAAAGGCGGTTAGACTCCAGAGAACTGATTTAATTAGTCTGGTGTGAGATTGGACATCTTCATTTTAAAATCATTAGCTTATTCTAGTATACAGTTGAGGTGGGAAAATTCCAATCTTGAGAAGGGGTTTAAATGGGGTTTATGGATGAATTTGGCAAGGAATAGGCAGAACCTTAAAATTGCTTTAAAACTATCATGTGGTGGTATCTGTATGACTTTTTCTAGGGAAAGAGCCATTGCTTTTGTTGGACGCTCCAAATGCAGAGCTCAAAAAAAGGAAAAAAGGATATGAACCACTTGAGAAGAAATTCCTGTCTCCAGTGGGAGCATGACCAGGATGGCAACTCAGGATTCTGTATGATGCCAGTTTTACCAAAAGCCCCATTGGTAGTATCAAATTTAGGATCTCTAGGAATGCAGTCTGGCTGGCAGGGAGGAGCTAATCTGGAAACACAAGTGAGGTGGATGAGGACACTCCATTAAGTTGAGGAGGCATGAAATCCTTCCAAAACATACCTGCCTGTGGGAGATGGCTTCTCCACACTCAAAGCCTACCCTGGGCTCTGAGAACATGTCAGGCAGGCTTAGGCTCACACCAACTCTTAGTTATGTGGCTTTAGGTAAGTCATTAAACTTTAAGTCTTGATTTCCTTATCTGTAAATGGCAGATATTAATAAGTAGCAGTGGATTTGGAGAATGAAATAAGGCAATTATAACATCTGGAGGTAATAGTTTCTCAATAAAAAGTTTTTTAATTGAATTATCATTATTAATTTTATTAAAAATACTACTTACTTCAAACCCCAATGTTCCTGACTTTGCTTGCTCCTTATACCCAAAGCCTAACTTCTTTTTAATATCTCCACCTGATGCCCTGCCCCTAGCTCCTGACTGCTCCTTCCTCTAGCTAATGGAGCTTAGCTTTCTTTGCCCCAAGCTGTTCCAAGATTCTCAATAACACCACCATGGTGGTTGAAAAGGGAAAGATCAGTCTGTACTCAGATTTAGTTTCTTCTTGACCATTTTATTGATCCTTTGTTGAGGGTATTTCATGTGTAACAGAATGTTGAATGGGATTTTTCTGTGGTCAAAGGAAGTCCTAGTGTTGAAAACATTAGTGTTATGTACCCTACAATATAAAGAAAGTTTAGAAAGTCATGTAGAGCTTATTAAAAGACAGCAAAACCAATCATCCAGGATATGTAAGAGAAGACCAGAAATTTAAAAGGAAGTCATTGGAATTCACAGGAGTAGAGGTTGCTTTGGCTTTCTCCTCCCCATGAGGGAGAGGAGTGATTGCCCCATTTTCCCATCTCCCCAGCTAAGTGACAAAATTTGTAAAGGAAAAAAAAAAAAAAAACCTCTGAAATACAAGGGCAAGAGAGAGGTTCCTGACAAGGAAGGCTGGCATCTGATTCCTTGACTAGAGGCTTAGGGAACTATGGAATTATAGGTTCATCTCAGTGAAGCCAATGGAATGGAGCTCATTTCCCTTGGGAGAACCGGATATGTCTGCTCAGCACTATGGGAACATATGTCAATATAGGATTGGCATCTGCTTCTAATCTAAAAGGAGTCAAGAGTTGAATGGGCTATACCACTATTTTGGTGAAGAAAAGGTTTGGAAATACCCCCAACGGCTTAGTACACTCCATGGAAAGTGGCCAGGATTCAGAAAACACATTAGAACCCTTTCCAGAAGGGCTGCCTGCTGGAATAGGGAAAGCCTGTGTAGAAGGCTGTGGAGCGGATACCCCTCCCCAACAGAGGCAGACAACAGGTCACCCAGACAATGTACTGTCCTCACAGGGCAGGGAAGGGCTTCCCATGGGAGCCTCCATAACAGCCAAACCTGTGGTCCAAGCCAGTGCTGAATGCTAGATTACTACAGCACCAATCACATAAGAGATATTTGTCTTTTACTCCTCATTTCTCATGGGTCCCAAAGCACTTGAGAAAGGAGGGAGATGAACAAGTAGCTACAGGGACAATCCCTGCCCCACCTTGTCCATTGCAGAACTCTTTAAGCTGTGTTAGAAAGAAAGAAAGAAACTTTAAGTTGACCATGAAGTTAAATTCTTTTTAACTTAGTCTGTCTTAATTACATAAGTGATACTTCAAATTTTTTTCACATCTCTTTTTAACACCCGTAAGAGTGTGAACCCTAAGAATATGAAAGAATGAAGAAATCCCTCAAATCCAAGGTCTTTAATATTAGCAGGAAAATACAGTTACATATCTAAGAGATGAAGAAATGAGAAGCCCAGTTGGGAGTTGTGGGTATGTGTGGGGGTAGACAGAAGAATTAGGTAATTTGCAACTTGAGTCTAGGAGCATGGGCTGTCAGACACACCTGTGCTTGAAGTTCTGGCATCAGTGGCACAGCAAGTATGAATGGGGTCTAAGTGTGACGTCTGAGAGTCACCAAGAAAAAACCAGTCTGCATCCTGATCACCGTGCAGCTTTGAGTAAGGTGAAACAATGATGTAACAGTGTGGGAGACACACACACACACACACACACACACACACACACACACACACATAAGAGAATTATTTCCTTACACCTTTAATTTGCAGGGAGATTCAGAATTGAGTTTAGAAGTGTTAAAGAGAATCAAATTTGTATTAAAGTTTATGCATATATGAGTCTGTATAAACTTGGCATTTTAAGAATTTATAATTTCTAAGAAAATATGTCCTATTAGAACAAGTTACCCTTGTGATTTCAATTTAAGATATATAATAAAGCAATTGATTTAGACTTGTCATTATAAGTATAAAACTTACTAAATTGATATATAGTATAGAACTATAGAATCACTGTATTTATAAATTAAATTGTAAGATTTATCACAGCTATTTAAGTATTCAATATATTTGATTAGATGAGTCAGACAAAAGACAAAATGAAATATATTTAATTTATATGGAGGATCTACAATGATGAGGTTGTTCAAGTTTGTAAACAGTACCAGACCAAATACTATTTAAAGCCCCCTTTAAATTGGATTTTAAAATTTGCTACACATAGGAATAGAATAAGATTTTAAAGCTGAACATGCACAAAGAACTGGACTTTTGAATTTATAACTTTAATGAACTGAATATTAGTTTTCAAATCAAATAAACTTCTAAATAGTATTTTCAATGCATAAAAATGGCCTTTGAGGCTACCAAAAGCCTTGCATTCAATATTCCTCTGGGGCAAGTAGTCAGTCTGATCAAAGTTAGTAAGTGATCCATGCTAGGCTAGAAATTGACCCTATACTTTGGGGGAGCATAAAATGTATTTTGATCTAAAGAATTTATTTCCAGTTTCTAGTAAATTTAGCAAAGATAAAAGTTAGTAGTTTCCACATTAGGATTTTTATGGAAAAATGTAATCCAGTCACAAAATTCAGTTTCTCAGACAGGGTTGAATTTTTAATAGTGTTCAGAAATAGAATCACTCTCCCAGACATGAGCTAACATATATATAATTATATATATATATATATATATATATATATATATATATGCAATTATTTATATTTATATATTTAAATAAATCACAGAAACGTTGTCATTCTGATGGAAATTAATCCAATTCAAACTTTATCCTATTTTGATAAATTGGCAAGAAACTACTTCACAAGATAAGAAGTAATCATTATACTGACTGATACCTCTCCCAATACAATGACTTTTTAATACTGTGCTCACTGATACACTCCATCATTAGATCTAAAAGGGAAATTCTCTACCAATGTAATTTGTAATTTGTATTTGAATGTAATATACATTCTCACACATAATTACTGATATTGAAAGAATGTAAAATCTTAAGTTGATAACATTGAATACCAAGAAGTATTGTTTAGAAGTAGTGGTAGTAAACTTGAAAGAATGTTTCATAATATTTTCCAAGCTAAGAGTTCACAGGCATATTTTTAGATGTTGACATGAATTTATGAATCTACTTGTCATTTGATAACTTTCACTCTCCAAAGATTGAGAGCATTCTCGTTTATCGGCCACCTGCCATGTTGCCAATCATTGTACATGCAGTACTTCACTTAATCCTTATAATAACCTATGAATAGGTACTTTACTTCCATTTAACAGATGTGGAAAGTGAGGTCACATAGGTAGTAAGTGGCAGAGTTGACTTCAACAAAACCCTCTGTCCTCTTGTATTTCTCGATGTGCACTGAGGACCACCCAAAGCACAGTTGCTGCTGTGCTTGTTAAACATGCAGGTTCCTGGAGCCCATCTCAGGTCTTCAGAATCAGAATATCTAGGGATGGTGAAAGAAATCCGGATTTTGAGAAATAGTTTGAGCAGCAGTGTGACCAACACATGCTACCTCTCTCCACTCTCTTCCCTAGACTTGAGCAGAGCCAGGAATCAGGTCATCCCACGTGGCAGTTAGTGAGGCTTAACTGTTCACAAGAGACTCCTCCTTTATAAAATGGGTGATCGCATATCTCAGTTTGTCCAGAACCGTTCTGGTTTATGTCCATTGTCCTGGCAACAGTATTAATAGAGCCTCCTCTCAAAAGTGTTCTAGCTTGGCCTATAAATTATATGGTCCCCTATTTATAAAACATTAACTGTGGATTGGAATGCATCCAGTAGCACTGGGTACTGAATGCGTATGTGGCTGGGGGAAGGGACAAAGGAGAGAAAACTTCAGATGTCAAACAAGTTGGCCTTACTATGGCATGCTGGGTATCAATCATGAAGACATCGCTGTGTCACATTTTCCAAGTGGGCAAGAAAAGGCAGCCCTCTATTTGAAGTTCATCCCAACTATCTTCAAGTTCAGTTTCTAAAGATAAACACACACATGCACACACTCATCCATGTACTGGGAGACCCACTCTTACAGCTAAGAACTAAATATTCAAGTTTGGCAACAGTCTCCCAGAACAGATGCCAAGTTAAAAATTTCCCAACACAAAACCCATCCTTAAAACGTGGCAGGGATCATTTTCTCTCCAAATCTGTCCCTGAAACAATTAAAGGCTGAATATAAAAAAATATCACATGACTTCCAGGAGTGTAAATCTCCCTGGCAATGTGGGACATGACTCCTGGGGATGAGCCTGGCCCTGGCATCATGGGATTGACAATGCCTTCTTGACCAAAAGGGGGAAAAGAAATGCAACAGAATAAACTTTCAGTGGCTAAGGGATTTCAAATAGCATCAAGAGGTCATTCTGGAGGTTACTCTTATTCAAGCTTCAACCAGATATTGCCAATTGCCACAGTATGCCAAGCCCCAACCAACAATATTCCTGAAAACCCTAAAGAAAACACTGGGCTCTATCTAAGACTCTCTAAAAGTTTTACTTATTATTTTTCAGAAACTTAAAGCCTCCAGATTGACACTACGCCTTGAAAACCAGAGGTTCCAGTCTCTCCAAGAACATCAACCAGTTTCATTCCTCTGCCTCATAATGTCAACACCTCTTTTCAGCATTAAGAAGTTAGAATGGTCATTGCCCAGATATCCCTGAAGATTGAAAGAATGATCAAATGAGAGGGAGGAGGTATAATTGAGAAGTTAGAATTTAACAAATGATTATGACTGCTAAATCATTATATCAATATTTCTTTTTAGTTTCTAGTGAATTAGATTAGCCAGAAGCAAATACCTGAAATTGTTGAACTGTAATCCAGTAGCCTTGACTTTTGATAATGATTGTCTAAATATATAGCTTTTACCTTGTAACTCTATGATTGACACCCCCTTTATCCAGTGTATGGTTAGATGAGTAATAAAATAAAGACATGCAATTAAAAAAAATCAGATTATAAAAAAAGAAATATCAAGTGACTCCAGTCTCAGTAACCTCTATGAAAACCCTGTGGTCCCAAAGTGCCCATACAAATACCACCAACTCAGTTAGGAGGTGAGAACTTAGAACAAAATTTCCCTTCCTCACCCTGAAATACAGCAAGTCATGGTCATCTAAAGCAGGGCTTTCTGAAGGCTAATGTGCATACGAATCACCCCAAATTCTGGTTAAAATGCAGATTTTCATTCAATAGGTCAGAATAGGTCTGCGCTTCTGTGTCTCTAAAAGCTCTCAGGTGATGCTGTCACTGCTGGTCCTTTAAGTGATCCCAAGATGAATGTATCCGGAGAGAAGCCTATAAATAATTAGTGTGATGTAGTGAGGTCTGAGAACACTTACAACTATACACTTTTTCAACAGTGATAGGTGTCATTTCATAAAATCATAAAATTGCTTTTGATAAGTTTCTATAGTTCACTTATCTCACATATTTATAAACACCAACAGATGTTGTTTGGTAATAAAAATATTGGGTTGTGTTTATAATACAAAGGGACTTCAAGAGCAAACCCGTCTGTATTCCCATTTTATCCACATCACATTTCCATTTAGCTCATAATTTATTATCTCATAATTGTTTTGGCTTCCAGATAAGTACCTACATTAATTTTGGCCTTGTCAGACTTAATAACAATTGTGTTTAGTCGTTGTAATTGAAGTCAGTGGTATTACAGGGAAAGTTTCCCTCTATTAAAAATGAAAAAATATACATTTTGAAATTCTTAAGATAAATGATGAGCCATTCATTCTGGGGCATATTGTCTGTGAAATCAATATGATTTTCCTGCTGGGAGATAATTCAATTATCAAGAATACTGGCTCTATTTTTGGCTGGAAAACCTCCCTGCCAAAATAAGACGCAACACCTGTCAACAAAACATGACTTCACAGGGCTTTCTTTTATTAAATTAACCCTACAGTTTGTTCTAACACATTGCTCTGATTTGTGGCTGAATGTCCCATTTGCAGCAATTTCTTTAACAGGTACGGATTTATACTTGGCACACAGAAAGCTTCTAAAGAGGTATTTTGACTTGACCATCCAGCAACAGTTCTTCTACATGGTCTAGCAATTGATGGAGACCATTTCCAAATTTGGGGTTGTAGATAGAAGAACAAAAGTTACAGTGAGTTTCTATTTTGGTAGAGATTACTAGGATTATCATATGCAGTTCTTCTCTCTGACAGGAGCACATGGGAAGATTGCAGGGAGGTGGGACCACGTGCTAATTCTGGCCAGTGGGTTGAGAGTGGATGTAATGCATGTCACTTCCAGGTCAAGGCAGTTAAAAGTCAGTGTAGCGTCTCCATTATCCTCTTCCTCTGCTGCTGCAACCCTAGAAGTTTCATGTTGAGATAGCAGCAACACAGGACAGCAGAACCTCTGACAACACATTACCCAAAGCAGAAACTCCACCCAATCTGCATTGGCCATATAGTTCATGCAAGAAATAAACCTTCATTGTGTTAATCCCACTGAAATCCAAATTTTGAAGCCTAATTTGTTACAACAGCATAATTTAGCCTATCTAGACTCATAACTGGGTTTTTATAGGCAGATTACTCCAGAGTGGAGAAACAGAGAGAGGGCCATTTCTGATACATAGTCTCTATTATGTCCCTAACTCATTTTCTGGCCTGAGTCAAAACATTTTTACCTCTCAGGACATCAATTTCTACATCTCTAAAACGTGGATCTTAGATTACATTCAATTCAGCAAATGGTTATTAAATGTGTACTCTCTGCAAAATTCCAGCCCCTGTGTTATATCTTTTAACATCCCCCACAACCAGATGAATGGAATGAGGACTAACACTAGGTCCACACTTAGACAATAAAATAGAACCAGTATATGAATGAACTGCCCTCTGCAAGGAAAAATCATAAAGCACTTTCATTCCTTCTCACCATACCTTTAAACTCCTCCCCACTGCTGGATGATGTTTTGGGAAGGTGTTATCGATTTTCCAGTCCTTTTCAGTCACAAGAACAATCTAGGTTTAGGAATGAAAATGTCCAGTATAATAACCACATATTAATAACAACATTTAAGTTTCTTTCAACTTAAAACCTCCTCTCTCCCTAAGTCCTCAGCCCTGGAATCTGCAGAGAAGACTGCAGTAGTGGGCCGGGCGGGAGGGTGATGGTTAGTGTGCTGGTTTGAATGTATAATGTCCCCTCAAACACCATTATCTTTGATGCAGTCTTGTGTGGGCAGGAAACATATTGGTGTTGATTGGGCTGGAGACTTTTAGATTGGATGTTTCCATGGAGATGTGATCACTCATTTGAGGGTGAGATCTTTCACTGGATAATTTCCATGGAGGTGTGGCCTCGCCCATTCAGCATGGGCTTTGATTAGTTTACTGGAGCACTATATAAGCTCAGACAGAGTAGCGCTAGCTACAGCCAAGAGGGACACTTTGAAGAATGCACAGGAGCTGAGAGAAGAACTGCAGTTTACAGAGACATTTTGGAGACTGCCTTTGAAAGCAAACTTTTGCTCCAGAGAAGCTAAGAGGGGACAAATGCCTCAGGAGCAACTGAGAGTGACATTTTGGAGAGAAGCTGAAGCCTAGAGAGGAATGTCCTGGAAGAAAGTCATTTTGAAACCAGAACTTTCGAGCAGACGTCAGCCATGTGCCTTCCCAGCTAACAGGTTTTCCGGGCACCATTGGCCATCCTCCAGTGAAGGTACCCAATTTTTGATGACTTACCTTGGACACTTTATGGCCTTAAGACTATAAATTTGTAACCAAATAACCCCCCTTTATAAAAGCCAATCCATGTCTGGTGTTTTGCATTCTGGCAGCATTAGCAAACTAGAATAGTTAGCTTCTCTCTCCGCCATGCTATGGCTGATGTTTCTGTCCCTTCCATGGTTGGGCCCAGAGGAAGAAAGGATCAAAATAGCAGTCTTACATGTGGATACAGCTGTGATCTGACTTCACTCCCTCTGAATGTATAGGACTTACTTTTGGGGGGCTGTATCTAGTTCATGTTTTTCATAGGTCCTTCCCTAGAAGTCCTTCCCACTGACTGAAGCTCTCGTGATGGTGGCATGGAGGCTGTCCCCCTGCCTGTCTGACACCCTCCCAGCCTGGGATTTCCACTCTGGTAGAGTCACCTCTTCACTCCAAGCTGGTTTCCTTCACATTTGGTCACTGGAGAACATGAACCTTTGCCCTACTCACTTCTTAGCCATCAGACAGACAGCTTCTACCAGCCTCCCAATTATAGGCTTCTTGGTGAAAGTAAGACCTTTCTCTATTCCTAAGCACCTTTAAGCATATTACGTTTTCTTCTCTGAATGGTCCACCTTTTGCTCTTCCAATTCCGTTTATAATGGGTAGGAAGCAACCACTTTCCTTTTGCTATTGGTGCGAATGGCAGAAACCAGGGATCCTTGAATTTACATCTCTCCAAAGAAATCCTTTCTCCTCAGGTCTTTTTACCTCAAATCTTTTATGCCTTCAATGTGTACGACAGAACAATGTTGGAAAAACTGATTTACAATCTCTTGGGACTGCCAGTGGGGGCTAACACCTTACTTTAGGATGTTCTTTAGGGATATTTGGCACCTGTCATATTTCTTCTTAGCTGTTGTAGTCTCACTCAAATCTGAGACATCAAGAGTACTATTTTGACATTCTATTTATAATACGAACATATTTGTATCTGAATTTCACAAACACCTTATTTGGGGGCAGTATAATGGAAAAAAAACATATTTTAGTGTTAGAATTGGGTTCAAATTTTCTCTCTCTCACTTAGTAGCTTGTATGATATTCCTTGGTCCCTTTTCTTTATATCATATTTCTGTAGATAATTGTCACAGTATTTTTAGAATTAAACAAAATGATATGTAAATATAATAACATTACTGACCCACTGTAGGCAGTCAACAAGTGGGACTTTCCTATTTCTCCCAAATTTCTATGAGCTAGATACTGTTATTGCCAATTTCCTAATGACACTAAGCCAGAAACCCAGCGGCAGAGGCCAGACTCAAATGAGGCCTTCTCCCTCCAAATCTCAGTCTTCTTAGCATATAAGCCTGCCTTTATGTGAGAAAGCTTAAGATTGTGACAGATGGTTCAGACTAACATGCTCTTCTCCACTGGCTATTCCTAGTTTGTAAAACTTAGTAGAGACGTATTATTAATCCCACTCAGATAGTGGTGGTTTAAATAGGTATCATGTATCTTGAATGAACCCATCTGTGTTCAGAATTTTGATTAGTTAGCAAATTCACAATAATTTGAAAGTCAACTCTAGGAAGGGCTATTGATGACTGTATTTATAGAGACTGGTGCACAGAGGGCATGACTGATGAGTGTTTGTCAAGTTCCAAACACTATCATTAAAATTATAAATTATTTTTGCACCCAGGATGTTCAAAGCCTTCACATTTGTGGAAGTGGAGTACTGAGGTCTTCATCCACATGGTCATAGGCTTATTTATTTCACTATGCATCTATCCATAAGTTTACAGATTCTTAAAACAAAAACAAAAACAAAAACAGGCTGGGGTTGTGGCAGACACGGGGATGTGCCATTCAGATCCCCCTTTAAGAAATGACTGGCTGCCTGGCTGCTGGGAGAAGTGCAGTTAGCTGCCCACTACCAGCTGTTAACTCTTTCAGGTTAATCATTGCCAGCCAATGACTAATACTAAGTTTCGTCAAAGTCAAGTCTAGATGCTAAACTATGTAAAAGACAAACTCAGAAAAATCTTTATGGATTCTTACCATTTTCCCAGTCTTTAGAGTTGTCTCACTCACGCTTAATTCATTTAACCTAGTTTTCTTCAAAATAACAACTCTCTTTCCACATTCTTATTTAGCATTATAATAGTTAAATTACAAATACAAAAGCAAGAGCAACTGGTTTCAAATGATTTGGGAGCAAACATTGTTAAGCACCCAAGTCACCAGCAGGAGTGGAAGCATGCAAGTGTACTTGTCATAGAGCTCCTTAAACTTTCATGAGTTTAGGGATCGCCTGGGATTGTTAAAATGTAGGTTCCTATTCAGCAGTTCTGGGCTGAGGGTGTAAAATTGTGCTTTTCTAACAAGTTTCCAGGGTTGTGAGTGCTGCTTACAGGTATTGGGCCACACCTTCTGGGGTAGCCTCTGCCATGAGCATGCAGTATGCTGTGGGCATCTGTTAATATGTTGTATAAAGGGAAGGAAAAGCACAGCATCATCTGGCAGATCAGGATAGTTTCTTCAATCATGATGAATGAGGTTTTACTTTGGTCACACTGAATGAAAGCGCTTTATATACCATTTCAATTTATCCCGTCAAAAACCATATCAGGCAGATAGTCCCATTTTATGGATCATGAAAGTAAGACCCTGCACGCTACCTTCTTGCTCAGTGTCACGATGAGTGGCAAGAGAGACCCTAACTAGGAGAGAGTGGCTGTTCCTTGTTTCGGGTTAAGATTTTGAAAAATCAACCAAATAGAGGGAAACCTAATCAGGACTGTAATCTGCAGGGAAGACCAGCCAACCCCTCACTTTTCTTTAAATTATAGGTTAGTGATTTTTTTCCAAAAGGAATGTGGCACCAAAGAGACAAAAAAAGGGAAAATTCTGAGCCTTCTAAATAGATTCTGGGTGGGGCAACCCCATGCCATATTTCATTTAATGAAGGGAAAATTCTTATTCTTACTAATAGAAACACTTCATGCTTGAAATTCTGTCCTAATTATTAATCTATTTGCTGACTTTTGAGTGCTCATGAATCAAACATACCATCACATTAGCCTTAAAAGGGATGCAATGTCAAAAATTACAAATATAAGTATTTAACCAAACCCAAATTAAGTTTTACTGAATTCTAAATATTTAACAAAGTTTCTAAATAATTCAGCCCTTTAAAATTCCAGAATAGATTTATCTTTTCTATTAGCAAGGATCTAAAAACAGGAAAAGTCACATTTATATTTTATCCTATTCTTTGAATCACTATGTTACCACCTCCAAGAGGAAAAAAACACAATATACTAGAATTGGGAGCCAAGAAAGCAGAATCCAGATGTTTTTAAATTGTTCTTCCTGAACAATAACCCAACTAAAAGCAATTTTGACTCCACAAAAAATCCCTACATTAATTACATTAATTACTACTTGACACAACTTTAAAGAATAAATCTAACTTCATAAGGTGCTCTAGCAGGAAAACACTTCACAGACGGTAATTTCAATCTGTGAAGTATTTATGGCAAGTCTTATTCAGTCTGGCAAATATTAGAGTGCCTACTAGTGGCTACAGCCTGGTACTGCACCATGAGGCCTCCTATCTGCTTAACTGTTGGAGAAACTGAGGGTCTGGCATGTTTGATTTAGAACCTGCAATGACCAGTCAACTCTCTTGCTCTCTATCTTCAATAAGACAGGAAAAATGGAATTTCGTTTCTATTATAAAAAATTAAAGCTTTTGAATAAAATTTTTATTTTCTTGAAATATGAAGGTTTCTTTCAGCAAAAATCAATGAAAGTAACCTGTGATTGTGGTGGGACTTGCTGAAAGGACAATGGATTTGGAGCCCTATAACCAGTTTTCTCATCCTACCTCTGCCACATACCATGTCTTGGTTTTCACATCTGTCTTTAACTATTCTAAGACCTTGTGAAGAATTTCCTTAGCAATGATCAAACTTCAAGAGCTATAAACATAGTGATGTTTCCATATTACAGTGTATTATGCTGAAATGATTGATAGAAGATTGTTAACAGAGGTAACACCTGGTTGATGGGCTGGACTATTAGGGGATTTTGATGTTCTTTCAACTCTTTTATTTTTTTTTTCTGTTTTTTTTTTTCCAAAGTAAATATTCTTATATTCAGAAAATGCCATTTCAAATTTGAAAAAAAACATGAAGTGAACTACAGTTGTTTCAATAGGCTATCTTACACAGTACTCAATTCCAACAGTAAAGTGCTATTAATAGTAATTTGGGCCACCATTGAGATACTATGCATCTTTTACTGTGGTTGATTGTTTTTTTTTAGTAAGAACAAATTAAAAGTGGAACACTTTCTTTATTTGGAAACAGCTTGATATCATGAAAATGGAATGGGTGTTTTCCATCTTCACATGCCCACCTAAGAATCTCATCTTTCCACTTCCCAACTGTGACTTTGGGCAAGTTGGCCAACCTCTTTGATGATGGGTTGGAGCTACTGTATGAGTTACAGGCTGTCCTCCTTGCTAACTATCTCTTCTGTATTCTGCTCTGAGATGCTGAGTCTGGAACTTTGCCCAGATTTCCTTGCTAGCTGGATTTCAGTTACTTTTTTGTCAGTGGGAGTCACTGGCTGATGACTGGACAGTTTCTAGATTCTCTCAGCATCCCTCCACCAGCAGGTGACAGCTATCTCTCCAACTCCATCTTCCAGCTTCTCTTAGTGCTCCCAGCACCAGTTGCACTAAGCCCCTTCAGAAAACCAGCCAGCTGCTCTACATCAGTGGAAGCACCAGTCAGCATGGGCTGCAGAGGTATCACACTGCGTATTTACTGATACATGCTCCCCCTCAAAAATCCAAGCACCATTGGGCTATAAGGTCACCTCAGAAGTCCAAGCACCAGCTTGTAGGGGGAGGAGAGGGAGCAGTGGGGCTGCAGCCCTGGGAGAATGTGAGGAGGACTCTGTAATAAAGTAAGAAACCCAGGCTTAAGAACAGGTAATTTAGGTGCAAAACTGTTACCAAGTGTAAAAACCTCAGAGGCAGAGCTGAAACCCTATCCTAAAGAGGATCTAAGCCAGTCTTAGATCTGTTAATATAAAGGTCTATTGAATCTAAAGGAGGTTATTATCTTGGAGGTCTGCCAAAGAAACACACTCTAGAAATATACGTATAGAAATTAAAAAGTAGTTACTTTACCAGAACTGAAGAAGAAATCTTAGATAGATTGCATTATCATTTAAAGAAGACAGAGATTTAAAGGATAAACATGCTCCTGATTTGTCTGTATTTGCATTATTGCTAATGTACAGAAAGAAAAATTAAATTGCTATATTTTATAGCCCCATTTCCATTCTCACTTCTAGTTTCCACCACTTGTTTTGCAGCCCTTTATCCCTAGTGGTCAATCAAGTCCTACCAAGGTCAACTTTCCTTTAGTTTCCAAGGACTCCATTTGACCATTTCTTTGGCTCTTGTGTATGTCCAGATTGATTTTGCAGTGGTTCACAGCTCCCCATTTAATCTTTATGGGATCTGCTTTCTCATCTTTGGAAAAGCCTATCCCTCTTTAACACTAGAAAATCAATTTACTGGTGTGAGTGTTCACCAGCTCTTGCAGGGTGGGGACTTTCCATGACCAATGGGCTTCACCATTGCCAGTTTGCCTTTCTCCATGGCCTGCATGTATTTCACAGTATAAGGCTCTGATGCTGATTCCTAATAACTGAGAACCATATTCAACTCTCTAACTCAGTGATCCAAATGCTTCTATTTCAGCCTAGGGTCCAGTCCATGGTCCCCTTTAAACAAGGACCCTGCTATTAGCTAGCAGGGCTCCAGTCTGAAATGCTTTGTTTACAAAAGACTAATACAGTCACCAGTGGCCCAATTAAGGGCTGTCTCTCTTCTTCTGAGCAGAGACACAACCATGGCTGCATTATAGCCACTGGAAGGAATCTCTTACCCCTACTCCACAGAGCCAGAGATAAGATTGGACAGAAGGCAGCATCAAATTCATGAGCATGTCCACATCACACTTGCACAGCTCCTCTTGACTTAACATCTGTGGGGTTCCTGCTCTACGATAACCATTTTAATCAACCATTTTTGTGATGATAAGGAATGTACCATCAAGAAGAAATGTGGTTGATTGTTTTAACCCATCATCATCTTTTTAAACAGGAGAGAATTGAGGTGCAAATAAATTCGTGCATATTTCCCTAGGGTTGGAATTCGGTCAGCCATAAAATAGGATGAAATAAATGAATTATTGGGCCAGGTCAATAGCAAGCCCATGATTCCCCATGTTCTCCAATGAGTACCTCAAACCCTGCATTCATGGAAAAGAGACATGCTTACTGAAATTTAGCTTTTCTTTTTTTTCCAGCTCTCAGCTAGACCCTCCAAATCAGCCCCACCACAACTCGGGAAGAAGTGCATATGAAGTCATTGAGAGGATATTGGAGGGAGAAAAGAAGGGCTTTAGATTCATAGGAAGGCTGAAAAAAGGAAAAGGAGGGGTATGCCATATTTCCCACTCTATTCCACTCTTTCTTGTCTCTTTACTACGGAAACCTTCCCTCCGCTACCACTTAGCTAAGAAGGGTAGGACTTACATGGACGCTCTGAAAAATTGCTCCTGATAATGGTCCAAGGGTTGAGACCTGTTTTGAATTTTGGGTTTCAATTTTTGTTTCCAATTGAGAATAGGCACTAAAAAGAACACCTGAACTGTCAAAAAGAATTTGGGTGTCAGAATCATGTTTAATTGCAAACACAAATCAAATATAAAGAGTTAACTCCAAGCTGACAGAGAAGACAGGAAATTGACACTTATTTAACACACATACTGCTTTGCAACAGAAAGGAACAAACTACTGATACATGGAATAACCTGTATGAACTTCCATGGACATGCTGAGTGAAAAACGCCAGTCCCAAAAGGTTATATAGTATATGATTACATTTATATAACATTCTTGAATGACAAAAATATAGCAGAGAACAGATTAGGGTTAAGGGAAGATGGAGACATGAAGGAAGTGAGGGTGGAAAACTGGATAAAGGATACACAAGATCTCTCTGTGTTATTTCTGGCAACTGCATGTGAATCTACAATTGCCTCAAAATAAAAATTCAATTAACAACAAAGAGTGCTATATGTCTATGTTAAGGGACTGGAGCAATTGCATGAGGGACCAGAAAAGAAAAGAAGGCAAGAGGCCACTCAATCCTGGCTAAGGAATTAGCTAGAGTAAAGAATAAATTAGAAAGCAAGACAGAAAGATTTCCTTTCTCTGACTTAGTAGAGCAGTCAGATTAGCCTGGCATGGAAAGTTAAGTTTGGGTTGTGATCAATTGCCACTTGCCTTATACTCATCCTTTGTGTTTAGAGGCCATGAAATCTAGACTGGCCTTGGCTCCACATGCCTCAGGAAATTCTTCTCAGCCTCAGGCCAAGAATTGTTCTCTAGAATCTTTCTGTGACCACATTCTTCCTTGTTCATTGGTTCAACAAATATTTGTCTATTGGGGTTCCAGTTCTTGGGATGGCTGCAATGACCAAAACAGAATGTTCCTGATGGATCTCTGTCTCCTCAAAATTAAGAAACTGGGTTCCTTCTCTCTTCTCTATTCTCTAGACCCTGCCCTCATATAGGAGAATGATAACCAGTTCTCCACCTGAAGCTATGATCATCAGAGCGGGGAGCTGATATGATTTGAAAGATCCTGGGAAAACTTGTCCCAACCCCAGATATTTCTCCACTGAGCCTATGAAAGGCCTAATGGTCTCATATGAACTGATGTCTTTATCTAGGGGCCCAGAGCAAGTGAGTGATCTAACCAAGTGTGGCCTTTGGCTAACTCACACTTCCTCCCCTATGGAGGAGAAGAGGGAAAAGGGAAGTCCAAGTCTGGTCTAGCTTCCTATCTTCCTAGGGAAAAGTCCAGCTGTTTGGGGACACAGGGAACCAGACTTTGCCTCTGCTTTGCCATCATCCATAATAAAAGATTTGAGTGCCTCTTTTACGAGATACTGCCCTGGATGTATTTTAAAAGACAATGGGACTTACAATCTAGTTGTACAAAAAAACAGTGGAACAAACACCTGTGAAAGACACTGGCAGTCAGCACATCATGTTTATTTTGTAAATATTTACAAGTTTTACTGAACCACATATTGTTTGAGTGATCTACAGCTCTTGTCTGATTTTGTACATTCATTTACTTTGTTGTGCATTCAAGCCATCTACACTTGAAAAATTATGAAATAAATATACTTTTAAAAAAGAAAAGATTTAAAGAATATCGTTAGATAATGCCCTGTTTAAAAAGTGCCAAACTAAATCTATTTACATAACAAATTCTTACAGATTGCTTTCTAAAACAGGATTAAAAGCCATTATAATTAATCTTTTGCTTTGACATAGCATCAAAATAACAAAGTGCTTTGCAATTTACATAGTCTGCGTTTTCCTTGTCAGGGGAAAAATGCTCTGAAGGGTATCATTTTGGAGTGATTATTCTATTCCTGGCAATTTGAATTAGAGAAACGCATAATTTTGGAATCAATAAAATACTCAATAGAAATAATATTTAAAAGAATACTGTGAATTCAAAAGGGAAATATTCCTGGCAATTTCTTTCAGAATAAAAGAGGATTCAGGGTGGCATAGTAAACACAAAAAACAAAACAAAAACCAAAAAAGCAAACAAATCACTGCTTCTATCAGAAAAACCAAAGAAACCAAAACAATCAAAAAAGCTTCATATTCCTCCAGGCAGGAGAGGACAGGATAAGGTCAGTCCACCCAAAAGAAAATGTTTAACCAAAAAAGAAACACAGGGTCATTAAGAGAGGTCTTTTAACCACCAAAAGAACTATCAAAAACAAGAAGTTGTGATGTGACAAAGAAAAACTGTAATTGCTGAGCCTTAGAGCATTTGTAAAGTGTACCTTTTTGGATACTGAACATGATATTTATGAATACTGAATGAGGAAAAGAAATTATTCATAAAGGAGAGAATACACTAGAAAAAATGTTTGGCTAAATATATCTGAAAGGGAGAGGTTTCGTTTGTTTTTTTAATATTAAAAAAAAAAAAAAAATCACAGACCAAGCCCTGCCAAAGAGCAATATTGATTCATTTCACTTATTTATTCACTCATTTTTCATGAAAAGATTTGAGAATATTCTATGTTCATTACCAAATAAAGTCTGACAAAAATGGATTAACACCAACCACCCTCCTAGGAAAGACTTGAATAGAAAACAATGTAACTCTTATGCCTTTGCCTCAAAATACATATCTAACCATTAATTTATTCTTCCATGGATGGTGTAAGTAGTGCAATCTGTTTTTCTTCATTGTTGTTGTTTTAGATGTTTTAAAGAAGAAGTAGGTTTACAGAGAAAATCATGCAAAAAGTACAGAGTTCTCATATACCTCCACACACTTACTATATCCTTAGAGCGGTCATTCCCAAGGGGAAGAGATATCTCTTCCCTCCTATTTCCAACTAAAGTCAAGGGAAAAAGTCTCATTGGCCAGAATGAATCATATTTTCATGCTCCCTTGCTATCAGAAAGAGGGGTAAGTAAGAGAAGGATCTGCCCAACCCAACCCACATGGACGGACAATGAGGAGCCATGATGCCCAAAAAGACCAAAGTGTTACTAGAAAAGGGGAAAAAGGATGCTGGGCTAGTAAGTCTTCCAAATGTCTACCCTTTGCATATAACAAATACAATTCCAACTTTGACAATGAAGTTCACAGAATCACAAAAATCACCAAATTAGAACAAAGGGCAGGACAGCCTATTTCTGTTTCAGTTCTTTCAGTTTTTGCTTCATTTCCTTTAAAGAGCTGTTGTTGGGCCCACACACATTTAGGACACTCCTCTTTATTCTTGATATTTTTTTTTGCTTTGAAGTCAATTTGTCTGATATAATACAGATATTATACCTTCATTTTCATTAGTGTTTCACTAGCATTTTTCTATTCTTTTACTTTTAGCCTACCTATACCATTGTGTATGAAGTGTGTTTTTTATAGACAGTATATGATTGGGTCACTTTTAAAATCCATTCTGGCAACTACTATCTGGTAGTTGGTGTTTTTAGACCATTTACAGTTAATTTTTGTTTTTCATATGTTTTGGTGTAGGTCTTCTATTTTCTTATTTGTCTTCTGTTTGTTTCTGGATTTTCATTTCCTATCTCACTTTTCCTATCTTCTTTTAGGCTCTTAAACTTTTAAAAATTATTCTATTTAAATATAACTTTTTTTTTTACTATATCTCTGTGTATAATTTTTTTTTAGTGGTATTACAAATATATACTTAACTTTCATAGTCCAATTAGAATTAATATTTTACCAATTTACATGGAATGTAGAAACTTTGCCACTATCCAGGTCCTTCTACCATCCCCTTTTATGTTGTAGCTGCCTTATCTACTACAACTGTAAACATCCATCAGATCATGTTATAATTTTTCTTTCAGCCATCAAACATTTTTAAAGGAAATAATAGAAGAACACTCTATTACATTTACCCAGATATTTACTATTCATGTTACTCTTCCTTCATTCTGATTTTCCAGGTTTCATTCTGGTATCATTTCCCCTCTGTGAGAACTTGCTTTCACAGTTCTTTTTTTTTTTTTTTTTTTTTTTTTTTTTAATGTCTGATCTTATTTATTTGTTACTTTTAGAAAATCTTATTTTTGACTGGACTCAGACTTAGAGGTAGAAGCTCTCAGTGAGGACAGCCTACGTCTCTTGGCAATCTGTTCCTGGCGTTTTTCTTTGGCCTCCTTCATTCTCTTGGCCAAAAGTTTAGCATATTCTGCGGCCTCTTCCTTATTTTTCTTAGTATGCTGTTTCTTCAATGCAATACGCCAACGTTTATGCTGCAGAACACGTGGAGTAACAAGACGCTGAATCTTGGGTGCTTTGGTCCTGGGTTTCTTACCTTCTTTGTTCAGGGGCTTTCTCACAACATACTGGCGGACATCATCTTCTTTAGAGAGATTGAAAAGTTTGCGGATTCTGCTAGCTCTTTTGGGCCCCAGGCGACGAGGCACAGTTGTATCAGTCAGTCCAGGAATATTCTTCTCTCCTTTTTTTACAATAACCAGGTTGAGAACACTCAAATTGGCATCCACAATGCAACCCCGAACAGATTTGCGCTTTCTTTCTCCAGTTCTCCTTGGTCTATAACAGGAATGCCCCTTACTCAGTAGGAGGCGGACACGGCCATGGGTCAAGACACCCTGTTTCATGGGGAAACCTTGTTTGTCATTTCCACCACTGATTCGGACAACGTAACCCTTCCACTCTTCGCCCAGAGCGTCAGCAGCAACTTCTGTGGCCATTCGCTTCTCATAAAATGTACGAAGTTTGCGTTCATTGTCCACTTCAATGAGCTTCTGGCAGCCAGTGGCTGGGAAGGAGATGTTCAGCTTCATGCTGAGACAGCCGACTGCCTTCGAGGCACCACGAAAAATAGCTCACAGTTCTTTTAAAGTAGGTCTGTGGACAACATACTCTCTTAGTTTTCCTTCATTGAAGAATGTCTTTATTTGATCCTCATTCCTGAAGGATATTTTCACTGGCTATAGAATTCTGGGTTGACAGTTCTTCTCTTTCTGCACTTGAAAAAATATTGCTCCATTTTCTTCTGGCCTCCATGGTTTCAAATGAGAAAATGGCAGTCATTATAGTCTTCGTTCCCCTGTATGTAATATGTTGGTTTTCTGTTGTTTTCAAGATTTTCTCTTTGTCTTTGGTTTTCAGAAGTTTATTTATGGTGTTTCTTGATGTGGATTTCTTTGAATTTAGCAGATTTGCTTTGTCTTTTGCCAAATTTTGGACATTTTCAGCCATGATTTCTTCAAATATTTTTATGCACCACACTTTTTCTCCTCTCTTCCTGGTAATCTAATGAAATGAATGTTAGACTTTTTGATACTACCTTACAGGTCCATGAAGCTCTACTCATTTATTTTCAGGGGTTCATAAACAATTTTAAGGGTCACTCTCCTAAGTTCCTTCTTGTCCATTATCTCCCCCATACTCCCCAGTTCCCTGGGGCTCCCCTTTTTGCTCCTTCAATTGAAATTTCTGTTACTTCACTCTGACATATACTACATTTCCCTTGAGTCTGCCCACATGTAGATCCAAGTGGTAAGAGAACAGAAGGAGAATAAAAGCAGCAGGGATTCAGCGAACCCTCCTCTGATGGGATGGGAAGGCTCCCTCCCTCAGAGTTTTGGCTCCTTTTGGCTCCTGTTGCTGTTGTTACCCCCACCACCCTGAGAGGTGGGAAGAAAAGACTAGAGAAAAAAAAAAAAGAATGTAAGGAAAAATAAATAAAACAAAAGAAAACTGGGAGATTTTTTCTCACTCCATTAGCATTAGGAGTTTCCTTTCCTCTTCCTTGAGCCTGCACTAGAGGGTTCACCTGGAGCTATCTGGCCACAATCCAGTACCCAGTTCCAGGTTTTGATCTGTGGTGAATTCAGGCTGGGGATCCTGGAAGGGCAAAAATGAAACTCATCACCAATTTGGTGGTACTTTGAATTCTGGTCTTCTTTCCCAATCTGCCTGTTAGCATTCTTTTTTTCAGACATCAATTAAGCTTATGTTCAGTTTCTACAGCTTCACTCTGTAAAAGAGACAGGGTGGGGTATGTGTAATCATCTTACCTGGAACTAGTTTCATGAATGCACCCAAGAGAGTGGAATGAAGATTGGACCAAGGCTGGAGATAGGTCTTCATTCCCAGCTTTACTACTGTGACTTTCAGAAAATTGTTTACTCATTCAGCCTCAATTTCCTCATCTGAGAAATTATAGGGATGTACTAAGTTATGGTTTTCTGACTAGACTGGTAACTAGACCCACATGATGTGCTTTCTAAAAACATGATTCCTCAACTCACCCCAAATTCTATTTAATTAGAATTGTGGTGGACAGCCTGAGGAATCTATGCACTTTGAAAACTCTTCAGGGGTTTCTTGTGAAGATCCAGGTGTTTGACTAATTCCTGTAATCGCATCCTATACATATTTAAAATTTGGTTTTCAATGCAATTTTTAAATATTTCTAGAAGGGGAATGCTTAGGAATTCCTTTCTCTATAATTTTTGCCCAATCAATGGGACTGACTTTAGTAACAAAGTTGAATGCTTTCAAACTATAAGAGGATCCACATGCTATTTTCTTCTTAGTCTTATTTCCTAATTGCTAAAAACTACATTTTCCTTCTTCTTTCATTGGCCACAAGTACAAATACATTACAAACCTGGCCAGACCCTAGGAGGCCCTAGGAACAAATCAACACAAAGGCACTTTAGTACTGGGTTTGGTCTGCTTGTAAATGCTTTTTTTTTTTTTTTTAATTGAGGTGAAATTCACATTAACTATTTTAAAGTGAAAAATTCAGTGGCATACAGTACATTTAGGGTTGTGCAACCACAACCCCTGTCTAGTACCCATTCTGGATATTTCATTTAAATAGAATCATACAAAATGTGACCTTTTGTTGTCTGGCTCCTTTCATGTAGCATTAAATATTTGAGATTAATCCATCTTGTAATATGTATCATTATTTCATTCCCTTTTATGACTATATAATATTCCTTTGTGTGGATACAACCATTTTATTTATCCATTCATTCATTGATGGTCATTTGGGTTGTTTTCACCTTTTGGTTATAGTGAATAGCACTGCTATGAATATTCATGCACCAGCTTTTATTTGAGTGCCTGTTTTCATTTCTTTTGTGTATATACTGGGAGTGGAATTGCTGGGTCATATGGTAATTGTACCTTTTTGAGGAACCACTAGTTTTTCAGAGAAGAACCGTTTTTACATTCCCACCAACAAAGTATGAAGGTTCCAATTTATTTCCTGTTTTTTTTGTTTTTGTTTTTGTTTGTTTGTTTGTTTTAATATATATACAGCCATCCTAGTGTTTGTGAAGTGGTATCTCAGTGTGGTTTTGATTTGCATTTCCCTAATGGCTAATGATGTTGAGCATCCTTTCATGTGCCTATTGACCATTTGTATATTTTCTTTGGAGACAGTCTATTTAAGTCATTTGCCCATTTTTAAATTGGATTGTTTGTCTTTTTGTTGTTGAGTTCTAAGAGTTCTTTATATATTCTGGATACTAGACACTTGCAGGTACATGATTTGCAAATTTTTCTCCTATTCCTTAGATTGTCTTTTAACTTTCATAATATCATTTGATGCACAAAACTTTTTCAAAATTTTGATGAATTAAGGGATATTGGTCTGTAGTTTTCTTTTGTGTCTTTGTTTTGCTTTGGTATGAGGGAAATGCTGGCCTCATAGAATGAATTTTTAGGAAGTGTACCCTACTCTTCTATTTTTTGGATGAGTTTGAGAAACATTGGCATTAATACCTCTTTAAGTGTTTGGTAGAATTTACCACTGAAGCCCACTGGTCCTGGGAGTTTCTTTGTTGGGAGGTTTTTGATTATGGATTCAAATCTCTTTACATGTTGTATGTTCACATTGTCTTCTTGAGTCATTTTTGGTAATTTGTGTGTTTCTAGTTATTTGTACATCATCTCGACTATCTAATTTGTGTGTATAATTGTTCATTGTGTTCACTTATAATCCTTTTTATTTCTGTAAGGTCAGTAAAAATGCCCCCATTTCATTTCTAATTTCAGTCATTCATATCTTTTTTTTTCTTACTCAGTCTAGCTAAATGATCATCAATTTTGTTGATCTTCTCAAAGAACCAATTTTTTGTTTCACTGATTTTTTCTGTTGCTTTTCTACCCTCTATTTTGTTCATCTCCATTCTCATTGTTATTATTTCCTTTCTTTTGTTAGCTTTGGGTTCAGTTTGCTCTTCTTTTTCTAGTTCATTAATATGTAAAGTTAGGTTATTGATTTGAGATATTTCTTTCTTAATGTAAGTGTTTATAACTGTAAATTTCACTCTGAGCACTGCTCTCACTGCATCCCATAAGTGTGGTATATTGCATTTTAGTTTTAATTCAGTTCAAAGTATTTTCTAACTTCTAATTTCTTATGTGACTTCTTTGACCCATTGGTTGCTTAAGACTACAGTGTTGAATTTCCACATTTTTGAATTTTCCAGTTTTCCTTCTGTTATTGGTTTCTAGCTTCATTCCATTGTAGTCAAAGAAGATACTTCATATTATTTTGATCTTTTACAATTTATCAAGTCTTGATTTGTGGCCTAACATATAGTTTGTTTTGGAGAATGTTACATCTGCAATAGATAAGAGCATGCATTCTGCTGTAGTAGGATAAAATGTTCTATATATGTCTGAACATTACAGGCCTAGGTGGTATCCTACTGTTGTTCAAGTCTTCTATTTATTGATTGATATTCTGTCTAGATGTTCTACCTGTTTTGAAAGTAGGGAATTGGAATCTCTAACTGTTATTGCAGAACTATCTATTTCTCCCTTCAATTCTGTCAATCTTTGCTTCATGATTTGTAGCTTTGTTGTTAGGTGCATATATGTTTATAATTGTTATATCTTCTTGATGGATTGACCATTTTATTGCTATAAAATGTCTTTCTCTAGTAACTACTTCTATCTTAAACTCTATTTTGTCTGATGATAGTATAGCCAATCAAATGCTCTTTGCTTACTACTGACATGGAATCATTTTTCCATCATCACTTTTACTCTATTTGTCTCTTTGGATCTAAAGTGAGTCTCTTGTAGACAGCATATAGTTGGCTAATTGTGTTTTTTCTTTTATCTATTCTGCCAGGCTCTGTCTTTTAACTAGTGATTTTAATCCATTTACACTTAAAGTGATTACTGATAAGGAAATACTTGCTTCTGCCTTTTCCTTTTCTGTATATTTTTAAGCTTTTCTTAGTGGTTACCATTGGGATTACAATTAACACCCTAAATTAATAACAATCTAGTTTGAATTGATGCTAACTTAGATTTAATAACCTATGAAAACTTTTCCTATACAACTCTACACTCCTTTATGTTACCATCACAAAATACATCTTTATACATTATGTGCCCATTAATATAAATTAATAATCATTTTATGCATTTGCCATTTAAATCATATAGGGAAAAAAGGAATTACAAACCACAAATATAATAATACTAACATTTATATTCACTCATGTAGTTACCTTTACTGGAGTTGTTTATGTCTTCACATGGCTTTGAGTTACAGTTTAGTGTCTTTTAATTTCAGCTTGTAGGATTTCCTTCAACATTTCTTGTAGGACAAGCCTACTAGAGATGAACTCCCTCAATGTTTGTTTACCTGGAAATGTCTTAATTTCTCCTTCAGTTTTGATGGATAGTTTTGTCAGCTATAAAATTCTTGGTTGACAGTTTTTTTCTTCCAGCACTTTAAATATGTTGTCCCACTGCCTTTGGCCTCCATGGTTTCTGATGAGAAACTGGCTGTTAATATTATTGAGGATCCCTTGTATGTGACAAGTTACTTCTCTTGTTGCTTTCAGGATTTTCTCTTTGTTTTCAGTTTTTGACAATTTGATCATAATGTATCTTTGTGTGAATCACTTTGCATTTTTCCAATTTGGAGTACATTGCACTTCTTGGATGTATAGATTCATATCTTTCATGAAGTTTGGGAAGTTTGCAGACATTATTTCTTCAAATATCCTTTCTTCCCCTATCTTTCTCTCTCTTTTTCCTCTTCCTGGGACTCCCATAGTTTGTATGTTGGCACATTCAATAGTGTTCTGCAGCTCCCTTAGGGTCTTGTTTATTTTTCTTCATTTTTTTCTTGATATTTCTCAGACTGGATATTTTAAATTGTTTTATCTTCAAATTTGCTGATTTTTTCTTTTGTCTGTTCAAATCTGCTGTTGAACCTCTTACTGAATTTTTCAATTCAGCTATTGTACTTTTCAGCTCTAGAACTGTATTTGATTCTTTTTTATAATTTCTATCTCTTTATTGATATTCTCTATTTGTTCATATATTATTCTCCTGGTTTCCTTTAATTCTTTCTCCATAGTTTCTTTTAGCTCTTTCAGCAAATTTAAGGCAATTTATTTAAAGTCTTTGTCAAGTAAGTCCAATGTCTGGCCTTCCACAAGGAAGGTTTCTATCAATTTCATTTTCCTGTGAATGGGACATACTTTGTATGCCTTGTATGTTTTTTGATGAAAACTGACATTTTAATTATAATGTGGTTATCCTGGATATCAGATTCTCCCCCATCCCCAGAGTTTGCTCTTTTTGACTGTTGAGAGTTGCAGTCATCCATTTGTTTAGTGACTTCTCCAATTTTTTTTCCAATGACTATATTCCTTGTCATTATAGTTTCTGTTCCATTATCTCAGTGATCAGTCAGTGACCTAACAGATGGGCATAGATTGATAAGAAGCAATTGATAGTTGGCCTGGATCCAAAAAGAAAAACAAAATACTCCCCCAGTCTTTGCAAGTCGACTCTGGGCTGCACAGTCCTTCAACACTAAACCACGCTGCCCACAACTCTGCCTTAACCTTCACCTCCTGCTTGCATGGAGCCCAAAACTTAGCAGAGGAAGTCTAAGGTCCTCTTAGGTCTTTTCTGAGCATGTGTCTAGTCCTGGGCATCTGTCTTGCACTCCAGATTCTCCAGTATGCATGATAGCCCTTTAAAGTCTGTTTTCCCAAGTATCTTCCTTCTTAGCCTTCCCCTTCCCAGGATTTTGAGTATGTCTTTTGCTTCTTCCCATCTGCCTTCCCTTGCCCCAGGTGTATAGGGTAGTTTTTGTCTTTAAATGTTTTTGACGATGCTGCCAGGGAAGCTTCTCCAACCCAAGGGGAGGTAAACAAATGCCAGCTTCCACACCAATCACTTAGGGAAATGCCAGACAGGTCAAAACACGAAATCACAATTTTGTGAGAATAAGGTCCATATTGATCCCCACCTTACCTCAGCAAGCCACACCTGAAACCTGGGCCAGCATCCCTAAGGCCACCATGAAGCTGGGGAATGGGAAATGGTACAAAAGTAATGAAAAAAATGCCACACCGCTTTCTTACCAAAATTTAGCAGCTTCTTTCTTCATTAAGCACCCCTCTGGTTACTTTAAATTTTTTCTTAGATTCCAGAGTTCTGAAAAAGTTGATTCTGCCAGTTTTTGTCTGCTTAATGGTTGCTTTAGTGGAGAGACTGATTCTTGGAACTCCCTACCCTCCATATCCCTGGCATCACTCCTGTAAAATTTTTAAGACACCTCAAGTGCTCAGAATATTGAGGCTTGTGCTGTTACCAACCCACACAGTGAATGACTCCATTTTCCAACTTACTGACATAGAAACCAGGCAAAGGGAAAAACAGAAAACCAGAACTCTTATTAATTAAGAATTAATAATAATAACAGCAAAACTCACTAGCTGTTGAGGTAAGCTACCAAAACAAATCCTAAAGCACTATTTTTATCAAACTGCTCAAGTACAGCTTTAGCGCAATCACAGTCAGTCCTTTCAATCTGTCATCTCTTTGAATTGGTGCACTACAGAATTATTAAGAATGCCCTTGCCCTAGGTGGGCCTTCCACATTCCTGTGCCTGTGGAAAACATGGGAGATTGTCAAAGCAAACAGAAGTCCCAGCCATGCTCAATTAAAAAGTGTTTACTATGTAACTAGGAAAAATATAACACCTTAAAGACATCAGAGTTGTTTACTCATTTCCTATAGAGACATATTATCTTTAGAGGATTCTAAAAAATTGAAGGAAAGCTAGGTAAATTCATTATTGTGCATCTGCGGGAGAATGGAACGTGCAGCATCTCATTAGTATTCAATTTGTAGCCTGAGTGTGAGAGTCTGATTTGACCAAGTGTGGTAATTAAACAGGCATGGGAAATCAGGCAACTTGCCCAAAGAAGGTGATGCCTCTAAATCCAATTCTAGTTGCTATTTATAAATATACCATTTGCCAGATCCCACTTCATGCATCATCAACTCCCTCATGGACTCCTTCCAATTTGGCTTCCACTTCCTCCAACCACACTACGGAAGTCATTCTCTTTCCCTTTCTACTCAAATAAACAGGATCCCCTCTCCCTGAGACCATCCCTGAGTTTCTCCATTTTACAACAACTATCAATCACTTCTCATCATTCTATGCCCATCTTCAAAACCATCACCCTCTTATGGAGCTCCATCTACCTTGACAATTTCTCTGACCAACCCAGAAAGAGGGAAAAAAGGAGGCTCTCAGTAATTCTCTAGAGAACAAAAATGACAAAAAATGGGGGAAGGAGGGACAGTGCTTCTGGCCTCAAATACAAAACATGTACTGAGTTTGGAAGGAAAAAGGATCTAAAACAGTAACTCAGAGGTATCACTGAAGGTGAGAGAAATGGAACACATGATAGGCAAACATCATATAAGAATAGATCTTGTTAAAATAGAAATTGATCCATAGTAATAATAGATAGTAGCACTGGATGTTAAAAAAAAAAAAAAAAAGTACCAAATAGGGAGCATTTATGTTGCGATAGAAGAAGGAAATCAAGTGCAACTATTGTATGCATATAGTACAACCACCAAGCTGAGGTTGTGGTGGGGGCAGGGTATGGGGCTGGGCATTGGAGGACTATCCATTTACTGAGCATGGCACAGCTGTGTGTCAGCAGCTACCTGGAGCACCTTCATACACATTTTCTTACTTAGACTTCACATCAACCCTAGGATAGCCTATGAGAGCAAAATTCTCAAGGTCACACATCAAGTACATGATGCAGTCAGGTTTTGAACTCAGGGTGGATTCCACTGCAGCACAATGCTGCATTTCCTTGAAAGGCAAGAAAGAGAAACAATGGTGGACCTCAAATCTGAAGATATTTTCTATAAAGCTTACTCTGCTCACGACAAGGTGCCTGAAAAATTCCTGCCTTGTCTTTCTGTTTCATCATTCAGGAAATAACAGAAGGAACAAGGGCCAGTGTGACTGCACTGCACAATTCTACGAAGCAGAATTCCTACTACAGTCTGTGTGAATTTTGTTCCTTGGAGTCATGCAGTGCACAACATACAGCCCTGGGAACAGCTATTTTAAAATTCATTCTTCGAACAGGGGAGAACTCATTGATAAAATGAAAAAGGTAAGAATCTTGAAAGAATACAAGATTCCTAGAATTCTTAGTAGCACGGCCAAAAATGGTCCCTAGGCCACAACTAAGATATATTGTTTTCTGTCAGCACTCTGTTAAGAATTTTACATATTTACTTTTATCTTATTTAATCCTCCACTATGACCTATCATTCTATTATTCCAATTCCAATATTATTCTATTATTCCAATTATTCCAGGAAACTGTAGAACAAGGAGTTTATGTAATTTGCCCAAGGTCAAACAGCACATTAGAAGCCCCAGCTTTGTCCCTTAAATGCTATGCTATATAATTCCTCTCCTGAGAGAGAGCAGATTTCAGAAAGTGTTCAGGAAAAGTTCTTCACTGTCTTGTGGCTAGAGACTGAAAGGGAATTTAGCTCTCTTAGCTCTAGAGGAAAAAGGGAAGCAGAGAAGGAGTGAGGAAGGGAGGCGAGGAGAAGGAAGGAAGGGAGAGAGGGAAGGAGAGATGGAGGGAGGGAGGGAAGAAGGGAAGGGTGTGGGAGGGATGAATTTGACCTTGGAGTGCCAAATATTCATGTGGAGGAAGGAGAGAGTCATCCAAAGAAACCAGTGTGTCTGCACAAGGCACATTCTTTTCAGCTCACTTTAAAAGGTACAAAGACAAAAAGAAAGACACATGACCAGAGTTAAATACAAGAATGACAAGGACCTTCTAGCAGGTTAAAGCACAGCGTGACCTGAGATTTAAGAAGGCTCAGAATAGCTCTAAGGGTTTTTACGTGTTCCAAGCAGGAAGGAGGAGGAAAACAAGCCATCTCTTGGGACAGATGGAGTAATGTCAACAAAGGTAAAAAAAACAAAAACAAACAAAAAACACTTTTCACAATTAGAAAGGAAAGAACAAAGAATAAACTTAAGAAGAAGTGGAAGTCAGAGACAGATAACATCCCATTATATAAGCAAGCACCTAGAAACCTTAAATGATTTCATCCCATGTTTATAAAGACACTAGAAGAACTGGCAGACATTTCTGTACAATTATATGAATGGAGAGATATCTGAAGCCTGGAATTAGGTGCATAATATTCTAATTTATTGAGTAAATGAGACTTCCCACACAACCAACCTGGGGAGCTTGTCATGAAATGCTTGGCGAAATTCAAGAATGGAATATTAAAAAATAGCTTGTGAGAACTTAGAAAAATGGATGCAAGTTAAGACAAGAATATGAAAAATTTCCACTTTCCATTTTGAAGGTGTTGTATTTTATTTTTGGCAAATAATTTTCCAGAATTTCATATTATCTTTGTGGTCAAACTTGAAAAGCACAGGAGCAATGATAAAAGGTAGTGCATTCACACTCTCATATGCCTGTTCAAAAAGTTATACCTATTGGAGTTGCCTTGAACTAGGCCACAAAGCTCTGTTCTTGGTTCTGGGCCACTCATATTTTTATGCAAATGGTTGAAGAACTATAAGAAATCCTTCTTTGTCACATGGGCAACCAAGTAGGGGATGTTTCTTGTTTTGAGTGACATAATCTGGAACAAAAATATTCTAAACCAAACAAAATATTCTAGGCTGAAACAAAGCCAAAGTATCAAATAATATTTAGAAGAAAGCAATTTCAGACCTTGAGTTCACGTTAACAACAATCCACTGTTTAAATTCTGAAGGGGTTAGAATTGTAACAGAAATGAATTTTGTAAGAGTTTTCAGAGTTTTAATTGACCACAAGTTCAAAATGAATCAACATTTTGTATAAGATTTGGTTGTCATCAGCCACTGCAGTTGCAGGCAACATTAATGGAAGGGAGATAAGACAGGGTTTCTGTATTCTCTCCGGTCAGAGAGCAGAACATAGGACAACGCACGCAGGTTCTATGGAGTCCACTTCCAGATTCAGGAAAATCTCTGATGATCAGGGCTATCCTTGTGAGGAAGTGAGTTTCCTATCACGGGAAATTCTCAGAAGTAGCTAGGATTGGCCTGTAAAGCATGATATAGAGGATATACTGCACTGGGTGGAAGTTTGAACTGGGGGACCTCCAGGCTTCCTACTGGCTTCAAAATTGTTATGCTTTACTCTGGAAATATTTCAGTACCTTACCTTATTGTCCCAGGGGGCTATGTATTATGAGATCCCTAAAGCCAGGCCCACAGGCAGATTCCCTCACAGACTTACTGGATCCTGGGTAAACATGACGTTCCTGGACTCCTGGTTCACAAAAGATCCCTGACAATACCTGCTTACTTGTCATTCCCCACCTCCATGCAGATCCACTGTGAACTTCCCAAATCGTGGTGAGGAGTTCTTTCCTCTGCATGCTCAATTGTACCATTTTTACCATTTTTACCAAAATATTTTTACACTTCAACCCTACCTTTGCCAGATGGACAGTTCTAGTGTGATACTACCATTGCTAAACTTTCCCATCTATTTCAAAGGCCACAATTATATCATTTATGCATTATCCCTGTAGTTTGATGGAGAACCGCCCAAAGTACCAACTGGCAACCTCTGCCTCTCTTGTTCCCACCACTCAAGTCTTCTATGCCACCCATCATTTTTATCAAGTCATGATCTCTTCCCTGAAGATGAAATTTAAGGAATGAAAGGGCAAAAAAAGAGCCAATGGAAAAAGAAGGTTTGACTTTTAACAAAAAAACTGAAGTATTTCAGCTTGAAATTGAAAAAAAAAAAAAAAAACAACCATCACGATGTCTTCAATCACAGGAGCCAAGTTACTTTCATCATGGTTAACTAACAGTGAAACAGCACTTTTAATTGCCATTATGTTGTAAACCCATCTCATATGCTCAGAGTGATCAATGAAACTTCAATCATACAGGTTATCTTGGTTTTTCTCCACAAGATGATTTGAAAGCATTTAAACTATCTACCAACAAGTGAGTTTTTCAGATGAAGGTACTTACCACAGTAAGTAAAGTAGGTACTGCCAAATCTCATTCCGTGGATGTGCACTAATTATAATCTCATTTAGAATTTTATTACTGAACACACTTAAACCTCTGGGAGGGACAAAACTGCAGTTAGTTTGCTTGCGACAAGCCTTGTCTCAAAGATTAATGACTCAGAAGTGGTAACCAATGGACCTTAGCTCAAATAGATTTTAAAATAACCAAGCCATTATCTGAAGAAACAGACACCATGCAGCATCTTTGTTTGTTTAGTCAGTGAAGTGGGTGGGGGGTGGGAGGAGAGGATTTGTGAGTGTAACAACATGAGCATGGAAAGGAAAATATTAGGTCATTGTGTTAATAAAGTATAAAATATTCTACTGAAAGAATTGAGAGTACTCTCCTGACAATTTAAGATATTGGTAAAAGTCAGAGTTACATCTACACTAATGACTCTTGGTTTCTGTGGATTTTCCTTTTCTTTGGCTTCTGAGCCCTCCTTCAATCAAAAAAAGAAATTGAAATAATGAATCTAAGAAATTGCTGACCTAAGTGTGAACAAAAACATGCCCACTCACCAAACTGATTCTTCTGTGATAAGATCAGAACTAGAGAAAGGGGCTGCAGAAGGGTTTCTGGCATGAGAAAGGCATGGAAGGAACAAAGCAGAAAAGAGGAAAAGTAGATTCAGCCGTGCAGGCAATGGAGCAGAGTAGAAGAGACTCAGTGCTGAGTTGCCTCAAGAGTGGACATTTCTATCACCTACCATTCAAGAGTTCCAGACTCCTAAGTCCCATGAACAGAGTTTGGGAGAACTGGACCCCTTGTCTGGGAAGGAGGATAAAGAGAAAACATTCCCCACGACCGCGGTGGCACTGAACAGCCTGAATTTCCTTAGGTGCTGGTGTGGCAACAGAAACACTGCCACTGTCACATAAATCACACTTGAACTTCTTAATGGTCAGAAGGTCCCTAGGTGGTTTTCCCAAAAAAATGCACAAATGAAGACTCCTGAGCATTCCCCTGTGCTTGGCATAACCACTGATTCTCACTTCTCCAAATCAAGACAGAACACTTACCCGCATTAGACTCTGCTTTTAAATGTGCAGGCACCAAAAAATGAAGGAGTCTCACTGAGGACCAGCATGTATTCTGCAGTGGACACCCCAGGAAGGAGGTAAATGTACAGCCAGGGAATTGATGCTGGGCTTCAATGCAGGGCACACCTGTACCCTGAGGAAACGTGACAAGGTCCGTCAATGGCCAACACCTGGATCAAACAGCTGCTGCTGGAGCCCTGATGTGCAGTGATGGGAAGAGCATTGGATTCGAGTTCTGGTTCCACCTCCTTGCAGCGTGACTTTAGGAAATGGCTTAAACCTCTTGGGCCCTGTGCCAGTTTGAATGTATTATGTCCCCCAAATGCCATTACCTTTGATGTAATCTTGTGTGGGCAGACGTTATCAGTGTTGATTAGATTGTAATTCTTTGAGTGTTTCTGTGGAGATGTGCCCCACCCAGCTGTGGGTGATGACTCTGATTGGATAATTTCCATGGAGGTGTTGCTCTGCCCATTTGGGGCAGGACTAAGTTGAGTCACTGGAGCCATATAAATGAGCTAATGGACAGGGGGAACGGGGTGCAGCTGAGAGTGAACTTTTGAAGAGGAGCTACAGCCAAGAGGGACACTTTGAAGAAAGCACAGGAGCTGCAGATGAGAGACAGTCTGAAGACAGCCACTGAAAGCACTCTTGCTCCGGAGAAGCTAAGAGAGGACAAATACCCCAAGTGCAACTAAGAGTGACATTTTTGAGGAACTGCAGACTAGAGAGGAACATCCTGGGAGAAAGCCATTTTGAAACCAGAACTTTGCAGCAGATGCCAGCCACGTGCCTTCCCAGCTAAGAGAGGTTTTCCAGATACCATTGGCCATCCTCCAGTGGAGGTACCTGATTGCTGATGTATTACCTTGGACACTTTATGGCCTTAAGACTGTAACTGTGTAACCAAATAAACCCCCTTTTATAAAAGCCAATCCATCTCTGGTGTTTTGCATTCCAGCAGCATTAGCAAACCAGAACAGGCCCCAATCAGCTGTTCCACAAAATAAGGTTAATAATAATGACTACCACTTATGAACTCTTACTATATGCTAGGCACTGTTCTAAGTGCTTTTTTTCACATCTTTTTACTCTTTCAATAGCCCTATAAAGTACATATAGTATACTATACGTACATAGTACATACATATGTACATAGTACATAGTACTTCATAGTATAAAGTACATGTTATTATTCCCATCATATCATAAAGAAACAGAAATGCCCTTTAGATGCAACTAGAGACTTAGCTAGGATAAAGGAACATAAATTCAACAGATCTCAGGCACCAACACACATTAAGTTAGTAACACATTGAAAATACAAACAAACAGGAGGGGAAAAGCCCACGTCAGCTCTGTACAGAATAAGATACTTTTCCTAAATTAATAGTTAAGTGCACAGACTATGGAATCAAACTATGCGAGTCAAATCCTGCCTCTTCCACCTACCAACTTAGCAACGAGTTACAGAGAAATTAAGTAAACCACCAATTTCCTCATCTGTAGATGAAGAATCTAGTGGGGATTGATAATAATGTACCTATCAAAAAGATTTGTTAGGATTAAATGGATCCAGGTAAAGCATTTAAAACATGCCTCATGAATGTTATCTATTAAAATTGTTGTTATAATTTTCCAGCACTGGGCTGAGTGTTGTGGCAGATACACAAATGTGGACTACAGCCCCTCTCACAAAGAGCAAAGCCCAAAATCCAGGACAATATAGAAGGGAGAGCTCAGAAGGTGGTATAGGTTGGTAGGCTGGGGAATTGCGATGATGTTGATGGCTGAAGTAGCCAGGAAGTCTTCACTGAGAAGTTTCCTGGGTGATGTAGATAGGGAAATGGAGGCCATTAAAGAAGCGGTAAAGACAAGGGAAAAGGACTGCTGGGGCAGGGGGCAGCAGAGCATGTCCACACTAAGTGGGGAGAGGTTGGGGCAGCAGATTTGCTTTGTAAGCTGCATGAAAGAAAAAAGTAAGTCGCACATATATTCTTTCAGGAAAGGATAGTTTTTGAAAGTCCTTAGAAAAATGAAGTTCTTAGAATTTGCTTTGTAAGAAACAGAACTAAAAGCTATGCACATTATCCATTTCTAAAAATCACTTGTCCTAGTATCTTCTCTTCCAGTCACTGACTGGTCAAGATATTCATCCTGATGTATTCTACTAGGAACAGCACAAACTCAAAATATAACAGCCTTTTTGTGTAGGGCTATATGGAAGTCTCGGAATAACTACAGTTTAATAACTCCATTTTTCATTTTAGGCACTAAAATCGATGCTCCCTGTATACCTCCAGCTGTGACTTTATAACAAAATGGGTGCTGCCACAAATCCTTCAGTATTTGCAATGGCAGCCGTGCATTAACCAATTCTGTTAGATGTACCAGTGATTCCTAGATTTGGGGAATGGTCAGAAAAGTGAAACTTTACACCCAGGTCATTCACATACAACAACCATTTGAATGCCCAGCTTCTCTTACCAAATCATGAACTGGCTTCTCTCTCCTGACTTAATACATTACTGAGAGAATCAAGACCAAACAACTGCAAAATAATACTTGCTATTAGTTTATTCGGCAGTTCCACTTATCTCAATACTCATGACATATGGACCAATTAAAAATCTCCTGGGATAATCTTTTTCATTCAGCTCAAACCAGTGTGAAGGAGACACAACATGCTTGATGACCCATTCAAACACTAATCACTCACAGAGACTCATACGGGAAAGGCAATGCTGAGTCTGCAATTTATTTCATGGAAAAGTAACAATTCTTAAACTAAAATGGACAATTTTTTTCCTAAAAACAGAAAGAATGGTCTTTTCAGCAATCTGTCTAGAATAGCTATACTACAGTTCTGTGAATGGAAAATTTCAGGCAGACAGCTTCTCTGGATCACTTTCACTCGTGTGTGTGTGTGTGTGTGTGTGTGTGTGTGTGTGTGTGTGTAATATGCAAATGTAAGGCAATGGTTCTCAAAGTTCAGAATGCATCGGGCTTGTTAAAACATCAATTGCCACCCCACCTCTCCTCCAGTTTCTGAACCCATAGGTCTGGCGTGGGGCCTGAATATTTGCATGTCTAACAAGTTCCCAGAGATACTGAGGCTGCTGGTCTGGAAACCACACTTTGAGAACTATTGTTCTAGGGCATTTTATTAAAACAAGTCAAACTTCATTTCAAGCAGCATCCAGGGGTTAAAAAAAATAACAATTAAGTCCTTGAAGTAGGTTATTACTTCTTTTTACTGCTTATGTTTTTGCTTCAAATGCCAGTGTGCTTCTCTCCTCAATCATCAAGTAATTAATCCTCTTCCTACAATATTGGCAATTCAATAAACAAGCATCAATTATGTGCCCAATTCAGTACAAGAACTCTGGAGTGCAAAGAATTGCACACATGACAGTTTTGCTCCAAAGGAACTGACCAGCTACTAAGGATAGCTTAGGCAGGGTTTCTAGTTCAAGAAGACTTTCATCCATTCAACCTCTCCATCCACTTTATATTTCTGAGCATTTGTCCTGAGCCTAACTGCAGGGTAGATGGCAACTCTGCATGATGAATATTATTAATATTCATGGACGAAGTGTGATTTTTCTGCCTCCTCAAAAAGTTTTAAACACCATCTATATGCTAATGACTCCCACACTTACACCTATAGCCCTGACCTCTTCTCTGAACTCCAGACTCATGCGTGCAAATGTCTCTTCTACCAGCAATTGTGTATCTCAAGGTATTTCAAACGAACTTGTCCAAAACTGTTCTCTAGATCTTCTCTACAAATGCAGTATTCCCAAAGACTTCTAGTTTCGCAGGCAAAGTCTTGGAATCATACTTAATTCCTCTTTTCTTAAACATCACATCAATCAGCAAATCCTATTGGCTCTACCTTCAAAATATGTCCAGAATCTGATCACCTCCCACCACATTCACCTACACAATTGCAATCCAAGCCACAATCATGCCTCTTATGGCTTATTAAGTTTGCTTCCTACTTCATCTCCTTGCTGTTGTCCTTGACTCCTATGGTTTGTTCTCATAGAGGCACCGTGATTTTGCTAAAACCTGACTCACACATGAAGCCATCACTCTGCTCACTATCCTCTAGGCGCTCCCCATCTAAAAGTAAAACCCAAAGTCCTCTCCATGGTTCACAAGCCCTCACTCACTGGGACCCTTTCTGCCATGCCCTTTCCACTCTTTCTCTCTCTCACTCACTCACTGCTCCAGTCACGCTGGCCTCTTTATAGTTTCCTGCAAACTAGGGCCTTTGCACTTACTATTTTCTCAGACTGCAACACTCCACCCCAGATATCTGCATGGCTGGCCCCCTTCCTTTCAAGTGACACCGTTCCCAATCACCCTTGTTAAAACGTCTTACCCTTCACCACCACCACCATCATTCCCTATCATTTTATCTCCATACCACCTATCCTTGACAAGGATGGAAAAGAAAGCATTTTGATTGAGTCCTTAAAGCTGCAGTTGTGCTTAGGAAGTAGGAATAACATACATGCAACAGAGATTGCGAAGAAACAAAGACTGTCGCTCAAAAAAAAAAAAATCCCTTTTCTAAGTTGAAGAACTCAGCTCAGTGCGAAAATGAAAATCAACTTAAACGGTAAACTTGGAAATCCTCAGCGGGGCAAACAATCTTCTCAATCTTAAGTTCAAGAAATGATCTCTAAGGTAACTTACAAAAGTGGTTCTTTATCAACAACAACAAAAAGCCAAAAAGAAATTGTTTTGTATAAATCTCATCAACAAAGGACCAAAATCCCAGAGGGAGATCAGTTATCCTTCTTTCCCAAATTCCTGTCCTACCCAACCCTGTCCCCATAACATTCCTATCAAGTGAAAGATACTTGGCTAATTGTGGTTAAAAGAAAAGAAAAAATGATCCAGTTAAACTTAGCAATATTTTAAAAGTGATGCACCAATCAAGAAAAGTATACCAAAGCTAATGAACTATTTTCCTCCATTCATTTTGAATCAGTTAAGAATTCTCATGTATAAAATCTGACAGTTTTATCCTTGCATGAGTTGTGTCACTTGAACTTTTTGATGGCCTTCAAAAACTTGTGGATAAGAACAGAGCAAATATTTTTCACAATAGTAAAAAAACAAAAAACAAAAAACGAAACAAACCTGAAGAAAGCTACACAAGTCTTAATATTTAAAAGATTACACCAGAGTATTAAAAGTTTGTCATTCATCATTGCCAAGAGCTAAATATCATTTTGTTAACCACTAAATATGGATTAAAATTACTCCAAAGAATAAATTTATATATAAAAATTTTTCCCCATTACCACTTGTTTTCTTTGGATACAACACATATTTCATCTTCAGGCCTGACTTTTTCACTACAAAAGGGAACTATGCTTTCAAAAAGAACTGAATTACATACTTTTTTTTTTTTATGACTACATTTCAGTGAGTAGGTAAAGAAAAAGCTTTTTAATCTAACTCAAAGTTTCACTTTAGTGCTCAGCTAAATAGAAATTTTCAAGTGAAACTTTGCTTAAAGATATACTAAAGCACCATATGATCCCAGCTTCAAGAAAAATTCTATTTCATTTTGTAACATGAGTAAATAAGCTTATTAGCTAAAGTGAACTTAAACGATCTCTGTAGGTTTTATAAACTTTAGCAAATTAGTTCATTTAACTAGCAAATTTAGTTCACTTAAATTATTATGTATCTCCCTAGCATTTTTAAAATGTAAGATAATGTATTTTGTGGAAACAGTCATTCTTTCTCAAGGGATACTAATTTACCATGTTTCCATATCAACTTAAAATCTTGAATTCTATAGAATACTCTCATACAAAATGTCAAAGTTAAGGAAAACAGACTCAAAAAGGAATTTTTAATAACAGTAAAGTTTTTGGCACAGGCATAATTCCATTCACATTCTCAGCTTTTCAATTCCATTTGTTTTAAAATTAGTTTTAATAAATGTTATATCATAATTCATTATCACTGCATAATGCATTTGTGAAACATCTAGTAACTCTTTATTACGTAATCTCACAATTCAAATATGCTGTTACTGTTCTGATGTTAGCACTTATTAGCTACCTTTCAAGGGCAAAAAAAAAATTGTTTTTAAAAGGATTAAAAGTGATTTTAACCACTTTTATTTTGAAGATGGAGAAAGAAAGTATAAGTATGTTAAAAGGTCTGTCCAATTGGATGGTTGAGTCTCTAATGAAATGAGAAGTTCTTTTGTATTACCCTGGAAAACACTGGCTTCTACCAGGCAGGTAATTGCCATTCATACTATCTAGTGCCAACTAAAGTAGAAATTAAAGGAAGTCAACCATAAAATTCATGTAAAAAAGAAGAAATAAACAACTCCTAATCAATTAAGAAATAGATAAGAATTGATTAGCTCTTTATGTGCCCAGCTGAGTAAGTCATCTAAACACAAGGACCAAGTTTCTCTCGTTTGTTTTCTAAAAGTGGTCGTGTATAGATAACGGCTACAGGTACAGCCTAGTGCCACACGGAGATCACAATGGCATCAAACTCATATCTTTTGACAAGGGGGAAATTTTCCTGTGAATATTACATTGATAGTGAATAAACTGCAAAGTGAGAGGCTGAAAACAAAAAAATCATCACACAGACACAAACACCCACTCACAGACATAATACAAAAGGGCTCCACTTACACTGTGCCAGTTATGGATATCCGCAAGTATCGGTGACAACTGAGAGGTAACCGTCTCCTCATTACATATATGCCTGATCACTCGCTGCCCTTTGCTTGCCACTGTAGCATCTCAGCTCCCTGAAGATTCACACAATAAAGGCCCGCTTCTCATGAAACGCTACAGGATTCTGTCAGATGCTGATGTTATAGGTCATGTTCAGTAATCACTGGACTAGCACTACACAAGCTTCGATATTTTCCACTCTCCAGTTGGAAAGAATATGCACAAAATTCCTTATCAGATATTTGTTAAGAATGCATGGGAAATTGATTTTCATCTCATACATGTTGGGAAAAGATCCTTGGCTTCAGGGCAAAGTTTAGAGGAATAGTACACAGTTGCCAAAGACTAGTTAACTGAGTTCCAAAGTTCATCACTGGCTAAACTCACATTTTTACATTTGCCATACAAAGCAGATATTCTAAAAAGGTTAACACAACATATGACCCTATACCTTACGTTTGACTAAATAAATGAAGATCTTTCCCTGAGTCAGCTATGCCAGGTTTTACTGTCCTAAGACAAAAGTTGAATTCAAAGAAAGCAAAGTTTATAGAGAAAATATTCCATATTTTAAAAAAAGAAAGAAGAAAGAAAATCTTACAATCACTATTCTGATTACTACTCAGGAACTGAAAGTGTAAACTCAATGGAATTACTTTTTACCATTGGTTCCAGGATATAAGATCATTTAAATTAGTACACATAAAAAAAACTGCATTATGGTTTCATGAAATCTGCCTACCATGTTAAAAATATCAAAATGCAGTATCATATAGGTTTCATATTATAGTGTAATATTTATTAAACTTCATCATTTATGATCACTTTATTGTGAACAAATTAACACTCACATAAACTTTGACATTTAAAAGCACAAAGAACATATTGATTTTTCAACTATTTTGTTGACATGTATTTTAATTCTCATGCAGTGTTCATAATTGGGAGACAGTATTTATATACATTGCCCTCTCATACTATGCTTATTAAACCCAAAGTTTGGAGGGTAGAAAAATGTCAACATATTTTCACTGAAATTCCTTCTCTAAAAACTGCCCATGGATATTTTAAAACTCCGTTCCTTCTAATTATATACTTGTAGTACATTCTTCTGTAAAAGGTATAATTGTAGTCACATAACAATAGTTATGATGAGGCAATAATATCAGTTCAGGAAGGGATTACAACAAATGAGACCAAAAGCTGAACAGAAGAGACCAGAGCATATAAAAATCATTTGAAAACACCACACAAACTTAGATGTTTTCCATTTTCCAGTTGGAAAGAACATGCACAAATTTTTCTTAGCAGACAGTTGTCAGGAGTGCATGGGAAATTGGCTTATATGCTGTCAGATATGTTGAGAGAAGATCAATGCCACTGAGGAAAAAAGCTGTATTCATTATCTTTTGGGTCTGTCTATATCATCTATAGCTGCTAGTAGTTTTTGTCTTGCTTTCTTATTGATATGGGATCCCAAGCAAACATTCACCAGATTTGTTAACTGCTTCGTTGAGTATTCCTGCCCAAAAAAGAAGATCCAAATTTAGTATACTGAAAGACATACATTTGACCAATTCAATGAAAGAACAGGCAGATATTCAGGTCTCAGTAGATGCTTACTGAGCATTACAAACCAATGAAAAGCAGTGAGAATCACAGTTGGGTCATGGAAGACAAACTATTTACAGGGAAACAGGGAATTAAGAATACTGTCATATACATTTGAAACAGGAAGCATTTAGAATCTATTTTAATGTGGCAGAGTAATCTGACGTACCTATGTTTTTTATTACTTTGAAGACCACAGACTTTATGCTTGCTTCTGTAACAGTCTTTGTTATTAGGTTATCAAAATATGCTAACATTTCAAATTAAAAAACACTACCCAGCAAGTATTTTCTGGCACTCTATGATAGGCAAACACTTTAGGTAAAACAAAAACAAAAACACTCCAACAACAGAACAGCTCTTCTGAGATATAGTAAGTGAATAAGGCAACAAGGATCAGAAAGATACTGTTTTTTAAACACTCATATTGTAATTGACAGCTTGTAGGTAAAATTAAGACCATAAGTACCTTTCCCAGTCCAAGTCTATTTTGTTCCTGAATTTCAGAGGGAGTTGCTAGGGTTAGAGTAAATAGATTCATAAAAAAATTTTTGCAAATTGATTTGATTCTGGAGTTTGAATAATAAGAGTTCAGATAGGGAGAGACAGATGCGTACTATCATATCTAATAAGAAAAGAAAACCTGTCTTCATTGAGGTAACAGCTGAAGAAAGTACAGTTTCAAAATATGAGAAAGAGTTCATTTTAAAAACCAGGCAAATAGCCTTGTTTGTATATCTGAATTCTGAGAGCACTTGTAACCAACAGGCAAATGATCTAATTTAATCAGCCAACACTTGTGCGTATTCACCATCATCAAGCACCAGGTTAGTCACTGTCGGGAGCTTCCAAGGAAAATGGTACAGATCCCCTGCTGCTGGGAAAGTTTCACTGAATTAGTTAAAGCTCTTCCAAAATATGAAGCTAAAATTTTATTACACTATATCTGTGGTGGCTTGCAGTGATGTACCCCAGAAAAATATGTTCTTAATCTTGTGAGTATGAAAAGGCCCTATTTGGACCTTTTGATGAGGTTACTTTGATTAAAGTTTGGCCCAAGTTAATCAGGATGGGTCTTAATCCCATTACTGGAGGCCTTATAGAGAAAGCCGCAGAGAGAGAAGCCACAGGAGAAGCAAGAAGCTGGAAGTCAATGGAACCCAGAAGAAAAAGGAGAAGACACTGCCATGTGCATTGCCATGTGACAGAAAGGCCAAGGAACCCCAAAGATTGTTGGCCTACCAGAAGATACCAACTCCAGGAGGAAGCAAGCCTTCCAGGCTCTGAAACTGTGAGCCATAAAATTGCTGTTGTTAAGCCAACCCGTTGAATGGTATTTGTTTTAGCAGCTGGGAAACTAAAACAATACTACAAGAGGAAACCCTAAAATGGGCATGATTGTTGTGCTTTTTTTCTTTGAATACTTTCACTTTTCCCCCAAATCCCTCCTCAATACCAACTCTGAAGTGTTTACAGCTTACTTTAGAAATGGATCCTACCAACATTCAGCAGTCAATCTGTACCTGGTTTAAACATTTTGGTTCTTAAATGTCAGAGGTTAGTGAGGCTAAAAGTGGTGATGTTTTTCTCAATTCCAGCGTATTGATCAAAATCATTGAAAATAACATGTATATTTCTACTTTGCTTGCAAAGATCCAGAATTGGCCTACAAAGGGTACCTTTACTCACAACACAGGCTAATGTTCCAGGCTAATGTTCATTTTATTTTTTTAGAGTGTTGAAACCAGAAAGGATGAGTCTGATAAAGTAAATACAAATAATTCTTAACTTCCTCACCCAATCAAATGAAATAAAATTTTACCTAGCTTTTACTCATGAATTATGAACACTAGAGTTACTGTAATAAAATCTGGTGATAATTTCAACACTTCCATTTTTCCATTAAATCCATCTTCACATATTGCCTATCTAAATAAATTATATAAGAATCACACAGAAAAGCTCCCTATACTATCATGCTCAGGGGATATATGTTGAGTTCAACTGTGTCATAAATTCAGCATCCTAAATACCAGTTAATAAATAGTATTTTTCTTGACTTATCTATATATCTTTCCACACACTTGCCACCAACACATGTTGATGTATAGAAGACGTCAACATTTCAGTTGTTGGGGGGTAAAAAAAGGTTTAAGGTATATAATAGACTTTAGCTTGTGAATCTTTTCAATGATGCTGTTTTCAATTTTATCCTGATGTTCACCAACTTCACCCTTTTACTCTGACACAGCTGCAGGATAAACACAGTTAATGTTCAGACTTTGACTGTGTCTCCAGATAATTACTGTCACAGTTCAAAATCAGCAAAAAAGGATTTGATTAGGCAAAGGGCACTGCATAGACACAGCTTGAATTTGGTAAAGAATTGGCCTAAATAGTTTGTACTAGAAAAGCAAATGTGACTTTGTATTTCACTCAAACAATTTTGATCACTTTAAATAAATAAAATGAGTCGAATAAAATAATATACCAGATAAGAACAGCACAATGGAAAAGGAATAAGAACTTAATTGTTTTCCAGCTCTCACCCTGTGCTCTTTAATCCAGCGTTCCATATCATTTTCAGTCAGGTAGTAGGCTTTAATGTAAGTTTCCACAAATTCCTTATCAGGAATGGGTCTAATATCTGTTAGTTTTTCAAGTTTCATTAAAAACTGTTGAAAATCCAATTGCATCAAGGCACGACCCTCATTACTACACTTCTTGACATTGGCATACCTAAGATTCAAAATAATAATAAAATGATGGTATCGTTAGAAAAATAAACTTTTAGGTACTTAAAAACAAAACACCCCTATCGACTTATCTATATATATCCACACAATTGCCACCAACACAGGTTGATGTATAGAGGATGTCAATGTTCAGTTGTTGGGAGGTACAAGAAGGTTTAAGGTATATAATAGACTTTAGCTTATGAATCTTTTCAATGTTGTTCTTTTCAATTTATCGTGATGTTCATCAATTTCAGACTTTTACTATGACACAGCTGCAGGATAAACACAGTTAATGTTATCTGACCACTGAGTACTTTCCTTTAACCCATATATATATAGACAGATTCACCAGAAATGAGAGGGTTACAGATGAGAAAGGGCACCTGAGACTTGGGTCAGAAAGACTGGGCTGCATTTGGGACCTGCAGTCATTCTACCTACCTGGGTCAGTTTCCTCACCTGCAAAGCAAAAAGATTGAATAACTTCTAAAGGTTGCTCTACAGACCATAGCCATCTGGTCGGTAAGAAAGTTAAACTAGTATTCTAGTTAATCAGGCTGTCGAGAATCATTTATAAAATGAGGCTACAAATAGTTCAAAGTAATTTTAGTTTTCAAAAGACTGTTCAATATTATAACTACCTGATGCAAAAAGATGAAATAATTCCCCCATGAATATTTAGCAAATTTAAGAAACATGCAAGCATATAAATTATTAGGCATATACATATTTTTCAAGATAAAACACTTCATAGACTTATTCTGACATGTCAAACCACTAAAACACTGTATTTTAAGGTGAACTAGTAATAGGTATGAATATATTAACCCTAAAAGTATAACATTTTATTACTCATAAGAAAGTGTTTCATTCCTTTAATCAACCATACCAAACATGGATAATTTAATCTTAGGGAATGATGTACTTCCCCTAAGGAAATTTGCAAGAAAATTAATGTTTATGCTGTTTAGAGTGATCAAAATTTTTCTTTTATAAAAGTGTTTTATACAGAAACCTAACACATATTATATACTTTTCTACTTTATTAAACAAATTTACTAAAAATACTTTGCAGTCATGATTGACAAAAGAGCCATTTTGCCCTTCATAGCACTATTTCTTTCAATACTTAGTGCCAAACTGTTGTAAGCTTGTCACTATCACCTTTCTACTTTCTAAGACATTCTTTTTATAATGAACAAGAACTGAAGGAAATCAGATAAAATAGAGTGCAAAGACTCAATTACTGTGTGCAGTTCTAGATCGCTATGGATGGTCTTTGAAACAGCTGTTTATTTTCAATAACATTTTTAATATATTAATGGTTCTTATTTGTGTTCTAGATGTTAAGCGCACAGTAAGCATGGTCTCTGAGTAACTGGACAAATTGATAGATGGTAAATACAACACATGAAAGATTTTCTGATTTGTATGACATAATGGTGATTATTATTAACAGTGATGCAGTTGTTAAGAATACTGACTTTGGGGGAGATCTAAGATGGTGGCATAGAGAGGAGTGGAAGCCAAGTAGTCCCCTGGAACAACTTAAAAAAAAACAGAAACAACTAGTAAATAATCTGGAATAACTGCGGGGGGACAAACGTGACCATCCACTCATCATACACCAACCTGAATTGGGAGGAATGCCTGAGATCACAGCATAAAATCTGTAAGTAAACACTGTGGATCCAGACTTCCGGAAGATGGAGGTTATGAGAGACAGGGCAAAAAACACCTCCATGAAAAATACTAGATAAAAGCCAGAAAGTCACCCAGAACATCAGTTCCAGAGATGCACCAGCTGGACAAGGTCTGCTAAATCCACAGGGACCATGCACTTCATGAAACCAGGAGTCTGCGTTCTGAAATGAGTGAGTAAGCCTGCTAAATATCCAGCAGCTGCACTGAGGTGTGGGGAAACCGTGGGTTGGCGTTTGGAGTTGGACTAGTTCTTTTTAAAAATCTAAAAGCGGCTGCAGAATCAGCAGCGAGAACCACACAGGGAAGCACAGCAGGAACGGCATCTCCACAACCTGTAAGTATGCCTCAATATATGGCATGGATGACAGCCTTTTGCGCACCCGCTGCTAATTGTCTTGGAGCTAGGAAGGCAGAAGTTAGCCAAAAGGGGGAAAAAAACACACCCCCTACAGCCATCTTCACGGCAGGCTGGGAATGCTCTGCCCGGCACCAGCGCCACAGCCCGGAGCTGCGCCAAAAAATCCAGTGCGGCAGGAAGTGTTTACAGCAATGTGTGCACACACCACAATATATGGTGTGCACAATAGCCTTTTGCGCACCCGTAACTAACTGTCCCAGAGCTAGGAAGGCAGAGTGGTGCAAAAAGGGGGAAATTAACACACCCCATTCAGCCATCCTTTCAGCAGACTGGGAACGCCCCTACACAGCCCTGTGGCTCAGAATTTCCCTTGAGGGTCAGCGCACACTTGTGACATAGCACAGCCTTCCCTGAGCAGAGGCCCTAGAGGGGCACGGCTTGGAAGAGGGACCTACTCAGAAATCCCAGGAACCATATGCCAATACCAAGGACTTGTGGGTCAGTGGCAGAGATTATCTATGGTGAGACTGAACTGAAGGTTTAGACTCTTGGAACAGCCTTAAATCTCCAGGAACATGTGGGAGGTTTGAGTGTTGAAGCCGCCCTCGCTCCCTAACTGCTCAGACACAAAGCCCACATTCAGGGCGTACAGCACCAACTACACACGCAAAACTGGTGCACCAATTGGACCCCACAAGAATCAGACCCCCACACACCACAAAAACAAAGTTGGGGAGAACTGACTTGAGGGGAATAAGTGGCTTGCAGATGCCACCTGCTGGTTAGAGAAAGTATATGCCACCAAGCTGTAGATCTGATAAATTACAGAGAAGTTTTTGAATTAGCATACATATCCTAAAAGAACCCTACCAAGGTAAGCAAATGCCAAGAGGCCAAAAACAACAAAAAATTTTAAAGCATATGAAAAAAACAGACAATATAGATAACCCAAACCCAAACACCCAAATCAAAAGATCAGAGGAGATGCAGTACTTGGAGCAACTAATCAGAGAACTAAAGACAAACAACTAGACCTTGGCACAGGATATAAAAGACATGAAGAAGAGCCTAGAAGAGCATAAAGAAGAAATGGCAAGAGTAAATAAAAAAACAGATGATCTTATGGAAATAAAAGAAACTGTCGACCAAATTAAAAAGATGATGGATACTCACAGTACAAGACTAGAGGAAGCTGAACAATGAATCAGCGACCTGAAGTATGACAAAATGGAAAATGAAAGAACAAAAGAAAGAATGGGGAAAAAAATAGAAAAAATCAAAATGGACTTCAGGGATATGACAGATAATATAAAACATCCAAATATAAGACTCACTGGTGTCCCAGAAGGGGAAGAGAAGGGTAAAAGCCTAGAAAGAGTATCCAAAGAAATTGTTGGGGAAAATTTCCCAAACCTTCTACACAATATAAATACACAAAGCATAAATGTCCAGCACACTCCAAACAGAATAAATCCAAATATACCAACTCTGAGACATATTCTGATCAGATTGCCAAATACTGAAGAGATGGAGCAAGTTCTGAAAGCAGCAAGAGAAAAGTAATTCACCACATACAAAGGAAAAAACATAAGACTAAGCAGTGACTACTCAGCGGCCACCATGGAGGTGAGAAGGCAGTGGCATGACATATTTAAAATTCTGAGAGAGCAAAATTTCCAACCAAGAATTCTTTATCCAGCAAAGCTTTCCTTGAAATTTGAGGGAGAGCTTAAATTTTTCACAGACAAACAAATGCTGAGAGATTTTGCTAACAAAAGACCTGCCCTACTTGAGATACTAAAGGGAGCCCTACTGACAGAGAAACAAAGAAAGGAGAGAGAGATATGGAGAAAGGTTCCATAATATTACATGAAGATGCATTTTTTAAGCCATATAGTGACCTAAATATAAGTTTGGCTTTATTGTCATCATAGTCATCATAAGATACAACCATATATTAAATTATTTTTAATTCTGTATTTCAGAGAGGAATAAACAGACATTGCAGAATGGTGACATTATCAAGGAGGAAACATACTTGGTATCACATCCTATTCCATGCTACCATTTCTTTCCCTCTATTTCAAATGGGTAACTCAGGTTTATGGTATGGCATTCTTTCTGAAACACTAGAAGTCAGATGATGAAGATACTTGCCTCACTTTTCTGACTTGCTGATTGTAAATGTGGTCATCTCACTTAACTTGTAAGATGACTCTTAGTTGCCTAACTGATAAAACAGGATTTAGACTAAGAATAATTAAAAACGATTAAATTTAAGTCTGAAAACATAGACTTCTTTTGAAAATCCAAAGGAATACTCTTATACTTTTTGAGAGCACTGAAAAATGTGTATTCTCAATTATGTTTTACTGGTTGGTGTAGATTAGATGCCACTGTCTGGAGACAGGCATGGGATATATAGAGCAAAGGCATATAGGGAGCAGTGCTGGTGAAAATTTCTATTTATATATGGAGAGACATCTGTTATTGTAGTCATTGAACCACTAAATTTAAGTGGCAATTACTAACTTCTATTTCATACACTGAAACAAAATATTAATTGTGGACCCAAGATTTGCTATTTATTGCATAGGTAATGGAAAATACTGAACCATTTTAGCTTCTGAGTTCAGACAGAGGGTTTGGCCAAAAAAAAAAACATAAAAAAAAACATCCATTTACTCTCTGTCCCTAAGCTTGTATAGTTTACAGTGAGAATTCCTATAAACAAAACAAAATTATCTCAATGCATTTAGCTCCTTGGTTCAGATAAAAATAATTTGAATAGCAGGGGTTATGTGTAGCATGTTTATAAATATACAAAGAGGAAGAAGGGGAAGTATTGGTCTGTATTCAGATTTATTCTGCAACCTATGTATGGTGAGAATAGTGCAACAATATCCTCATCTATAAAATTTATAATACGGCTGCTATTTTGTGATATCAAATAAGATGACTATAAATATCTGAAAATTAAATACTATTCTGAAACTTAAAAACAAATAATAGAGGGGCATATAGGGAAAAAATATACCTATTGCAAACTAATTACAGTTAGTAATATTTTAACGTTCTTTCATTAATAGTAACAAATGTACTATACCAATATTATGAGTCAACAATGGAGGGGGGTAGTAGGGGTATCGGAGGATCTGAGTTTCCCTTTTTTTGTCTGTATTTCTTTTCTGGAGTAATGAAAATGTTCTAAAAATTGAAAAAAAATTAACTGTGGTGATGGATGCACAGCTGTATGATGGTACCAGGGACAACTGGATCTTTGGGTATGGTATGTGAACAATCTCAATAAATAAAAAATTTTAAAATAAAAAAAAAGAATACTGACTTTGGCAACTGAAAATTAGATGTTCATATGCCTTCTCTGCCCTTAAAAATTACATGAATTTGGAAAAATTGCCTAAGGTCTTTAAGCCTCTGATCATTTACAAAATAAAAACCAACAATAGTTCCTATCAAAGCCAGTTTATGTTAGGAGTTGGTGATGTAATACTGTTAAGTGTATAGTTCAGCAAATGACACAAATGTTAAGTGTAATAATCATCATAATTATATTCTTAGGTAATAGAATTATTGTCAGTTTAACTTTCAGATAACCATTTGATGTTCATTCCTTACTCATCTACTAGCTGGCTCTTGGTCACCAGCTAGACAGGAGAGCAAAAACAGAGGCAGGCACGGTGGATTTTAAGGTTTTCTCTTTAATTAGATTCCAAAATCAAACTTGAATTATTATGGGATTCTCTCTATTTACCATTATCTCTATTTATGCTCCCCATATATTAGTGATAACATATAATGCTATTCATATATTATAATTATCATTTAAGAAACAGATAATGCTTTCATGAAAAACTTACCCTTCCACTATAGTTCTATTAGCCAGTCGTATACAATGTTCCCAAAGTATATTAGACACAGGCAAGGGTATCCGGACTCTCTTAGAAACCTCATTTAGCCTCCTGTTAAACTGTTCAAATTCCTAAGAAGACAAACATCATGGTTATATGTGAATATCATTTTAATGCCATATTACTTTTTCATTAAAGTGGTCAAGAGTAAGATTTAGACAGACTCAGAATCAAAAACAGTAAAACAAAAAGAGAGAATGCCAAAGATAATTTGGACTTAGTATGAAAGCTCAAGAAAAAGTATACCAATTTGAACAGAGTATGGTGTAACACAGAATACACAACATTTCATCTCAAAGGAACTAAGTGTTATTAACTGATTAAAAAATGTTAACAATAAATGTTTCCATATCTCAAATGTTCTTACTGTTGTCAGTATAGATTAAAAGAGCTAAATAATCTAAAATGGCTTTAAAAATATATTCCACAAATCTAGTTTTTAAAAAAATGTTTTAAAAAGCTTTCAACTCCCTAGAGTGAACAATTTTTAATTTGTGGCTATACTGCTTCGAGAAGAATCTGATAAATTATCTTTCCTAAAGTCTATGAAAGAAAATAATTATATATAAAGCAACTCAACTCATGAAACAACTTCAAATTTTTAGTACAAAGGAAAAAAATATTTTCTATTAACTACATTAAACATCTTTGAAAATCAAAGTTAAATAACTGCTCTTTATCTATTGCTTCATTTCATAGCTCTAGTAAACAGCAGTATTTGCTATTTATCTATGCATTTGCTACAGTAAAACTCTCCTTTGGATTTGAGAGGCATGATATAAAACTTTTCATTAATATTCAATTTTTAAAAAGTTATATGCATAGCTTGTATAAAATGACATCCTACTGTTATAAAATGGCATCCTACTGATTTGCTAAACTCAGTGTTCAAGAATGTTTGTTGTTAAATAAATGATAAAAGCATTTCATTTAACTTATGATTACTTTGGGACAACAAAAGCAACAACTTAAATGTTTGGATTAGATTAAGCAACAGAAAAAACAAAAGTTATCACTGATAATTAACCTTTATTTGCAGACAGGAAGGATAAGCTGCTAAAAATTGGTTTCAGATTAATAATGTGAATAACACTGGTTCTTATAATATTCATGTTTCCTGGAATAAAGAATAACTGAAGCAAGGAGGCACCTTCTATATATATATATTCACTGAGTGCAGAAGTTTACCTTTCCTTGCCCTATGAGTATTATATTTAGAATGTCATAAAAAACACAATCAACTTTTCAAAAACAGAATGTTAATAAAAGGGACGGGGAATGTCATTATTTGTAAATTGCGATTTTCATCTTTTAAAATCCAAATTAAATTTCCAATTAAAATCTCCTGGATGCTCTAGAAATCAAAATCCTTCCTTGTCTTTTAAGATCAATGATCTCTGGATTCCAAGGTGGCAAATACAGAACACTCTTCCCCTCACATACCTGTTAGATCCCCATGCTAAATCCCAGACACTATGAACTAGTATTAGCACCATCACTTCCTGCAGTCTGGGCACAATCTTGCAGACTTCAAGCCCTCCAGAAGGGTCCAATAAATTGATCAGAGTTGGCACAATGGACAAACTCTGCTGCTATCTCTGTTTATTGGTTCTCAAGTGTCCCAAGCTATTATTGCCTTAGGCTAAGATCATTTGTGTAAATGAAATAAAAGTCAGGAATTCAAGAAGGGCCAATTTTCTTTTCTTTCCTTCTTTTTTTTATGGGGAAAATGTGTTTAGGGGCATTGCACTCAAAAACTTCATCAGTGGCAAATCAAAAAGAAAAAGAAAGGAATCTAATACAAATGGTAGCTGTTTTATACAGCTATAGTCAAGAAATGCATCAATACTACAATAAATATGGCACTTTAATTTGAAAAAGACCTGATGTTTGCTTATGGAAGTGGGTGTCAAGAAGACTGCAGCTTAGGGAAATGTGGGAGGATGGCAAAGTAGGCAGTGCCAGGACTCAGTTCCAAAGAACTTTTTAAACAACTATTTTCACACTCCAGAGGCCAGAAGAACACTGTACAACATCCAGGAAAGACCGAGAGGAAGAGGATAATAAGTTACAGTAAAGAACAGTAAACTACTCTGTCCTCAAGACGGCTACCAGGTCCATTCCCTACTCTCACGTCAGGCCACCATGGAAACCAGTCCCTGACTAGCTCACTAGTAACAAAAATCAGGAGTAAAAAGGGGGACATTACTACCAAACCCACTAAAATAAAAAGGACTATAAGAAGACACTATGGGCGGGGCAAGATGGCGGACTGGTGAGCTGTATGTTTTAGTTACTCCTCCAAGAAAGTAGGTAGAAAGCCAGGAACTGCGTGGACTGGACACCACAGAGCAATCTGACTTTGGGCATACTTCATACAACACTCATGAAAACGTGGAACTGCTGAGATCAGCGAAATCTGTAAGTTTCTGCGGCCAGGGAACCCGCGCCCCTCCCTGCCAGGCTCAGTCCCGTGGGAGGAGGGGCTGTCAGCTCCGGGAAGGAGAAGGGAGAACTGCAGTGGCAGCCCTTATCGGAAACTCATTCTACTGATCCAAACTCCAACCATAGATAGACTGAGACCAGACACCAGAGAATCTGAGAGCAGCCAGCCCAGCAGAGAGGAGACAGGCATAGAAAAAAAACAACACGAAAAACTCCAAAATAAAAGCGGAGGATTTTTGGAGTTCTGGCGAACATAGAAAGGGGAAGGGCAGAGCTCAGGCCCTGAGGCGCATATGCAAATCCCAAAGAAAAGCTGATCTCTCTGCCCTGTGGACCTTTCCTTAATGGCCCTGGTTGCTTCGTCTCTTAGCATTTCAATAACCCATTAGATCTCTGAGGAGGGCCCTTTTTTTTTTTTTTTTTTTTAATACTTTTTTCTTTTTTTAAAACAATTACTCTAAGAAGCCCAATACAGAAAGCTTCAAAGACTTGCAATTTGGGCAGGTCAAGTCAAGAGCAGAACTAAGAGAGCTCTGAGACAAAACGCAATAATCCAGTGGCTGAGAAAATTCACTAAACACCACAACTTCCCAAGAAAAGGGGGGTGTCCACTCACAGCCATCATCCTGGTGGACAGGAAACACTCCTGCCCATCGCCAGCCCCATAGCCCAGAGCTGCCCCAAACAACCCAGTGTGACAGAAGTGCTTCAAATAACAGGCACACACCACAAAACTGGGCGTGGACATTAGCCTTCCCTGCAACCTCAGCTGATTGTCCCAGAGTTGGGAAGGTGGAGCAGTGTGAATTAACAAAGCCCCATTCAGCCATCATTTCAACAGACTGGGAGCCTCCCTACACAGCCCAGCAGCCCAGAACTGCCCTGGGGGGACGGCACTCACCTGTGACATAGCACAGTCATCCCTCAACAGAGGACCTGGGGTGCACAGCCTGGAAGAGGGGCCCACTTGCACGTCTCAGGAGCCATACGCCAATACCAAGGACTTGTGGGTCAGTGGCAGAGACAAACTGTGGCAGGACTGAACTGAAGGATTAGACTATTGCAGCAGCTTTAAAACTCTAGGATCACCAGGGAGATTTGATTGTTAGGACCACCCCCCCCTCCCTGACTGCCCAGAAACATGCCCCATATACAGGGCGGGCAACACCAACTACACACGCAAGCTTGGTACACCAATTGGACCCCACAAGACTCACTCCCCCACTCACCAAAAAGGCTAAGCAGGGGAGAACTGGCTTGTGGAGAACAGGTGGCTCGTGGACGCCACCTGCTGGTTAGTTAGAGAAAGTGTACTCCACAAAGCTGTAGATCTAATAAATTAGAGATAAGTACTTCAATTGGTCTACAAATCCTAAAAGAACCCTATCAAGTTCAGCAAATGCCACGAGGCCAAACACAACAGAAAATTATAAAGCATATGAAAAAACCAGACGATATGGATAACCCAAGCCCAAGCACCCAAATCAAAAGACCAGAAGAGACACAGCACCTAGAGCAGCTACTCAAAGAACTAAAGATGAACAATGAGACCACAGTATGGGATACAAAGCAAATCAAGAAGACCCTAGAAGAGCATAAAGAAGACACTGCAAGACTAAACAAAAAAATGGATGATCTTATGGAAATTAAAGAAACTGTTGACCAAATTAAAAAGATTCTGGGAGGCGGGGCAAGATGGCAGACTGGTGAGCTGTATGTTTTAGTTACTCCTCCAGGAAAGTAGGTAAAAAGCCAGGAACTGCGTGGACTGGACACCACAGAGCAATCTGTCTTTGGGCATACTTCATACAACACTCATGAAAACGTGGAACTGCTGAGATCAGCGAAATCTGTAAGTTTTTGCGGCCAGGGGACCCGCGCCCCTCCCTGCCAGGCTCAGTCCCGGGGGAGGAGGGGCTGTCAGCTCCAGGAAGGAGAAGGGAGAATTGCAGTGGCTGCTCTTACCGGAAACTCATTCTACTGATTCAAACTCCAACCATAGATAGACTGAGGCCAGACACCAGAGACTCTGAGAGCAGCCAGCCCAGCAGAGAGGAGACAGGCATAGAAAAAAAACAACACGAAAAACTCCAAAATAAAAGCAGAGGATTTTTGGAGTTCTGGTGAACACAGAAAGGGGAAGGGCGGAGATCAGGCCTTGAGGCGCATATGCAAATCCCGAAGCAAGGCTGATCTCTCTGCCCTGGGCACTTTTCCTTAATGGCCCTGGTTGCTTTGTCTATTAGCATTTCAATAACCCATTAGATCTCTGAGGAGGGCCGGTTTTTTTTTTGTTTTTTTTTTTTTTTTTTTAAATCCTTTTTGCTTTTTCTAAAACAATTACTCTAAGAAGCTCAATACAGAAAGCTTAAAAGAATTGAAATTTGGGCACGTCAAGTCAAGAGCAGAACTAAGAGAGCTCTGAGACAAAAGGCAATAATCCAGTGGCTGAGAAAATTCACTAAACAACACAACTTCCCAAGAAAAGGGGGGTGTCCGCTCACAGCCACCATCCTGGTGGACAGGAAACACTCCTGCCCATCGCCAGCCCCATAGCCCAGAGCTGCCCCAGACAACCCAGTGTGACGGAAGTGCTTCAAATAACAGGCACACACCACAAAACTGGGCGTGGACATTAGCCTTCCCTGCAACCTCAGCTGAATGTCCCAGAGCTGGGAAGGGGGAGCAGTGTGAATTAACAGAGCCCCATTCAGCCATCATTTGAGCAGACTGGGAGCCTCCCAACACAGCCCAGCAGCCCAGAACTGCCCTGGGGGGACGGCACTCACCTGCGACATAGCACAGTCATCCCTCAACAGAGGACCCGGGGTGCACAGCCTGGAAGAGGGGCCCACTTGCAAGTCTCAGGAGCCATACGCCAATACCAAAGACTTGTGGGTCAGTGGCAGAGACAAACTGTGGCAGGACTGAACTGAAGGATTAGACTATTGCAGTAGCTTTAAAACTCTAGAATCATCAGGGAGATTTGATTGTTAGGGCCACCCCCCCTCCCCGACTGCCCAGAAACACGCCCCACATACAGGGCAGGCAACACCAACTACACACGCAAGCTTGGGACACCAATTGGGCCCCACAAGACTCACTCCCCCACTCACCAAAAAGGCTAAGCAGGGGAGATCCGGCTTGTGGAGAACAGGTGGCTCGTGGACGCCACCTGCTGGTTAGTTAGAGAAAGTGTACTCCACGAAGCTGTAGATCTGATAAATTAGAGATAAGGACTTCAACTGGTCTACAAACCCTAAAAGAACCCTATCAAGGTCAGCAAATGCCACGAGGCCAAAAACAACAGAAAATTATAAAGCATATGAAAAAACCAGACGATATGGATAACCCAAGCCCAAGCACCCAAATCAAAAGACCAGAAGAGACACACCTAGAGCAGCTACTCAAAGAACTAAAGATGAACAATGAGACCCTAGTACGGGATATGAAGGAAATCAAGAAGACCCTAGAAGAGCATAAAGAAGACATTGCAAGACTAAATAAAAAAATGGATGATCTTATGGAAATTAAAGAAACTGTTGACCAAATTAAAAAGATTCTGGACACTCATAGTACAAGACTAGAGGAAGTTGAACAACGAATCAGTGACCTGGAAGATGACAGAATGGAAAATGAAAACATAAAAGAAAGAATGGGGAAAAAAATTGAAAAACTCGAAATGGACCTCAGGGAGATGATAGATAATATGAAACGTCCGAATATAAGACTCATTGGTGTCCCAGAAGGGGAAGAAAAGGGTAAAGGTCTAGGAAGAGTATTCAAAGAAATTGTTGGGGAAAACTTCCCAAATCTTCTAAACAACATAAATACACAAATCATAAATGCTCAGCGAACTCCAAATAGAATAAATCCAAAAAAACCCACTCCGAGACATATACTGATCACACTGTCAAACATAGAAGAGAAGGAGCAAGTTCTGAAAGCAGCAAGAGAAAAGCAATTCACCACATACAAAGGAAACAGCATAAGACTAAGTAGTGACTACTCAGCAGCCACCATGGAGGCGAGAAGGCAGTGGCACGATATATTTAAAATTCTGAGTGAGAGGAATTTCCAGCCAAGAATACTTTATCCAGCAAAGCTCTCCTTCAAATTTGAGGGAGAGCTTAAATTTTTCACAGACAAAGAAATGCTGAGAGAATTTGCTAACAAGAGACCTGCCCTACTGGAGATACTAAAGGGAGCCCTACAGACAGAGAAACAAAGACAGGACAGAGAGACTTGGAGAAAGGTTCAGTACTAAAGAGATTCGGTATGGGTACAATAAAGGATATTAATAGAGAGAGGGAAAAATATGGCAAACATAATCCAAAGGATAAGATGGCCGATTCAAGAAATGCCTTCACGGTTTTAACGTTGAATGTAAATGGATTAAACTCCCCAATTAAAAGATATAGATTCGCAGAATGGATCAAAAAAAATGAACCATCAATATGTTGCATACAAGAGACTCATCTTAGACACAGGGACACAAAGAAACTGAAAGTGAAAGGATGGAAAAAAATATTTCATGCAAGCTACAGCCAAAAGAAAGCAGGTGTAGCAATATTAATCTCAGATAAAATAGACTTCAAATGCAGGGATGTTTTGAGAGACAAAGAAGGCCACTACATACTAATAAAGGGGCAATTCAGCAAGAAGAAATAACAATCGTAAATGTCTATGCACCCAATCAAGGTGCCACAAAATACATGAGAGAAACATTGGCAAAACTAAAGGAAGCAATTGATGTTTCCACAATAATTGTGGGAGACTTCAACACATCACTCTCTCCTATAGATAGATCAACCAGACAGAAGACCAATAAGGAAATTGAAAACCTAAACAATCTGATAAATGAATTAGATTTAACAGACATCTACAGGACATTACATCCCAAATCAACAGGATACACATACTTTTCTAGTGCTCACGGAACTTTCTCCAGAATAGATCATATGCTGGGACATAAAACAAGCCTCAATAAATTTAAAAAGATTGAAATTATTCAAAGCACATTCTCTGACCACAATGGAATACAATTAGAAGTCAATAACCATCAGAGACTTAGAAAATTCACAAATACCTGGAGGTTAAACAACACACTCCTAAACAATCAGTGGGTTAAAGAAGAAATAGCAAGAGAAATTGCTAAATATATAGAGACGAATGAAAATGAGAACACAACATACCAAAACCTATGGGATGCAGCAAAAGCAGTGCTAAGGGGGAAATTTATAGCACTAAACGCATATATTAAAAAGGAAGAAAGAGCCAAAATCAAAGAACTAATGGATCAACTGAAGAAGCTAGAAAATGAACAGCAAACCAATCCTAAACCAAGTACAAGAAAAGAAATAACAAGGATTAAAGCAGAAATAAATGACATAGAGAACAAAAAAACAATAGAAAGGATAAATATCACCAAAAGTTGGTTCTTTGAGAAGATCAACAAGATTGACAAGCCCCTAGCTAGACTGACAAAATCAAAAAGAGAGAAGACCCATATAAACAAAATAATGAATGAAAAAGGTGACATAACTGCAGATCCTGAAGAAATTAAAAAAATTATAAGAGGATATTATGAACAACTGTATGGCAACAAACTGGATAATGTAGAAGAAATGGACAATTTCCTGGAAACATATGAACAACCTAGACTGACCAGAGAAGAAATAGAAGACCTCAAACAACCCATCACAAGCAAAGAGATCCAATCAGTCATCAAAAATCTTCCCACAAATAAATGCCCAGGGCCAGATGGCTTCACAGGGGAATTCTACCAAACTTTTCAGAAAGAACTGACACCAATCTTACTCAAACTCTTTCAAAACATTGAAAAAAATGGAACACTACCTAATTCATTTTATGAAGCTAACATCAATCTAATACCAAAACCAGGCAAAGATGCTACAAAAAAGGAAAACTACCGGCCAATCTCCCTAATGAATATAGATGCAAAAATCCTCAACAAAATACTTGCTAATCGAATCCAAAGACACATTAAAAAAATCATACACCATGACCAAGTGGGGTTCATTCCAGGCATGCAAGGATGGTTCAACATAAGAAAAACAATCAATGTATTACAACACATTAAAAACTCGAAAGGGAAAAATCAATTGATCATCTCAATAGATGCTGAAAAAGCATTTGACAAACTCCAACATCCGTTTTTGATAAAAACACTTCAAAAGGTAGGAATTGAAGGAAACTTCCTCAACATGATAAAGAGCATATATGAAAAACCCACAGCCAGCATAGTACTCAATGGTGAGAGACTGAAAGCCTTCCCTCTAAGATCAGGAACAAGACAAGGATGCCCGCTGTCACCACTGTTATTCAACATTGTGCTGGAAGTGCTAGCCAGGGCAATCCGGCAAGACAAAGAAATAAAAGGCATCCAAATTGGAAAAGAAGAAGTAAAACTGTCATTGTTTGCAGATGATATGATCTTATATCTAGAAAACCCTGAGAAATCGACGATACACCTACTAGAGCTAATAAACAAATTTAGCAAAGTAGCGGGATACAAGATTAATGCACATAAGTCAGTAATGTTTCTATATGCTAGAAATGAACAAACTGAAGAGACACTCAAGAAAAAGATACCATTTTCAATAGCAACTAAAAAAATCAAGTACCTAGGAATAAACTTAACCAAAGATGTAAAAGACCTATACAAAGAAAACTACATAACTCTACTAAAAGAAATAGAAGGGGACCTGAAAAGATGGAAAAATATTCCATGTTCATGGATAGGAAGGCTAAATGTCATTAAGATGTCAATTCTACCCAAACTCATCTACAGATTCAATGCAATCCCAATCAAAATTCCAACAACCTACTTTGCAGACTTGGAAAAGCTAGTTATCAAATTTATTTGGAAAGGGAAGATGCCTCGAATTGCTAAAGACACTTTAAAAAAGAAAAACGAAGTGGGAGGACTTACACTCCCTGACTTTGAAGCTTATTATAAAGCCACAGTTGCCAAAACAGCATGGTACTGGCACAAAGATAGACATATAGATCAATGGAATCGAATTGAGAATTCAGAGATAGACCCTCAGATCTATGGCCGACTGATCTTTGATAAGGCCCCCAAAGTCACCGAACTGAGCCATAATGGTCTTTTCAACAAATGGGGCTGGGAGAGTTGGATATCCATATCCAAAAGAATGAAAGAGGACCCCTACCTCACCCCCTACACAAAAATTAACTCAAAATGGACCAAAGATCTCAATATAAAAGAAAGTACCATTAAACTCCTAGAAGATAATGTAGGAAAACATCTTCAAGACCTTGTATTAGGAGGCCACTTCCTAGACTTTACACCCAAAGCACAAGCAACAAAAGAGAAAATAGATAAATGGGAACTCCTCAAGCTTAGAAGTTTCTGCACCTCAAAGGAATTTCTCAAAAAGGTAAAGAGGCAGCCAACTCAATGGGAAAAAATTTTTGGAAACCATGTATCTGACAAAAGACTGATATCTTGCATATACAAAGAAATCCTACAACTCAATGACAATAGTACAGACAGCCCAATTATAAAATGGGCAAAAGATATGAAAAGACAGTTCTCTGAAGAGGAAATACAAATGGCCAAGAAACACATGAAAAAATGTTCAGCTTCACTAGCTATTAGAGAGATGCAAATTAAGACCACAATGAGATACCATCTAACACCGGTTAGAATGGCTGCCATTAAACAAACAGGAAACTACAAATGCTGGAGGGGATGTGGAGAAATTGGAACTCTTATTCACTGTTGGTGGGACTGTATAATGGTTCAGCCACTCTGGAAGTCAGTCTGGCAGTTTCTTAGAAAACTAGAGATAGAGCTACCATTCGATCCGGCGATTGCACTTCTCGGGATATACCCGGAAGATCGGAAAGCAGTGACACGAACAGATATCTGCACGCCAATGTTCATAGCAGCATTATTCACAATTGCCAAGAGATGGAAACAACCCAAATGTCCTTCAACAGATGAGTGGATAAATAAAATGTGGTATATACACACGATGGAATACTACGCGGCAGTAAGAAGGAACGATCTGGTGAAACATATGACAACATGGATGAACCTTGAAGACATAATGCTGAGCGAAATAAGCCAGGCACAAAAAGAGAAATATTATATGCTACCACTAATGTGAACTTTGAAAAATGTAAAACAAATGGTTTATAATGTAGAATGTAGGGGAACTAGCAGTAGAGAGCAATTAAGGAAGGGGGAACAATAATCCAAGAAGAACAGATAAGCTATTTAACGTTCTGGGGATGCCCAGAAATGACTATGGTCTGTTAATTTCTGATGGATGTAGTAGGAACAAGTTCACTGAAATGTTGCTATAGTATGTAACTTTCTTGGGGTAAAGTAGGAACATGTTGGAAGTTAAGCAGTTATCTTAGGTTAGTTGTCTTTTTCTTACTCCCTTGCTATGGTCTCTTTGAAATGTTCTTTTATTGTATGTTTGTTTTCTTTTTAACTTTTTTTTTTTCATACAGTTGATTTGAAAAAAGAAGGGAAAGTTAAAAAAAAAAAAAAAGAAAAAAGACAAGTAAAAAAAAAAAAAAAAAAAAAAAAAAACGATGTAGTGCCCCCTTGAGGAGCCTGTGGAGAATGCAGGGGTATTCGCCTACCCCACCTCCATGGTTGCTAACATGACCACAGACATAGGGGACTGGTGGTTTGATGGGTTGAGCCCTCTACCATAAGTTTTACCCTTGGGAAGACGGTTGCTGCAAAGGAGAGGCTAGGCCTCCCTGTATTTGTGCCTAAGAGTCTCCTCCTGAATGCCTCTTTGTTGCTCAGATGTGGCCCTCTCTCTCTGGCTAAGCCAACTTGAAAGGTGAAATCACTGCCCTCCCCCCTACGTGGGATCAGACACCCAGGGAAGTGAATCTCCCTGGCAACGTGGAATATGACTCCCGGGGAGGAATGTAGACCCGGCATCGTGGGATGGAGAACATCTTCTTGACCAAAAGGGGGATGTGAAAGGAAATGAAATAAGCTTCAGTGGCAGAGAGATTCCAAAACGAGCCGAGAGATCACTCTGGTGGGCACTCTTACGCACACTTTAGACAACCTTTTTTAGGTTCTAAAGAATTGGGGTAGCTGGTGGTGGATACCTGAAACTATTAAACTACAACCCAGAACCCATGAATCTCGAAGACAGTTGTATAAAAATGTAGCTTATGAGGGGTGACAGTGGGATTGGGAATGCCATAAGGACCAAACTCCACTTTGTCTAGTTTATGGATCGATGTGTAGAAAAGTAGGGGAAGCAAACAAACAGACAAAGGTACCTAGTGTTCTTTTTTACTTCAATTGCTCTTTTTCACTCTAATTATTATTCTTGTTATTTTTGTGTGTGTGCTAATGAAGGTGTCAGGGATTGATTTAGGTGATGAATGTACAACTATGTAATGGTACTGTAAACAATCGAAAGTACAATTTGTTTTGTATGACTGCGTGGTATGTGAATATATCTCAATAAAATGATGATTAAAAAAAAAAAAAAAAAAAAAAAAAAAAAAAAAAAAGATTCTGGACACTCATAGTACAAGACTAGAGGAAGATGAACAACGAATCAGTGACCTGGAAGATGACTGTGCCGGTTTGAGTGTATTGTGTTCCCCAAATGCCAGTATCTTTGTGGTCTTGTGTGGGGCAGATGCTTGGGTGCTGGTTGGATTTGCTTGGAGTGTGCCCCACCCAGCTGTGGGTGATGATTTAGATGAGATGTTCCCATGGAGGCGTGGCCCCACCCATTCGGGGTGGGCCTTGATCGGTGGAGCTATATAAATGAGCTGACTCAAAGAGGAAAGAGAGTGCAGCTGGGAGTGATGTTTTGAAGAGAAGCAAGCTTGCTAGAAAGGAACGTCCGGGGAGAAAGCCGTTTTGAGGCCGGAGCTTTGGAGCAGATGCCAGCTGCCTTCCTAGCTAACAGAGGTTTTCCGGAGGCCATTGGCCATCCTCTGGTGAAGGTGCCCGGTTGCTGATGTGTTGCCTTGGACGCTTTGTGGCCTTAAGACTGTAACTGTGTAGCGAAATAAACCCCCATTTTATAAAAGCCTATTCATCTCTGGTGTTTTGCATTCTGCAGCATTAGCAAACTAAGACAGATTTTGGTACCAGAGAAGTGGGGTGCTTTTGCTGCTGAGTTTGCAAATACCAAACATGTTGGAACGGCTTTTTAAATGGATAATGGGGAGTTTCTGGAAGAGTTGTGAGGAGCTTGATAGAAAAGGCCAAAACTGCTTTAAAGAGACTGTTTGTGGAAATATGGACTCTAAAGATACTTCGGATGAGGCCTTGAACAGAGATGATCAATGTGTTGTTGTGAACTGGAAGAAAGGCGATCGTTGTTTTAAAGTGGCAGAGAATTTGGCAAAATTGAGTCCTGGTGTCAGATGGAAGGAAGAATCTGGAAGCAACAACCTGGAATATTTAGCTGAGGAGATCTGCAGACTTCATGTGGAGGACGTATCCTGGCTTCTCCTTGCAGCTTATAGTAAAATGCGAGCAGAGAGAGATAAACTTAGAACTGAACTCTTGGGTTCAAAGAAACCAGAAGTTGATGGCTTGGAAAATTACAGGCTTCCAGGGGGTGGAATCCCAGAAGCTACAGCCCAACGTGAGGATGGAACCAAACATGGAACCCAGCCGCCATTTCAGTACAAGCCAAGATTGGAAAAGGAGTTAAGCAGAAAGGATTTGTGGAAACGCCTATTGTATGATGGCTTTGACCCCTGCATGCTTCATGCAAAGCCAACAGAATTTTTGCAAGATCTTTATAGACGGAGCCATTGCCGGTCTGGACTGGAGGAGACAGACAAGGAAAAAATTAAAGGAAAAATCTCTTCAAAGACAGAGTCATGGAGGTTGAGGTCTGGAGTCAGGAGGTCTCGGGCTGGGAGAGTGGAGCAGCCCACATGCATGGAAAGGGTGAGTTTGCCCCAGAGGTCGAGGGTGGGCATTCCACCTCGATGCTCTGGAAGAGTTTTGCCACCTCAGGTCCCAAAGAGGTTGGAGCACATTTCCAGGGAATTGGGGAGAGCCTGGCTGCCACCACACTGTTCTGAAGGGGTTGAGCGTGTGCCCCGGAAATGGAAGGGAATCCGGGAGCTGCCCTGATGTTTGAGGAGGGTGGGGCCGAGAAGGTGGTCTCCCCAATGTGTGGATATGTTGGACCACTCACCTAAGCATTTGGAAATGAAAGGGCTGCCAAAAAGGCCCTTAAGAAGGGTTAGGCTCCCGCTCTCTCAAGCCCCACAGATGCAACGTTGTTCTGTTAATGACTCTCAGACTTTGAAATCTCATGGAGTTTGTCCTGCGGGTTTTAGGAACTGTTTTGCTCCTGTTAACCCTGTTTTCCTTACTGTTTCTCCTTATGGCAATGGAAATGTTTATCCTATGAATGTCTCTCCTTTGTATATTGGGTGCACATAACTTCTTCTAAGTTCACAGATCCACAGCTAAAGAAAAATTATGCCTTAGGACTGGCCATGCCTATAATTGATGTTGATGGGATCTTGTACTTAATTTTTGTTACTGAAATGATTTAAGTATTTGTGATATTGTGATGAAATGAATGTATTTTGTATTTGGAAAGATAATGTCATTTTGGGTTCCATGGGGTGGAATGTGCCGGTTTGAGTGTATTGTGTTCCCAAAATGCCATTATCTTTGTGGTCTTGTGTGGGGCAGATGCTTGGGTGCTGGTTGGATTTGCTTGGAGTGTGCCCCACCGAGCTGTGGGTGATGATTTAGATGAGATGTTCCCATGGAGGCGTGGCCCCACCCATTTGGGGTGGGCCTTGATCGGTGGAGCTATATAAATGAGCTGACTCAAAGAGGAAAGAGAGTGCAGCTGGGAGTGATGTTTTGAAGAGAAGCAAGCTTGCTAGAAAGGAACGTCCTGGGAGAAAGCCGTTTTGAGGCCGGAGCTTTGGAGCAGATGCCAGCTGCCTTCCTAGCTAACAGAGGTTTTCCGGAGGCCATTGGCCATCCTCCGGTGAAGGTGCCCGGTTGCTGATGTGTTGCCTTGGACGCTTTGTGGCCTTAAGACTGTAACTGTATAGCGAAATAAACACCCATTTTATAAAAGCCTATCCATCTCTGGTGTTTTGCATTCTGCAGCATTAGCAAACTAGGACAATGACAGAATGGAACATGAAAGCATAAAAGAAAGAATGGGGAAAAAAATTGAAAAAATCGAAATGGACCTCAGGGATATGATAGATAATATGAAACGTCCAAATATAAGACTCATTGGTGTCCCAGAAGGGGAAGAAAAGGGGAAAGGTCTAGGAAGAGTATTCAAAGAAATTGTTGGGGAAAACTTCCCAAATCTTCTAAACAACATAAATACACAAATCAAAAAAGCTCAGCGAACCCCAAATAGAATAAATCCAAATAAACCCACTCCGAGACATATACTGATCACACTGTCAAACACAGAAGAGAAGGAGCAAGTTCTAAAAGCAGCAAGAGAAAAGCAATTCACCACATACAAAGGAAACAGCATAAGACTAAGTAGTGACTACTCAGCAGCCACCATGGAGGCAAGAAGGCAGTGGCACGATATATTTAAAATTCTGAGTGAGAAAAATTTCCAGCCAAGAATACTTTAATCCAGCAAAGCTCTCCTTCAAATTTGAGGGAGAGCTTAAATTTTTCACAGACAAACAAATGCTGAGAGAATTTGCTAACAAGAGACCTGCCCTACTGGAGATACTAAAGGGAGCCCTACAGACAGAGAAACAAAGACAGGACAGAGAGACCTGGAGAAAGGTTCAGTACTAAAGAGATTTGGTATGGGTACAATAAAGGATATTAATAGAGAGAGGGAAAAATATGGCAAACATAATCCAAAGGATAAGATGGCCGATTCAAGAAATGCCTTCACGGTTTTAACGTTGAATGTAAATGGATTAAACTCCCCAATTAAAAGATATAGATTCGCAGAATGGATCAAAAAAAATGAACCATAAATATGTTGCATACAAGAGACTCATCTTAGACACAGGGACACAAAGAAACTGAAAGTGAAAGGATGGAAAAAAATATTTCATGCAAGCTACAGCCAAAAGAAAGCAGGTGTAGCAATATTAATCTCAGATAAAATAGACTTCAAATGCAGGGATGTTTTGAGAGACAAAGAAGGCCACTACATACTAATAAAAGGGGCAATTCAGCAAGAAGAAATAACAATCGTAAATGTCTATGCACCCAATCAAGGTGCCACAAAATACATGAGAGAAACATTGGCAAAACTAAAGGAAGCAATTGATGTTTCCACAATAATTGTGGGAGACTTCAACACATCACTCTCTCCTATAGATAGATCAACCAGACAGAAGACCAATAAGGAAATTGAAAACCTAAACAATCTGATAAATGAATTAGATTTAACAGACATCTACAGGACATTACATCCCAAATCACCAGGATACACATACTTTTCTAGTGCTCACGGAACTTTCTCCAGAATAGATCATATGCTGGGACATAAAACAAGCCTCAATAAATTTAAAAAGATTGAAATTATTCAAAGCACATTCTCTGACCACAATGGAATACAATTAGAAGTCAATAACCATCAGAGACTTAGAAAATTCACAAATACCTGGAGGTTAAACAACACACTCCTAAACAATCAGTGGGTTAAAGAAGAAATAGCAAGAGAAATTGCTAAATATGTAGAGACGAATGAAAATGAGAACACAACATACCAAAACCTATGGGATGCAGCAAAAGCAGTGCTAAGGGGGAAATTTATAGCACTAAACGCATATATTAAAAAGGAAGAAAGAGCCAAAATCAAAGAACTAATGGATCAACTGAAGAAGCTAGAAAATGAACAGCAAACCAATCCTAAACCAAGTACAAGAAAAGAAATAACAAGGATTAAAGCAGAAATAATGACATAGAGAACAAAAAAACAATAGAAAGGATAAATATCACCAAAAGTTGGTTCTTTGAGAAGATCAACAAGATTGACAAGCCCCTAGCTAGACTGACAAAATCAAAAAGAGAGAAGACCCATATAAACAAAATAATGAATGAAAAAGGTAACATAACTGCAGATCCTGAAGAAATTAAAAAAATTATAAGAGGATATTATGAACAACTGTATGGCAACAAACTGGATAATGTAGAAGAAATGGACAATTTCCTGGAAACATATGAACAACCTAGACTGACCAGAGAAGAAATAGAAGACCTCAACCAACCCATCACAAGCAAAGAGATCCAATCAGTCATCAAAAATCTTCCCACAAATAAATGCCCAGGGCCAGATGGCTTCACAGGGGAATTCTACCAAACTTTCCAGAAAGAACTGACACCAATCTTACTCAAACTCTTTCAAAACATTGAAAAAAATGGAACACTACCTAACTCATTTTATGAAGCTAACATCAATCTAATACCAAAACCAGGCAAAGATGCTACAAAAAAGGAAAACTACCGGCCAATCTCCCTAATGAATATACATGCAAAAATCCTCAACAAAATACTTGCAAATCGAATCCAAAGACACATTAAAAAAATCATACACCATGACCAAGTGGGGTTCATTCCAGGCATGCAAGGATGGTTCAACATAAGAAAAACAATCAATGTATTACAACACATTAAAAACTCGAAAGGGAAAAATCAATTGATCATCTCAATAGATGCTGAAAAAGCATATGACAAAATCCAACATCCCTTTTTGATAAAAACACTTCAAAAGGTAGGAATTGAAGGAAACTTCCTCAACATGATAAAGAGCATATATGAAAAACCCACAGCCAGCATAGTACTCAATGGTGAGAGACTGAAAGCCTTCCCTCTAAGATCAGGAACAAGACAAGGATGCCCGCTGTCACCACTGTTATTCAACATTGTGCTGGAAGTGCTAGCCAGGGCAATCCGGCAAGACAAAGAAATAAAAGGCATCCAAATTGGAAAAGAAGAAGTAAAACTGTCATTGTTTGCAGATGATATGATCTTATATCTAGAAAACCCTGAGAAATCGACGATACACCTACTAGAGCTAATAAACAAATTTAGCAAAGTAGCGGGATACAAGATTAATGCACATAAGTCAGTAATGTTTCTATATGCTAGAAATGAACAAACTGAAGAGACACTCAAGAAAAAGATACCATTTTCAATAGCAACTAAAAAAATCAAGTACCTAGGAATAAACTTAACCAAAGATGTAAAAGACCTATACAAAGAAAACTACATAACTCTACTAAAAGAAATAGAAGGGGACCTTAAAAGATGGAAAAATATTCCATGTTCATGGATAGGAAGGCTAAATGTCATTAAGATGTCAATTCTACCCAAACTCATCTACAGATTCAATGCAATCCCAATCAAAATTCCAACAACCTACTTTGCAGACTTGGAAAAGCTAGTTATCAAATTTATTTGGAAAGGGAAGATGCCTCGAATTGCTAAAGACACTCTAAAAAAGAAAAACAAAGTGGGAGGACTTACACTCCCTGACTTTGAAGCTTATTATAAAGCCACAGTTGCCAAAACAGCATGGTACTGGCACAAAGATAGACATATAGATCAATGGAATCAAATTGAGAATTCGGAGATAGACCCTCAGATCTATGGCCGACTGATCTTTGATAAGGCCCCCAAAGTCACCGAACTGAGCCATAATGGTCTTTTCAACAAATGGGGCTGGGAGAGTTGGATATCCATATCCAAAAGAATGAAAGAGGACCCCTACCTCACCCCCTACACAAAAATTAACTCAAAATGGACCAAAGATCTCAATATAAAAGAAAGTACCATAAAACTCCTAGAAGATAATGTAGGAAAACATCTTCAAGACCTTGTATTAGGAGGCCACTTCCTAGACTTTACACCCAAAGCACAAGCAACAAAAGAGAAAATAGATAAATGGGAACTCCTCAAGCTTAGAAGTTTCTGCACCTCAAAGGAATTTCTCAAAAAGGTAAAGAGGCAGCCAACTCAATGGGAAAAAATTTTTGGAAACCATGTATCTGACAAAAGACTGATATCTTGCATATACAAAGAAATCCTACAACTCAATGACAATAGTACAGACAGCCCAATTATAAAATGGGCAAAAGATATGAAAAGACAGTTCTCTGAAGAGGAAATACAAATGGCCAAGAAACACATGAAAAAATGTTCAGCTTCACTAGCTATTAGAGAGATGCAAATTAAGACCACAATGAGATACCATCTAACACCGGTTAGAATGGCTGCCATTAAACAAACAGGAAACTACAAATGCTGGAGGGGATGTGGAGAAATTGGAACTCTTATTCATTGTTGGTGGGACTGTATAATTGTTCAGCCACTCTGGAAGTCAGTCTGGCAGTTCCTTAGAAAACTAGATATAGAGCTACCATTCGATCCAGCGATTGCACTTCTCGGTATATACCCGGAAGATCGGAAAGCAGTGACACGAACAGATATCTGCACGCCAATGTTCATAGCAGCATTATTCACAATTGCCAAGAGATGGAAACAACCCAAATGTCCTTCAACAGATGAGTGGATAAATAAAATGTGGTATATACACACGATGGAATACTACGCGGCAGTAAGAAGGAACGATCTGGTGAAACATATGACAACATGGATGAACCTTGAAGACATAATGCTGAGCGAAATAAGCCAGGCACAAAAAGAGAAATATTATATGCTACCACTAATGTGAACTTTGAAAAATGTAAAACAAATGGTTTATAATGTAGAATGTAGGGGAACTAGCAGTAGAGAGCAATTAAGGAAGGGGGAACAATAATCCAAGAAGAACAGATAAGCTATTTAACGTTCTGGGGATGCCCAGAAATGACTATGGTCTGTTAATTTCTGATGGATGTAGTAGGAACAAGTTCACTGAAATGTTGCTATATTATGTAACTTTCTTGGGGTAAAGTAGGAACATGTTGGAAGTTAAGCAGTTATCTTAGGTTAGTTGTCTTTTTCTTACTCCCTTGTTAGGGTCTCTTTGAAATGTTCTTTTATTGTATGTTTGTTTTCTTTTTAACTTTTTTTTTCATACAGTTGATTTAAAAAAGAAGGGAAAGTTAAAAAAAAAAAAAAAGAAAGAAAAAAGACAAACAAGGAAAAAAAAAAAAAAAAAGATGTAGTGCCCCCTTGAGGAGCCTGTGGAGAATGCAGGGGTATTTGCCTACCCCACCTTCATGGTTGCTAACATGACCACAGACATAGGGGACTGGTGGTTTGATGGGTTGAGCCCTCTACCATAAGTTTTACCCTTGGGAAGACGGTTGCTGCAAAGGAGAGGCTAGGCCTCCCTGTATTTGTGCCTAAGAGTCTCCTCCTGAATGCCTCTTTGTTGCTCAGATGTGGCCCTCTCTCTCTGGCTAAGCCAACTTGAAAGGTGAAATCACTGCCCTCCCCCCTACGTGGGATCAGACACCCAGGGAAGTGAATCTCCCTGGCAACGTGGAATATGACTCCCGGGGAGGAATGTAGACCCGGCATCGTGGGACGGAGAACATCTTCTTGACCAAAAGGGGGATGTGAAAGGAAATGAAATAAGCTTCAGTGGCAGAGAGATTCCAAAACGAGCCGAGAGATCACTCTGGTGGGCACTCTTACGCACACTTTAGACAACCTTTTTTAGGTTCTAAAGAATTGGGGTAGCTGGTGGTGGATACCTGAAACTATTAAACTACAACCCAGAACCCATGAATCTCGAAGACAGTTGTATAAAAATGTAGCTTATGAGGGGTGACAGTGGGATTGGGAATGCCATAAGGACCAAACTCCACTTTGTCTAGTTTATGGATGGATGTGTAGAAAAGTAGGGGAAGCAAACAAACAGACAAAGGTACCCAGTGTTCTTTTTTACTTCAATTGCTCTTTTTCACTCTAATTATTATTCTTGTTATTTTTGTGTGTGTGCTAATGAAGGTGTCAGGGATTGATTTAGGTGATGAATGTACAACTATGTAATGGTACTGTAAACAATCGAAAGTACAATTTGTTTTATATGACTGCGTGGTATGTGAATATATCTCAATAAAATGATGATTAAAAAAAAAAAAAAAAAAAAAAAAAGGTTTACTATCCAGAATTTATAAAGAATCCTTCAACTTAACAACAAAACAACAAACTGTCCAATTTTTTTAAATGGGCAAAAGATGTGAATAGACATCTCTCCAAAGAAGCTATACAAATGGCCAGAAAGCACATGAAAAGATGCTCAACATCATTAGCCATCAGGGAAATGCATATCAAAACCACAGTGAGATACCATTTTATACCTATTAGAATGGCTGCTATTTAAAAAATGGAAAATAAACAAGTGTCAGAAAGGATGCGGAAAAATAGGAACACTCATTCGTTGCTGGTGGCAATGTAAAATGGTGCAGCCACTGTGGAAAACACTTTTATATTCCTCAGGAAGCTAAGTAGAGAACTACCAAATTACCTAGCAATCCCACTACTAGATATATACCCAAAAGAATCAAAAGCAGGGGCTCGAACAGATATTTGCATATTGATATTCATAGCAGCATTCATCACAATTGCCAAAAGATGAGAGCAATACAAGTGTTTTGTATTGTGGTATATAATTTATAAGTGTATAAATTGTGGTATATACATGCAACGGAATATTATTCAAACATAAAAAGGAATGAAGTCCTGATATATGTGACAAGGATGAACCTTGAAGACATCATGCTGAATGAAATAAGCCAGACACAAAAGGGCAAATATTTTATGATCTCACTGATTTCAAACAATTAGAATAATCAAACTCAAAGAGTCAGAATCTAGAATATAGGTTACCAGAGGACAGGGTGGGGATAGAGAATGGGAAGTTAAGGCTTAAAATGTACATTCCTATTTGGAATGATGGACATGTTTCGGTAGTAGACAGTGCTACATTAGCACAACATTGTTGAAGTAATTAATAGCACTGAAATATATACATGTGATTAAAATGGGAAATGTTAGATTGTATATACAGTAAAAAAAAATAAAAATAAAAATGTTTAAAAATCCATAACCACACTACACAGTGAACCATAAGTTAAACCAAGGAATACAGTTAATAGTACAATTATAAAAATGCACTATCATCAGTTGTAACAAATGTTCCATACTAATGCAAGGTGTTAATAATAAGGTGGTATATGGGAATCCTGTATTTTGTGCATGTTTGTTCTGTAAACCCACAACTTCTCTAATAAAGCAAAAGACTGCGGTTTGTGAGTTGTAAAGTGGTAGAATGAAGACTGTCTGAAATCTGATGGAATCTTGTAACACTAGAAGAGGATGGGTGTGGGGCCAATTTCTTTTCATTGATAAAAATTAAAAACAATTTTTTTTCTCAAAGCTGCTTTCATTTTCTCAGGTGCTCTTTCCCCACCTCAAGTATCCACATGGCTGATTTTCTCACTTTATCAGAGTCCTTATCCAACCACAGTAAATTAAATGTAATCTCCTCCCAACCACATCCTATCACTCTCTATCTGTTTTCTGGTGCTTAATTTTTTTTTTTCTCACAGCACTATCCAACACCTGATATCTTTTAATTTATTTCTTTACTGTTATCTCCATACTGGTATATAAATTCCTTGAGGGCTTGGAAGTTCTTTAATTTCCAACTATATTGTCATCACATAAATCAGTGCATGGCGTATGTTATGTGATCTATAAATACCTATTGATGCATAAATGAAAAGAACATGAACTACAACCCTTTCAAGGGAAGTTATAAATGCAAGTCGTCAAATGCAAAGGGGTATTTGCATTTGCATGACACATTGTAAAAGTAATGTAATTTCAGGAAAAAACAATTTGGAGGTAATTCAGGGACACAGTCTCTGTTAATGAATATACAAAATGAACTCATATTATCTTCTAATGAGATAGAAATATCTTTTTATGACTAGTCACGGCTATTGAGATTATCAAAGTCAGCCATTGCAAGCAAAAATCAAACTATAACTCAACATGGGAAATTAGTGACTTAAATAAAAATCTACAAAGTATTCTTGGATCTAAAATTTACAGCAAAATTCAAAAAGTAAGCCTATTCCAATTCAGGGACTTTAATCAATACCACAAAACTAGAAATGTGACAGTAAATATAATCTTACTATTTCAGACAATTGCAGTCATCACAGAATGATCTTTAACAAAGATGAATCCCAGGGTACTTGCCTTTAATAATGCATCTACATATATGTTGTGCTGTGACATAATTTCTTTTACATCCCATTTCACATTGGCCATTAGGAGCAGCATCTGTTCATAATCAATAGCTTTACCAGCTACAATCCAGTATATTGGTTTGCGTAGTTCACTGGCAGTTGAGACTGTCTGCAATAAATTTCACAGAAATAAAAACAATTATTTCCTAAAAGTACCTAATTTATCAAGAATATTTTGTCCTGGTTTCCAGTATTTACCATATCTGAAACTAAAACACGACATTTGGAGATTTCAATTATGAAAATAGTTTTATCTCGTGGGCATAGGCCTTACTCAAAATATAATTTTTAGATACTCAATAAACTTGAGGACAGTGACACCACAACTATAAAAGAACTAGAGCTTTTCATGGAGACTAGCAAGTATTTCTCAAATTCTCCCACTTCCCTCCATTTCCACTCTCATTACCATAGTTCAGGATCCCATCATCTCTCACCTGCACTACCGTAACAGCTTTCAAAGGGTCTCCCTGCCTCTAGGCTTGTCACCTGATGTCCATTCTTCACACTGCTGCCAGAGTACTCTTTATCGAATTCATATCTGAGCATGCCATCACCTGTTTCAAACCTTCAGTAATTTCTCAGTGTCTTCAGAATAAAGTCCAACTCCTGGCCGAGTGAGCTCCATATTATGTGGCTCTTGCTTATGGCTCCAGTCATCTTTCTCATCACTAGCCCTCTTCCTTGCTTTGACAAGCTGAGTTTTTCCTCGGCTATTTACATATACCATGTGCTCTCTCTCACCTTCTGGTCTTCATTTATGCCATTCCCTTAGTCTGGAATATACTCCCAAGTCACCCTCTTTACCCGGCTCATCCAGTTTATATATCACTCCTTCCAGACAGCCTTTCTGGACAACCTCCCAACCACACCCCTCTTCTTCTCCACTTTGAGTTAAATACACTGCCATTTACTCTTACAGCACTTATCATACTTTATTGTAAATACAGTTTTAATTAACCCTTTCTTACTAGACCAAAAGCTGTGTGAGGTGCTCAAAAAATATTTACTTAATACAGGTATTCTTTAATTAATAAAGGAAGATTCTAATTCAGCTGAAGGATTTATAGACTGACCACTAGTAAAAATACCTAAATCATATGTGATAGCCCTATATGGCTCACAGTTGAGATTATATATAAAACCAACTCTGACCTGAGAATAAAACTGCTGAAGGAAGGGTTTTTTGACTGCAGGCATCACAGCATCCAGATGTGGCTGAAGAAACTCAAACTGTTCAGCCAAGAATACCCTAAAGGGAATAAATAACCCACCGTATAAACAAACTGCAAGAATAAGAGCCTATCAAATATCTGTTATAAATTATCTTTAAGATCTCTAATGAAAACTTTAAGAATTAAAACATTTACTACTTTAGCAATCTACCCTGTAATTACATCTTGACATACTCATTTACAATCTATACAGTAACAAATGCTAATCTTATGGAATGGAGGCTGAGCTGAAAGAAGGATGACTTCAAGGGAACTAATCTGGTTACCACAAGGTGTGGGGTTATGCTGCTTTGCCAGTAAGACATGAGCACAGGTAACATAAAAGACTGAAGAAAGAACACAACTGCATTTCCTTTGAAAGGATTTCTTTTAAAGATCCCATTTAATTCTATACAACAGACACTTGGAATCCAAGGATTTACATCTGACACTTTTCAAAAATAACCCAAACAGTCCAACATGTAGCAAACCATGGTAGGTTGTAATATACAAGTGAACTATTGGTGTATGAGGCTGGTGTGCAGGAGTGGGAGTGATATGGCTGGTGAATGAGCATGCAGCAGCTCTACAATGGAGCGCTGTTTTTCTCAACTTTTTATTATATGTCCAAAACCTCTTCAGTTATATTGGACTTCACTTTATGGAAGAAGTGATATGCTTTAGTTATATTACCAAATTTGCAGATTTATAAAGATCAGGAAGCATTCTTGCTGATGTAAAGGGTCAACTATATTTAACACCAAACTGACAACAGAGCCACGGTTTCTCTAGTATCTCCTGTCATCAATAGGAAAATATAAAGTATATCACAGTTTTTAGTTGTAATCAATACTAAATTTGAAATGTGCAATGTTTTTTAAAGTTTTCATTAAAGCAAGGATCATGTTGGTAATGTATGAAACTTAAAAGATAGCCTCCCTTCCATTTATGTAACTGAAAGCTAACCATACAGCTTTAAAAATCGATTGGTAATTTATTTTAGGGTATACTTATCAGAAATATATAAATAATATTTAGAAATGGTAGATGTATGTATATAGTGCTTACTTTTATACCTTTTCTTAAATATTTAATGGCAAAGGAACTGTTTCTAAGAACTTACAAGGATTCTGTGGCTACCACTCTTTCCGCCAAACCATATAAAGTATCCCCAGATGTCAAAACCACTAGCTGACTGAGGTGTGGGCTTGGTACCTTCTCCTTTCTCTCTTCTGCTGCTGTGAGCGTGGCAGTTGGATCAGCTGAAACTTCCTGAAAGAATAACACGCTCATATACACAAAACCTGAAATAGCAAACCTAATAGCAATAAACCATGTGTTTTTGACAAAACTGGAACTATAATTAAAATACTCTTAGACATACATTAATTAAATTAAGTTACAGTTCTTCTACTTTCATATTTTGTAACCATTGGCACTTCCCTTTTTGTAGTAAGTGAAAAGATACTTGTATATCATTCAACACTATGTGTTACCATCTGTGCATAACCAAAGTCTGGCAAGACAAGGAATCTTTATTTATTAAGAGATGTTTCACAGAGACAATAGTGAGATGCCCCTCAAGAACCTGTAAATGAGGGAATAAGACTGCCCTCTAAGAGTACAACAGGTAAAAACAAAATATGGTGTGGTTAACCACTTTACACCCAAACCTTAATCAAGGTAAACTTGGTACGATCTCAAGACAGCAGTACTCAAATAAAAGGTATAAACTGAAACAGAAACAACTGTATTGTATGTATCTGGAGACAGATTAGTAATGAGAAGGAAGAAGGTCAATGTAAACTAATAAAAGAGCAGAGTGTGCTGAGCTCCTCTGCACTGTCCAGGAGAGAATATCTGGATACACTTCAGTGTAGTCAACAAGAATAATGTGGTCTATCTTGAGAGAAGGAAAATTCTAGCATTCAAATTGCTCAGTTTTACTGTCAGTTGATAGTGAAAGTGAGAATGCTCACTAACATTGCTCAGATGCTCACTAACAATCTTCTCATTACTAATTTACCTTTCCAGGTTATACCAATGCCAAGCAAGGAGTTCCTTGGATATGAGTACTGCACTTTCTTGGACTCCATGGAAATATATTCTCTATTTTAGACAGACTGACATTGGGAGAGTTTCAAAAATATGTTTTTCCACCTTCTCCTCAATACATAGTAAACAATCCACTTTTACTGAGTTCTTAGCAAACAGAAAAAAAAAAAAAAATTGAACTTACTGGAAATCTTTTTTATGGGAATGTAGGGAGTGTCATGAGAAGACCATAGGTAAGGAAGTGATAGACTGGCTACCTGGAGCACCTAACAGCACTGGAAGACTGACAGCTCAAAATACCAACCACTCCATACATTTCAACAAAGATACAATAGGGTTAAAAAGCTTCCCTTTGGAAAGCAAACACTTGAGAATGCTGTTTAGAATACTGACAGCAGCATGTTAATTACTTAAATAACTGCTACAATGTCAGAGAAAGAAAGTTTTAAATATTGTTTTTGTGGGGAAGAGAGGAGAGAGATCAAGGTAGAAACATTATATTTGCATTGTAGAAAGCACATCTTGATGGCAGTGTGGTTCTCAATATGATTCCTAGCAATACTCATATTATAATTTCAAAGTTACTAGTCTATGTGAGGCCATGAAAGAATTTTATAATCAAATATATTTCTAGTAACACTAGCTTGAGTTAGAAACACACATTGTAATTTTAAATTATGTATACAGTTTTCCAGGGCTGACTTGGCAACAGGCTCCATTCATTACATTCTGAAAAAAAAATTTCTAGGAGAGAAATTTATGAAAAGAAAAATTAATAGAATAAATGCTATGCAAATTATGTAATAACTCATAGTACAAAAGCACTAAATGTATTTTTAAGTTATTTAAATATAGGGCAACCAATGCCCCCATCCTAATCCTTCAGTAAAAATTCTTAAAATTTTTATTGACTAGCAGAATGATAGAGCTAGAAGAGATCCTAAATATTATCTAATACAACTTCTGTTCCTTACATACTATTTTAAGTATGGAAAACATTAAACAATTATCTCTATTGTGCTGTTTAAAGGAGAGAATATCTAAGTAAACAGCACAACTAAATGTTTAAACACAAACACAGAAAATGGGCTTAAAAATCCCTCAAAGAAAATACTAGCAAAAAAATTGGATGCAAGTAAATCTAAAAGTGTACAAAACCTAAATCTAGGGTTACTCAATTATATAGTCACAAATCACCAACAGTTTTATACGAATAAAGGAGAAAACAAATACACAAGACTTTGGGAATATAATTTACTTCGATAAAATTTAGCAACTGGTTAGAAAATGGCTCTATACCTCTTTATCTCTTTTTTTATATCATATCTCCTATTAAAGATATTGTCTCATTTCAGTCTCTACTCAATTAGTATTTAAGAGTTACTTTGGGAATAATGACTGTGCTTCTTCTAGAGGAAACAAGAGTGAAGGAATTATGCGAGTTAAGAAATGTTGTATCCCCATTATGTATTTCCTTCTACTAAGAAGGAAAATAACCACCCCCACCACCCCCCGCAAGCGCGCACACACACACAATTAAAATTTGATATCGTTTGGTATCCAAGTGTCGTCTATTTAATTCTGGTGTTTATTTAATCATCACCTACTGACTGTCCAAGTGAGGAACATTAGAACCATTCATGACTCCTTCCTCACCTCCCACACCCAAACATAGTTACTCAAACATGCCTAAACAATGCGTCTTTTGTTTGTCCCTTTCTGATACCACTACTTAATCAGGCCCCCTACCCATCAGAATTCTTGTCTGGACCACTCTAAAAGCCTTTGAACAGAGACCTCTGCCTCTAGCTTCTGTTTCTACTCCAGCTTTGACATAGTTAACTGGCTTATCTTTATACAATACAGATGCGATTTCTGTAAAGGATACATCTGATCACAACTCGGCCCAGATTAAAAGCCTCAAACGACGATCCATTCCTTACAGGAAACAGTCTAACCTTGTTTCTATGGTATGATGCCTTACAACCGACACCAGCTATCTTGCCAGCCTCATTTCGAGGTATTCTACATCCCCAAGGTCTAGCTACATTGGACTACTTGCTGTACCTGCTCTACTGAGACTCCTGCCTTACCAGCTCTCTTTCTCAGTTTTTAAATCTGAGCTCATATGTCCCCTCCTTTCTGTAACTTTCTTTTATCGCCCAAGAGTATCTTACTTGGGTACCCATTATCTAAACACATATGTATGCAGGTCTGTATACTCATTAGTTGAAACTGATGAAGATGATGATAATAATGATAATGATCTTCAGTTCCTCATCTCTTATTCTCTTTGAAACCTAATCCAATCAGGCTTTTGTTTGTCCCACTCCACAGAAAAAAAACAAACAGTTATTAAGATCTTATATTTTACTCCCTAGATGAAGTCATCCAGATGGACAATTTTAAATGCCATTGACATGATTAAGTAACTGCAAAATTTATATACATAGACCTCTCTCTTACCTTTAAACTACATTTAACGTATCTGAAACTGAACACTTTATGTCCTCCTAAAACATGGAGGAGTCCTATCTTTCTCCAATAATGGCACCTCCAATTTGCATTTATTTTGGCCCAGAAGTTAGGCATCATCCTCAGCTCCTCTTGGTTTCATATCCCACTTCCAATCCATCAACAATCCTGACGGCTCTACCTTCAAAACAGATCCAGAATCTGATTACATCTCCCTACTTCTTCCACTATCACCTTGGTCCAAGTCACCTCATCTCTCTCCTAGGCTGGTACAGCAGTGAAAATAATCCCCTTTTAGATATTATTAAGTTAGAACAAATCAACTCTTCTGCTTAAAGGTTTTCAACAGCTTCCTGTCTTGCTCAGGGTATAATATCCAAAGGTCATGATCTAGGTCCTGGCTACCTCTCTGGTTTCTGAAGTATTATACTCCAGAAGAACAACAATGCCTTTTTCTAAGCATCAAACACTGTCATTTAAAAATATTTTATAGTTAAACTCTAACAAAAACTGACATAAAATTTCTGCCAATATTGCACAATCTCTAATAAACTCAAAATAGCTCAATGATTACCATGAATAGTACACATTTGCCATAATAGTTACTTTTGAATTTCATTCTTTAAGATTATATCACCATGCATGCAACATATTTACAAACTGAAAGTTTCCTTGAATTTAGACATTAAATAGTCAATTTGGGATATCCTAGTTTGGGATAGAAGGTGATGAAAAACGAGAGGGGAACACAGTTTATCTCAGGTTTGACCTTACATACTTCCTATACAAATGTGGTGGGGAGGTGAGATCCCTGTTTACTGGCAGAGCTGTTTCACAAAGACATCCTTTCAGAAATCACTGGGAATGTGCCCCCCACTTCAAAAAGCTTTCATTAAGATGTCTTCCTTTGTTCCCAATTAACACTGGCATTTTAGGCATAAAAATTATGGTAATTATCTGCTAAAAGAGTAAAGTTTTGTGTTTACATTTAAGGAAATATGCTTGAAGATAGCAAGAGTCACAAAAATTGTCAAACTAATATAAATAAATGGTGTGTGCTTATGAGCACACTTAAATGGAAAAGCTCTTATTAAACTAGATCAGTGTTACAGTTTACACCAGTACAATATGGTGTACTACCCTTTGAAGACTTCAATAAATGAAACTTAAATTTTTTGTAATCAATCATGGCAAAAGTCACATTCTGGAGACTTTCCTACCACTAATTTTCTACTACATAGAGAACTCATAATTAAGGGTTTTCTTGGACAAATTTAAATGTTTTTTTATTATCAAAGACTTAAAGTTGGACAAAGGCATTGAAGCCAACAATTTAGTTATCACCAAATGGATATCTAAAACTCTACATTTCTGGTGCCATTATCAACTACACCACCTTCCTCTACTACTCGTACTCTATTAGACCTCTTTCCTTAGATATTTTCTTTGATGTGTCAACAAATTTTCTTAGTTTACACCAAGTTTATACATTAAACAGTTTCAGGAGGCATTTTTAAGACGACAATGATTCCATTTTCCTGTTTACAGGTTAAAGAAAAGCAAAAATTAGAAGATATTGATAGAGAAAATAAAATTATACAAGAGTTTTTATTAAAATTTTAACTGATATGGAGAAATGTAAGAAAAAAATAGTACTTCCATCTGATTGGTTCCAGATTGATTAAGTTATAAATTATTTTAATAGTCAAATAAGGTACTGAATAGCAGGAAGTCATTTAATGTTCTCTGCCAAAGTAGATGCAAATTAATGAAGTGAAGAAAATATGCTAGCTTAAAAAACCTGAGAGGTCTAGAAAATGACAAATATATTTTCCAAAGAATAAACAAATGCTTATTGGTATGAGTAGTAGTTCAATATGTAAAACACTGGAAACTAATGGAAAATTTAAAAAAAAAAAATTCTATTGCATTTCTGTAGAATTTATCCTTCTGTGGAATAAGGACACAGGAGAGGCCCTGTCAAAGGTCAGTTACCTTACAAACTGAAGGAGAAAAGAGTGCTTGCATGGTCTTCTGAGTCAATGTGCAATCTTTTGATTTAAGAGACGATAAGGACAAGGTTTTAAACAAAAGTAGCTTTAAAAGATTAAAAAACAAGGTACCAGAGAAAAATCCAAGTAAATCTATTTAAGGGGGAGGGAGTAGTTGATTTTTTAAACACAATTCCAAATCTGACTACTACATCAGTTCAGGAAAAAAACTTATCCAATGAAGATAAACGTGTCAGCCAGATGTTATAGATATGTTATAATCAGCAGACAGATGTTAGCTTGTCTTAATGGACAGCTAGCTGTTCTCACTGTTTACTCAACCATGCTATTTTACTACCCACCATGTAGTAAAGTCTGAAGCATTAAGTTGATGCCTGTAACTATGATTTCACAGTCGTAAGCTAGTAAACAGCAGAGATGTTAGAGAAATGACAGTGAATTTTGGTCCATCAGGCTTGCTGCCTTCAGTCAGGAATAAGGAAAGCTTCAATTGTGGACCAAGATCAGGAGAACAAGACTTCAAGTGAAGGCCAAGGTTATACTAAGCATCACACAAGGAGAAGCAAAATTGAAACACAGACACATTTCACTGGGTTTGAAAGCCAACAGATATTACAAAGCAAAGATTGAAAAAAAGATAGATAGTTGGGTCAAACAAGAAGCCCTGACTCTCAAAATGAAGATCAAGGATTAAAACAAAGAGTAAACAAGCAAGGTAAAACCAGGAGACATGAAACCCAAGGACAGGAGTTTATTCATCTACTCTACAAACATTTATTAAAGAAATGTTCTATGCCAAGGAAAGTGGTATGAATATATATATATATATAAAAAAAACAGGTCCTCTACAAATAGGTCTCCAAACATAAGGGAGATGGTCAGTGATTATTGCCTCTGTATCAGCACACGCCTCCCTCATTTTATTCACATCTCTGCTCAAAGATTACCATCCTCTCACTCTCTATTCCCTTACTCTTCTTTATTTTCCTTCTTAACCCTTATCAGTGTCTGACACAGTATTATATATTTATTTGTCTGTCCCATTAAAATACAAAAAAAGAGGAATTATCTATTCTGTTCACTGATGAATTCCTAGCACTACAACGATGCCTGAAATATAACAATTATTTTAATAAGTATTTCTTAAAATAATAAATGATTAAATTACTTTATAAAATCTTCAATAACAGTAGTATGTACACAATATAAGAATTATTTTCAAAAAGAGGAAAATGATTGCTTGTTTGGATGGGTGAAGAAACAAGGGAATATTCAGAGAATCCAGGGGTTAATATAGATACAGAGAATACACTGAACAATATAAATTTCTGACTACAGTGACCAACTTCAAGAAAAACATTTTTTCTTATTTTCAATGGTTATGTTAGCTTAAGGACTACAGATGGTCAGCCCTGGGTTAACGCTACCTAACTAATTTTAAAATATGCATTTCATCACATTACAGAAGAGTCAAGAACCAGGATTCCCTACTGCAAAGGAAACTAAACCCAAACTTTTCTCCTTGAATTTCAAGCCATTCATAAAGTAGTCCTAAACACTTTCTGCAAAATAACTAACTCTTCAGCATACACCAGTGCCCCAGTCACAAAGATCTGCCAAACTCTGGACAAGCCTGCTCCCACCTCAAGGCCCTTGTTCAGTCTCTATACCTTAGTTTGAATGCCATTCTTTCTTCTCTTCCCCACTAAACCCACAAATGTTTTGTAAATTCTGACATAAGTTTCACTTACCCCTTAGTCATTGTCTGATACCAATTTTTCACATAAACCTTTCTTTTCTCTGAACTTGTACTGGACAAACAGTATCAAATTCTTTCAGGTATACTGGTTTTCTCTCTAATCGGACCAGAAGTACCTTCATTTTATTTCTTACATGCACTTAGTGTAATACTAATTACTTCGATACTCAATATATGCACAGACACATTTATATGTAGTTGATTGGATAGTAACCCAAAGGAATTGATTCTAACTGATCACCTACCAGATCAATAAGGCTTTCTTGTATTCTGTTAAGAGTTGTTCTTAGTCTACTGCTACTAAGGCCTAGTCCTGTTGACTCCAACTGAAAAAGAAAAAAACAAGGCATGTTAAATCACTCGGGAGAGAATTTTGTAAATGTTATATCTTTAACCAAAGTTAAGTAACAGATGAATTTTAACTCAGAAACTTAGACTTGAGGGTTTCCAAATTGCATTTAAAAATTCCAACATACCCAGCAAAGATGTCAAACCTCAGCCCCTCAGGGAATAAAACAACACGTGCATTTTATAGGTCACACTAATATCTATCAATTTTATGAATTATCAGGAGAGAGTTTACCAGAATTTCTCAACCACAAGTTATTTTTTTAGTTACAAACTCGGGATTTTAGATATGCTTAAAGATGGTACACTGTGTGGTATTTAAGGTACATTGTGCTGGGTTTATGTAGAATAACAATGTAGTGTTGTGAATTTATATTTCTTAAATAGATTACAGACAGTCTAAATTATCATTAAAAAATCAATGAAATTTTTTATTAGACTTAGTATACTTAGTAAGGTATAGTATTCTACATCACAGTATAGTAGTCTATTCACTGTAACAGAACAAAAGCATTCATAAAAATCATCATATAAGAGCATAAATGAGAAAGAAGAATTCACTGCTTTAAGACATGAGAAGCCAGTTAGTCTGTTCTTTGTGCGATGATTCAATTGATGAAAATTAATTTAGAGGTACTGATACATAGAGATATCTGCAAAAATGTTCTCTATGAGCCAATACATTTACAACATTATTAATAGTAAATTATAAAGTTTAAGTCTCATTTATGCATTCATAAAAATTATACATGTGACTATATGTATACATATACACACAAACACAAGGATGTACACATATACACTGTTCCTCATCCTTTCCCATCTGAGATGGAAGAATGAGAAATCATTTACACAACATAAGGTAGAAAGATAAAACAGCTGTGTGATGGCATGGTGTAGTAAAACATGAACTAATTTTACATATATGCTTTATTTTCTCCAGGTTTTATAAATAAACTTAATTTTTCCTCTTTATTCATCAAGGTATTGTTTATAAACAATTAAATTCAACAATTTTAAGTATGCAGCGTCATGAATTTTGTTTGGTAACTGTATAAACAAGTATGTAACCATCAGCACAGTCAAGATATAGAAGAGTTCCTTTTCTCTTAAAATTGTCTGCATGCTCTTTGCACTTGATCCCCTTCCCCCCAGTGTTAAACCCTGTTCTGCTTTATGTCACTGTGGTTTTGCAATTTCTAAAATTTCAGAATCATACAGCATGTAGTCTGTGTTTGACTTCTTTCACCTAGCATGTTTTTCAGATTCATCCATGTTGAGTCCATTAGTGTTTCTGTGCTCTTTTTATTGCTTAACAGTATTCCATAAATATGGATATAGCACAATTACTTTACTTATTCACATGGATGGACATTTGAGTTCCAGTTTTCAGCTGCTATGTGCATTCATGAGCATGTCTTTGTATGGACATATGTTTCTGTTTCCATTTCATCTAGAAGTAAAAATACTGATTTATATTAACAGATATTTTTAACTATTTTATAAGGAATTCTCATACTGTTTTCCAAAGTGACTGCATTGTACCATTTTGCATTTCTATCAGCAATATATGTAAATTCCAGTTGCTCCACAACCTTGTCAATACTTAATAATGTCAATCTTTTAACATTTTGTGAATGTGTAGTGGTACATCAATGTGGTTTTAATGTACATTTCCCTGATGACCAGCGATGTAGAGCAATTTTCATGTGGTTTTTAGCCATTCACATATCTTCTTTTGCGACATAACTGGCCAAATCTTTTGCCCATTTCTTTAACTGGGCTGACTGTCTTTTTACTTAGTCCTAATAGTTGTTTAGACATTCTGTATAATTGCTCTCTCTCAATGTTTTTCAAAATTTTCTCCCAGTCTGACTTGCCTTTTCCTTTTTAATAGTCTTCCAAAAAGCAAACATTAATCATGAAGAAGTCCATTTTATCAAGATTCCTTTTATAGTCCAGGCTTTTTGTGTCTTCTTTTTAAGAAGCATACATCTAACAATGTCACAAAGACCTTCTCCTAAGTATTCTTCTAGAAGTTTTAGAGTTTTGGAGCTTATATTTAGTTCAATAAACAATTTTAATCTAAATTCTGTGTATGTTATGGGGTAAGGAAGGATTGAAGTTTGTGGGTTTTTTTTTTTTTTTCCTATATATATATCCAATTGTTCCAGCATCACGATTGAAAAAAAAAACAGTATTTTTCTCCAATGAATTACCTTGGTACCTTTTTCAAAAACCAACTGACCATGTAAGTGTGCGTTTTATCTCTGGACTCTCTACTCTGTTGCATTGGTCTATATGCCTATCATTAAGCCAAAACCAGTCTTGATTACTGTGGCTTTGAAGTCTTTAAATAAAAAATCTAAGCCAAAATTCTTTTGGTTATTCTGGATTCTTTGCTTTTCCATATAAATGTTGAATTCAGTTTGTCAATTTCTTAAACAAACAAACAAACAAACTTTGTTACACTTTTGATTGAGATTGAACTGGATCTATAGATCAAATTGGGTAATACTGTCTTCTTAAAAATATCAAGTCTTCTAATATATGAACATGGTATATCTCTTTGTTATTTACATTGATTTAGTTACTATTGATTTTCCCTTTCTAATGCTTTAAATTTTTCAGTGAAAAAGTCTGTCAAATTTTCTGTGAAATTTTTTCCTAAGGATTTTTGATTCTATTGTAAATAAAGTTTTTTAAACTTCATTTTCTAATTGTTTATTGCTATTGATTTTTTTATTCAATTTTATTAGATATATTCACATACCATACAGTCATCCAAAGTGTACACTCAGTTGTTCAGAGTACCATCATATAGTTGTGCATTCATCGCCCTAATCTATTTTTTGAATATTTTCCTTGTACCAGAAAAAGTGAAAATAAGAATAAAAAAATAAAAGTAAAGAAGAATACCCAAAACACCCCAAACACTCTATTTTTCATTTAGTTTTTTTGTCCCCATTTTTCTACTCATCCATCCATACACTGGAATAAAGGGACTGTGATCTATAAGGCTTTCACAATCACACTGTCACCTCTTGTAAGCTACATTGCTATACAATCGTCTTCAAGAGTCAAGGCTACTGGGTTGCAGTTTGATAGTTTTAGATATCTACTTCTAACTATTCTAATGCATTAAAACCTAAAAAGGGTTATCTATATAGTGAATAAGAATGCCCACCAGAGTGACCTCTCGATTCCATTTGGAATCTCTCACCGAAATTTTATTTTGTTTCATTTCGCATCCCCCTTTTGGTCAAGAAGATGTTCTCAATCCCAAGATGTCGGGTCCAGATTCATCCCCAGGAGTCATATCCCACGTTGCCAGGGAGATTTACACCCCTGGGAGTCAGATCCCATGTAGGGGGAGGGCAGTGAGTGCACCCGCCAAGTTGGCTTAGCGGGAGAGAGAGGGCCGCATCTGAGCAGCAAAGAGGTACTCAGGGGGAGACTTAGGCACAATTATAAGCAGGTTTAGCCTCTCCTTTGCAGTGATGAGCTTCATAAGGCCAACTCTTGTGATAGAGGGCTCAGCACATCAAACCACCAGTCCTCAATGTTTGCAAGAACATCAGCAACAATCCAGGTGAGGAAGCCCAACACTTCTGCATTTTCCCCCAGCTCCTCAGAGAGGCCCTGCATATGTATTTTTTATTCTCTGTCCAAATTACTTTGGGATGTGTCACTCTTTCACACTGATCTATGCAAAGCTATCAGGTCTCACTTCCTATTAAAGGTTCCATGTAATTATGGTATTTGAACAAATTTTTGTGAGTTAAATTGTTTAGGAAATAAAGATCTTGCACCAACTAAACATCTCTTCCCTTGGTCTCACATGGAATTTGAAGTTTTAAAACAGTCAGTATTGTCCTTTACCCTTTGGCCCGATTTGCCTAGTTCTAACCACATCTCCTTCATTCATATCTCTAGTTGAAGTCTGGACTCTTTCAGCTTTTTTAATGTGCTATATGTGCTATTACTGACATTCATATCTGCCGAGTTCTAGCTCTGAGTTTCAGGTGTCACACAGATACCCAAAGTTCCAGGTATCGATCAGCTTATACACAAAGGGATCAGCATCTCGGAATCTGGAGATTCTCTGCTATTGATTTTTGTATACTGACCCTGTATCCTTGAAGCTTGCTAAATTTATTAATTAATTCTAGAAGCTTACTTGTGGATTCCATAGGGTTTCCTACATAAATGATTATATCTTCTGCAAATAAGGATAACTTTAATTTCTTCCAATCAGTTTGCTTCATATTTCTTAACTTGCCTGACTACAAAGGCTAAGCCTCTAGTACAATATAAAATCAAAATGGTGATAGTCAACATCCATATCATGTTTCTTCATCTTAGGTAGAAAGTACTGAGCCTTTCAGCATTGAGTATGATGCCTGCTGTTTTATAGATGGTCATAATCAGGCTGAATAATTTCTTTCTCTTACTAGTGTTGAGTTTTTAATGTAAAAATGTGTTGAATTTTGACAAATGCTTTTTCTGAATCTAAACAATCGAAAAGTTTTTCACTATTCTATTAATACAGTAAATTATACTGATTAGTTTTAAGACAGGATTTTAGGCTATGAAATCAGCCTTGCATTCCCAAGACAAAAATCATTTGGTCATGAATTAAGTTGGTAATATTTTCTAAAGGATTTTTTTTTTAATCTATGTCCATGATGGATACTGATCTACAGTTTTTGTTTCTTGTGGTGTCTTTGTGTTTGGTTTAGGAATCAGGGTAACATTGGTTTCAGAAAATAAATTGTGACTTTCCTTTTTTGAAAGTCTTAGTAGAGCTGATATTTTTAACATTTTTATTTATTAATTTAATTGATATAGAACTGCTCAAATTTTCTGTTTTTCCCAAGGTCAGTTTTTTGCCATTTGCATTTGTCAAGGTATTTGTCCATTTAATCTAGTATGGCAAATTTGTTCATGTACAATTGTTCATAATATTCCCTTATCATACTTTCAATGTCTGAAGGATCTAAAGTGATGCCCCTGCTTTCATTCTTGACATTGAAATTTGTGTCTTCTTTTTTTCATATCAGTGTAGCTAGAGGTTTATCAATGTCATTCATTTTTTTAACATGGTTTCGTAACTTTTTTCTATTGCTTTCTGTTTTCAATTTCTTTGATTTCTGCTTTTTTCTTTATTATTTCCTTCTTTCTGATCACTTTGGGGTTACATTTACTCTTCGTTATCTAGTTTCTTAAGGTGGGAGCTTAGATTATTGACTTGAGACTTTTCTTCATTTCTACAACAGCCGTTTAAAGCTATATATACCTCTCTTTAAGCACCAATTTAGCAGCCTTCTAAAACTTTTGATTATGTTGCGTTTTCATCATTCAGTTCAAAATATTTTTTAATTTCTCTTGTGATCTCTTCTTTGACTCAGTCATTATTTAAAAGTGTATTGTTTAGGTGGGAGAAATGATGGCAGCATAGAGAGAAGTGGAAGACTGTTAGTTCCCCTGGGAACAATTCATAAATGACCAAAAAACTAGTAAATAACCAGGAATAACTGCGGGGAGACAAACATGACTGTCCACGCATCATCCACCAACCTGAATTGGGAGGAATGCCTGAGATAGCAGCACAAAATCTGTAAGTGAAACTGCGGACCTGCGCTGAGAGTCGAGAGCCGAGAGCCCCTCCCTCACAGAAGCCGCACAGTGCTAGAGAACAGCACTCTCCGAGCAAGTTAGTGTACCGCAACCTAGCTCCATCTGGGATTTTAATGTTAACTGCTAAATACAGATAGTGAATCCTCAACGAGCAGAGGCTTTTGGGGACAACTGACCTTGGGAGAGTCAGGGGACATATCTGTCTCAGGACGAGAAACCCAGAGGCTGATGGGTGAACCTGGGAGCTTTTCTGTCCCTTTTGCTGTCTGTGGAGAAAACTGCAGCCACTTTCAGCCCGCAGTGCTTTGGAGTAAAGACAGACTCAGGCTATTTTAAAATCAAAACACTTTGATCAGCAGAGTCCGAGAAACAAAGAACTTCCTGATAGGCAGTGACCTCTTTGGAGGTGGCATAGCTTCCCAAAGGAAAGGGAGGGGCCCAGCTTTACCGCCCGCCTTTCTGGAAGCAGACCCCAAAGCCTGGGGGAGGAGAGCCACAGGCCACATCCCCTTACACAGGCGGTGACAGACTGCACCTGCCAAACAGAAAAGCACAGGTGTATTAATCCTCTAAGAAAAATCATCAGGGGAACCAGATACTGAATATTTCTTCCCTCTGAGGCCTGAGCCTGTTCTGGTCTGGGAAAACTGATTTGGATAACCAGGGAAACCATGCCTAGACAACAGAAAATTACAACCTACACTAAGAAAAACAAAGTTATGGCCCAGTCAAAGGAACAAACGTACACTTCAACTGAGATACGGGAATTTAAACAACTAATGCTAAATCAATTCAAAAAGTTTAGAGAAGATATTGCAAAAGAGATAGAGGCTGTAAAGAAAGCACTGGGCATGTATACGGCAGAAATCAAAAGTTCAAAAAAACAACTAGTAGAATCTATGGAAATGAAAGGCACAACACAAGAGATGAAAGACACAATGGAAACATACAACAGCAGACATCAAGAGGCAGAAGAAAACACTCAAGAACTGGAGAACAAAACACCTGAAAGCCTACACGCAAAGGAGCACATGGAGAAAAGAATGAAAAAATATGAGCAACATCTCCGGGAACCTAAAGATGAAACAAAGTACAAGAATCTACGTATCATTGGTATCCCAGAAGGAGAAGAGAAGGGAAAAGGGGTAGAGGCAATAATAGAGGAAATAATCAATGAAAATTTCCCATCTCTTAGGAAAGACATAAAATTACAGATCCAAGAAGTTCAGCGTACTCCAAACAGAACAGATCTGAATAGGCCTATGCCAAGATACTTAATAATCAGATTAACAAATGTCAAAGACAAAGAGAGAATCCTGAAAGCAGCAAGAGAAAAGCAATCCATCACATACAAAGGAAGCTAAATAAGACTATGTGCAGATCTCTCAGCAGAAACCATAGAGGCAAGAAGGAAGTGGTGTGATATATTTAAGACACTGAAAGAGAAAAACCTCCAACCAAGAATCATATATCCAGCAAAGCTGTCCTTCAAATACGAGGGAGAGCTCAAAATATTTTCTGACAAACAGACAATGAGAGACTTTGTGAACAAGACACCTGCCCTACAGGAATTACTAAAGGGAGCACTGCAGAGTGATAGGAGAAGATGGGAGTGTGTGGTTCAGAATACAATTTTGGGAGATGGTAGCACAGCAATGTAAGTACACTGAACAAAGATAGCTATGTACACGGTTGAGAGAGGAATGTTGGGAGCATGTGAGACACCAGAAGAAAGGAGGAAAGATACAGACTGGGACTGTGTAACTTGGTGAAATCTAGAGTGCTCAACAATTGTGATAAAATGTACAAATATGTTCTTTTACGAGGGCAACAAGAAAATGTCAACCTTGCAAGGTGTTAAAAATGGGGAGGCATTGGGGGAGGGATGCAATCAATGTAAACTAGAGACTGTAACTAACAGAATCATTGTATTATGCTTCCTTTAATGTAACAAAGGTGATATACCAAGGTAAATGCAGATAAGAAGGGGGGATAGGGTGGTGTTGTCTGACTCTTTACCCTACTTTGATTTAAGATTACTTTTCCTTTTGTTACTTCCTAGCTGTCAGTTTTTCCCCTATCTTTTCCCTCTCTACCTTCTTTGATGCTCCCTCCTGCCCTGTGGAAGAAATGTAGATGTCCTTATATAAATAGTGGTGAAGGTGGTGAACACATAAATATGTGACCATACAGAGAACCATCGATTGTTTACTTAGGATGGAATGTATGGGGTGTGAACAAAACCATCTTAAAAAAAAATGGGTTGATGTCAAAACCTCAAGGGCAATATACTGAGTGAAATAAGCCAGACACATAAGGACAAATATTGCAGGGTCTCACTGATAAGAACTAATTATAATATGTAAACTCACAGACATGAAATATAAGGTACCAAAATACAGGACAAGGCTTAAGAATGGGGAGCGGTTGCTTAGTATGAGCAGAATGTTCAACTAGGATGAACTCAAATGTTTGGAAATGAACAGAGGTGTCGGTAGCAAGATGTGAGAATAACTAACAGTGCTGAATGGCATGTGAATGAGGTGGAAACAGGAAGCTCAGAGTCATATATGTCACCAGAAGGAAAGTTGGAGGTCAAAAAATGGAAATGTAAAAAAACTGAATCCTATGGTGGGCAATATCCATGATTAACTGTACAAATATTAGAAAACTCTTCCATGAACCAGAACAAATGTATGACAATACAACTAGAAGTTAACAATAGAGGGACATATAGGGAAGAAATATATACCTACTGCAAACTATATACTACAGTTTGTAGTATTTCAACATTCTTTCATAAACAGTAACAAACGTACTATACCAACACTACGAGTCGGTAATTGAGGGGGGTTGGTTAGGGATACGGGAGGATTCGAGTTTCCTTTTCTTTTCCTTTTTTTTTTTTTTCCCATCTTTCACTTTATTTCTTGCCTGGAGTAGTGAAAAGTTTCTAAAAATTGAACAAAAATTAAGTGTGGTGATGGATGCACAGCTGTAAGAGGGTACCAGGGGCAACTGATTGTACACTTTGGATCTGTGGATAATTGTATGGTATCTGAACAATCCCAATAAAAATTTTTTTAAAAAAGGTGTATTGTTTAATTTCCAAATATTTAGGGTTATTATTATTGATTTCAAATATAATCCCATTGTGGGCAGAGAATATATGGTTTCAATCTTTTGTTGAGACATGTTTACTGATCCAGTATATAATCTATCCTGATAAATGTACCATGTGAACTTAAAAAGAAAGTGTATCTTGCAATTGTAGGGTGTATTGTCCCATGAAAATTAAGTCAAGACGGTTGATAGTATTGTTCAAATCTTCTATGTATTTGTTGTTTTTGTCTCAACTTGTTCTATTACTTTTTGAGTGTTTCAAAATCTCCACTCTTTCCCTTTATTTCTGTCAATTATTGCTTCATCTATTTTGAAAGTTGTTATTAAGCAACATACATATTTCAGATCAAAAGTTCTTCCTGTTGAATTGACCATTCTATGATTATGAAGTAGCCCTCTTTATCTCTGATAATACATTTTGTTTTCATATTATCTGATTTTGTCCTAGTTTGCCTGAGCTGCTGCCACAATACCACAAACTGGCTTTGGTTTAAACAACAGGAATTTTTTGGCATAAGGTTTTGAAAGCTGGAAAAGCTTGTTTCCACAGGTTCAGTAGCATTCTGGTGCTGGCTTGCTGCAATCCTTGGGGTTCCCTGGTTTGCACGTCTGCTTCCTGTCACATAGTTTGTCCTCTCCTTTCTTGATCTTACAGTTTCCACTGACTTCCAGCTTCTTCCTTTGTGTTTCTCTTTATAAAGCTTCGGGTAATCCAGATTAAGACCCACCATCATTCAGTTGGGCTACACCTTAACTAAAAACCTCTTCAGAAGGTTCCTATTTACAACGGGTTCACACCTAAAGGAATGCAGAAATTAAGAACATATCTAAATTGGGGTACATAATTCAATCTACTACAGAAATTAATGTAGGCACTGTAGTCTTACTATGCTTATTGCTTGCATAACATACCTTTTTCCATTCATTTTCTTTCAACCAATACTTGTGGTTTTTTGTTTTTTTTTTTTTTAACAAATGTCACCTGTAAACAGCATATAGTTGGATTACGTTTTTATATAAACTGGCAATCTTTGCCTTTTGGGTATTTAGTTCATTAATATTTAACGTAATTATTGATATGATTGGGTTTACATCTATTATTATATTTTGTCTCTTTTTTGTTCATTGGTTTCTCCTTTCCTGACTTCAGTGATTACCTGATTTTTTTTTTAATTCTATTATAATTATTCTGTTAACTTTTTAGTTAGGGTTCTTTACATTATTTTTCATGGTTTCCTTATGGATAACAATATACATCCTTAACTTACTATAGTCTATTTGCCATTAAAAATGTACTGTTTTATGTAATACAGAGAAGTTTCACAAACTTTTGCATCCACATCTTCTACATCTTATTATAGTTGTTATAGGTAATACATCTACACACATTATCAACTCCAAAAGAAATACCACGGTTTCAGTTTTAAACAGTTATTTGGTTTATCAAGAAATTAAGCAGAAAAAGAAAAAATACTAATCTTTTGCATTTCCCCAGGTAGTTTCCATTATCAATGCTCTTCACTCACTTCTGAGAACCCATGTTTTCATTTGGTATAATTTCTCTTCAACCTAAAGAGATTCCTTTAGTCTTTCTTGTATTACATGTCTGTTTGTTTTAGTTTGTCTTAGTTTCTTTGCTTTTGTTTGTTTCTTGTTTTTTACATTTTATCTGAAAATGTCTTAATTTCCCCTTCATTTTTTATGGTGCTGTTGCTGGATACAAAATTCTGGAAAGACATTTCTTTCTTTCAGCATCTTAAAGGTGGTGTTCAACTCTCTCCTGACCTTTGCAGTTTCTAATGAGAAGTCAGCAGTTAATTTGCATCATTGGTCCTCTTTATGTAATAAATCAGTTTGGCTTTCAAGAAAAGGTTCACAGTGATGTGTCTCACTGAACATTTCTTTGTTTATTCTGCTTGCTGTTTGTTTGGCAACTTGTATCTGCAAATGGCTATCTGTCATCAAATTTTCGGCTGCTGTTTCTTCAAATACTTTTTCTGTACCATTCTATAGCTATCTTTGCTATCTGGTATTCCAATTACATGTATGTTGGGCCATTTGATATAATCTAAGATGTCCCTTGGCTTTTTTTTTTCCAATTTTTTTTCCTATTGTACTTCATTTTGGGTAATTTCTATTGATTTATCTTCAAGGTCACATATTCTTTCCTTTACTAAGTCCACTTGGTTGTTAAGTATATTGAGTAATTTTTTTTTTTAATTTTTGAAATTGGCTTCCCTTTGCTTCTTTATTATTGTTTCTGCAGGAACATTCTATTTCCCTGCTGATGTGTTCGTATATTTAAAATGTTTTATTTTACTACACTGAAGTTATAATTGTCTATTTAAAATCCTTATCCATTAGTTTCAACATATATTTCATTTTGGGGTTGGACTACATTGGTTTTCTTTTTACTTGAGGATACAGTCCAATTGTTTGGTTCTATGTATAATGGGTAAATTTCAATTTCATCCTCAATTTGATTCTGAATCATCCAGGATATTAAATGGCATTATTAGGTCTTAAAGTTACCCCCTTCTAGTGTTGGCTTACAATATGTGAAGTTTTTCTTGTTATTTCAATAATGGATGGTGCCAATTCCCAACCCTGAGTTATTTTATATGTTCAGTTTTTAATGATTGTATGGGTATACATTTGTTCATCTAATAAATCAGTGAACTGTTCCTGAGGAAAAAAAAGGGGGGGGGGGCTGCTTCTGTTCACTGCCCAGTATCTATAGAAAGTTGCTTTTGTATTATGCCCATGCTTTATAGTTTTCTCCAGGGAGTATCATCCATTTGGGTCTTAGTCATCCATCACACGTGGCAGTGGAAGTAAGCCACAGAATGGTCTTCACAAGAGACTGTGAACAGGAAGGACCAAGGAAAATTATAACACAAGATGTGAACAATGGTTGCCTGAGGCAAAGGCAAGATTAAGCAAAATTATGAGCAAACTTTATTATAATATATATATAATAAAGTCTATTACATATATAATAAAGTCTGATATAACAGGTGATAACCAGAAATGAATATGAGGAGTTTGATTGTTATAAGTTATTTTATTAGGAAGGCCTAAGTTACATAGCTTAAAATCATTAGTAGGAGCTCAAAAAGGGAATATCGACTGCACAGAGGGGTCATCTGGGAGACCACACATGTAGGGAGTAATAAGTATCACTCTCTACATACTCCATCTCTCAGGAGATTGCCAAGGCAGTCTGAAGGAATTCGTATTAGCAGGAAAAATCCCTTGGTCCAGTGCATACATTGTGTATTCCCAGCCAATGACTTACTGGGAGCTAGACCTCTCTGGGAAACCGATGCTAATTCTTCTACAAGGAGCATCTCCCTAAATTTACTCATTCAAGTCCCTTTATTCTGGAAGAGAAGCAGGTACAATCCTAGACCCCGTTCTTCTACTTTTACCTGATTCCCCCTCCCATCCTAACACCTAAAACTCAACTACTTACAGGGCTTACTTAAGAATTAAAATTTTATGATTATGGAAATTCCTAGGATTTCTAATGGGCCTGTAAAGCTTGCTCTCTTAGAATAAGCTTAAAAGCTACCCCTTCAATATTATATGCAATCATAGGTTTATTTCTGCTATTTATTTGTTAATAGATTATCTTGTTCCAAAAGGGATTTAAAGTAACAAATTAAGAATATAACCTTGCATTCCAATATAACTTTAAATATATGCAAAAATTAGCAAAGCCATCAGTTGGTTTCATGCCTCTACCCCAGAAGGTCAACACTCCTTCCCAGCATGAAGAAGTTAAAATGGTCACTGCCCAGATATCCCTGAAGATTGAGAGAAAGATCAAATGAGAGGAAGGAGGCGTATCTGAGAAATTTGGATTTAGCGAATGACTGCCAATACTGACTCATTAGAAAGATATTTCTTTTTTGTGTCTAGTATTTTAGAATAGCCAGAAGGAAATACTGAAGTTGTTAAACTGTAATCCAGTAGACCTGATCTTTGATAATGACTGTATAACTACAAAGCAAAAAAAAAAAAAAAAAAAATCCATTGCCTGTGTTTGTATGGATCTACTTCTGGATGTTCTGTTCTGTTCCACTGATCTATATATCCATCTCCGACAATACTACACTGTCTTAATTAACCTACTTCTATTGTAAGTCTTAAAATTGGATAGAGTGCAATACGAGTGATCAATAAGAGGGAGGGTTAAGGGTTATAGGATGCTTGGAGTCTTCTTTTTTCTTTTTATTTCTTCAGTAATGCAAATGTTTTAAAAATGATCATGGTGATGAAAACACAAATATGTGATGACACTGAACCACTGATTGTATACTTTGCACTGGAATATATGGTGTGTGAATATATCGCAATAAAATTATATTTAAAAAATTAACAAAACAAAACAACAGTGAGAAAGCAAGATAGAGGAACTGTATTTACAAATTTGTACAGAAAACCCCTTTTCATACAGATTGAAAGTCTTTGCTTCTGCTTCAAATACTGTTTTCTCCAGTTTTGCATAAGCAAGATTAATAAGATCTGAATTATAAGTTGTTCTATTTAAAGAAGTACATATTGTCAATATTCACATTGTGGCTGAAAGCTAGTATTACTTCACATAATCTATAACAGGAAAAGTCTTAAGACAAGTGAGAGGAAATGCTACCTTTACTCATACACATTCACTCATACGTACATTTTTTACTGGTTCCTCTAGAGGAATGGGTGAGAACATAGAGTAAAGCTCATCTAGAAAACTGAAAGATTCTGACAATTAGCTAGAACTCTAGAATGTCTTTCTTCATTAATAATTATTGTTTCTAAATTCAGAGTGATGAGTTAGCACATATTTTATAATAATATAAATACTGCAGCTACACTTTGAATTTCTCTAACTGTATTAGTATTCTTTCTTTCTAAGGAACATTTTGCAGAATCAAGAGCATAGGAAATTCAGATCCCATATTAAAAGACCATGTCATTCCATGTGACTGTGAAAACCTTGTGACTGATACTCCCTGGATTCAGTGTATGGGCAGATGAGTAATCAAATAAACTCAAAAAAAATACATAAATAATAGGGGGAAAAAGGAATATGGGATGTTTTGGGTGTTCATATATTTTTGTTTTTATTTTATTTTATTTTTTGGAGTAATGACAATGTTCTAAAATTGACTGTGGTGATGAATGCACAACTATACGATGATACTGTGAGCCACTGATTGTACACTTTGGATGGATTATATGGTGTGTGAATATATCTCAATAAACTTGCATTTATTTAAAAAAAAGACCATGTCTTAATACACTTATGATCACAGCAGACTATGAATATTCATATGATAAATACCGTTATGTATTAAAATTCACATTTTAAAAAAGGTTTAGAATATAGTATAAGAAGATTTAGAGATTATTATTTCTCAGAGGACCCAGCATTTTGCTTTTAAATAGAAAACTGTCAAATATCTAGAAGTACCACATAACAATTTGCAAATACGAGATCGGTTACCTGCCTAATATGTGTGTTCTCTGTTGGGAACAGAGAAAGGTAAACTCAATGACAGCTTAGGAAACACAAAAAGGAGGTGCAGGAAACATTACTTCTGTGGTAGGCAAATAGTTCAGTTCAAAGAGTTTCTATTATCTTCTGAATGTATTAGTGATTGCTAAAGTTGTTAGTCAATATTTAAAATGTCCCATTTACTGTGTCATAATTATACATGACGCCAGATTTAAACCTGCACATTTTTAACTGCCAAAATATGACAAGGTTAGAAACAGATGTTGGATTTTTCAGCCAAAATTTTGAATAACATACAGCATGTTTATCACATCAAAGCTTAAAATTAATATATACATAAGGCAGTTTTTAAGAAGACAGAAAGCCGATATCAATAATTTTGTACTTGACGGATAATTCTCAGAATAATATTTGTGTATTTTATAAAAAGTGAAGGAAAAACATTACTGTGTGTTTTATAAATAAACATATTTTAAAAGAAACAGACTTTCCCTCCAAAGGTTGACTTACTGAATCATTCCGGCCAAAAAATGTATATATTGCATATAAATAATAATCAAATAGCTGAGACATGAAATGGATAACATCAAAGGCAATTGGCTTAAGAATGTTCATCATTTGCATATATTTTCCTGAAAAAGAAAAAAAATCAAAAATTAAGTAGAACAAAATTAAAATGTTAGTCTCTAATTATAGAGAAAATATACTATATGCAACCTAATTTCTACCTAATTTCTTCAGTTAGATTTTCCTAAAATTCATATTGTATCTTTGGCATGTTCCTATATTGATTTGGTGATATAGTCACTCAAATACCATGTGTTATATAAATCCTATTATCAGTACTTAGAAAACTTATAGTTTATGTAATGGTATAAAGCAAATGAAAATTCTAAAAGTAAAGCTCCTGTTTCGTATATGCACAGACTTAATAAACACATACATACATAAAATAATAAATGGAATGATACTCAGATGTCAAAATTTCCAACTAGCAATTTAAATAATCTTGATTAATAGGTACAACAAAGAGCAAGCAAAAAGAAAATTATAGAAATTCTATAATTCATTCTTTCCTGACATGTTTTATATTCTTCCAATGAACTAAAATTACAGAAAACAATTTGATAAGAAATAAGAAAACAGAACAGAACTACACACATGATAAAAACTTTAACAACGGCCATTTCCTGCCTAACCAGAGCTGTAAAAGTCTCAATCAGTGCCCATTCTAGACTGCGAACTACTAAAACACTTTGAGGTAAAACTTCAGCCAAATGACAGCACTCATCGAAGCAAAATCCCACAATGGTTTCTCATCTCACTCAGGGTAAAAGCCAAAGTCCTCACAATGGCCCTCACAAGTCCATTATCTGCCACCTTTACACCCACCCCCAAAAGCCCCTACACTCATCCACATATACTCAGCTCTGAAATTACTGACATCCTTGCTGCTCCTAGAACACACTAGACACACAACCACTTTAGTGTCTTTTGTTCCCTTTGCTTGGAATATTCTTTCCCAAGGAATTATAATGGCTTGTTCTCTAACCTTCTCCAACTCTGCTCCATTGTCATTTTCTCAGTGAGGCCTTCCCTAATCATCCTGCTGAAACTAAAGTGTCCACATACTTTTCCCCTTTCCTGCTTTATTTTTCTCCAGCACATGTATCACCATCTCACAAACTACACACTTTGCTTATTTATTTTTCTTCTGTCTTTCTCTCTGCACTAAAATGTAAATCCCAAGAAGTCAAAAATTTTGTGTTTGGTTCACTGTTGTGCCCACAACAGGACCTTGCACACAGGGGGCACTCAATAAAGTATTAATTGAATGAATGGATGAAGTACATTTAACATTAAAGAAAGCCAAACACCTTTGTTTATGAAATTTTCAGTAGGCATACAAGAAAAACACAATCAGGAGATAAAAATTATCTGCCAAGAACTAGGAAAATTAAATCTACATTTAAGTTTCTTTTTCCAGGAAAGGCTATTCTCAAGTTTGTGACCTTTATTTTTTTTCCCAACCCTTTAACAACTTCAAAAAAAGATTGAGGTAACTATCTTAATTTTGTAGAGTATACACATATGAATACAATGCCACCTTACATTTTTCCAAATGTTGCTACAAGATGAGATATATGTGTTCAATCCAAAACCAGTTAAAACAACACCATGTACTTGGTCTGTAACAGTTATTAACCCATTTTTAAATTTGAAACAGACAATGGCTAGTATATTTACTTAAATAAGAAGTTTGAAAACATCTAATTAAAAACATCTTCTAAAAGCAATATACATTTTAGTGAGAAAGCTAATTACTCACTACCAAACTTAATATTTTTCTGGTATTTCCACAGGGAAAGTTAAAAAGGCAGAGAACTGCAGAAGGATAGAAAATTGTTATGTTACATAGGGAAGCCAAGACTAAATCTGCACTGTCCAATTTGGTAGCCACTAGCCACATGCTGCTATTTAAGTTTAAAATATTTAAATAAAATAGAACATTTGAGTTCTTCAGTTGTACTAGCCATGTTTCAAGTACTAAAGAGCCACTTGTGACTAGTGGCTACCACAATGGACAGCAGAGATAAAGAATGATCCATCATCTTGGAAAGTCTGTTGGATAATACCCATTTAAATGATACCTGCAATGATGTTTTCCTATTATATTTTAGTGTCTGCCAAATATTCATGGAACTCCTATAACACTTTTTTACAAGTGGCACTGTACAAAAACACAGTTCTTCTTTTGTAGGAGATTCCATTTTAAATAATTTCTTCAAAATGTCTAATCGTTATAAAACAAAGTATAATACTTGAGAAAAAATGATTTTTTCATAACCATATATACACACAGCAAAGCAGCAAGAGGAAAAAGGACACATGGGAGGCACTGCTCATTCCCCTGAATCCCAGCCCTGTGAAATCTTGTGTCAGAGGCCAAGAACATTTCTTTATCACTACATCACTCAAGAGCTCAACCGTTTCAAAGTGCCAAGAACATATCCTCCTCATTCCTTCCTTTGGGAGATGCCAATATTCCATTCTCTTTTGTTTAAACATAGGGACATACACACTCACACACAAAACTTTAAAAACCAAAGTCTCTGCATTTAAAATTTTAGTAATATATCTGAAGGGTATATAGATGGGCTGAATCCAATTACAACTACAAGCCCCTAATTCTGTTTCTTTCCATGGTGAAACAATTGGGAAAAAGAGCATATCTGTAAAAAAAAAAAAAAAAAAAAAAAGCTCTACACCCTCCTTTCTGCAGAAATAAGATGTTAAAACAGCCATTTGTTTAATTTTCAAGAGAGCAAATAATTCAGGTGCTGGTTCTACTTCATGTAATTGCTATAAGTTTTAGATTCGTACTAAAGAAGAACAATGAATCAAGAGAAATTGCAGAAGAAATGACAAATTTACTCTAAAGGAAACTTCTCTTATCAAAATCATTTATTTAATATCTACCCTGTTTAAAAACTTTACATTAAAGAGGTCAAGATCAAGCACCAGAGGATATTATATAGAGCCCTTTCCAATCCACTTCATGCCTATCTTTCTTGCCCTGTCTCTCCTGCTCCCACCTCCCATCATACTTTACACATGCCAGCAAACTAAACCTCCTCTGAGTTCTCTGAATATACCACATCTTGCACATGTTGTTCTCTGTCTAGGATGCCTTTCCCAACTTCTTCACCTTCTAAAGTCAGCCAGAGACCCAGTGGGTCTCTGTCTCTTTTTTGGCTGGTTTATGCTACAACACTACATTGTAAATTTTTTCTTTTGTATGTTATTTCCCATGTTGGGATCTTGAAGTACACAGACCATGTCCTCTTCATAACTATGTCTCTAACTCATAGAAGAGTGCCTGAAATAAACTATTAGTAAAAAAAAAAAAAAAATCTGTTAGATCGAAAATGAATGAACGCAATACATGTGACAAAAAAGGGACTGTTTTCCTTAAAGCAGAAATTAAAACATATTCATTATTATAGAAAAAAACAGGCAATGGATGTGAATAAGTAGTTCACAGATCAAGAAACAGAAATGGTTTTAAACATGAAAAGATGCTTAAACTCATTCATAATTAAACACATTTTTGAATGAGATGTCATTTTTCACCTATCAGACTAGCAAACACTGGAAGCTAAATGATGAACAGTATTACTTAGAAACCAAGTAAAGAGATACTTTTATACATTGTTGATGGACAGATAAGCTAACAGACCCTCTTTAGTAAGCTCCTTGGTAAACTGGGAATGTCCATTGAAATTGAAAATGTACATACTCTAGGAAGAAATGCGTGGGAATTTGTCTTTCAGCTATATTTGCATATAAACATATACTTCTTCAAGGATTTTTGTAATATCAAGACTGGAAGCAATCTAAGTGTCCAAAAACAGATGATTGGTAAAATACATTGTTTTATATCCACACAATAGGACCATGAGAAAAAATGAGATCTATACATATTAAGATATTATATAAGTATAACCTTAAAATATTTAAAGTGAAAAAAGCAAGATGAAGAGTGGTGTGATCCAATTTTTGAAATGAACAACCAACCACTACCTACTATGGTGAGGAAGAGAACATACATATTAAATTCGCTTGTAGAAGCATGTAATATTCAAAAAAAAAGAGGAGAAAATGAGTGGTTTTCTCTAGGACTTAGAGGTCAGCAGCTCTGTTTATACTTTGGGGTTATCTTTATTTTTAATATTTATTTTTAACCATTTTTTATGTATTATTTTTTCAATTAAAAAAACTCAATGATAAAATAAGAATAAAATCAATGCCCCACTAAAACTCTGGATCAATGAAGGAGTGACTCTCTCCCCTCCAAGTTCTGTGTTTTCTCCACTACATTAAGCTGCACCTCAGCCACACTGTCCAAATATCCCTTAGATGTATCTATTCAAGTTTCATTTTAAATCCTTATGCAATACACTAGTGTATATTTTGTCATTGTATTGTCTCTAGTTTTTAAAAGCATGGACTTCGGCAAACCATCTCCTGCCCCATTGACTTATCATACATGCTCAAGTGAGAGCTTTCAGAAGAGAGAGCCTCAAATACCAGGGTTATTTCAGTGCTGAGACACATTTCTTAAAATTTCCTGGCTTCTGTCTTCAAAAAATTGTCTGCCTGACAGGATTTTCTCTTTCCACCAGCATTCTGATTAGTCCTCCACCCTTGTGGAAAGGCTCCTGAGCCTTTCTGACAGATTTAAGCACCACCTGGGGCTGGGAGGCCCCATTAATACTCTTTTGTTTAATCTATCCTAATTCTCTGCTACTTAAATACCACTTGAAAGGACATTTTGAATATGGCTTCAATGTTCTAAAATGTGTCTCCCAACTGCTCAGTAATTAGTTCCTTCATTTTCCCTGGCACCAAAAATTGATCTTATTCACAAAACTATTTCTCACTTTGTAAGAAGAGATACAACCTTTGCTGGTTTATAATCTTTAAGCACCTCTATGCAGTAACAACAGGGGATAAACAATAGTACATTTACTACTTGGAGACCCGAGTGAGAAGTTCCCTTAAAGTTTTATTTTATGAATACATACAAGGTGATGATAAAGTCATCCCAGGGAGAGAGACTGAGAGGCATAAAACTCTACTCAGGATAATGGCAGCACCTAATCCCAGCCCTAAATGAGAAGCTATGAAAGTAAAATTATCATACCCAACACTGTTCTTAATTGCAACTCTGGTAAAAGATTTGGTGGTGGACAAGGCTTAAATTACAATGGTCTGACTCTCTTCACTGAATACGGCTTTATTCAGGACTATGCCTTGCTTTATAGGAGGGCTGATAACCAGAGGCCCATAAGAATAAGGTTTCATAGTTTCTAAAATTCACTGCTATCAAACAATGTCCACTATGTAGATCACTAACCCCTATTTAAGAATCTGTCTTACTGCCTTCTTAATTTAGCACCAGGAACACATTTCTGTCATTATAACAAGCTCAAGTATCCTTTGGTTAGCTAATAAGAAAAACAGAATCAACTGTTTTTCCCTTGCCTACCAAGGAGAGTTGCATTTTACATTTTCATTTAATTGAATGAATCATGATTTCTCCCCAACTCAATTATGTTTCTGCCTTTGATTTGATTTGATTCTCCTGAATATATGTCAGAGCAGAAAACAACATAACTAATTCTTTTTAAACTACGTAAGGTAAATATAAACAATTACTTATATATGGCAGATTGAATTACTTTTACCAATTACACACTTCCTTCATTCCTTGTAAGAGAATTATACACCCCTGTTCACTCACTGCCCTGGAACTCGTAGTACCTCACTTGTGGATAAGCATACTTCTTCCTCCCATCGTCAAGCCAGCCTTGCTCTGGCCAGTGACATGACAGAGGAAATCAAGGGTTGCCACACCAGAGCAGAAGCTTTGAGAGTCACATGTTTTGGCCTGTGTTCTTCTTCCCATGCTCCAGATTGGTGCTGTTCGAAATTTCTGCCAGAAATCCAGAATGAAGAGACCCAGGAAACACAGCTACAGACAGGCAGGGGTTAATATGTATCATGAGAGAAAAATAAACTTTTGTTGTTGGAAGCCACTGATATGTGGGATTGCTTGTAACTCTGACATAACCTAGCAAAAGCTGACTGCATTAGACTACTCTGGAGTAGCGTGTTCAGGAACTGAAAATTACAGTGAGCCCAAAATGCTGAGGATGATGATGAAGGTTTTGAAAGTTGTCGGAATTTCTATCAGTAAGGACAAATAAAGCAATTGAACATATTTAGCCTGTAAAATGGTTTGGGGGTGGGGAGGAAGAGAATGGGATGAAGAAAGGAAGGACTGGAAAACGAGTACCACATATCTGAAAATATGTGAAAGAATAGGAAAGAATAGAAAATATGTGAAAGAATAGGAGAAAAAAAAAGTATAGACTTGTTCTGGGGCAGAACTAAGAACAAAATAGAGAGAATTACAGAGAAAGATAGATTTTAGTTCACTATAAGAGATTTCTACCAGTCAGAACGTTCTGACAGAAGAATGAGTAGTCTTGCAAAATAATATGCTGCCAATGACTGCAAGTCACAAAGCAGAAAGATGGCCACCATATACTAGGGTCATCATAGAAAGAAATTTTTATTTTGTGAGAACTTAGATAACCTCATACCAGAACTCTTCATATTCTGATTCTAGAAACTCTGGAAAGCAATTGTTCAGTTAGTTCTTTTAGATAAAGAAAATAAGCTAATTTCCATAGCAATAATAAGCTAAAGAATAGCTTTTAGCAATTGATTCCCACTCTTCTGTGTGTCATGAAAATGTTGACCTTTTCCTTTCAGTTCATTATTACTTTTTCATTATTTGCACTAAAGAAACTGGAACTCCTCACAAGATTTCTGGATACTTTATCCCATTCATTAATGATTAGAAATTATATTAAAAAACACAGACCATTTAGTCACAGCTAAGAGTACTCAACTAGGCAATATGTAAATACTATCTCCATAAATAGAATACAGTGATTTTTACAGAAAACCATTAAAACTCCTAATTGGTATGAATGACTTAATTAATCTGCGAAGACACCTCTATAACTTATACGACAAATGTGCAGAACCATTTGTGAGATATAAAGGCTGAGATAGCATATTAGATGTTGAAACACTGACATAAAAAAATCCCCATTATCCTTAAACCCAAATACTTTAAATGGCATTTCTTCATGCTGTTTTGTCTTTTAGGAAATCATCAATAAAGTTCTTATCTGTAACAAGGAGAAAACTTCCCTGGATATGAAGATTTAGCATCTAGAATGCTTGTGTCTGAAAATGCCTGAGAATTACAATTTGCTCTGACAGGAAGATTGTGAAGACCAATGAAACAACTACAAAAATATAGTAAAACTGGTACTGTCATCATCTGATATGTACCTCTAAGTCACAGAGAGTTCTTTATTACATTTCAATTCATTGCAATATTTTATAAAAATTCAGAGTTGCAAAACGTAATAAGTAAATTGAAAAACATAAGTAGCATCAGTATTGGTATTACACTATTTGGAACATTTAAGATGAAAAAGCACTGACATATTACAATCTTAAATCCTCACTGCAGTGGACACCGGAGTATATTCTACAATAAAAACCCCAAGTAAAAATCACATGGTAACAAAAGAAGACTAATTTAACTGCTCTAAATATGTTTAAAAAAAAAAAAAAAAAAAAGGTATACTACTTACCAACAAGTCTTATTACATTCAACGTAGTATTTGTTAAGATAGGTGCATTCACTTTATTTAGACTATAATCTGATTTCTTCTTGCTTTTTAGGGTTTCTCGAGAAACACTTAATTTGGAAAAACAAAACAGAGCTGCAATTAGGGTTGTCAATTAGTAAACGAATAGGTTATCAAGCTTAGGATATATCCTTCATTCACTATTTTCTGAAAATCTTACTCTATGTTGGCCTGGGGATGTGGAGATTATCCTCTCTTCCTTTTGGAGGTTACAGTCCAGAGGGGAATAAAAATAAGTAAGCAAAGAAATAAAGCACTACAATTTATTTCCTTGATTCTAAGACACTATCAACCATTAGAACCATTTTCAAAAACTACATTGCTTTAAAAAACAGATTTTATAGGGAAATTATACATCATATTTACCAAGCATCCTGATTTCAGAAACTTAAAAACATGAAAAAATAAGCTCCTTAGAATATGAGCTCATTAAGATGGAATGTGATGCAGAGTTAGGGGGTGGGGAGGTACTAAATTTAAAAAAAAAAATAGAGGTTATAGGGTAAGTGCAAAAAATACCTATTCTAAGCAGAGGAGATAGCATGCACAGAGGTAAGGGAGAACAGAGTGTGCTCAGAGAAATACAAGGAGTTCACTAGAGCCAGTACATACAAGTGAGCAGAGGGAAAGGTGACAAGAAAGGAGCTAAGGCCCCCCTGAGGGCAATCAAACCTAAGGCTTATGAACCTTATCTTGAATGCAGTGGTAAGCCATTAAAAATCTTAATCAAGAAAATATCAAGATTACATTTGCATCCAAGAAAAAAATTTAAATTTGTATCTATGAATGAATTGGAAGGGGGAAAGACTGGAGAGGGGAAACCAATTTAAAGGGGCTGGTTCAATAACTTGGGACAGAGATGATTTTGACATGATAGCAGTGAAATAAGAGAAAAACAGATAAATTAAAGAGATGCATAGAAGTTAGAATTAACAGTAACTGCTAAATGAATGGTTTAGTCAATTGGTTCAATTAGAAGTTCAGATTCTTCAAACTTGTTAGGGGTAAGTTAGTTTGGGAGACTACATGAACGCTACTAAAAATGAGGTATACACACATTTATTGGCAGACAGATCTCACTTGTTCATTTCAATTCAATTAGAACTTTCCTTCTGGCCAAAATGTATCAAAAAAAAAAAAAAAGCATAACGAAGAAGTTCAACACAATAGTTCTATTCAGTTCATGGTGGATCACACATGTACATATATAAATGTCATAATAAGTAAAATCTAATAGAAACAAATTTTCTCAATGAAAATATAACTACATGAGTAGTTTATAATTCTCTCTTTTGAGGAGAGAATTAATTCAGTCAAGATTTCAAGTCAATCAAGTATTAACTAGGTAACTAGTATTTATTTTGAAAGTAATTTCTGGTCAATAAATGTCTAATACTCAGTTATGAAATGAATTCACTCCAATACATCAGAATCAGGTTCATTTAATTGGAAGAAAATGACAAAAAATTCTAATATAACTATCATAGTTTTGAAAAGGATAGTTTATCATAAAATAAACTCAACTGCTAATAAAAAACCTTAACAGAAGGCTCAAGTAATGAAGATAAATGACATTGGGAAGGTAAGTGGAGACTTTCTGTATTTACTACATTGAAATAAGAATTCCACATACAAAACAAATGACTATTTCCTCCTTGAGGCTTTTAGATCCATGTAAACTATAAATCACTTCCAGAGGCAGCCATTTACTTTATAAGTGTAAAGTTTGCTTTTTGGTACACATTATATCTAAAAGAGCTCTTTTATCATGCTCAATATTTTTATCAAGGCAATAAAGCAATAAAATTTTTTTTGAAAACATGATTATTTCTTAACTTTGTGAAGCTGTAGAGAAACTGAAAACTTTTTAAATGGCTGAAGTTTTATTCTTCTCTAAACACTGTGAATAGGTTACTGTATCACTGACACAACAATCCAAACTGAATTTGTGAAGAGCCAACAAAGGGTTTGCCATGTGAAATTTTTCCTATAACTATTTTATTTTCCCTAAAACCTTGGTTTTTATGGAATGTTAGAAAAAATATATTGTTAGCCTTTCAGGAATCTTTTATAAACATTTTGACTTCTGTCATATGACTATAACCATCAGAAAAAAAATAATTTTTGTTTTTTCTTAACCGTCAAAGGAAATCCTACGATATGTTAAGCACACAGTCTAAAAGGCAAAATGCCATATAACTGGAGAATACCTTTTCACAGGAGCATCGCCTGTCTGCTCATCAACATAATCTCGTTTTAGTTCCTCAGGAACGTCACTATCACTGTCATACTCCTGATAAGCACTCTTTTCTTGTTCATCAGATTCATACTGAAGAGAACACAAGTTATTCAAAAATGAGTATAAAGAAACAAACTTTCTTGTCAACAAAACATATAAAGTCGTTATCCACAAATGATATGGTGAGTGGGAAGGTAAGCAGGTAGATAGGAAGGTGGGTGGTAAATGGATAAATAAATCTAGTAAATTACCTTGATCATTGGGTAGAACACTCGTTAAATGAGGAAACCTCACTTATGTTTCACAATATGTTCTAAAACCACGACATACCCCATTAGAAGCCAGGACATCTTCTGTTTCTTCATCTTTGTGGTTGGCCTGAATTTCAAAAGGATTCCCACCACTACAGTACTGCTCAAACAAGGTCACTGTTTTTGAAGAAGTTGAGGTAGGCTGCTTACTAGGTGAGACTGATGGGGAACGAGACTGTTCCATGAATTTAAATTCCTACATAGTAAAAAAGGAGCCATAAAACTTTTAGCAACAACAGTGAAGTGCAAGTACATAAACATCAAAATAAATGTGGTTAGTGAAAAAATCCTGATTTCAGGTTATTGACTTTTAAATATTCCAAGTTATCTAAAAGCACAAAATTGGAAACACATGTGTATAAGCTTTCCTACAAGCAACTCAGTCAACGATATTACTTTAAACAGTATTATTGGCACCAAGCTACTTTAGGCACACTTTACAGAACTGCACAGCAATTTTTTTAGAATTATCCAAGAAATTTGATACTTTCTACAAATTTTAGCATAGCAACAAAAGTTCTAATAGGATATGATTTTAATCAATAAAGTCATTCATAAAAACTAATTGATGTGAAGTCAAACACCTTGCTTATTTGTGTACTTGGATCATTTAAGACATTCTATACAAATACATCAGAAACAAAGCATGAATGATATATCTTTGTTACATTGATGTCTATAAACTTTCTTCACATACCAAGCAGTAGACAACACAAACACACATGCCAAGACTGAACACACGCCAAGGCTGATGTGTCTTCTAGTCCTAGCTTTCCATTAACCCATTACAAGTTCTATCAGCTGTCCGTGCAATGCTGACAGTGTCACCTAGTTTCTCTATGCCTCAGTTTCCTCATCTGTAAAATAAGACAGTCAGTCTAGAATCAGAGAATCACAAATATTAAAGCTAATGAGTTGTAGCACCTGGTCTAAATCATAAATTTCACAGATGAGGAAATAGAGGCAAAGATATTCAGTGAGAAGTTCAAGATCTCACAGCCCATAATGGAAGAGCTGGAATAATCTCTGACATTCCTTTGAAAAACAAAACTCTTAATTTTATGAATCATCCCTCAAATTAAATAAACACTTTTTATACTTATATCTAAAAATACTAATCCCAAATTTAAGATTTCTCATATTCAATGATATTCTTAAAAGTTACGCTGACTTGTTACATTTAAAGGATGTGTTTATTTTCTTTTAAAATTTCAACTACAAATTAAAACTAATGTTCAACTGTCATACCATTTTTTTAATAATTCAAAATAAGGGGTCACTATAAATTAATGAAACATACTTTTTAAAACCAAATCTACAGGTAAGCACGTGTTAAGTGAACTCTGTAACTTACCAAATAAGGAATAGTTTTCAAGGTACCTACTTTAAAGGAGGTAATGCTCACTTGGATGGAAATGTTTCAATGTGTCTTGTTTTAAAAAAAAAAAGTGTTTTAGAATTATGCCTAGTATATGTCTTCACACACGATTAAATCGTTTCATACAAATTCAAATAAAACTCCTCAAGTAAGAACTCTAAAATTGCAATTAAATTTAGAATTCTAAAAATGTTAAAGAATTATCATAATTATTTTAGAATTTAAGAATTCCAAAATAATGTTAAAATTAATGTTAATTTTGCTGTCTTCAAATCGTTTATTAATTAACATGTTTTGGTGTTTTTTAGTATTTCCACATTAAGAAAGCCACATGATAGAACTGAATAAAAAATAAATTATTAACACTATATGAGCAAAAAGACTATCAAAAAATTGTAATTCTATATTCTTTACATTCATCCAGAATAAGAAAATTGTTTCCAGAAAGGCATTCCTTCTAAAGGCAAAATCTAAATACACTGGGCTTTCTAAACAGGGATCTAAGTACCCACGTTGCATTTTGACATTTGGTGTTTGTAGAACAGTCTATCACACAGGGAATATTTATCTATAATGTGTTTTAACAAAGGGAAAAAAAATCAAACCAATGAAAGACTTTTTCACAGATTGCTCATTCAGTAAGGATTCAGGGAATCAATTAACTAATAAAAATGAGTAATTAGTTAAGAACAGTTTTTTATAATTGCCTCTCTATATCTGAGGCATTTTCTCAAAAAGGCTAATCTATGAATTATTACATATACTAACTCGATTAGTCTCTTTAAAAATGGCAAATATTCTGCTAATAAAAGCATAACTGATTATTTTTCTGCATGACTGAAATAAAGCACAGATCCTCTTCTGAATTCAAAAGAAAAAATGTATTTTAATGGTGCCTCTTTTTAGCAAAAGAGTTTTCCTAAGGTGTGTAAACTGAATTTTGAAAAAACAGATTTTCACATGCATAAAAGTTGAGGAAGATAAGGCACTACTCCTTAATCATTCTATATAGTCTTGCACAGATCAAGTTCTTTTAAAAAAATACAAGGAAACAAATGTATTTGTTTTTAAGAAACTACTTACATGAAGTTGCAAGATGCTGAAATTTGACTTAACAGGACAAAGTTCCCAGGTCTCATTCTCTAGAAACATTCTCAGTTCATCAAGCCGTGTTCTTAAAAAAAAAAAATTGAACAATCCAAAAATTAAAAAGAAAAGTACACTATATATAAGTATTAAGGAGAAGCTAAAAGAGGACAAACAACCCAAGAGCAACTAAGTGACATTTTTGAGGAACTGCAAGGCATCAGTGTAATGTTGGCATCATAAAATAAGCTGTGAAGCATTTCCTCTTTCTCTATTTTGTGTTGGTATTATTTTTGTGTTTGTGTTGGTGTATTAGGGTTCTCTAGGGAAACAGTCAATGAGAGGTGTCTATGACTATAAAATTTATAAAATTGACTCATGCAACTGTGGGTATGCATGAGTCCAAATTCAGTAGAGCAGTCAGCAAACTGTCAACTCCAAGGAAGATGTCTGATGAACTCCTCGGGAAACGAACCGGCAACTTTGACAAACTCCTCAGGAAATGAATTGGGATCTTCGACAAACGTGTTCGATGAACTCCTCAGGAAACGAACTAGCAACTTCAACAAACTCCTCAGGAAACACTTTGCTGGGCGGCTGAAGAAGAAGTGAATGTCCTCTATCTGTCTCGCTTATAAGTCTTCAGCTGATTAGCTGGATTAAATCCAGCCAACTGCATTCTCTCATTGTGGAAGACACGCCCTTTGGTGAGTCATCAGTCACAGCTGCAGTCAATTGACTGATGATTTAATAAACCAGCCTGTTGGTTTATTAACCAGCCACAAACATCCTCACAGCAACTGTTAGGCCAGTGCTTGCTTGACCAGACAGCTGGGTACTATCACCTGGCCAAGGTGACACATGAACCTAACCATCACAGCCCACCCCTTGTCAACTTGGCAGTTATACACATCACCTAAAACCATACTTTATCTCTAAGTAGATAACAATAACAGACATATATTTTGCCTAACAATACTCCACTGTGCAGCATACAACTGGAAATGCACTAAATCTCTCCAGAATAAGGTGCAAGTCCTTGAGTGACATTACCTCTTAAAATTGATTTCCTTTAGCTTAAATACAGCAAAATGAACAGTACGGGTTATGCCACATGATAAGGGGATAAGACAGAGAAGAAAGCAAAGATATTTGCTTTACAGACAAACATAATCATAACAAAACAAGGAGGAAATATTCTTACCATCATAGTCCTTGTTTCTGTAACTGGTCACGTGGCCATAGTTCATATTTATCGCTACCTTCTTCCACTACCCATTCCACGTTCCCTGTTCCCTTTACTCTCAGCAAGCACTTCAACTGGCCACGGTTCTTTGCCTGGTGGGGTGACCCAAACCTTCATTCCTGAAGTTTCTTGGCCATTGGTAGTCCTGCCTGGACTGGGTTGTTGCAGTTTTCCATTGACTTTAATCACAGGGCATTGTAGTACTAAGAGATGCCCTGGGGGATCTCCTGTATTCCAGGAAAACTCTTCTTTACTTCCATTGTGTAGCTGCAGTCCTATTTCCCCTTGATAGTCAGGATCAATCACCCCAGCCAGTACAGTAATCCCCTTCCTTGCCTGTTGATTCAGAGGTATAAGAAGCCCAAAGTGGCCAGGTGGCAGTCTTAACTTCCAGTTCAATGGGATTATTGTTGTGTCTCCTGGTGGAAGCACTCCTCCTTTTGGAATCAAGACCTGTAGACCAGCAGAGCTTAAGCTTGCAGGGACAGGAAGCAAAAATTTACCTAGTGGATCTCTAGGAGTAATAGTGAGTGGTGCCACTCCTGTTTCCACCCCTTGATTCCTGGACCCATGAATCCTGGCTATGGGAGAAACAGCACCATAGAGTGGATGCTGATTCAGAGCATACACAGCCTCCTGGAGAATACTGCCCCAACCCTGCAAGGTATTGCCACCTAGTTGGCACCGTAATTGCGTCTTCAACAGGCCATTCCACCGTTCTATCAACCCAGCTCTGGAAGATGGGGAACATGGTAAGACCACAGAATTCCATGAGCATGTGCCCAATCCCTCATTTAATTTGCTGTGAAGTGGGTTCCTTGGTCTGAAGCAATGCTGTGTGGAATACCATGATGGTGGATAAGGCATTCTGTAAGTCCACAGATCGTAGTTTTGGCAGAAGCATGTCATGCAGGGAAAGCAAACCCATATCCGGAGTATGTGTCTATTCCAGTAAGAACAAATCGCTGCCCCTTCCATGACGGAAGTGGTCCAATGTAATCAACCTGCCACCAGGTAGCAGGCTGATCACCTCGGGGAATGGCGCCATATCGGGGACTGAGTGTGGGTCTCTGCTGCTGGCAGATTGGACACTCAGCAGTGGCTGTGGCCAGGTCAGCCTTGGTGAGCGGAAGTCCATGTTGCTGAGTCCATGCATAACCTCCACCCCTACCGCCATGACCACTTTGTTCATGAGCCCATTGGGCAATGACAGGAGTTGCTGGGGAAAGAGGCTGACTGGTATCCACCGAACGGGTCATTTTATCCACTTGGTTATTAAAATCCTCTTCTGCTGAAGTCACCCTCTGGTGAGCATTCACATGGGACACAAATATCTTCATGTTGTTTGCCCACTCAGAAAGGTCTATCCACATACCCCTTCCCCAGACTTCTTTGTCACCAATCTTCCAATCATGTTTCTTCCAAGTCCCTGAACATCCAGCCAAACCATTAGCAACAGCCCAGGAATCAGCATACAAACGCACCTCTGGCCAGTTCTCCTTCCAAGCAAAGTGAACAACCAGGTGCACTGCTCAAAGTTCTGCCCACTGGGAGGATTTCCCCTCACCACTGTCCTTCAGGGACATCCCAGAAAGGGGCTGCAGTGCTGCAGCTGTCCACTTTTGGGTGGTGCCTGCATATCGTGCAGAACCATCTGTAAACTAGGCCCGAGTTTTCTCTTCCTCAGTCAACTGATTGTAAGGAACTCCCCAAGATGCCATAGCTGTGGGTTGGGAAAGAGAAGGTAAAGTGGAAGGAGTGGGGGCAATGGCATTTCGGCCACTTCCTCATGTAACTTACTTGTACGTTCAGGACCTGCTTGAGCTCTATCTCATATTATACCATTTCCATTTTATGATGGAGTGCTGCTGTGCACACCCAACTTTATAGCTTGGTGGGTCAGACAATACCCAGCTCATGATAGGTAACTCATGTCTCATGGTAACTTGGTGGCCCATGGTTAAGTGTTCTGTCTCTACTAAGGCCCGGTAGCAGGCCAACAACTCTCAAATGGAGAGTAGTTATCTGCAGAGGATGGTAAAGCTTTACACCAAAATCTTAAGGGCCTGCATTGTGATTCTCCTATAGGAGCCTGCCAAAGGCTCCAAACAGCATCTCTATTTGCCACTGACACTTCCAGCACCATTGGGTCAGCCAGATCATATGGTCCAAGCGGCAGAGCAGCTTGCACAGCAGCCTGGACCTGTCGCAGAGCCTCATCTTGTTCTGGTCCCCACTCAAAACTAGAAGCTTTTCTGGTCACTCGGTAAATGGGCCTCAGTAACACACCTAAATGAGGAATATGTTGTCTCCAAAATCCAAAGAGGCCAACTAAGCATTGTGCCTCTTTTTTGGTCGTAGGAGGGGCCAGATGCAACAGCTTATCCTTGACCTAGAAGGAATATCTCGACAGGCTCCACACCACTGGACATCTAGAAATTTTACTGAGGTGGAAGGGTCCTGTATCTTTCTTGGATTTATCTCCCATCCTCTGCCACGCAAATACCTTAACAACAAATCTAGAGTAGTTGCTACTTCTTGCTCACTAGGTCCAATCAACATGATATCATCAATATAATGGAGCAGTGTGATGTCTTGTGGGAGGGAGAAACAATCAAGATCCCTGCAGACAATATTATGACATAGGGCTGGAGAGTTGATATAACTCTGAGGTAGCATAGTAAATGTAAACTGCTGGCCTGGCCGGCTGAATGCAAACTGTTTCTAGTGGTCCTTACTGACAGCAATTGAGAAAAAAGCATTTGCCAAATCAATAGCTGCATACCAGGCCCAGCCGAGCCTTCTAGGATATTGGAAAAGTTCCAGAATTTGATCTGTGTGATTATTTCATGTACATATATTGAAAATTTACTGAGTTGTCCATTAAGAAATGTGTAGTTTTATGTGTGTTACACATTAATATAATTTTTTCTAAGAAATCCTTAATTATTCCCTCATTCCTCCTCTCCAAATTTTCTGCAGTGAGGAGCAGGATCACTTTGAAGATGAGGTCACAGAGGTTCCTAGGGAAGGTTAAACGATTTCTGAAAGGTCACAAGATCACAAATAGCAGACAGCAGAGACAAGAGCCCTGATTTCTAAATCTTGTTTTAACAGCAATATGGTTAGAAAAAATAGTCTATAACAAAAATCTACTTATTTCTTGACTGTGAATGAACATAAGTTGGTCAATATCAAACTGATTCATTAGAGCAGCAGAAAACTTTCTTTTGCTTTGTTATTTGCTTCTCTTTTCCAAAGAATATTTACACAAATTGAAAGATTTGTATTTTAACACTTTTCTTGTTTCCCTTTTACTTGTAAATTAAAGTGTATAATGAATAGCAGTTATGATAAAAAACAAAGTAATGAATATATAAAGTACAAACTGTAATCAGATCCTGAATAATGGAGTTGACTGCAGTCATAAAATGACATGAGAAGGACACTTGATTGTTACTTTTTAAGCTGGGTGTTATCTATGTCTTTTAAGATATATGGTAAAAGTTTTAAATTCTTTAAGGACATAGAATGCAAAATTTTTTAGGACATGTTTTGTATATTAAAGAAGCTTCTTTGGTATATAAATGAATTGGTACAAAGAAAGTAAAATTAAAGAGATTTTAAAGAGTAAATACAGGAAAAAAAAAATAAAAACTAACCTACATGGTGTCACAAATATGTTGATCAGCAAACTAAAGGAAATATATGCAATGGATTAGAACTTTGTGAAACTCAGATCTTTTATTTCAACTGATAAAACTTTAATTACAAAAGCAATAAAGGGTAGGTACCAAAAACGAATGATAAAAATCACAAAATTTTTGAGTCTAACAAAGGAAGAGAGGATCCAGTGTAAGCCTTTCACGTTTTAAAGAGAAGGAACTTGATGCTCAGAGAAGTAAGAAATTACACAGATAGTGAAGCTAATGAGTAAATGAATAGAGGTAGGAACGCAAGGCTACTGATGACACCATGCTGACTCAAACTCTTCATCAGTAGCAAGGACGTTGAAAATCAATAGCAGTGTAAACTAAAAGGGAATTAATTATGGTTTTTCCACTATTATTATGTATTTATTATAGAGGAGAAAGTCTGGCATAAGATATATGCTATTTATGAAGACATTGCTCCTTTGTTCACATTTAACTCCTAAATTTAAGCTCTCTTCAACAACTTAGAAATGCAGAGTGATTTTACTTTTACATAAGCTAATGAAATATTTTAAATTTTAAATATCAAAAATAAATTACTTGAGGCGGGGCAAGATGGAAGACTGGTGAGCTGTATGTTTTAGGTACTCCTCCAGGAAAGTAGGTAGAAAGCCAGGAACTGCGTGGACTGGACACCACAGAGCAATCTGTCTTTGGGCATACTTCATACAACACTCATGAAAATGTCGAACTGCTGAGATCAGCGAAATCTGTAAGTTTTTGCGGCCAGGGGACCCGCACCCGTCCCTGCCAGGCTCAGTCCCGTGGGAGGAGGGGCTGTCAGCTCCGGGAAGGAGAAGGGAGAACTGCAGTGGCTGCTCTTATCGAAAACTCATTCTACTGATCCAGACTCCAACCATAGATAGACAGAGACCAGACACCAGAGAATCTGTGAGCAGCCAGCCCAGCAGAGAGGAGACAGGCATAGAAAAAAAAAAACAACACGAAAAACTCCAAAATAAAAGCAAAGGATTTTTAGAGTTCTGGTGAACACAGAAAGGGGAAGGGCGGAGCTCAGGCCCTAAGGCGCATATGCAAATCCCGAAGAAAAGCTGATCTCTCTGCCCTGTGGACCTTTCCTTAATGGCCCTGTTTGCTTTGTCTCTTAGCATTTCAATAACCCATTAGATCTCTGAGGAGGACCCTTTTTTTTTTTTTTTTTTAATCCTTTTTTCTTTTTCTAAAACAATTACTCTAAGAAGCCCAATACAGAAAGCTTCAAAGGCTTTCAACTTGGGCACCTCAAGTCAAGAGCAGAACTAAGAGAGCTCTGAGACAAAAGGCAATAATTCAGTGGCTGAGAAAATTCACTAAACACCACAACTTCCCAAGAAAAGGGGGGTGTCCGCTCACAGCCACCATCCTGGTGGACAGGAAACACTCCTGCCCATCGCCAGCCCCATAGCCCAGAGCTGCCCCAGACAACCCAGTGTGACGGAAGGGCTTCAAATAACAGGCACACACCACAAAACTGGGCGTGGACATTAGCCTTCCCTGCAACCTCAGCTGATTGTCCCAGAGTTGGGACGGTGGAGCAGTGTGAATTAACAAAGCCCCATTCAGCCATCATTTGAGCAGACTGGGAGCCTCCCTACACAGCCCAGCAGCCCAGAACTGCCCTGAGGGGACGGCACTCACCTGTGACATAGCACAGTCATCCCTCAACAGAGGACCCGGGGTGCACAGCCTGGAAGAGGGGCCCACTTGCACGTCTCAGGAACCATACGCCAATACCAAGGACTTGTGGGTCAGTGGCAGAGACAAACTGTGGCAGGACTGAACTGAAGGATTAGACTATTGCACCAGCTTTAAAACTCTAGGATCACCAGGGAGATTTGATTGTTAGGGCCACCCCCCCTCCCCGACTGCCCAGAAACACGCCCCACATACAGGGCAGGCAACACCAACCACACACGCAAGCTTGGTACACCAATTGGGCCCCACAAGACTCACTCCCCCACTCACCAAAAAGGCTAAGCAGGGGAGAACTGGCTTGTGGAGAACAGGTGGCTCGTGGACGCCACCTGCTGGTTAGTTAGAGAAAGTGTACTCCACGAAGCTGTAGATCTGATAAATTACAGATAAGGACTTCAATAGGTCTACAAACCCTAAAAGAACCCTATCAAGTTCAGCAAATGCCACGAGGCCAAAAACAACAGAAAATTATAAAGCATATGAAAAAAACAGACGATATGGATAACCCAAGCCCAAGCACCCAAATCAAAAGACCAGAAGAGACACAGCACCTAGAGCAGCTACTCAAAGAACTAAAGATGAACAATGAGACCATAGTACAGGATATGAAGGAAATCAAGAAGACTCTAGAAGAGCATAAAGAAGACATTGCACTAGTTTATGGATCGATGTGTAGAAAAGTAGGGGAAGCAAACAAACAGACAAAGGTACCTAGTGTTCTTTTTTACTTCAATTGCTCTTTTTCACTCTAATTATTATTCTTGTTATTTTTGTGTGTGTGCTAATGAAGGTGTCAGGGATTGATTTAGGTGATGAATGTACAACTATGTAATGGTACTGTAAACAATCGAAAGTACAATTTGTTTTGTATGACTGCGTGGTATGTGAATATATCTCAATAAAATGATGATTAAAAAAAAAAAAAAAAAAAAAAAAAGAAGACATTGCAAGACTAAATAAAAAAAATGGATGATCTTATGGAAATTAAAGAAACTGTTGACCAAATTAAAAAGATTCTGGACACTCATAGTACAAGACTAGAGGAAGTTGAACAACGAATCAGCGACCTGGAAGATGACAGAATGGAAAATGAAAGCATAAAAGAAACAATGGGGAAAAAAATTGAAAAAATCGAAATGGACCTCAGGGATATGATAGATAATATGAAACGTCCAAATATAAGACTCATTGGTGTCCCAGAAGGGGAAGAAAAGGGTAAAGGTCTAGGAAGAGTATTCAAAGAAATTGTTGGGGAAAACTTCCCAAATCTTCTAAACAACATAAATACACAAATCATAAATGCTCAGCGAACTCCAAATAGAATAAATCCAAATAAACCCACTCCAAGACATATACTGATCACACTGTCAAACACAGAAGAGAAGGAGCAAGTTCTGAAAGCAGCAAGAGAAAAGCAATTCACCACATACAAAGGAAACAGCATAAGGCTAAGTAGTGACTACTCAGCAGCCACCATGGAGGTGAGAAGGCAGTGGCACGATATATTTAAAATTCTGGGTGAGAAAAATTTCCAGCCAAGAATACTTTATCCAGCAAAGCTCTCCTTCAAATTTGAGGGAGAGCTTAAATTTTTCACAGACAAACAAATGCTGAGAGAATTTGCTAACAAGAGACCTGCCCTATTGGAGATACTAAAGGGAGCCCTACAGACAGAGAAACAAAGACAGGACAGAGAGACTTGGAGAAAGGTTCAGTACTAAAGAGATTCGGTATGGGTACAATAAAGGATATTAATAGAGAGAGGGGAAAAATATGGCAAACATAAACCAAAGGATAAGATGGCTGATTCAAGAAATGCCTTCACGGTTTTAACGTTGAATGTAAATGGATTAAACTCCCCAATTAAAAGATATAGATTCGCAGAATGGATCAAAAAAAATGAACCATCAATATGTTGCATACAAGAGACTCATCTTAGACATAGGGACACAAAGAAACTGAAAGTGAAAGGATGGAAAAAAATATTTCATGCAAGCTACAGCCAAAAGAAAGCAGGTGTAGCAATATTAATCTCAGATAAAATAGACTTCAAATGCAGGGATGTTTTGAGAGACAAAGAAGGCCACTACATACTAATAAAAGGGGCAATTCAGCAAGAAGAAATAACAATCGTAAATGTCTATGCACCCAATCAAGGTGCCACAAAATACATGAGAGAAACACTGGCAAAACTAAAGGAAGCAATTGATGTTTCCACAATAATTGTGGGAGACTTCAACACATCACTCTCTCCTATAGATAGATCAACCAGACAGAAGACCAATAAGGAAATTGAAAACCTAAACAATCTGATAAATGAATTAGATTTAACAGACATATACAGGACATTACATCCCAAATCACCAGGATACACATACTTTTCTAGTGCTCACGGAACTTTCTCCAGAATAGATCATATGCTGGGACATAAAACAAGCCTCAATAAATTTAAAAAGATTGAAATTATTCAAAGCACATTCTCTGACCACAATGGAATACAATTAGAAGTCAATAACCGTCAGAGACTTAGAAAATTCACAAATACCTGGAGGTTAAACAACACACTCCTAAACAATCAGTGGGTTAAAGAAGAAATAGCAAGAGAAATTGCTAAATATATAGAGACGAACGAAAATGAGAACACAACATACCAAAACCTATGGGATGCAGCAAAAGCAGTGCTAAGGGGGAAATTTATAGCACTAAACGCATGTATTAAAAAGGAAGAAAGAGCCAAAATCAAAGAACTAATAGATCAACTGAAGAAGCTAGAAAATGAACAGCAAACCAATCCTAAACCAAGTACAAGAAAAGAAATAACAAGGATTAAAGCAGAAATAAATGACATAGAGAACAAAAAAACAATAGAGGATAAATATCACCAAAAGTTGGTTCTTTGAGAAGACCAACAAGATTGACAAGCCCCTAGCTAGACTGACAAAATCAAAAAGAGAGAAGACCCATATAAACAAAATAATGAATGAAAAAGGTGACATAACTGCAGATCCTGAAGAAATTAAAAAAATTATAAGAGGATATTATGAACAACTGTATGGCAATAAACTGGACAATGTAGAAGAAATGGACAATTTCCTGGAAACATATGAACAACCTAGACTGACCAGAGAAGAAATAGAAGAACTCAACCAACCCATCACAAGCAAAGAGATCCAAACAGTCATCAAAAATCTTCCCACAAATAAATGCCCAGGGCCAGATGGCTTCACAGGGGAATTCTACCAAACTTTCCAGAAAGAACTGACACCAATATTACTCAAACTCTTTCAAAACATTGAAGAAAATGGAACACTAACTAACTCATTTTATGAAGCTAACATCAATCTAATACCAAAACCAGGCAAAGATGCTACAAAAAAGGAAAACTACCGGTCAATCTCCCTAATGAATATAGATGCAAAAATCCTCAACAAAATACTTGCAATTCGAATCCAAAGACACATTAAAAAAATCATACACCATGACCAAGTGGGGTTCATTCCAGGCATGCAAGGATGGTTCAACATAAGAAAAACAATCAATGTATAACAACACATTAAAAACTCGAAAGGGAAAAATCAATTGATCATCTCAATAGATGCTGAAAAAGCATTTGACAAAATCCAACATCCGTTTTTGATAAAAACACTTCAAAACGTAGGAATTGAAGGAAACTTCCTCAACATGATAAAGAGCATATATGAAAAACCCACAGCCAGCATAGTACTCAATGGGGAGAGACTGAAAGCCTTCCCTCTAAGATCAGGAACAAGACAAGGATGCCCGCTGTCACCACTGTTATTCAACATTGTGCTGGAAGTGCTAGCCAGGGCAATCCGGCAAGACAAAGAAATAAAAGGCATCCAAATTGGAAAAGAAGAAGTAAAACTGTCATTGTTTGCAGATGATATGATCTTATATCTAGAAAACCCTGAGAAATCGACGATACAGCTACTAGAGCTAATAAACAAATTTAGCAAAGTAGCGGGATACAAGATTAATGCACATAAGTCAGTAATGTTTCTATATGCTAGAAATGAACAAACTGAAGAGACACTCAAGAAAAAGATACCATTTTCAATAGCAACTAAAAAAATCAAGTACCTAGGAATAAACTTAACCAAAGATGTAAAAGACCTATACAAAGAAAACTACATAACTCTACTAAAAGAAATAGAAGGGGACCTTAAAAGATGGAAAAATATTCCATGTTCATGGATAGGAAGGCTAAATGTCATTAAGATGTCAATTCTACCCAAACTCATCTACAGATTCAATGCAATCCCAATCAAAATTCCAACAACCTACTTTGCAGACTTGGAAAAGCTAGTTATCAATTTTATTTGGAAAGGGAAGATGCCTCGAATTGCTAAAGACACTCTAAAAAAGAAAAACGAAGTGGGAGGACTTACACTCCCTGACTTTGAAGCTTATTATAAAGCCACAGTTGCCAAAACAGCATGGTACTGGCACAAAGACAGACATATAGATCAATGGAATCGAATTGAGAATTCAGAGATAGACCCTCAGATCTATGGCCGACTGATCTTTGATAAGGCCCCCAAAGTCACTGAACTGAGCCATAATGGTCTTTTCAACAAATGGGGGTGGGAGAGTTGGATATCCATATCCAAAAGAATGAAAGAGGACCCCTACCTCACCCCCTACACAAAAATTAACTCAAAATGGACCAAAGATCTCAATATAAAAGAAAGTACCATAAAACTCCTAGAAGATAATGTAGGAAAACATCTTCAAGACCTTGTATTAGGCGGCCACTTCCTAGACTTTACACCCAAAGCACAAGCAACAAAAGAGAAAATAGATAAATGGGAACTCCTCAAGCTTAGAAGTTTCTGCACCTCAAAGGAATTTCTCAAAAAGGTAAAGAGGCAGCCAACTCAATGGGAAAAAATTTTTGGAAACCATGTATCTGACAAAAGACTGATATCTTGCATATACAAAGAAATCCTACAACTCAATGACAATAGTACAGACAGCCCAATTATAAAATGGGCAAAAGATATGAAAAGACAGTTCTCTGAAGAGGAAATACAAATGGCCAAGAAACACATGAAAAAATGTTCAGCTTCACTAGCTATTAGAGAGATGCAAATTAAGACCACAATGAGATACCATCTAACACCGGTTAGAATGGCTGCCATTAAACAAACAGGAAACTACAAATGCTGGAGGGGATGTGGAGAAATTGGAACTCTTATTCACTGTTGGTGGGACTGTATAATGGTTCAGCCACTCTGGAAGTCAGTCTGGCAGTTCCTTAGAAAACTAGATATAGAGCTACCATTCGATCCGGCGATTGCACTTCTCGGTATATACCCGGAAGATCGGAAAGCAGTGACACGAACAGATATCTGCACGCCAATGTTCATAGCAGCATTATTCACACTTGCCAAGAGATGGAAACAACCCAAATGTCCTTCAACAGATGAGTGGATAAATAAAATGTGGTATATACACACGATGGAATATTACGCGTCAGTAAGAAGGAACGATTGCGTGAAACATATGACAACATGGATGAACCTTGAAGACATAATGCTGAGTGAAATAAGCCAGGCACAAAAAGAGAAATATTATATGCTACCACTAATGTGAACTTTCAAAAATGTAAAACAAATGGTTTATAATGTAGAATGTAGGGGAACTAGCAGTAGAGAGTAATTAAGGAAGGGGGAACAATAATCCAAGAAGAACAGATAAGCTTTTTAACGTTCTGGGGATGCCCAGAAATGACTATGGTCTGTTAATTTCTGATGGATATAGTAGGAACAAGTTCACAGAAAGGTTGCTATATTATGTAACTTTCTTGGGGTAAAGTAGGAACATGTTGGAAGTTAAGCAGTTATCTTAGGTTAGTTGTCTTTTTCTTACTCCCTTGTTATGGTCTCTTTGAAATGTTCTTTTATTGTATGTTTGTTTTCTTTTTAACTTTTTTTTTCATACAGTTGATTTAAAAAAGAAGGGAAAGTTAAAAAAAAAAAAGAAAGAAAAACAAGGAAAAAAAATGATGTAGTGCCCCCTTGAGGAGCCTGTGGAGAATGCAGGGGTATTCGCCTACCCCACCTCCATGGTTGCTAACATGACCACAGACATAGGCGACTGGTGGTTTGATGGGTTGAGCCCTCTACCATAAGTTTTACCCTTGGGAAGACGGTTGCTGCAAAGGAGAGGCTAGGCCTCCCTATATTTGTGCCTAAGAGTCTCCTCCTGAATGCCTCTTTGTTGCTCAGATGTGGCCCTCTCTCTCTGGCTAAGCCAACTTGAAAGGTGAAATCACTGCCCTCCCCCCTACATGGGATCAGACACCCAGGGAAGTGAATCTCCCTGGCAACGTGGAATATGACTCCCGGGGAGGAATGTAGACCTGGCATCGTGGGACGGAGAACATCTTCTTGACCAAAAGGGGGATGTGAAAGGAAATGAAATAAGCTTCAGTGGCAGAGAGATTCCAAAACGAGCCGAGAGATCACTCTGGTGGGCACTCTTACGCACACTTTAGACAACCCTTTTTAGGTTCTAAAGAATTGGGGTAGCTGGTGGTGGATACCTGAAACTATCAAACTACAACCCAGAACCCATGAATCTCAAAGACAGATGTATAAAAATGTAGCTTATGAGGGGTGACAATGGGATTGGGAAAGCCATAAGGACCACACTCCACTTTGTCTAGTTTATGGATGGATGAGTAGAAAAATAGGGGAAGGAAACAGACAAAGGTACCCAGTGTTCTTTTTTACTTCAATTGCTCTTTTTCACTCTAATTATTATTCTTGTTATTTTTGTGTGTGTGCTAATGAAGGTGTCAGGGATTGATTTAGGTGATGAATGTACAACTATGTAATGGTACTGTAAACAATCGAAAGTACGATTTGTTTTGTATGACTGCGTGGTATGTGAATATATCTCAATAAAATGATTAAAAATAAATAAATAAATAAATAAATTACTTGTAGCATTATCATTAGGTCCAAGAAAACTAGTTTTTGAAAAACATCTCTTCCCTATTTATCCAAGGAATATAGCAAAGATAGGGGCAACATCATTTCCTATCCCACACATGGTCTTCTACAACATGATTTTGCTACTACCCTATCAAAAGGTAGATTCTAAATACCCTCCTCCTGACTCTGGCCTACCCTTATGATATGCTTATATTCAGTGGAATTGTGGTGGAAGTGGGTATATGACTTCTGTGGCTATATAAGAAAAAGGATGAAATCTCTGCTTGGTTCTCTCGGAAAGCTTGTTCTATGGGAAGCCAGATGCCAGTGAAGTCATCTTGGACCTTCTAGACAAGCCTTTCCTTCAGCTAAGTACTAGTTAGTCACTTCAGTCAATGCCATGAGAAGCAGAAGAATCACCCAGCTGAGCTCTGCCTTAATCCCTGACTTACATAAAACATAGGATAATTATCAAACAGTTGTTGTTTTAAGCCAATAAGTTTTGGGATAGTTTTTATGCAGAAATTGTAGCTAGAACAAACAGTTGGATGTGCGTCAATTCAAGTTGTTATATTTGTTAGTTTCTTTTAAAAATCTCCTTTTAATATCTCCCATAACACAACTAGAACTATTCATAACAAATTATTTACTACATCCTCAACAATGAAGCTTTAACCAAAACAGCTTATCGAACAGAGGCTATATGGGGGGAAATAAGCAGGTCATTTCTATAAGATACCAGGCCCAATATTCAGAAAAAGAAGAGATGATTACATTATTTGGTCCAGGGTGGAAATAAAGATGTGTGTGTGGATAATAAAGTTGATACTAGAAACACAATGTTTTAAAAAAGACTTTAAAAGAACAAATCTTTCCTGTTCAGGCAAGGAAAGTTTTTCTCCTCAAAAGGATAAGTGACCTCTCCCCTCTTCTAACACCAGTCAGTGCACCTACAGAGTCCTTGAAAACATTTTTTATGCTTTGCTTACTGGAGACATTACAAAGTAAAATGCATATGTTAACTTGAATGCTTCAGCAATCATAATGCTACACAATTTCTTTGTCAATATTGTTTAAACTAGATTCTTTGTGCTTTTCAGAATTCTGAAACAACTGGCAGAAAAATGATAGCTTTGGGTAACTATAAACTTAGTATCTGAACACAAAGGATTTAGGGAGAATAAAACATATTTTTGGAAGTTAAGACTCACATTTATATAGACAGTGTCCCCTTACATTCTCACACAATTTTCCCTTAGAAAAAGAGAAAGGCATGCAAATCTTACAAAACCACCATAGGTAACTTGGGTATACTTCAGAAGTAAAGAAGATATTCTACCAAAGAATAAAATGCTGTTATTTTTGTCTTTGTTTATGCCTATCTTCAAACCAATAGTCTGAAAGGACCCAAAGCAGGAATCATTTGGTTCAAGTGTTACTAATTTGAATTACAAATAACTAAAAAAAAATTTAAGGATTTCTTCATAATCAAAAGCTCTACTTGACAATAGAGGCCCATGAAACAAATTGTAAGCACATTTAACACTTTATTATTAACAAAATTAAAACACATGATCTATAAATAACCGTGCTGCTTTTTAGTATTCATGTGGTATGATCTGGTGAAGGAGATATACGTTAGGGTTTAGTAGATTAGATTCTAGTGCCTCATTCAACACTGGCTAATGTAAGTTTAGCCAACTTGGTATATGTAAACAACATCATTTCTAAACTGCCTGTCAAGTTTATTTAGCAAGAAACCAATATACTTCAGAACACTTTGATGTTTGGTACCAACTTTATCAAGTGACTACCTTCATTATTTTCCAAATAGCAGCTGTTATGATTATAGCCAGCATACAAGCTAAAATGACTTAAGCTTCTGCTAAAATCCTGGGGAAAGAGAGGAACACTAAAAAGGAGTTAAATCTTTGTTTTCTTAACCTGTGTGATGGTTAGGTTCATGTGTTAACTTGGCCAGGTGACGGTACCCAGGTGTCTGGTCAAGCAAGCACTGGCCTAACCATTATTGCAAGGATATTTGTGGCTGGTTAATAAACCAGAAGGCTGGTTTATTAAATCATCAGTCAATTGGCTGCAGCTGTGACTGATAATAGCAACAAAGGGTGTGTCTTCCATGATGAGAGAATGCAATCAGCTGGATTTAATCCAATCAGTTGAAGACTTTTAAGCAAGACAGAGGACCTTCACTTCTTCGGCTAATCAGTGAAGTGTTTCCTGAGGAGTTCATCAAACACGTTCCTCACAGTTGCCAGTTTGCTGCCTGAGGAGTTCATCAAACATCTTCAATGGAGTTGCCAGCTTGCTGCTAGCTATACAGAATTTTGACTCGTGTATACCCACAGTTGTGTGAGACACTTTTATAAATCTTATATTTACAGATATCTGTTGTTGATTCTGTTTCCGTAGAGAATGCTAACTAATACAACCTGTTACCATTTTTACAAAATAAAATTCAGCAAGACAGAGCAAGATCTGCAGGCAGATCTTATGGAGAGGTTTTAGTTCAGTCACTTCACTTTAGAGTTGATAAAACCACAGCCCAGAGTGATTAGATGACTTCCCCAAAGTCAGACAGCTATTAAACAGCAAAAATAGGACAAGAATCCACACACTCTCTTCGACGGGAAACAAGTTTTGTAAGTGTTTCTAAGAGAAATCCATTAAAATGTTGAGAAGTTGGGAAGCACCTAAATAATTCATTTTTATATTCTCTAATTTCATTAAGGTGAACTTCTGTAGGGAGTCATCATGGTCAGTGTGCCAATTTGAATGTATTATGTCCCCCAAAACGCCATTATCTTTGATGTAATCTTGTGTAGGCAGATGTATCAGTGTTGATTAGTTTATAATTCTTTGAGTGTTTCCATGGAGATGCGACCCACCCAACTGTGGGTGATGAATCTAATAGGATAGTTTCCATGGAGGCGTGGCCACGCCCATTTAGCATGGGCCTTGATTAGTTTACTGAAGCATTATGTAAGCTCAGACAGAAGGAGTGAGCTTGCTACAGCCAAGAGGGGCACCTTGAAGAATGCAGAGAAGCTGAGAGAGTAGCTGCAGATGAGAGACAGTTTGAAGATAGCCGTTGAAAGCAGACTTCTGCTCTGGAGAAGCTAAGAGAGGACAAATGCCCCAAGAGCAACTGAGAGTGACATTTTTGAGGAACTGCAGCCTACAGAGGAATGTCCTGGAAGAAAGCCATTTTGAACCCAGAACTTTGGAGCAGATGCCTTCCCAGCTAGGGGTTTTCCGGATGCCATTGGCCATCCTCCAGTGAAGGTACCTGATTGCTGATGTGTTACCCTGGACACTTTAAGGCCTTGGGACTGTGACTGTGTAACCAAATAAACCCCCATTTATAAAAGCCAATCCATTTCTGGTGGTTTGCATTCTGACAGCATTAGCAAACTAGGAGAGTTAGAGACTAGAAATGGCCATGCCTGGTTGCCACAGGTGACAGAACATCTTTTGACAATTAGTAACGTAGACTGTAGAATGGAAGCCACTAAATATGCTAATGTTTTTGCAATGACACACAATTCCCAGACACTAGGAATGCCAAAAGGTCTCCCAGTGGTCTTGCTTAATATAAAGCAATGAACATCTGGCATGCCTTTTTTCTGGAGGGATAAGTAAGGCTTCTGCCCCTTTGTGTTCTTGCTCTTTTCCCATGTGTGATTAAAATGCCCTACTCCCTTCAATACAGCAATGTGTACAGGCCAGGCCTTCTGTTTAGTGAGGACTTAAGTTTTAGTAAAAAAGAGTTACAAATAAAGGCAGTTGTTAGAGTTTTGCTTTGTTACCTTACCACTGTTTCCCAGAGTTTTATATAATTAAATTATTTTAAAAAAATTGTTTTTAACATTGTCTTCATTCAATTATAAAATTCAAAGACTCTGCTTTGGTACAAGTTCAATTTAATCTTGTTTCAAAATAGTTTACTTACTAGTTTATAATTAATACAGACAACTTGTACTGAAATATATTAAATAATTGATGAGTCAATGGTTTAACATCCAATACTCTCTCTTCTTACATGGCACGTATCACTGTAACCAGATGTTGACCACAGACTGAAGGAAAGCCTAACTTCAAATCCTGACTCTCCCTGGTACCAAACAACAAAACCAAAACTTAAATGTAAAAAGTAAAAATATGGAATAAAAAATAAGATATAACTCAATTCAAATGATAAAATGTATGTAAGGTATATAACATAGCATCTAGCTTATATTGAACAGTCTAATAAGTTACCTTTCTCTTCTCTCAATTTAACACTGCTTTAAGCACACAATCATACCACTATCTAAATACTTTTTCCAACCCACTTCTACAACCAATCCTCCTCATCTGTTTAAAGTTACAAGTGATTGTTATGTAAAGCAAGGTAGTCCACAATCTTGACTCTGTAGATAGATTCTGAGTATTTGTCTAGAAGCCTGCTAACTGCCTGAAAGCCAGTAGCACCTCCTTACTGCTGCCTCTACTGATTTAATTTCCTTACTAGTTCACACCATGTACCTGAAGGCACAGAACAATAGCCAATTTTTTTCTGTGGACCCTGATTAATAATCAACTCTTACCCATAAGGAAACCAGTTCAATACCCTGAGGACCTCAGAACAAAGAATATATTAACAATGAAGAAATTTATGTTATTTTTGGTGAAAAAATCCATAATCATCACAAAAAGAGATACAAAGAACATATTCAAATTTAAAAATAACTGTTTTAAACCATTAATGATACAAAATTAAATATTAGACAAAAGTATTTTCACTACCAATTACATCCATTCACATCTGATGACAGTTCTTACCTATGGTAATTCTTGAAATAATTGACACTTTGTTTTCGAATAGACTCTTGCAAAACTTCAGACTTGCTACCACAAAATTCTTCTCCAACTTGCATCAACCTAGTTCAATAAAGTTTATTTTAGAAAGGTTTGTGTAAATTTCCGCAACATCCTTACAGAGGGGAAAAACAGTTCAGGTCCTTTTTCTTCAAAAATAACAAATCATAGTAATTCGGGTTTCTGAAGAAATTATGAAGATCACAAATCCATTATTGTTTATAAATATCTGAAGGACAGAAATATTTAAACACATACACACACCAAACCCAGCAACTATTTGATTATGAATCAACAAGTAACTTCATTTCTATGAAGAAGGTACACATGATAACTCACTGATTCATGATTTTTTTTATTACCATGGTTGAATGAATCAAACTAACGAATAAAACAAGTAAGATCTCAAAAATTACCTGCTGATTATATCCAAGACAAAGATGAAATCATCATATTTGAATATGGACAAGTCAGTTCCAAGCAGGTATGTTTTTACTTTCAGCTGAACATCCTATAAGGAAAAAAAACATTTTTTCAAGTAACCCAAAATAAGAAAATAAGTTCTCAGAACAATTTATTCTAATGTTATACACTAAAATAAGACTAAGAACATATTCTAACTTAATAAAGAGTATCTAGTTAGGTCAACAGTCAACATCCTTAAGGGTGATATAATAGAAACAATCCATGAATATCAGACACAAAGTAATAACAACTCCAATCATCATATTTAACGTTTTTCTATAATTTTCTATACAACATAAAGCATACACACAACATACCCACAGACAAGACAAGAAGAATTACAGCCTCATACTGATATGAGGATAAAAATCATCATTATCTGTGCATGGTTTGGTTGACTAGAAAATCCAAGATAATAAATTGAAATATAATTAAAATTAATAAGATAACTGTGTGAACTATGTAAAAGATAACATAAAAATTGATGTTTTCTTGTATACCTGGCTATAGTTACTCAGAATGGGGAAAGACAGTCCATTTAAAATAGAGATGAAAATATAATATGCCTAGGAATAACTTTAATAAGAAATTTCAGACCCATATTTATATAAAATTAAGAGTTCTGCTGAGATGCAAAAGAAATTACAATTCATTGAGAGACAGGAGTCTGGATTGGTAATTAAATAGGGTAAAGATGTCAAGTTTTCCAAATTAATGTACAGGTTCAATGACATTTTCACCAAAATGAAAGCAAAAACATTTTTTCTGGACAATTACTTAAAATACACCTGGAAGAATAAACAGACAATAACTGCTTTAAAAAAAAAAAAAAACTGAAACAATGGAATAAAAAGAGTAAAGTCTGGTGGGCTTGTATTACCCTATATTAAAATATATTAAAAATTGTAGTAAAAGAATATCAGTGATATAATATATAGAAGAATCAATGGACTAGGACAAATAACCCAGAAATAGTGCTATCATATATAAAAGAACTTAATAAACAGTAGTAAAAACTACCATTTTCTTAATATTTACTATTTGTGTCAAGAATTGGCTAAGAACTTTTATATTTAATCCTCACAACAGCCTCATTGAGCAGGTACTTATTATCCCTTGAAAAGAAGAGAAACTATGAAAAAGTTAAGTAACTATTATATCCAATGAATGACAAAGTTAAGATTTGAATTCAAGTCCGTCTGCTTTCAAAGTCTCTTCTTTTTCATGCTACAAGGGGGCATCACAAATGAAGAGAGAAGAAAAAAGATCATCCAAATAATGCTGAAAGGGAAGCTAACTAGATTTTTGCAAAAAAAATCTCTTCTTCATATCATATGAAAAAAACAATAGAAAATAGACTAGTTAAATTTTTTCAAAAAAGAAATTATAGATTCGTTCAATACTGCAAAAATATTCTCTGAGTACCTATTAAGTGTTCTAGACAATATCCTGGAATTGAGGATAAAGCAATTAATGTATTTAGATAAATGAACATGTATAAGTACCTGATGAATATTTAGCTAAGCTTTACACAGATAAGAAGATTTTAAGAATAAATGTGATATAACAAATCATAAAAGGACAGAGTTAACATATATGACCTCACAAAAATATTAATCATCTGTAGATCAAAAACTTAAGTGAAAATAAGATAGGGTATACAAAGGATCAATTCATGATCATATGTATCATTTAGACTATAAAAAAATGAGCAACAGTCATGAGCAAATAATTCACAAAACAAATTTGAATAATATATTTTTAAATGTTCAACATTTTTAATAGCAAGAAAAGTATAAATTAAAACATTAATGAAAAACATGAATAGGCTTTTGTCTTATTAAAAGATAAAATGTCTCTCTTAAAAACAAAATAAAAAAATCAAAACCCATTTATTTTCACATTGATAGTAGACAAAACTTAAACACAATCCAAAAACATTTAAAATAAAGGGATGGTCAAAAATTAATCAGCAAAAACAATAAAATAAAAACTTTAAAAAATTTAATCAGGCAAATATGAACTAAATGAACACAGGAGTGGTGATAATAATAATATAATACAAACTAGAATTCAAGGAAAAGGGCATAAGTACTATATTTTTAATTAATGAAGGGAATTTTATACAAAGAAAGTAAAGTGGCCATTAACATTTCAGCATCAGTCAACATAGCATGTAAATATAAAACGCAAAAGCTGTTACAAATAAAAGAAAAACCTGACAAAACCACAATCATTCTGAAAGTTTAATACTCCTTCCTCAGAACTCCACAGATCAAGAAACAAAAAGCATATAAGAATATAGATTAGAATAATACAATTAACAAGCTTGATTTAATTTACAGATAAAACCTAATTCCCACACAAAGAAGGAATAAGTAAAAAAAAGGACTAAGTGGGTAAAAAGTAAGAATATCACAACTCAAATTCTCTATAACAAAAAGAGAAATAAAAACTTTTTTTTTTAAATGTTGTTTGTCACAATTCAAATTTTTTTAAAGTGGAAAAAGAAAATTTTGAGAGACCAGCTCTTCCACATGATTAGATGTCTAAGCTCCATGAGGTCAAGGACCACAGGTTCACAACCACAATGTATCTGGCACATACTATGTCCTCAATAACAACAGTGACCGATCTGACTGAGTATTAATCGATACAGCCTCTATGGGAAGCAATTTGGAAAGATGCACAAAAAACCACGAAAGAATTACTGATCAAATAATTTCCCTTAGTGTGCACTGTTTATGGGAAGACTTCATCATCATAATAAAAAATTGGGAATTAACTAAATGTCTAATAGGGAATGTTTAATCAGTTTAAAATACATAAATAAAATGGAAAATTACGGGAAACTTTTCTATTTTTATCTATTTATAAACTAATTTGTTTCAAGAATGCTATGAGATAGTTTCAGCTACAATTAAACATTCTGACAGAAAATTAAGAAAAGTCAAATAAAAATTGCATATGCACATAATTTCAACTACATTTAAGAGAAGCTATAGGTGAAGTATGGAAAAACACAACAAAATGTTAGCTGTATTCTCTAGGTGTTCGCAATGATAATTCATGCTTATTTTCCTCTTTATACTATTCTATATATTTTACTTTCTCATATCATTTTTATCAAATAAAAACAAATATTCCTTATTTTAAAAAGTAGATGCTAATACCACATTCATCAAGGAGTCACAATTGAAAACTGTCTAAAATTTCTAAAAGCTGGACTATTAAAAATAAAACTCTGGAATTAACCTGGAATGTAGGCATCTTGTTTTAAAAATAAGCTGTTTTTCTCAAAGATTCTGTTCTAGACCAAAATGCTGAAAAATTTGCTACCATATTCTAAAAATGCTTCCTTTCAAAATTAAGGTGATTATAATTTTGGCTTTAGTTTTAATGTCAAAAAAGTGAAATGCTTTTCAAGCAACAATTATCAACTTTTTAACTAATAAAAATAAAGTTAACTGATAAATGTCTATTAATTGTCACACTTTTAATTCAAAGATGCAGTTCTTTGCTATTTTTAAGTTTGGCATGGCATCTTATTAAAGTTTACGATGCATGTGAACCAATACATGTGTAAATGGCCACTGCCCTGAACACTCCCCAGGAGCACAGATTATGCCTTGCTCTAGGAGTGAGTTAAGATGGATCCCTTCCACGCCCTCATAGTGCTTACAATCTAATGGAAAATTCATCAGTCAAGACTATTTAAAAGCAACCAAATGAGGAATCTTAACCAAAAGGTAATAATGTTACACGGCACTCAATGTTATTGAGGAAAATGAAATGACAATAAATTCTTCTTTCATACTTTCAACAGAAAGTTTCTTTCTTTCAATGGATTAAAAACAGATCATAATGTCTCAGGTCAAAAGTGTCATGTGATTTGACTCTGGTCTAAAGAAATTAAATGTAAACTATCCAGTGTCAAACTGAAATTTTGTTGTTATTATATCATCCATTCATGACCTCCATCATGTTAATTTTGTGTTCTGTCCTATTTGTCTCAGTCGCAGTCAAAGCCTAGAGGGAAAAAGGTGGATTGGGGGTGGGGGAGGCAGGAATGACCTGGGGATGTGGGATGACCTGGGGGTTGGGTAACAACTAAAACAAGGAAGGCAGCTGAGGAGGGTCAGCAGATAGGTTACATACAAGAGAGTTGAGCAAATATATAAATATATTGAGGTTAATAGGAGCCATACTTCTCACTAGTAGCAAAGGGAATTATAAATATGGAGAGAGGGAAAGCTAAAATGAGCTCTGTAATGATGGACTGGAATTGGATGTATCAGTGTGAACTCATGGTTTCAAAATATACAGACACAGAAATACGGATGTAAAGCTATATGTTTCTGTGTTTGGGGTGTGTACATACACGTATTTGTTCTGCCCACTGAGAGGGCCTGGAACTGGTGACCCCTGCTCACAATGAGCACACCAAACTAAAGCCCAAATCTTGGTTTCTAAATACCATTCCCTACTAAAAGGAACCAGGACTCAGGCAGAAAAGTACAAAGTCTGGAATATCTTATGTCAGGAAAGTAAAAAAGTCCACAAAGAACAATGAGGAAGTGTCAGCAAGACACAGAAGCCAACTTGAAGGGGGTTCCTACTGGCTGAATCTGGGATGATAAATCCAAGAAAATAAATGATAGTAATGGATTATAAAATGGAATATTATATGTATATATATATACACATACATATATATTCACATACATAATATTTGAAACCAAACTGACATAAATAAATGGATATATAAATGGAGAGCAGAAGGTCTCCCCTAGAGTAGAGTGCTAAGAAATGTTGAAGGAATAACAATTAGAAAAATCACAACTTGGCAACTGTCAAAAATAACAAAATAATACAAGCAGGAAACATTAATAGATGTTAAAACTAGTGAGTAAAAACAGAATGTCAACAAACGTTGAAGGAATGAGAATTAGAAAACCTCATAGTTAAATACTGCAACCATCATAGTGAAAAATTATTCAACTAGAGGCTAAAGTTAATAGGGGAAAGTTGGGTCAGAAATGTAATGTTTGTGGGGATGCACTGTCCCACAAAATACTTATTCATCACAAAAGGCAAAAGAATAATTTTGTGGTGAAGGCATCTTACTCAAGTAATCAAAGTTAATGTTATTAGTAGCGGGACAAATTGAAAACATGTGCCACTTGATGCGACGCAGTGAAAAGAACACAGCATTGTTTCTACATTACTTTAAAAAAATGCATGACAAACTACTCTTAAGAACATATCATACAAACTCAAGTTGAAAGACAATCTACAAAATAAATGACCCGTAATCTTCAAAAACATCAAGGTCATAAAAGCCAGAGAAGGACTGAGGATGCCTTCTAGACTAAAGGAGATGGGAAATGCATGACAACTAAGTGTAACATGTGACGCTAGATTGGATCCTTTTATTCTAAATATAAAGGACACTTCTGACTCCACTGGAGAAACCTGATTGGGTCTCTTAGTAAAAGTTACCTGGGAGTTACTTACACTGTTCTCGAAATTCTTCTGTAAGTTGGAAGCAAACACATAAAAAGGTCTTACATATTTACCCATGCATTTAGCATTTTTGGTACTTTCATTTCTTCAAGCAGATCCAAGCTCCCATCTGGTATCATTTCCTTTCAACCTAAAGATATTTTTTTTTTTTTTAACATTTCTTATAGTGCAGGCTTGATATACACAATTCTCTCAGCACTTGTTTGTCTGCAAATGTCTTTATTTTGTGTTTTAAAAAAAATACTTCCACTGGAGGATATAGAATTCTTGATTGACAGTTTTTTTCCTTTCTTTCTGGATTTTAAAGATGCTGTACCACTGTCTTCTGACTTCTGGTGCTTCTGTTGAGAAGCCAGTTGTCATTCTTATCATTGTTCCCTGAATTTAACGGGTTTCCTAATCTTTGGGTGCTTCTATGATTTTTCTTTTTATCTTTGTTTCTCTATATTTGCTTATGCTATGCCTATGAGTGGTCTTTTTTGCTTTGTTTTATTTTGTTTTGTGTTGTTCCCTGCCTGGAGTTTGCTGAGCTTCTTGGATTTATGTGCTGATATCATACATCAATTTTAGAATATTCTCAGCCATCATCTCCTCAAATATTTCTTCTGTGTCATTCTCGTTCTCCTTTCATTCTGGGACTCCAATTATGTGTATGCTAGTCTGCTATTAACTCCACCAAAAAGAGTCATTTCTGAAAACAGAATTTTCATTCTTGATATATCCATTTATAGTTGCCATCTCAGCTGAAATTCCCCATCAATCCACACATCTTGTTCATCTACCAGAACTTTAACACAGTGGTACTCAAAGTGTGGCTCCTAGACCAGGATCACAAGGAAACTTATTAGAAATGCAAATCCTTAATCCCTACTCGGACCTACTATATCAGAAACTTGGGGTAGAGACCAGCAATCTGTGTTTCAACAAGTCCTCTAGCTGATTCTAATGCATGCTCAAGTTTACAAACCACTTATTTAATAAATATATCACAGGTGTTTTAACGTCTCTAACTCCTACAATTAAACCATCTCCAGGTCAACTTATAATTGGCTGTTTTCTATCTTGATGATAGGTCACATTTTCATCTTTGCATACTTCTGAATTTTTAATTTTATACCACACACCATGTGGAAAAGAACAGTTTACACTGAAGTAAATAATATTTACCTGCTCCAGAAAAAGTATGCCTCTTCTTCTGTCAGGCTGGTAGAGAAGATGCCTGAGTCAATCTGATCTGCAGTTGATAGGCACCTCAGCTTTGTTGCAGTTCTACTTCGATTCAGTTCACCAATGGCTTAAAATGTTTCCAGAGCAGGATGAGAACTTCCCCTTTAGCAGGGCTTGGGATTCAAGCACCAGAGACTTCAAAGATCTATTTATAGCCTAGTCACCAGCTTTCCAAACTATAGGAGATGTCTATCTGATTTAGCTTTCCAGGTCATTCAGAGTTTTGTGTTTTTTGTCTGTTTGTTTTTGTTTTTTGCTTTCTAGTCCCCACCCCAGCTCCCTGCTCCCTGTGCCTCAGGAGATTTCTTTCCAGCCTGCTGCCTGCCCTTAGCCTTCTGAGGTAAAGTCCCAGAATTCCTAAGAGGGGTTTTCTCCAATTCTGACCCCAGCTCTCAGCCTCACATTTGGGAAAGGTCCTGTGCATCTCAGAATGGATATCTCTCAACTCTTTCCTGCCTCCCAACTTCAGAAAACTCTACCCTACTCTCTGTGAAGGCCTGTGGGAGAGTTGACAAGTCAGTCACAACTCACTCTATGGCTAGGGCTCCTCTGGATTCTTGAAACACAAACAAATAGCTAATTACAGGTAAATTTTCTGGCTTTATTCCAACTCTTACTTCATTCACTGCTTTATCTGAACTCATCCGTAGCCAAATATGCTTTGGAATGCTGTATTTCATGTATTAGGAAGTTGAAATGGCATGTATAGCATATATTACATAAAATGCCCGGTAACGTCTGGGACAGTATCACAAAATAAATGCATTAATATTTTTGCAATATATGAATGTTCACTTTAATGGAAAAAATAAATACTAGAAAGAGCTTAAGGATAATACTGATCAGGTTTTGCTGCCAAACAAATTCAATTCAGGTCAGGCTTTGCTTGCTGCATGTGTTAGTTAAAGAAAAAAAAATTGTTTCTATCAACAAATGAATGGATAAACAAAATGTGGATAAACAAAATGTGGTACATACACACAATGGAATATCATTCAGTCATAAGAAAAAATGAAGTTATGAGACATGCTGCAACATGGAAGAATCTTGAAAACATTTTGCTCAGTGAAATAAGTAAGAAACATTAAGTACAAATATTGTATGATATCACTTATAAGAGATGTCTAGAAATAGCAATTACAGAGAGACACAGTAGATTAGAGGATGCCAGGGATCAGAGGTAGCGGGGAAGGGAGAGCGAATGTTTCATGGATATGAAGTCTGTATAAATAAAAAATAAGAAAAAATAAAAAGAGTAAGGTGTCTTACTATAAGAGATAAAAAATGTCTTTGAAACTCCTAACTTATAATGTTTCTGGAAATTCAATCCATTGAAATGTTTTTCTCCAAACCAAAGAAAAAAAAGAAATGCTCCCAGACTGAGGTTTTGGTTTGCCAAGTTTTAGTCTACAGTAGATATTTTTATGGCAATCTTATTAATCTTTGAAAACAAGAATAGATGTGCTGCTGCTAAAAAAGATGTCTTTTCAGTGACGTGACTGGTGCTGATAGTACTTTATCCAAGAACTTGAGACCACGGGCCTGAATTTCTTTGTCTCAGAGAAGGCTGGATTAAAAATTCAAGCAACAAAAGTTCCTTTTGTCAATTAATACAGTTTCTCAATTTATTGGTTGGTAAATATTTTAGTGAATGCAACATCCCTATAAAATCATTTTTCAACATTTAAGGAATTCCTAAGCCAGCATTTGGGATCATAATAGGATTTTTCAGACAAAAATGATTTTAAAACCTTTTGAAGCCATAGGATTAAAAAAAATCATTAAAGAAAAAAAACATTCATTTTATACAGTTTTTGCTTTTTAAATTGAAGATGAGCCTTGTAATTTCAATTTAACAAGCACTCTGTGGGTTCCTAAAGTGTGCAAAGTCCTGTTAAAGAACTGGTTGAGGGCTGAGGTTGGGGGCTTATAGTGTGCTGGAGATTGGGGGAGATCAGGATACTCTGAAGCTTGAAACCTAGAACACAAAATACTATACTAAAAAGCATGATGACTTCCAATAAACTGACCAAATGCTTAATTTAGAATAGTTTTACTAAAACAAATTTAACAGATTTTCCTATATAAGGAACGCCATCAAGTTAACAGACTATATAAAATAGATATACAAAATGTTAGGTCAATATTTCAAAGCATTTAGAATTACCAGAATTTGATCATGGATTCTACAATTTAAGTGCAACTAGAGTCAATTAGAAGACTAAATAAAAAATAACTCATATCTGACCCTGGCTGTATATTCAATTAGTATGGGATTTCCCTTTTCTTTATACATAATACTCTGAAAAAAGTCAGCCCAAATCCTCAGTTAATGATCAATTAAATCTTACTTTAATACGGTCATATCAGACAACTCTTACAACTATGACATAAACATGTTTTCAATATTAAAGGATAAATTCAAATACTATATCTAAAATAAGGTTATCAAAAATTAGAACATTACATTATAGCTGTGAAATGATTCTTGAGGAAATTTATGTTTTCAGGATATGTTTTCCTGAAAAATTTATTTCAATAGAAATCCTATTAACAGGGATTGTCATATTAAAATTCAGCTTTATTAGAAAAATCAAAAATACATTGTAGAAGACAATAACATGGTCAAGAGTCTACAGTCTCCTAAACTCAAAGAAGTCCAAAAAGAACAAAAGAGTCACCTTCAAATAAATTATACTTTGATCTAGGAAGTAACAAAAGAAATTTAATTATCTGGTAACAATTGAGCTACTAAACTGTAAAAGAACAGTTTAAGACACATCATCCTAATAAACATGTAAGATACCCTCAAGGCACAGAGATCACTGACTTAGGAAAAAAATTCTTCATTCTGTACTACGACTGACCCAGGTATGTCACCTATTTAGTGATCCCTTTCCTAAGAAAAAACAAGTAAATGCAATTAAAATAAACAGAGCAACTCAGTAAGAAAGCAATTTCTACAGGAAAGCATAAATTTGCTAGTACTCTTACAGCAAAAATGCAATCAAGGAATATATAAATATTTCCATTGGAGATTTTCAGATTAAAAGACTTTTTCTATCATCTGAAGTCAAATATAATTCTCAACTGAATTACAGACATTAAATTAAATGATAGACTTGTTCAAAAGAAAAACATATGATTAAAAATGCAAAGAATTCAAATAGATACAGAAAATTTTAAAACAGAATTTCTGAAACAATCTTGATATGAAGGTTTGTATTGTTTTTGTGAAAAATAATTTAAAAAAAAACCAAACCTGCCATATTCGTGTAAGCCCATGTTCTAATTTCTTTTTCACATAGCCACGATCAAAATTAGTCTCTTCGGTACCCATCGTATTACTTCCTTCTGAAAATAAAAAATGTTTAACATTTTTAGATGTACTCAAATATTTTCATTTTACAAATAATTTCCATTTGGACCCTCACATATCATAGGTAGGCCTATGTAAGACACAGAAAATACACTCAATATTAAACAATAATATATAGGTTGCTGAAAAAATTAATTTTATTAGTTTTGCTACAACTAGATCAAATATTAAATTAAAATACTACTAAAATGGCACTCTTTCTTCAGATATGAAGAAGGCACCTAATGACTAAGTGTAATAATGTTAGTTTAAAATTTAATTCAAATTTCTATATAATATGTATTCTAAATAAATGCAGGATTTAGTAAATTCAAATTCTGTATCTGGTGCAGTTTGTGAGCCAAAGTTGTTGTCTACAAATATCCAGAGTAAGCATGTCATCAAAAGCTACAAATTACCTACAAAAACCAAGCAGATGAAAAAAAAAACAGTGATTTTTTTTCTAAAGGGAAAAAAGATAGAAGAATTCTAACAAATAACAAGCATATATGAGAAAGAGACCCATGGTCTTTGTTGCTGCTTGTGGCAAATGCTCATCTGTAATTTTTGTTGTTTTGTTTGTTTTTCCTTTTCAACTTCTGCTATGTAAAAGAGGATTTCATAGAGTCAGAAACTAGGATACGGGTTACTAGGGGCAAACGTAAAAAGGGTAGGGAATAGGGAGGTAAGGCTTAAATGGTACAGAATTTCTGTTTGGGATAATGGAAAAGTTTTGATAATGGATGGTGGAGGTGGTAGCACAAAATTGTGAATGTAATTAACAGCACTGAATTGCATATTTGAATGTGGTTAAAAGGGGAAATTTTAGGTTACATATCTGTAACTAGAATAAAAATTGTAAACAAAAACACAGGACTGTTCAACATAAACAGTGAACCCTTATGTAAAATATCAACTACATTTAACAGTACAATTATAACTATTTTCTTTCATCAACTGTAACAAAGGTACCACACTAACGCACGGTATTAATATAGAAGGGGTAATGGGAGCTCTATATTTTCTGAGTGATTTTTCTGTAAACCTACAACTTCTCTACAAAAATAATATTTTTTAAAAAGAGGATTCCAAGTGGGCAGTTACCCCAGAGAAATTAAAATTTATGTTCCAAAAAAAACTTGTACATGACTGTTCACAGGCTCTCTAATGTCTATTTGTAATAGCCAAAGTCTGGAAACAATCCAAATGCCCTTTAACAGGTGGACTAGATAAACTGCAGTACATTTAAATCATGGAATATTGGTGAGCAATAAAAAGGAATGAATTATTGATATGCAACAACTTGGATTGGACTAAAGGGCATTATGCTGGATAAAAAAAGACAACAATCTCAAAGGTAATATGCAGTAGGATTCATTTAAATAACATTCTAGTAGTGGCAAAATCACAGTGAAGGATCAGTGTTGGCTGAGTTGGGAAATGTTGTGACTATTACGAGACAGCACAATGGAATTGTGGTGCTGGAACAGTTCTGTATCCTCATTGTGGTGATGGTTACATGAATCTACAAATGTAATAAGCTACCATAAAACTACACACCAAAAACAAAACAAAAGCAAAGAGTGTGTGTAAAAACTGGTAAAAATCCAAATAAGGTCTACATTTGAGTTAACTGTATTATACCAATGTCAATTTCTTGGTTTTGATCTTGTACAATGGTTACGTAAAACACTGTCATTGGGGCAAGTTAAGTAAAGGATATGTGGAAACTACTATTTTTGCAACTTCTTGTGAGTCCCAAAACTATTTCAAAATAAACAGAATAAAAAACAAACAAACAACAACAACAAAAAAAACTAGAAGAAGGGGACATGGACAGTTCTAAGCTAATTTGAGAACTTTTCCCTTTAATGACATAAACAGCCCAGAACATATCTAGCTAACCAGGACACTCCAAAGCTGAGCTAGCCTGAAGGTGAAGTGTAAATCACCATAGAAAGGCATATACCTTTAAAATGATATTCAATGGATGCAATAAATGAAAATTTCTTACAAAATTTTTTTGTAAGAAAAAAATCTACCTTTATTTGAACTATGTGTATCTTCTGACTATTATAATTAATATCATCATCTATTTTATTAGCTGGTTTTATGGCTCAGGTATGTTACTGGAGAGATACATTTGTGATATAAAAAGGAAGAAGAGCAATGCATCTCTGTTTCTAGAAATACACACAAAAGTAGCTCCAGAATTAGTATAGGCAAGTTGGTAGAAGAGAGCTAAAAATGTTTTTAAAATTGCCTACTAATGCCTCTTAGTATATTTTGAGCCACATTTTCTGTCATATTTTCACGGGCATGTACACTTTTCTTTTTTAGAGAAGGAATTTGCCCTTATTATTCACATCAACCACTCTGGAATACTGAGTACTCATTGAGTACCAATACTTATAAAGTATTTTGAACATTTAATCTTAGCTATTGTTCAAAGATAATCACTTAAAATATATAATTATACAAATGAAGCAATGTAAATATAATGTCTAATATAAAAATTTCTCAAAGAATTGTTCTTTATTATGTAGCTGACTATATCATAGTCATTTAAAACTTGTATTTTCCATTCAAAGATGAATATTTTAAAGTATCAATAACATGAAATTTTAAGTCCTGCTGTATTTTCAGGAAAGTGTCAATGTAACCATTAATTCTTAGACTCTAGCTTTATTGTTATAATGTGAAAATTAGCCAAATAATTTTTTAATATTGAACATCTGACATTAACTTTCCAGTAAATTTACAGCAACAATGTATTAGTTTAAATAGTAAATAAAAATTTACAGTAAAATATCAATGTTTTATCTAGCTTATAACTAAATGTCTTCAACATTCAAAGAAAAAGCTCTTTTCCAATAATTCACTCTAAGGCCACTGGCACTTATTCCTGCAAACTGGTGTGATATGCCACTTAAAAAGTCTTTTGGCCCAGTTAATACCCAAAGGTAACGGAGCCTTTATAGTATATGAATCACTTTTTTAGGTAAACATTTAACCTATGATTACTACAGTCCATGAAATCCTAAAGTCACTCCTGCCTCTTTCTCCTTATTCTGAAAATGTGGCATATTTATATCAATACTTAAAATAAAATCAAAATAATTTCCTACCAAAAGATGAAGTAGTAACTTCATTGTCATGATTCTCATGCCATTCCATAGTTCTGTAGTAGCTAAGCATAACTTCCCACAGTGCTTTGCAGAGGTCAGCAAGGCATGGAATATAGCTGTCTGGTGTAACGTGCTAAAGAAAACGAGAAAAGCCAACTTTCAAATCATTACGTTTACTTTAACACTTAAAGTTAATCCAAATAAAGTATTAATCAAATCACTCAAAAACCATAGACAAAATTTCCTCCACGGACATATCTAAATAGGAAATTCAATTGTTGGAAAATTCTTTTCAAGTAACTCCCATTTCAATGACATTTAGTAGTCATTTAGGAGTATCAATCCATATACTGTAAATGAAATTATACTCACAGAACTAAAAGGTCAACAAAAAAATTTGAATTAGCAAGTGTTCTCATAAACAGCAGTGGAAACTTGCCCAAACATTTTTCAAAGACATGCTTCTTCTAAGCATGCAAACACTACTTTATCTTCATCCTTGAATTTGAGTCATAACTTGCAAACAGCTGGTCAGTTTTACAATTCAATCATTTCATTTATGTAAGTAAAATAAAAACACTGACAATTATGTAAATCATATGGACATAGATATTCTATATCTGACAATAACACTTCAAAACGTTTTATACAAATATTGCTATGAAACAATATGTGGTCCCAAATCTTTTCCATCATAAGAATGCATGGAATTTCCCCCTCTATTCTTTGTAAAAACTATTAGTTTATCACTCTCCCCTTTTCTCTGCATATAGAGCAATTCCTCTATTCTATTTTGCATACTGCCTATTTGTCAGAATGCAGCATGGCTTCATAACTTGAGACTGGATAGCATTTCTTCAGTTTGTGATAGATCTGCCAACCACTAATCACGCTGATACAACATTGAAAGGCTAAGACTCCAGTGAAAGCTCTTTGAGGTAATTAGTGATAGAAATAAGTTATACAAAGTATAGCCTTGATATGGTTGATGCTCAGAACATTACAGTTGGTGAAAGTTCTCCATCTTTGAAAACAGCTTTTGCTCCGCATAAGGGTCTCTCCTTCCTCTAAACTACTCATTCACTAAAACATTCATACAGTAATTAATAAGAATTGTAACTTGTATGACTTAGTATACTTTCATGTAAGCATGCCAAATTTCTGAAACTAAACTGGGAGGTAGTCAAAAAAAAAAAAGGACATTAAGTTCTGGAGTCAGCCTATACAACTGGGGTTTATACCAAAAATGCTAAGATGGTTCTATCTCATAAAACCTATCAATACATCTCACTATATTAATAGGTCTAAGGTAAAAAACAAAAGATTATCCACATAAATGCTGAAAAATACCTTAGACAAAATTCATACCAAATAAAAATTCATGAGAAAATATGAATGAATGGATATTTCCTTAAGATGAGGAACTCTAAGGAATAACCACTGTGGTCAAGAACAAGGCTAGGATGCCCACTATCTCCACTGCTACTTTTTTTAAATTAAATTCAGTTTTATTGAAATACATTCACATACCATACAATCATCCATGGTGTACAATCAACTATTCACAGTACCATCATACATATAGTTATGCATTCATCACCCCAATCTATTTTTGAACATTTTCCTTACATCAGAAAGAATCAGAATAAGAATAAAAATTAAAAGTAAAAAAGAACACCCAAATCATCCCCTCATCCCACCCTATTTTTTATTTAGTTTTTATCCCCATTTTTCTACTCATCCATTCATATACTAGATTAAGGAAGTGTGATCCACAAGGTTTTCACAATCACACTGTCACCCCTTATAATCTACATTGCTATACAATCATCTTCAAGAGTCCAGACTACTGGGTTGGAGTTTGATAGTTTCAGGTATTTACTTCTAGCTTTTCCAATACATTAAAGCCTAAGAGGTGTTATCTATGTAGTGCATAAGAATGTCCACCAGAGTGACCTCTCGACTCCATTTGAAATCTCTCAGCCAGTGAAACTTTATTTCATCTCATTTTGCATCCCCCTTTTGGTCAAGAAGATGTTCTCAATCCCATGATGCCAGGTCCAGATTCATCCCTGGGAGTCATATCCTGCGTTGCCAGGGAGATTTACACCCCTGGGAGTCAGGTCCCACGTAGGGGGCGAGGGCAGTGGGCTCACCTGCCGAGGTGGCTTTATTAGAGAGAGAGAGAGAGGGCCACATCTGAGTAACAAAGAGGTACTCGGGGGAGACTCTTAGGCACAATTATAAGCAGGTTTAGCCTCTCCTTTGCACTGAGCTTCATAAGGGCAAGTCCCATGATAGAGGGCTCAGCGTATCAAACCACCAATCCTCAATGTTTGTGAGAACATCAGCAACAATCCAGGTGAGGAAGTCCAACACTTCTGTATTTTCCCCCAGCTCCTCAGGGGGACCCTGCAAATATATATTCATTCTCTGCCCAAATTACTTTGGGATGTGTCACTATTTCACTCTAACCTATACTAACGTACTATATCTCACTTCCTGTTCAAAGTTCCATGTAATTGTGGTGTTTGAACAAACTGACTGTAGAGTTATACTGTTTAGAAAATATAGATTCTGCACCAAATAGACATCTCTTCCCTTGGTCTCACACGGAAGTTGAAGTTTTAAAACACAGTCAGTTTCAACCTTTACCCTTTGGTCTGGTATGCCCTAGTCTTAACCAGATCTGCTTCATTCATATCACTAATTGAAGTCTGGGCTCTTTTTCAGCTTTTTTTTTTTTAACAGTTGCTGTATGCACTAATACTGACATTCATTCATATCTGCCAGGCTCTAGCTCTGAGTTTCAGGTGTTACAGAGATACCCAATGTTCCAGAGACCAATCAGGTTATACACTAAGGGATCAGCATCTCAAAGTTTGGAGACAGACGTTACAATTCAGGAATAGATTTGACTACTGTAAGAGCTTACAATCTAGGGACCATTACAGTAATCGTTCCCCTCTTAGACTGTGTTCTAAGATTCAAGTCTGAGTTGACACATTGTAGTCAGTCCATACTGGTGAGGCACTATAGTGTTTGCCTTTATTTCTGGTGTACTTCACTCAAAATGCTTCCACTGCTATCTAACAATGTTCAGGAAGTACAGGGTAACGAAAGTACAGAATACAATTAGAGGCAGAAAACAGGAAAAGAAGATATAAAACTATTTCAATCTGCAAATGACATATACATGGAAATTCCTAGAGAATCAATGAAAAACTTCACTGAAATAAAAAAACTTAGCAAGGTAGCAGGTTATAAAATTAACATGCAAAAAAACAATAGCATTCATAAACACAAATAATTAGCATTTAAAAAGGTAAATACTGAATGAGAAAAACCCATTTACAATAGCAATAATAAAAGATAAATATTTTAGGATTCAACCTAACAAGAAATGATCAGAACCATTATGAAAAGAAAAAAAAAATAACTACAAAACACTCCTGAAAGATAGAAAAGTCGACTGAACAAACAGAATGATATCCCTTATTCTTGGTTAGGATGTTCAACATCATCAAGTCTGTTAGTCCTCCCTAAGTTAATTTATGAATTTACTGAGACACCAATCAAAAAGTCCAGAAATAGATCCAATCTCATAAAAAAATCTAGTATTTGATAAAGAAGGTATCTCATATCACTGGGGCAAAGACAACCTTCTTAATAATTGGGATTGGCACAACTGGATAGTGACTTGAGTTGGAAAAAGATAAAATTAGACACATTTCTCACAACATACACAAGAATTATCTCCTAAAGATTCAGACATTTAAATGTAAAGAATAAAACTATACTAGCAGTAGATGAAACATACGTCAAATCTTGGGGTAGAGAAGGCTTTCTAACTGACTACATTTCTACTGAAAACTGCATGGCAAAAATAAGCAAAACCAAAAGACAAACTAGGAAAAAATGATCACAATATATATCAAAATAAAGGGCTAATATCACAAATTTTTAAAGCAAATTTTTAAAGAAATTTTTAGTATCACAAATTTTTAAGTGTGAAAAAAGACCAACAATTCTTAGAAAAATGAGAAAGCGACATGAATACAACATACTTTACAGAGATATAAAAATGTCCCTTAAACATATGAAAAGATGTTCAGTTTCACTCTATTAAGACAAATGTAAAAATTAAAACTACAGTGAGAAGCAATTTCTTACCCATTAGACTGGCAAAAATATCAAACTTTGAGCGTATACACTCTGTTGGCAAGGCTGTGGAAAACAGGCACTGTCTCACACATTACTGGTGGGAGTGCAAAATGGTGCAATGCCTATGGTGGAGAATTTAGCAATTTCTAAAAACTACACTGTGGATTTATTTACCCTTCAACCCAGCAAACCCACTTCTAAGAATTGATCTTGAAGAAATATCTTAAACAATGTGAAAATACATATGCACGAGGTTCTTCATTGAAGGATTATTTGTGACTGCAAAATATTGGAATCTGTCTAAATGCCCAAGCACAGGAGACTGGTTGAATAAAATATTATACATACACACAAAAGAATACTATGAAGCTGTAATAAAGAATGAGAACAATCTCTAAGAACTCATAAACAATGATTTCAAGGAAAAAACAAAATGCAAAAGGAGCAAAATAAGTGTGTGTATTTTATATTTATTTATTTTTCATAAGAAAGAAGGAATTTTTTTGAAATGCATATATATAATTATCATTACAAAAATAAATGCAGGAGGGATAAACCAATAGGTAGGTTATCTGAAAGAGTTAGAGGATAAAATGAAGGAATACAGGAGGGAGTGACACTTCTCTCAGTATACCACATTGGTTATAGGTACCTATTTACGGAAGAATTAGAAAGGCTATTCAGATTTACACATGGCTTGCAAAGATCAACATAAAATATTTTCCCATATTTATGCCATAATTTTGAGTAATTTTTCATGTTTACTTTTAACCTTTACTATGTGGCTGTCTTGCTTTTTTTTCCTGTGGTTTATTTTTACCATATCATTGCACCTGACCCATTTCTTAGACAACACACATGTAGTGAATGTCTGAAGACTGATGTATAGGGTCAGGAAAAGAGGGCAAAAAAAAGCAAAATCGCAAAAAGTTCTCTGCCGAAACTCAACAACCATTCAACCTGAATAAAGGTACCGCTAAAGATCCATTAATCTAACTTTTATAAACTAACTTTGCATAAATTTATGTTTATATTCTTCCTATAAATGTACTCTAAATTGTATAACAAATTTCCTTCTGGTAGATAAAAGGAAGGCAATGCTAGTCTTATTTTTCCCCAAAGAAAAATTATGACTATACAAATATCATGTTATAGTATACCAATTAACTTCTATTATACTTGTTATAGTTTAACAAACCCAATATTTGAAACTTAGAACCACTACTTTCTATTTTCTACTCAAACACTCTCATTATATTATTTGTCTATTTATTTGAGGTAAAGGAGGCCCTTTACTATGTTATCACATGAGAATCTGCTAACATTTTATGCATTTGAGTGAGATACAAACAAAAGCATAAGTGTGAATTTTTTTCAAACTAAGTTGAAATCATGTAGTAAAGTTGTAACAGGCTTTTTCTTACTAAAACAATTCAAGTGTAAATAATGTACAGACCTAACTAGTCCACGGCCATACCGAAAAGTCCTCCAAAAGAATACAAGTTTTATTATCTTCAAGATGTTTGTGGGGACCCAGGGCCCAGGCTTCCCCTCCCTAATGGGGAATAAGGCCCCACAGCACATAGCAGCCTGTGTTACTGGGATAGAAGTTGAAGGTCATAAGACCTCATCAGGGAAGAAAGTATGTATAGATGATATCGTAAACAAAGCATCGCAACTCCCCTCCCCTGATCACTGTTGATCAAATCTCCAGAACCCTGTGTCATGAAACCCTACTAAAACTCTGTTCTCATACCCTATGGAATGTCTTTGTCCTAAACCCTTATGAGCTGTCCCTTTGCACCCACACCATTACAGAGCGCTGACTTCCATTTTCCAGCCAGCTGCCACTGGGAAGAATGCTCTCCTGTTCCTAAGGCTTAATAAATCCATGTCTAACTTTGTACCTAGCATGTTCTTTGATCTTAGGGCTGCGCTGACCCAAACCCTCCAAGAGCTGGATTAGAACAATGTTCATATGTACGAACATCTAGCAATACACTGAGCACCAGATGACAAGATGAATCTTCGCTAAGTTTATATTCTTGAATAGGAATGAATGTACAAATCCATTGACTAAATACATGTAGAGTTAATAGTTTAAGGAGAAAAGGTGGATAAATAAAAAATATTTTCATTAGATTTAAGCCTACATGTGTTATCTCTGTACTTGAAGACTATGCTGACAGTTAAGTTTGAAAAATTATTTCATTTTAGAACTGGACTCCCAAGACTACTTTCTGCTCTATCATACAGCCAACTGGTGTTAACTCTCAAAGATGAATGCTTCTCATGTTTTTCACACATTAAAACTAAAACATTAGCAAGTAGTGTTCTCTCATTACTTTATACTAAAATCATCTCCAAAGTTCAAACAGAAAATCTTACTCTCAGAGACAGTGAGCCTAATCGAAGAGATTTAAAAAAACAAACAAATAATTGTATAAATAATATAAAAATAAAAGGTAAGGCCAAGAAGAGACTCTGGGTTTCTGAATTAACAACTTATACAACTTCCACTGAGATATCAATTCTTCACACCTGCAGACAACGGACAAAGGCCGAGACAAGGAACTGGAAGCCCTGGGTCCCCACTGGCACCAGTTCCATAACTTTCCAGTCACATGACTTTATATAATAAACCACTCTGGATCTCAGTTTCACCTTTAATAAAAGTGATAATCAGGGCTACATACCTCACTATTGGTTTGATTCATTTACCGATTACTAAATACCTAAAATTACAACTCAGTTCAAGTCTCAATTAAGGGCCTCATTTAGTATCAAAGCAGGAATACCCAGGCAGAGAAGCACCATATTGTAAGTTCGGTTCTATGTAATTGTGCTGGTTTGGATATATTATGATCCCCCCAAAGCCATGTTTTAAACTAATCTCATGGGATATTTGGATTAGGTTGTTTCCACGGAGATGTGACTCACCCAACCATAGGTGATATATTTGATTAGACTATTTCCATGGAGGTTTGGCCCAACCCACTCAGTGTGGGTCTTGATTAGTTTACTAGAGTCCTTTAAAAGAGCCAACACAGACCCACACGCTTGTTGATGATTTGAGATGCTAGCCCAGAGTTTGCTCTGGAGAAGCTAAGAGAGCATAAAATGCCCGAAGAGCAGATGAGACAGACATTTTGGAGAAACCCATTTTGAAACACAACCCAGAGGCAAAGGACCAGTAGATGCCAGCCACAGCTGACAGAGGTGCCTTCCCAGCTGACAGAGGTGTTCTGGATGCTATCAGTCATTCTTCAGTGAAGATATCCTCTTGTTGATGCCTTAGTTTGGACATTTCTATGGCCTTAGAACTTAATAAATCCTCTTTATAAAAGCCAATCCATTTCTGGTATATTGCATAATGGTAGCATTAGCAAACCAGAACTATATCAATAACACATAATGATAAAAACAATGGAAGCCTCAAATTAATCCATTTAGAAAATATTCATACAGCTAGACATCCCAAAGAACAAAATTACACATCCTGAAATAAAAATGAAAGTTAAGAATAGATGAGAAACCGACATTTCTTTTGCAAATATCTCTCTGTGTTTTAGAACTATTTGCCACTGCCATTCTTTGACTGCAAGCTAATAGCATCAATTTATTCAGCATAAGTTGTGAGGTGAGGGAAAAAGAGAAAACAGGTATGGTCTTTTAGAAATATCACAAAAAATTACGGAGAAAAGCAGGGAAATTTTTAGTAAACTCAAAAAAAAAAAAAAAAAATCCATAGCCTCTATAGAGACAACTACATGTCTAGTAACTTTGATGATCATAAAAGGTAACGAATATGCTAGGGGGCAAGATTTGGAGAAGATACACAAATCTGGATATTATAATCCAAAAAGCTCAACACAAATCTGGATATTATAATCCAAAAAGCTCAACACAGCTGTGCCAGTTTGAATGTATTATGTCCCCCCAAACACCACTATCTTTGATGTAATCTTGTGTGGGTGGACCTATCAGTGTTAATTAGACTCTAATTGAGTGTTTCCATGGAGATGCATCCCATCCAACTGTGGGTGATGACTCTGATTGGATAATTTCCATGGAGGTGTTGGCCTGCCCATTGGATGGGTCTGAATTAAATTACTGGAGCGCTATATAAGATCAGACAGAAGGAGCAAGCTGCCACAGCCAAGAGGGACACTTTGAAGAAAGCACAGGAGTTGCAGATGAGAGACAATTTGAAGACAGCCGTTGAAAGCAGACTCTTGCTCCGGAGAAGCTAAGAGAGGACAAACATCCCAAGAGCAACTAAGAGTGACATTTTTGAGGAACTGTAGCCTAGAGAGGAACGTCCTGGGAGAAAGCCATTTTGAAACCAGAACTCTGGAGCAGACGCCAGCCACGTGCCTTTCCAGTTAACAGAGGTTTTCCGGACGCCATTGGCGATCCTCCAGTGAAGGTACCCGATTGTTGATGCATTACCTTGGACACTTCATGGCCTTAAGACTGTAACTGTGTAACCAAATAAACCCCCTTTTATAAAAGCCAATCCATCTCTGGTGTTTTGCATTCTGGCAGCACTAGCAAACTAGAACAACAGCTTTTCCACCATGCTAAAAATTCAAACATCAAAATAGGTTCCTAAGGAGAAAGAAGATGGCGGCACAGAGAGGAGTGGAAGTTAGTAAGACCCCCAGGAACAACTAGTAAATAATCTGGAATAACTACTGGGGGACAAACGTGACTGTCCACATATCATACACAAACCTGGACTGGGAGGAATGCCTGAGATCACAGCATAAAATCTGTAAACAAAGACTGCAGACCCACGCTGAGAGCCCCTCTCCCACAACAGCCCAAACTGCAAAACCTCGCTGTGCTAGAGAGCAGCACTCTCTGAACAAGCAAATATACCTCAGTCCAGCTCCAACTGCAATTTTGATTAACAAACGTGGACTGCTCAATACAAGCTACAAATCCCCAACAAGCACACAAACGCTTTTAGGGATGATTGACCTTAAAGAGCTGGCACAGTTCTCTGTGCCGGGAAGGGGAACCCAGAGGACCAGGTGCTATCTCTGGCTGGCGGGAAGCTGGGGGGACCATAGACTGGCCCTGAAGGAGGACTTCCTGTCCCTTTTTCTCTCTCTCTCAACCTAGGTGGCTCAGTGGAGGAAGCTACAGCCATTTTCAGTTCACAGCTCTCTGACCCAGACAATGGTGGAGACAGCAGAGTCAGAGAGACAAAGAGCCTATGTAAATGCAAAAGAAAACTCCCTAGGGGGTGTACCTTCCCTAAGAGGAAGGAGGTGGTGCCCAGCCGTACTACTGGCCTCCCATTCAGAACCAGACCCCAGAGCCTGGGGGAAAACAGAAACTAGGGACTAAGGAGGTCACACCTCCTTACACCAGTCAGGAGCTACGGGCTGACCGGTGCCATCTGCTGAGCAGGTTAGGAAAAGCACAGCGGCTTGAGGCCTCACAAGGTGTGTCAATCTTCTAAGACAAACCCTCAGGGAGACTTGACACTGAATATTGCCCCCTTCTGAGATCTGAGTCTGTTCTGGTCTGGGAATACCTGATTGGGGTAACCAAGGAAACCAGATGCCTAGACAACAGAAAACTACAACCTACACTAAGAAAAATGAGATTATGGCCCAGTCAAAGGAACAAACTCACATTTCAACTGAGATACAGGAATTGAAACAAACTAATGCTAAATCAATTCAAAAAGTTTAGGGACGATATGGCAAAAGAGATGAAGTATATAATGAAAACCCTGGGCAAATATAAAGTAGAAATTGAAAATTCAAAAAAACAACTGGCAGAACCTATGGAAATGAAAGGCACAACACAAGAGATGAAAGACACAATGGAGACATACAACAGCAGATCTCAAGAGGCAGAAGAAAACACTCAGGAATTGGAGAACAAGATACCTGAAAATAGGGAAAAGAATGGAAAAACATGAGCACCATCTCAGGGAAGTGAATAACAACATGAAATGCATGAATGTACATGTCACGGCTGTCCCAGAAAAAAGGGCAGAAGGAATAATAGAGGAAATAATCAATGAAAATTTCCCATCTCTTAGGAAAGACACAAAATTACAGATACAAGAAGCGCAGTGTACCCCAAACAGAATAGATTGGATTAGGCCTATGCCAAGACACTTAATAAATCAGATTATCAAACATCAAAAACAAAGAGAGAATCCTGAAAGCAGCAAGAGAAAAGCAATCCATCACACACAAAGGAAGCTTGTTAAGACTATGTGTGGATTTCTCAGCAGAAACCATGGAGGCAAGAATGAAGTGGGATGATATATTTAAGATACTGAAAGAAAAACCACCAAACAAGAATCCTGTATCAGGCAAAACTGTCCTTAAAATATGAAGGAGAGTTTAAAATATCTGACAAGCAATGACAGAGTTTGTGAACAAGACACCTGTGCTACAGGAAATACTAAAGGGAGCACTGCAGACCGGAAAAAGACAGGAGTGAGAGGTTTGGAACAGAATTTTGGGTGATGGTAGCACAGCAATGTAAGTAAATTGAACAAAGATGGCTGTGAGCATGGTTGAAAGAGGAAGGTTAGGAGCATGTGGGACACTAGAAGGAAAGAGGATAAAGATTGGGACTGTATAACTCAGTGAAACCTAGAGTACTCAAAAATTGGATAAAATGTACAAATATGTTTTTACATGAGGGAGAACAAATGAATGTCAACCTTGCAAGGTGTCAAAAACAGGTGGTATTGGGGGAAAAATACAATCAATGCAAACTAGAGACTATAATTAACAGAAACATCATATTATGCTTCCTTTAATGTAACAAAGGCAATATACCAAAGCTAAATGCGTATAAGAGAGGGACATAAAGGAGGGGTATGGGACTCTTGGCATTGGTGATGTTATCTGACTCTTTATTCTACTTTAGTTTAATGGTATCTTTCCTTTTGTTGCTTCCTAGATGTCATGTTTTGTTTTGTTTTGTTTCTCTTTCTTTTTCTTTTGTCTCGCTACCTTCTTTGACTCTTCCTCCTCCTTTGTGGAAGAAATGAAGATGTCCTTATATAGACAGTAATGAGGGTGGTGAATACATAAATATGTGACTATACAGGGAACCATCAATTGTTTACTTAGGATGGAATGTATGGGGTGTGAACGAAACCTTCTTAAAAAAAAATTGGGTTGATGAAGAAACCTTGAGGACACTATATTGAGTGAAGTAAGTCAGACACATAAGGACAAATATTGTAGGGTCTCACTGATATGAACTAATTACAATATGTAAACTCATAGACATGAAATATAAGTTACCAGGATACAGAACAATGCTAAAGAATGGGAGCAGTTGCTTATTAGGAGCAGAATGTTCAACGAGGTTGAACTTAAGTGTTTGAAAGTGGACAGAGGTGACAGTAGCACTTTGTGAGACTAACTAACAGTGCTGAATGCTGTGTGAATGTGGTGGAAAGGGTAAGCTCAGTCACATATGTCACCAAAAGGAAAGTTAGAGGTTAAAACATGGGAATGTATGAAACAGTGAATCCTGTGGTGGGCAATATCCATGAATAACTGTACAAATACTAGAAATAGCCTCCATGAACTAGAACAAATGTATGACACTATAACTAGAAGTTAATAATAGAGGGGCATATAGGGAGAAAAGTATACCTATTGCAAACTATATACTACAGTTAGTAGTGTTTTAACATTCTTTCAACAGTGACAAACGTACTATACCAATACTATGAGTCAACAATGGACGGGGGTTGATTAGGAGTATGGGAGGATTTAAGTTTCCTCTTTCTTTGTGCATCTTTATTTCTTTTCTGGAGTAATGAAAATGTTCTAAAAATTCAAAAAAAATTAATTGTGGTGATGAATGCACAGCTGTTTGATGGTACCATGGGCAACTGATTGTACACTTTGGATCTTTGGAAAATTGTATGGAATGTGAGCAATCTCAATTAAAAAAAAAAAAAAAAAAAAAAAGGTTCCTGTGCACTTAAATCCTAACCAAGGCTTTCATAAAATACACAAATCTGATTTCCCATCTCGTCACTGTCAACCCCTTCCCTCACTCACAGTAACACCCGGCAACTTCCAATTCTACTATTAACCATATCAATCGACCTAACTGGTGAAAATAAAAATGATAAAATTAGTTTATTAAAGCCAGCACCATCTCAGCCTTCTTTATAAACAATAAGTTTAATAAGAATCTAGAAGTCATTTGCAAAGAGCATAAATCCAGAAATGAATACAAGCAGCCTTTCTGAATCTGAAAAGCAGCCTTTCTGAATTTGGAGCACACAGTGAAAGGATATCATCTTTTGGAAACTGCTTAAATGGAAATTTAGGGATAAATATGAAAAAAGGATGATGCTAGATTTAGTCTCTAAATTTTCACTATATTTAGTCTCTAAATTTTCACTATATAGTTTATTTTTATACTGACCAGAATCCCTACAAAAATTTCAGGAAGTTTTTTTTATATTAAAACATCAAAATAAAAAAAAATGAGTGTCCTTAAAGCATTATTTTGTCTTTGTTCACATTTAGAGTTGCCCTCTAGCCACATCCTGACAAAGGGAAGAGATATTTGGCCAGATCTCTAGTCCATTCCCTCCTCTTCCCCACTGCAACTGATAGATGGATTTTAAAAGCTAACAGAGGGTTATCAGTTTCCTCAAATGAATGCTACTAGTACTGTGAGCTCACATTAACAGAAGCTGCTGGGAGACCACTGCTCATCTGGAAGGTTTCTGGTAACATCCCACAGGTCAAAACAGCACTAAGTCCAGGGAACAAAAAACATTTCTGAGAGGCTGAATGCTGGACCAAAAAAATGTCTGGGCTAAGCAGCTCCAAAAAAATTAGAGATTAGAAGGAAATAGCTGAAACTGCTGAACTGCAATCCAGCATCCTTGATTACTGAAGACAATTGTATAACTGTATAGCTTACATGGTATGACTATGTGATTGTGAAAATCTTGTGGCTCACACTCCCTTTATCCAGGGTATGGACAGATGAGTGGAAAAATGGGAACAAAAAGTAAATGAATAATAGGGCTGAAGGAGGGGTATGGGCTGTTTTGGGTGTTTTTTATTTTTATTTTTATTCTTATTTTTTGGAGTAATGAAAATGTTCAAAAAATTGTGGTGATGAATGCACGACTATATGATGATACTGTGAAAAACTGCACACTTTGGATGACTGTATGGTATGTGAACATATTTCAATAAAATTGCATTAAAAAACAAAAAACATATCATAAGTATCATTGATATTAAATACATACATATGCAAAAAGCTGTATGCTATATGTATGATAGAAGTGATTGCAACTTGGAACTAAGTAACTAGTATCTCTACATTGTGAAATAAAAGGTTCTCTTTTAGTTCCATTTTCAGGTTTCTCTAATTGCAGCTAAACAGCAGTAATGATTGCTTAATACTATAAAACAAGTAAAGTATGTAGAATCAGAATATATAATTACCTTTCAAAGTTCCAAATGATATAAAGTGCTGATGTCTTATGCTGTTTGAGCTTATCACACACAAAAAAGCAGTATTTAAATATAAAAACATTATCAAATAGTAGGATTTCTTGGCAGGTTTCAAGGAATGGTTTTCTACCAGTAAATTAATTTTTGTTTCTGCCAGTAGCTGTGTGTCATACTCTTAAAATGGGCTAATAAAAATGGTAAAACCCCAAACCCCCACTCTCCCCACACAAAATCTCCTAGCAGTCTAAATTAAGGGTTTTTTTAACCTGGACACACTTGAGCCAGTTTCAGGGATAAAGAAAACCCCTCCACTTCCAGACAAGAGAGGGAAGACTAGTTGGTTACCCAGTTAACTACAGCCCAAAGCCTGAACTCCATTGGCACACACCAGTCCTAAGGAGCATCTAGAAAAACAACCAGATCACCATCCTGAAATCCAGTTAAACCAAAGCCAAACAACATACAGCTCCTTTCACTTGCCCTGTCCTCTCCTATTCTCAGATCATTACTCATGATATTTCTTCTATATCCCTGGACCCAACCATCTATATTCTGCCTATTGAAATCCTTTAAGCCACAACTCAAAAGTTGCAGCTTTCCCATAATAGTAAGTCAGCTTTGTCTTACTTAGAAACCTTAAAGAACTGTGTTTACTCCACTGACACTTACACTGTTTGAACTTATCTTACTCTACCCTGATCATAATTAATGTGACCTTACTAGGTTCTAAGCTCTTTAAAGCTTTCTTTATCCTTGCTGAGCTGAGCTTACTACTTGATTAACAAAAGCTGAGTAATGACTATGTAACTGGTTTGTACTTAGCAAGTCAGAGTGTATTAAAATTGTTTCACTTTATTATTTGTGTTATTTTTTCTAGAAATTCTATTAATAATTATATATTTAATGACTTTTTAAAAACCTGCTTGTTTCTATGGAAAATATGGCAATGCCTCTGCTTCTCTCATATATTACCCTCTGAGAACACACCACACCAAGTACCCATTATGAATCACCAACATTGCTCTGTGCAGCTGTGAGAACTGTAGATACAGGTCCCAAATGCAATTATTTAGCACCAGGGCTTATTCTTCAAATCCAAACTTAAGTCTTGGTAAATATCACAATACTATATGTGTGCATGTGTATTGTGTATACCGGGTGTGGTGTATGTGTGTGTGCATGTACAAATATATGGTGCATGTCAACACACATATATATACACACAATACATATACACACGATAATATATATATACACACACATATGCATATGTACACACACATACACTACAGAAAACTACACTCAAAGATGCAGTATCCAATCTTGGCCTGAGACATTTAGCATTGCTTTAGATATCCTTGTTGGGAAAGGCAATCAACCATGGGCTCTAAGCATTCCTGCATGTTCTTTCTGAGTATATAAGAATGCAAGGCCCTAACCAGTCTTTTACTCATACCATTCTCAGGAGTGTATTTGCAGGGAGCAACCTTGAGAGATGAGGTAATGTCTTACTCCAGACAAAAAGCAGGCTTGCTTCCACTTAAAAGTAATGAATCCCCAAGCTCAGTGTACCTCTCCTGTAAAGCAACTCACCACAAGTATTCATCTAAGCCCACTTATATGCCCCTGAGGGACTTGTGGCACAGAGGAACTGGGGCAAACAGGAAACTCTAGCTACTATTTCTGCTACTACATCAGACTCTCAGGGATCTGATGTCTTTGCCAACATCCATAAAAAGTAACATACTAGTTTGTTAGCTTGCAAGTAAGATAAAATTTTAGACTCTTCACCGTTCTTAACAATCTTGAGAGTAAGTGGCAGAGAAAAAGGAATAGCTGGATAGACTTTCATTGCCTACACTCTGATCATTAAGTTTTAATTTTAAAAATTACTACAACCTACTTTTTATTTTAACTTAAATATTTAGAAATAAATACATAACTTCATATATAAGAAAATTAGACATAAGTACATGAAAAAGAGAAATCTGACAGCTGATTTAAGAGTATTCTAAAACTGACCAGACTAAGCCTTCAAGCAAATATTAGTCCTGTAACAGAAAGTTTCTTTCTTCAACCAAATATTCACATTTGAAGCTTCCAGCAAAAAAGGAAAAGTCCACTCACCTACCAACCTAAACAAATTAACCTCGGCAATCATGAAATGTCCCAGTTTTATTTCCTTCACATTCCAAATAAGACTGAATGACAACATGAATTATTCTTGATTTGCTACCTTCTGGTATCTAAAAATGATGCTATTAAATAAAAACTAGTCACCATTCATGTGTTCAGGGAAAGGGACAAAAGCAGACACTGCTGATGAGGAATGCAAATTGAAACACTTTCTAGAGGGCAATTTTGGAAATATGAACCAAAAGCCTTTAAAATGTAACCCCTTTGAGCTCACAGGACACGGATTCCAGGAATGAGCTTGATCCTGGCATCAAGGGATTGAGAATGCATTTTTGACCAAAAGGGGGAAATAAGGTTTCAGTGGCTAAGAGAATTCAAATAGTCAAGAGTCTGTCCTGGAGGTTACTCCTATGCAAGCTTCACCTAAATATGTCAAATGACTATTGTATGATAAGCTCAAGTCAACAGTAGTCCCCAAAACCTTAAAGAATACCTGGATCCCTAGCTGAGATTCTGTAAAAGTTTCACTCACTAAGTTTATTCTTCAGAATCTTAAATCCTTCAGAGAACTCCTACGCCAGCTAAGTTCCAAAACTCAGAGGGAACAGCCTCTTCAAGAATATCAACCAGATATGTCCCCTTTTCCCATAATGTTGACACCCCTTTTCAATATGAATAAGTTAGGGTGGTTACTGCCTAGATGTCCCTGAAGATCGGCAAAGTGACTAAACTAGAGGAAGGGGTAGCAACAGACAAGAAGGAATTTAACAATGGATTATGAATACTGAATCTCTATATAATTATCTTTTTCTTAGTTGCTAGGGTATTAGAATAGTTAGATGGAAAGAACTGAAATGGTGGAACTCTAACCCATAGCATCCTTTGAAATCTGTTCTATAGCTACTTCTTAAATTATAATTTGAAAGCTATCAACCTTTTTGTATATATATTTCACAATGAGGAAATAACTGAAACTATGGTACTGTAACTCATAACAATTTTGGAAATTTCCTACATAACCACTTGTTAAATTATACTTTAAAAGATACTACTCAGGACTCGGGCAAGATGGCGGCATAGAGAGGAGTGGAAGCTAAGTAGTCCCCCTGGAACAACTACAAAAAACAAGAAACAACTATTAAATAATCCAGAATAACTGCGGGGGGACAAACGAGACCATCCATTCATCATACACCAACCTGAATTGGGAGGAATGCCTGAGAACACAGCATAAAATCTGTAAGTAAAACCTGTGGAACCAGGTCAGGAGACCCCCTCCCCCATAGCCCGAGCTGCGGAGCCTCGTGGTGCCAGAGAGAAGCTCTCTCCCAGCAAGCGAATACGGCTCAGCTGAGCTCAAACTGGGTTTTAAGTAGTGAGTGTGAACTGCTCACTACAGGTACGCAGCCCCAAAAAACAGACAGAGGCTTTGGGTGACGACTGACCTGGGAGAGCTGGAGGGTCGCCTTGACTGGGTCTGAAGGGGACTATCTGTTTCTTTTTCGGCTCAGTGGAGAAAGCCCCAGTCATTTTCAGTTTCCAGGGCTGTGACTCCGGGAAGGGTGGAGACAGCACAAGCAGAGAGAGAGACCATTGAAATGCTAATGACCTCCACCTCGGGGGTCTGTCTTCTCTAGGAGGAAAGGGGTGGGGCCCTTTCCATTCAGAACCAGACCCCAGAGCCTGGGGGAACACAGCCATACCTCATCACACCAGTCAAGAATTATAGGCTAACAGGCGTCACCTGCTGGGCAGAAAAGCACAGTGACCTGAGGCATCAAAGGGTGGAGCAATTTTCTAAGACACACCCTCAGGGAAACCAGATACTGAATATTTCTTCCCTCTGGGACCTGAGCCTGTTCTGGTCTGGGAAAACCTGATTTGGATAACCAAGGAAACCATGCCTAGACAACAGAAAATTACAACCTACACTAAGAAAAACAAAGTTATGGCCCAGTCAAAGGAACAAACAGACACTTCAACTGAGATACAGGAATTTAAACAACTAATGCTAAATCAATTCAAAAAGTTTAGAGAAGATATTGCAAAAGAGATAGAGGCTGTAAAGGAAGCACTGGACATGTATACGGCAGAAATCAAAAGTTCAAAAAACCTACTAGTAGAATCTATGGAAATGAAAGGCACAACACAAGAGATGAAAGACACAATGGAAACATACAACAGCAGATCTCAAGAGGCAGAAGAAAACACCCAGGAACTGGAGAACAAAACACCTGAAAGCCTACATGCAAAGGAGCAGATGGAGAAAAGAATGAAAAAATATGAGCAACGTCTCCGGAAACTCAAGGATGAAACAAAGTACAATAATGTATGTATCATTGGTGTCCCAGAAGGAGAAGAGAAGGGAAAGGGGGCAGAAGCAATAATACAGGAAATAATCAATGAAAATTTCCCATCTCTTATGAAAGACATAAAAGTACAGATCCAAGAAGCGCAGCGTACTCCAAACAGAAGAGATATGAATAGGCCTACGCCAAGACACTTAATAATCAGATTATCAAATGTCAAAGACAGAGAGAATCCTGAAAGCAGCAAGAGAAAAGCAATCCATTACATACAAAGGAAGCTTCATAAGACTATGTGTGGATCTTTCAGCAGAAACCATGGAGGCAAGAAGGAAGTGGTGTGATATATTTAAGATACTGAAAGAGAAAAACCACCAACCAAGAATCCTGTATCCAGCAAAGCTGTCCTTCAAATATGAGGGAGAGCTTAAAATATTTTCTGACAAACAGACAATGAGAGACTTTGTGAACGAGACACCTGCCCTACAGGAAATACTAAAGGGAGCACTACAGGGTGATAGAAGACAGGAGTGCGTGGTTTGGAACACAATTTTGGGAGATGGTAGCAATGTAAGTACACTGAACAAAGGTAACTATGAATATGGTTGGGAGAGAAAGATGGGGAGCATGTGAGACACCACAAGAAAGGAGGAAAGATAACGACTGGGACTGTGTAACTTGGTGAAATCTAGAGTATTCAACAATTGTGATAAAATGTACAAATATGTTCTTTTACGAGGGAGAACAAGCCAATGTCAACCTTGCAAGGTGTTAAAAATGGGGAGGCACTGGGGGAGGGATGCAATCAGCATAAACTAGAGACTGTAACTAATAGAATCATTGTATTATGCTTCCTTTAATGTAACAAAGGTGATATACCAAGGTGAATGCAGATAAGAGGCGGGGATAGGGGAGGCATGTTAGACACTTGACATTGGTGGTACTGTCTGATTCTTTACTCTACTTTGATTTAAGGTTATTTTTCCTTTTGCTGCTTCCTAACTGTCATTTTTTTTTGTTTCCTCTTCCTTTTGCCTCTCTACCTTCTTTGACTCTCCCTCCTGCCTTGTGGAAGAAATGTAGATGTTCTTGCTTAGTATGAGCAGAATGTTCAATTAGGATGAACTTAAATGTTTGGAAATGAACAGGGGTGTTGGTAGCAAGATGTGAGAATAACTAACAGTGCCGAATGGTGTGTGAATGAGGTGGAAAGGGGAAGCTTGGAGTCATGTATGTCACCAGAAGGAAAGTTGGAGGTCAAAAGATGGAAATGTATAAAACTGAATCCTATGGTGGGCAATGTCCATGATCAACTGTACAAATACTAGAAATCACTTCATGAACCAGAACAAATGTATGACAATACAATTAGAAGTTAATAATAGAGGGGCATATAGGGAAGAACTATATACCTATTACAAACTATATACTACAGTTAGTAGTATTTCAACATTTTTTCATAAACAGTAACAAATGTACTGTATCAATACTACGAGTCAACAATTGAGGGGGGTTGGTTAGGGATAGGGGAGGTTTAGAGTTTCCTTTTCTTTTTTTCTTTTTTCATCTTTCACTTTATTTCTTGTCTGGAGTAATGAAAAGTTTCTAAAAATTGAACAAAAATTAAGTGTGGTGATGGATGCACAGCTGTATGAGGGTACCCAGGGGCAAGTGATTGTACACTGTGGATCTTTGGATAATTGTATGGTATCTGAACAATCTCAATAAAAATGAAAAAAAAAAAAAAAAAAGATACTACTTTTGTATATATGTTATAGTCCACAATGGGGAAGTGACTGAAATTGTGGAACTGTGACCTATGACATTCTTTGAAATTTGCTCTCCAACTGCTTGTTAAATTGCACTTGGACAGTTATCACCTCTATGTATATATATTATATTCTACAATAAAAAATATGAAAAAAATAAATAAAATATAACCCCTTCTACACTGCAATTTCATTTCTAATGATTTATTCTAAAGAAATAATTAAAGACGTATGCCAAGATCTAGCCTTAAGAATATTCACTACAGTGTTCATAATGGCAAAATCTAGAAATAGCATAAATATCCAAGAATAGGAACTGGTTAACTAAATTGCAGGATAGTCTTAGACAGAAATATTGTCAAGCCATTAAAACTTAAGTGAGTAGCATATTTATTGAAATGGAAAACTGTTCATAACAAGCAGGAAAGAAAAATTATAGGAGGTGTACAGGTATCTTACTTTTAAAGGCCATTTGCTTTTAAAGGCTATTAAAATAGGCAGCTCTGCATGACAAACTTGTATATACTTTCATTATCTTCTTTTTTGCTTATCTGTATTTTCCTACTATTAATATGTATTTCTGGTATAATTTTAAAATATGCATAATTTAAAGATTATCATATTAATTGCTCAATGTTGGCAACAACTTACATAAATAATATATAACTCAATAACTCGATAAAGACTGTGAGTAGAGCACAAAAACATAAATTACAGACCAGTTTAAGAAATCAGAAACAAAAAAGGGAGAAAGAAGCAGTTAATTTTATAATAAACTCATTTAGTTTTGAACTTCTTGGCAGCTTAGCAGAAGTCAGTAAACTCTCACATTGATAAGAGAAAACACATTAATTCTTCACAACAGAAAGTACCCTTAGAATTTAGAGGCAGAAGAATATTATTCATTCAAAAGAGGAATCTGTCTTTAGGTTTTTATATGAATATTAAAATAAACCACATCTTCAATAGGGGTTTTACTGAAGATATTTATTGACCTCAAAAAAAAAGTTATGACATTGTAGTATATTCACTATCAAGAGATATTATTTATAATAGTGAAAATTTACAAGTTTAGGAGAATGAGCATTAGACCAGCCTTTTATGTTCCATTCTTGTGATGTATGCATATAAAGCACCTGTAAAAGTACATGGCTCAGAGGTGCTCAATAAATGCTAGCTTCCTTTCCCTCCCATGTGACTTAATCATATTGGGAATGTGTCAATGCCATACTAATCAGAAACAAAGACAGCAATCTAATTTACTCAAGAAACATTTATCAAATAATTTTAATGTGCCAAACACTGAAAACACATATTGATATGGGTTTTGAAAGTTTTTTCTAAAAAAACACCACTTCCTTTTCATTTAAAAAAACAGAACACATAATTCATTATGATCATTTGAAAATGATCAATTGAAAGATGATTGAGATTTTAGTCACCTTAGTCACAGTATCAAAAAATTAATCAATAACATCCTAATTAACATCTTGAAATAAATTCTTCAGGGAAATTCATCAGCCTGTCAAATAAATGTTACAAAACAACTGATGAATACTTCATAAAGTTTCAAATAACCACAAAGTGTTTCTCTACAAGGTCACCATGGTGGGTTGTAGAAAAACAGGTTCTTAAATCTAATCTGCTCCTGTGGATGTGAACCCATGGTAAGTAGGACCTTTTGATAAGGTCAATTTCATTTAAGAAGGTATGGCCCACCTCAATCAGGATGGGTCTTAATCCTATTACTGGAATCCTTTGTAAATGAGTTGTATATAAAGAGAAAGCCAGAGAAGCAAGAAGCTGAAGGAAACTTGAAACCTAGAAGAGAAGGGAGATACCAGCAGAGGCTGCCATGCACCTTGAAATGGGGCCGAGGAGCCCAGAATCACCTGCAGCAGGTGTTTGTGTTCAGGAAGAAAGCATCACCTTAATGATGCCTTGATTTGGACATTTTCCCAGCAAATAAATCACCATTGTTCAAGCCAACTCATTTCATGGTTGCTTTGAGCAAACTAGGAAACTGTAACAGTCACTAAATATTAAAGAGTTTCCACTAGTGTCTATAAATCTCTCTACAAGCTAGGGTAAACATATGGGCTATGTCAAAATATAAATGCAATCACAAACAAGGCTTAATCTTTTAAGTAAATAAAATGACCACTGTGATTCTGTAGCTTATTCTCTCCCAGAAGTGAATGAGGTTTAGTTCTCATATGAAAATCTTTCTGCTAAGTTTCAGCCATTTATTTGGGCTTCAAAATAAAGTCTGCATTTTTTTAAAAGAACCTAAATAGTTGGTCTATAAATAACAAGAAAAATAGAAGAAACCGGAACTGAAATAAAGCATAACAAGAAAAATTAGGCTTTTAATTAAATCATTCAGAAAATAATGGTTTAGTCAAGAAAGAAAAATAAGTCATTCAATTGAAAACTGACTTTGAAAAGCTCAAAACCAACTAAACTTTTAAACTCCTCACAATGGTGACAGGAAACAAATGTCAGAAATTTCAGAATGGGACAGAAACTGCTGGCCTTAAGAACTAAGGGTCTTGGTTTACCAGAGCAAATGAAAAGAGAATGCTAATATTGCCCCAGATTTCTTTGTAAAGGGATGTCCAAAACAATTAGTTCAATTTTATTCTAATCCATTTAATAATAGACTGATATCTGCAGTGGAAAAAATAATTCTATGAATAGAGCAAGCAGATAATTATCTCTTTTCATTTCCAACCTCTTTCCATTTAAAAGAAGCAGAATTGTTCCCTGTTCACAGGAACTCCCATTTTCCTCACACTCTGATTAATGCACCATTTCATTTATTTCAATTTTAAATGTTATTTTTAAACTCTATCTATGATTAAGGACTTCCTTCAAAATATTGCTACAATACAAAGAAAAGCAACCCCCAAGATGCTGAGGCTTTTTCCTCCATTTCCAAAACCTGCCACTGTCAACACCCTATACACCTCTCTGGAGGATTCTGCTGTTCCTTTCTTACCCAGTACTCCATCACCAACATTGTTCTCACACTGGTATATCCTCAATAGTTCTTATCATTCACTTTTAATCAGGGGGTAAAATTATTTCACACTGCCACATATTGAAAAATTAAGAAGCTTACATTCTAATACGAGGCTCCTTCACCAATTATCTCCCTTTTTTGAGTTATGCCATACCAGAACCTTGATATTTGTTCTCATCAGCTTAATTATTAAACTCCTCATAAGGGTTCCCTCCATTTTCTCTTGGGAGAGAAAAGTGCCTTCATTTACAGAACTCAGCTACTAAAAGTTCAAGTTTTCATCAAACTAAAGGAAGAATTTTTTCCTAACCTTACCTGGTGTAGGTGTAAACAAGTCAAATAAATATATTAAATGAAATATATTAAAACATAGGGCACAGAGATGTCTGCACCCTTGTCTGTCTGTAGCAGCACTGACTTAAATGATAAACTATTCTAGGAGACCCTAGGAGGAGTAATTTCTAAACTTCCTTAATTTTTGAACAAGAACAATGCCAAAGAAAATGACTATCTTAAAATGCAGCACTTTCATATCATATCCAGTTCCTCTAAGTCTGTTCTTTTCAACATAAACAATCAACTATATCTAACTGTTAACTCCTTTCTTCAAGAGAACTTCCCTTGAAGCTCTCCATAACATTATTTGCTACTGTTCTCACTTTAAATCAAAACTACTTCAACCAATGTTTTAGCTCAGCTTGGATATACACCAAAAATTTACAATTGTGTTGGATAAATAATAATATATGTGTCTGTTGTGTGTATGTGTGTGTTTTCTATGACTAAGCTACAGTAAACTAGTAAATCATTTGTTTTAAATTTAATAAGTTTCACACATATATGAACCGTTTTATAATTATGTACCAGAAGTTCTTAGGGTAATTTTAACAAGCATTTACTCAATATGAAATCAAGAAGGTTAAATTATTTGTTATTTGATAATCTCAATATACACAGCTACTTCAAAAGGTTATTTTACAGTCAGCTTAAAAAAAAAGTAGAAATACAGAAGAGAAATGATATGGTAAATATCTTAACCACAAAATTTGCTCATAAAAATCTATACGCTAAGGAGGAGAACCTAAGATGGTGGCTAGGTGAGACAGGGCAAAAAAAACACCTCCGTGAAAAATACTAGATAAAAGCCAGCAAGTGACCCAGAACACCAGTTCCAGCAATGCACCAGCTGGACAAGGTCTGCTAAATCCACAGAGACCGTGCATTTGGTGAAACCGGGAGTCTGCATTCTGAAACGAGTGAGTAAGCCGGCTGAAAGTCCGGCAGCCGCGCTGCAGTGTGGGGAAACCACAGACTGGCGTTTGGAGACCGACTAGTTCTTTAATAAAAAAAACAAAAAAAACCTGGGAGCAGCTGCAGATACGGCAGTGAGAACCGCGCAGTGAAGCACACAGTAGTGGGCTGTAGCCAACACCTTGGTGTCTGGCTTGGAGGATAGCCCTTCCCACACCTGCTGCTGATTGTCTCAGGGCCAGGGGGACAGAGGGGAGCCAAAAGGAGAAAGAAACTGCGCCCCTTGCAGCCATCTCCCCTGCAGGCTGGAGACACTCCTGCCTGGGGACAGAGCGATAACTCAGAGCCATGCCAAGAATGTTTCCCAAAGTGCCAAGCACACGCCACGGTATCAGCCGTGGACAGTGGCCTTTAGTGCACACACAGCTAATTGTCCTGGAGCTGGGAAGGCAGAGCTGTGCCAAAAGGGGGAAATTAACACGCCCCATGCAACCATCTTTAAAGCAGGCTGGGAAGGCCCCTGCATGGCCCAGCGGCCCAGGGCTTCCCTGGAGGCCAGCACGCACTTGTGACGTGGCACAGCCTTCCCTTAGCAGAGGTCCTGGAAGAGCATGACTGGGAAGGGGGACCCGCTCAGAAATCCCAGGGACCCTACGCCAATAACAAGGAGTTGTGGGTCAGCGGTAGAGAAAATCTGTCGCAAGACTGAAATGAAAGCTTAGGCTCTTGCAACAGCCTTAAATCTCTGGGAACACCTGGGAGGTCTGATTATTAAAGCTGCCCTGCCTCCCTAACTACCCAGACACATGCCCCACATTCAGGGCATTCAGGGCAGACAGCACCAACAACACACCCAAACTTAGTGCACCAACTGAACCCCGCAAGAATCAGATCCCCACACACCACGAAGTTGGGGAGAACTGACTTGAGGGGAATAAGTGACTCGCGGATGCCATCTGCTGGCTAGTTAGAGAAAGTATACGCCACCAAGCTGCAGATCTGACAAATTAGAGATCGGTATTTTTTATATCCAGAAAGAACACTATCAAGTAAAGCAAATGCCAAGAGGCCAAAAACAACAGAAAATCTTAAAGCATATGATAAAACCAGACGATGTGGAGAACCCAAACCCAAACACCCAAATCAAAAGATCAGAAGAGACACAGTACTTGGTGCAATTAATCAGACCTAAAATCAAACAACGAGAGCATGGCACAGGACATAAAGGACATGAAGAAGAGCATGGCACAGGATATAAAGGACATGAAGAAGACCCTAGAAGAGCATAAAGAAGAAATTGCAAGAGTAAATAAAAAAAAGAAGACCTTATGGAAATAAAAGAGACTGTAGGCCAAATTAAAAAGACACTGGATACTCATAATACAAGATTAGAGGAAGCTGAACAATGACTTAGCGTCCTCGATAACCACAGAACGGAAAATGAAAGAATAAAAGAAAGAATGGGGAAAAAAATCAAAAAAATCAAAATGGATCTCAGGGACACAATAGATAAAATAAAACGTCCAAACTTAAGACTCATTGGTGTCCCAGAAGGGGAAGAGAAGGGTAAAGGTCTAGAAAGAGTATTCAAAGAAATTGTTGGGGAAAACTTCCCGAACCTCCTTCACAATATAAGTACACAAAGCATAAATGCCCAGCGAACTCCAAATAGAATAAATCCAAATAAACCCACTCCAAGACATATTCTGATCAGACTCTCAAATACTGAAGAGAAGGAGCAAGTTCTGAAAGCAGCAAGAGAAAAGGAATTCACGACATACAAAGGAAACAACATAAGACTAAGTGGTGACTACTCAGCGGCCACCATGGAGGTGGGAAGGCAGTGGCATGACATATTTAAAATTCCAAGACAGAAAAATTTCCAACCAAGAATACTTTATCCAGCAAAACTCTTCTTCAGATTTGAGGGAGAGCTTAAATTGTTCACAGACAAACAAATGCTGAGAGATTTTGCCAATAAAAGACCTGCCCTACTTCAGATACTAAAGGGAGCCCTACCAACAGAGAAAAAAAGAAAGGAGAGACAGAGATAGAAAAATCTAACAGACGTATCTAGAACATTACATCCCAAATCACCAGGACACACATTCTTCTCTAGTGATCACAGATCTTTCTCCAGAATAGACCATATGCTGGGACATAAAAAAAGCCTCAATAAATTTAAAAAAAAAAACAAAACAAAACTGAATATATTCAAAGCACATTCTCTGACCACAATGGAATACAAACAGAAGTCAATAATTTTTTATTTGTAACTCCACTATTTACTTCCTACAGGATATAAAATACATAAACTCTAATGACAAATCAGTGGTTTTGGACTCAATGTAAAATATGTAATTTTTGACAAGAACTACATAAAGGCGGAGGAATGGAGGAGTACAGGAACATAGTTTACATGTCCTATTGAAGTTAAGTTGGTATCAAAGAAAAACAAGATTGTTATAGATTTAAGAGGTTAAATTTAAGCCCCATGGTAAACACAAAGAAATTATCAGAGAATATGACCATAGAGATGAAAAGTAGAGTATGGGTTATGAGAAGTGAGGGAAGGGGCAATGGGGATTTAAGAAATGAGTGTAGGGTTGCTGTTTGGGGTGAAGGGAAATTTCTAGTAATGGATGGTGGGAAGGTGATAGCATTACAACATTCTAAATGTGATTAATCCCACTAATGGAATGCTAGGGAGGGGTTGGAATGGGAAGATTTAGACTGTATGTATGTTTCCACAATTGACAAAAGAAAAAGACAGTCTAAATAGGCAATGACAATTACATGCCAAGGATGATCCTGGATGGGATCTGAGGATGGAGGAGAGGAGGCTCAAAGGGACACAACTGGGACATAAGAAAAAAAAGGAAATACAGAATGTAAGCTTTGTATCAATGTAGAATTTCTTGAACTTCTTAGCTGTGCTTAATGGGATTGCATAAAAGAATGTTCTTGTTCATGGGAATTGTATATGTGAATTATATTGTTTGTTCAAGGATGTGTTCAGCTTGCTCTCATATGTTCAGAAGACAGAGCAATAGATGATGGATGATAGGGAGGGATGGAGGGAGGGAGGGAAAGAAATGGTGGTGTGACAGGATGTTAAAGTTGGTGGATCAGGGTATCGGGAGAGGGAAGTCAGGGTATGCTGGAGTTCTGTGTATGGGTTTTGCATTGTTTTTGCAACTGTTCCTGTAAGTTTGAATTTATTTCAAAATAAAATTAAAAAAAAAATCTATACACTAAGTATAACTTTTAGCTTTTATTATGGAAATGAATGGAGAACTTTCTCAAGAAGCATGAGTACAAACATGCTTTCAAGTTTTAAAGTAAATAACAGTCCAGTGGTAACAAAACACTCTGTACACACACACACACACACACACACCAGACTGAACCAAAGCAAAGAAGACTGAAGGATGAACATCTAATTTGTTAAAAGTGCTTGTTTCAATTATCAAAAGTTATTTTCTACTTTAACAGCAAAGTTGTTGACTTGCAACAAATTGCTTTACAATCTAAATCAAATGATAGCAACGCAATAGAATCAAAAAATAAAATTGATTGGGTATTTTATTTTAAAATATATACTATCAAAATAGGAAAATATATAAATAAGGAAATAATACATTTCAAAATCATTAAAACTTGCCAAATGACTATCTTAAAATGGATATTTAAGAATGTATTTATGTAACATTACACTTAAAATTTGTAAAAACAGTCCTTGTGATTTATGAACCTATAAAAAAGAAAAAATTTTACCTATATTAACAACCATCTACTTTTACTATTAGCTTAACCCTTCATATATCATATAACCACATCCTTTGTGGAATCTGTTGTAGCTCAAGACTATTTCACCATTTCCGAATGGACATATAACCGGCAGTTGACAAATAAACTCATTGAAGAATGAAGAGTAGTTTAATTTCACTAATTCATGGACACAATTACCATAGAAAATGACTACTTAAGCTCAAAGCCATTAAATGATCTACCAGTATCAACTAGGCCAATAGATTTCTGATACATCCAGATGTCTACTTCCTAGGACTAAGTTATAATTTCCCGAATAGACATCAGAGAAAACTCAAGAATGACACTAGTGAGAGAGACAGAATATTCTTTGGCTAGAATTAGAGACCAAGGTCAACAATGACCTCCATACTGTCAAATCAAGTGGTCAATTCTTTAACAGCACCTTATTCAGACTCTCAGCAGCATCTGACATAGGTTTACACACCCTTCTTCTTGAAACTCCTTTCTTTTTAAGACCATTATGACACCATGATCTCCTGGTTCTCTTCCTACCCAACTGGCTGCTCCTTCTCAGGCTCTTCTACTGGTTTCTTCTCCCCTGAATCCCTGAGTGTCCAATCCCTCAGTGTCATAGGGCCCACAGCCCTCATGTCTTCTTTAGCTACACTCCTTCCCCAAATGATCTTATCTAGTATTATGTCTTTAAATATAATTAGATGTTGATTATTACCAAATCTATAAATCTAGCTCTGGTCTCTCTCCAGTTTCTTTTATCCAATTGCCTCCTCAACAAGTCCGCTGGAATGTTTAATAGGTATCTTAACAGGTTCAACACAAAAATCATGTAGGCCTGCTCCTCACTCAGTCTTGCCTGAAGAAGCAAACATCACCAACCTTCACCAAGTTGTTTAACGTTTTATTTTCTGCACACCCTATATCAACTCATCGGCAGGATCTACTTTTAAAACATAGCACAAATCAGTCCACTTCTCACCTGTGGGTTAAATTACCTATAGACCTATGCTTCTTTAAGAAGGAAAACGAGAAAGTGCTTACAGATGCTGACAGAGACAACATTTATACAAATAAAAAGACTGAAAGTTTATACAAGAATCCACCACAGGTGACTACTTAGAAGCACCTTAGACGCAACCAAAGAAGAGAATTAAGAGCCCAAAAGAAAAGGGTAACAAAAGCTACACAATAGTGGAAAGTCAATTTAAAAGTAACTGGTCTCCACAACACTATACCATTTCATCAACCTTTACCATTTGTGAATGAGTCCACCAGTTTCTCTAGGAAATAATATAGAAGAAAATGACACTTGGCATATATATTTGGTTTTATTTTAGTAGTCTCTTCAAACAGTAGGCTAAGAGAAATAGAATATTCACTCAAAAACTAAAAAAGAGACGTGAACGATAATTAAAGTACTACATACTGTGCAGAGATCCTTATATTGTAGCTTTTGGAATTTTGTATCTGTGTTTCCTGCACATAGTTCCACATAACCAAGAACCACCTGAAACACAGTATTATGGATGGCTTGGGTAAAGTGCATATGAAGTTGATCCATTGCTGTCTGTGGAAAGAAAAAACATACAACATGATTTGATGTTATTAAAATAAATAAATTTCAACAGATTGGAGAAACACAGGAAAAAAATCTTTACCAATTATAGCTGCAGCACCAAAAATAGCTACTATTCAGAGTATTATAAGTATAGTGTTGATTATAGTGCAAATGACCTTTCAAATAACCACAGCATCATGCTACGGAAAATAAATGTGACTCACGAGCAATGCTTTGTTTCTCTGTATTTATAATTGAGCTCTTCAACACTATTTCATTTTATTCCTTTACCCTGCTTTATATTTCTTTATAGCACTTGTTACCACTTGATATTATAATAATTTATTTCTTTACTATCTGTCTCCTATCACGAGAGTATAAAATATAAGAGGGTCTATATTCAGGTGCATAGAGAATGCACATAGTAGGTATCAATAAATATTTAATATATGAAAGAATGAATCTTATGGGGGATATTAGAAGATACAAAGGTATTTCTGAAGGCCTTTAAATACATCCCTCAAAATTCTCAATATGTCCCTCAAGTCTTCCTTGTATTTTTTCCTAGTTACAGCTTAAGACATAAAAATTAATAAAGTATGATGAATAACTATATTTCTTTATGCATATTTTAAAACAGAAATAGAGTTTAAAGGGTTTTGTAAAGCCTTAAATTTCCTTCTAAGGGAGGGGAATAGTTAAGGGAAGGAAACATTTACAACCTTCATGTTTAAATGTGGTACAGATAAAGGTATAATCCTATGCAAATAGAAGATACATTTAACTTTCAAACCATGGCCCTGTTTCAAGTTTCTCAAGAAATCCCTTGAGCAATAAGAATACTTAAAGCATGAATCTTTAATGATACGTGCAATGGACTTGTTTTACAGATAAGCATACGAAAGTTTACCCCTCTTTTTAAGGAAGCAATGTTGGCCCATTTGGAACCCATAAAGCTCCAAGTTAAGAACTCCTGATCTAGGACCAAGAGCCGAGGTAAAAGAAACTACACATCTTCTCCCACAGAATTATTTAATAAAATTATGCTTTTTTAAAAAACCTACATGGGACTTTCAGGAAGGTGGTGGATTAGGAGAGAGAGAGAAAAATTCTCCTCTGTGAAAAACACTAGATGAAGGACAGAAAATGCTCCAGAACAGCAGTTCGAGGGTGCCACTGGCCAGGCAGGGATTTCTACACCACAAAGTGAGAATGCAACTGGGCAGGCCAGGAGACTACATTTGGGACAGGTGAGAGTGTGACCCAGAATGCCACTGGAGATGGGCAGTTAGAGCTGGCTGAGGAGCACAGAAGGGAGCAGCCTTCCACGCCCCATGCACACTTCTCAGAAGTTGGCTGGGGTGATAACCTCTCACAGCCTCACAGCTGAGAGCTACCAAGCTGGGGACTGGCAGCTAGAGCCAACCCTCAAGTGCAGAAGGAACAGCTTTCTAAGCCCCATGCACCCATCTCAGTAGTTGGCTAGGAGATAACCCTCACAGCCCCACAGCAGAGAACTCACGTGACAGAACTCAGGATTCAGCAGTATTGTGACCACAACCACTCTTCCTCCATGGAAGCCCATGGTGTGCACAGCTGACAGGCAAGGGTGTGGCACGGAAGTGCCAGGAGCCCCTCTCCAACCCCAGGGACTCGCAGGCACACATCTGACAGGGCCTACAGGGCATTTGAGCTGGAAAGTGAGACATTCAGTTCTGCAGCCCAAGAGTACTCAACCCACAGCCCCGGGAACTGCCAGGACCACTGTGCCCTGGAGTGGACTCCCTACTGAATGGCGTAGTGCTCACTCCCTTCCCACAAGGGGGTCAGTCCCCAGTGTACACAAAAAATTGGTGCACTGATTGGATTTCTACACAATTTGGACCGCACTTAATGGACAGAATTGGGGGAGAACTGGCTTGAGGGTAAGAGTGGTTCAAAAGTACCATCTGCTGGTAGGACACAGAAAGTGTACTACACCAAGCTGTAGCTCTGCCAAGTTATAGATACCCTGAGGCCAAAAACAACAGAAAATTATCAAGCATATGAAGAAACCAGAAGATATGCACAACCCAAATGACCAAATTAAAAAGCCACGGGACACACAAAACTTGAAGCAATTAATCAAGGAAGTATACACAAATCTCCAAAACAATTTCAATGTGATGGCAAAGGACATAAAGGACATCAGGAGGACCCTAGAAGAGCACAAAGAAGAAGAATTTGAAAAGAGTAAATAAAAAAATAACATCTTAAGGAAAGAAAACATACTGTTGATCAAATTAAAAATATACTTGAGACACAACAGCAGATTTGAAGAGACAGAGGAAAGAATTAGCAAACTACAGGGCAAATGCTGGAGTGCAAAAGCAGAAAAGAATAAACAGTGAAAAAAATAAAAAAATTGGAAATAGCTCTCATGGAAATGATGGAAACATGAAGCACACAAACATAAGAATTGTTGGTGTTCCAGAAGGTGGAGAGAATACTAAAGGGCTAGGAAGAGTATTCAAAGACATTGCTAGAGAAAACTTTCCAACCCTTCTAAAAGACATAAATACGCAAATCAAAGACGTCCAACGAACTCCAAAGAGAATAAATCCAAATAAACCCACTCCAAGACATATTCTGATCAGACTGTCAAATGTTGAAGAGAAGGAGAAAGTTCTGAAAGCAGCAAGAGAGAAGAGATTAACCACATACAAGTGAAACCACATATGACTAAGTCCTGACTACTCAATGGCACCATGGAGGAGAGAAGACGGTGGCTTGACATATTAAAAATTCTGAAAGAGAAAAACTGCCAGCCAAGAATTCTTCATCCAGCAAAGCTCTCCTTCAAAATTGAGGGGATAGTTTAAAATTTTCACAGACAAATAACTGCTGAGTGAATTTGTTAACAAGACACCAGCCCTGCAAGAAATACAAAAGGGAGTTCTACAGGCAGAGAAAAAAGGAAAGAAGAGGCATAGAGAAGGGCACAGAAATGAAGAGTATTAGTAAGGATAACTTAAAGCAAATAAAGACAGAAGGGAAAAATAGATCTGACAACTAAAACCAAAGGATAAGATGGCTGATTCCAAGACTTGCCTTCACAGAAATAACATTAAATGTGAATGAATTAAACTCCCCAATTAAAAGATATAAATTGGCAGAATGGATTAAAAAATATGAATCACCAATATGCTGTTTACAACAGACTCATCTTAAACCCAGCGACACAAAGAAATTGAAAGTGAAAAGATGGAAAAAATATTCCATGCAAGCTATAGCCAAAAGAAAGCAGACACAGCAATACTAATATCAGACAAAATAGACATTCAATGCAAAGATGTCATAAGAGATAAAGAAGGACACTATATACTAATAAAAGGGACAATTCACCAAGAAGAAATAACAATCATAAATGTTTATGTACCTAATCAAGGTGCTCAAAAGTACATGAGACAAACATTGGCAAAACCGAAGGAAGCAATAGATGTTTCCACAATAATTGTGGAAGACTTCAATACACCACTCTTTCCCATAGATAGAACAACCAGACAGAGGACCAATAAGGAAACTGAGAACCTAAACAATGTGATAAACAAATTAGACTTAACAGACATATAGAAAGCGTTACATCCAAAATTACCAGGATAAGTGTTCTTCTCTAGCACTCATGGATCATTTGCTGGGGCAAAAAACAAGCCTCAATAAATTTTAAAAAATTGAAATTATTCAAAGCCCATTCTCTGACCACAATGGAATCCAATTAGAAGTCAATAACCATCAAAGAACCAGAACATTCACAAATATGTGGAGGTTAAACAACACACTCCTAAACAATCATTGGGTCAAAGAAGAAATTGCAAAAGAAATTGGTAAATATTTAGAGACAAATAAAATAAGAACACAAAATATCAAAACCTACAGGAAGCAGTGAAAGCAGTATCGAGGGGGAAATTTATAGCTCTAAATGCATACATTAAAAAGGAAGAAAGAACTAAAATCAAATAACTAATAGATCAATTGAAGAAGCTAGAGAATGATCAACAAACTAACCCTAAAGCAAGTGCAGAAAAGAAATAACAAGGATTAAAGCGGAAATAAATTATAAAAAGAACAACAAAAAAATTAGAACGAATAAATAAAACCAAAAGTTGGTTCTTTGAGAACATCAACAAAACTGACAAACCCTTAGCTAGACTGACTGAGTCAAAAAGAGAGAAGACCCAAATAAACAAAATAATAAATGAGAAGGGGGACATTTCTGTGGATCCCAAAGAAACTTTAAAAATCATAAGATGATACTATGAACAACTGTATGCCAACAAACTAGACAGTTTAGAGGAAATGGATATTTTCCTTGAAACACATAAACAGCATAGACTGACCCAAGAAGAAATAGAGAGACCTCCACAAATCAATAACAAGTAAAGAGAGCCAATCAGTCATCAAAAAGCTTCCTACAAATAAAAGCCCAGGGCCAGATGGCTTAACAGGGGAATTTACCAGACTTTCCAAAAAGAACTGATACCATTCCTCCTCCAACTCTTTCAAAACATTGAAGGAAAGGGAACACTACCTAAACATTTTACGAAGCTAACGTCACTCTAATACCAAAACCAGATAAAGATGTTACAAGAAAGGAAGACTACAGGCCAATCTCCCTAATGAATATAGATGCAAAAATTCTCAGCAAAATGCTTGCAAATCAAATCCAAAGACCCAGTTAAATAAGTATACACCACAATCAAGTGGGGTTCATCCCACGCATGCCAAGGATGGTTCAACATAAGGAAATCATTCAATGTAATACACACATTAACAAATCGAAAGGGAAAAATCAAGTATCGTCTCAATAGATGCTGGAAAACATTCAAAAAAAATTCAGCATCTTTTTTTGATAAAAACACTTCAAAAGGTAGAAATTGAAGGAAACCCACTCAATATGATAAAGCACATATATGAAAAACCCAAAGCCAGCATAGTACTCAACAATAAGAGACTGAAAGCCTTCCCCCTAAGATCAGGAATGAGACAAGGGTGCCCGCTGTCACCACTATCATTCAACATTGTGCTAGAAGTTCTAACCAGAGAAGTCCAGCAAGACAAAGAAATTAAAGATATCCAAATTGGAAACAAAGAAGTAAAACTGTCATTATTTGCAAATGACACGACATTTGGAAAATCCTGAGAAATCAATAACATAGCTACTTGAGCTAATAAACAAATTCAGCAACATGGCGGGATAAAAGATTAATGTGCAAAAGTCAGTAATGTTCCTATACACTAGAAGTGACCTAACGGAAGAGACACTCAGGAAAAAAATCCACTCACAATAGCAACTAAAAAAAGCAAGTAACTAGGAATAAAACTAACAAAGGAGGTAAAAGACCTCTACACAGAAAACTACATAACTTTACTAAAAGAATTAAAGAGATGGAAAGATATTCCACGTCCATGGATAGGAAGGCTAAACATCGTTAAGATGTCAATCCTACCGAAACTAATCTACAGATTCAACACAATGCCAATCAAAATTCCAACAACTTACTTTGCAGACTTGGAAAAGCTAGTTATCAAATTTATTGGAAGGGAAAGGGGCCTCAAATTGCTAAAAACATTCTAAAAAAGAAAAACAAAGTGGGAGGATTTACACTTTCTGACTTTGAAGCCTAACTTAAAGCCACAGTAGTCAAAATAGCATGGTATTGACGCAAAGATAGATATGTGGATCAATGGAATTAAACTGAGAATTCAGAAATAGACCCCCAGATCTATGGTCGACTGATTTTTAACAAAGCTTACTAAACTGGGACAGAACAGTCTCTTCAACAAATGGGGCTGGAAGAACTAGATATTCATATCCAAAAGAATGAAAGAGGACCCCTACTTCACACCCTGTACAAAAATTAACTCAAAGTGGATCAAAGACCTCAATATAAGAGACAGTACCATAAAACTCCTAGAAGATAATGCAGGGAAACATCTTCAAGACCTAGTATAAGGAGGTAGCTTCTTTTTTTTTTTTTTTTTTAATTCAGTTTTATTGAAATATATTCACAAACCATACAGTCATCCATGGTATACAATCAACTGTTCACAGTATGATCATATAGTTATGTGTTCATCAACACAATCTATTTCTGAACATTTTCCTTACATCAGAAAGAATCAGAATAAGAATAAAAAATAAAAGTGAAAAGAGAATACCCAAACCATCCCCCCATCCCACCCTATTTGTCATTTAGTTTTTACTCCCATTTTTCTACTGATTTTTTTTCAATTTTTTAACTTTGTTTATCAAAAAATTAAAAACAAACAGGCAAACAACAACCAAAAAAACCCCACAACATTTCAAACAAAGCAATGGATTAAGGAAAACAAATAACCTAAAATAACTACTTTGCTTCCAATATGTTCCTACCATACCCCAAGAAAATTAATAAACCATGTCCAAACAGAGGAGTAAGAAAAACAAATAATCTAAAATAACTACATTGCTTCCAACATGTTCCTACCATACCCCAAGAAAATTAACAACCCCTAAAAAAACAAAGGAATAAGAGAAAAAAAAAAACCTAAAATAACTCTATTGCTTCCAACATGATCTTACTATATCCAAGTTTACAAACCATAATCATTCCTGAGCATTCCCATAACATTGAGATTACCCTCCATAGTTTATCTGTTCTTCTTAGATTATCATTCCCCCTCCACTAATTGGTATCTCTAGGTCCCCTACATTCTACAGTATAAAACATTGTACATTTTTCACAGAATTCACATTAGTGGTAACATACAATATCTCTCTTTTTGTGCCTGGCTTATTCTGCTCAACATTATGTCTTTTTTTTTTTTTTTTTTAATCTTCATTTTATTGAGATATATTCATATACCACGCAGTCATACAAAACAAATCGTACTTTCGATTGTTCACAGTACCATTACATAGTTGTACATTCATCACCCAAATCAATCCCTGACACCTTCATTAGCACACACACAAGAATAACAAGAATAATAATTAGAGTGAAAAAGAGCAATTGAAGTAAAGAAGAACACTGGGTACCTTTGTCTGTTTGTTTCCTTCCCCTATTTTTCTACTCATCCATCCATAAACTAGACAAAGTGGAGTGTGGTCCTTATCGCTTTCCCAATCCCATTGTCACCCCTCATAAGCTACATTTTTATACAACTGTCTTCGAGATTCATGGGTTCTGGGTTGTAGTTTGATAGTTTCAGGTATCCACCACCAGCTACCCCAATTCTTTAGAACCTCAAACGGGTAGTCTAAAGTGTGCGTAAGAGTGCCCACCAGAGTGACCTCTCGGCTCCTTTTGGATTCTCTCTGCCACTGAAGCTTATTTCATTTCCTTTCACATCCCCCTTTTGGTCAAGAAGATGTTCTCCGTCCCACGATGCCAGGTCTACATTCCTCCCCGGGAGTCATATTCCACGTTGCCAGGGAGATTCACTCCCCTGGGTGTCTGATCCCACGTAGGGGGGAGGGCAGTGATTTCACCTTTCAAGTTGGCTTAGCTAGAGAGACAGGGCCACATCTGAGCAACAAAGAGGCATTCGGGAGGAGGCTCTTAGGCACAACCATAGGGAGGCCTAGCCTCTCCTTTGCAGCAACCGTCTTCCCAAGGGTAAAACCTGTGGTAGAGGGCTCAACCCATCAAACCACCAGTCCCCTATGTCTGTGGTCCTGTTAGCAACCATGGAGGTGGGGTAGGCGAATACCCCTGCATTCTCCACAGGCTCCTCAAGGGAGCACTACATCTTTTTTTTTTCTTGTTTTTCTTTTTTCTTTTTCTTTTTTTTTTTTAACTTTCCCTTCTTTTTTAAATCAACTGTATGAAAAAAAAGTTAAAAACAAAACAAACATACAATAAAAGAACATTTCAGAGACCATAACAAGGGAGTATGAAAAAGACAACTAACCTAAGATAACTGCTTAACTTCCAACATGTTCCTACTTTACCCCAAGAAAGTTACCTAATATAGCAACATTTCTGTGAACTTGCTCCTACTATATCCATCAGAAATTAACAGACCATAGTCATTCCTGGGCATCCCCAGAATGTTAAATAGCTTATCTGTTCTTCTTGGATTATTGTTCCCCCTTCCTTAATTGCTCTCTATTGCTAGTTCCCCTACATTCTACATTATAAACCATTTGTTTTACATTTTTCAAAGTTCACATTAGTGGTAGAATATAATATTTCTCTTTTTGTGCCTGGCTTATTTCGCTCAGCATTATGTCTTCAAGGTTCATCCATGTTGTCATATGTTTCACGAGATCGTTCTTTCTTACTGCCACGTAGTATTCCATCGTGTGTATATACCACATTTTATTTATCCACTCATCTGTTGAAGGACATTTGGGTTGTTTCCATTTTTTGGCAATTGTGAATAATGCTGCTATGAACATTGGCGTGCAGATATCTGTTCGTGTCACTGCTTTCCGATCTTCCGGGTATATACCGAGAAGTGCAATCGCTGGATCGAATGGTAACTCTATATCTAGTTTTCTAAGGAACTGCCAGACTGACTTCCAGAGTGGCTAAACCATTATACAGTCCCACCAACAATGAATAAGAGTTCCAATTTCTCCACATCCCATCCAGCATTTGTAGTTTCCTGTTTGTTTAATGGCAGCCATTCTAATCGGTGTTAGATGGTATCTCATTGTGCTCTTAATTTGCATCTCTCTAATAGCTAGTGAAGCTGAACATTTTTTCATGTGTTTCTTGGCCATTTGTATTTCCTCTTCAGAGAACTGTCTTTTCATATCTTTTGCCCATTTTATAATTGGGCCAACTGTACTATTGTCATTGAGTTGTAGGATTTCTTTATATATGCAAGATATCAGTCTTTTGTCAGATACATGGTTTCCAAAAATTTTTTCCCATTGAGTTGGCTGCCTCTTTACCTTTTTGAGAAATTCCTTTGAGGTGCAGAAACTTCTAAGCTTCAGGAGTTCCCATTTATCTGTTTTCTCTTTTGTTGCTTGTGCTTTGGGTGTAAAGTCTAGGAAGTGGCCGCCTAATACAAGGTCTTGAAGATGTTTTCCTACATTATCTTCTAGGAATTTTATGGTACTTTCTTTTATATTGAGATCTTTTGTCCATTTTGAGTTAATTTTTGTGTAGGGGGTGAGGTAGGGGTCCTCTTTCATTCTTTTGGATATGGATATCCAACTCTCCCAGCCCCATTTGTTGAAAAGACCATTATGACTCAGTTCAATGACTTTGGGGGCCTTATCAAAGATCAGCTGGCCATAGATCTGAGGGTCTATCTCCGAATTCTCAATTCGATTCCATTGATCTATATGTCTATCTTTGTGCCAGTACCATGCTGTTTTGGCAACTGTGGCTTTATAATAAGCTTCAAAGTCAGGGAGTGTAAGTCCTCCCACTTCGTTTTTCTTTTTTAGAGTGTCTTTAGCAATTCGAGGCATCTTCCCTTTCCAAATAAATTTGATAACTAGCTTTTCCAAGTCTGCAAAGTAGCTTGTTGGAATTTTGATTGGGATTGCATTGAATCTGTAGATGAGTTTGGGTAGAATTGACATCTTAATGACATTTAGCCTTCCTATCCATGAACATGGAATATTTTTCCATCTTTTAAGGTCCCCTTCTATTTCTTTTAGTAGAGTTATGTAGTTTTCATTGTATAGGTCTTTTACATCTTTGGTTAAGTTTATTCCTAGGTACTTGATTTTTTTAGTTGCTATTGAAAATGGTATCTTTTTCTTGAGTGTCTCTTCAGTTTGTTCATTTCTAGCATATAGAAACATTACTGACTTATGTGCATTAACCTTGTATCCCGCTACTTTGCTAAATTTGTTTATTAGCTCTAGTAGCTGTATCGTCTATTTCTCAGGGTTTTCTAGATATAAGATCATATCATCTGCAAACAATGACAGTTTTACTTCTTCTTTTCCAATTTGGATGCCTTTTATTTCTTTGTCTTGCCGGATTGCCCTGGCTAGCACTTCCAGCACAATGTTGAATAACAGTGGTGACAGCAGGCATCCTTGTCTTGTTCCTGATCTTAGAGGGAAGGCTTTCAGTCTCTCACCATTGAGTACTATGCTGGCTGTGGGTTTTTCCTATATGCTCTTTATCATGTTGAGGAAGTTTCCTTCAATTCCTACCTTTTGAAGTGTTTTTATCAAAAAGGGATGTTGGATTTTGTCAAATGCTTTTTCAGCATCTATTGAGATGATCAATTGATTTTTCCCTTTCGAGTTTTTAATGTGTTGTAATACATTGATTGTTTTTCTTATGTTGAACCATCCTTGCATGCCTGGAATGAACCCCACTTGGTCATGGTGTATGATTTTTTTAATGTGTCTTTGGATTCGATTTGCAAGTATTTTGTTGAGGATTTTTGCATCTATATTCATTAGGGAGATTGGCCAGTAGTTTTCCTTTTTTGTAGCATCTTTGCCTGGTTTTGGTATTAGATTGATGTTAGCTTCATAAAATGAGTTAGGTAGTGTTCCATTTTCTTCAATGTTTTGAAAGAGTTTGAGTAAGATTGGTGTCAGTTCTTTCTGGAAAGTTTGGTAGAATTCCCCTGTGAAGCCATCTGGCCCTGGGCATTTATTTGCGGGAAGATTTTTGATGACTGATTGGATCTCTTTGCTTGTGATGGGTTGGTTGAGGTCTTCTATTTCTTCTCTCTTCAGTCTAGGTTGTTCATATGTTTCCAGGAAATTGTCCATTTCCTCTACATTATCCAGTTTGTTGCCATACAGTTGTTCATAGTATCCTCTTATAATTTTTTTAATTTCTTCAGGATCTGCAGTTATGTCACCTTTTTCATTCATTATTTTGTTTATATGGGTCTTCTCTCTTTCTGATTTTGTCAGTCTAGCTAGGGGCTTGTCAATCTTGTTGATCTTCTCAAAGAACCAACTTTTGGTGATATTTATCCTCTCTATTGTTTTTTTGTTCTCTATGTCATTTATTTCTGCTTTAATCCTTGTTATTTCTTTTCTTCTACTTGGTTTAGGATTGGTTTGCTGTTCATTTTCTAGCTTCTTCAGTTGATCCATTAGTTCTTTGATTTTGGCTCTTTCTTCCTTTTTAATATATGCGTTTAGTGCTAAAAATTTCCCCCTTAGCACTGCTTTTGCTGCATCCCATAGGTTTTGGTATGTTGTGTTCTCATTTTCATTCGTCTCTATATATTTAGCAATTTCTCTTGCTATTTCTTCTTTAACCCACTGATTGTTTAGGAGTGTGTTGTTTAACCTCCAGGTATTTGTGAATTTTCTAAGTCTCTGATGGTTATTGACTTCTAATTGTATTCCATTGTGGTCAGAGAATGTGCTTTGAATAATTTCAATCTTTTTAAATTTATTGAGGCTTGTTTTATGTCCCAGCATATGATCTATTCTGGAGAAAGTTCCATGAGCACTAGAAAAGTATGTGTATCCTGGTGATTTGGGATGTAAGGTCCTGTATATGTCTGTTAAATCTAATTCATTTATCAGATTGTTTAGGTTTTCAATTTCCTTATTGGTCTTCTGTCTGGTTGATCTATCTATAGGAGAGAGTGATGTGTTGAAGTCTCCCACAATTATTGTGGAAACATCAATTGCTTCCTTTAGTTTTGCCAGTGTTTCTCTCATGTATTTTGTGGCACCTTGGCTGGGTGCATAGACATTTACGATTGTTATTTCTTCTTGCTGAATTGCCCCTTTTATTAGTACGTAGTGGCCTTCTTTGTCTCTCAAAACATCCCTGCATTTGAAGTCTATTTTATCTGAGATTAATATTGCTACACCTGCTTTCTTTTGGCTGTAGCTTGCATGAAATATTTTTTTCCATCCTTTCACTTTCAGTTTCTTTGTGTCCCTGTGTCTAAGATGAGTCTCTTGTATGCAACATATTGATGGTTCATTTTTTTTGATCCATTCTGCGAATCTATAGCTCTTAATTGGGGAGTTTAATCCATTTACATTCAACGTTATAACCGTGAAGGCATTTCTTGAATCAGCCATCTTATCCTTTGGTTTATGTTTGTCATATTTTTCCCCTCTGTCTATTAATATCCTTTATTGTACCCATACCGAATCTCTTTAGTACTGAACCTTTCTCCAAGTCTCTCTGTCCTTTCTTTGTTTCTCTGTCTGTAGGGCTCCCTTTAGTATCTCCAGTAGGGCAGGTCTCTTGTTAGCAAATTCTCTCAGCATTTGTTTGTCTGTGAAAAATTTAAGCTCTCCCTCAAATTTGAAGGAGAGCTTTGCTGGATAAAGTATTCCTGGCTGGAAATTTTTCTCACTCAGAATTTTAAATATATCGTGCCACTGCCTTCTTGCCTCCATGGTGGCTGCTGAGTAGTCACTACTTAGTCTTATGCTGTTTCCTTTGTATGTGGTGAATTGCTTTTCTCTTGCTGCTTTCAGAACTTGCTCCTTCTCTTCTGTGTTTGATAGTGTGATCAGTATATGTCTCAGAGTGGGTTTATTTGGATTTATTCTATTTGGAGTTCGCTGAGCATTTATGATTTGTGTATTTATGTTGTTTAGAAGATTTGGGAAGTTTTCCCCAACAATTTCTTTGAATACTCTTCCTAGACCTTTACCCTTTTCTTCCCCTTCTGGGACACCAATGAGTCTTATATTCGGACGTTTCATATCATCTATCATATCCCTGAGGTCCATTTCGATTTTTTCAATTTTTTTCCCCATTCTTTCTTTTATGCTTTCATTTTCCATTCTGTCATCTTCCAGGTCACTGATTCGTTGTTCAACTTCCTCTAGTCTTGTACTATGAGTGTCCAGAATCTTTTTAATTTGGTCAACAGTTTCTTTAATTTCCATAAGATCATCCATTTTTTTATTTAGTCTTGCAATGTCTTCTTTATGCTCTTCTAGGGTCTTCTTGATTTCCTTTATCTCCCGTACTATGGTCTCATTGTTCATCTTTAGTTCTTTGAGTAGCTGCTCTAGGTGCTGTGTCTCTTCTGGTCTTTTGATTTGGGTGCTTGGGCTTGGGTTATCCATATCGTCTGGTTTTTTCATATGCTTTATAATTTTCTGTTGTTTTTGGCCTCGTGGCATTTGCTGAACTTGATAGGGTTCTTTCAGGATTTGTAGACCAATTGAAGTCCTTATCTCTAATTTATCAGATCCACAGCTTCGTGGACTACACTTTCTCTAACTAACCAGCAGGTGGCGTCCACGAGCCACCTGTTCTCCACAAGCCAGTTCTCCCCTGCTTAGCCTTTTTGGTGAGTGGGGGAGTGAGTCTTGTGGGGTCCAATTGGTGTACCAAGCTTGCGTGTGTAGTTGGTGTTGCCTGCCCTGTATATGGGGCGTGTTTCTGGGCAGTCAGGGAGGGGGGGGTGGCTCTAACAATCAAATCTCCCTGGTGATCCTAGAGTTTTAAAGCTGCTGCAATAGTCTAATCCTTCAGTTCAGTCCTGCCACAGTTTGTCTCTGCCGCTGACCCACAGGTCCTTGGTATTGGCGTATGGCTCCTGAGACTTGCAAGTGGGCCCCTCTTCCAGGCCGTGCACCCCGGGTCCTCTGTTGAGGGATGACTGTGCTATGTCACAGGTGAGTGCCGTCCCCCCAGGGCAGTTCTGGGCTGCTGGGCTGTGTAGGGAGGCTCCCAGTCTGCTGAAATGATGGCTGAATGGGGCTTTGTTAATTCACACTGCTCTACCTTCCAAACTCTGGGACAATCAGCTGAGGTTGCAGGGAAGGCTAATGTCCACGCCCAGTTTTGTGGTGTGTGCCTGTTATTTGAAGCACTTCCGTCACACTGGGTTGTCTGGGGCAGTTCTGGGCTATGGGGCTGGTGATGGGCAGGAGTGTTTCCTGTCCACCAGGATGATGGCTGTGAGCGGACACCCCCCTTTTCTTGGGAAGTTGTGGTGTTTAGTCAATTTTCTCAGCCACTGGATTATTGCGTTTTGTCTCAGAGCTCTCCTAGTTCTGCTCTTGACTTGACCTGCCCAAATAGTAAGTCTTTGAAGCTTTCTGTATTGGGCTTCTTTGAGTAATTGTTTTAGAAAAAGAAAAAAGGATTAAAAAAAAAAAACAAAAAACGGGCCCTCCTCAGAGATCTAATGGGTTATTGAAATGCTAAGAGACAAAGCAACCAGGGCCATTAAGGAAAGGTCCACAGGGCAGAGAGATCAGCTTTTCTTCGGGATTTGCATATGCGCCTCAGGGCCCTTCCCCTTTCTATGTTCACCAGAACTCCAAAAATCCTCCGCTTTTATTTTGGAGTTTTTCGTGTTGTTTTTTTTCTATGCCTGTCTCCTCTCTGCTGGGCTGGCTGCTCTCAGATTCTCTGGTGTCTGGTCTCAGTCTATCTATGTTTGGAGTTTGGATCAGTAGAATGAGTTTCCGATAAGGGCTGCCACTGCAGTTCTCCCTTCTCCTTCCCGGAGCTGACAGCCCCTCCTCCCCCGGGACCGAGCCTGGCAGGGAGGGGCGCAGGTCCCCTGGCCGCAAAAACTCACAGATTTTGCCGATCTCAGCAGTTCCACGTTTTCATGAGTGTTGTATGAAGTATGCCCAAAGTCAGATTCCTCTGTGGTGTCCAGTCCACGCAGTTCCTGGCTTTCTACCTACTTTCCTGGAGGAGTAACTAAAACATACAGCTCACCAGTCTGCCATCTTGCCCCGCCTCCTCAGGAGGTAGCTTCTTAGACCTTGCACCCAAAGCACAAGAAATGAACAAAAAAACAGATAAATGGGAATTCCTCAAAATCAAAAGCTTCTGTACCTCAAAGGAATTTGTCAAAAAGGTGAAAAAGCAGCCATCACAACAGGAGAAAATATTTGGAAACCATGTATCTGATAAGAGACTGATATGCTGCATATGTAAAGAAATCCTACAACTCAATGACAGTAGTACAAACAGCTCAATTATAAAATGGGCAAAATATATGAAAAGACATTTCTCCGAATAGCAAATACAAACGGCTAAAAAAATCCCTTAAAAAATGTTCATCTTCACTAGCTATTAAGGAATCAAGACCACAATGAGATATCATCTCACACCAGTAAGAATGACTGCCATTAAACAAACAGGAAACTAAAAACACTGGACAGGATGTGGAGAAACTGGAACACTTATTCATTGCTGGTGGGACTCTATAATGGTACAGCTGCTGTGGAAGACAGTTTGGTCGTTCCACAGAAAACTAGATATCAAGTTACACTACAATCCAGCAACTTCACTTCTTGGTATATACCCAGAAGACATGAAAGCAGTGACATGAACAGACATTTGCATACCAATGTTCACAGCAGCACTGTTCACAATTGCCAAGAGAAGGAAACAATCCAAGTGTCCTTTAACATTTAAGTGGATCAACAAAATGTGGCATATACATACCGTGGAACACTATGCAGCAATAAGAAGGAAGAAGGTCTTGAAACATAAAACATGAATGAATCTTGAAGACATAATGTTGAGTGAAACATCCAGACACAAAAGGAGAGATATCGTATGTTACCACTAATGTGAACTCTGTGAAGAATGTAAAATAAATGCCTTATAATGTAGAACACAGGGGACTAAGAGACAGACAGAAGCTAGCAAAGGGGGAATGATAATCTAATATGTATAGATATGATAATGAGGGTGAAGTTAATGGTATGATATTGGACAGGTGTGATTATCGTTCATTAATGGGATTATAAGTATCAGTGCCACATTAAAGGTGAACATGTTCAAAAGTGGTTGTTTAAAGACATGTAACCCACAGACAGGGTAGCACTAAAAACATAAATAAGTGTTAACATGATATACTTAGAAAGCATGACACTGGTACAAAGAGTTAACAACAGAGTGGTATATTGAAAAACTACCCATTACATATTATAGACTGTATTTAATAGAATATCTTACCTCCACTACACTAAACTAGGGATGAATAATTAGTGGCTGATAAGAGCTCTGGGATGCTTTATGTTATGCTATTTGTTTAAAATTGAGAATGATGATTATTATACAACTAAGTGATGATAATGTGAGAAACTGACTATTTATCTTGGGACAGAATATATGTTTTGTGAAATTAGGAACCCACTACTTAATAAATCAGGCCCTCAGTCTTGAGGCTTTCTCTTGTGAAACTTAGTGCTATAAATTGGAGGCTAAGCCTTCCTATAATTATGCCTAAGGCGCACCTCCAGAGAATCTCTTTTGTTGTTCAGATGTGGCCTTTCTCTCTCTAATCCAAACTCAGAAAATAAATTCATTAACCTCCCCCCACCAACACTGGACATGACTCCCACCTAGATATCCCAAATGGCCACACCACAGTATGACATTTCCTCACCAACAGTAGTTCCTAAAAATACCTAGGTCCCTATCTGAGATTCTATAAAAGATTCACTCACTAAGCTTTCTCTGAAGAACTTAAATCCACCAGAGTGTTCCTATGACAGACAAGCCCTAAAACCCATAGGCAACAGCCTCTTCAAGAACAACAGTCAGATGCAGCCCCCTTCCCCATAATGTTGACACCCCTTTCCAATATGAACAAGTTAGGGTGGTCACTGCCTAGACACCCCTGAAGATCAAGAAAGTGATTAAACAAGTGGAAGGGGCAGCAACAGACAAGATAGGATTTAACAAAGAATTACAAATACTGAAACTTTATATAAATATATATATATATATAGGTATATATATGCATGTATGTATATGTTTAGATGCTAGGTATTAGAATAGCTAGAAGGAAATAACTGAAATGGTGGCTCTGTAACCTATAACACTCTTTGAAATTTACTCTATAGCAATTTGTTGAATTGTGCTTTGAAAGTTTTCACCTTTCCGTATATATCCTGTATTTAACAATACGGAAAGAACTGAAACTGTGAAACTGTAACCCCAAATGGTTTTTTGAAATTAACTATAAAAATGTTTGTTGAGCTGTACTTTGAAAGTTAACAACTTTCTATATATATGCTATATTTTACAATAATGGAAATAGCTGAAATTGTGGAACTGTGACCCGTAACATTCTTTGAAATTTGCTCTCTACTTGTTAAATCTTATTTTGAAAGTTATCACTGTCATATATATATGTTAAAGTTCACAATAAAAGAAGTATAAAATTTTTTTAAAAACCTATATGAAATTGTAAGAATATTAAACCTGAAAAACACTATACTATTTGGTTCAAAACAAATTTTTGTAATGTTTTAATCACACTACATGAACTCTGCATCTATGTGAACTACATCACAATTGCTAGCACAGAATAAAAACTTGCTTTGTTAAATGAAACCCATTAAGAGCACTACATTAGTAATATTCAGACTTAAGCAATCTTGAAAATCAATAGAATTTTGATTAAGAAAAAAAGCAAACAACCTTTCAAAACTAACCTGTGTTTTCCCAAGAAGTCGATAAGCTTGCTGAACTTTGGTATAATGGTTAATGTCAAAATACTTGCAGATCTTGGAAAGCGCTACATCCAACTGTTCCTAGGCAGTTAAAAGAGGAAGCAAGAAGTGGTTAAGGAATCATGTTTTCCACCAATGAGGAGAAAACATTAAGTCTAATTTCTCACTTTTAATTCATATCTAAATACAACTAGTATCACACCGGATTTAGGAGTCAAAACATTTAACTAAAATTATAAATAAATAGGAATTATCATTTATTAGAAACTTAAATCAAGTTTATTGAGATATTATTAACATTGGAGTTTATAAAAACCCATGACTACTGTTTAAATGGATACAAAATAAGTATAATAATCGCTTAAGGAATTTTATTTTTTTTTTTATTTTTATGTAAGTTTATGTTTCCTGAAGCATTCCTAAAACCTTAATTTATAGGAACTGAATTAGTGGAACTAATGAAAAACAATAAAACAATTCTGTGATTACTGAAAAGTAATTCCCAAGAAAATTTCATTGTTCTTAAAAGCACACACCTCTCAACATATAAGCTTTTATATCTAAACCTACTGACTTTGTTTATGAGTTTTTACTTCAAGGAGTTCATTTTAAAATAATAATTTTCTACAAATTTTTATTTACACACTATAGTGTGTATTAAGGGTAAGTATGTGATTCTTGATGATGATTATATAACTACATAGCTTTTATCATGTGACTGTATGATTGTGAAAACCTTGTGACTGACACTCACTTTATCCAGTGTATGGGCAGATGGGTAATAAAATAAAGACAAAAAATATATAAATAATAGGAGGGATAAGCAATATGGGATATTTCGGGTACTCTTTTTTATTTTTTTCTTTATTTTGGAGTAAGGAAAATGTTCTAAAATTGATGAACAACTATATGATGATACAGTGCACCACTGATTATATACTTTGGATGGATTATTTGGTGTGCGAATATATCTCAATAAAATATATAGTATGTGAATATATCTCAATAAAATTGCATTTGAAAAAAGAGTAAGTTTCTGAGCTTTCAACAGAAAACCCTCACGAAAAATATTCAGGGGATTGTTTACTTACAGCATTTTCAAAACAGTTGTTATGCTTTTTATAATTAGCAAGTATTTGCATTCATGATCAAAAGCTACTTTCACAAAAGGTCATTAGAAAGTCCAGCTTCAACATTCTTATCAAGAAAACAATAATACAAATATTAGAAGAAACCAAATTTTTATTAAATTTATTTCAATAAATACTCTACTTTGCAAAGACTGCTAAGAAAAGAGACAAACTCTGAATATCTGTAGGAGGAAAAGCAAGGTTTCATGTTCACAATGACATAACTTTTCTTTGCCAGTTACTACATTTTTCATGAAATATATGAGATACTATTATTAAGCTTAAGAATTTAGGAGACTTTTCATCACCTAGAAGTTATTCTTAAGGAAATCAATTCACTAAACTAAAAAGGAGAAGCAATTGGTAAAAAAAATTAATACGTGGAAAATATTGTGGCTATAATTTATATAATGAGGACACACCTACAACCAACAGTTTGGGGATTTTCCTGGAAATGGTGATATTTTCAAATATTGTTTGCAGTTCCATGACGCCAAAAGTATCAGTGAGTTTGCAAGCAGATTAACATTAATTTGGCCATGCACAGATATTCCAAACAAAAAACAATGGAAACACTGGTAATAATGATAATATGGGAGCCAAAATATACAGTACACCAATGCCATTCAAAAGCTCTAAAAAGAGAAAGCCATTTAAATCACAATGTAACCCTTCTTACCTCAATTTGTTCTAAAGTATCTTGCAGCTTTGAATTCAGTTCACTATTTAATAAAACAGAATGTTAGACAAATCTATCTTTAAAACAAACTAAGAGGTAAGTATAGACCAACAGAATAAATACTCAGTAAATTAAAAAATAAACATTATGAGCGATAAGTCTTAGCCTTGCTGCTGATTCTACAGCTGCCATTTGGAAATACTTCTATGCTCTTAATTCCAATGGAATTTAAAAGATATTTCATACACACACACACTTACACACACACACACACAAACTTAAAATTGCACTTAAAAAAAAACTCTGAAAGACTAAACCAAAATTAATTGAAAATGGTTACTTTTGAGAAGGAGGGAACAGAGTGAGGTGACAGATAAGGAAGCAAGATAAAACTGAACATACATTGTTTTATATTTTTGACTCGAACCATACAAATATTTTTCTTAATTAAAAATTAAAGTCATTAAGTTAAAAAAAAAAGAGGAATTCCTAAAATGAAACAAAAAACTATGTATCAAAATGGTGGAAGAATTACTTCTAAAAGCACAGTAATTTTCCTACATATTCCTAATGCAATACATCTAAATATTATCACTTAAAAATTATAAATAATAAGCATATATTGAATATATAATACATATTAATTGTTAATTATGTTAATGTCATCAAGACCAAAGACTTTTGGCATAAGAATAAAGAATATAAAATAAATACAAAATAAAATTGTAAAGTAATTAGAAGTTTCTACATGAATTAATGACTGATTTTCTTTCTAAAAGAATAAATATTACCTAGCTCAGTCTGCTGAAAGGCCATAATGACCAAGCAGCTATTAGGATCCCTATATTACAGTCCCTAAATACTATTATCTAATAAAACAAGCCAGAGCTCTTTGGCAAAATGGCTAATTTTAGATCTGGAGCAAAAATATTATAAAATAAGCCAGGATGTATTACTTTGAAAAAAAACAAAGCTATCAAAATAATGTGAAGCTGATCACAAACATCTGATAAAAGACCATCAACAAAACCTAGAGCAAACACCATACTTAATGGTGAAACATTACCAGCTTTTCCCCTGAGACTAGAAACAGTCAGGGATACCTCCATCACCATTTCCATTCAACATTATACTGTAGGTACTAGACAGTGCAACAAGATAAGAAAAAGAAATAATAAAGAAGGGAAGAAAGAGTCATTATTAGCAGCAATGGAATTGTGTGGGTAGAAAATCCTAAAGATCTATAGCTAAAACTAGGAATTTAATAATTAAAAATTGATAACAAGGTCACCAGATAAAAAGTAAAATTTCAAAAATAAAATTAATTTCTATGTATTAAGAACAAAAAATTACAAATGGAATTTTTTTTACATATCATTTATAATAGCATTAAAGAAACCAAATTCCTGGGAATGAGTCTAACAAAACGTAAGCAAGACTTCTACGCACAAAACAATACTGAGCAAAAATAAAGATGACTTAATACCGTGGAACTATATACCATGTTAGTAGATTAAAACCTTTAATATTCTTAAGATACCCATTCTCACCAAAATGACCTCTTATAATAATGGAAATTCTATTCAAATTCCTAATAGGCTTTTCTTTTTAATTTGTACAATTTTTTTTAATTTATAGAACCAGACAAGCCGCTTCTCCAATTTATAAGGAAAATCAAAGGGCCAAGAATAGCCAAGACAATCTTGAAGAATAAAAACAAAGTTGGAAGATTTATACTATCAAATAGATAAGGGCTTATTATAAAGGTACAGCAATGAGACAGTGGTATTGAAATAAGGATCCACAAACAGACCAGAAGAACAGAATACAAATAAACTATATCCTTTGCCAAGGAACAGTGTAAGATTCATCTGTTATTAGAAAAATTAAATTCTCTAACCAGGCTTATACTTGGAAAATGGCCCACATCCACAGATAAAACTTAAGAGAAAACTTGTAGGTCAGACCTCATATTTTTCCTTAAAAAATGATTCTGGCAAAACTACTGCCCAGGAAAGAAGGAAGGGAGAGAGAGAGAGGGAGGGAGGCAGGAAGCTAAAGGTCCCAAAATAATACCCCAAAAAGGCAACCACGCCAGTTTCTCTCCACCAGTGTCAAAACCATTACAGTAAAAGAAGAGGCCACATTTGGAACCATTAAAGTCACAGAAGAAAACACAGATTTTTTTTTTTTTAATAATCTCAGAAAACCTGGATTTCATAACATAAAACAATGGTGAATTCGTTTTTTAAATTTCTATTATCGCAAACATATACATGAATATATATAAATAGACATACACTCTCCAACAAATAGATAAGAAAAGATTAGCAATCAATAGGAGAATGGGAAAAGAATATGGGCAATTCACAGGAAAAGGAAATAGGTAACTCAAAAACTTGGAAAATATAGTTAACCTTGCTGAAAATAAACGCAATGTAAATTAAAACCACAATAATGTATTCCTTACTCTTCAGTTTGGCAAAAACCAAAATGTCTGAAAACATTTGGGATTGTTGTGGGTTTGGGAAAACAGACTTTCTCTTATCCTGGTGGTGGGAGTGAAAAGAGAGAATAACTATCAAACTTTAAAGGCACATATCCTCTGACCATTAGTCTCTTGGACTAACCTCCAAGATACATTTACAGTTAAGAAAAAATCGTTAAGATATAGATAACTGGGCCACTGTGCTACCCAAAGCACAGAGTCATCATTAACATAGTAGTTTATGTTAGGCAGGGAAGAGGACAAGGAAAGAGAAGAATACACATCTGCAAACGCTGATACATACAGACTACTTCTAAAAAGACAGAATAAAAATTGTATCTGAGAAGAGTAACAAGGTAGTTGGGGGCCATGGCTGACATCTCTAAATTATACAATATGAAATTATTTCTGATATCTCATATCTGATATACCAAAACTTAATAAAACTATACCCTTTAAAATATTTTCCAAACACCCATGAAAAATAGTATATTTTTCCTGTTATAGTTGCAAGTATATTTTTCTAGTCTTTAAAAAAATAAGTTCTTATATTTGAACTAACCTTTTTTGACCCAAATGCAAAAAGCTTCATTTTTTCATAGCCCATAACGGAACACAGAGAATCTGACCTAAGATACACAGAGTGGGACTTTAATTCTGTATGTGAACTCAACCTCTATGGGCCTAGATTTTCTCATCTGTTAAGTAAGTTGCACGATAAAATATCTAAGGAATCATAACTCATTCAACTCCACATAGTGCATAGGGAAAAGAAACGAAGAAAAAGAAGAAAGAAAAATTACTCAGAGCACAGGGTTTGAAGTCAAAGGGATCAGGCTAAGAATCCCAGCCACCCTGCTTACTAGCTGTGTGACCTTAAGCAAGGTACTTAATCTTTCTGAGCCTTTCCTCATCTATAAAATAGAAACAATAATATCTACTTCCTGGAGATTCAATGCAATAAGTTAAAAACAAAACAAACAAACAAACAAAAAAAAACAAAAAACAAAAAACCTTGCCTAGCAAATGGTAAAATTATTCAATTAACTAGGTTCAATTATGTGGAGTCACAGAGACTACAACTATAACTATTTCTCTGAATCCTCCTCTACTTCCAAGCTCTACTTCCATCATCCGCCACCTTCTCCAGACTTTTGGTCCATTATTTACTCTCTTTACTTGAATTTTAATTCTCTCCTCATCTCACTCCTTTCTCTCATCTGAAAAAGTAGACTCAAGCTTCATCCAGCCTTAAAAAGAATTCTTTTTTAAACCTTGCTTTGCTCTTAAGTTAACATTCCAATTTGTTCTTTCTTTAGCCAATAATTAGTACCTGGTTTGGAAATGAGCTAGAAAAAATTCCTTAATCTCTCTTTTTTTTTTTTTTTTAATCATTTTATTGAGATATATTCACATACCACGCAGTCATAAAAAACAAATCGTACTTTCGATTGTCTACAGTACCATTACATACTTGTACATTCATCACCTAAATCAATCCCTGACACCTTCATTAGCACACACACAAAAATAACAAAAAGAATAATTAGAGTGAAAAAGAGCAATTGAAGTAAAAAAGAACACTGGGTACCTTTCTCTGCTTGTTTCCTTCCCCAATTTTTCTACTCATCCATCCCTAAACTAGACAAAGTGGAGTGTGGTCCTTATGGCTTTCCCAATCCCATTGTCACCCCTCATAAGCTACATTTTTATACAACTGTCTTCGAGATTCATGGGTTCTGGGTTGTAGTTTGATAGTTTCAGGTATCCACCACCAGCTACCCCAATTCTTTAGAACCTAAAAAGGGCTGTCTAAAGTGTGCGTAAGAGTGCCCACCAGAGTGACCTCTCGGCTCCTTTTGGAATCTCTCTGCCACTGAAGCTTATTTCATTTCCTTTCACATCCCCCTTTTGGTCAAGAAGATGTTCTCCGTCCCACGATGCCGGGTCTACATTCCTCCCCAGGAGTCATATTCTACGTTGCCAGGGAGATTCACTCCCCTGGGTGTCTGATCCCACGTACGGGGGAAGGCAGTGATTTCACCTTTCAAGTTGGCTTAGCCAGAGAGAGAGGGCCACATCTGAGCAAAAAAGAGGCATTCAGGAGGAGACTCTTAGGCACAAATATAGGGAGGCCTAGCCTCTCCTTTGCAGCAACCGTCTTCCCAAGGGTAAAACTTATGGTAGAGGGCTCAACACATCAAACCACCAGTCCCCTATGTCTGTGGTCATGTTAGCAACCATGGAGGTGGGGTAGGCGAATACCCCTGCATTCTCCACAGGCTCCTCAAGGGGGCACTACATCTTTTTTTTTTTTTTCCTTGTTTTTCTTTTTTTTTTTTTTAACTTTCCCTTCTTTTTTAAATCAACTGTATGAAAAAAAATGTTAAAAAGAAAACAAACATACAATAAAATAACATTTCAAAGAGACCATAACAAGGGAGTAAGAAAAAGACAACTAACCTAAGATAACTGCTTAACTTCCAACATGTTCCTACTTTACCCCAAGAAAGTTACCTAATATAGCAACATTTCTGTGAACTTCTTCCTACTATATCCATCAGAAATTAACAGACCATAGTCATTCCTGGGCATCCCCAGAACGATAAATAGCTTATCTGTTCTTCTTGGATTATTGTTCCCCCTTCCTTAATTGCTCTCTACTGCTAGTTCTCCTACATTCTACATTATAAACCATTTGTTTTACATTTTTCAAAGTTCACATTAGTGGTAGCATATAATATTTCTCTTTTTGTGCCTGGCTTATTACGCTCAGCATTATGTCTTCCAGGTTCATCCATGTTGTCATATTTTTCACAAGATCGTTTCTTCTTACTGCCGTGTAGTATTCCATCGTGTGTATATACCACATTTTATTTATCCACTCATCTGTTGAAGGACATTTGGGTTGTTTCCATCTCTTGGCAATTGTGAATAATGCTGCTATGAACATTGGCGTGCAGATATCTGTTCGTGTCACTGCTTTCCGATCTTCCGGGTATATACCGAGAAGTGCAATCGCTGGATCGAATGGTAGCTCTATATCTAGTTTTCTAAGGAACTGCCAGACTGACTTCCAGAGTTGCTGAACCATTATACAGTCCCACCAACAATGAATAAGAGTTCGAATTTCTCCACATCCCCTCCAGCATTTGTAGTTTCCTGTTTGTTTAATGGCAGCCATTCTAACAGGTGTTAGATGGTATCTCATTGTGGTCTTAATTTGCATCTCTCTAATAGCTAGTGAAGCTGAACATTTTTTCATGTGTTTCTTGGCCATTTGTATTTCCTCTTCAGAGAACTGTCTTTTCATATCTTTTGCCCATTTTATAACTGGGGCAACTATACTATTGTCATTGAGTTGTAGGATTTCTTTGTATATGCAAGATATCAGTCTTTTGTCAGATACATGGTTTCCAAAAATTTTTTCCCATTGAGTTGGCTGCCTCTTTACCTTTTTGAGAAATTCCTTTGAGGTGCAGAAACTTCTAAGCTTGAGGAGTTCCCATTTATCTATTTTCTCTTTTGTTGCCTGTGCTTTGGGTGTAAAGTCTAGGAAGTGGCCGCCTAATACAAGGTCTTGAAGATGTTTTCCTACATTATCTTCTAGGAGTTTTATGGTACTTTCTTTTATATTGAGATCTTTGGTCCATTTTGAGTTAATTTTTGTGTAGGGGGTGAGGTAGGGGTCCTCTTTCATTCTTTTGGATATGGATATCCAACTCTCCCAGCCCCATTTGTTGAAAAGACCATTATGGCTCAGTTCAGTGACTTTGGGGGCCTTATCAAAGATCAGTCAGCCATAGATCTGAGGGTCTATCTCTGAATTCTCAATTCGATTCCATTGATCTATATGTCTATCTTTGTGCCAGTACCATGCTGTTTTGGCAACTGTGGCTTTATAATAAGCTTCAAAGTCAGGGAGTGTAAGTCCTCCCACTTCGTTTTTCTTTTTTAGAGTGTCTTTAGCAATTCGAGGCATCTTCCCTTTCCAAATAAATTTGATAACTAGCTTTTCCAAGTCTGCAAAGTAGGTTGTTGGAATTTTGATTGGGATTGCATTGAATCTGTAGATGAGTTTGGGTAGAATTGACATCTTAATGACATTTAGCCTTCCTATCCATGAACATGGAATATTTTTCCATCTTTTAAGGTCCCCTTCTATTTCTTTTAGTAGAGTTATGTAGTTTTCTTTGTATAGGTCTTTTACATCTTTGGTTAAGTTGATTCCTAGGTACTTGATTTTTTTAGTTGCTATTGAAAATGGTATCTTTTTCTTGAGTGTCTCTTCAGTTTGTTCATTTCTAGCATATAGAAACATTACTGACTTATGTGCATTAATCTTGTATCCCGCTACTTTGCTAAATTAGTTTATTAGCTCTAGTAGCTGTATCGTCTATTTCTCAGGGTTTTCTAGATATAAGATCATATCATCTGCAAACAATGACAGTTTTACTTCTTCTTTTCCAATTTGGATGCCTTTTATTTCTTTGTCTTGCCGGATTGCCCTGGCTAGCACTTCCAGCACAATGTTGAATAACAGTGGTGACAGCGGGCATCCTTGTCTTGTTCCTGATCTTAGAGGGAAGGCTTTCAGTCTCTCACCATTCAGTACTATGCTGGCTGTGGGTTTTTCCTATATGCTCTTTATCATGTTGAGGAAGTTTCCTTCAATTCCTACCTTTTGAAGTGTTTTTATCAAAAAGGGATGTTGGATTTTGTCAAATGCTTTTTCAGCATCTATTGAGATGATCAATTGATTTTTCCCTTTCGAGTTTTTAATGTGTTGTAATACATTGATTGTTTTTCTTATGTTGAACCATCCTTGCATGCCTGGAATGAACACCACTTGGTTATGGTGTATGATTTTTTAAATGTGTCTTTGGATTCGATTTGCAAGTATTTTGTTGAGGATTTTTGCATCTATATTCATTAGGGAGATTGGCCAGTAGTTTTCCTTTTTTGTAGCATCTTTGCCTGGTTTTGGTATTAGATTGATGTTAGCTTCATAAAATGAGTTAGGTAGTGTTCCATTTTCTTCAATGTTTTGAAAGAGTTTGAGTAAGATTGGTGTCAGTTCTTTCTGGAAAGTTTGGTAGAATTCCCCTGTGAAGCCATCTGGCCCTGGGCATTTATTTGTGGGAAGATTTTTGATGACTGATTGGATCTCTTTGCTTGTGATGGGTTGGTTGAGGTCTTCTATTTCTTCTCTGGTCAGTCTAGGTTGTTCATATGTTTCCAGGAAATTGTCCATTTCTTCTACATTGTCCAGTTTGTTGCCATACAGTTGTTCATAATATCCTCTTATAATTTTTTTAATTTCTTCAGGATCTGCAGTTATGTCACCTTTTTCATTCATTATTTTGTTTATATGGGTCTTCTCTCTTTTTGATTTTGTCAGTCTAGCTAGGGACTTGTCAATCTTGTTGATCTTCTCAAAGAACCAACTTTTGGTGATATTTATCCTCTCTATTGTTTTTTTGTTCTCTATGTCATTTATTTCTGCTTTAATCCTTGTTATTTCTTTTCTTCTACTTGGTTTAGGATTGGTTTGCTGTTCATTTTCTAGCTTCTTCAGTTGATCCATTAGTTCTTTGATTTTGGCTCTTTCTTCCTTTTTAATATATGCGTTTAGTGCTATAAATTTCCCCCTGAGCACTGCTTTTGCTGCATCCCATAGGTTTTGGTATGTTGTGTTCTCATTTTCATTCGTCTCTATATATTTAGCAATTTCTCTTGCTATTTCTTCTTTAACCCACTGATTGTTCAGGAGTGTGCTGTTTAACCTACAGGTATTTGTGAATTTTCTAAGTCTCTGATGGTTATTGACTTCTAATTGTATTCCATTGTGGTCAGAGAATGTGCTTTGAATAATTTCAATCTTTTTAAATTTATTGAGGCTTGTTTTATGTCCCAGCATATGATCTATTCTGGAGAAAGTTCCATGAGCACTAGAAAAGTATGTGTATCCTGGTGATTTGGGATGTAAGGTCCTGTATATGTCTGTTAAATCTAATTCATTTATCAGATTGTTTAGGTTTTCAATTTCCTTATTGGTCTTCTGTCTGGTTGATCTATCTATAGGAGAGAGTGATGTGTTGAAGTCTCCCACAATTATTGTGGAAACATCCATTGCTTCCTTTAGTTTTGCCAGTGTTTCTCTCATGTATTTTGTGGCACCTTGATTGGGTGCATAGACATTTACGATTGTTATTTCTTCTTGCTGAATTGCCCCTTTTATTAGTATGTAGTGGCCTTCTTTGTCTCTCAAAACATTCCTGCATTTGAAGTCTATTTTATCTGAGATTAATATTGCTACACCTGCTTTCTTTTGGCTGTAGCTTGCATGAAATATTTTTTTTCCACCCTTTCAGTTTCAGTTTCTTTGTGTCCCTGTGTCTAAGATGAGTCTCTTGTATGCAACATATTGATGGTTCATTTTTTTTGATCCATTCTGCGAATCTATGTCTTTTAGTTGGGGAGTTTAATCCATTTACATTCAACGTTATAACCGTGAAGGCATTTCTTGAATCGGCCATCTTATCCTTTGGTTTATGTTTGCCATATTTTTCCCTCTCTCTATTAATATCCTTTATTGTACCCATACCGAATCTCTTTAGTACTGAACCTTTCTCCAAGTCTCTCTGTCTTGTCTTTGTTTCTCTGTCTGTAGGGCTCCCTTTAGTATCTCCAGTAGGGCAGGTCTCTTGTTAGCAAATTCTCTCAGCATTTGTTTGTCTGTGAAAAATTTAAGCTCTCCCTCAAATTTGAAGGAGAGCTTTGCTGGATAAAGTATTCTTGGCTGGAAATTTTTCTCACTCAGAATTTTAAATATATCGTGCCACTGCCTTCTTGCCTCCATGGTGGCTGCTGAGTAGTCACTACTTAGTCTTATGCTGTTTCCTCTGTATGTGGTGAATTGCTTTTCTCTTGCTGCTTTCAGAACTTGCTCCTTCTCTTCTGTGTTTGACAGTGTGATCAGTATATGTCTCGGAGTGGGTTTATTTGGATTTATTCTATTTGGAGTTCGCTGAGCATTTATGATTTGTGTATTTATGTTGTTTAGAAGATTTGGGAAGTTTTCCCCAACAATTTCTTTGAATACTCTTCCTAGACCTTTACCCTTTTCTTCCCCTTCTGGGACACCAATGAGTCTTATATTTGGAGGTTTCATATTATCTATCATATCCCTGAGGTCCATTTCGATTTTTTCAATTTTTTTCCCCATTCTTTCTTTTATGCTTTCATTTTCCATTCTGTCATCTTCCAGGTCACTGATTCGTTGTTCAACTTCCTCTAGTCTTGTACTATGAGTGTCCAGAATCTTTTTAATTTGGTCAACAGTTTCTTTAATTTCCATAAGATCATCCATTTTTTTATTTAGTCTTGCAATGTCTTCTTTATGCTCTTCTAGGGTCTTCTTGATTTCCTTTATATCCCGTACTATGGTCTCATTGTTCATCTTTAGTTCTTTGAGTAGCTGCTCTAGGTGCTGTGTCTCTTCTGGTCTTTTGATTTGGGTGCTTGGGCTTGAGTTATCCATATCGTCTGGTTTTTTCATATGCTTTATAATTTTCTGTTGTTTTTGGCCTCGTGGCATTTGCTGAACTTGATAGGGTTCTTTTAGGGTTTGTAGACCTATTGAAGTCTTTATCTCTAATTTATCAGATCTACAGCTTCGTGGAGTACACTTTCTCTAACTAACCAGCACGAGCCACCTGTCCTCCACAAGCCAGTTCTCCCCTGCTTAGCCTTTTTGGTGAGTGGGGGAGTGAGTCTTGTGGGGCCCAATTGGTGTACCAAGCTTGCGTGTGTAGTTGGTGTTGCCTGCCCTGTATGTGGGGCATGTTTCTGGGCAGTCGGGGAGGGGGGGTGGCCCTATCAATCAAATCTCCCTGATGATCCTAGAGTTTTAACGCTGCTGCAATAGTCTAATCCTTCAGTTCAGTCCTGCCACAGTTTGTCTCTGCCACTGACCCACAAGTCTTTGGTATTGGCGTATGGCTCCTGAGACTTGCAAGTGGGCCCCTCTTCCAGGCCGTGCACCCCGGGTCCTCTGTTGAGGGATGACTGTGCTATGTCACAGGTGAGTGCCGTCCCCCCAGGGCAGTTCTGGGCTGCTGGGCTGTGTAGGGAGGCTCCCAGTCTGCTCAAATGATGGCTGAATGGGGCTTTGTTAATTCACACTGCTCCACCTTCCCAACTCTGGGACAATCAGCTGAGGTTGCAGGGAAGGCTAATGTCCACGCCCAGTTTTGTGGTGTGTGCCTGTTATTTGAAGCACTTCCGTCACACTGGGTTGTCTGGGGCAGCTCTGGGCTATGGGGCTGGCGATGCGCAGGAGTGTTTCCTGTCCACCAAGATGGTGGCTGTGAGCGGACACCCCCCTTTTCTTGGGAAGTTGTGGTGTTTAGTGAATTTTCTCAGCCACTGGATTATTGCCTTTTGTCTCAGAGCTCTCTTAGTTCTGCTCTTGACTTGACGTGCCCAAATTGAAAGTCTTTGAAGCTTTCTGTATTGGGCTTCTTAGAGTAATTGTTTTAGAAAAAGAAAAAAGGATTAAAAAAAAAAAGGGCCCTCCTCAGAGATCTAATGGGTTATTGAAATGCTAATAGACAAAGCAACCAGGGCCATTAAGGAAAGGTCCACAGGGCAGAGAGATCAGCTTTTCTTCGGGATTTGCATATGCGCCTCAAGGCCTGAGCTCCGCCCTTCCCCTATCTGTGTTCACCAGAACTCCAAAAATCCTCTGCTTTTATTTTGGAGTTTTTCGTGTTGTTTTTTTTTTTTTTCTATGCCTGTCTCCTCTCTGCTGGGCTGGCTGCTCTCAGATTCTCTGGTGTCTGTTCTCAGTCTATCTATGGTTGGAGTTTGGATCAGTAGAATGAGTTTCCGATAAGGGCTGCCACTGCAGTTCTCCCTTCTCCTTCCCGGAGCTGACAGCCCCTCCTCCCACGGGACTGAGCCTGGCAGGGAGGGGCGCAGGTCCCCTGGCCGCAAAAACTTACAGATTTCGCTGATCTCAGCAGTTCGACATTTTCATGAGTGTTGTATGAAGTATGCCCAAAGACAGATTGCTCTGTGGTGTCCAGTCCACGCAGTTCCTGGCTTTCTACTTACTTTCCTGGAGGAGTAACTAAAATATACAGCTCACCAGTCTGCCATCTTGCCCCGCCTCTCCCTTAATCTCTCTTACAACCTCAGCTGTGTAAGAGGTGTCTACACCTCAGAAAGGGGTTGTAATGCTACAAAAATAAATGCAAAATGTCCATCACAATGCCTTAGCGCTTAGAAGAGTTCAATACATCTCCACACCACATTCCCCCAACCCCCCTAAAAAAAAACCATTATCTCTTCTTCCCGCAGAGTTGCTTCTTCTCCCATGTTCCCCTTCTTGGTGCACAGCATCACTACCCACTCCATCAAAGCTGGAAATCTCAAGTCATCTTTATTTCTATCCTCTCTTCATATGTAACTGGTAAGCAAATTCTGATAATTCTACCATTTCATATCTAGCTACACTTCTTTCTCAATTCTGTGCCTGAACTCAAGAATTATCCACTTTTCCTTGAAATATCACAATAGCCTCCTAGTGAATCTCTGTGCAATGCACACACCCCAATCTTCAATCCAAATGCCACAGACCTACTATATACCAAACTGTGTACAACATCCTCCAAAAAGCTGTCAAGGATAGCTCTCTGAGCAGAGTTCTAACATCAGATTGGATTTGGTCAATGTTCCTGTTTGGTTTTGTAGGCAGTGTTTTCAGGAAGCTTGTATATGAAAGACTTTAGGTAAAATAAGTACTTTCCAGTCCCATGGGCCCTACCATTCCCTACTGACATCTTTCAGTTTCACATTTATGTTACCTGACTTGTTCCTAAAGCTGAGTTTGCAGCTACTAAGTAAAGCAGGGACAAAATCACATCAATCCCTGCTCTAAAACCTTTGGTGGCTCCCCATTAAAGACAAGATAAAGCCACACATTGGATGGCATGTAAGACACTTCACAATTAACTTCCTATCATTTTTCAATGCCTATAATTTAACCAAACAATGTATGCAACTCCCCAAACATACCACATATTTTCACACCTTCTGTTTTTAGGATAATGGTCACAATACCTAGAATAGTCCCTTCTTTCTCATTCATAAATATTCATCTATCTTTCCAGACTCTGGGAAGCCTTCCCCTGCTAATAGACAACACACTGTTTCACAACATTCTGTACATTGCAAACTATAATGCAGGAAGGACTATCTGTACTGTGTCCCCAAGGCAGAGACTGTAGCTTACTCCCCAGTGACTCCCCAGGACTGAATTCACTGCCTGACTCAGAGCAGGTACTCAATAAAATATTTGCTGTATCAAATTTGCAATGCAAAGAAAAATAGCAAAATTGTATTATTATCCCCTTAGTCCCTATTTCCTATCTCAATAAAGATAACTACAGAGATAGAAGAAAAGGGAGGAGAATGTTTTAGGAGAAAAAGAACCAAACCAGACTCTGGGTCTGTAAGTGCCTTACAGAAAGAGAAAAAGAAAGTTGAGTAGAGCTAAAGTCAGTTCCACTTCTCTATCACGTGGGGTTCAGAAGTTCACCCAAGGCCAAACCGAGAGACACAGAGATAAGCAGACAAGAACTTGGAATAATGAGTAATTCAGAACTGGCATTTGAGTTTGGAGGAAAAAGAAATATATCCAAATTCATTCTAAGGCGAAAGTAATTATTTTTTAGCTTCTCTAAGGTTATCATAAATCTAGATGTTATTTTTATTGCTGCTATTATTTATGGTTAAAATTTTTCTATATCCTAAGTATAAAGAATTAATGCAAACATGATAATGTAAACAACATGTCAGAAAATTCTAAATATAAAATCCATAAATCATAAAATTTTCTTTTATTAAAAATGCTTTCAAAATCCAGAACTGCTATTTAACAACAACTTACTGCTAATTAAACACATACATAAAAATCAAGAGTGTACATATTGACTGTACAACCTTTAAAGAAGAGCCCTTAAACATTATTTAGAAAAATGAATTCATGCCATTTCAGGCAATTAATTAAAGTATGTTAAAATGATCTTTTCACAAACACTTTGATAAATAAAAAAATACATTATGGTCAAAAAAATCAGTAAAACTAGATGGAAGACTAAGAGCTACTAAAAGCTATCTGCAAGCTGAATGGAATGAAACAAACTAATCTCTAGACCATTTTTACCATCACTACACACAAAATATTACAGATAACATATCCATAAATAATTAATAGTATTATTTTAAATAGCTGACCTTGTACTCACACACACAGAGAGACATGAGTCCTAGAAAAGTAGCATATAAAATAAAATTGTGTACAAATTTGACATACAGAGAAACAAGATGGTACAGAGGTAATTAGCATTTTAAAGATCTTTCCCTGGCCTCTAATTAACAAGCAATGTGATTTAAATCAAGTTCCTTAATATCTTCGGGAATCAGTTTCCTATATAACATTAGGTCAGATCTAAAGGGTTGCTTCCAGCTCTAAAGTCCCACGATTCTATTATATGCTAAATGCCAATTACCATGTCTTTGTATATGACTAAGTAAAGTACTAAAACTTCTAGAATAAATTTAAGCAAATAGATTTAACTCTCTATCACATGTCCTTTGGCTGGGTGGGATTCCAGGAGCTTCAATCTACTCACAGGTAACAGAGAATTTATCAATAGACTTCAGGAAAAATCTCCAACACTTTGATGCTAAGCCAACAAACTGGATTTACCCTGAAATGCCCACATGATTCTTCAAACCAGGTATCACCCGACTGCAACGGAACTCCTATAACCATTTTAGATTTGGATTTGCCCAGATTTCAGTCCTCACTCTGCTAATCCAGAACCCAAACACTACAGGGAAAGTTTATGAAGGATAATAAATGCTCAAAATATCCCCAAACCTTGGTGGATACCTGAAACTATCAAACTACAACCCAGAACCCATGAATCTCAAAGACAGTTGTATAATAATGTAGCTTATGAGGGGTGACAATGGGATTGGGAAAGCCATAAGGACCACACTCCACTTTGTCTAGTTTATGGATGGATGAGTAGAAAAATAGGGGAAGGAAACAAACAGACAAAGGTACCCAGTGTTCTTTTTTACTTCAATTGCTCTTTTTCACTCTAATTATTATTCTTGTTATTTTTGTGTGTGTGCTAATGAAGGTGTCAGGGATTGATTTAGGTGATGAATGTACAACTATGTAATGGTACTGTAAACAACCGAAAGTACGATTTGTTTTGTATGACTGCGTGGTATGTGAATATATCTCAATAAAATGATGATTAAAAAAAAAAATCCCCAAACCTGATGAATTCTGATTCTAAAGCAGGGATCAGGGAACACAGGCCAAATCTGGCCAACCAACTATTTCTCTAAATAAAGTTTTCTTGAAACAGAGCCATACCCATTTGTTTACATAATATCTGTTTATGGCTGCTTTCATGCTACAAGGGCAGTGTTGAATAACTGCCATAGATACCATATGGATTACAAAACCTAAAATATTTAATATCTGGACCCTTAAAGACAAACTTTGCTGACCTCTTTCTAGAATACTAGAAGAAGACTTTTAGTTGATCAAAATACTTATATATGTATATCATGTATTTATCAAATATTTTAACTAAAACTGTATAAATGTATTTCATTCACCCATTATTTGATTTAGAGTCAACATCTCTTCTTTGCACTTAATGGTTGTTTTAACTCCTTAGTCTCATATGAACCAAACACAAACAATTTATCTGCAATCTCAAGTTTCAGTTTCTCTACAGTGAAAGATAAACTTAAAGACAAATGTGAAGCAATCTGAATGCCAAATCACATTTAATTACCTTATTCCCCCCAATTTGTATGAGATGTCTCATCTATAACAAAGTCAAAAGGAAATTTATTTTTAAATACTTGTTTTTGTCTTTCTTACGAATTCAAGCTACTTTCAAAACCCTGTTTCATTTCATTAGATTATTTACTTAAATTGCACAAATATAGTAACAAACCCAACTGACAAAAAATGGTTTAGGAAAAATGCATTTAAATCTAGTAAGCATACAGCTCAACTATTAGGGCAGAAAAATAAAAACTACAAGCCATGAGCTTCTAGTGATAGAGTAGTGGTCACATAAACAGAGAGTGCAGTGTAGTTGTGGTTAAGAGGACAAGCTCTGTAATACAACACACCTACATTTAAATCCTTAACTTTAAAAAGCACAAATTTCCTCATTGATAAAACGGAGAAAATAACAACATCTCAGAGGATTAGTTCATGAATACCAAATAAAACAATGCAAGGTAAATGATTAGATGTGGAATATAGTAAAGGTCAAAAAAATACAAATATTTTAATATCATACTCATCACCATCATCATGAGTCAATTTTTAAAAGCGAAAAAATACAGCTTTACTGAAAAAATGTTATTAAAATCTGATTTAGAATTATTGTATGGTCAGCGCTGCCTTAGCTAACAGTGCCTAGCAGTTACTCCCACTCCAATAAATGTCAACATTTCCCACTCCAGCAGGGGTGTAAGAGGTGAGCCATTCACAACACGATGATCTTTTGGATGAGTATTCTGTGCTCTTTACTGGCATATTATCCCACAGGCCCCGTATTAACTGATTCTGATGAGAAACTCCTAGAAAACAAATTTCAGTTGCTCTTGATATAATAAATTACATAGTTATCTCATGCAAACAAGCATTAAACAAATAATACTTCATTCTTCACCCATCAACTGGAGAAAAGAATTTGACATAATGACTTTTTCAGATGAGTGGTGAAATTTTAGAACACCAACGAAAAAGAGAAAATCCTAAAAGCTTTTGGAGAAAAGAATGACAACATTAATAATGGAATGAGAATGAGAATAGCATCTGAGTTCTGCCCTACAATACAGGATGCTAGATGACAACAGAGCAATGCCTTCCATTTTTCTAAGAGAAAATAATTTTTCTTTTGATCATGTGTATGGAGTAAATTAACATGATTTTAAACTCTCAAAGTTTAACTTCCATACATTCCACATTAAAAAAAAATTCTCAAGAGGTAACTGTAACAAACAAAACAAAACAAACGAGTAAGCAAAATCAAGTACTATACAAGAAATGATAGCAGCTGAGCAGGACCTAAAAAAGGTGGAAAAGGTTCAACAGAAATTAAAAAACACCAACAGACCTTGATATTTGAGGCATTTCATTTTGAAACAAAGAATTACTCTTCCTTTTTCTAAGTCCAATCACTCTACTTAGTTCTCAGATAATAACAGTAATAACAGTTTTGTAATCACAATAAGGTAAATGAGATTTCTATTAGGTTAATTTTTTTAGAAGTAAACTATTGACAAAAGCACAGAAAACTCAATTATAGTTGCAAAACAGTATAAATGTTATAAACGTAACCAAGTAAAAGGGTTACTAACAAAACTTGGAAAGTGGAGGAGGGAAAAGAAGTAAAAGGAAGTATAACAAATTCTTATCTTTTATTGATATTTTATTACAGGGAGTAAACAGACCATGAGTCAGTAGAAAAGTGTCTACAGTGATAAGTCTGGAAAAAGATATAACAGTCTAGTATTTTAAATTATAATGAGATCTACTAGGAAAAAATTAACAGCTGTAAAAAATAGTTTAGGGGGTGGGAAAGGAAATGATGAGTGGTACAGAGGAAAAACCTTTACCTTCTGTTTAAAATCCTTTTGTTCAAATATTATGTTTTTTGTCATGTGCAGATATTACTTTAAATTATTTTAAAATGCCACAGGAGTAGGGGGCAGCAGAGGGAAACAAGAAAGAATAAAAGATAAGAGGTGCAGATGGTGTCAGAGTGGTATGATATCAAAAACTTGGCCAGGCAGTAGAAGGATGAAGGACTCAGGATAAAGGCACTGGTCCTAGCTAATAAGCCTGGTACTCAGGAGAAATGACGCTCAATGCTCAACCCCTACTCAAGGCAGAGTTCCTGGTGTTCACCTTGCCTGAGCCCAGAGAAAGAGAAACCAGGCACATCTTGCTAGAAAGGAATTAAGGGAAAGAGGGGACAAGTAGCTCCTAGTACTGCTGTATTTGTACATAAAAGCTGCACTCATTAATCCCTGACTTAAACCTACAATTTTCATTAAAATATAAAGCTCATACTGCGACCAAGGATGATGGCAAAAGGGCATTATTGGGACATATGAAAACACAGGAATACAGACTGTAAACTTTATATAAACGTCAAATTTCTTGAACTTGATAACTGCACTTAAGGTAGATACATAAGTGAATATGCTTGCTCTTAGAAAATGTTTATGAAAGTATTAAATGTTCAAGGAGCATGATGTATACAACCTCTACTCAAGTGTCCAGAAAATAGACTGACAGACAGACAGATAGATGGATAGACAGATGGCTTGATGAGATTGATGGATGAATAGATAAAATGATAGAGCAAACGTGGCAAAATTTTAAAATTGATGGATCTAGGTATCTGAGGTGATAGGAGTATGTTGAAGTTTTCTATATGGGGTTTGTATTATTTTTGTAACTGTCTTGTAAGTTTGAAAGTACTTGAAAATAAAAATTTTAAATTAAAAAAATAATGAAGCAGTTTTGACTTTTAAAAATAACTTTTCTCAAAACTAATATAGATAAATTTAAATAGAAAAAAAAAGCTTCATTCACAGATACACATTAAGATAAACACGCTCTGATTCTTATTCCCAGTAAACCCCAACTACACAACTTTGTCCATCAATTCAAGAAATGTTAAATAATGTAAAAAAGTTCCCTGTCCATTATAAAAGTGAACAAACAAAATGCTCCCTATTGGTTATAAAAAGTGAAACACAGCACATCTTAGTTAGATATATGATACTGAAGGGGCACCAGATTTTTTTCCATTTTTCAACTAACTGGGTACGCACCATGATATTACTTGGCACTTCATATATTAAACTACATGGTCATATAATCTGAGACTTTTCAGGATACAATCAGTGGCCTTTTATGCAGAAGTCAGTGTGTCAATTCTGTTTTTTCTGCTTCCAGAATCATAAGACTTAGCCTTCAGTTGTTCCATATAATCTATTTCAAGTACCTCTCTTAAGACCACAGGGTCTCTGCTCTCTATGAAAATAATCTTGTTTCCAATAAAGGAGTGATATGACTTAGAAAGAAAAGACAAACACAAGATCCATCAAGGGAAGATTAAGAGGTGGATGAACAGGTACATTGTGCATATGAACATTCCCATAGTATACAAAAATTTTACCAGAACCCAGAAACAGCTCTGAATCAGAGTCTTCCTTCATCATAAAAGCCTAAACCTCCCTAAGCTACTGCTCTCAAAGGACATTTCTAAGGAAAATATATTTCATGATTCCCCACTTGTTGACAAGAATGAAAATGAATTTAAATGTTAAGAAAAATGAGAGAATTTAAATTCAGTTGGAAATTAATTATTATTCCTATGATTACCAGAGTGTCAAGTGATTTTTTACTCTGATTCACTCAGGTCCAAGCAAAGATTAAATCTTGCCTTTCGATAAATTCCACAACTCCAGTTCAATTAAGTGAATTTTTAAAAGTGTTGATGAATCCTGGCTGAACAGGCCCAGCTAGAGAACTCAAGAACAGGTATAGTATTGTAAAACTAGAGGAAAAAAGAACAACAGAAAGAAAAATGCATAGAATAAAACAAGGTGCATCCAATGAATAAAGACAAAAAAAAAAAAAAAAAAATAGGAGGTTAGAATAAAATTTCTTTCAAAATATCCCACATATCAACTAATTGTTCTAGTTTCCCAGCTGCTAAAACAAATACCATGCAATGGATTGGCTTAACAGGAATTTACTGGCTCACTGTTGCAGAGGCTAGAAGGTTTGCTCCCTCCAGGGTCTGTATCTCAGCAATCTTTGGGGTTCCTTGGCTTTTCCATGTCATTACAATGCACATGGCAGCATCTTCTTTCTTTTCCACGTTCCACTGACTTTCAGCTTTTGGCTGTACCCTGCTGTTTCTCTCCATGGCCTTCTCTAAGGCCACAATAACAGGATTAAGACCCATCCTCATTCAATTTGGGCACACTTTAACTAAAAATAACCTCGCCAAAAGGTCCTATTTACAATGGGTTCACACCTACAGGAAGGGATTAGGATTAAGAACGTGTTTTTCTGAGGTACATAATTCAATCCTTAAAAATCCACACTCCGGACTCCAAATGCATTCATTCCATTACAGCATCCCAAAAGCCTTAAGTCATTTCAAGTAGCAATGCAAAGTACAAAGTTCCATCAAAATCAATTATGGGTATGGTCCGTCCAGGGGCAATATTCCCCTGTCTGATGGACACATGAAACCTAGAAAACAAGTTTTCTGCTTCCAAAATACAATAGTGGTACAGATACAGAATAAACATTGCCATTACAGAAGGAGAGACTGGAAGGAAAACAGAAGTCACAAGTCCCAAACAAGTCCAAAATCCAGAAAGGCAAACTCCATTAGATTTTACGGTCTGAGAGTCCTCTATGGATTGATGGTTTATCCCCTGGGCCTGATGGAACAGCAGCCCCACCCCTTCCAGGGATAATATTGATTACCATGAGTATTGTTCACCATTTTACTGACAACCCTGTAACTAAGGACTTAGTAAATATAGAACTGCCTGAACTTTTTCAACCAGCCCTAAATGAGTTGCTACCATTATACATTTATCACCACAAAATTAAATAAGTGGGTGCTACATGTTTTTCCAGGACCCAGAGACTTTATTAGAAATTTCCAAATATATTCAACATACTAGAGCTAAATTTCTATTCACTCAATCTAAAAAATGTAAATGACATTATCAAGTTTTTAATAGTCAGTGTATTAATCTCCCCAATTATGGACAAAACCAAAATATTTCTGATATCTATGTATTTCCTAAAAGGAAAAAAAAAAAAAAAAAAAAAAGTATGCTACCACAATCTGTATGGTTCTAAAAGAAAAGCATAATCTAAACATTTAAATACCTTCTCTGGGGGGAAATCATCTAGCCCTTTGCCCTCTACTCAACAGACACATAAGATATGAAAATATATTAAAAGAAAAAAATTTAATTCTAGCTTATATTAGTGTTTTGCTGTACCACAGTCTTTTTATTTTTCAGGTACTATCAATCAACATCAACATTAGTGAGTCCATGCTCACTGCCAGAATTTCCATACAGGAGAGTCTAAAGGGCTGCATTCTGCAATAGGTATGGGCTTTAATTTGAAACTGGGTTTGCATGGCAAGAACACTATCTTATTTACATTGTATGCTTATTTGTGATGGCTTTAGAATAATAATGGTGACTGTAACCAGGATTAAGGGTACTGTCACCAATAATGCAAACCCTTCATTTTAAGCAAATCAAAAGTATAAAATAAAGTTAGAATAGCAAAGGATGCAGCAGCCAATTTTACATTGTACATACGATAAATAACTAAACAAAATATGTAATCCATTAAGTACATAATCATGTAAATGCTACAAATAGGATTATTATACAAACTGAAACCATGCTTAAATTTTGCAGAAGAATTCTTTTCAGGATGATCCAAATGCTGAACCATCTGGATCTTAAAAAGAAGCTGCAATAACTCTCTTAATATTTACATGAAGTTGGACAAAGTTAAGGAAGAAGAATTCCCAAAAGATGCAATGGAATGGTGAACAGATGAATTTATTTTTCTCTACCTCTCTAGAAATCTATCAGAGTGGAAAGGATATGGAAAAAAAAGTGATTCGATGAGGTGACAAGAAGGGGCAGGAATAAAAAGTATCTGATCTTTCAAATTTTAAGAACTATTATCATTTTATTGCATTGTCCATTTATGAGTAAGAATGCCAAGCCAGAACCCAGAATTTCATATTAACTTTCAATGTTTATTAACATTGATTGTTATACAACTCTTACATAAAAAACTGAAAATAGTCAGCTTTGAAAACTTTATATTACCTTACCTTATACAACTGTAATGCTTAAAAGTGCTGGCAGCTTTCTGACATTCCAGGCATAACTGAATAGCTCCTGGATAGTCTTCCTCCTAAATAACAACAGAAGTCAACAGGTGGAAACATTTTTTCTTGAAACCTCTAAACAAAATAAATCTCTGTTCATTCTTTATTCAAAAGCTATGGAATCATTTTTTTAAATTCCTCTTAAATAAAGATTACAATACCAATGATAGAAAAATACTAGAATATAAACAGACAACTAGCTCAAGCCTAAAATACATGTATAGAAAGGTTTTTTAAAGACTTTGTTGCCTCAAATACACAGTAACAGCTACCCTGAGACCACGACTTGTAGCATAAAGCCTATATAGAGTTAAAAGCTGCCTTATATAAAATCTTCCACAACAGTGTGCATTCTACATGTATTCAACAGTTCTAACACCAACAAATCAGTAAATATTTGTGAATAAATAAATTTGGAAAGAAGTAAAATATTCATTAATAGCTTCTAAATATTTTTATCACCTAAACAGTAACTTAATGCCAGGTGAATTTTCATATGGATTTCTCATATCCTAGTTCAGTAAATAACTGAAATCAAAAGTAATACACTGATTATACAGAAAGCCTAGAAAAACTTCCTTCATTTCATATCTAAATTCAACAAATGTCATTCAAACCCCTGGGGATGCTGAGATGATGACAAAGTGCCTGCCTCAAGGACCTCAGATATTATGGGGAATCACACATATTATAATATGCCTTGGAAAACATTTTAACAGGCATAGAGAATGTTAAGAAAGCATCAAAAAGAAAACAGATAGCTCACTCAGAAAACCTGTTAATATATGAGATACTAAACATAACTAAAACATGACATATTCCTTAATTCACTATTACATGTTAGATGAAAAGATAATTTTATTGCTATTTGAATGCAATACAATCAAAAGCTATGATTTTAACATGCCAACACTGCTACAGAGTAAACTTTTCCTCTAATAAATTTGTCTTCCTAATGAAGCATGTCACTAAAAAATGCTTTAGAGCAAGTACCTCTTTACATGTCTAAAAATGCTCTTTATATCATAGACCAATTTGAAAAAAATGTACATCTGAATTTTGCCCAATATTATTTTTATATAAAATACTATCAGGATCGACCCAGTTTCCAAGCCTTGTTAACTTACCTCCAGCATTTCACTTAAGCGCACATCTGTTCTTTGCTGAAAAAACAAGAATTAAAGGTAAAATCTGTTTCAACCACAAAATTAAGTTTTAATAAGCATAATAAGTTAAATTAGTAACCTGTATATACCAAGGTTTTTATAGTTCTCAGAGATTTCAGAAGTCCAATCAACAATTGGCGTTTCCTTTGATTTGCAAGAAGGCCCAAACTAGCTTGAGTAAAACCTTCTTTTGCAATATTCAGGTGTCTGCAAAAATGAGCAATAAATAGTTAAAATTTTATAGTATAATAAGGATACTATTCACACAGAAAAATTAGACAACTAATAAGATAGTAGCCAGGATTACTATCAAAATCAAAGATTGTAACTATTATTGGACAAATTTACCCAATGGATCAATCTAAACCACCACTACTCAAAGCATGGTGGGTAGACTGGTTCCAATCCACGAACACGTCCATGACAAGAAAAGTACAGAAACTGGGAGAAAGCAATTAAAAACAGAGCAAAATTTGACAGAATATGATGAATGTAATAATAAACTGGGATGTATTATGTATGTCTCTGATTGTTTAATTTCATTTTATTAGTAATATGCTTTCATTACATTTTCCAAAAATTATCAATCTATGACAGATTGGAAATTTTTTGTTAAAATGGCCTTTTAAAACAGGCAGCTTGAGAAGCACTAATTTAAATAATACAAAAATAATTACATTTTTAACCCATAATTATATTCATAGACATTCCCCACATACACTCTTACTGTAGTTTTTAGATCATAATACATGTTTACTTAATGAATGGGCATCCTAGAAACCATAGTCATGGTAAAAAATCAACTATCCATGATAGATTCCACAGTTATTTTTAAAATATTTTCTAGCTTAAAAAAAAAGTGCAATACCTCCTCCCATTTGTGCAAATAACAGCAGCTAACTGAAGACCTGTCTGTAATGAGGTAACTCTTTCAAGTTCCTACGGAAAGATTAAGTATAGATTATTGTTTGAAATATTTTTATTTTTCTTTCTTATTTATATGGTACTCTAACAAAAACTCTAGTGGGTTTAAAAGAAAAGATTTCTTGGAAAACAAAATAAAAACAAAAATATCTGAACATAAAAATTGTTTAATTTTCACAAAATTATCTTAAATAACTACTTTCAATTGATTTTCACAATGACATGTAATAAAATATTTAGTCGAAATTGCTCAGAAAGAAACCTAGACCTAGCCTGTTTAGGGGGGAATAAACAAATATAACAATATACCTATTTCCATGTTTCTACCCAATAGAACTTCACAAGGTCATTAAGGGTATGACAAATACAATCACTGTTTGCTCAGATGCTTTGACAATTAATGTCTTCATTTAAATACTGGTAGATATTTCAGTGGAATTTGTCTCCAATTTTCTAATGAAAAGATTCAGCAAGACAACTTCAATTTTATCATATTTTAAAGCCAGACTATTACATTGCCATTGAGTGGTCAGTAATGCTGATCTAGGTGTTATAAAGTACGTAGAAGCAATTTTCACTGACCTCTAAGGTTTGAAGATCCAAAGACATTACTTAATAATCACACATAAAAACTCCTTGACTACTTTGGTTTGGTAATTTTTCCAAATGAAAGAGAAAAACATATACATACCACAAATACATATAAATATACCAAAAGAACAAATATGTTGCTATATAGAACTATAGACAAAAGAATAATCACAGTATCTCAACAGTTCCAAATAAAGTCACTCAAACATGTTTAAAATTTTGCTATGAAAAACAACAAATATTATCCTACCTTTACATAAGCAGGCTGTTTTTCAAGGATTAGATCTGCTACTTTTTTAGAGACCTATAAAAACATCAATAAAACAAAGGGAGTAAAAGTAAAAGCTTCATGCTTACTATTACATTTTACATCTTAAAATTTTGAAGAATATTCCATGGGTCTTCCCAATAATTTATACAGCAGATATTGGCACTCTATAGCCACATGTATTTCCCTGGGCTATGAAATTTAATAAAGCACTAATACAGTACCTGGTCATAATACAAATTCAATAAATAATCATTCTTACTGTTAATGAGTATCATTATCTGATTTAACTAACATGTACCAAGTATAACCAATCTTTACAGGTAAGATTTGTTCTAAAAAATGAATTTGTTAAGCCAAATAAATTTCAAATCAACTGAATTTCTGGAGACAATTTCTGAGAAACAGAGAAATTTCTTATACCCTTTATAGCCTTTCTACCATATAAGAGGATGCACCAGTCCTTTGGCCCTCAGTTTCTGAAAAGTTGAAAGCACATGTGTTTGGAAAGCTATGAAGATGTCTAAGGTTCTATTGGGTAATTCCATAAATACTGTTACTATACACAGGTTAGAATTATAATGATTTTGAACATGAACATCTTATTTCCAGCCCTGCCAAACTGTCCTGTGGAGGTACCAAGCCTAGCATGAAGCATGGTACACAGAAGCTATTAAGTGGATATTTCCTCAAGAAACACAGTTGGCTCCCCTCCTCCAGGCAAACTGAAAACAAACATTACAGATACACTGAAATATTATATTAATCCTTTCTTTCATATTACCTTAATCGGCTTTGAACAACTTTGAAATCATGTGAATTAATTTCTAGATAGACTCATTATCATTTACTAGAAAGAGAGATTCCATTAAGGCTAAGTAAATCAAACTTTAAATAGTTCACAGACTGCAATGAATGAAGAAATGTCAACATGAGTCCTAAATATCATTTTAAGAACTCCAAAGTTTCCACAGGAATGTCTAGGAAGAGCTTAAGATACTACCAACCTCTTATTTTAAAAAGCAAAACAGGAGCCAAAAGAAAGAAAGTGAAATCTTTCGATATATTTTGATGTATGAATTTGTATAGATGTGTACAGACAGAAACCCAACTAATTTTAATCAACCGAGTTTTTTTTTTAATAGACTACGTAGTTATTGTTAGTCTGCACTGTGCCAGGCACTGTATTAAGTGCTTTTCCTACATTATCTCAATTAGTACTTAAGACAATCCATTGAGGTGAGTAACATTTCTCCTCATTTTCCAAATGAGCAATCTTAACGGGAAGGAACTCACCCACAGTCTCACAATTAGCTAGACTGAATTCAAATCCAGATTTATCAAATTCCAAAGGTTACTATGTTATATGGCCCTTGTGATGGGGCTTATTCCCAAAAGTTTACCACATAAAGTACAAAGAGCCAAGACAAATATATTTAAAGATACTGGAGCCAAGAGAAGTCAAAAGATGCTATTACCTCTGCAATCTAATCTTTCAAGGCACAACAGATTTTTATCACACAATACGCTAGTGCTCAAGTTCCCTCCCCTGCCTAAACCTTTCCTACACTACCAATGTTACCTCTCGGGAGACCCCATTATCCACCGAGGCCACTGGGTATAATATAAAAGAAAAGAAAAGTACATCTTCCTTTATTCATCAGATATATTATTTTTAAATTTTCATAAATCAAAATCATATCTTAAATTCAAATAGATTTATTAATATTGCTCCTTCCATTTAAAAAGAATTAACAAAACAACATGACACCATTAATTAATCTTCTACAGTAAAATCTGGCTTTCACACATACAGTTCTGTCAAAATGAGGAAAATGTAGAATCACAGAATTTTACAGCATTACAGAAAATGTAGGCCTAACCCATCATTTTACAGAAAAAAGAAAGGTGAAATGACTTACCCAATATCACACAATTAATAATGACTACAATTCAGATATCCTGACTCTTAACCCAATATTGTCTTTGGACCTATTTCAGCTAGAAGTGGAGACCTTTAATCTGAGATAAGATTACTCCATCACAAAATTATAGGTGGGGAAGCAGTACATGCCTGACAACAAGCCTAAAAGTACTAATCTGAAAATCAGTTCAATGTTCTTTATTCACCTTTAGGATTCCAGAGAAAGAACTCCAAGTTCTAGAAGCAATTCTATCAGAGTAATGAGGGAAACTGACTGAGTCAAAGTCATTTTAAAGAACAGGAGTTGTTTATGTTTATATATAAGTTAAAACTATAAAATCTTCAAACAATATATCTGTTATGTTTCATTTACAGTTCTGTCAGAAAGAAATGTGTTTTGTTACTTACTGCAGCTTGCTGTTGTTTCAATTTGTCTCTGTACTCCTCTAATTCTTGCAAATTGAGCACAGGAGGAAGCTTCTACAGAAAAAAAAAAAATCCACAAATGAAGAGCAAAAAATAAATAGTTTTATCAGGTATCATCTACCTGGACCCATCTGACTTATGAACAAAACACTGTCATATTCTATTCCCTTCCAATCTTTCTGCCTTACCAACCTCCCCCACTACACCCCCAACACAAAAGCTTACAGGTCTTTATTACACAACCCTCTAGTGATAAGTTCCATCCCTCTCTGAGTCTTGCGTCTTCCTCCACTGCTGCTGTCCCCATCCCAGGGAAACTCCAGTACCATGGGGACTCCTGACACTGCTTCTATGACCTGTGACAGGAGAATGTGAAAGAAGTCTCTAAGCCTAAACCCCCACACCACCAGCCAACAGTTCTACAACAGAACATAAAATACATTTCCCCACAGTAAGGTTATGAATGATACCTACGTACCACATGTGATAGTGACAGTTGTTGGAACTACACTCTGGATTATATTAGCTTTCAAGGCTAATAGGGTATGAAGATGCATATTGTATAAATGGGAAAGTGGACTCAAGGTCTCAGTCAAGTGACTGATGAAACTGTGGAATGAGTGGGGGTCTAAAGGTTTTGTCTAAAACTGAATTTTACTATTCTGACTTTAAGTTCCTATAAATTTTAAATGCCAGTGCTATAAACATTATGGCATAAGAGTTTTTATCATGACTAAACAATTATGTAAATAGACATTCGTGATTAAAAGTCTCAGAACTTTTTTAAACATATTCAGCAAATATAAAATAAGAGAGAAGCAGCATACAAACATTGGATGCTAACAGTTGAAAATTAAAAGTATGGAAACATTTTTCTAACCAAAATTCTACAGTTGTACTTAATTTTACATTTTTAAAAATAATTTTGTCTTTAAACAATGCTGACAGTTCATTTAATCACAATATGGTAATCAGAGACAAGTTTCTGGTAACAAAAAAATAAATGCCCCTAAAAAAGCATTCAAATCTCACCCAGAAAATTCAATCACTGAACAAAACAGGCTTCAGATATATTTTAATGAGAATTTTATTTTTACCTCTAGCTCATATTTAACAATATCAAATGAGTCCATAGAAAAATATACTTGTTCAATACTATTAATTAGTTCTTGTTCAGCTTGAGGGTCACTTGGCTGTTCTCGAAGTTCCCTGAATTCCTCCTTTAAAAGAAAAAAAAAGAAGAAGGCATGATTATAGTACTTGTAGCTGTTAGAATTCCATTTGCATGAAAATAAATGATCATCTGTCTTAACAATTACATATCTCCTGTGAACAATTCTGACAGAGGAAAGAAACTGATGATAAAGAAAGCAGAAAAGTTCATGGAAACTTAGGAAATAGCTAAATACTAAAAGCTACTCATCTACTGGAGAAAAAAATAGGCATTTCAGAGATTTACATTTTATTCTCAATTCCTTGTATGACAAGGAGGTTGAGAGGGTAAACTAAAAAAAAATAAAATAAAATAATTAAAAAAAACAGAAAGTGACTACCTAATACCAATCATACATATATACTATATAAATACACATTTTCATCATTCAATAATACTCTCAAATCTGTCTTACCACAGATGACAAGTGGACACCTCAGCGAGCTCTGGGTCACAATCAGCATTAGAACCCTGAGCAGCAAGAACAAGACATCCTACCTTCTGGTGAACATCTAGGTGCTCAGCTAAGAAACACTGACTCCAGAACATGTTCACAAGTTTAACTCCGTACTTCTATGAAGCTTTATTCAAGGTGTACTGATGTCACGGTTATTTATCTGATTTGAACCTAAAGCTCTGTATTTGACAAAACACTTTATTTCTAAGGGTATAGAACGGGGCTTCGTAGATTTATACAACTAAAATGAACTTGAGAGATGGATCCCTACCCCTTATGAGAGTGTCCTTTTCATATGCAATTTTACTACATAAATGGATAAACCTTGAGTTAACTGGAAAATTTCAGTAATTCAGGTACCTACTTCCCTGCCACACAAGTTATTCAAGACTCTTATAACATATAACCAATTAGCCTTTGTTTTTTATTCAAATTAACCTCAAATACATGTAAGTACTCAAAAAGAAAAGAAAAACTTCTTAGTATTTAAGAATAATTTTACAGTTATTAAAATAATACCTAAAAAATCATTAATGAATCATCACTAAATACAAAAAAAATTATATGATCAATTAAAGGATATTATTTTCCAAGTGCAGATATTCTACATCACTTGATTGCAGCGTATGTTTTTCATTTATAAAAAGAACTTAGCCTGGATATCTTTTAGAGCTCAACTTAACTTTAAAATATGTAGGATTATTAACTATAAAATTATCCCCTACTAGCGGATTTGAGCTAAAAGAAAGTAATAGAAATAAAAAATAAAAAAAGAAAGTAATAGAAAATAAATTTGAAATTCAAGAGAATAGTTAAGGGCTTAAATATAAAATTCCAATAACTTTTAAAAAGGCAAAGCCACAAAAAATCAAAACTGGCATGATCAAAACTACATGGAAACATTTTTGTACCCAAATAAAAAAACTCATAAAACACATGAATAAAAAAGCCCAAAGATCTGTCCATTACCAATTCAGAATACAATGAGATACTATGACTACATTAAGAAATCCGGCACCTTAACAGTGGGTTATGCCTCCCTGTATTATCTAGAGCACACGAATTCCTGCAGCACCTTGGACAGCAGCACTGAGGCACAAACTTGGGTTAACCCCACACACTGGTGGAAGGGCTCGCAACTAGCCTATTCAAAGGAAACCTCCCAGAGGCTAAAAGGGCATTTAAAATGACAGTGCAACACAAAATGAGAAAGGAGATGAGAAACTATTTGCAATCTCCCTCCCTAAAAGCCCACAGATATTTAAAATGCCAGCTTCAAAATGCTGTAAACTTAGGAAGGGAATATGTCCCAAATTTAGAGAGAATATGGCACCGTTACCTCCCTAGAAGTTTCCTAGCACCACTGGCAAATAAATGCAGCTGATAATGTCCAAAAAAAAAAAAAAAAAAAAAAAACCCTGAAGATTACAAAAATTGCTAAGATTGAAACACATCAAGTCTGGAACGAAGCCAAAAATCCAGACAGCAGTAAGTGAGCACTGTTTTTGTTAAATAACAGCCAAAGGATACAGCACTATGCTGAAGTTCTCCACATACTACCTAATTGATCTGAAGGTAAAAACATTTTGGTTCTAGTCGAAACTCTGCTACTCTCCATGGTCAACTTGGTCTCTTTGTGCTTAGCTTTCTTCACCTGTAAAGGAAGTAACTATTACACACAGGGGCACACACACTCTCAAAATGACAGTGAAACAAATATTCATAAGAATGCCAAAAGGAAAACATGATTTCATTTACAAATATCTCATATGTGACGAATCTGTAAAAAAAAAAAAAAAATGCCATTCCTTCCCCAGAGAACTAAGCAATTATATCAAGAGGGCAGGCAGACCCACATAATTTCAAAGAAGTGACATCTAACACTCCATACTCTAAATGTAAAAACTGGACTAAAGAGAGGGATAAAACCTTTAGAAAGGCAAGAAAAGGTAAATAGCACACAAAGTGGAATTCAAATAAATTCAAAACAAATACCCAAATAGAATTCTATTCTTATAAAATATTCTCTCCTTTTAGACAAATTGGAGATTCCTATGTGAAAATATGCATCTTAACTCATTCAGACAAAATCCATTCTGAATAGAATCCAGATAACTGTGTTCCTTCTCATCCTACTGCACTTCAGTCTGTAAAACTTTGCTTCTACTAATCATTCTCTAAATGTTTCATCATTGTTACTGCTGCCTTCTCAACTAGATTACATACTTCTCCCCATAATTATTCCTCCTTACTCCCCATAATTATGCTCTGCACTGCCAAAGCACATGGCAAATATTAATTTATTGAAATGAAAATTAATTTACACCATCAACTGTATAAGAAAAGGAATATAAGAGCAATAAGAAAAAAAAAAGCAATACGAAAAGAAAAGACAGCGTGTTTGTTTTAATAATAAAAATTTTCCACAAACTCTTAATAAAAGGCTCCTTTCTTCCAGAAATAACAGTAAATTTGCCATTACAAAAGTTGATTTAAGATTAGAGATAAACAAAATATATAATTATTCATTTAAAACCAATGTGGCAATACGATCGATAAATACAGACAAAATTTCACATAAACAAAATGAACAAAACACTACCGACAAAAAAACTTTAAGGGCAAATTCAGAGAGAAAGAATATCAAATGAAACTCCTTATACCATACCAAAACATGAGATTTAAGAAAGAAAGTTATAATAGTATTAGATTTTTAAACTAAGTTTGGGGGTTATAGATTACTATTTTTATTTTCAAAAATAAAACAAAAAAAGATTTGATTTTCATAATTTTTTTAAATTGTGGACCTCATCAGTGTCAACAACTAAATCTCAAAGGTGATACAACTGTACCTAAAATAAAGGAAAGGGACATCATCACTACCCCAGAGTTAAAGCTGAAGAAAAAACACAATTAATGAATTTAATTGCAAAAGGGAAAAAAAAACAAAGCACAAAAGGCAAAAATGAACAAATCAAATCTCTCTCCCATATAGTAAGAAATAACCTGCTTACTTTCAAAGCTCTACTTTCTCACCTTTCCCTAAATCAACATATTTCAATTTAACAATGCTTTTAATACCCAATATGTGAAACTGTCCCATACTAGGTGATACAGGAACAAAGATGAGTCAAATAGAGCCCTCCTCTTAAATAGCTGCTCAAGTAACAAGACGGGTCAGATGAATAAGTAAACAATGACAAGGCAAAGCAGAACAACAAGGGAAGTATAAAGAAAATGAAAGGCATCCAAGAATGGTGAGATCACATCTAATGGAAAAGGTGGAATTTGGAGAACATGAGAATAAGTAGAATTTCAATTTTGAAAAATTGGGCAAGTAGGGCTACAAATGCAAAGCAAAACATGAGCAAAAACAGTACAGTGGGAAAGCATATGACAGGTTCAAGCTAGAGAGGGTGGTTCCCAGCAGGGTAGAAAAACATCAGGGGGGAGAGTCTGCACTTACACCAGGAGGCAATAAAATACAGCAATTCAGATATATTTTTATACATTAGAGCTGTGTTTTTCCTTTACTGAAAATAGTTCCTTAACACGTATCACTGTGCCATATCTCATATCAAAAAGTAAGCAAAAATATTCAATATTTTAACATAATAAACCAAGCAGGATTATTTTAAGAAAGTGGTAGACAATAAAAAAAGTTATTTAATATTTTAAAGGCTGTTTCTTCCAACAGTCACAATATACTGTAAGGCTGCTTATAATAATACCTAACCTATTTTTCTATTTTGATCTCATCTCTGAGTTAAAGCTATGTGAGCATAGACATAAAATGCACATCATAAATGTAACATTTAAAAAATGAAGAAAAATAATCATAATAGAAATTTAAGTCATCCTCTTTGATTTTTAGTGGAGCCACACTTTTGCTATCAAAATAAAAACAAAAGGTTTTATGAGACTGGGAATTCAAGTCTATAAAAACAATCTGAACCCTCAAGTATAAGGTGTTAAAACATTGTCAGTATGGTTTCTAAGGAACAAGGCTATAACTTTACAAAGCATTTTCCCACTTACGAGTTTATCTCTCAAGGAAACATATTCAAGTTTAAGCAGAGAAAAAAGAGACTACAAATTTTACATTTAATCACTACTTTCAAATTATCTTAAATGCCACACTAATTAAAAATGCCAGGCCAAGTTTAGGACTTTCAAATCTATCCACCTTTATTAATATGGAAAGTTAATTATGAAGTCTAGCACTTCTTACCATTCTTCAACTCAACATTCTCTTTAATTTTGAAATGTAAGTTAACCTAATTTTTAAACCCACAGGACACCTTAGAAGAAACTCACAATCTTAAGTAGTAGGTTTTTACTCAAACAAAAAGATGAGTACCAAATCTTCGTTTCACAGGTCAAGTTTCAAAATGCCTCAGAAAATTTATAGTAGAATTAACAATGGAATTCAAATCAACTCCTATTTCTGTACTTAACTAATAACCTGGATGACAGAAAACACTGTGTTTGGGACAAGGGGAGGTGGGAGAAAGGGAAGAAATTTTGCTCTTGTAAAGCATGAATTCAGGTTTGCTAGACAAATCTTATCGAAAGTTTCTGCTTTGCTGTTTGAATTTCATCAGTCAATATAAAAAAGCTATTCTGTTATAATAATTCTAAAGATGGAAATCAAAGTCTTAGTAGTTTCCTTTACATTAAAGCTCCAAATGAAAACCAAAAAAAAAAAAAAAAGTTTCACCACCAAAATCTAAAAGGAAGAACAAAAACATGAAGTTTTCAATATTCGGTCAGTTTTATAAAAGTCATAAATCACTGAGCAGAAATAGGTTTAGTTTGTTTCCAAACTAAGTAAGATTCAAAACCTATTTCAAGACAACAGCTAACCTAAAACCATACATACACCACATAAGTTTTAATGAATTGCCGGATGTCTGATTACATGGGGAAATGGCACATTTTCTTAAAATCCCACTAGAAAAACAATAATAATCCATCAAAGACAGCTGGTTCATCAGTTTGTGTGTTTGTGTGTATACATGTGTTTTAAACAAAACAGCTTTTAAATCCTACACTTTTTCTTCAAGCTTTCAGTGCCATCTAGTGGAATATTGGTGAGGTCACAATTTGAAAGGCAGTTCCAGTAAAATGATTTATAGATAGATTTTAGAAGACTGTTAATGTCATTATTGTAACCCAGCTTTACAACATACGTTAGTGACAAAAATCATGTATTCTAATCACTTTCTGCACAACAACAGTATTCCAAACATGCACATATTTTTAAAGAAAGAGATCATGAATAAAAACGGATTTTATATTTTATTCACAGGAATTCATTGAGTTATTAACATGCACTAAAATTACAAAATTAAGACACAGAACTTTCATATTTGATACCCTGTGAAATATTTTTATTTCTCATATTCAATAAAGTTACATTTTAACAACTATTTTTCTAAATTTATTTCTATGAACAGATAAACCATAACTTAAAACAAAAAGCTATGTAAAATATTTCTCAATTTTAGTGAAAACATTATGCTGTTAGCCACATGCCTGACCACTCAGAGGTTAATGCTGGTGAAAAGACATATCACAAGTTGGGATATACAGAGAAAAATCAGATACTCTCCCTAAAGGGAGGAATACTATCTATCCTAAGAGAAAACATAACAACACTATATTACATTCAATTCTAGTACCTAAGCTAAAAAACCTCAGTCTTTCTTAAAAATTCAATAAAATCCTCAGTGTTATATTCTGCTTTTAAAATCTCTCTCCAACTTACCTGTCTTCAGTTCCTAACTCTCATGTTCTGCTCTTAATACAGCATCTTTGTTAGACTTTCCACCCAACAGTCCACCTTGTGCACTAGTTATACTTCTAAAACAAAATCATCACCCATTCTAGAAGACTCAGCAGTCATTTCTACCTACTTCTAATCCTCTAGGCAGACTGATTCATTTCCCTGGCTGTTATACCACTATCCTACCTTATGTACATACCTTAGTATAGATTTCTATTGTACTTATACGATTCAGCAATTATTATTTATTTTTGCTTGTCTCCCTCACTTAAGAGCTCCAAAGAGGCAGTAACAGAATCATAGGCCTCTTTGGATCTTCAATACTTAGTAACTGCCTGGCTCAATAAATGTTTGCCAAATGAGCTGCATAAATGATCCTTTATGATTTATACTTCCAAGCATCTGAAGCCACAAGAAGCAAAATTTCATTAATCGTTAAAAAGAATATAGCTAAATAAACATTGTTAGCCATGAACACCTAAGAAAAAACCTACATGATTTTATAGGTTAGTACCACCTGCAGAAGATGACTATCCTGAATGATAAATTATCTTAAATGGAAAGTTTTTATCACAATCACTGATGCTAAAAGTCTCATGGTTATAAATCTCAATACTATTCCTGTCTAATGCAGATACCAATAGACTCATCTTCTAAAAATTGCACAGTACATTTTTTGAATACATATGTCCTATCATTTCTATCCTATAAATAAAAGAAAATTTAAAATATTGGAGCTCAAATGGCTCTGAAGGAACACCGAATCCAGTTTCTTTCCACAGATGAGGAAGCAGGCACAAAAGCAATTAAAATGACTTTAATTGCTTTAATGAGCTGAATGTTTAAGTCAATAGTTGAACCTATTTGTCTTCACTCTTTTCCAATACCCTCTGCACACATGTTGCTGAAGCTCTGGAGTTAGTGTGTGGTTTTAGGATTCTTTCTATGGACTCTTAAAATGCCAAGTCAAATCCATTTATCTTGTTTCACAGAAGCATTTTAAACTATAGAAAATACTCTCCCCAGAAAGTAGGCAGGTACTCAATAAAATACTGGTGGAACAAATGAAGTATAAAAATAAAAATAACTTCTTATATTTAGACAAATATGTTCTTAGTTTTTGACTGCATAATTTCTTTTGTCCCCTCACTCTGTATTTTTCTTTCATGAAAAAAGCAAAAGACATAGCTAAACCAGTCATGTAATAGTACATGTAGATGAGTCCTATTTATATTTATGAGTTAGTTAAATCAAGGTTTTTTAAAAAAGTAATCTTCAAAGAAAAACATTATCAGGAGGCAGTATTTCAGTAAAAATTCTTAAAAATATATAGTGTTTGTACTCTTTTTAAGGTGCATAAAATAAAATTATGGAAGCACTGGGGAAAGTGTTTAAAATCTGGATGTAGCTTTATAAGGGTCTAAATATTTTATTTTTTAATCAGGTTTCAACAAATACTCTCAAACACAGTCCTACTAAGTTCTATAATGGCCATGTTTATTATTGTTATAGTGATTTTTTGATTATATTGATTTTGATTATTATTCAGCATAATAAATCTTGGTCTTAATTCTTCATAATTCTTGTAGCCAATTAAATTAATTGAAAAACCATCACTTAAATAAAAAAGTATAAACTTCTTTAAGTGGATAACAATTGTAATCAGTAAATACTATCTAGATTAATTTCTTACATCCTCACCTTTTCAAGAGAATCCTATTAATCTGAAATATTACAGAATCTATATCCCAGGAATGGAATTTTCTAACACTTCATTCTCCTTCTTTTCCACAAAAATTGTTGACAAACTTCCAAAAATATTTTTCTAGAATAGTTCATATATTTCTCCTTTCTCCATTCTTGTGATCATGTCCTCAACCTTGGCCACTGGTCCCCAAACATGGCTGCACAATGAAATCCCCTGGGAATCTTTTTAAAATATTCATGCCTGGCTCTACCTCAAACACTGTAATTTCATTGGAATGGGGTACAATCTGGGCATAAGTGATTCTAATATGTAGCAAAGTTTGGGTACTACAGACCTTGGCTCTGAACTATATAAGCTAACATTATTGAAATCTGTTTCAAAATTTCCTTTCCTCCAGCAAGTAATGGAGAGAATTCTATTTTTTTCTACTTTTCTATACAATTTTCTCCACAAAAAAATCCAAAATTTACAGTATATGGATTACAATTTGCTCATATCACCCCACATCTCCTGTTAAAGTGGGACACAGTGGCATATCTATAAAGTGTGAAAGTTGTAACAGAGAATCCCTAAGGTTTTTTCCTACCTGGACTTTACAGACTTCTCAAATACTTCTTGGCTTATCAAACACATCTACATGGCCTTCTGCAGTTCCCCTTTACTAGCCTCCCTTTTTCAGTGGTTGAAACAACTGAAATTTGCCAGTATTAGACCTTTTTCAACCTAAACAAACAGCCATTTCATTAGAGCCATCCTAATATTTTCCTTGTACTTAGCCTTCATACTAGAACATTTTAGCATAACACAACCCAAGCTAACCTATTTCTTTCTAGAGAACCCCAGGAAATCCCAAGTCCCTTGGTTCCAACTTAGAAAGACATTATGCCAAAAAAAAGGAAGGAAGGAAGGAAGGAAGGAGGGAGGAAGGGAGGGAAGGAAGGAAGGAAGAAAGGGAGGAAGGGAGGAAGGAAGGGAGGAAGGATAAAGAAGTTAGTCAACTCCTGAAGAACAAAAATACCTTTTTTATATTCTATCTATATTTTTGAGTGAGTTGTAAGGCTTTCTTAGTATAAGGCTAAATTGAAGCTTAGAGCATTGATACTAATTTACTATTTTACAATTTAACTAACTCAACTTCTTAGTGTATGCCAATGAGACCAATGCTGCAAGCTAAATCTTCACCTGAACCATTTACATTGTTAACTGGTGATCCTAGACTGGCCTCTCTACCCAGAGTTGGTCATCTAAAAAGTACACATAATCACTGATGGGGATGGTGGGGAGTCAGTAAGAAGACAGTGTAATGCAATCATAATAATTTTACTACCCTACCAGAACTGGAAAAACAACTTAAGGCTCATGGTTTAAAGGCAACAGAAAGTTCTTAGACAACATATACATGTATTTTTAAAAGAGGCATACACATCAATTTTACACTGATTCTGAAACATATAATGCAATCTAATTCAAAGCATATTCTTAATGTATGATAATCTTTTTTCTTAAGTTAAAGAAACAAAGAATGATTTGTCAATTAGGATTTATCGTTAGTTATCTCTTAGTTCCCAATTTATCACAATCAATAATCTTTATTGTCATAATATAAAACTACTCAAAATGTCTCCTTAAGTTTTTGCCAGAACCATTCATGAAAAAGGGTTGGTGTGAATTTTATCATATTTAAAGAATATTTTGGGGTCTGCCTAAAATAAAGGGTAAGCAGTAAATGCAAAATTCACTTTAGGGGGTTGGGCACCTCAAAGAGATGGGAAAACATCCTCTTAAGCAGCTGATACTACGGTGTGACAAGAGACCTTGTGATTGCTAATCAAAAGAAACAACCCCTAATTATTAAGATTCCAGACACAGAAAAGAGTAGTTTCAAATATGATGCCCAAATTGAAAATCACAAGAACAGACATTCAGAAATGCAGGCTTTGATCTCTACAATGCTCCAGGGTGAGAAGCAACAGAGATTCATTTATTTAACAAGAGATAATAATTATCCTGAGGGAAAGCCAGATAGCATTCAAATAACATATATTAAATTTGTAAACTAAGAAGCTCACATAAATGTCAGGGGACTAAAATCTAAAATACCTACAATTTAGTATAGGTTATGTTTTAGCTGCTATAGTCAAAAGCTCTACTCCACAACAAAAACATACTTAACCATGATTTCGGCTCAAAGCCAAAAAAAAGAGCATAACAGTGGATATTAATTATCTCATTTTATTTGTCCAAATTAGAGCAGATAAATCAATAAGTTTAACATAAATAACTGCTTTCAGGCTAAGAATTCTATATAATAATAAACTCTAAATTTATCAATTTTGCCCTACCTGCTTGCTATTATGAATCATATTATATCCCAATGAGTAATGAAAATAGAAACAAGCCCCAAGCTATCATACTATAAAAATTTCCCTAGCTTATTATAACAATCATGTGCCTGTGGGAAGTAAAAGCATCTGTGAATCAAATATGATCCAAAAACAGTAATACTTTCTCAAGCAAGGGAAAAGTCAGGCTCACAGATGTAGATCAATACCTTCCCAGGGACCCGGAGACTCTCAATGGCACCGAGATCACTGAGGTTCTCTGGAGGGCTCTTCAGACCCTTAAAGAAAATCAGATAAAGAGAATTTTCATTGTGCTGCAGAACTGTAAAAGGATAAAACATACCTTTTATCCTTTTAAATGCTCATTTTAAAAATATAAAGTTTCTGCTTCAAAACATATTGAACACATGCTCTAAAAATGACAGTCATTTAACACATATAGTACTATTAGTAAATCAAGTACTGACATACTTTTGGTATTTTTTTAAGAGTATTATATACATACACATGTACATGGCATCTTTATAAGTCTAACTTAACCACAATTTAAAAACAAATGAAAGAACCTTAGGTGCAGGCAATAGCATTATGATTCACAGATACCGACTGAGTGAACCAAAGATTTTTAAATAATGTGAATTGCTAAATATATTGTACATAGGTAAACCCTTCATTTTAACTGATTATTTCTAACCCATATATTTGATTCATGCTGCATAATTAAGACTTAAATCTCAATTCTCACTACTTTCTACCTGTTCTTTAGTTCTCTGGTCTCTGTACTTTCTCTATAATCACATCAACCAGGGAGTTCTGAAAGTCTCATTTATACCAGGAAAAATTATCAAGACAGAAAGAAGTCAGCAATTCAAATTTTATTTTAAAGCCTCTTTTTAAAAATAGACTATTCACAACTTGGCAGGTGAAATCACTGCCCTCCCCACTCCGTGGGATCTGACATCCAGGGGAGTACATCTCCCTGGCAACGTGGAACATGACTCCCGGGGAGGAATCTAGACCCGGCATTGTGGGATGGAGAACATCTTCTTGACCAAAAAGGGGATGTGAAAGGAAATGAAATAAGCTTCAGTGGCAGAGAGATTCCAAAAGGAGCCGAGAGGTCACTCTGGTGGGCACTCTTACGCACAATATAGACAACCCTTTTTAGGTTCTAATGAATAGGAACAGCTAGCAGTAAATACCTGAAACTATCAAACTACAACCCAGAACGCTTGATTCTTGAAGACAATTGTATAAAAATGTAGCTCATGAGGGGTGACCATAAGATTGGGAAAGCCATATGGATCACACTCCCCTTTGTCCAGTGTATGAATGGATGAGTAGAAAAATGGGAGCCAAAAAAAAAAAAGCACCCAGTGTTCTTTTTTACTTTAATTGCTCTTTTTTGCTTTAATTTTTATTCTTATTATTTTTGTGTGTGTGGTAAGGAAAATGTTCAAAAATTAATTTTGGTGATGAACGCACAACTATATAATGGTACTGTGAACCACTGAATGTACGCTTTATATGACTGCATAGTATATGAATATATCTCAACAAAATTAAATTTAAAAAAAGCAAATGAAATAGAAAGCAAACAGCAAAAAAAAAAAAAAGAATAGGCTATTCAAAGCCTAAAGTCCCTGTAACATTAGCCTTGTTGGGCAAAATTAGCTAGCACAATAATTTGAGTCGAGATTTATGATACAGTGTAGTTGTCCTTTAGGTTTCCGATGTATGTTTAGAGGCTCTTTGGGTCCTTAGTAATGAAAGTTTATGGCACATTTAGATTATCTGAGACTTAGAGCAAAACTTTTTTATTTTAAAATTATAGGTAAATATATTTTATCTTTCCTATTATGAAATACCACTAGTCTTATCTATGTTTTAAGACAAGATGCTCTGCCTCACCCCCAAGTCTTCCATTACTCTCACAAAACCTTCCCCACCCATCCTTCCTTCTCCGTCCCTCTCTGCCTCCTTATCCTTCCTCACCTCCCCATACACACACACAGACACCACGCTCTATAAACCAATACACCACTTTCAGAATTACCTCCTCTATGAAGTCTTCCTAAATCCCTGTGCTTCACAGAACATGGTATTTCTCAGTGTGGCTCATGGAAGGTCTCTATCAACATCACCTGGGGAACTTTTTTAAACAGTAGGATTCCTAGGTCTAACCACAAACTAATGAATAGTTATGTCTAGGTTAGGACCTGGAATCTGCATTTTAGCACACACCAAGGTAACTTATATCATTGCTAATGTTTTAGAAACACAGCTAGACATTTTTCCAACACAACTCTGCCAAAGTACTGAGGTTCTAAATTTTAAATATTATATCTCTTTTTCTCTCCCAGACCTTAAGTCCCATAGAAAGGGAGAGACCAAGCCTCACTTGCTTTTATAGCCCACTGGCTAGCAAAGTTCCAGGAAGACAGTAAAACACCAAAGAAATAAGGAAATGATTGGATAGAAGTCTTTAGTGGGGCTCCAAATTCCAACTAATTAGAACATTGTTCCAATGGGAACATGTGATTTATTTCAAAACGAAATGTCCAGGAAGGCTTGCTGAAAAAAGAACAGCAGACTGAGATTTAATATTTCATACAAGTGAGAAAAAAAAAAGTATGTAACCACTCTTGGGCCATTTGTTATTCTTGTCTCGATTTCTCACCAATAGTCAGTCACAAAATTGGTATCACAAAAGTGGTAAAGAAGGTAAGGTTGGATTACAGTAATACATCAACTTCTATACACATTATACACACATACATATATACATATATAATACATAAATGCATACATATAAATATATGTAAAATCTGTATTTATGAGTAAAACTCACTCATAATTTGATTCAAAATCATGACCACTCCTAAAATAGTATCTTTTTAAAAATGTAATTGCCATGTTTTTTAAACAAACATTTTTAAACATGTAGATTTGTCAAGCAGTCTAACAGAAATCCTTGGAGGAATATACCAGTCAAATTTTTTCTTTTCCCAGAGCTATTCAATAAAGAAACCAATATCTGAAATGTAAATACATTATATATCAACTTCTAGAAAAAGGCCTTACCTCCAATTTATTTACCACACACAACAATCCACTGCTAAGACATGGCAACTTTACACAAAATGCACAAATATAATTATTAAAAATTTGAAACGCCATGTGCATGTAAGGAGGCAGTGGAGTGGAGTAGTTCAAAGAAAGGCCCTGGGGCAGACAGTTGGATTTGTACCCCAGCTCTCACACTGGGGCCCTGGACAAGTTACCTAAGCTCCCTGCATATCATATTCTAATGGTTATGACAATAACTCACAAGAGAAAAGGGCATGAGGTATATGAGAGGCCAAAATCAATTTCTGGTACATCACAAGCATTCTTTAAGTGTTAACCATTACTCTCATTATTATGATCACAGAGGCGTGTTTTTCTGCTATCTTACCAAAGCAGCACTGAAGAAGAATTATATAACTGTCTCAAAGCAACTATCTGATACTCAATTCCATTTTAGGATCATAGATCTTTACCCTTTTGAGTACCATTTTTAAATATTTCTATTAACAAATAGTAAGTCATTTTTATTTTATCTTCATCTCTCTAAACCATGGTTATAACTGCAGCACTTTGCCTTTATTAAAATGAAATTTTCACTAGAATCAACCATTGTTTGGTTTTTGTTCGTATTTGATTTTTGCTTTGATAACTTCCCCAGTTTAAATGTGTATAAAATTCAATCTAAGTAACACCTGTCTTTCCACTTTACTTTCTTCACCAAATCACATCAACACTTTGGACTCCTTCAGCCACGTCTACATAAATTCTCAATTTCCATTTTTGAAATCATCAACATATGTCCCATTGATCAAAAGGAGCATACAAGATGACTTTTCTTCTCTTATCTCTTCAGCAAAACTCTCTCCTGGTATTTTCTCTTGAACCCACCCTAATCAGGCTTTCATCTCCACCACTTCACCAAAAATGCTTGTCAGGTCACCAATGACAGACACACTACCCAATCCAAAGGCTCAAACTCCCATCTCAGCTTAGTCAGCTGATCTGTAGCATTTAACACAGCTGGTAACTCCCTCCTCTTTTAAATTCTTTACTTGGCTTCCAGGACCCACTTTTCTTGGTTGCTCTCTTAATCCAGCACTCATTCAACAAGTATTTATTGAGCATCTGCTATAGTGCTAGGTGCTATTCAGAATGCATAAGACTTCCTCTTACCTCACTGGCTGTTCCTTCTCAATCTGCTTTGCTGGATCCACCTGTTCTCCCTTTTTAACAACGCATTCTCAAAAGCTCCAACCTTGGACTCTTTTTTTTAATAAATCTATGTTCACTCCACTGGTGATCTTGATCAGTTTATATACCATCTATAGACTCATAATACCCCAATTTTTATCTCTAGCCTGGATTTCTCCTCAGAAATTCAGACTCATTTATCCAACTTCGTACTTCATCCCTCCACTTAAATATACAAGAGGTTCTCAAATTAACAAGACTAAAACCTTTCCCTTTTCCCCAATCTGTTCCTCCCTCAGTCTTACCCATCTCAGTAAACGACAATAATATTCTCCAATAGTTCTGGCCAAAAACTCTGGAGTTATCCTTGATGCATCTCTTTCCCACAAGGCACAAATCCAAGACATCAAGTAACCCTGCCAACTTTACCTTTACAATATAGCCACAATCGTTGTGAGACATGCAATGAGGTGAATGAACTTTGAGGACAGTATGTTGAGTGAAATAAATCAGAAATGAAAAGACTAATACTACAACGCCTCACTAATATGGGCTAAACACAATGTGCAAACTCTGAGAATTGAATTTGAGAACATAGGTTACCAGGGGAATGCATATTATAAAGTTTCCTAGATCATAAGCTCTTACAGCAGTTACATCTATTCCTGAGCTGTAATGGCTATTTCTAAATTCTGAGATGCTGAGTCCTTGTATAAAACCTGGTCAGTCCCTGGAATTTTGGGTATCTGTGTGACACCTGGGACTCAGAGCTAGAGTTCTGCAGCCATGAAAGTCAGCATTACCCCACAGAGCAATGGTTAAAAAAGCTGAAAAAGAGATCAGACTTCAATCAGAAATATGAGTGAAGCTGATCTGGTTAGGACTAAGGCAAATCAGACTAAAAGGTAAAGAACGATATTGACAGTGTTTTAAAACTTCAACTTCTGTGTGAGACCAAAGGAAGAGAGGTTAATTTGGTGCAAAATTTATATTTTCTGCAGTACACTATCTAATTTAACTTGTATCGTCAGTTTATTCGAACACCATTAATTACTGGGAACCTTGAACAGGGAGTGAGATCTGGTTGGTTTGTACAGGTTAGAGTGATGCCCCAATACATCCCAGAGTAATCTGGGCAGAGAATAGAAAAGTATTTGCAAAGTCCTCTTGAGGGACTGAGGAAAACTGTGGAAATATTAAACTACCCCACCTGGGGAATTCCTGATATTTTCGCAAACACTGGGGACTACCGATTTAAGAAGTCAAGCCCTTGATTTTGGGGCTTACCCTTAGCAAAACTATTCCCACAAAGGAGAAGCTAAGCCTACTTATAATCATGCCTAAGAGTCACCCCTCCCCAAAAAAAAGAACCTCTTTTGTTGCTTAGATGTGGCCTCTCTCTCTAAGCCAACTCATAGATATGTATGGCCACAATTGAACCTCTTCTCACACACCTTCACCGCTATCATCCTGATCAATGCCCACTTTCTTTCTTTCTCATTTGTACAACTGCAATAGCCTCCTTACTGGTCCCCTGTTTTTGCTCTTTAATCCCTTCGATCTATTCTTAAAACACTGGCCAAAATGACCATTCTAAAATGTATGTCAACTCACATCACTCTCCCCGCTTCCCATTTCTCTCAGAATAGAACTGATGGCCTTGCTAATCTATAAGATTCTATATGATCTGGCTTCCTGCCCCCACCTCTCTGACCTCATCTCCTACTACTTTTCTCCTCATTCATTTCATTCCAGCCACACAGTTCCTCAAATGTGCTATTGCTCAAACATGCTCCTGTTCAGGGCCTCTGCTTTTTTTTTAAATCTTGCACTGAGAATGCTCCTTCCCAGATGTCAGATATCCACATAGCTCACTTCTCACCAACTTGAAGTCTTTACTCAAATGTTACCTACTGCAAAGTCTATCCTGGAAGCTACCTAAATTACATATGACCCCAAATTGCCAACAATTCCCAGCACTCCCTATTCTTCCAAAGCATTTATCTTCACTTCTGCCTTAGCACTTGTCTGTTTTGCTCACTGCTGCATCTCCCAAACTTGTCACGTAGTGCTCAATAGACATTCTTGGAAAGAATGAAAAGAATCAAGGCCAACATAATGGAGAAGACTGAACACTAGACCTCACCTAAATAAAAAGAGCTAACAGAGCCTCCCTCTTACCCCTTTCCAAATCAAGATCCTGGGGGAGAGAGGAGCTAAGATGGCAGCATAGAGAGGAGTTGAAGACTGTTAGTCCCCCCTGGAACAATCCATAAATGAAAAAAAAAACTAGTAAATAACCTGGAATAACAGCAGGGAGACAAACGTGACTGTCCACTCATTATCCACCAACCTGAATTGGGAGGAATGCCTGAGATCGCAGCATAAAATCTGTAAGTAAAACTGAGGACCTGCACTGAGAGCCAAGAGCTGGGTGTCCCTCCCTCATGGAAGCCTCATGGTGCTAGAGAGGCACACTCTCTCAGCCCAGCTCCAACTGGGGTTTTAATATTAACTGCTCAATACAGACAGCGAATCCTCAACAAGCAGACAGAGGCTTTTGGTGACAACCAACCTTGGGAGAGTCGGGGGACATATCTGTCTCAGGACGGGGAGCCCAGAGGATCGGGTGCTATCTCTGGCTGGGAGCTTTTCTGCCCCTTTCTGTCTCTGTGGAGAAAACCTCAGCCATTTTCAGCCCGCAGCACCTTGCAATAAAGACAGCCTCAGCCATTTTAAAATCAAAACACTTTGATAAGCAGAGTCAGAGAAACAAAGAACTTATTGATATGCAGTGGCCTCTCTGGAGGGGGCATAGCTTCCCAAGAGGAAAGAGAGGGCCCAGCTCTACTGCCTGCCTTTCCAGAACCAGACCCCAAAGCCTGGGGGAAGAGAGCCACAGGCCACACCCTCTTACACCAGCCATTGACAGGCTGACAGGTGCACCTGCCAGGCAGAAAAGGACAGGTGTATCAATCCTCTAAGAAAAACAATCAGGGAAACCAGACACCGAATATTTCTTCCTTCTGTGACCTGAGCCTGTTCTCATCTGGGAAAACCTGACTGGGATGGCCTAGGAGGTCGGATGCCTAGGCAACAGAAAACTACAAACTACACTAAGAAAAATGAAGCTATGGCCCAGTCAAAGGAACAAACGTACACTTCAACTGAGATACAGGAATTTAAACAACTAATGCTAAATCAATTCAAAAAGTTTAGAGAATATTTCACAAAAGAGATAGAGGTTGTAAAGAAAACACTGGGCATACATAAGGCAGAAATCGAAAGTTCAAAAAAACAACTAGTAGAATCTATGGAAATGAAAGTCACAACACAGGAGACAAAAGACACAATAGAAACATACAACAGCAGATCTCAAGAGGCAGAAGAAAACACTCAAGAACTGGAGAAAAAAAACACCTGAAAGCCTACACGCAAAGGAGCACATGGAGAAAAGAACGAAAAAATATGAGCAATGTCTCTGGGAACTTAAGGATGAAACAAAGTACAAGAATGTACGTATCATTGGTGTCCTAGAAGGAGAAGAGAAGGGAAAAGGGGAAGAGGCAATAATAGAGGAAATAATCAATGACAATTTCCCATCTCTTATGAAAAACATAAACTTACAGCTCTAAGAAGCGCAGCGTACTCCAAACAGAAGAGATATGAATAGGCCTACGCCAAGACACTTAATAATCAGATAATCAAATGTCAAAGACAAAGAGAGAATCCTAAAAGCAGCAAGAGAAAAGCGATCCATCACATACAAAGGAAGCTTAATAAGACTATGTGCGGATCTCTCAGCAGAAACCATGGAGGCAAGAAGGAAGTGGTGTGATATATTTAAGATACTGAAAGAGAAAAACTGCCAACCAAGAATCCTATATCCAGCAAAGCTGTCCTTCAAATATGAGGGAGAGCTCAAAATATTTTCTGACAAACAGACAATGAGAGACTTTGTGAACAAGACACCCGCCCTACAGGAAATACTAAAGGGAGCACTACAGAGTGACAGGAGAAGACAGGAGTGCATGGTTTGGAATACAATTTTGGGAGATGGTAGCACAGCAATGTAAATACACTGAACAAAGATAATTATGAATACGGTTGAGAGAGGAAGGTTGGGAGCATGCGAGACACCAGAAGAAAGGAAGAAAGATAATCAATGGGACTGTGTAACTTAGTGAAATCTAGAGTGTTCAACAATTGTGATAAAATGTACAAATATGTTCTTTTACGAAGGAGAACAAGCAAATATCAACCTTGCAAGGTGTTAAAAATGGGGAGGCATTGGGGGAGGGATGCAATCAATGTAAACTAGAGGCTGTAACTAACAGAATCATTGTATTATGCTTCCTTTAATGTAACAAAGGCGATATACCAAGGTAAATGCAGATAAGAGTGGGAGATAGGGGAGGCATGTTAGACACTTGACATTGGTGGCGTTGTCTGACTCTTTACTCTACTTTGATTTAAGGTTACTTTTCCTTTTGCTACTTCCTAGCTGTCATTTGTTTTCCTCTTTCTTTTGCCTCTCTACCTTCTTTGACTCTCCCTCCTGCCTTGTGGAAGAAATGTAGATGCCCTTATATAGATAGTGGTGAAGGTGGTGAACACATAAATATGTGACCATACAGAGAACCATTGATTGTTTACTTAGGATGGAATGTATGGGGTGTGAACAAAACCATCTTAAAAAATGGGTTGATGACAAAACCTCAAGGGCAATATACTGAGTGAAATAAGCCAGACACATAAGGACAAATATTGCAGGGTCTCACTGATAAGAACTAATTATAATATGTAAACTCACAGACATGAAATATAAGGTACCAAAATACAGGACAAGGCTTAAGAATGGGGAGCGGTTGCTTAGTATGAGCAGAATGTTCAACTAGTATGAACTCAAATGTTTGGAAATGAACAGAGGTGTCGGTAGCAAGATGTGAGAATAACTAACAGTGCTGAATGGTGCATGAATGAGGTGGAAAGGGGAAGCTCAGAGTCATATATGTCACCAGAAGGGAAGTTGGAGGTCAAAAGATGGGAATATATAAAACTGAATCCTATGGTGGGCAATGTCCATGATTAACTGTACAAATATTAGAAAACTCTTCCATGGGGTCTCTCTCTCCTCTTTGCTGCAAAGTGGGGCAAGCAGAGTCACTATCTACCAACCCTGGCTGAAGCAGTTTTTGCCACTCTAGGAAACTAGACATTATGGAATTACTTCCCCTACTCTTCTGGAACCTTTGTACTATATGTGGCAAGATTTGGAAAGGTATGCAGGACTCCATATGAAGACCATGACTAATCCTTCATTCTTCAGGAAAGGAAAGCTGATCTCTATGGACTGCATTGCCTAACCACTTTGTCCTCTGGCTTTTGGTTGGATTTGACCAACAGGAACCACAGGCACCACATCAAAGAATCTCGTCAAATAGAGAGGCCAAAAGACTACAAATGCAGAATTCTTCGGTTGCAAGGAACAGACTCCAACTCCAGCTGATGTAACCCACCTCCCTCCCCCATACCGTAAAGATATAAGCTAGCTAATAGATTCATAGGCAAAAAGGACCAAGTCTCTGAAGAATAGAGCCTAATGTGGCTACAGGGATCTAGACAGCAAAAGTTAATGAACAGAGTCATCATGGAGAAAATTACTTTTGCCATTTGTGTCGTATCACTTGGGGTTCCAATTTCTGCCAGGGAGAATTCAGGTTTCTTGGCTTGTATTAAATGTTGATACTTGGCTAAAGGAGAACACTTGATTGAACACATCTTCATGGAATTGTGAACGTGCAGTTTCCACAGCAAGTAGGTGTTTCTGATACCAAAACAAGGGATGGAGGAGTGGTGTGCAATGCTTGCTGGACAAACAAAACTGACAGATATCCACTACATTGTTTTTAGGGATGCATGGAAGGACAGAAATTGACATCCTGCTAGAGGTTAACATTTGACACTAACTCCTTAGTTGAACTGAATTATACTAACCTATTTTAAGCAGAGAGATTAAATGAAATTCACTGAATTATTTTTTAACAATAAGTGACTAGAGTTGGGCAAGAAAAATATTATACTTATTATCCTATGATACTTAATGTAATGTCATAATCAGCAAAATCCTTAGGTGTGCTCAGGTGGATAAATATTTCCAATAAAATTAATCCTTGTGCAAATTCAAATGCAGGATTTAGGTTTTAATGTAAAATCAATACTAAAATATTTAATTTAAATGCCTCTGTAGAAAATATTGCAACACTGTTGGCTAACTTACCTATGATGGAGAATAAAAGTTAGAGATCCTGCAACAGCATACATGTTTTTCTCTAAGCTGCTTCTAATCATTTGGAATTTTTAAAAAATAGCCTTTGGTGGTTGCTGCCTTTTAACTGAATCATATTTGTTAATGGAATTTACTAATTTTTTTTTGTTTATCTCAGGCACCAGAAAAATAGATTATTTCCAGAGAATGATATTTTTTCCAGTGGTTCTATCAGGAATTTCTCTACATCCCATCAAAATGATATAGTTTCCTGGTGATACACAAATGAACTTTAACAAATGAGTAGAAGCATAATTTAAAATATGACAAAAATAAGAAATAAAAAAAGGATTAGAAGGTCATGCATCACATATTGTAGACTGGAATGGAGATAAAAGAACAAAAGAGAGTTGAAATGAGAAGAGGAGAGAAGGAAAGTGAGGGTAGAAGGAATAAATAAAGGAGAGAAAAGCTTCAATGCAGAAAGCAGGACACAGTAGAGAAAAAAGATAAAATGATCAGAGTTAGTACATAACAAGGAAACCTAAGAGCCAGCCAAACCCTGATGCTAAGAGCTTGACACTGGGATATTTGCAAAGGGAGTCCATGAGCCACTGCAATGCATAAAAGGACAAGATAAGAGAGTCAGGAGAGATCAATGGCAATGTACTAGGACATATCAGAAGAGGACAGCAAAGAGAGTCAAAATGAAGCACAGGTTTAGCTAACTCTGGTGACTGAAGTGTTGCCAACAACCTGAGGAAGATGAAATTAGTAACCTCAAAAATATCACTTTTTATAAAGCTGACATCATGGTATAATTTAAAAAAAAAAAATTACTGTCCTTATTATGTCTAGTTTAAATGTATACTCAAGTTCAATTACCTTACTTTGAATGATGAGAAATCTATAAAATTTGGGGAGAACATAGATGCAAACTTCACATCAGTTTATTATTTATTGGCAACTCAAAAATATATATATATTTTAATTTAAAAAAAAAAAAAAAAAACTCTTCCATGGACCACAACAAATGTATGACAATACAACTAGAAGTTAATAATAGAGAGGCATATAGGAAAGAAATATATACCTATTGCAAACTATATACTACAGTTAGTAGTATTTCAACATTCTTTCATAAACAGTAACAAATGTACTATACCAACACTACGAGTCAACAATTGAGGGGGGTTGGTTAGGGATATGGGAGGATTCAAGTTTCCTTTTTTTTTTGTTCTTTTTTCATTTTTCATCTTTCACTTTATTTCTTGTCTTAAGTAATGAAAAGTTTCTAAAAATTGAACAAAAATTAAGTGTGGTGATGGATGCACAGCTGTATGAGGGTGCCTGAGGCAACTGATTGTACAGTTATCTTTGGATAATTGTATGGTATCTAAACAATCCCAATAAAATTTTTTTTAAAAAAAAAAAGATCCTGGGAGAGCTGAAAAGCCAAATAATCCAAAATTCATTAGACCTTAATTTCATATTTGTCCATGTTATCTCATCAATACATTATTAATGTATTCTAAAGCCTCACACAAAAAAATCATCTCTGTGTGTATTTATTTGTAATACTGCATTTAAACCAATTCAGTGTTTTAATTAAACAGTACTGATCAAAAATCCCACTGTAATTCTAGATAGCACCCGGCTTTTATACTCCATAGATTCAAGAAACTGTGCATTAATGATCAAATATGTGAAAGGCAAGTCATAAACTTATATGTAATTACAATGAATTAAACATTTGTGACACTCCCAATTTTACCTCACTTTTTACATAATGTAGTTCCAGCATTCATATATATTCTTTAGTATTTTTTTCCATCTCAACTAAACACATATTTAATCTGCTTAAGTCCAATAAGCAACTAAGGCTTAAGAGTTACCATTTTCAGCATAATTTCATTGCATTTAGGAGACATACACTTATTATCACTGGAAACTGGACTTTTGTATTTTTTTCTTCTACTCATTTTTACAAAATAAGGTCAAGAAATAATAAACCAATCAACAGTTCTTTACAACAATGACAGTGTTGACTACACTGAAGTGCACAGCAAGCAACAACACAAGAGCGCACAAAATTTAGCTGGTGCACAAAAGTCCAAATTCAGTATTCCAGAGGCAGTTGAGGGGTACTCGTAGTATAATGTACAAAAATGTATATTGTTTAAAAAAAAAAGAATTCCCAAAGTCAACCTGAAATTATCTATTGCTTGAATTACTGCAACAGCCTGCTTCCAGTTTTCTCATTCTGTCACCATCAATATAGCCATGGAAATTACCTTTATGATCAAGCATTTTGTTGATAAGGCCTAGAAATGGTGTTAACTCTTTTTACTTATCTCTATAACTTCATCATGTCATTTAAACAACACTAGCAGACTCCTTAATTTGAAAGATATGGAAATAGAAGCTCAAAACAGTTTGGCGCACTTTGCTTTCTATTTTGGAGTAAGGAAAAGGTTCAACTATTGATTCTGGTGATGAACACACAAATGTACGATGGTGCTGTGAATAATCGATTGTACACTGTGGATGGCTGTAGGGTGTGTGAATATATCTCAATAAAACTGTATTAAAAAAATGAATGAACAAAGGGGGTGAGGAGGGGAATGCGATGTTTTCGATGTTCTTTTTTATTTTAATTTTAATTTTACTTTTTGGAGTAATGAAAATGTTCAAAGATTGGGGTGACAAATGCACAACTATATTTTGATAATGTGAACAACTGATTGTACACTTTGAATTATTGTATGTTATGTGAATATATCTGAATAAAATTGCATTTAAAAAAAAACAGTTTGGTGACTTGCCCAAGGTAACACAGCTCTTATGGGATGCGGCAGAACCCAAACTTACTCATTTCCAAGTAAGAAGTGGTATGAAACATAATACTAGCACTCAACAAATTCCGATTTACTCAAATCTTTTTATTATTCACAAACTTTTTAATTCTATTTTCATGACATTAACAACAGAAGATGCTACAGCAGTAAAATAATCACACAAGGGCTATTTATGTATTGTTCACCAAAAATTTGCAATTCATAATCTATTCAGATCTCTCTCAAGTTCTGAATTCTCAAATAAGAATTTAGAACTTGTATTATTTATTTAATCAACAAAAAACACAAATGAACCTTTCACTAAAAGACTGCCCTCTACATTCTCCAAGACTGTCAAAACTACATTGATCTAAAACTCTAATCCAAATTATGTTTCTTTAATTTTAAAAGAATAAAGAATGGCCAATTCTAGTGAAATATTAGAGTTGAAATAAAGGGTATCTAAAACCAAAACACGGTCAGAAGGACATAAGAGGAAATTTCTGCCCTTCTCGTTTGAAGGAAACGTCACATTATTAGGAAGTTCTTAAATTTCATGGTAAAAAAAATAGCCAACACTTTTAATCATGAATGAAAATAAGACCAATATTTCGTCACAACATTGACAACAAAAATGTAGCATTTCACAAAGAACTTTCACATAAATTATTTTATCAATGACCCTCACAACAGAACTGTGACAAAGGATGAATAAAAATACTATTATTCTCATTTTCACATCTGGAAACTTAAGCTACAAGGTCTGGGGACTTGCCCAAAGTCATAAAGCTACCAATCCTATTTTCGAATTATCCACTTTTTCACTCTTCCCAAGTCATTTCTATTGCACACGCCCGCTCCCTATCCAGGCCACCTGCTCACAGACAACAGGCAGTTTGCTTAAGTTCGGATACCCTATGGAGCAGCTGGGGTTGTCACTGGAAAGACAGGAGGAAGGGACACAACGATATAACCTGTAACTCCCTCATTGGCATCCTCTGAAGGATTTTCTGGGAAGCCGCTTGCCTGCTCAAGTAGGGCTCGGATCCAGGTACCCCAGGTTATTTTCCAGAGTATGCTTTGGGCTCCCCTGTACTGACACCTGCCACCACCTAACGCTAGGATCACGCCGGCCGCGGCCCAGGTACAGAACGTCTCGGCTCCTTCTCCCCCAGGGGAGGTGAAAGAGGCCTTTACTCTAGCAGCAGCAACTTACCTGTCGGGTCATAAGAGACTTGATTTTTTGCATGTCGAAATCGTGAAGGGATACGCTGCCACTAAGAACTAACAAATCCCGATGGACAACCCGATTGCTGGCCCCAATACAGAGAAGCCATAGTGCGTGGTCACGTGGAGTCGCCGACCGGGGTCATGCGTCCCTGCCTAGGGCATGCTGGGTAGTGTAGTCTTCCGGCAGTCGCTGGCACCTGCAATGAAGGGAAAAGGCCAGGCCAGGCACTACATTTCCCAGTAAGACAGCGGGTGCTTCTGTTAAACCTGAAAATCTTGTTGCTCTGAGTGACCGCGGAGATCGCCGGTTTCCAGAGGCGCTCGTTCTGGCAGCTCCGCCTGAGCGGACGGACACTCTGAGGGTACAAATAAACCAGACTGACATGACGCCCCTGAGGGGTGCGATGGAGAAGATTCCACTTGTTCTAGAGGGGCGGGGCGGGAGATCGTGGGACTGACATGAAGGAGTAAGAATTCAAGGGAAGGCTAACTCAAAGAAGTGACCTGAGAATTCGGGACTCCTCAGGTGGCGCGCGGTTTACCTGAGGAAAGGTGTGGTCCAGGGTTGCCCGAAGGCTGCTGGCCAAAGTTAGGACTGCTCTTCCTCAGTTTTGGTATCCTCTGCAATCGCCCTGAAATCAAAGGATTTTGACCCATCGTTTCCTACGTGTGTGAGCTAAGGCAAGTCAAGACGGAAAACATGACAGTGAAAGTAAATACACCTGTCACTCTAAAGTGCTCTTTTCAACTTCTAGCAGTTTTATTTAAATTGGGAAAGTAATAAGGAAGTTGTTTGGGACGCAATTTAATAAAGAACTTTCCAAATATGAGAAGACTAAAAAACTAGCGGCTGACATACACTGAGAGATACAGAGTGTTGGGAATTCTGCTAATAGCTTTACATGCATTATCTCATTTATCCACACGAGTGGGATTGGTACTATTATCCCTGCTTGTAACGTGGGGAAACTGAGGCACGTAGAAATAACTTGCCTAAGATTACTGCAGACGTGCAAGCAGAAACTGAAAAACTGATTATCCAGATGTTATTTTAAATAGGAATTTTGTGTATTGTGCTGAAGAGTGGTGCCACTTTTTTTCATATTTACATTTATTTTAATGTTATTTAGAGAAAAAAATAGGCCCATGATTTCAAAAATATTTCTTAAGCAACTAAAAAATGTGTTAACGTGTGTCACCCTCATGAAAAAAATTAGGTAAGCAATAGTAAGGATGGCTTAAGATATAATATAAAAAAAAAAGGTGGTTTGCAAATAACCAGTTTGTGAGACACTAATATAGAGGTCAGTTCCAACTCTGAAATTCTGTTATTTGACCTCTCAAAGTTTTATTAATTTAAATTTTACAAACAAGGGAGTAATATTTGACCTAGGATTTTGTAAGGATAAATGAGATGATGTAGATGAATGTACTTTATAAATTGTAAAACATCATACAGTTATAAGGTATTATCAGTCATAATTCTGTAAATTTCTCTGTGCCAACAGAACCACCCTGTGCATATTTCTATCATTGTACTTAATTTTTTTTTAAATTATGTGTTAGCCTATTTGCTACTCTGACCTTATAATTTCTAATCCCTTAAATAAATTCAGGTCTCTTTAGGACAACCCTAGCATAGTTCATTTTTTACCCTCTCTAATTAATCTTAATTGCCTGGCAGTTCTTAATTTGTGAAAATCTTCATTATTCAGAAGTCTTTAAACGTGTTAAAGGACAGAGAAACTGCCAGCCATATTAGCATATAAAATGAAACCCAATTCAGCAAACATTTTTGAGTGTTGGGCACAAGGCAAACACTACACTAAGCACTTCAGATTAATAAGGTACGGTTTCTGTTCCTCAAGGAGTTAATTTTAGTTGAAAAGCATATCTTAGAGGTGATCCAAGCTCAGTGGTTCTCAAACCTGTCAAACCTGTCTGTTAAGATTCACCTGAGGAGTGTGCTATTGTGGTGGTGGTGTGGAGGTGATGGTGGTTTTCTTTGGGGTTGGTGGGTTGGTGAAGATTTTCAGTGATTCATAAAGGTTGCCCAGCTCCAACATTTCAAATCCACTCTTTAGAGATGAGAAAATTCATACATAGAAGGTTTTTAGGCCACACATTTTATTAGAGCTTGATCCAGGGTTGGGACTCAGACCAAAACCAAGAATTTTCTCCCTCACATCCTCAATACACAAAATTGCAGGTGACAAAAAAAAAATTTCTTTTTGTTCCAGTATTTGTCTTTTCAAATCAGTCAATTTTTGGAAAATGAATGTGTCTATATCTATTTGATGCTGAGAAAGCGAGAAAACATTAAAATTTGTTTTACTCTAATACACTTAACATTTTAGTTTTTTTTTAATAAACTGGAGAAATGGACAATCCAGGCTTCTAAAAGTTCAACAGCTATAAATATTGAATATTGAAAACATGTAAAATATATCAGTGTTGTTATCTAAATTTACTATGTATTTCAATTCAACTTACCCTAACACTATAGAAAATATCCAAGCCATCCATATAGTACATGTTTTGCTTCCTTAAAGAAAATTAAACAAACAAAAACCTACAGCTCCAAAGTGCCCTTTTAAAAAGGTGGAGATTGTTATTTCATTTCCATTTTTAAAAATCTAAGATTTATTTTTCTTATTCAGGACTTCCACATTTCCCTGGGGGCTGCTAGCAGTAGGCCAGAGCAAACTATTGGAAAGTTGGGATGGCCAGCCAACAAATCTTAAGGAAAGCTTGGTGACGATTGTCCCTTGGTAAAGGAGTGCCGGCCCCATTTTTGCAGATTGGAGTGCCAGGACTGAGAGTAAGTGAGCTAATCTGATTCAGGGCAGTAGCATTAGCAGAAAGTGGAGCAAGGGCATATTTTTGATGGCCCAAACACGAGGAGTCTCTGGAAGCTTAAATAAAAGCTGAAATCCTAGATTGATCAGGAAAATAAAATGTGACTACACTTCCTGAGCAGCCAATAGCAGAAAACAGAATGCTTGTTGCAGGTGAAGGAGCGACCTAGGTTGAGGCCCAGGAAGAAGACATTGCTGCATAGTCTTTTAGCAGCCCTATCAGATAGATGTAGGCTTCTGGAGGCAGTATTGTAGACTTAACTATATAGGAGTCAATACTAACACAGGAATAGGAGTATGTGATAACAGTCAACTCTTTCCTGTGACCTGCTGTATTAGTTTTCCGGCTGCTAAAACAAATACCATGCAGCAGGTTGGATTAAACAATGAGAATTTATTGGCTCACAGTTTTGAGCCAGGAGAAGTCTGGAATCCGGGCATTAGCAAGGTGATGCTTTCTCCGAGAAGACAATAGCATTCTGGGCTGGCTGCCTACAATCTTTGGTCCTTAGCTTTTCCATCACATGGCAATGCACATGTCGATGTCTTCTCCCTTCCCCTGTCTGGCTTTCACTCTGCTCTAAAGGACTCCAGTAACTTGGATTAAAACCCAACCTGATTGGTAGGCCACACCTTAACCAAAGTAACAGCTTATAGATATCTTATTTACAAAGAGTCCACATCACTAGAATGTTGACCAAGACTGAGAACATTTCCAAAAGGGATGCACAATTCAATCCACATTACCTGCCATTACTGTTACATTCTTGACAAGGATAAGAGAACTGGGTTAAATGAGAGAGATGATCAATCAGATTTCTTGGATTGCAAGCAACAAACCTACATTGTCGGAATGAGGAGGAGAACTTTTTTAAAGAAGGCTATATGGCTATGTGGTCGCTCCCTAAATAAAAGAAAAAGCTCAATTACTAGACTTCAGAAAGCCAGAAACAAGCAGCTCTGGAGATTCAGGAAGAACTAATAGGGAGTAACTTGAAGATTTTGCCACTGGCTGGATCAGCAGCAACACGTTCCACCCTTGAGGCAATTAACACATTCAGATTCATAGGAGAGAGAACCTTATTGGCATAGTTCAGCCAGGGCAGTGGAACTTTAATGAGGTTCCTATTAGATTGCATGCAATGGTGGAGATGGCAGGGGAGGTCAGAAAAAAAAGAAAGGAATGGATACTGGTGGGCAAAAAAAAACATATATGCACTACCTGGATTCATAAAAATGACAAATTCCCAAGCATCTAGGCAAGAGTGAAAATAAGGGTAAAACATTCTTTCACAAAGGTAACTTAGTTGAGAGACTAAAATTATCAATTTGCAAAGAATTAGACAAAAATAGGCTTCTCCTGCTTCTCAAGGCTTCTTTGTTTTCCACCTTTCCCCATCTTCTACCCAGTATTTCCCAGTCTTTTCCTGATTCATTGCTTAAGAGACAGCACATTCTTTCCCCAGGTCTTCATCCCCTGTGTTCTACAATGACTTGGCATTTCACCCTTTTTTCTCCCCAATTTTTCCTATCATTGAAAAACACTCATGTTAGTAGTAAGTAAAGAATGTGGATGTTTGACATTCATGTAGCAGCCTTTTGCTTTATAAAACAACATCAGCCTTACTTGTAATTTAGACAAACTAGACAGTAAACTATGTAGTGTAACTTTAGAAGTGACAGAAAAAACAGACTCACCATGCAGACACACACACAAAAGCCTATACACACGTGTAATCGTCATGTAAATAGGATGCTTTGGGTTAATCAGTTTTCTCATTTAAAATAGATATAACTAAGATCGACATTCAGTAAAGCTAGACTTTTTTTTTTCCTGAGCTGTGTAGAGGAAGCAGAGCTTCCCAGTGGGCTACAGATGTGACATGAGATAATGATGGTGGCACATTTCTTGTAATGATAAAACATTTAAAATCATTTTTAACAAGCATGTAAAAAGTAACAACAGTTAAACTTAAACTAGAACTTGTAAATTTCCTGAATTCAGAAATTGTTCCCGCAGGTTAAGATTTTATGCATACTACCTGCCACCAGAGGGCATTTTTCGTGTTTAGGCTACATGTCTCCACGATGTGCCACACAGGTATTGTCTTTTTCTTTTAATGTGTGCCAAGACATGAAAAGAAAACAACTATGATTTATTTGGCATTTGATTTATTTACGCAGCATCTACTATCACTTTACGCCATAAAACGATATTTTAAAATACAACAAAAGAAAAATCTCAGAGTAGGGAATAGTTCTTTAAATTGAGTAAATTTAACATTAAGAAAAACTAACTGCATTGTATTTATTTCTCCCATTTTGTCAAAGACCCAAAAAACTTTATCGCGGACTAGCACTATGTTTTAAAAATACCAGAAAGAGCTTATCTACTTAAAAAGGGAGGTGGAGATTAATATTGATTAAAAAGTTGCAGGGATAGGGGAGCCTATGATATCCGTAGAACTTGCATATTTACTTTCTAAATTATGTTTTATGCAATCCAATATTACTATTTATTTGCAAGTATTAAGCATCAACTAAAAATCAGAAGACATGGGCAAGGAGTATTTTGGGTTTCCAAGAGAACAACTTAGTTAAGCACTAAGCTAGGTGCTAAGCATACATAAATGAATAAGACCAACACTGGTCCTGTATTTGAGGAACTTAGAGAGGAAAATAAACATGCAATAAAATTAATTAAATTACAATGAGATAAGTGTTGCAATATACATTCGCACAAGGTTTCAAGATAGCAGAGAGAAAGTTGTGCATAGTTATTATTCAGGGGAAGCTCTTGCAGTTTTTCTGAAGGATAGACAGATCATAAAGGAGTGACCTATTAAAAAGTCTCGGGTTTCCCAACCATTACTCAATCTCTTTGCCTTTAAGAAACCCTTCTAGAAGAGTTGGGAGTCTTAAAGCAAAAATGATTTCCAAACTTGGATTCTGAAGTAACTAACATTCCCTTTTCATCTTTAATTACACTTAAGGAGTGTTCTTCCTTCTCTTTCATCATTAAACTTCTTTAATGTAACTTTTACTGTTAAAAGTGATTTGTGCAAGGAATTTTACTTGATTTGATGCAGATTTGGTTATTTACTCTCTGTCTTTTATAGAGGAAAGCTTGGACCAGGGCCTTCTTGAAAATGGGGTTTAACTAGTAACATAGTAAATTAAATGGAAATGTTCAAGCTACCTGCTGCCATGACAATGAAGAGGCCAGGTTGAAAAGCTGTAGCCTAGACACAATAGTAGAGGCAAGATCTTCTCTGGGTCATTGATTCACTTCCTCTGTGCTCCCGTTGGGAAAACCTGGCCTCAGATACTGTTGGCATAGGCTGTTCATCATAATTATGCACATTCCATGCTTCAGCCCCACTTGGAAACACACCCGTGAATTGCTATTAAAAACAAGATGGATCCATAGATTCAATACAACCATAGTAGCCATATGTTATAGGAAATACTACATAAAAAAACTACAATTTGAAAGATATTCTGGCACTCTGTTTTGATTCTTGGGTATAATTTCCACATGCTACTTAGTGACTTCTTAAAGATTTATAACTGTTTAATAGATACCTTACAATTTTCATAGGAAAAAAAAGAAATAAAAATTCCAAGTAATGGCAACGTTTGGCCTGATAGGCAACCAACTTTTGTTTTTAATGAAATTGTACAATATTCTCGCATTATGAAAACATACTATTTTTCAATAAAGTTACCCAAAAGGATATTTTCCTTCATATGATCATTAATAACCAAGAAGAACTTATAACAATATACTGACAATTATCGCTCCTGGCCAAGAAGCCGCTCTGAAAGTCAGAGCATGTAACAGGTGTTCCCACTCCCTGTGTCCTTTGTATACACATTCATTCTGTATTCAAATCACAGAAGCAAGAGGCAGGATAGGGTCTGTTACCTCACTGCTAATTTCCCTAGCAAATAAACCAACAACTGCTGGTCCATGAACCAAGTAACCACTGAGAACAGGGCACTGTGTGCATGGGACAGGATGCTTCCATGGAGCCCTTCAGCAGCACAAGTGGGGTCTTTCAGTGCAAAATATACTTCCTTCTCTTAGGTAAGGCACTGCATGAATTATGTTTTAACTTTTTATAATGTCCATAAGGTAAATATTTACTTCAGACTGTAGATTCTCTCAGATACTGGAAATGCAGCTCAGAACCTTTTTAATAACAACACACTTTGTTCCAGGAAAGAAGCAGGAACATTTAGAAGAACAAGTTTCATTAAATAGATCATTATTGCTTTCTTGGAACAACATTTATGGTCAATAGCACTCACTTAGAAGTTTAAGACATTCTAAAATCTAATGAATGTCTTCTCCTTAAGGAGTTTACAAAAGGTTCAAAGACTTTAATACATTTTATGGTGGCAAATATCCTTATAGGCCATTAGATTGTTACCGCATATAGTAAAACTCAAAACAATTTATGAAAATAGCTTTCCATTGTTTTAATTTAAGATATTGTTGCAAACTGTTGACTCTGCTGCATTTTAAATTACTTTATGTTATGAAATGTGGGGAAAAATTGGGTCCCAAATTGACAAAAATATTTTGTAAGCCATAGAGGGAAACATGTTAGAACGTATTATTTCTGAGAAATCCTCTTAGCCTTTCTCTTTTCCCAATGGCTAGCCTATTAAAAATGTTTTTTTCCTGCATCTTAATATTTTTCTTTCATTCCCCTCTTTATCCTTAGTGTTTAAACAGTCCAACAGTCCCACTGTTTTTATCTGTTTACATTATTCTCACCAAATGTTCTCTTCTCTTTTCCATTTTTCCTATTAATCAATTTTAGAAGTCAGGTTAGTTTCTTGGTTTGTTTATATGCAACAGGTAGGAATTTTAAAAAGACCATTTCCTTAAATTTAAGAACAACTCATCTAAATAAGTAATTTAAGTTTTAGCCTTCTTCAGTAATTTAGGGCCCTGCTTTCACTTATATAATGTTACTTTTTCATTGTAAATGTGATTTTTATACAAATTCATAACACATTGTGTATATCACTCATATTTTAAATGTATAGTTTGAAAATTCCTTTTAAAAACTGTCTGAATATCCCATAGTGGTGATTGTTCCAGTTTTTATGATGTTTATGTTCTCAAATGGATTTTTATTTTTTGAAAAATTAAACCTCCATAACTGGCTCTTTCTCTTTGTGAAATTTTCCTGGCTTTGGAAGTACCCTGTGTGTCAGTGCCCCACTTATTTTTGATTTTATGGCGACAGAACTGCTGCTACTTCATAAGCAGTGTTTTTTTAATTGACTTTAGGAAGAACTTACAGACAATACGTTTCAGGAGTTTGATTAAAATAAATGTACTTTAGAAAAATGGGTATCATATTCATATTAGTTAAAGCAATAATTATCCCTTAAGACTTCCTTCCTTTCATAAATTTACTTTTCTCTGTAGGTAGTATGTTGTAAAGACTACACATAATGTGAGAATCTTTTTGCTTTTAGAAATATTGAATTTCGTGGGGATTTTTCTTTTTAAAAAATCTGAAAAATTTGAAGCCCAAAATGTTTATACAGCCTATTCAAAACACAACTTCTTAACTTCTACTTTCTCTAAAGATGCAAGAGTTTATTTTCAGTCAACAATAGTTGTGTTATGCTTGCTAATACTGTGCAAGATAAGGGGAAAATAAATGTCAACTATTTTGAAATACAGCTAGAGGTCACTTTCGTGAAGTCAGATGTTTATATTCAATACAGTAAAACTGGTCTAGGGAGTCCTCTGTTTCTGGAATAAGATAAATTTTACAGTTGGTCTTCAAGTGTTCCTTAATACTTTGTACTCCTTTATAGTATTATTGTTATCCCGTTTAAGAGAGTCTCCAAAGGAGACATTAATGCTGACATTTTATATGTCAGGTTGTGTATGGGATTATCAGTGTTGTTCCAGATTAGTGTAATATCTTAAATGCAAAAAGTCTAAGAGTTTTCATTTTTTATACTCAAAAAGTAAGTATTAGTGGATCTAATAATAAAATTAAATTTCCATTTAAGTCCAAAATTTGGAATATCAAAATAAAGTTACACTTCATCAATTTTTTGTGTTTTTGTTTTTTTTGTTTCATCAATTTTTATATCATTTATTTTATTGAAATTCATTTGTTCATATAGAGGCTGATTTTTCTAAAACTTACATTTTTAGAACATATGATTTTCTCATACAACTAAAGAGGAACACTCAAAAAAATTCTCAAAATAAAGATATTTTTTAAATTAGTAAACTACTGTTTGACAGAATGGATTTATCATATCTGTAGTGGGAAATATATCAATAGCAAGAGAATATATGTTCCCAAAATGTAGAGGAGACATCCAATTATCTGTTTATTCCTCAAAGTTCACTACAAGTAAAGATTGTATCATATCACATATCCTGCAAAATGAAAAGTTTCAGGGGGCTGAATCAGATACTGTATAAAGAAAATTTAATCCTTGCTGACATTGCTATAACTTGCTATCTATAATTTATCTAATATAATGGTAAATGATAAAAATGGTATAGTTAGTTTCTAAGGAAACAGCTATTGTAACAGCTGCACTAGTTCTCACTGTCATACACACATATGAAAAGGCACACATATTTGAAAAAAAGTTAATTTGATGAAGAAGCTTTGAATATATTCAAAGATATCAATGGCAATGTATTATTTAAGGTATTATTACAAGATGCAGTTTCTAAAATAGCCCAAGAAGCCAGTTTTCCCCACACTTAACAACTATTGAAAATATTTTAGAAAAAGTTATTTTCTATTAAAGAAGTCTCATTTTTCCTTGGGCTGCAATGTTTGTATCTATATTAAATAAAATTTGCTTTCCATAATTTTATTCATGGACTCTCCAGTCAGTCTTTTCATATCTACATCTCAACATTCTGATTCAAGATCTGAAAGTTACCAACATTTCTATTCTAGTGATATTAGCACCCCATAGTAATATAGTGCCTCCCAGCCATTTCTAGTATATTACAAGCTCAGCCAACTTTTTCAACAACAATGACATTAAAAAGAAATATTCTTTCCCTTTCACCAAAGAAAAAAAAAAAGGTAATGATTTCTGCAATGAGTGCCCCAAATGACAAGTACAGAAGATAGGCCAGAATTTATTCATGTCATCTAAAGCTACTTCTCAATCTAGCAGTGGTTTCTATGTTGAACTGAAAAATGTCTTTAATGGACGAATAACATCAATGGCCAAACTACTTACTGCCAGGGGCAATTACTACGTTTTATGCCAGTAGCCTTGCAGCTTTTCCCAATGCATTCCCAAGGCTATGATTTGGATTCCCAACCCCCCACCCTTTGATTTCTTTGATAACAAACAGAATCACCACTTTACTGAAGGACCTCCTCCAAGGATGTCGCAACATAATGAGTGGATTAGCAAACCAACACTCAATGCCTCAATACCTCAGAATTCTTTGGGACCTCTCTCAATTAAGCAGGAGTCCACCACCTTTAAATGTACACAACTGTTACCCTGATAAATATGCCTCAGGATGTCAAGATCATAAACTTTGAGAATGGAAAAAGGCCTTAGACCTCATCTAACATAACTCCTTTTCTTTACACCTGGAAAACTGAGATCTAGGGAAGTAAAATGGCTTATCTAAGATAACATAACTAGCCAATCACCATTTTATCCCAAATATGTGCTCTTTAGTAATACCTCTCATTTCACTGGATTTTTAACTTTATTAAAGTGACAAATACAATAATCTCTGCAAGTTCAGAGAATACATTCCTGAAATCCCTTATTTCAGGCTAAATGGGAGAAGTAGAACAAGGGAGTCCATGAAACTCTTAAAAATATTTCAGTATTCACTCAAGTGAAAAAAGGAGACAGCAGTACACTTAATAAATACAATGAAAATTACATTTTTACATAAATTAATAATAATGGGAACCGAACAACAGCTCCCTATCCCCAATTTCAATGAAAAGCTTGTAAATACATTTTGTTTTGTGCAAATAACATATATAATAAGAGGAATCTTTTCCTGTCCTGGTCTCCCATCCAAATGCCCAATGTCTTTCCAATTCCATGACTTTGAGAGTTCCACCCTGCTCTGGCAGCTTCTGTGTCATGTATCTCAAACATCACTAGTTTTAAGACATAGATCTACTCTCTCATCTTCTCTCTCCTATGATTTCCTTGTAAAACCCATTACTCCTTTAACTCTCACTAGAATTCCCAGCATTCAGTTCCCTCTTTTTCTATTCGCTCAAAATTATTAACAACTAATTTAACATTCTGGCACTTACCAGAAAGGAACAACTTTTCATACTTTGTCTTGCACTTACGAGAAAGGAACAACTTTTCATACCTTTGTAATTCCTTTGTTATGATCCAAATCACTAAGATGAATGTGCAAGTACAGGCCATTACCAGAAAAATATATTTACAAGTCAATCACAAATACATACAGAGCCCAAGGAGGTTTTAGGTATTTCTTTATTCTTCCCATATAGTCACCTACTTTTCAGTCCATATGGTTAGTTTCAGTTGAGTGTCTAGGTGTTCCTTTTTCCTCTAACCAACTCTGATCTTTCTCCTTGGGCTTTCTCCTCCTGAGTTCTTTGCTCTAACTTACCTGCCTGCTCCAGGGTCTCATTCCTACTAATACAGTGTCAAAGGCCAAAACCATGGCTACTGGTGGATCCTGATTCCTCATAGGAGCAGGCCTACATCTTTCAGTTTCTCCAAAGAAGTCATCTGCAAAAAACAAACAGACCTCTCCACCTTTCCTTTTCTAAGTTAGATCACCTTTGATAATATGCCTTAGACGAAGCTTAAAGACCCCATTCCTTGCAGGGTGAAAAGGAGAAGTAATCAAAGTAATCAAAGAGGATAAACTTTTTTAATGGGGAAATTGAAATTGAAAAATAATTACTGTTATTTAATTCTAAAATGTAACAATCAAGAAGGATAAGAATTTTGTGTATGAAAAGTTATGACTGTAAAAATTACTGTATTTTCTAATTATAAAATGCAGCTGGTGGGTCCACATTGGTGAACCTTTAGGTTGCTTCCAGTATTCTGCCATTATGAAAAATGATGCAATAAATATCCTTTCATGTTGAAAAAAATGTAACTGGTAGAGTATTCTTAGCATAAATATCTTGGGTGTATCCTTTCCCACTGGCTTGTTTGCCAGTGGAATGATATTAAGAATACCTTGTTCTCCAACTGGAATGCCATGTTTCAAAGGGTACCTCAGACTGCTTTCTTTTTCTTTTATTACACAGGAGATTAAAGGTCATAGCCTAGCATGTCCCCACTTCACCTTTTAGCTTTCTTTATATGCATTATATAAAGAAGATATTTCTGAATCATGCTGTGTATTAGGTAACTATTATTTCAGAAGGCAGAGAATGAATGAATGTTGAGTTAAGAAAATAGGATTGAAATTAGAAAAAGGAGGATAAAAAATTTTTCATTCAAAATATTTATTGAGCTCTTGTGCAAGGCCCCCATGCTAGGTTGTGGGAATATAAAGGTGACTAAGACACAGACTAGTCGAAAAGATACATATTTCCAAAGGTGATTCCAATATACCACATTTCCCAAACTACCTGCATATACTCTCCTCCTTCATGTTACTACAGATAAGCAGCTCCTATCCAAGGCCAGCTCCTCTATGTGTCCCCTAATTTCCACCTCTTCTCATCTACTCAAGAATTTTATTCCACCTTCTCCCATCTCTTCTGCATTGCCAATATTTGCCTCTCTAGTATATTATTCCCGGTAGCTATAAACATGGTATTCAACTTCTATGCTCAAAAAATAAAAACCATTTGATTTCACTTTTTACATTCCTCTCCAGCTCCCACCCAATATCTCTGTGCCCCTTCACAGCAGAGCTCCTCAAAATTGTTGTCTATATATATTGTCTCCAATTTCCTTTCCATTCTCTTTTTTTCCCTCATTGTTCAAAACACTCCACATTTAAATTCCTCCCATTGTCTTCTCCACTATTTCAAATGTTCCTACGATGTGGATACCATCTTGCCTCCCACGTTTTAAATGAGGATATTGAAGCAAAGATTTTTTATTAGAGTTCCAGCAGCATGGTATCTTGAGTCAGGTAGGACTTTACTCCCCTACAGGTATATAGAAATGCTATTAAAATAAAACAGCAATATATCATGACTCAAAGTAAATATATAGAAATCTCCAGATGCCAGAAACCAGGAAAAAACCTGCAGAGATACCCATGAGTGCACAGGCACATACAATCGAGGCACCCAGGAGATAGGAATTGCAGTGGATCAAGATCCAGGTCCCAAGGTCCCTTAAGACCCCTCATTCTCTCTCGAATCCACCTCACCAGACTTTTCATGCCTAACGTGTCCTCTCAACACTGTCTCTTGGATGACTAATAGATATCTCAAAATGTCCAAAACTGACCTCCACTCCTCCCCCCAAAACCTGTTCTTTCCGTAGTCTTTCCCATCTTAACAAATGGCAACCCCATTATACCAGTTGATCAGGTCCAGAATCTTAGAGTCATTCTTCACTTCTCTTCTTGTATCCCACCACCATGGAGTCAGCAAATCCTTTCAGCACCACCAGCCTTTTTGCACTAAATCTTTTACTACCACCTTGGTCTATAGTACAGTCACTTCCTAAGTAGTGTCTCTGTAGCTCTTGCCCCACTTTCAGTCCATTCTCACAGCAACTAGAGTATACCTAACAAAACATAAGACAGATCATATCCCTCTTCTGCTCACAACTCTCCTGTTCCATCCCCATCTCACTGAGAGTAAAATTGCCAAATTCTTTGCCATGACCCTACGGATCAGCCTGATCTGGTCCCTGGCCACCTGCTGACCTCATGTGATACCATGCTCCTCCTCCTGCACTCTGCTCCATCTTCACCTGCCTCTTGCTCTTCCTCAAGCACACTAACCAGATTCCTCCTGCTTCTGGGTAGGAATAACTGATCTTGACTGATAATGTTTTAATGCCACTCTTTTCAGAATATTTGCATTTAAGGACTTGGCTCAAAGGGAGGAATTCCCAATTCAGGAATGATATCAATCCTTTCAGAAGGACTTGGGATAGATTCTTGGGAGGAAGTAGTCCTCTGATATTCTCAAATCACATGGTTTGATTAGGATGTGATATGACACACAACTTTATATATTGTTAAAGTTTTTCATTGGACTTTAGAACTAATAATCTTCCCCAGTTCTCCTTTTTTCCATTATTCTTTAACAGTCTTAGATAATAACTTCTGCTTTTCCTTTTCACCTTGCCTTTAAAGAAGTCATTCAATCTGCAGTAGTCTTTGGGTGGAGTTTTTGACATGCAGAAGGTCTCAGAGACAAAATACTTTACCTCTATAAGTGACTGGTATTAGACTGGACAGTACCTAGAAATCTCTCTTCTTTGAAAAGGATTATAGCTCCATCAAGTTCTCTCTGCAGTGACCTCTTTACATTGCGAAATGTGGTTCCAGGTCTTCACAGTTTTCCTTTCCTTTGCAGCAGGCACTTGCTCGGGGCTGACGGTGACAGTGCCATCACACACAATCCATAGCATCAGGGGTCAGGCCCTCTACCTGCCTGTGCACTATGGCTTCCACACTCTGGCATCAGACATCCAGATCATATGGCTGTTTGAGAGACCCCACACAATGCCCAAATACTTACTGGGCTCTGTGAATAAGTCTGTGGTCCCGGACTTGGAATACCAACACAAGTTCACCATGATGCCACCCAATGCATCTCTGCTCATCAACCCACTTCAGTTCACTGATGAAGGCAATTACATCGTGAAGGTGAACATTCAGGGAAACGGAACTCTATCAGCCAGTCAGAAGATACAAGTCACCGTTGATGGTGAGTCCACTATAAGTATACCTGGGTAGCAGGGTAGCATGGTGGTTGGCAAAGGCTCAGGAGTCTGGACTGCCTGGGCTTTAGATGCATGCTCTGCAACTTTGGACAAATTAATTTACCCTCAAAATCCCACTGTCTCAAATTACATCATCTACCTTATGAGGTTCTCTGAATATTAAATAATACATTGACTATAAGTGCTCTGCACAGTACCTATACAAAGGTAATCAAGCAATAAGTATAACTTATTATTTGTTTGCCTGGAACTATCAAGTTATTATTGGTAAAATGGAGAAAAATCTTCTTTCCTCAGCAGCAGAATGCCTCCTGAAAGAGACTTACCTTTGTCATGTGAAGATTTTTATTTCGGTAAGCTGTTTGGGGGAGGATGAGACTGGCTTAAGGACCATATTTAAGGAAAAATAGAAATTCCTGGCAATGTCCTCTGAGAGGGTGTAGAGCCAGCTGATTTTTAGACATTTATTTTCCTTATTGAGATATGTAAGTGGTATACTTTAAATAGTCTATGTCCAAAACCCAATTTCTGATTTTTCCTTCTACAACTGGTTCATCTCAGTATCTCTCTGTGCAACACCACCATCAGTTCTCACCTGGACTTTCCTAATAGCCTTCCAACTAGTCTCCCTGCTTCAGCCCCTGCTCCCTGCAAATTAAAATCCTTCAGTAGTTTTCTGTCTCATGAGTCAAAGTATTAACAGTGGCCTAAAAGGCCCAACAAGCTCTCCCCAGCCCTATCTGCTCCCATTTCCTACCTCTCTTCCCCTCACTCACCCTATTCCAGCCACATTGCTCTTCCCAGAACAGACCAAACATACTCACACCTCAAGGCCTTTGCATTTGCTGTTCACTCTACCTAGATTGCTTTTCTCCCAGATATTAGTAGAGCGCCCTCCCTTTTTTAGTTTATTTGCTTGAGGTCTCAGCCCAGATGTCACTTACCTGCAAAGAATTTTTGGACCACCCGATATAAACACACACACACACACTCACACACACACACACACACACATGTTGTCTCTAATTCTGCTTTCTTCTTTTTCATAGCATTTTTGACCACCTGAACATATTCTAGATGTTTATTTGGTTATGCTTTCTCTTCCCCACCTAGAATACAAGGTCCATGGGAGCAGGGATTTTGTATTGTTTGTTGCTTTGTTCTCAGTGCCTAAAACAGTTGCTGCCCCTTAGTAAGGGCTCAGTAATTGAGTAGAACAATTGAGTGGCAATGGGGAGACAGGAGAGTCTGTAGGGGAACAAAGACACCGGATGTGTGAGCAGAGGCCTAAAGAGTAACGTTGGGAAGAGAAAAATATACACCAAGAGGAGATTTTTATGAAGGTTTTCTGCATGGTAACCTATCTCCCCACAAAACTTTTAGAATATCCATTATTTGATAATGTGTAGTAAAGTTGGATCTCTTTAGGGAAAAGCAACCAAAAGCTTAATATCGCTTTGACGGGGATTTAGGAACTGTCTTCTTGGGAAACTTCCACATCTGGGTTATACTGTTTAAGTAAGTGTATGATCACAATACCAATGACTATTCTAATGACTGATTCTCCTCTTACATGACATATAACCGTACCACATATATTTCCACATACAGATATATTTTGAAAACAAAAATGACAATGCACACTTTTTCTACATAATAAACATATACACACTCATTTTAAAAAATTGTGATAGTATAAGCAGAAGCTTTTCCAACTCCTTTTTCTTGCCAGGAAATATAAAGGATTAAATTAAATGGGCAGCCGGTTCATTACACCCACCTTGAGAAATGTAGAAGGCTTCAGAACTACTCAGTTCCTCTACAAGTTGCCTTTTAACGTTCTTTCTGATTATCTTCCATTTCCTCCTATCCTCTCTGGGCTGTAGAACTGGTTCTGTATGTGTCCTAATGTGCATTTTCCAATGTAGGAAAATGTGAGCATGAATCAAGACAAATTTACCTGAGGATGATGCATCATCCCCAGTTAAAAATTTGATAGGAATTGAAGCATAAATACTGTAGCCAATCAACTGTCATTTATGTATGATCTCATTCTCCCTCTATCCTATAATCATACATAGAAGGAGATTATTAAAAACATATCTCTACAAAATGCAAGAAAGAAACAATGCCAAATCTAAAACCCTCTTCATTTTCCCACTTATTGCTGTGTAACTCTGACCAAGCCACTGTTATTTAGCGAACAGAATGATTAATGAAACATGCTGAGAATGGTTGTGGTTGCCTATACAATTCCCACTCTTACCCATCAATTTTAGAGTTATAATTAAGGGGAGAAATATTTACTCATTCTTGGAAATTTACTCCTTTGACAAATATTATTAAGTGTCCATTGTATGCCAGGCTCATAAAAAAAAACTATTTTCCTATGACTTGAAGTTTCAACAGGAATTTCTATTGGACTTTTCTTTTATATCTCTAATTTGCGATAATCCAAATAACACATTTTATCCTATGTGCAGATTGAGCTAGTGTTTGAAATGCAGGCTTTGGTTTGTTAAAGTGACTAACATAATGTTGCAACACAAATACAGAGCAATTAAAAACATAATTAGTTCACTAACATGGAAGGAAAAGTAAGTGGTGCATATGTGATTCTCTAAAACTTGCCTCAATTCCCCCAAAATTGGATTTATATGAACTGTATATTTGCAGATGGTGCATAGAAATTTGTGTTCTCCACCCCACCCCAATCAGCTCCTTTTGGGACATTAGGACAAGTCAAGAGAGAGGAATAGTAGTTTGTACATGAGAGGATCCCTTTGTGTTGTTGAGGAAAGTGTAATGTAGAAGAAACTGGGAAGCTGGAGTTCTCTGCTACTAACCACATTATCTATAAAATAAAGGCTTTTAATAGAAAATCTTTGAAGAGTAAATTCCATAATTTGGTTACCTCTGATAATGAATGGTTTTTTAAAAATATTTTATCATTTTATGTTTTCCATGACCCTTTATTCACTTCATTTTTGCCTGAACTGCCTACATTTACAAAATGTAAAATTTGGGAATCATTTCACCAGGATTTAATATTTGAAAGACCTCATAATTCTATAGATGGCAAAAAATCATTTCTATTTCTCTTGATATTGCAGACCCTGTCACAAAACCGGTGGTGAAGACCTGGCCTTCTTCAGGGGCTGTGGAGTATGTGGGGAACCTGACCATGACATGCCTGGTGGAAGGGGGCACTCGACTGGTTTACCAGTGGCTGAAAAATGGGAGGCCTGTCCATACCAGCACCACCTACTCCTTTTCTCCCCAAAACAACAGCCTTCGCATTACTCCAGTGACCAAAGATGACATTGGGAATTACAGTTGCCTGGTGAAGAACCCTGTCAGTGAGATGGAAAGTGACACAATTATACCCACCATATATTGTAAGTTTTTAAAGAAAACTATTCATGAATTTCTTCTGGAAAAGTCTCACAGGGGTAGTCACAAAGAATATCAACACCAGATGATTGGTTTTACCACTATTGTAATTCAGGATTGTTCTAATCATACTTCCTAGGCACCATCTTGTCATGAAACATATTTACCAGCACAACCATATTTTTTAAAAGATCAAGTTAAGATACTGCTGAGAGGCCATTCAGGACACATTTTGGGTTTTTGTACTTTGTGTGGCCTCATTTCCAGTGGAAAGTGGGAAGCTCAATTTCAAGAACCCAGAACCATGCAGAGGGGGCTAAATTTAAATTATTCATTTCCAAGTAGGAAGAGTTGGTGATCATAAACCTAGAGAAGGATATGTTCTGTAGCTGACCACAAGGAGAAAGAAGCTTCCTGGGTTATGCATGGGTAGTGCATCCCCAGGCAAAGTTATTCTCTCTGCTCCTTTTCTCAGCTCTATTTTTAGAGGCAGGGCTCAGGGAGGACCACAGTCAGAGCAAACGTAATTATTCTGCAGTAAGGTATGCAGGTTCCCAAGAATCAGTAATTATTTGGGAATTCAATTTTTCTTTGGTTTCTTTTCGGCAGTTTTTTTTTTTTTGTTTGTTTGTTTTTGCTTTTGGACCTCAAATACAGAGTTAAGGTCATCAAATTCTTCAGTTCATGGCAACCCAATAAGTTCCCTCTATTTATTATATTATTTCCCCAGTCCCTTTTACTCTATTTCACCACCTCTAATGTGTTTAATGTTGCATTCTAATTTAAGTTTAACAAAAGTTTCCTCAACCTCTACACTATTGACATTGTGGGCTAGATAACTGTTTTGGGGGGCTGGCCTGTGCCTATTCAACAGGATTCCTGGCCTCTACCCACTAGAGAGTAGCACCCCATAATATCTCCAGACATTGCCAAATGTTGCCTGGAGAGCAAATCCACCCCATCCCCACCCCGCAGTTGATAGCCAATGGCCTACCACACTGGAAAGTCTTCTTATCAGTTAACAGGTAGCTTAGAGCACAGCTGCAACTAGCAGCTTAATAAGAAAAACGAGGGATGCCAAAGGCATGAGGGTGGATGTTTCAGCAGATTGAGTCATATAGAAAGAATTAAGCCTTGTACATTTATACACTTACTTATCAAGCATATTTGCATATTACTGGGAGAGGCACTAAAGCCTAATTTTCAGTGCCTAGGAGTCAGGCAGGCCTCAGTGGGAAAACTGGTTCTGTCCTGACCCGTGTTACTTTAAGTAAATCCCTTGATCTTTCTGAGCCTCATCTGTAAAATGAAGAGAGTTAAAATTACCTTTCCACATTACTGTCATTGCATGAGGTATCATCTGAAAAATAGTCAATGACTGACACAATGCAAGCACTCAGTAAATGGAGGCTTTTTTTATTATCATTATCATCAATACATCTGTATTCTATTTTCTTCAATAGAAAAGTGAAAGGGTCCTCTTGAGGAAACATGTTATTAGCTGTTTAGAATAAACCACCTGCATGTGTACGTAATGTAGCCTTTCCAATTAGATAAGCTTAAGGAAAAAAACTGAACAGCTGCAATGGGACAGGCCCAGCCTAGAGGAAAAGGAACTGCTGGAAAGAGAAGTATGATGGTGTGATATGGGTACACATGGAGGCTTTGCTTATACCAGAAAAACTAAGCTAAGGAAAATAGAATAATAATCTTGCCTATAACTGAACCTGAATCTTGAATATAGTTGAAGATTATATTTTGATAGAGGAGAAAAACATGCAAAATAAAATATATCAGATAGAATGCAACAGGTGCCATAAGAAAGGGTGCGATGGGGAACAGTGGATAAGAACAGGAGCTCTGGAGCCAGAAGGCACAGGTTCAGTCCTGCCTCTGCTACTTACCTCTCTGTGCCATAGTTTTTTCATCTGTAAAATGGTTTTAATGGTAGTATCTGCTGCAGAGCATTATTTCGAAAATTAAATCTGTTACTATACCTAAAGCGCTTTACAACAGTGACTGTCCCATAGTAAATACTATATAAGTTTTAGTCATTATCACATAATATTAGTATTAGTCTATGGGAATTCAGAAGATGGAAACATTACTTTTGGCTGAGAAGAATTATCCTTGAAGAAAAGGCATTTAAGCTGGGCCTTGAACAATAGGTAAGATTTGGGCAAGTGGCAGTATTTGGAAAAACTAATTCAGGCAGTAGGGACAACAGGAACCAAGACACAGAGCAGAGGTAAAAGTATTTGACAAATGGTCCAGTTTGTCTAGAGTGCAGAATACAGGGAGGAGAGGCGTAGGATAGATGGTCAGATGGATAAATTAGAGTCAGATTATGGAGAGCTTTAAATGCCACACATTATTTGATAAATAACAAGGAAAAATTGACTTTTTTTTAAACAAGTGTCTATATAAAACGAGTAGAGGATGGTTTGTTTCTAAATACTTACATTCACATACACATAATAACATTCTAGGCTAAATCAAGAAATGTTTCTTAAGAGAGTACACATTTTCAAGATAGATCAAAGACTTCATACAATCATATAAAGGATATGAATATATAATATATATCTATAATTATGTGTTTGTATATAGGCACATATCACAAGGTAAAAAGGGGGTAGGATCTATTTTGTCAACTTATGATATAAAGGGGAAAAGACACTACTTTTGAACTATATACAGTACTTAAACATATCTAAGAGTAACTTGAAAATATTTTTCTGAAAAGTATTGTTCACATAGAAATAAATACTTTACACATTGATAGAATAATTCAATTTGGGTAGGAGACCCAAAGAATAGTAACTGCTAATCCAACCCAAGTCAAAATTCAGTGTCTCAATGAACTAGTTGCATCACTCAGAAACAGAATAAATTATATTAAAGAATGCCAAAGAAGAGGAAATTATCATTTTTTTCACCAAGAATACCAAAGTACCACACATTACATGCAAATTATATAACATTTCTTACTTTCATTAGTTATATTGTGTTTAACAATGGCATTTTTATAACAGAACTTTTGTCTATATTTCTGTTGTAGTTTTACGTAAACATATTCAGATAACATTGTGAAAATATTCTGTCTGCTTAAAACATACTCTCTCAAGGCTAAGAAATAGATTCTGCATGACCAGCATTGATTTGGAGTGGAAAATTCAGATTTGGCACAGTCTAATTGTATGTGTAATAATATTCGTGAGAGAATAAAGTTATTCTGACATGAATTAAAACTTCCATTCAACTCCAAGTAGCACAGACCCAAGCATTCAAGTTAATTAAACACAATGAAAGAGAATGCAAGCAGACAGATAGAATAAAATCAGGATTATGCAAATCTATCCTTAGATTATACTTTATTCTTCGGTCTAAATGGTTTACATTCACAGAGAAAAAGTCCAAACTGCAAAACAAGGTGTTAAACTATTAACTGAATATGAATCCCGAGGAACCATCTTTCAATGTGGTGGGAGACAATAGGAAGTGAGATTGTGTTGTAACATTCCTTGTTAATTGAAGGAAACCTGATCATATTTTGTTTCATCAATGTGCTCTTGAGGTGGGGAGTGGCTAGCACAGTGCTGATAAGCCTCAACTGTAAATTCAGACCACCTGGGTTAAAGCCCTAGTTATGCCATTACTAGTGTGTGCCAGAAAACTCCCCTTCTGTGTATCAGTTGCCTCATCTCATTATCTACACTCTCCCCAGTGTAAGGTGAACACCTATCTCAAGAAGGTTGAAGAGGATTAAGTGAGCATTTGTGTACAAAGTAGTGAGTGAGTGGTACACAGGAAGAGCTCAGTAAATGTTAGGTCTTTTTCTTTTTCTTTTTTTTTTTTTAGCCAAAACTATGCTGACATAATTAATTGGCAGTAAGAAGTAATGGAGAGTCTGAATAACTTACAAGATACCTGCAAAGAGAAAACTGAAAGAATAACATGAGAACTTTCTTCCTCAAACATTAGCATTCTTTAATTTAACTTACTCTATTTTTCTTCATTAATGTATTTTCTTTGCATCAATTTTTCTTATGTCCACTTATCTATTTATTTGTCCATCTGCCTACTCATCTTTATATGCTAGCCATAGATTTAAGGGAAACAGTCATGAAAGAAATGGCATAAACAATTATAGGCATATGAAAATATCATTTGCATCTTTAAGTACACTTTTGTTTTACTATATAATTTATTTTTTTGGCAAAGTGAAAACAAGATCTTTCAATATTTGCAAGTCTGTGCACCAGTCTTAATTACCATGACAAAATATGCTGATAAACAGTGTGGAAAAGTATAAAAATGTTATGTTAACAGAGAAATATGTTAAGTGTTATGCTTTGAATCTCTAAACTTGCTTTTCTTGTGTTATTTGAAAGAATTAAAATATCCCAATTTGAACGTTAAATTCAGATTTCTCAGAAAATAGCTCCTACCTACAGACTGAACCAACTTTCTTCTTCACGTTGTTTTAGACCTAGCCTATGGAACCCTTAAGAAGAATTATCTGTCATGGGTAATGATCAATGACAGATAGTAGAAGGAAAAGCATTTAGAAAATTTATAAATGTGGGATATGTTTGCACATTGTAAAGATGAATTATCTATAAGATTTACGAAAGATTTCAATTCAATGGTAATTGTCAATATAGTATTATTTTATTTCCTTGCTTATTGTTACATTCAAATGTAGAAACCTTCATTTGGTCAATATCACATCTTATTGATCTTCATTCACTGATTCGTTAATTCATTCATTCATAGTTTGACTTGATTAGAAAATCAAACATAAGGGTCTCATTTTGCTAACCAATATTAGCCATCTCACAACATATAGGAAACACAATCCAGGCTCATTAATAACTTTTATTGCTAATTGCTACCTTAACCATGTGTTTTGTTTATTTGTTTGTTTGTTTAGTTGGTTTGTTGGTTTGGAGCCAGAAGAGTTAAATAAAATGCATAATCTGGAGATGTGCCATTTATCATATCTGTTTGTGTGGCCTCAACACATTTGCAAATCTTTATCATTCCATTCTAACTAGGAATACGTGCCTTGGTTGATGTTATTCCTACATCTCTTTCTTCACCTGGCTACACCCTCTTCTTTCTACACAGCATCGTATTCTCCAGAAAGGCTTACCTGCCCCCGCCTTCTCCCGCCTCCTCAGTCTCACTAAGAGGCTTGCTGCTCTCCTGTAGCACCCTACACACATCTCTGCCCTCAGATTCACCACATTATATTTTCCTTAATTCTCTCTGCTCATAAGTGCAGATTCCAGTGTTAGCTGACGAAGCTGTAGAAAAGCCAAATTCCCATTATATAACGTCAGGTTCCTAATTATAAGGCTTTGGCCCTTTATTTTTTCCTGACCTTTAGCAAAGTTCCTCAATAATCTAGTAAATGTCACGTTCTAGTATTTCCCCATAGAGGTCCACATCATAATTTAGAATTCCAGCAGGAATCAACTATCCTGTTTTCTTAAGCCAATCTTTTTTATGACAGTTTGCTTTCTGAAAGCAGGAATTGTTTTTTATTTTGGCAGAAAAAAAAAGTATCAAAATCTATCAAGATTGACCATTTTTAATGAGGTTATGATGTCATAATATGGTATTGGCCTCAGTGGGGTACAATGTCATGCTAATAATTCGGAAAAATATCTACTTGCGGTTCATGAAATGTATATACCTTCCAGCGCCAGTTGTAAATAATAACCCAGTAACCACTGTGTTTTGTGCACAACATATGGCACTGCTGCAGGGAAGTAACTGTAAGTGATAAAAATTGAAAGGGGAAATAAAAGGTCATTCACATTAAATGGTTACCATCTGCTCCCAAGCAGGGTGGCAAGCAGCATCATGACAGAAATTTAGGTACTCTTCCCGCCCAGCCATAAATTGTTAAATAGAACAGATGATATGAGATTTTACAAGTCATTTGGTAAACAGCTATTCCTGAAGCAAAGGGTTCATTTCTGTTAAGAGCTCTCTGCCAAAGGCAAGAAGCTGAACCATAATCCAGAGTCAAAATGGAATTATCTTTCTGCTTTCATCTTCAGTGTCAGAGGCCACTCTGGTTTAATCACTCCAAATGTGTTCAATTGGATTGTCCATTCACTTGAATAATGTGCTAGGCTGCCCCTCCAAGTGCAGGGATGGTCAGCCTGAAGTGCTACGAGAAAGGAAAAAACAAAATCCTAGTATTCACAGTTCATAGTATATGGTCAGAAGAAAATAGATTATAAGCAGTGTGCAGAGTATAACATTTCTTTGTGAGATATATATGAAAGAGAGAGAGGTACATAGAAGAAAGACTTAAAGACCATACACCAAAATGTAGATGCTGGTTCTCTGAGTGGCAAAATTATAGGCAACTTTTTGTTTCATCTTTGTGCTTCTCTGAATTTTCAGTATTATCTGCAATGAACTTGTTTTTCTTTTACAATCAGATAAAATGTGTCACATTTTAAGAAATCATGTTAGAAGCAAAGATCTAAAATGTTTACGGTGTTAGGTTCCAAAAAGTGGAAGAAAAATTTGGGTGGAAGGTGGGGGGATTTGAGACTGACTCTAAAAAGCCATACATAGCATATAATTAAGGCAGAAGATAAAAAGACTATACCAATCATGCAACCCAACAAATGAGGAAGTGTCACATCAAATTTGAATATAGGAGTCAGTAGGAAAGACAGCTAAGTGAATCAGATTCCTTTTTTAGAAGCATGTTTTATTTTTAAACTAGAGTGATGTTATTAAATTAGATCATCAATGTTAATCAATGGCCTTGGCTCTAAATGACTTTGGGCTTCCTCTAAAAATTAAACCCATCCTCAGAGATTGAAGAATTACTACCTTTGAGAATATTCCATCATGTTGCAAGGTCCTAAGGCAATTTCAAATGAGGAGTTCCCAAAAAGTCTGGACTAATGTCAGAAAGCTTTAAAAGGAATAACCCTCATTTTTATATGTGTTAAATTATCTCGCAATTTGTTTTTTATAGTCACATCCGTAAACCCTAAAGAACTGTGGGAAGACACAGGCCTAAACTGAATGGCTGTATCGCTATGACTACACTTCTGTTCTTGATTAAGCTTGCTTCTCTCTGCTCTGAGAGAGACTCTCAGACTTTTGTTTTGTGCAAGGACTTGGGTCTCTTGCTATTCCAAACCTCAGCTGACTCCTCCCCTTGGTTTCTTTCTATATGAGCCAAAAACAGTGCCCATAACCATAAACAACGTTCTATCAATGGTGGCAACTTGAGGGTCCTGCTGCTCCCCCGGCCTGAGATAGCAGCCTCAGGAACCATGTCCTCGACATAGCAGATTCCCTCACATTGCCTAGAGCAGAAAAGTCTTAAAATTGATTTTGGTTGAGGAAGTGAAAGCAACTTCTTACCCACTTACCCTACTTACTATGTAGTGAACTTCAAAATAAGAGATCTCCATTTTACAGCACAAAGTTCTAAAGCAACTTGTCACAGTAGTCTCACCTGTGGCAGTATCAGCTTGAAATGAGAGAACTATTCAGTAGGTTTCCAGTGCAGTCACAGGAAAGGGACTTAGTTTCTCTTCATTAAAATCCTCTCCAGTTCCTGATTATTATAAATTTGAAGGTACTGATTCCTGTTTGCTTTCTTAATGCAGGGTCTTCTTACATATATATATTAATACAAATCTATAGGATTATTCTGCATTTCTCTGTCTTCAGAAAGCAAATACATATAAAGGGTATGTTCCTTAACTAAATATAATCCATTGCTTTGCATCTTCAGTTTCTGCTATGCCTTAGGGAATTTGTTTCCCCAGTGGTACATTGGTCAGAAAATACTGACGTCATAGAGAGCCACACTGGGAATCTGCAAACATGTGGTTGGCTGGCCCATATCCAATATAGCTTTAGCATGGAATGAATCAAGGCATTTCAGAGGTAGAAAGAATCTTAACAGTCAGTCATCTAGTCCAACCTCTTTATTTTAGAGATGAGGAAAGTGAGACCAAAAAAGTTTAAATGATTTTCTCAAGAACACTTAACTAATAATTGGGAGAGTCAGGATTCATCTTAGTTACTCTGCTTAGTCACTACATTATATTATTCCATGCTCTGAGACATGAATAGTTGGTACTTTTTTTTTAATCAGTATCTTTGAGACTAGGCTATTACTCAGAAAGCCATCCATTGCTTTATTCAGAATGTAAATTCATTAAGAGCAGAACTGTATTTTGCACTCCTTTTTATCTCCCATATATTAAATATATTATCTCACATTTAGTATCTCTTAAATATTTGTTGATCGATTAATTGGTTGACTCATTACAGAATTAAGGTGTATTTAGACAATTTATTGTAAAACTAGTAATGTAGACAACAAGAAAGGATTCTAACATAGAAAGTTATGCCACTTACATTTTACTTCTTTTTAGGGAGGTAGTGTGAATGATTACATGCATACATTTTAGAGCCCAACTCTATTTAATAGCTATGTGACCATGGACAAATAAATCATTCAATTGCCTCTTCCCTCATCTTACAATGGGAATAGTGACATCTTCCTCATGTGTTTGCTGTAAAGATTATATATGGTCATCTGTATAAGCACTTAAAGTACCCACATGGTAAATACTCAATAAATGTTGGTTATGATCAGCTGGTAAATGAGGACACTCATGCTCTAATGCTAGTTTTTTAAACTAGTAACCAGAATTTAAACTGGGTGAGAAAACCAATCTAACTGGGGAATGCTTTTTAATCTCCCTCTTTATTTATTCTTTGGCCTCAAGAAAAAAGCAATGGGAAATGTGTCTTCATCTCCTGGCAACTTGATATCATAGAAATGTGAGAAAAAACACCATGAATATCTACAGTTAAGCAGTTTATTGTTGATCAATGAGTATTTCTTAATGATAATGAAGATGTATTTTTCCAAATGGAACCCTAAGCTCACTAAAGAGAAGGTTTAAAAATTCTTTACCTGTTAAAATATCATGAAAATATGTAACATCCATATTATTTGCATGAATTTGTGTTCCATGTTAAACAAACTGCTTTTATAAATATTTGCATGAGCCACCCAGCACTGAAAAGAAAAACAGATAATAATCAAAGGATGGTTGTCAAAGAGAAAATAGTGCCTATAATCTATTATAAATATGGTTTCAAGTACCATTACTGTTTCAGAAAAACTGAGTTTGTCTAATAAGACTGTGGATTATCCAAAAGCTTAGCACCACAGTCATGATGCCAGTGTCTGTAAAATTATATACTGTTATAAGACTTCAAGACTTGACATGTGTGAATCACATCTCAAACAACTTCTGTTTTCTTTGATACCAGAATAAAATAATTTTGGGTCCTTATTTATTAGGAATCTAAATGAGGACCAATTACCCAAATTGGACATGAAGTCTTTCATAGAAAGTAAAATGATGCTTAGTTACCAGATTCAAAAACTGTCATGATTACTTATTTTACCCCTTTTTTTCTTTTTTATATTAATACAGATGGACCATATGGACTTCGAGTTAATTCTGATAAAGGGCTAAAAGTAGGAGAAGTGTTTACTGTTGACCTTGGAGAAGCCATCCTGTTTGATTGTTCTGCTGATTCTTATCCCCCCAACACCTATTCCTGGATCCGCAGGGCTGACAATACAACATATGTCATTAAGCATGGGCCTCACTTGGAAGTTGCATCTGAGAAAGTAACCCAGAAGACAATTGACTATATGTGCTGTGCTTACAACAATGTAACCGGAAGGAGAGATGAAACTCATTTCACAGTTATCATCACCTCTGTAGGTAAGTGTGACATGACAGGCAAGGATCCCAATAAAACACAAATGTGTGCTGGCCTTGCCTTTCCCCTATTTTATACTTATATCAAAGAGGAAATGATTGTGGGTTATTTCAGATACTCTAAGAAACTCTCTTAACTAAGCCATGGCTTCGATGGGTCAGTCAAAGCAAATCCAAAACAGAATGGAGGGGAAGTCATTTGCTGGCTCTGAAGGGCTATGAAGAAAAAGGAAATTCAATAAATTGCTTCTAAATGTACACTCCTGTTTTCCTAGTTTTACCAGTAGGAACATAAGAGAATCAGGGCATCATTCAGAGAGTTTCTCTCTATTGTTTCATTAGGTCAAATGAATAAATCTCCATGAGTTGGAAGTCTGGTTTTCCTACCACCTTTTTCACTCCCCTTCTCACTGTCCTTCATGGGCTTCCTTCCCTCATTCACTGTTCAAACACCTGGTATCTGTGGAAGTTCTCACTAGGGATCTCAATGACCTGGAAGTGATACAATTTTGTAAGTCTGTGAAATTTTGCATTCTTTCAGGGAAAAACTTTCAGTTGATTTTCAGAGAGGTCTCAATCCCCAACAGGTTAAGAATCACTGCCTGAAATATTGGTGTCCACTAAATTTCCATCCATCCGAGCCTTCTTCTCTTCTCTTTCTATACATTCTCCTGGGTGATTTCATTCACCCCCATGGTTTCACGTACTACTGATGCATCCCAAATTTATACCTGTAGAGTTCTAAAACTGTGTTGTGTACCCAGCTGCCTTCTGGATGTCTCTATTTGAATGAACCAGAGGCAGTATACAGGTCCCACATACAAAACTACCTTATTCTTTCTCCACAAATTACTATTCTTTCTGTATATTCCCTGGTTAAGTGAATGAACCTACTATCTACCCATCTATTCAAGCCAGAAAGTTAAAAGCTACTCCAGACTCTTTCCTCTTGCTTATTGCTCTAACCCACATATAATTACCAAGTTCTCTCAATTCTCCTTCCTTCCTACTTCTCTGGTCCTTACTCTTCTCTCCTCTACCTCCTTCTACTTCTACTATTACGTCCACCAGTGCTATCAAGTCCTTCCTGTACTCTTCTTTGCATACAGACAAAGACAAGCCAGATTCCACTTAGGGAAAGCCTGGGGGCAGGTTGAAACAGAAAGGGGTGCTTAGTGTGTCTATGATTGGTGGAGGAACAATTACAAAAGATGGCCATCCATAGATACCTTCTCCATTAACACCTTCTTCTTCATCTTTACAGCTCTAGTGTCAAGCACTGCACCCATAACGGAGAAACTCCATCAAAATCACTTGCTAAATATGTAGTTTCATTAAGACACCTCATACATATCAGATTAGGATCTCACAGATAGGAACTAGGAATCTGAATGTTTAGCGATCATAAGTGTGGTACCATTTGTTTAAGGTGTTTTTCCTCCACAGACTTTTGTATTTATTAAAAATCTATTAAAGATCCATCTAAAATTATAAGACTATCACAAATCTATAGATTGATGAAGAAATATATAGTAAATGGGATCCTCCCAAGACTCCTTAAAGTCAAGGGTATTCATATTTACAAAACCTTCTGAATATATTGGAATTTTTAAACTGGCATGATGGGGTTTATTTTCTTATATGAAGAAAATTCAACACTTTCTAAACAGTGCTGTCCAATAGAAGTTTCTGCAATGATGGAAAGGTTCTGTATCTGTGCTGTCCAATATGATAGCTACTAGTCTCATTTGGCTATTGGGCATTAAAATGTGACCATGCAACTGAAGAGCTGAATTTTAAATTTTATTTAATTTTGATTAATTTAAATTTAAATAGCCACATGTGTCTAGTTGCTACCACATTGGACTCTAGAAGCTCAAAATTGTAGAATTTCCAGCTCTAGAATTTGGACCTGAATTTAATTTGGATTCATTTGGGCAATAGATACTGATACATTTCTCTTAGAGATCTCAGAAGTACATGCAATATAAATTATGAACTCATTCATTCATTATTGAGCATCTGTTAGGTGCCAAGCACTATGGCAAGGCATGAGACTACCATATAAAAAAAAAAAAAGTCCTGCTAACAAAGGTTCACATCTAGTATGGGTGACAGACATGTAAACAGTTAAGGTGATTCCTTTGTATTCTGTTTTTTAGTCAGCTTAACCAGCTTTTCACCCCAGTAGCTAATCAAAACATAATTTTAAAGCAAGCCATAGTTATGTATGTAAGATATTTTAGTAGCAACTTGGATCTCATCCTAGACTTCTTCCTCTTGCTCACTGCAAGTGAAAAATGGCTGTAATAAATAGAGGTATATTGCAATGAAAACTTTCCCACTGCCTACCATTTCTCCTTTAATATTTGGACAAGGTATTTTCATAATGTCAGAAGCCCCCAATATTTGATTAAGATCTTATTACCAAGGTCCAAAGACAGCTACGGTCTTAATGTCAGGCAATTGCCTTTTACAAAATCTAAAAAACCTGTTCGACCTGTACAAAGACCAGGTATTTGTTATTATAGTAAATAAGAAGGGCAGGTGCTTATTTTTCAGAGGGATTCAGGGTTGTCAGCATTAGTGACCTCTCTGTGGTTTCTAGAGCTATTTTACTACCCCCTAAAAATTGGCAGAACTTTTATTCAAACATTAGCAAAATGATAAAGAAAAATGAATAGATTAATGCATTTTGCTAATAATTAATTGCTTAAGTTTTCCAAATGAATGTCTCTGCAATTCACCAACCTACAGTTATAAATGAGCATCACTTCTATTAACTGAGCATTTACTGACCATGTACTCTAACAAGCAGTTAGATTTTCTGCTCTATATTAAATTTTCTCTACATTAAAATCTGTGGTGAATTCCAAATAATTTAGAAAGATAAGTCTTTGAGATGTTTCCAGAACCAAGCTGGTGTTTGTGCAATCAGAGGCAAATTATATTATCTACAATATAGATAAACCTCTTTTTTTTTTAATGAGGCAAAGAATATGGCTAACCAAAAAGCCTCAGGAATAACATGTAGAGGGCAACGAAGAGAGGAGTCAAAGATGACTCAAACGTCACAAATATGGAAAGAAAATAACAGGTCAGGAAATAATCAAATGTTTTGTTGGGAGCTTGCAATGGGGAGAGGATGGCTGGAGAATGTGATAATTAGCTGTTTCTCCTGCCTGTGTAAAACTAGATCAGATGGTGCCTTCCTCTTCTGTGGGCTATGATTCATATCTAATTTGTGATAATAACTGACTTTTCTGAATCTCAGTGTAGAAATTCTAAAGGAAACAGGTATAATGGGCAGGTTCACACAGTTAGTAAGTGATAAAATAATATCTGAATTCAAAGCCCATGTTTTTAATCACTACACAAACTGTCTTTCTTGATGTAATTGGTAATAGTGATAGGACTATGCTCTTTTTAAAAGAAATGTGCTATTGCACATATGCAGTACACCATGCATTTCGTCATGACCATAACTAATTGTATGCTATAGAGATGACTTCTGGCTTGTCTGAGACTTTCATATTAATGAGAAAATATGAAATATCTGTAACTAAAAACAATATCTATAATATATGTTTCAAGGAAAGAATAACTATTAAAATAATGAATTAGCATTTATACCGTGGAGAGACAATAACTTATTACCTAAATTAAGGCCTCATTCCTTGAATGCAGGGTCCCTACTTTTTAACTGGGCCTAAATCACTATGGTGACATGCAATATATATAAAGTGGAAATGTTTATGGAAATGTAAACAGCTGATCAGAATTCAAACGTTCAAATGTAATGAAAGCATTAAAAGGCATAAATAGAACTCCCTATAGCCACATAGCCTCCGTTTGAGATTTAGCTGTACTAGGAATGTTTTGGATTCATCTGTGATCCCGAGAAATCTACCACTTTTTATGTTTATTTATACACCAAATATTTTCTTAAAGAAGAGAATAGGAAAATGATTCAAAGCAGGAAAATGGTTTTACTAATTTCTTCCTGTCACCTAAGAATTTCTCAAACCAAGATCTCTAGGAAATGTATTTCACTTTGGGCCACTAGAGATAATGATTGAGATAGAACTATCTTAGGTGACATACTGTGAGCATCTAGCTCAGAATAACTGTGTCTGTCAGGGGACCATGACAGAGTGTGGAAATAGCATGACCTTCAATATGGCGCCATCAGCAGCTTAGGGACATGAATCCACTGCCCTAATCAGGGAACAGATTGAATGGGAGATATCTCAGGGCTTCATTCTGACTGGCAGCATATGGCTGTCCTGTTTTGGGTGCAGTCTCTCAAACAGCAGGGTTGTAATACCATGGTTACCACACCTCTTGCCCATATTTGCACTTAATATGTTATTTTGTTTTACTTGTTTGCCCAAGGAGGGGGCAAATAGCATTTGCACTAGGGCTTTGGTAAATGAACCAATCATGTTTAAATAATGGAGAGAACAGCATGCTTTGTGCTAGAGAGGAATAAACTCCCCGAAAGAAGGAGGCTCCTCTCAGTGTCCAGAACTGCATTATGGATCCCTATATAGTCTATGTGACAAAAAGGTCAGAATTTCCCTGCAGTCTTCTTTTCAATTTGGGATCTGGAAGTCTATCTCTCCAACCCCACTTGCCTAGGGCTGAGACCACAGCAATTGTGCCCCTTGATTTGATCCTTGATATATTTTAATTTTTAATTTTTTGAAAGATTATGATTTTAAATGCTGGACATAATAAATCTTGTGTGTTCTGGGAAAGAGAGGCAGTGTTGAGAGCAGAAAGCCAGGATACTCTAAAGGAAAGGTGAGCCTAACATGAAAAAACATGTACTCTGAGAAAAGGACTGCTCCCAGTCCCCATTCTTCAGGGGAGGACATTCAGCCATAGTCATAGCTGAGACTTTTGGCCAGTAGCAGCGGGTCACTAGAGGGTGGTGCACTTCTGTAGGGCAAACAGACCCAGGGAAGAGGCGAAAGAGCAATAAGGAAGACGAGGAGTCTGAGAAATACAGAAGAAATAGTGAAGGAAAAGAATGTGATCCTCTGTAGGACAGAATGTGAAAATTATGTCATTTTAGAAACTACATATTGAAAGAGACAAAAAGTTAAAAATGAAGATGTCTTACAAGCTTCAGAATCACGGAAGCACCCAATAAAGAGCTGATGTATGCCAGAGTATAACTTCACCATAACAAGGAGAATTACTCCAGAATAATTACCAGCATATTTTCGAGTTTAAGGAAAAAGACAGATAAAACCCATACTCAGATGTTTTTCTGAAGCTTACTGTAAGTGCTGGTAAAGTCTTTGCAGGAACTTGAATAGAATAATTTACCATTGAATTCTGTTTTGGGGGAATTAGCGGGTTGTTGAATTTTGGTGAAGGCAGTCTGGCTATCAAGAAGTGAAAGAGTTTATGCACATGAAGTTTGATGTTAGAAAAGATTAGAGGAAAAACGGAATGTATAGGTGCCCACCTAACAATTGCAAACAACATTCCCTGACCACAGATTAGCAGAAAAAAATAATTATTTAATTAATTAAACTTGCAGTCAGAATAAACCTATGTTCCAGACTCAGTTCTAGGACTTATTGGCTGTAGCAAGTATTTTAGGTTCTCTGAGCCTATTTCTTTGTGTGTACCTGTAAATGGTCCTTGAAATTTTTATTTTATTATTATAATACAAGTATTCCAAAAAAATGATATATTTGGGTGTTTTTTTTTTGCATCCATCACCACAATTGATTGTTTTTCAATTTTTAGAACATTTTCATTACTCCAGAAAAGAAATAAAGACAAAAAAGGAAACTCAAATCCTCCCACACTCCTAACCAACCCCCTCCATTATTGATTCATAGTTTTGGTATAGTACCTTTGTTACTGTTGATGAAAGAATGTTAAAATACTACTAACTGTAGTATCTAGTTTATTTTTTTCTTATATGCCTCTCTATTATTAACTTCTAGTTATAGTGTCATACATTTGTTCTAGTTTGTGAGAGAGATTTCTAATATTTGTATAGTTAATCATGGACATTGTCCACCACAAGATTCACTGTTTTATACATTCCCATCTTTTAACCTCCAACTTTCCTTCTGGTGACATACATGATTCTGAGCTTACCCTTTCCACCACCTTCACACACCTTTCAGCACTGTTAGTTATTCTCACAACATGCTACCTTCACCACTGTCCATTTCAAATGTTTAAGTTCACCCTAGTTGAACATTCTGCTCATAATAAACAACCGCTCCCCATTCTTTAGCCTCATTCTATATCCTGGTAACTTATATTTCATGTCTATGAGTTTACATATTATAATTAGTTCATATCAGTGAGACCCTGCACTATTTGCCTTTATGTGTCTGTCTTATTTCACTCAATATAGTGCCCCCAAGGTTTCTTCATCAACCCATTTTTTTTAAGACAGTTTTGTTCACACACCATACATTCCATCCTAAGTAAACAATTGTTGGTTCCCTGTATAGTTACATATTTATTTATTTAGCACCATCACCACTATCTATATAAGGATACTTCCATTTCTTCCACAAAGAAGGAGGCAGAGTCAAAGAAGGCAGAGAGACAAAAGAAAAAGAAAAGAGGAAGAGGGAGAGGGAGAGGGAGAGGGAGAGAAACATGACAGCTAGAAAACAACAAAAGGAAAGATAGCATTAACCTAAAGTAGAATAGTCAGACAACATCACCAGTGCCAGAAGTCCCATACCCTTCCTCTATTCCCCTCCCCATGTGTATTTAGCCTTAGTATATTGCCTTTGTTATATTAAAGGAAGCATAATACAATGCTTCCATTAATTATAGTCTCTAGTTTGTGTTATTGTGTTTTCCCCCCAATCCCACCCTATTTTTAACACCTTGCAATGCTGACATTCATTTGTTCAACCTCATGTAAAAACATATTTGCATGTTTTATTACAATCATTGCGCACCCTAGGTTTCCCTGAGTTACACAATCCCAGTCTTTATCGTTTGTCTTTTGTTCTGGTGTCCCACATGGTCCCAACTTTCCTCTTTCAATCATACTCACAGTCATCTTTGTTCAGTGTACTTACATTGCTGTGCTACTATGTCCTAAAATTGTTCTCCAAACCTCTCATGCCTGTCTTTTCTTTTCTGTCCGCAGTGCTTCCTTTAGTGTTTCCTGTAGAGCAAGTATCTTGTTCACAAACTTTGTCAAGTTCTGTGCCTGAGAATATTTTAAGCTCTCCCTCATATTTGAAGGACAGTTTTGCCAGATACAGGATTCTTGGTTGGTGGTTTTTCTGTTTCAGTATCTTAAATATATCATACCACTTCCTTCTTGCTTCCATGGTTTCTATTGAGAAATCCACACATAGTCTTCTCAAGCTTCTTTTGTATGTGATGGATCGCTTTTCTCTTGCTGCTTTCAGGATTCTCTCTTTATCTTTGACATTCGATAATCTGATTATTAAGTGTCTTGGTATAGGCCTATTCAGATCTATTCTGTTTGGGGTATGCTGTGCTTCTTGGATCCATAGTTTTTTGTCTTTCATAAGAAATGAGAAATTTTCATTGATTATTTCCTCTATTATTGCTTCTGCCCCTTTTCCCTTCTCTCCTCCTTCTGGGAAACCAGTGACATGTACATTCTTGCTTTTCATTTTGTCCTCAAGTTCCTGGAGATGTTGCTCATATTTTTCCATTCTTTTTTCTATCTCTTCTTTTGTGTGTAGGCTTTCAGATGCCTTGTTCTCCAGTTCCTGAGTGTTTTCTTCTGCCTCTTAAGATCTGCTGTTGCATGTTTCCATTGTGTCTTTCATCTCTTGTGTTGTGCCTTTCATTTCCATAGATTCTGCCAATTGGTTTTTTGAACCTTCAATTTCTACCGTATCTATGCCCAGTGTTCTCATTATATGGTTCATCTCTTTTGCCATATCTTCCCTAAACTTTTTGAATTGACTTAGTATTAGTTGTTTCAATTCCTGTATCTCAGTTGAAGTGTAAGTTTGCTCCTTTGACTAGGCCGTAATTTTGTTTTTCTTAGCGTAGGTTATGGTTTTCTGTTGTCTAGGCATGGTTTCCTTGGTTACCCCAATCAGGTTTTCCCAGACCAAAACGGGCTTCAGTCCCAGAAGGAAGAACTATTCAGTATCCAGTTTCCCTGAGGGTATGTCTTAGAAAATTGGTACAGCCTCAGGTCACTGTGCTTTTCTGCCCAGCATGAGGCACCTGCCGGCCTGTAACTCCAGACTGGTGTAAGGAGGTGTAGCCCTTGGCTGTTTTCCCCCAGGCTCTGGGGTCTGGTTCTGAATGGAAGGCAGGTAGAAGAGCTGGGCCCTGCCTCTTTCCTCTTAGGGAAGATAGACCCCCCTAGGGAGAGGTCATTAGCATTTCAATGGTCTCTCTCTCTGCCTGTGCTATCTCCACCCTTGTCTGGGTCAGAGTCCTGGGAACTGAAGATGGCTGAGGCTTTCTCCACTGAGCCAAAACAGGGACAGAAAGCCCCCTTCAGGGCCAGTCTGCAGCCACCCTCCAGCTCTCCAAGGTCAGTCATCACCCTAAGCCTCTGTCTCCTTGTTGGGGATTCGTAGGTTGTATAGAGCAGTCCATGCTTGCTAATTAAAACCCCTATTGGAGCTCAGCTGAGCTGTATTGCTCGGAGAGAGCTGCTCTCTAGCATCATGAGGCTTTGTAGCTCGGGCCATGGGGGGAGGCAGCTCCTGGCTTGGTTCTGCAGTTTTTACTTACAGATGTTATGCTGTGATCTCGGGCATTCCTCCCAACTCAGGTTGGTGTATGATCAGTGGATGGTCATGTTTGTCCCCCTGAAGTTATTCCAGATTATTTACTAGTTGTTCCTAGTTGCTTATTAGTTGTTCCAAGGGGACTAATTAGCTTCCACTCCTCTCTATGCTGCCATCTTAGATCCAATTTGTACATTTGGTTTTAAATACACATACTGATCATATATCTGATTTCACATTAACAGGCAATTCCCAGATAGTTTTGATTTTAATATTGGATATAAAATGAAGATATAGACAATTCACTCATGAAAAGTGGTGCCCAAATTATACAATATATTTTAAATCATGCCATTCTATTATTCAGAATTTTTATCAATAGTTTTCATCTTTATTGCTTTGTTTTTCTACCATTGCCAGTGTCTTAAGAGAGCATTCTATATGCCTTTATCTTATTTACAATCATATCTCAGTAAGTTTCCTCCTGAATTCACATTTTAGGAGTGAAATTGACTAACTTTAGTTAACCTTCCAAAATTGCACCACTAGGTTGGTAGCGAATCCGGAAACCAGTCATATAAAGAACAACAAAATGATCTGGGGGATGTTTAATCTGAAGAAGAGAATTCTCAGGGGAGATGTGAGAGTTTCATCAAACAACTGAGAAGGCATTGTGAACAGACAGGATTTGATTTATTTGTTGTGGCTCTAATTGGCAGAACTAAATAGATTTGGGCATAATGAGTGGAAGGATTCTTTTTATTTTATAATGATCAGACAGGAGTGATGGAAAGAGCACAGAATTGTGGTCAGACATTACTATGTGTGTCTTGGGACCTTGGAGTTCTACTATCTTTAATATGGACCTTATTCTTGCATCGCAGAAGCAGCAAATGTAATTATGTTAATTTCTATTATACTTCATATTAAATTTTAATAAATCAAAGATGCATGTTTAATCTCCAGAGTTACCACTAAGACAAATAAAAACATATAACTAGCAAACAAACATGAGGAAAGAAGAATAAAATAAAATACTGATTAAACCAAATTAAGTTATGAAAAGAGAGAGAAAAGAAACAAAACATGTAAGAAAACTATAAAAAAAAAGATTATAGATTTAAGCCATATATATTAGTAATTATATTAAATATAAATGGACTGTATACTAAAGTAAAAAGCAAATATTGTAAAAATGGATTTAAAAACCCAAATATTTTCTGTTAATAAGAAACATACCAAAATATATCATATGTAAGACATAAAGAAAGTCTCAACAAAGGTCAAAGGATTGAAATAAAACAGGCTATGCACTCTAACCAGAGTAGAATTAAGCTAGAAAACTCCAAAACTTATAGAAATTATTCTCTCTTTTCCTTCCTTGATGCTCCAACATGAGGAAAATGTCAGTGTTTCAGTCCATTCTTTATGTCACAGTTACTCCATCTCTCTGTTGCTTACTTAGATGTTTGAGTTCTCTTTGTGTTAAATTTACCCTTTCCCGTCATTTCTCTTCCTCTCATTTTCCCATCTTTGCTTTACGTAAAGGAAAATGCTATGGAAGTCCCTAACATTTTAGTTGTTTGAATCAGTTGGGAGATAGAGTGACATTCTGGTTATCTATTGCTATGTAAAAACTGCCCCAATCTTAGTGGTATAAAACAATAATGATTTTAATGTGTTCACTGACCCTTCAGGTCAGGAATTTGGACAAGGACCAGCAAAATGGCTTGCCTTTGCTAAGTTGTATCAAAACAAATGGCCCCAAATTAATCCCTTCCTAATCATTTTACTATGTTTTACTGTTATAAATGCTCTTGAGATTATTTATGTCTATTGTATGGTACAAATACTATATAATGATATGCTAGTGTACCTCTCTTCCCAACTCTAGGTTCAGTGTTCATCAATGATGTGAGCACCTTCTTTACTGAATCTGATAGTAATCAGACATTTATTTGTTGTCACATTTGTCATATTAGTGAAGTCACTGCTAATTCCCAATTTATGGATTAACCACATGACTACACATGTTATGGTCTGGAGCTGGGATTAGTATAGCCATGGATGATCTGTAAGAGAGGAATAATAATAATAATAAACCTTCTTCATGAGATAGTTGTGAAGTTTCAATGAGTTAATTTGTATTTTGCACTCTTAGACTAGAGACTGACATATTGTAAGCACTCAGCAATTATTAACTACTAACTCTATAGCACTCTATTTTATGTAGTTATAAAGGGAACAACTATTGTAAAACAAAGTGAATTGTAGTCAAAAGGTGGGACTTTAATTTTTTTATTGAAAATCACACAATCCTATTTTAGGGATTAAAAATTCTTCATTAACTTATATCTACAATGGTGAGGCTAGACCCGCTTGTAATTATGCCTAAGAGTCACCCCCAGAGAGCCTCTTTTGTTGCTCAGATGTGGACTTTCTCTTTAGAACAACTCTGCAAATAAACATACTACCCTCTCCCCTACATGGGACATGACTCCCAGGAATGTAGGTCTCCTGGCAACATGGGACATGGCTCCCGGGGCTGAGCCTGGACCCAGAACTGTGGGATTGAGAAAGCCTTTTGGACCAAAAGGGGGAAAAGAAATGGAACAAAATGAAATTTCAATGGCTAAGAGATTTTAAATAGATTCGAGGGGACATTCTGGAGGTTACTCTTATGCAAGCTTTAGCCAGATATTGCAAACTACAACAGTATGCCAAGCCCCAACCAACAGTATTCTTGAAAACCCTAGGGAGTGCCCTGGGCTCTATCTAAATCTCTCTGTAAAAGTTTTACTTATTAAGTTTATTTTTTAGAAACTTAAAGCCTCCAGATTGATCCCATGCCAGATAAGCTCTGAAACCCAGAGGTACCAGTCTTTCCAAGAACATCAACCAGTTTCATTCCCCTACCCTATAAGGTCCAGCACGAAGAAGTTAAAATGGTTATTGCTCAGAAAACCTTGAAGATTGAGAGAATGATCAAATGAGGGAGGAGGAGCAACTGAGAAATTAGGATTTAACAAATGATTGTGACTAAACTCATTATATAGATATTTCTTTTTAGGGTCTAGTGTTTTAGAATAGCCAGAAAAATACCTGAAGTTGAACTGTAATCCAGTAGCCCTGATCTTTGATAATGATTGTATATCTATATAGCAAAAAAAAAAAAAAGGCAGTGGCCCATGTTTGTATGGATCTACTTCTGAATGTTTTGCTTTGTTCCAGTGATCTCTATATCTATCTCTGACAATACTACATTGTTTTAGTTAACCTACCTGTCTGTAAGTTTTAAATCGGTAGAGCACAATACTAGTTGTCAATAAGGGGGTTGGGGTAAGAGGTATGGGATGTTTGGGATCTTCTTTTCTTTTTCTGGAGTAATGCAAATGTTCTGGGGATGATCATGGTGATGAATATACAACTGTGATGATGTGATGATAGTGTGAACCATTGATTGTATACTTTGGATGGATTGTATGGTATGTGAATATATCTGAATAAACTTACATGCAAAAAAATTCTTCATTGATCAAAAATTAGTAAGATGTATTTGAAATAGACAACCCCCTCTAATACTGTTAATAACATACCATCTTTCTAGAATATGTGCATACCAGAAGTATGCTAAAAGGGAGAGGTGGAAGAAGAGAGACAGAGAGAGACAGAGAGAGAGAGAGAGAGAGATGGAAGGAGGGAGGAAGAGGGAGAGGGAGAGAGAGAGAACAACCTTGCATTTGGGTATGTGGAACCAATGAGAAGAAAGAGATCTAAGTTAAATGGTGGCAAATACAACACAATTTAGAAGTATGACATGAATTATTTGATACACCTGGTACAATATATCAATATTATCCTGCGCAGCTCATAACATTTCCAATTTCAAATATCCTTAGGGATTTTGGTGCATGTTCTGAAATAAATACATTCCTCCCTTTTGCCCGCCATCTCTCTTTCTCTCTCTTTTCTCTTTCCTTGTCTCTCTCTCTTTATATATAAACTTGCAGTAGTGTTGTATTTAAGATAAACTATAAACAAGTCAAACTAACAGTTTGACCCTTAATAAAAATATTAAAAACATATCTGTCCTTTTTTAGGACTGGAGAAGCTTGCACAGAAAGGGACATCATTGTCACCTTTAGCAAGTATAACTGGAATATCACTATTTTTGATTATATCCATGTGTCTTCTCTTTCTATGGAAAAAATATCGACCCTACAAAGGTAGGTTAAAATTAGAAAAGAAAAATGAAACAAAATATTTTTATATGTGCACTGAAAAAGTAACTTACTATATATATTTTTCCTCTGTTGATTTTAGTTATAAAACAGAAGCTAGAAGGCAGGTAATGCATATGTTCCTACACTTTTTTTTTTCTTGAATGTTTTTCTCCTCTTTTATTATCACTGACAGAAATGCCTTTTTATCTTTTAAGGCCAGAAACAGAATACAGGAAAGCTCAACCATTTTCAGGTAATGGCCAAGCTGCAAAGGGCTATTATTAGTATTAATATTGTTGTTTATTATTATGTGTGACATACTATTGATGTAATCAAAGTAATATGAGCTAACATTAATATAATAACAGCAACCCATGACATTTGAGTAGTATCCTCACTTCACAATATGCTATACCTTGTATGATTTTATTAAGCCAAACACCTCTGAAAGGTAAGCCTGGGGGGTACTCAGTTCCATTTTAAAGGCAGGAGAATGAGGGATCAGAATCACTTGCCTACTGTCACTGCCTTCTGCTGAATTCATTGATCTGTTGAATCCATCGATGCTAGTATTATTTTGAAAATGGCAAAGGCTTCTCTTGTTAATCACAAAATAAAATGTTTTTAGGTCATTTGTAAGGCAGATGTAATTCTGGCAGCTTTGCCCTAGGGAGAGGAGGAAAGGGAGGTTTGACAGGGGCCAGCACTGCCTCTATGTCCCCAGTTGCCCCTGATTGCCATCTCTATTGACTCCATACTGAGTTGTTATCCTAAGTTAACAATGGAGTTTTGTTCAGACCTTGGAGTCACACAGAGCCAGTTTCAATCCCATGTAGCCACTTGACCCCTACGTGACCTTGGGAAAACTATTTTTCCTGACCTCGGCTTCTCATCTATATAATAGAGGTAATAACTTCCTCCTAGGGCTGTTCTGAAAATTAAATATAATGATGTAGGTGGAGTGCCTAACATGATGCCTGGGTGCTTAATAAATGTGGGTCTTCTTCCTCTTATCCAGCCTTTCTCACTTAAAAATGAAAGAACGTCAGAATTGGGAAGGGTCCCAGAGACCATCTTGTTCCCTCTCCCCTCCCCAGCATTTTGCAGATGATAGTTTAGGTGACATCGATATTGCATTGTATTATATTGTATGGTATTAGATTGTATTGTATTTTGTAGGTATGGGAAGCTACAGTAATGCATTTATTCTTTTTAGTTTTGCTGGTCTCTGTTAGAGCTAGCAGGGTGCATTAGATACTATGAATGGATCAAGAGCTATTGTGACCTCCGGGCTGAAACCTTGAAGGCCATAAGTTTCTGGTAACCTAGGGCTACAAAACAAACAAAAAAAAAAAAAAACAAAACAAAACAAAACAAAAAAACGCAATATATTGTTCCCACACCAGGCTTTAATAATAATTCTTCCAATTCAGTGCATCGTGTAGTTTCCATACTCAACTTTAGAAGGATTTTTGACACTGTTTAATGGCAACGTGACTAAGGGGACTAAGAAGGTTAAACTGGTTTTGTACATATACCACTTAATGCTGACAATAAAGAGAAACTTTACAAAGATTTTTAAAAACAACAAGAGCAATTCGAGGCCTTTGGTTTGTAAGAAGTATTTGTTTTCCATTTCAGGCCATGAAGATGCTCTGGATGACTTTGGAATATATGAATTTGTTGCTTTTCCAGATGCTTCGGGTGTTCCCAGGGTTGGTTTTCCTAGTGGCTGATAAGCCAAGCAGTAGAGTTCTGCTTCTCCAGAGGAGTCAGCAGCGTCCGTTTAAGCCCATAGGCAGTGTGGTTAAATGGCTGCAGTGCCCCCTCGGCAGTATGGATCTACTCTTAAGGAACAACTTTGCAAGATCTGGGGAACTGAAGCATCTTATGTAGCCTTTATTGAAAAGGCTAATTATAAATAATGCATATAAGGAAGTTTGCAAATTCATAATTATTTTTTACCTGGTAAGCTCAGTAAAAAGAGAACTAACTGGGTTCAAGGCCAAGAAAACTGAATAAATTGAGGATCAAGGGACACTAGGTTAAGTCCATTGCATCTTTCTGGGACTTCAGCCGGTCACTTTACTGAACTCTCTCTGCTCCTCAGTTTTCCTTTCATTTTCCCCTCACATCGAGGCAAGACTTTGTAAAAGCAATCATTCATGCTCTTGAAGGTACCTCATGTTCTTCAGAAGAAAGGTGCCAAATAAACCAAAGTATGCATCTTGATCATCATCCTAAAACCCACTGCTATCCTAGGTGGCAGAAAAAAGCTTTTGTACAGTTGAAGTCATTTTTCAGTAGGCAAAGAGAAGATCTTTTAAAGCAATCAATTGTGCTTAACAGACACGAAGAGTTGCTCTTAGCTAATCAACTCAATCTTTTTATAGCTTTGCATAGAACGAATCCTTCCTCTGATTCCCGATTCCCCTATGATAGTTCACTTAAGGAAGGACCACAGACAGATTACTTGCTTCTGGGCATTATCATTTCCATTTTTCGAAAAAACTGTTTAAAAGGAAATGGTTATATAACTTGTTCAAAGCATTCTGTCAAGGTGTAGTGTCCGTCCACAGTACATTTACTATCCACAGACTTTATTTCACAAACGTTATGTGAGAATGGAGCGGAATGGATTGGATTTCATCCTTTCCAGGCATGAATCAATAGCCCCGGCACCCACCTCGTCACAAATGAAGGGCAGAACTCCACTGAAAATTGCAATGCCCTATTCGGTCTCAGGCCAAATTGGCTCACCCTTCACTTTCACAATCAGAAAGACAAAAATACATAGTAGATCAGTTATTTCAAACTGTTCCTCAATGTAGCAGAAAACACTCCCCTAATCGGGAGGTGTGACTTCAAATGGGAGGGCAGAAAACTGGAGAGCTAACAAGACCTATAACAGAATTTTTGAAATTTGGAGTTCCTCTATTTAAAAGAATGCACAGATTTTTACTTCTAGGACTTCATTAGAAAAGAAAGAAATTTATGTAACAAATTTTAAATTTAGTTTTGCAATTAACTAGTATTCAGTTTTAAGGTTTTACTTGGATGACCTCGATTGGTTCAAAATACTATAATCCTCAAGAACTCGCTGCAGAGAAATAGGTGTTTTAATCGCATATCAGAAGCCCCACTTCTTTCTGTTATACGTAGAATAACTTGATTTACAGCCATGCCCATTTTCCAGAACTGACAACTCCTGAGGAATCTGCTGAGGATCTTACTTGGCTGTGCCAGGTGCTTTGGGGAAGAAGTGAGAAATCCAAACCAACAACTAAAGGAGAAGGATGAGGACTAGGACCTGGGGAGGATGATCTGTGTGAGAAAAAGAAGGCAAAATGGCAGTTAGGTGTTAAGATTAGCAGCCAAATGTAATGGCCTTGGGAAGTGGAGGAAAATAATAATAAAACCAAGATCTAAGAATTCAGATTAAGGAAAATTATTAACTTGCTGAGTTTTTTAAAATCAAAGTAATCTCTTCCCTTGTTGTGATACATGTACACACAGAAGATTCTTCCTTTACTTGTTGCACATTTCACTGTCCATTTAGCGCCTCTTTTGGGAGTTTGACAGAAGGCAACTGCGTCAAATGAGCAAGCTTACTAGTTATTAATAGCACTAAACTTGGGTTAGGTGTCTAAGTTGGTGATTATCTAGAGGTTGTTTTTACCATAGCCCTTGAACCCCTCCATACTAAAGAAAATCAAGAGTTGATCTAAAGTACATACCATAAACTCAAATCTCCTTGACACAAAAATAGTAGGACAAATAACATTTCCTAGGGCTGCTCATAAGACCTTTAGCAAGTGGAATGGAAACAGGTACTTTCCAGAAAGACATACAACTAAGATGTTCCCATATAACTTATCAGGTCAAATTGGATTGAGGTCAAGATCCCCTCAGATTTATCAGTGGCAGAGTCTTCTAGGTGGAGATGTATAAATATGAAGTGCTGGTAATGGGCAGAAGTGTGATAAAAATAGCGATAGGGTAGGGAATCAGACTTCAGCTAAATAATTGCAAAGCTGTGTTTATAAGAAGGCAATTCTAAGGTACAAGAAATGGGCGTTAATAAAATATGATCACCAGTTTCAATGAAATACATGTGGTTTTTACCAGACAGAAATACACTACTAACTGTACTTTCCACATGCATCCTCACCTTTAACTTTTAGATCCCATTACTGCATTCAAACCAAAACATCTCCTTTTGTGTGTCCTATCCTATATTTCTTCGTACTGTCTTTACTCACTTGCCATATGATGAGGGCTTTGGGCTGTATATTATTCTTTCTTGTCAGCCATCCTTGCACACATAATTGGCAAAAAATGTCAAAAGGGTAATCGAAATATAATATAAAAGATAATAATATGTGCTCTCTGATTCTAAGCTGCCTGATATCTTCTCTTTTGCTATTTTTTCCTTCTGTTACATTTCCTTTGCAATAAATGCCTGCTTTCTTCTTAAATGAAGAAAAAAAGTGATAGCTCTGTCAAACTATTCCTCTTTTGACCTCATAGCTATGCTGCTGCACAAACTACCATACGGAATTGTAGCAAGAAGGAAATGCACATTCTAGGGAAGATAAACAGTTCTAATATGCTAATTACCACTACTTCAGTTGTTTTCAACTATGCAGCATAGTAGGAATACTATTTACTAGTTTTCTGCTTATTTTGTTTTTTAATGTGCCACGTTTTTTAGATGCCAAGTAGGTCTGTTCCAGCCTCTGATGGTGTATCAGGGCAAGATTTGCACGGTACAATTTACGAAGTTATTCAGCATATCCCTGCCCGACAGCAAGAGCACCCAGAGTAAGTATGAATTTGCATTTGGTGGTGCTACTAAGAAGCAGCTGCTCAGCTTTTAGCCCCTGCTTTCCCCAGAACGTGTTGAGAGGCTCAGAAGAAAAAGATTAAAAGATGAAATTGTAGCTTCAATGCATTTGAACACCTTTCACCACTTGAAAATAACTTTGAGAAATAATAAAACAGGCAAACACACAAATATCTGGGGTGTGCACTGGGGCCAGTGGATTTCAGAGCCCTGAAATCAATGGCCAGTTTTGTACCTTTCTCCTTTCTCAGAGCATTTTCTCAAGGAATCCGCATCTGAGTGTGAAAGGGATGTCTGGCCCAGTTCTCAAGCCATCTTTGTTATCCTGGTTTTCCAGGGGCTGGGTGGTGTCAAGCTTGTGGTGATCTGTCACCAAAAACAGGACCAAGAAAAAAAGCCTAAAGACCATCCACAGGACAGTCAGCATCAAGTGCCCAACCTCTTACGGATTCAAAACAGGTCTATCCCCAAGTAAACAGAACCATAGTGAGGACTGGCCTCCAGACCCAGAGAGAACAAAATCTTTGCTGAGGCCAAAGCCAGAAAAGTCGCCAGAACTTCTTAGCTAGTTCACCTCGAGGCTGCCTCTACTTCCTTCTCCTGCCATGGAGAAACTACACCTAGGTCTTGTGAAATAATTAAACGAGCTTCCCTTTTTGTGGGCTGTAACTGCCTGCAGGCACAACTGCCACAAATCATCTTCCATCATTCCTTTATTAGTCATTTATTGACTTTGAAAAGAGCATCAATAACCCACCCAGGAACTGACCCTCTGGCAAAAGAAACAGTCTAGCAGAGTAATTTGTGCACACCTGTGGTAAACACCAAAAATAACAGCTAGGAGTGAATGAATGCATGGGAAATCATCTCACGGGGAGGAAACCCAGCCCTGGGGGCCTATGCAGGCACTTCCGGGCTAACTTTCAGAGGATCCCACCAGGGCCTGCCTTCTCATCCCCAGGAGCCTGGAGAAAGGGGAATCAGGTAAATTAGGAACAAAACCTAACTAAGGTAGGAACTTCTGGTTTGAAAAGAAAACAGCATTGTTTTAAAGCATTATAATTTTTAACTAGAAGAATTCAAGAGTAGGATATTATTCTAAGACAGTAAAAAAAAGAAAAAAAAGGTAACTCTCTAAAACGATACCTAACCTTCTTTATTTTCTGGAAGAGAAAACTGGGGAATTTTTTTTATTTGTTAAATAGAAGGAATAGAAAGGATTTTGAGAATACATCTGCTTCCTAATTTTAAGATTGTACTCAATTAAAATTGTTATGTTACTTAAATTCATTTGATTTTCTATACATCTCTTTGTTCTAGATATCTATTTTTCCCAGTAGAATGCTGATAAGCCAAATAAAAATGTGAGTTTTACCTTTTACAGTTCCAAATAATAAAATAAAGGCTGTTTTCAGGTTGTGGAATATGGCAACCACAATTACAGAACACAAAATAAAATAATTAGGTTGCTTTTGTCCTTTAAAAAAAAGATTCTCTAAATTAAATTTAGAAACAAAAACCTGCACCTGAAACTAGACTGCTTTTCAGACATGACTGAAATCTTCAGAATTTCTTGGGAATATAAAAGTTTATGTCAAAAATAAGTTTGAAGTTTGCCAATCAAGCAAATTGCTCTTTTTGAAGCACATAAAGGACTCTGTCAGTCTCTTCTCCATAATACCCCTTTCAAAAATTTCCCCCTCTCTCTCTCTTCCAACTCATCCTAATGTGGAGCTAACATTTTTAAAAGTGCTATTTCCCATAAATACAGATTTATGTTACCCGTCTTAAATTTTTAACACAAATAAATAGAATATTTTCTTTTTATTTAATCATAAACTGTTTTGCACTGATTTTAATTACACTTGATCCAGAAACATTTCCCTGACATTCACTATATGCTAGGGATAGAGGTTAAATAAGACTCAGTCCTTTAAGGATTTCATAATTTGGTGGATTCCTGTTTGCTTATTGTAACTAAAGACTAGTGGTCCTTGATAGAATAAATATTCCCCAATAGAATAAATATTGCCTTTAGATGCAGAGACCATTTTTCTCTCTTGATTGCTATGATTTTATTCTCTAGGCCCAATTAAGTTGAAAGATCAATTTCATGATTAATGCAGTATTACAGGTGGTTATGAATCTCTCCCAATCGCCACTCCCAAAGCGAATGTACCAGCTTTGGGGAAGAATCCTAACTTACTGCTTTCTTTTACCCTTTATTTGACAATCAGTCCTAAGGTAGGAAAGACAATTTCTTTGGCTCCTAGGCTATTCTAACAGTGTCATTTTCTTTAGTACATGTATCTGTTACTTAATTAGACTGATAATTAACAAACTGATAAATTGTCCTGTCTTCACACTCTAGTACTCAGTCCAGTTATTTGTTTGTTGACCTTATGGCTGCATTTATTTAAATGTCAGCTGCTGACCTCATTCAGGGTTCTTGGCACGGTTTGTTTTGAACCTAGGCCTGGCTGTTGATATCTTAAAAACAAGACATCCAAGTAAGTAAAACTTTAGTTTCAAAAGAAAAATCACCTTCAGAATTTAATGATTACTTACTCTTTATATTCATTTGTTGATAAATGTAATTTTATCAAACCAGTTCAAAAAATTCACTTTTTTTTGCAACTATGGAAAAGAATTAAAATTTAAGGTTCTTCTACCTGTAGACCTGGAAACCTATAGAATATTTTACACATCTTGTATGTCTCTTCACCAGGTGAACATTCATGAGCACAGCAGGCATTGGAGTGAAGTAATGAAGGAATGTTTCCAGGAAAAACAGTGGAAATGTATATTCATCCAGAATCAGTGAAGAAATCAAGTCCAATACCTCTTACCCATTACTCCTTTTAAGTGTGGAATAGAGTCAGTTATAAAAACTGGACTTCAGTTTTTTTCCAGCTTACACACATGCATTGTGCTACAGAGGAAAGTGGTGGAAAAATATTCCTCAGTGGACAGTCTTCAGCATGCTGCCTTGGAGGAAGAAAAGGATGGGGCTTTCGAATCAATCTTTTTGTGTCAACTTTCTCTTTCTCTAACAAGCCCAATTGGTTCTAATCTATACTTTCACTTTCATCAATATTAGCACTTTCCTATCTAACCTACAAATATGGTAACTTTATATTTGTTGTATTAAATTCATTATTGTTAAGATTGCTATATTTAGTTTTTATTTTACTCCCAAATTTGTTCCAGAAATATTAAGGATGGTTGCCACAAAAGCAAGACTGTGCCTTCTCCTAGGTTGTCAATCATCAAAGGTATTTTTGAAGAGACTTGTTAAAACACTGAAGGAAATGACCTTTTAAATCTTATTTTTACTTTTTTTCAAGAAAAGATGGATTTGAATAAATTATTCTGTTTTTGCTTTTATGTGACCTTGATTCTTTGTTTTCTAGTGTAAAAATATTATGTCAGATTGTCCATTTAATTTTAATCCTTATTTCTCAATGTGACTAAAGTATAGATTCTAGGGAACTATTAAAACAAGAATTTTGCTCCCTCATAGCCATTATTTTATACAGAAGAGAAGAAATTTAAAGAACAGCAACTCTTTTAAAGTGTTTCAAGTGAGCTGAGCCACTATATTACCACAATCCTTCCCATACTTTTACAGAAACAGTGAAAAGTAAACTAAGATCAAGTCCCATGACCCCTTTCTGGTCTTCCTTCTCTACCACTCTTAAATATTTTTGTTGAAAATATCAATCAGTCCCGCCACAAGTATTTTCTTCTGTGGTTAGTAACAAATATTTTATATGCTTAGGAAAGGAATCTGTGCCCATTGTAAAAAATACATGTATACTTGGAAATGCACGACTAACCATGAAACAACTAAAATCACTTATAATCTTGTTTCTCAAAAACAATCTGTTGTCATTTTCCTAGATTAGTTATTCATATGTTTATTCATACTCCTAATTACAGAAAGGATTTACAGTAGTTCAATAAATGCATAAATACCTAAATAAAACAAGATAAATACATCCAAAAAAGAAGTTAATTAGGAAAACAGAATGAAGGAACAATGACGACAAGGTGAAAGCAGAAATGAAGTGGATAACCAGTGTGATGAGTTCTCCTTCATTTTTAAATGTTGTTTTATACCACTGAGATCACAGAGCATATCCAGGTAAGTGTCCCAGAAAAGGATTTCAAAGCTGAATGCAATTGTCATTGAAGAGCCGAAGAAGGTTTACACTCCCATTCCAGAGCCAGGAGAGAGCAGGTCATGTTTGGCAGTCACCCACCCACCTCATATCCATCTACCTCTCTCTCTCCTTCTCAACCTTATGTGTCCCTTCCTTCCTTGGGGCAATTCTCTTTTCTGATGCTTCTTTATACTTGGAAGGTAGATGTTGATTACAAGGAGCTATGGTTACAACTCTGTATTGCCTTCCAAGAGCCAACCCTGAAACACTTTAGATCACAGACAATCTTAAACAGCTCTTTCCTAAAAAAGTAATAATACATTCATATGTTCCATAAATCAAAACCCTAATAAAACTACGCACCACAGATAACTATTTTTATGTTTTGGCATTTGATGTTTATTTTGGCTGTTTTTATATATCCCTCCAGAGTTTCTTTCCAAAAACCAAAGAAAATGCAAATATATATTCTTATTTTTTCAAACTTACTTTTCAACCACTTGTAATTCTTCTCATTTCTGTATCTCTCTCACACACAAAAAAAATACACAGACTCTTTAGCACATGGTTCCACTCAAAGCAGCAAAGAATTGCTGAAGGGAAAAATATGAAAGAATCTAGAATCCAATTAACTTTTACTGTCATTGATGTGTAACACCTGATGAGTCACTGCTTTTTTAGTAAATGGGGATGAAAAGCTCATAAATTAATCAAAATTTCCAATAGAAGTGATGAACCAAAACCCAAATGTTTACCTCATTTAAAAATTAATCTTTTAAAACTCGCCTAAAGTTATTTCCTTATTACTAAATATAAGCTATTGATAAATATTTTTAATTTTATATTACCCCTTCTAACTTGGAATAGAATCATATTCCTAGTGCTTATTATTTTTAAGGAGTATATCCTGCTGATAGACTTTTAAGCAAGGAATTAAAATACTATAAACAAAACACAGCTTTCTTTGGTTTCCTGATATTTGTACACTTCCGTGTTAATAGGACAATTTCAGTTGCAGTAAACTGCACAGGTACCCTCAAAGAAGGAGGTCTTTGTGATCCCTCAGTTCTACAAGATGACATATCTTATAAAATTTTGTTAAAATAATAAAATTGAGTGATAACACAGTGCTTGTATATCGGTAGATATTTTACTATATTTTATTAAAGATTTAATTTATTTCTAGGAAATTTTCTACTTCTATATTACTAGGCATCCATGCCTATTCCCATGCTTATATATTCCTCTGAAGTTCTTATTCAAATACACACGTTATATTTTCAATATATAACATACATATATAAAGTTCCACAAGGCAGTAAGAAACCAAAGGTTTCTTTTCCATAGACGCAAAAATCATACTGGCACTTGCATTTACCTGTGTTACTCTCTTCCTTCTCATCTCCTAGTTACACTCTGTATTGTGATTACTTGTGTTAGCCTTAAAGTTTACAAACACTTCCACAAACATTAATTTCTTTGATCTTCACAAGAACACTGTGAGCTACAACAAGCATGACCACTTTGTAGATGAAGAGCCCAGAACTCCGAGACTTAAATGAATTTCCCAAAGTTACAAACCAGTAAACAGCAGAGCTGATCCTTGAACTGCACCTTTTGGCTTCAAGTCCAGGGTTTACTACAATGCACCACATGATCTCTCTAGCCAGGCATTCTGGAGTGGAGTGCACTGCAATTTGTCTTCTGTCAGTCTTACCTTGTGAATTTCATTAGTTTCAAATACCATTTGACCCCTGCCAAGCATTTGATTCACATGTTTGTTTGTTTGTCTCTGAGAACTTTCTCATTTGAATATTCTTCTAAGGAAGATGACAGCACAGTTACTTTCCACAGAACACAACACAAACTGAGAGATGGCTGTGTTTTCCATACCTGTGAAAATCACTGGCAGGATCCCATCTTAGGTTTACAACAGAGACTTTTGAAACCTTTTGAAATCAGGTCCTTAAGTTCTAGGTAAACCAGTTGTCACAGCAAATGGGGTCTTCCGAAACCCTCATAAAGACATGTTCTTCTAAGAATCCCCTAGGACATCCATCTAAAGCATACTCACTTTAGCATGCAGACAGTAAATACTTTTTTTATTATACTGAATTGGATTATTTGAACTCTATATTTTTTAATGAAGACACCATCTACAGAAGTCATATACGTTACTGTGCTCCCAATAGCCAAGTCCCTTTGAGATTGACTCTCAGGTGTACTTGATAATTTGGGGAGCTATTTTCCCTACAATTCACTGAGACCCTGTGTAAACTTTTTATCCTTCAGAAACAGAGTCATGAGAGTGAGATACCTAGAAAAGTTTTACCCTCATTAATTATAAAATAACTGATAGTTTCTGACCCACAGATCACATGTCATTATCCTCTATACAGATGGGGGAAACTGAAACTCAGACTTTCAGGGCCCCAGTTTCCCCATCAGAACCTGAGGAGATTGGAATAGGTGTCCTCTGCCCGGCTCAGTTTACCCAACAGTGGCAGTAGGACCTGTCCCAGCAGAGCCAGGTGCCTCTTTCCTGTGCTCTCGTTGCACATCTATCGAAGCACTTATCATACCACTGTAATTATACTGTGAGCCAACATAAAATAAATAATTATAATACTGGGCTCTAAATGCAAAGTAGAAGTGTAGTAAAGGTTAAAAGGCAGCACAGAGAAAAGAGCGGTTAGTTCCATTTGTGGGCCTTCAGGATGGTCACCTGCAGCAGGTAGGTTTTTGAAGGGTTGAGAGGAATTCACCAGCTGCAGAGGGAAGGGCATTCCAGCAGGGAACATTCATTAAGATTTGTATTATGGGAGGAGGAGCAAGTAAGAGAGGTGGATATGCCAAACAATGGACATGTGGAATATCCAGGAGGGAATATTTAGTAAAATTAATAGAAACATGTCCAGGGCTTGGGAAATAAATCTGGATAGAAATTTCAGTTGTTATGTTCAATAAATATTTATTAACTGTCATGCATGTGCCAGAAATACAGAGAAGAATCAAACATGACCCAGTCTTTATCTTCTAAGAGTTTTGCAGTATAGTCATGGGAAACAGCACAAATATTTAATATAATAATAATAATAATAATAGCACAAATTAAATATAACATGGTACCCTTACTATGAAAGAACACAGAGCACACTGTGAAAGCTTAGATGAAGGCATCAAACTGGGCCTAGAGGGGTCAGAGTAGGCTTCCTAGAGGAAGCTAAGCTGAACCTCAAAGGATAAGAAGGACCTAACCAGGAAAACACATTTGAAGCATGCATTTCAGGCAGAGAGAATGGCTTCGGCAAAGGCATATAGGCAAGAAACAGCCTGGTTTATTTGAAGAACTGCAATCAGTGCAGTAATGAATAGAGAATAAGGTGGGTGAGTGGTCAAGGTGAGACCTGGTGAGAAAAGAGGTTAGCACTCATCACAAGGGTAATTATTTGCTCAGTATCTGCCTTCCCTGCTAGACTATAAGCTCCCCAAGGCAGCAACTGTGTCTGCCTGTATCATCAATGCTTGTCATATCTCAGTGATCAAAACATGTTTGATTAATAAATGAATTGAATGGGAGGTACATAGATAAGGATCAGGTCATGGATGAACTTGTATGTTTGTTTAAGGTTCATGGACTTTATTTTCTAGGCAACGAGACCTAGGAGCAGGTGAGTAATTAGGTCAGTTCTGTTTTGGATGGTGTTTTAGTTTCCTAGGCTGCTCAAGCAAATACCATGAAATGGTTGGCTTAAACAATGGAAATTTATTTGCTCACAGTTTTGAGGCCAGGAAAAACATCCAAATCAAAGCATCATTAAGGTGATGCTTTCTCCCTGAAGACTGTGGCATTTGGGAGCTGGCTGGCTGATCCTTCGTTCCTCTGTCACATGGCAAGGCACACCAACAACTCCTGGTTTGTTCCTTCTCTTCCAGTTCCATTTCAGCTTTTTGCTTCCCATGACTTTCTCTTTTTCTGTCTGAATTCTATTCTGTTTACAAAAGGTTCCAGTAATAGGATAGGTTAAGACCCATCTGACTGAGTTGGGTGCCGTGCCTTACTGAATTAGTCTCATCAAAAGGTCCAACTTAACAATGGGTTCACACCACAGGAACGGATTATATTTAAGAATATGTTTTTCTGGGATACATATATCTTCAAAGCACTACAGATAGTACCCTAAACAACAACCAGGAGATGATTTTATAGATCACAGCTGGAAATAGAACAAACAATTGGGGAGGACATTCCTATTATTATGGTGAGGATGAAGCTCTGCATGGATGGTATGATGGCAGTAGAAATATATATTTTAAAGAAAAAAATTGTAGGGACTCAGTGATCAGAAAATGGAAGAAGTAATAGACGGGGAGATCAATGATTGGCTCTATATTTTTCTGTCTTGATTGACAGATGATGCCATCATCCAAGATGGGAAATGTATACAGAACAGTAGCATTTAGAAAAAGGGAAATATGAGTCCAGGGCCAGACAGGATCAGGATTGGGTTAGAAACAAAAAAGAAATGCCTGATAAACAAATGTCTAACCAGGATGGGACTTTGAAGAGAGGTCTGGGATGAAGAAATAAATTTGAGCTATGTAACACGTAGAATGCCTTGGCAACAAGTAATGGAAAACTGTTTAAAAATGGACTTGAAGAATAATTTGTTATTGCCAATGACAGGAAGTTCAAAGGCAAGGTGGGCTCCAGTATTGGTTAATTTAATAACTCAACAATGTCATCAAGAACCCAAGTCCTTTTCATCTCTCTACTCTGCCCTCATGATTACAGGATGGCTGCAACAGTTCCACAAGTTGTATCCAGACATTGCAAAATCCAGAAGATGGAAAAATATTTTCCTGTATTATTTTCTTGGGTATGAGAAAACCTTTCCCAACAGAATTCCAGTTGTTTCCTAGGCCAGAACTAGTCACAATGTCCTTCCAAAAGGGATTACCGGCAAGACGAATGGGCTTACTTTGATTGAAACAATATTCAGAATTTTACTCCATCCCCTGGAGATGGAGATAAAGTCAACTTCCCCCCTAAACACCTGGCTGGGAGAAGGAGCAGGGACTATTTGAAAAATATTGGCATTTATATGGAAATGAGGAACGGGGGAAATGGATACAAAGAATGAGATCAAAACCACCGAAAGTAAAGAGGGAACCTTTGGAAATGCCAATCCCTGGAAATTAAAGGGAAGTCCACAAAGGTTAAGAAGCAGTAGTGGGAGTGAGAGGAGAATTTGGAAAGAAACTTTAAGGATGACCTGGGCACTCCTGAAAAAGGAAGTGACAGGGATTGAAAAGGAATTTCAGTCCTTTCAAATTGAAAACGAATTTTATCATTGTGTATCCCTAAATATCTAACAAAGAGGATTGCCCTATATATCCTGATTCCCTGGACAGGGAAGTTCCTATGTTTACAATGACCAACAAAAATCACATTTTCTTAGATAGTTTCAGTGAAATTTAGACAATTTAGTGAAATTTTATTAGTTTAACAATTCATTTTTAATTAACAATTCATGTTTTATCATTATGAATTTGCATATTAAGAAATTTACCAACTGGGAGTCCTTATTTTAGTTTCAAACCCTTAGCAGTAGAGGTTAATACACCAAGCAGTAATAATTGGATTTAGTAGACAAATACATATGCTTAATTCTGTATCCGTCAAACAACCTTTAACCTTGATTTAGTTTCCCAAACCATGAAGGAAATGGCAAACACACACTTAAAACATGTTTATTTCAAATCTTCCACTCTCAAAATTGTCCCAGTTAGGATAATAAATTATATTTTGTGACCATGTGTGTAAAGCTCTCATCTGCTTCTTTGTCCATCTTGAGAATTACCATTTACTTTTCAAGACTCTCAGTGCCAATATCACGTCTGCTGTGAGGCCTTCGCAGAAGTGTCCAAGACTCTTACGTGGTCCCTTAGTGCTGCCTATTAAACTCTGTGTGAGCCCTGATCACATGTCTACTTTCCCCTACTAGACAATGGATATAATGATTTTAAATAATAACATTTAGTTTCTAGGTATATTAGCAAAATAGTAGTGTACATGCTGATATTGTCTAATCTGTAATATGAGAAGGTAGGACCAAAGAAGCCCTGGATTCTTTAAAGTTCCATAGCATATAAGTTTATTAAGTTACTGAAAACATCTATTATTTCTTCTTAGCAGTCAGATACTGTAAGGTCCAAATCTTTTAACCAAGCTGCTGCTTTTGTTTAATAACTGAACCAGGAACTAATCATAAATGTTTGCTTCCTCATTTGTACCCTTATCATTTTTATACAGTGCTACCTGCACAGTATAAGAGTTGCCACAAACTATCATGGCAGTAAAATATATTTTTTTTAATTTCTAATAGGAGTTTTTGACTTTCTCTTTTTCAAATTATCTGTTTAAAGGAGAGAAAAAGAACCAGTCTAAACACCTATCAACAGGGGACTAGTTAAATAGAGTTAGCACACTCTGTAGCTATTAAAAAGAAAGATAAATCTAAATGAATTAACAAGGGGAAAGTCCTGTTTATTTTATAAACTGAAAAAAATAGCTACAAGTCAGTTTTATGGTAAGATCCTATATGTGGATAAAAAATGTATTTCTTTATACATTTAAAATATTTGGAAGGAAACATACTAAATTTTGTAAAAACCTCTCAGAAGAGTAAAAGAAGAGTGGATGGAGACATTTAACATTTTTTTCTTTCTTGCTCTACAGAAATTCATACGGCTTGATTTATATTTTTACAATAATAAAAGAAAAGAAAAATTTTCAAATATCAGGAGAACCTAACATTCTAAATCACACATCTTGGCCAAAATTCCATTTGTTCAATATTATTCTGTGATTACTCATGCACACCATTTTTCTATTCCCCTTCATTTTCCCCTTTCTTCTATTTTTCTTGCTCCTTCCCTCCTCAGTTTCCTGCTATTTTCTTCCTTTCTGACTTCACTTCCCTTTATGTTCTATCATATCCTCTTGCCTTTAATTTCTTTCTCCCTGCCTGCAAGATGAATCCCTGAAAGGTAAAAATCTGAGAATGTGCACAGGTGACATTTGTGTTGGGTGGTGGCTCTGGGCATGGCCCAGGGTCCCCAAATACAGGATGCTGAACTGCACATTTCTGAGGCACTGCAGCCAAGAGAGAAGGACAGCAGGATTCAGAGATCGGAAATAGAGATGTTTAAAGCAAAATTATATCACTGAAGCCCAGAAATATCTTTTTTCATCAAAATTTGTAGAACTTTGGCTTCAACGTCATGGCCGTTTCTCCTGTGGGCTGTAGAAGGAGGAAGAAGAGTGAAGCCTGGAGTAAGGGAACCTCCATTACAAAGAGAGGCCTGGGCTGATGGTTACCATGGCAACAACAGGGTCACTCAGAAGAGTCAGTGAAAGCTAAAGTATTTGGGGTCTTGCTTCTTATAGTTAATCTATGTCAGATAGCCTCACTGAACTGGAACATAAAAGATTAACTTGGAGCAGAGGCTTTTCATGGATTCACTTAATTTCTTGTTGCAATTTATTGTGCAATATGTATCAACTTGAAATACATTCTCTCTTAACCCTCAGAATGACTATATGAAACATTGTCCCTATTTTATATATGAAGAAACTAAGACTAAGAGTAGTTAGAAACTCCTCCAATGTCATCAGCTAAAAGTAAATGTTTATGTCACTCCTCCCAGATGCCTCCCAGCCAAATACAGCAAAGGCTGTGTGTTTACCCACAATGTTGTCAGCTAAAGCCTCTAAGCTCTCTGGAGCTAAACAGTTGCGGAACATCAACTATTCAGTTTGTTCAGTACTCAGGTGGTTTCTAATTTATTTAACGAAACTAGAAAAAAAATGGAGAATTACAAAAAAGAACAATCAAGCCAGAATTAAAAGAAGTATCTCTCTCACACACAATGTATATAATATGTATACAGATAAATGTGTTTATAAATATATAAAGGTCTATATATATGTTTATATATACTCAGGCAGTGTTTCCATTGCAGTGACACAAGACTGCAAACTTCTTTATCTGCAGAGTGATAAAGAAGAGGTGGTGTTCTTTACAATTCCTGGAAGTGGGTACCCAGAAATTCAATTCACATCTCTGATACCAAGCTGCTCCCAGAATGTTATCAATGTGACCTTCATTGATACAGAAATAGGAAAGCCCAGATGAAGGAGCTGTATTTGTGCATGTGTGCATGTGTGTTTTTAATATGGCTCTGAAAGGTTTCTGAAGCAGTGAGTACCTGTTTAAACTAGTATAAACCAATTTTAATGGGTAGACTCAATTCTCATGTCCTTTGCATCCAAGGCATTTTTATTTCAAGTAGCAAATAGTACGGAATAGTATTTCATGATATATTTTTGAGAAGGCGTTAGTACAATTGCCTCCCATGGCTTCCCTCTCCCCTTCCTAGCTCCCAACCATAAACAGGCAGTGATTGAAAACATTTTCTACTGTCACTTCTGAAGGAGGTTACATAACGAAAGTCAATTCCCAGATTATCATTTCAAGCTAAGTGAGGGCAAGCAAAATTTAGTGTATGTTTCATCCATACCAGCAGGAGCCATTGGTCTTCTGAGGAAAGCAGGCACCCCTGCAGTCACTTCCCTCTCTCCTAAAGCCTGTCTGCCTCTCAGTCACAGGCCTATTGAAATCTAGAAGAATTGAGCATGAAGCCCCACAAATGGCAAGAGTGGTTGAGCAACTCCCATTGACAGGGTAAACACAGTGGACAGAGGGAATGCACAAATCCCCTCTATCAGGACATGTAAGTTTGGCATTTATATTTTTGTTTAAAATACAATTTCCACACCTGCAAACCTAGAAAAAGAGTCACCACACAACTGGGCAACTGGTGCAGTGTTATATAAATTACATCTAACAGCGTTACAGTAATAATCTTTATGAACAGATAATTCAGGTATTCTTTACCTTTCTGACTTGTGGTCTATATTTTCCTTCTTTAATAAAAAAAGTTATACAAGCAGAAGAATGAATGGTGGCAAGGCTCAGTGTAATACAATTGGTATTTACAGAATAGTTTACAAATGGCATGATAAATTATAATACACAGCCTAGAGAAAAAGATAAACATAAGTAGCATTATATTGTTACAAAGTCTCTTAACATTAAGACTAGAATGTATGGCTAAGGTGATTTATGTAAAATTTTAAAAGCAGAAAGGATTATTTTCTAGAATTGTTTATCGCTTATCTGACATTAAAAAAGGGGGGCGGGGGGGGTGGCTGACACTCAAGATCCCTTCCAACCTAGGATTCTGAGTGTGCTTGCATCCCCATTCCTCAATCCTTTAGTGCCACCTATGGTCCCAGATTAGGAAGTGTTCATTTAAAACACATTTGCTAGATACAGTGCTTGGTTTTAAATTAGCATATTTACAACTCAATTATATTTTGACTTTTGGGTTTGAGAAATGAACCAAGTATCTTTCTGGAGGGCAATTTGGCAATATGTTATGAGATTGAAAAACATTTAGAATCTTTAGCCCAGTAATTCCATGTCTAGAAAGTGAGAGACAAAGATTCCTGTGTAAGATATAACAATATATTTAACATAACAATGTGAAAATGATTATAATACATCTATGTGATGGAATATAATGCCAGCCATTTAAAATGTGTAAAGCGAGAAAATCACCTTTAATTGTAATCTCTATAATTTTTTTCTTATTGGAAGATATTTAGGTCTTTCTCTAACTATCAAAAACCTAAAGAGATATATAACTTTATAGTGTGCAACAGTGCATCCAAAAATATATAATCTATAACCCACAAAATTAAACAGGTATGTACCTAGAAAGTAGAATTTACAAATATGCTAGAAAATAATAAATTGTTTTTGCATATACACCTGACAAGAGAAATTGCTACTAAAGTCCCTGGTTTTACAAGAAAACAGGAAGTCAATAGATGGAAACTCCATCTTACTAAAATAAAACATACCACACCTCCCTCACGCTTCCATCCAGAGAGAGGGCCACCAATCTTTCCACCAACATTTGGGTTTCCAACCCATTACCCTCCTCCAGAATGTTATACTATCCATTATCTCTTTTTAGTTGTGGTATTTTCAATCTCTCCTCTCAATTGAATATTTCCCACCAGCTTTAAACATACATACTCAAGTGTCTTTTATTGAAAAAAAAAATAGAATCCACACTCAAACCCATGTCCCCCACCTCTTCATTTCTAACAAACTAGAGTCCTATCTGTCTCTCTTTCACTCACAATCTTCTTAATTTTCTGTATTTTGCCATCACAATTTTTTCAGATATTTTCTTTGTGTTTATCAAGGGGCTTAAATTTTTTTAATTCATTTATTGAGATATATTCACATACCCATGCAGTCATACAAACAAAGCGTACATTCAATTATTCACAGTACCATTATACAGTTGTGCATTCATCATCAAAATTAATTTTTGACATTTTTCAATACCACACACACAAAAATAATAAGAATAAAAATTAAAGTGAAAAAAAAAAAGCAATTAAAGTAAAAAAGAACACTGGGTACCTTTTGTTGTTTTGTTTTGTTTTGTTTCCTTCCCCCCATGTTTCTACTCATCCATCCATAAACTGGACAAAGGGGAGTGTGGTCCATATGGCTTCCCAATCACATTGTCATCCCTCATAAGCTACATTGTTATACAATCGTCTTCCTGGGTTCTGAGTTCTAGTTTGATAGTTTCAGGTATTACTGCTAGCTATTCCAATTCTTTAGAACCTAAAAAGAGTTGTCTATATTGTGCGTAAGAGTGCCCACCAGAGTGGACATCTCAGCTCCTTTGGAATCTCTCTGCCACTGAGCTATTTCATTTCCTTTCCAACCTCCCCCTTTTGGTCAAGAAGATGTTCTCCATCCCACAATGCCGGGTCTAGATTCCTCTAAGGGAGTCATATTCCACATTGCCAGGGAGATTCACTCCCCTAGGTGTCAGATCCCACGTAGGGAAGAGGGCAGTGATTTCACCTGCCCAAGTTGGCTTAGCTAGAGAGAGAGGGCCACATATGAGCACAAAGAGGCATTCAGGGGAGGCTCTTAGGCACAATTGTAGGGAGGCCTAGCCTCTCCTTTCAGTACAGTCTTCCCAAGGGCAAGTCCTGTGGTAGAGGGCTCGACACATCAACCACCAGTCCCTATGTCTGTGAGCATATCTGCACCATCGAGGTGGGGAAGCCCAATACCCCTGCTTCTCCACCAGCTCCTCAAGGGGGGATCTGCATATTTTTTTCTTTTTTTTTTTTTTTAATTAACTCTTTTTTTAATGAACTATATAAAAAAATTAAAAATCATTTCAAACAACCATAACAGGGAGTAAGAAAAAGCAACCAACCTAAGATAACTACTTTACTTCCAACATTTCCTACTCTACCCCAAGAAAATAACCTAATATAGCAACATTTCTGTGAACTTGTTCCTACCATACCCATCAGAAATGAAACAGACCATAGTCATTCCTGGGCATTCCCAGAACATTAAATTTACCCATGATAGCTTATCTGTTCTTATTGGGTTATTCCCCCTTCCTTAATTGCTCTCTATCACTAGTTCCCCTACATTCTACATTGTAAACCATTACATTCTTCAATGTTCACATTAGTGGCAGCACATAATACTTCTCTTTTTGTGCCTGGCTTATTTCGCTTAGCATGATGTCTTCAAGGTTCATCCATGTTGCCGTGTGTTTCACAACATGGTTCCTTCTTACAGCCGCATTGTATTCCATTATATACCACATTTTATTTATCCACTCATCTGTTGAAGGATGTTTGGGTTGCTTCCATCTCTTGGCAATTGTGAATAATGCTGCTATGAACATTGGCGTGCAGATATCTGTTCATGTCACTGCATTCAGATCTTCCGGGTATATACCGAGAAGTGCAATTGCTGGATCAAAGGGTAACTATTTATCTAGTTTTCTAAGAAAGTGCCAGACTGACTTCCAGAGTGGCTGAACCATCATACAGTCCCACCAACAATGAATAAGAGTTCCAATTTCTCCACAATCCTTCCAGCATTGTAGTTTCCTGTTTGTTTAATGGCAGGCCAATTCTAATTGGTGTGAGATGGTATCTCATTGGGGTCTTAATTTGCATCTCTCTAATAGCTAGTGAAGCCGAACATTTTTTTCATGAGTTTCTTGGCCATTTGTATGTCCTCTTCAGAGGACTGTCTTTTTATATCTTTTGCCCATTTTATAATTGGGCTATCTGTACTATTGTCATTGAGTTGTAGAATTTCTTTATGTATACAAGATATCAGTCTTTTGTCAGATACATGGTTTCCAAAAATTTTTCCAATTGAGTTGGCTGCCTCTTACCTTTTTGAGAAATTCCCTTTGAGGTACAGAAACTTCTAAAGCTTGAGGAGTTCCCATTTATCTATTTTTTCTTTTGTTGCTTGTGCTTTGGGTGTAAAGTCTAGGAAATGGCCACCTAATACAAGGTCTTGAAGATGGTTTCCTACATGATCTTCTAGGAGTTTAATGTTACTGTCTTTTATATTGAGATCTTTGATCCACTTTGAGTTAATTTTTGTGTAGGGTGTGAGGTAGGGGTCCTCTTTCATTCTTTTGGATATGGATATCCAACTTTCCCAGCCCCACTTGTTGAAAAGACTGTTATGTCCCAGTTCATTGGCTTTGGGGGCCTTATCAAAGATCAGTTGGCCGTAGATCTGGGGGTCCATCTCCAAATTATCAATTTGATTCCATTGATCAATATTTCTATCTTTCTGCCAGTACCATGCTGTTTTGACAACTGTGGCTTTATAATAAGCTTCAAAGTCAGGGAGTGTAAGTCCTCCCACTTCATTTTTCTTTTTTAGAGTGCTTTAGCAATTTGAGGCATCTTCCGTTCCAAATAAATTTGATAAACTAGCTTTTCCAAGTGTGCAAAGTAGGTTGTTGGAATTTGATTGGGATTGCATTGAATCTGTAGATGAGTTTGGGTAGAATTGACATCTTAATGACATTTAGCCTTCCTATCCATGAACATGGAATATTTTTCCATCTTTTAAGGTCCCCTTCTATTTCTTTTGGTAGAGTTATATAGTTTTCTTTGCATAGAACTTTACATTTTTGGTTAAGTTTATTCCTAGGTACTTGATTTTTTTAGCTGCTATTGAAAAATGGTATCTTTTCTTGCGTGTCTCTTCACTTTGTTCATTTCTAGCATACAGAAACATTACTGACTTATGTGCATTAATCTTGTATCCCGCTACTTTGCTAAATTTGTTTATTGGCTCTAGTAGCTGTATCGTTGATTTCTCAGGGTTTTCTAGATATAGATCATATCATCTGCAAACAATGACAGTTTTACTTCTCCTTTCCAATGTGGATGCCTTTTATTTCTTTGTCTTGCCAGACTGCCCTGGTTAGCACTTCCAGCACAATGTTGAATAACAGTGGTGACAACGGGTATCCTTGTCTTGTTCCTGATCTTAGAGGGAAGGCTTTCAGTCTCTCACACCATTGAGTACTATACTGGGCTGTGGATTTTTCATATATGCTCTTTATCATGTTGAGGAAGTTTCCTTCAATTCCTACCTTTTGAAGTGTTTTTATCAAAAAGGGATGTTGGATTTTGTCAAATGCTTTTCAGCATCTATTGAGATGATCATTTGATTTTTTCTCTTTTGATTTGTTAATGTGTTGTAATACATTGATTGATTTTCTTATGTTGAACCATCCTTGCATGCCCGGAATGAACCCCACTTGGTCATGGCGTATGATTTTTTTAATGTGTCTTTGGATTTGATTTGCAAGTATTTTGTTGAGAATTTTTGCATCAATATTCATCAGGGAGATAGGCCTGTAGCTTTCCTTTTTTGTAGCATCTTTGCCTGGTTTGGGTATTAGATTGATGTTAGCTTCATAAAATGAGTTATAGTGTTCCATTTTCTTCGATGTTTTGAAAGAGTTTAAGTAAGATTGGTGTCAGTTCTTTTTGGAAAGTTTGGTAGAATTCCCCTGTGAAGCCATCTGGCCCTGGGCATTTATTTATGAGAAGCTTTTTGATGACTGATTGGATCTCTTTGCTTGTGATTGGTTGGTTGAGGGCTTCTATTTCCTCTCTGGTCAGTCTACATTGTTCATATCTTTCCAAGAAATTATCCATTTGCTCTACATTATCCCATTTGTTGGCATACAGTTATTCATAGTATCCTCTTAAAATTTTTTAATTTCTTTGGGATCCACAGTAATGTCACCTTTCTCATTCATTATTTTGTTTATATGGGTCTTCTCTCTTTTTGATTTTGTCAGTCTAGCTAGGGGCTTGTCAATCTTGTTGATCTTCTCAAAGAACCAACTTTTGGTGTTATTTACCCTCTCTATTGTTTTTTTGTTCTCTATGTCATTTATTTCTGCTCAATCCTTGTTATTTCTTTTTTCTGCTTGGTTAGGATAGGTTTGCTGTTCATTTTCTAGCTTGTACAGTTGATCCATTAGTTCTTTTGATTTTGGCTTCTTTCTTCCTTTTTAACGTATGTGTTTAGTGCTATAAATTTCCCCCTCAAGTACCGCTTTTGCTGCATCCCATAGGTTTTGGTATGTTGTGTTCTCATTTTCATATTGTCTCTCTATATTTAGCAATTTCTCTTGCTATTTCTTCTTTAACCAACTGATTGTTTAGGAGCATATTGTTTAACCTTCAGGTATTTGTGAATTTTCTAAGTCTCTGATGGTTATTGACTTCTAACTGTATTCCACTGTCATCAGAGAATATGTTTTGAATAATTTCAATTTTTTTAAATTTATTGAGGCTTGTTTTATGTCCCAGCATATGATCTATTCTGGAGAAAGTTCTGTGAGCACTAGAGAAGAATATGTATCCTGGTGATTTGGGATGTAATGTTCTATATATGTGTGTTAAATCCAATTCATTTATCAGATTCTTTAGGTTTTCAATTTCCTTATTGGTCTTCTGTCTGGTTGATCTATCTATAGGAGAGAGTGATGTGTTGAAGTCTCCCACAATTATTGTGGAAACATCAATTGCTTCCTTTAGTTTTGCCAGTGTTTGTCTCATATATTTTGTGGCACCTGGATTGGGTGCATAAGCATTTATGATTGTTATTTCTTCTTGTTGAATTCCCCCTTTTATTCGTATGCAGTGGCCTTCTTTGTCTCTCATAACATCCTTGCATTTAAAGTCTATTTTATCTGAGGTTAATATTGCTACTACTGCTTTCTTCTGGCTGTAGCTTGCATGAAATATTTTTTTTCCATCCTTTCACTTTCCATTTCTTTGTGTCCCTGTGTCTAAGATGAGTCTCTTGTATGCAACATATTGATGGTCATTTTTTTTAATCCATTCTGCCAATCTATATCTTTTGATTGGGGAGTTTAATCCATTTACATTCAATGTTATTACTGTGAAGGCATTTCTTGAATCAGCCATCTTATCCTTTGGTTTATGTTTGTCAGACATATTCTTTCCCTCTCTTTCTTAATGTCCTTTAATGTACCCATACTGAATCTCTTTAGTACTGAAGGTTTCTCCAAGTCTCTCTCTCTCTTTCTTTGTTTCTCTGTCAGTAGGGCTTCCTTTGGTATCTCAAGTAGGGCAGGTCTCTGGTTAGCAAATTCTCTCAGCATTTGTTTGTCTGTGAAAAATTTAAGCTCTCTTTCAAATTTGAAGGAGAGCTTTGCTGGATAAAGAATTCTTGGTTGGCAATTTTTCTCTCTCAGAATTTTAAATATGTCATGCCACTGCTTTCTCGCCTCCATGGTGGCTGCTAAGTAGTCACTACTTAGTCTTATGCTATTTCCTTTGTATGTGGTGAATTGCTTTTCTCTTGCTCCTTTCAGAACTTGCTCCTTCTCTTCCATATTTGACAGTGTGATCAGAATATGTATCAGAGTGGGTTTATTTGGATTTATTCTATTTGGAGTTCACTGGGCATTTATGTTTTGTGTATTTATATGTGTAGAAGGTTTGGGAAGTTTTCCCCAACAATTTCTTTGAATACTCTTCCTAGACCTTTACCCTTCTCCTTCCCTTCTGGGACACAAATGAGTCTTATATTTGGACATTTTATATTATCTATCATATCCCTGAGGTCCATTTCAATTTTTTTCCCCTTTCTTTCTTTCATTCTTTCATTTTTCCATTCTGTCATACTCTGGGTCACTGATTTGCTGCTCAGCTTCCTCTAGTCTTGTACTATGAGTATCCAGAATCTTTTTAATTTGGTCAACAGTTTCTTTTATTTCCATATGATCATCTATTTTTTTTATTTACTCTTGCAATTTCTTCTTTATGCTCTTCTAAGGTCTTCTTCATGTCCTTTATATCCTGTTCCATGCTCTTGTTGTTCATCTTTAGTTCTTTGATTAATTGCTTCAAGTACTGTGTTTCCTCTGATCTTTTAATTTGGGTGTTTGGGCTTGGGTTATAAATATCGTCTGGTTTTTCATATGCTTTAAAATTTTCTGTTGTTTTGGCCTCTTGACATTTGCTTAACTTGATCAGGTTCTTTTAGTATACATAGACTGATTCAAACCCTTATCTCTAATTTGTCAGATCTACAGCTTCGTGGAGTACATTTTCTCTAACTAACCAGCAGGTGGCGTCTGTGGCCACCTATTCCCCCCAAGCCAGTTCTCCCCAACTTTGTCTTTGTGGTGAGTGGGGGCGTGAGTCTTGTGCAGTCCAATTGGTGCACCAAGCTTGCGTGTGTAGTTGGTGTTGCTTGCCCTGCATATGGGGCATTTGTCTGGGTGGTTGGGGGGGGGCGGCTTTCATAATCAAATCTCCCAGGTGTTCCTGGAGATTTAAAGCTGTTGCAATAGTCTAATCCTTCAGTTCAGTCTTGCCACACAGTTTGTCTCTGCCACTGACCCACAAGTTCTTGGTATTGGTGTATGGTCTCTGGGACTTGCAAGTGGGTCCCTCTTCCAAGCCATGCACTCCTAGGTCTTCTGTTGAGGGATGACTGCTATGTCACAGGTGAACACCATCCCCCAATGGAAGTTCTGAGCTGCAGAGCTGTGTAGGGGCATTCCCAGTCTGCTGAAAGAATGGCTGAATGGGGCATGTTAATTTCCCTCTTTTCACACAGCCCTGCCTTCCCAGCTCTGGGACAATTAGTTGAGGGTGTGGGAAAGGCTGTTGTCCATGCCCGATATTGTGGTGTGTGTGTGTGTGTGTTGTTAGAAACACTTCCCATCACACTGGGTTGTTTGGGGCAGCTCTGGGCTGTGGGGCTGGGGCCCGGCAGGAGCATACCCTGCCCACCAGGAAGATGGCTGTAAGGGGACACCCCCCTTTTCCTGGGAAGTTGTGGTGTTTAGGGAATTTTCTCAGCCACTGGACTTATTGCCTTGTGTCTCAGAGCTCTCTTAGCTCTGCTCTTGTCTGGGCTGAAATTGCAAATCTTTGAGGCTTTCTGTAATGGGTTTCTTAGAGTAATTGTTTTAGAAATAGAGAAAAAGATTAAAAAAAAAAGAAGCACCCTCCTTGCAGATCTAATGGGCTACTGAAATGCTAAGAGACAAGGAGATTAGGGCCATTAAGGAACAATCAGGAAAGCAGAGAAACCAGCTCTTCAGACAAGGAAACTCACCTTCTGGATTTGCATATGAGCTTGACTCTGCCTGAGCCCTGCCCTTCCCCATTCTATGTTCACCAGAACTCCAAAAAGTCTCCACTTTTATTTTTGGGGTTTCCTTGCTGTTTATGCTAGCCCTATCTCCTCCTCACCAGGCTGACTGCTCCTGGATTCTCTGGTGTCTGGTCTCAGTCTATCTATGTTTGCAGTTTGGATCAGCAGACTGAGGTTTCAATAAGAGCCACAACTGCAGTTCTCCCTCCTCATTCCCGGCACCTACGGCCCCTCCTCCCATGGGACTGAGCCTGGCAGGGAGGGGCATGGGTCCCCTGGACATAAGAACTTACAGATTTTGCTGATCTTAGCTGTTCCATGCATTCAAGAGTGCTGTATGAAGTATGCCCAAAGTCAAATTGCTCTCTGGTGTCCAGTCCATGCAGTTCCTGGCTTTCTACCTACTGCTCTGAAGGAGTAACTAAAACATACACCTCACCACTCTGCCATCTTGCTGCATATCAAGGGACTTAAATTTAATATCCTAAATCTATAACAATCACCTTTGATTTGATACCAACTTAACTTTAAGAACATACATATATACTGTTCCTATACCCCTCCATCACCCAGCTTTTTGTTGTACTTGTTACAATTATATCTTATACATTGTTTTAGAAAACCACAGATTTATCATTACTTTCTACACATTTACATTTTGTAACTTTTAAGAATTAAAAAGTGTAGTTACATATCAAACAATACAATACAATAGTACTGGCATTTATAATTACCCTTCTTTACCTTTACTGGAGATCTTTATTTCTTTATGCCACCTCAATCCATTGTCCAGTGTCCTTTCCTTTTGGTCTGAAGAACTCCCTTTAGTCTTGCTTGTAGGACAGGATTAAAGGTGATGAACTCCCTCAGCTTTTGTTTATCTATGTCTTAATATTTCCCTCATTTTTGAAAGACTGTTTCATCAGATATAAAATTATTTGTTGGCAGTTGTTTTCTTTCAGTACTTTAAATATTTCATCCCAACTGCCTTCTTGCATCTATGGTTTCTGATGAGAAATTGACACATAATCTTATTGGGACACCCTTGTACAAAACATATTGATTTCTCTTTCTGCTTTCAGAACACTCTCCTTATCTTGGGCAGGCAACAGTTTGACTATTATGTGTCTGGGCATGATTCTCTTTGAGTTTATCCTCTTTGTGGTTCATTGGGCTTCCTGAATGTGTATATTTATGTCTTTCATTAAATACGGGAAGTTTTCTAACATTATTTCCTTGAATGTTCCTTCTTCCCCTTTCTTTCTTTTCTCCTTCTGATACTCCCATAATGCATCTATTGGTAAGCTTGATGGTGTCCCACAGATCTCTTAGTTTCTGTTACTTTTGTTCATTCTTTTTCTTTCTGCTCCTCAGCTGAATCATTTCATATGTCTTGTCTTCACATTCACTGACTCTTCTGCCAGATCCAATTGGCTGTTGAAATCCTTTAGGGAACTTTTCAGTTATTGCGGCCTTCAACTCCAGTATTTCTGTTTGGTTCTTTCTAAAGTCTTCTATATCTTTATCCAGATTCTCTTACTTTTTATTCATGATTTTCCTTTACTTCTTTCTCCATGTTTGCTTGTTGTTTCTTTTTAATGCAATTTTATTGAGATATACTCTCACACCATATAATCCATCCAAAGTATACAATCAATGGCTCATAGTTTCATCGTATAGTTGTGCATACATCATCACAATAAATTTTTAAACATTTTCAATATTCCAAAATAAAGAAAAAATATATTTAAAAAATTAAAAAGAACATCCAAACAATCCCAGGCCCCTTATCCCCCCCCCCATTATTTATATATTTTTGTCTTTATTTGATTACTTACCTGCCCACACACTGGTTAAAGGGAGTGTCAGTCACCAGGTTTTCACTATCACATGGTCACATGATAAAAGCTATATATTTATAGAATTACTATCAAGAATAAAGTCTACTGGATTACTGTTCAACAGATTCAGGTATTTCCTTCTAGCTATTATAATACACTAGAAACTAAAAAAGGAATATAAAGCATAAGAATAACCTCCAGATTGACCTCTCAACTCTATTTGAGATTCTTCAGTCACTGAAGCTTTATTTTGTTTCAGTTCTTTTTCCCTTTTTGGACAAGATGGCATTCTCAATCCCACAATGTCAGGGCCAGGTTCATCCTGGAGAGTCCTGTCCCTTTGTTTCCAGGGGGACTTACACCCCTGAGAGTCATGTCTCACATAGAGGGAGAGGTTAGTGAGTTTATTTGCAGGTTGGCTGAGAAAGAGGGGCCACATCTGAGCAACAAAAGCAGTTCTCTGGGGGTGACTCGTAGGCATAGTTATTAGTAGGCTTAGCCTCTCCTTTGCAGGAATGGGTTTCATAAAGGGCAAGCCCAAGATCAAGGGCTTGACTTATTAAATTGGAACTCCCTAATGCTCACAAGAGTATCAGGAATTCCCCAGGTGGTGATGTTTATTATTTCCACATTTTCCCCCAGTCCCTCAAAGGTACTTTGCAAATACTTTTTTATTTTCTGTGCAAAATACTCTGGGGTGTATCGGTATATTACATTAACCTATACAGAACAACAAGATCTCATTCTTTATTCTAGGTTCCATGTAATTGTGTTGTTTAAATAAACTGACCTTATAGGTTAAATTAGATAGTATGCTACAGAGGATAGAAATTTTGTACCAAATAAACATCTTTTAAATAACTGTTAAAATTCAGGAATAGATGTGAACACTGTAAAAGCTTACAATCTAGGAAACTTTACAATGTCTTATTGAACATTCTGTTCTCCTACATCATTGATTGCCCACTCTCTGCCCACATTCTATCCCCTGATAACCTATGCTCTCAAATTCAATTATCAGCATCTGCTCATCATAGTTAGTTATATTAGTGAAATCTTACAATGTTTGTCCTTTCATTTCTGGCTTGTTTCACTCAACATAATGTCCTCAAGGTTCATTCACCTAGTTGCATGCCTCACAACTTCATTCCTTCTTGCAGCCACTCATTGTTCCACAGTTCACCCTTCCATTCACCCATTGATGTACACTTGGGCTACCTCCATTCATTGCAAATTGTGAATACTGCTGCCATAAACAGCAGTGTGTAAATGCCTATTTGTGCTCCTGCTTTCAGTTCTTCCAAGTATATACCAAATAATGGGATTGCAAAATCATATGGCAACCCTATACTTAGACTCCTGTGGAACCATCAGACTTCCCTCCAGAAGGGCTGCACCATTCTACTTCCCTACCAACAGTGAATAGGTATATTTCTCTCTCTCCACATTTTCTCCAACACTTGTATCTTTCTGTTTATTTTTTAAAGAGCTTTATTCACACACCATACAATCAATAGTCCTGGTATAATCACATGATTATGCACTAACCACCACAATCTATATGAGAACATTTCCATTTCTTCTGCAAAGAAAAAAGAAGGGGAAAAAAATAAAAGAAGCATAAAAAAATAAAAAAGGAGAAACAACAAGAAGAAGAATCCTGTATTCCTCCCTTATGTCTCCCTCTTTTAACATTTAGCTTTGTATATTGCCTTTGTTACAGTTAATGGAAGATGTTTACAATGTTACTGTTAACTATTGACCCTAAGTTTGCATTTATTCTATTTTTCCCCTATACCACCCCATTTTCAACACTTTGAAATGCTGACATTCACTTGTTTCCCTTCATGTAAGAACTTTCTTATATTTCAACATTTAATCACAATCATTGTCCACTGTAGGCTTTATTAAGTTATACAGTCCCAGTTTTTATCCTCTGTCTTTCCTTCAGGTGTCATATATGCCCCTAGCCTTCCTCTTTCAACCATATTCACACTCAAGCCTTATTCATTATACTTACAATATTGTGCTACCATCAAATGGTATTGTGCTATCCATTTCTGGCTCTTTACAATCAATCTTGTTGAACATTCTTTACTCCTTCAGCAGCAAATGCCTAATCTCAACACTCTTTCTACCTTCTGATAACCTGTGTTCTTTTTTTATTATTATTATTTTGAAATAAATTCAAACTTACAGGAACAGTTGCAAAAATAATACAAACCCCATACACAGAACTCCAGAATACCCCAACCCGCTTCCACCAATACCCCTATCTACCAACTTTAAAATTTTGTCACTTTACCATTTCTTTCTTTCCCTCCCTCCCTATCTATCATCCATCATCTATTGCTCTGTCTGCTGAACATATAAGAGCAAGTTGCACACATCCTTGAACAAATGATGTAATTCACTTATACATTTCCTATGAACAAGAATATTCATTTATGTAATCACATTAAGTGTAGTTAAGAAGTTCAAGAAATTTAACATTGATATAAAGCTTACATCCTATATTTCATTTTTTCCCTTATGTCCCAATTGTGTCCTTTTGAGCCTTTTCTCCTTTATTCTTAGATCTCATCCAGGATCACCTATGGCATTTAATTGTCATTATCTATTTAGACTGTCTTTTTTTTTCAATTGTGGAAACGTATCTACAGCATAAATTTTCCCATTCCAACCCCTCCCAAGGATTCTATTTAGTGGGATTAATCACATTCACAATGTTGCAATGCCATAGACTTCCCACCATCCATTACTAGAAATTTTCCTTCACCCCAAACAGAAACCCTACACTCATTTCTTATTAACTCCCCATTGCCCCTTCCACCACTTCTCGTAACCCACAGTCTACTTTTCATCTCTATGATCATATTCTCTGATACTTTCTTTGTGTTTACTGTGGGGCTTAAACTTAATATCTTAAGTCTGTAACAATCTTGTTTTCTTTGATACCAACTTAACTTCAATAGGACACATAAACTACATTCCTATACTTTTCCATTCCCCCACCTTTATGTAGTTCTTGTCAACAATTACATATTTTACATTGAGTCCAAAACCACTGATTTATCATGACATTTTATGTATTTTAGATCCTGTAGGAAGTAAATAATGGAGTTACAAATCAAAAATACAGTAGTATTGGTATTTATATTTACCATGTGATCTTTACTGGAAATCTTTATTTCTTCATGTAGTTTCAGTCAATTGTTTAGTGTCCCTTCCTTTCAGCCTGCACAATTCCCTTTAGCATTTCTTATAGGACTGATCTACTGGTGATGAAGTCCCTCAGCTTTTGACTATCCAGGAATGTTTTCATCTCCCCCTCATTTTTAACCTCCAGGTGTTTGTGAATTTTCTAATTCTCTGATGGTTACTGATTTCTATTTGTATTCCATTGTGGTCAGAGAATGTGCTTTGAATAAATTCAGTTTTTTTAAATTCATTAAGGCTTGTTTTTTTTTTGTTTTTTTTTTTTAATCATCATTTTATTGAGATATATTCACATACCACGCAGTCATACAAAACAAATTGTACTTTCGATTGTTTACAGTACCATTACATAGTTGTACATTCATCACCTAAATCAATCCCTGACACCTTCATTAGCACACACACAAAAATAACAAGAATAATAATTAGAGTGAAAAAGAGCAATTGAAGTAAAAAAGAACACTGGGTACCTTTGTCTGTTTGTTTCCTTCCCCTACTTTTCTACACATCCATCCATAAACTAGACAAAGTGGTGTTTGGTCCTTATGGCTTTCCCAATCCCATTGTCACCCCTCATAAGCTACATTTTTATACAACTGTCTTCGAGATTCATGGGTTCTGGGTTGTAGTTTGATAGTTTCAGGTATCCACCACCAGCTACCCCAATTCTTTAGAACCTAAAAAGGGTTGTCTAAAGTGTGCATAAGAGTGCCCACCAGAGTGACCTCTCGGCTCCTTTTGGAATCTCTCTGCCACTGAAGCTTATTTCATTTCCTTTCACATCCCCCTTTTGGTCAAGAAGATGTTCTCCATCCCACGATGCCGGGTCTACATTCCTCCCCGGGAGTCATATTCCACGTTGCCAGGGAGATTCACTTCCCTGGGTGTCTGATCCCACGTAGGGGGGAGGGCAGTGATTTCACCTTTCAAGTTGGCTTAGCCAGAGAGAGAGGGCCACATCTGAGCAACAAAGAGGCATTCAGGAGGAGACTCTTAGGCACAAATACAGGGAGGCCTAGCCTCTCCTTTGCAGCAACCGTCTTCCCAAGGGTAAAACTTATGGTAGAGGGCTCAACCCATCAAACCACCAGTCCCCTATGTCTGTGGTCATGTTAGCAACCATGAAGGTGGGGTAGGCAAATACCCCTGCATTCTCCACAGGCTCCTCAAGGGGGCACTACATCTTTTTTTTTTTTTTTCCTTGTTTGTCTTTTTTCTTCTTTTTTTTTTTTTTAACTTTCCCTTCTTTTTTAAATCAACTGTATGAAAAAAAAAGTTAAAAAGAAAACAAACATACAATAAAAGAACATTTCAAAGAGACCATAACAAGGGAGTAAGAAAAAGACAACTAACCTAAGATAACTGCTTAACTTCCAACATGTTCCTACTTTACCCCAAGAAAGTTACATACTATAGCAACATTTCAGTGAACTTGTTCCTACTACATCCATCAGAAATTAACAGACCATAGTCATTTCTGGGCATCCCCAGAACGTTAAATAGCTTATCTGTTCTTCTTGGATTATTGTTCCCCCTTCCTTAATTGCTCTCTACTGCTAGTTCCCCTACATTCTACATTATAAACCATTTGTTTTACATTTTTCAAAGTTCACATTAGTGGTAGCATATAATATTTCTCTTTTTGTGCCTGGCTTATTTCGCTCAGCATTATGTCTTCAAGGTTCATCCATGTTGTCATATGTTTCACCAGATCGTTCCTTCTTACTGCCGCGTAGTATTCCATCGTGTGTATATACCACATTTTATTTATCCACTCATCTGTTGAAGGACATTTGGGTTGTTTCCATCTCTTGGCAATTGTGAATAATGCTGCTATGAACATTGGCGTGCAGATATCTGTTCGTGTCACTGCTTTCCGATCTTCTGGGTATATACCGAGAAGTGCAATCGCTGGATCGAATGGTAGCTCTATATCTAGTTTTCTAAGGAACTGCCAGACTGACTTCCAGAGTGGCTGAACCATTATACAGTCCCACCAACAATGAATAAGAGTTCCAATTTCTCCACATCCCCTCCAGCATTTGTAGTTTCCTGTTTGTTTAATGCATTAAGGCTTGTTTTAAGCTGCAGCCTATGGTCTATTCTGGAGAAAGTTCCATGATCACTAGAGAAGAATGTGTATCCTGGTGATTTGGGATGTAATGTTGTATATATGTCTATTAAAATTCTCTATATCTCTCTCTCCTTTCTTTGTTTCTCTGTCAGTAGGGCTCCCTTTAGTATCTGGAGTAGGGCAGGTCTTTCATTAGCAAAATCTCTCAGCATTTGTTTGTCTATGAAAAATTTAAGCTCTCTCTCAAATTTGAAGGAGAGTTTTGCTGGATAAAGTATTCTTGGTTGGAAATTTTTCTCTCTCAGAATTTTAAATATATCATGCCACTGCCTTCTCGCCTCCATGGTGGGCACTGAGTAGTCACTACTTAGTCTTAGGTTGTTTCCTTTGTATGTGGTGAATTGCTTTTCCCTTGCTGCTTTCAGAACTTGCTCCTTCTCTTCCATATTTGACAGTGTGATCAGAATATGTATCAGAGTGGGTTTATTTGGATTTATTCTATTTGGAGTTCACTGGGCATTTATGCTTTGTGTATTATATTGTGTAGAAGGTTTGGGAAGTTTTCCCCAACAATTTCTTTGAATACTCTTTCTAGAGATTTACCCTTCTCTTCCCCTTCTGGGACACCAATGAGTCTTATATTTGGATGTTTTATTTTATCTATCATATTCCTGAGGTCCATTTTGATTTTTTCAATTTTTTCCCCATTCTTTCTTTTGTTCTTTCATTTTCCATTCTGTGGTCCTCAAGGTCACTGAGTCGTTGTTCAGCTTCCTCTAGTCTTGTACTATGAGTATCCAGAATCTTTTTAATTTGGTCAACAGTTTCTTTTATTTCCATAAGATCATCTTTTTTTATTTATTCTTGCAATTTCTTCTTTATGCTCTTCTAGGGTCTTCTTCATATCCTTTATATCCTGTGCCATGCTCATCTTCATGTCCTTTATATCCTGTGCCATGCTCTCACTGTTTGTCTTCAGTTCTTTGATTAATTGCTCCAAGTCCTGTGTCTCCTCTGATCTTTTGATTTGGGTGTTTGGGTTTGGGTTATCCATATCATCTGTTTTTTTCATATGCTTTAAAATTTTCTGTTGTTTTGGGGCTCTTGGCATTTGCTTTACTTGATAGTGTTCTTTTAGAATATGAAGGATTATTCAAACCCCAATCTCTAATTTGTCAGATCTACAGCTCGGTGGCATACACTTTCTCTAACTAACTAGCAGATGGCATCCGCAAGTCACCTATTCCCCTTAAGTCAGTTCTCCCCAACTTTGTCTTTGTGGTGGGGGTCTGGTTCTTGCGGGGTCCAGTTGGTGCACCAAGTTTGGGTGTGTTGTTGGTGCTGTCTGCCCTGAATGTGAGGTGTGTGTCTGAGTGGTTAGGGAGGGAGGGCAGCTTTAATAATCAAACCTCCCAGGTGTTCCTGGAGATTTAAGGCTGTTGTAAGAGTCCAAACCTTCATTTCAGTCTCACCACAGATTGTCTCTGCCGCTGACCCATAAATCCTTGGTATTGGTGTAGGGTCCCTGGGATTTCTGAGTGGGTCCCTCTTCCCAGCTGTGCCCTTCCAGGGCCTCTGCTGGGGGAAGGCTGTGCTACTTCACAAGTGCACACACCCTTCAAGGAAAGCCCTGGGCCACCGGGCCATGCAGGGGCGTTCTCAGCCTGCTGTAAGGTGGCTGAATGGGGCATGTTAACCTCCCCCTTTTTGCACAGCTCCGCCTTCCCAGCTCCAGGACAACCAGCTGTAGGTGCACAAAAGACCACTGTCCATGCCCAATATTGTGGCGTGTGCACAGTGTTGCAGGGAACACTTCCCATCACACTGGATCCCTTGGTGCAACTTTGGTCCATGGCTCCAGCACTGGGCAGGAGCATTCTCAGCCCGCCGGGAAGATGGCTGCAAGGGGCGTGGTTTTTTCCTCCTTTTGGCTCCCCTCTGCCCTCCTCACTCTGAGACAATTAGCAGTGAGTCCACAAAAGGCAATCTGCCATGCCAGATAATGAGGTGTTCACACTGCCCGTTCCCACCGCGTTTCGCTGTGTGGTTCTCACTGCTGCATCTGCAGCCACGTTTGGTTTTTTAAAAAAGAACTAGTCCACTTCCACCTCTTATCACAAGATCATGAAGTTATTTCCCTGCATTTTCTTCTAAAAGTTTTATGGTCTTAGCTCCAATTTGAGCTAAGGTCCATTTTGAGTTAATTTTTGTACAAGGTGTGAGATAGGGATCCTGTTTCATTCTTCCAGATATGGATATCCAGTTCTCCAAGTACCATTTATTGAAGAGGCTGCTCTGTCCCAGTTGAGTCAACTTCACTGCCTTATCAAAGATCAATTGTCCATGGATGAGGGGGTCTATTTCTGAACAATAATTTGATTCCACTGGTCAGTATACCTATCTTTATGCCAGTATCATGCTGTTTATGCCAGTATCATGCTTTAAAGTCAGGTAGTATGAGACCATCCACTTCATTTTTCTTTCTCAAGATATTTTTTGCCATGTAGGGCATCAGGCCCGTCCAAATAAATTTGATTGTTAGTTTTTCTATTTCTGCAAAGTAAGTTGTTGGGATTTTAATTGGTATTGCATTGAATCTACAAATCAATTTTGGTAGAATTTACATCTTAACTATATTTAGTCTTCCAATCCATGAACACGGTATGTCCTTCCATTTATTTAAGTCTTCCTTTAGCAATTTTTTTGTAGTTCTCTGTGCATAGGTCTTATGTCCTTGGTTAAATTTATTCCTAAATATTTGATTCTTTCATTTGTGACTGTAAATGGAATTCTTTTTCTTGATTTTCTCCTCAGATTGCTCCATACTAGTGTATAGAAACACTACTGATTTTTGCATGTTGATTTTGTATCCTGCCACTTTGTTGTATTCATTTATTAGCTCTAGTAGCTTTGCTGTAGATTTACTGGGAATTTCTACATACAGGATTATGTCATCTGCAAACAGTGAAAGTTTTACTTCTTCCTTTCTAATTTGGATGCCTTTCATTTCTTCTTCTTGCCTAATTGCTCTAGCTAGAACTTCCAGCACAATGTTGAATAACAATGGTAACAGCGGGTATCTTTGTTTTGCTCCTGATCTTAGATGGAAACTTTTCAGTCTTTCCCCACTGAGTATGATGTAGATTTGGGTTTTTCAGATATTCCTTTTATCGTGTTGAGGAAGTTTCCTATCCTTTGTAGTGTTTTCATCAAGAAAGGATGTTGAATTTTGTCAAATGCCTTTTCTACATCAATCAAGATGATCATGTGTTTTTCCCATTGATTTATTGACGTGGTGTATTACATTAATTGATTTTCTTGTGTTGAACCACCCTTGCATACCTAGAATATAACCTACTTGGTCATGGTATATCTTTCTTTTAATGTGCTACTGGATTCAATTTGCAAGTATTTTGTTGAAGATCTTTGCATTTACATACATTAAAGAGATTGGTCTGTAATTTTCTTTTCTCATAGTATCTTCATCTGGCTTTGGTATTATGGTGATGTTGGCTTCATAGAATGAGTTAAGTGGCTTTCACTCCTTGTTCCAGTTTGCTAATGCTGCTCTTTGCAAAACACCAGAGATGGATTGGCTTTTATAAAGGGGGTTTATTTGGTTACACAGTTACAGTCTTAAGGCCATAATGTGTCCAAGGTAAGGTGTCAACAACAGGGTACCTTCACTGAAGGATGGCCATTGGTGTCTGGAAAACCTCTGTTAGCTGGAAAGGCACGTGGCTGGCATCTGCTTTCTCCTACATTGTGTTTCAAAATGACATTCTTCAAAATGTTGCTCTTGGGGCATTTTGTCCTCTCTTAGCTGCAGCTGCTCTTCAAAATGTCACTCTCATTTGCTCTCAGGTCCTTCTGTCTGTGAACTCCTTTATACGACTCCAGTGATTCAATTAACACCCACCCTGAATGGACAGGGAAACACCTCCATGGAAATTATCCAAAGGTCTTACCCACAGTTGATTGAGCCACATCTCCATAGAAACACTGAATCAAAGAATTCCAGTCTAATCAACACTAATACATCTGCCCACACAAGATTTCATCAAAGAACTTGGAGTTTTGAGGGACATAATAAGCACACTCCTCTTCAATTTTTTGAAGATTTTGAGCAAGATTCATACTAATTCTTTCTTGAATGCTTGGTAGAATTCACATATGAAGCCATCTGGTCCTGGACTTTTCTTTTTGGGGAGTTTTTTGATGACTGATTCAACCTCTTTACTTGTGATTGGTTTGTTGAGGTTGTGTATTTCTTCTTGAGTCAGTGTTTGTTGTTCATGCTTTTCTAGGAAGTTGTCCATTTCATCTAAGTTGCCTAGTTTGTTAGCATATAGTTGCTCATAGTATCTTGTCATTATCTCCTTTATCTCTTCAGGGTCAGTAGTTATGGACCCCTTCCCATTTCTGATTTTATTTATTTGCATCCTCCCTCTTTTTTCTGTGTCACCCTAGTTGAGGGTCCATCAATTTTATTGATTTTCTCAAAGAACCAACTTCTGGTTTTGTTGATTCTCTCTACTGTTTTTCTGTTCTCAATTTCATTTATTTCTGCTCTAATCTTTGTTATTTCTTTCCTTCTGTTTCTTCAGAGTTAGTTTGTTATTCTCTATTTCCTACAAGTGAGCAATTAAGTCCTTGATTTTTGCTCTTTCTTCTTTGTTAATTTAGGCATTTAGGGAAATAAATTTCCCTCTCAGCACTGCCTTTGCTGTGTCCCATAAGTTTTGATATTGTGTGTTCTCATTTTCATTTGCATCAAGATATTTACTGATTTCTCTGTAAGTTCTTCCTTTACCCACTGGTTGTGTTGTTTAGCCTCCATATATTTGTGAATTTTCCAGACTTCCACCTGTTATTGATTTCCATTTCATTCCATTATGATCCAAGAAAGTGTTTTGTGTAATTTTGATCTTTTAAAATTCATTGAGACTTGCTTTGTGACCCAACATGTGGTATATCCTTGAGAATGATCCATGAGCACTTAAGAAAAATGTATATACTGCTGTTTTGAGGTGCAATGTTCTATAAATGTCTGTGAAGTCTAGTTCATTTATCATACTATTCAAAATATGTTTCCTTATTGACCTTCTGTTTAGAGATTCTGTCTATTGATAATAGTGGTGTATTGAAGTCTCCAACTATTATTGTAGAGGTGTCTACTTCTCTTTTCAGAGTTGTCAGTGTTTGCATCATGTATTTTTGGGCACTCTGGCTTGGTGCACAAATATTTATGATTGTTGTATCTTCTTGTTGAATTGTCACTTTCATTAATACATCATGTTCTTCTTTGTCTCTTTTAATTGCTTTACATTTGAAGCCCAATTTGTCTGATATTAGTATAGTTACCACTGCTCTTTTCTGTTGTTGTTTTGTTTTTCCTTGCATCAAATATCTTTTTCCAGCCTTCCAACCTATTTTTATCCTTGGGTCTAAAGTGTGTCTCTTGTAGAGAGCACATAGATGTGTCCTGTTTTTTAATCCATTCTGTCAGTCTATTTCTTTATATTGGGGAGTTTAATCCTTTAACATTTTTATCATATTTTATTGTAGAATATAACATATATACATAGAAGAAAAACTGTCCAGTTGCAATTTAACAAGTAGCTTGAGAGCAAATTTCAAAGAAAATTATGGACCATAGCTCCATAGTTTTAGTCATTTCCTTATTGTGAAATATAACATATAAACAAAAAGATAATATCTTTCAAAGTATGATTTAACAAGTAGTTATATAGGAAATTTCCAAAGTTGTTATGAGTTACAGTACCATAGTTTCAGTTATTTTCGTATTGTGAAATATAACATACATACAAAAATGTGGTAGCTCTCAAATTATAATTTAACAAGTAGCTATAGAAAAAATTTCAAAGGATGCTATGGGTTAGATTTCCACCATTTCAATTTCTTTCCTTCTAGCTATTCTAATAACTTAGAAAAATAAAATTATGTAGAGATTCAATATTCATAATCCTTTGTTAAATTCCATCTTGTCTGTTGCTACCCCTTCTTCTAGTTTAATCACTTTCTCGATCTTCAGGGATGTCTAAGCAGTGACCACCCTAACCTGTTCATGTGGAAAAGGGGTGTTGCCTTCATGAGAAAAGTCTTGAAGAGGCTATTGTCTCTGGGTTTTTGGACTTAGCTGGCATAGGAGTTCCCTAAAGGATTTATGTTTATGAAGAATATACTTAGTGAGTGAAACTTTTATAGATTGCCAGATAGGGATCTGGGTTTTCTTTAAGGTTTTCAGGACTATTGTTGTCTTAGGCTTATTATATTGTGGTCATTTGGCATATCTAGGTGAAGCTTACATAGAAGTAACCACCAGGATGGCCTCTTGACTACTTGAATTCTCTTAGCCACTGAAACCTTATTCTGTTGCCTTTCTTTCCCCACTTTTGGTCAAAAAGGCATCCTCAATCCCTCAATGCCAGGGTCAGACTCATTCCCAGAATCCATGTCTGAGGTTGCCAGGAAGACTCATTCATTTGGGGTGTTCTGTCCCATGTCGGGGGGAAGGTGATGGATTTATTTGCAGAGTTAGGCTTAGAGAGACAAAGTCCACATCTGAGCACAAAAGAGACCCTATGGAGATGACTGCCAGGCACAACTATATGGTGGACTTAGCCTCCCATTTACACCCATAAGTTTCACCTGAGCAAGCCTCAAGATTGAGGGCTTGACTTATAAAATAGGGGGTTTCTAAGTTCACATAGCATATGTTATGTCCATGATAATCCATCCATAGCTCATGTTCTAGTTTGCTAATGCTGTCGGAAAGCAAAACACCAGAGATGGATTGGCTTTTATAGAAGGGGGTTTATTTGGTTACACAGTTACGGTCTTAAAGCCATAAAGTGTCCAAGGTAATAAATAAACAATCAGGTACCTTCACTGGATAATCACCAATGCCGTCCAGAAAACCTCTGTTAGCTGGTAAGGCATGTGGCTGGCATCTGCTCCAAGTTCTGGTTTCAAATAACTTTCTCCCAGGACATTCCCCTCTAGGCTTCAGCTCCTCAAAAATGTCACTCTTAGTTGCTCTTGGGGGCGTTTGTCCTCTCTTAGCCTCCCCGGAGCAAGAGTCTGCTTTCCAAGGCCATCTCCAAAATGTGTCTGTAAGCTGAAGCTCCTCTCTCAGTTCTAGAGCATTCTTCAAAGTGTCCCTTTTGGCTGTAGCTCCTCTTCAAAATGTCACTCACAGCTGCACTGAGTTCCTTCTGTTTGTCAGCTCATTTATATGGCTCCTCTGAACAAGGCCCATCCTGAATGGGTAGGGTCACACTTCCATGGAAATTATCTCATCAGAGTTAGCACCTATAGTTGGGTGGGGCACATTTCCATGCAAACAACCTAATCCAAACGTTCCAACTTAATCCCCACTAATACGTCTGCCCCACAAGATTGCATTAAAGAATACAGCTTTTTCTGGGGGACATAATACATTCAAACCGGCATAGCTCATATTATCAAAACTTGGTTGTACAATACTCATCATTTTCCATTATAAACAATTCTCATGACCTAAAACACCTCATAGCTCTTATCAGACCTTAATTTTTTTGTCCCTAGTAATTGTGTTGTACTTGTATGGTATTCCTATTAATTGTAGTCCCTAGTATGCAACAGGTAGATTTTTCCCATATACCCTCTCTGCGCTGGTGTCATACCTTAGAAGTATATCATGCAAGCACCTATGTATATTTGTGGTGATGATCTATGGGAAACATGCCTTTAAACAACCCCTTTTAATCCTATTCACCTTCAGCACAGCTCTGATACTTATAATTCCATTAATAAACAGTCATCACCCCTATCCATTCCCATACCTTTGAATTCACCATTATTAACATATCTGAACATATTAGACTATCACTCCCCCTCAATTGCTTCTGTCTATCACTAGGTCCCCAATATTCTACATTTTAAGACATTGATTTTACATTGTTTAGAGAGTTCATAGAAGTGGTAACATGCAATATCTTTCCTTTTGTGCCTGGCTTATTTCACTCAGCATTATATCTTCAAGGTTCATCCATGTTGTCATATGTTTCAGGACCTTGTTCCTTCTTACTGCTGCATAGTACTCCATTGAATGTGTATACCACATTTGTTTATCCACTCACCTGTTGAAAGACACTTGGATTGTTTCCATCCCTTGGCAATTGTGAACAATGCTGCTAAGAACATTGGTTTACAAATATCTGCTCATGTCACTGCTTTCAAATACGGGTGTATTCCAAGAAGAGGGGTTGCTGGATTGCAGGGTAATTCAATATCTAGTTTTCTAAGGAATTGCCAAACTGTTTTCCACAGTGGCTATACCATTATACATTCCCACCAGCAATGAATAAGTGTTCCAATTTCTCCACATCTTCTCCAGCATTTATTATTTCTTGTTTGTTTAATGGCAGCCATTTTTCTTGGTGTGAGATGGCATCTTATTGTGGGTTTTTTTTTTTTTTCATTTTTATTGAGATTGTTCAGATACCATACAATTATCCAAAGATCCAAAGTGTACAATCACTTGCCCCTGGGTACCCTCATACAGCTGTGCATCCATCACACTTAATTTTTGTTCAATTTTTAGAAACTTTTCATTACTCCAGACAAGAAATAAAGTGAAAGATGAAAAAAGAAAAAAAGAAAAGGAAACTCTAAACCTCCCCTATCCCTAACCAACCCCCCTCAATTGTTGACTCCTAGTATTGATATAGTACGTTTGTTACTGTTTATGAAAAAATGTTGAAATACTACTAACTGTAGTATATAGTTTGTAATAGGTATATAGTTCCTCCCTATATGCCCCTCTATTATTAACTTCTAATTGTATTGTCATACATTCGTTCTGGTTCATGAAGTGATTTCTAGTAATTGTACAGTTGATCATGGACCTTGCCCACCATAGGATTCAGTTTTATACATTTCCATCTTTTGACCTCCAACTTTCCTTCTGGTGACATATATGACTCTGAGCTTCCCCTTTCCACCTTATTCACACCATTTGGCACTGTTAGTTATTCTCACATCTTGCTACCAACACCCCTGTTCATTTCCAAACATTTAAGTTCATCCTAATTGAACATTCTGCTCATACTAAGCAAGAGCATCTACATTTCTTCCACAAGGCAGGAGGGAGAGTCAAAGAAGGTAGAGAGGCAAAAGAAAGAGGAAACAAAAAAATGACAGCTAGGAAGCAGCAAAAGGAAAAATAACCTTAAATCAAAGTAGAATAAAGAATCAGACAATACCATCAATGTCAAGTGTCTAACATGCCTCTCCTATCCCCCCCTCTTATCTGCATTCACCTTGGTATATCACCTTTGTTACATTAAAGGAAGCATAATACAATGATTCTATTAGTTACAGTCTCTAGTTTATGCTGATTGCATCCCTCCCCCAATGCCTCCCCATTTTTAACACCTTGCAAGGTTGACATTTGCTTGCTCTCCCTCGTAAAAGAACATATTTGTACATTTTATCACAATTGTTGAATACTCTAGATTTCAGCAAGTTACACAGTCCCAGTCGTTATCTTTCCTCCTTTCTTGTGGTGTCTCACATGCTCCCCATCTTCCTCTCTCAACCGTATTCATAGTTACCTTTGTTCAGTGTACTTACATTGTTGTGCTACCATCTCCCAAAATTGTGTTCCAAACCACACACTCCTGTCTTCTATCAGCCTGTAGTGCTCCCTTTAGTATTTCCTGTAGGGCAGGTGTCTTGTTCACAAAGTCTCTCATTGTCTGTTTGTCAGAAAATATTTTGAGCTCTCCCTCATATTTGAAGGACAACTTTGCTGGATACAGGATTCTTGGTTGGTGGTTTTTCTCTTTCAGTATCTTAAATATATCACACCACTTCCTTCTTGCCTCCATGGTTTCTGCTGACAGATCTGCACATAGTCTTATTAAGCTTCCTTTGTATGTAATGGATTGCTTTTCTCTTGCTGCTTTCAGGATTCTCTCTTTGTCTTTGACATTTGATAATCTGATTATTAAGTGTCTTGGCGTAGGCCTATTCAGATCTCTTCTGTTTGGACTACGCTGCGCTTCTTGGATCTGTAATTTTATGTCTTTCATAAGAGATGGGAAATTTTCATTAATTATTTCCTCTATTATTGCTTCTGCCCCCTTTCCCTTCTCTTCTCCTTCTGGGACACCAATGATACATACATTATTGTACTTTGTTTCATCCCTGAGTTCCCGGAGATGTTGCTCATATTTTTTCATTCTTTTCTCCATCTGCTCCTTTGCGTGTAGGCTTTCAGGTGTTTTGTTCTCCAGTTCCTGAGTGTTTTCTTCTGCCTCTTGAGATCTGCTGTTGTATGTTTCCATTGTGTCTTTCATCTCTTGTGTTGTGCCTTTCATTTCCATAGATTCTACTAGTAGTTTTTTTGAACTTTTGATTTCTGCCGTATACATGCCCAGTGCTTCCTTTACAGCCTCTATCTCTTTTGCAATATCTTCTCTAAACTTTTTGAATTGATTTAGCATTAGTTGTTTAAATTCCTGTATCTCAGTTGAAGTGTACGTTTGTTCCTTTGACTGGGCCATAACTTTGTTTTTCTTAGTGTAGGTTGTAATTTTCTGTTGTCTAGGCATGGTTTCCTTGGTTATCCAAATCAGGTTTTCCCAGACCAGAACAGGCTCAGGTCCCAGAAGGAAGAAATATTCAGTATCTGGTTTCCCTGAGTGTGTGTCTTAGAAAATTGCTCCACCCTTTGATGCCTCGGGTCACTGTGCTTTTCTGCCCAGCAGGTGACGCCTGTCAGCCTATAATTCTTGACTGGTGTGAGGAGGTATGGCCGTGTTCCCCCAGGCTCTGGGGTCTGGTTCTGAATGGAAAGGGCCCCACCCCTTTCCTCCTAGAGAAGACAGACCCCTCAGGTGGAGGTCATTAGCATTTCAATGGTCTCGCTGTCTGCTTGTGGTGTCTCCACCCTTCCCGGAGTCACAGCCCTGGAAACTGAAAATGACTGGGGCTTTCTCCACTGAGCCAAAAAAGAAACAGATAGTCCCCTTCAGACCCGGTCCAAGGTGACCCTCCTGCTCTCCCAGGTCAGTCGTCACCCAAAGCCTCTGTCTGTTTTTTGGGGCTGCGTACCTGTAGTGAGCAGTTCACACTCGCTACTTAAAACCCCAGTTGGAGCTCAGCTGAGCTGTATTCGCTTGCTGGGAGAGAGCTTCTCTGTGGCACCATGTGGCTCTGCAGCTCGGGCTATGGGGGAGGGGGTCTCCCGACCTGGTTCCGCAGGTTTTACTTACAGATTTTATGCTGTGTTCTCGGGCATTCCTCCCAATTCAGGTTGGTGTATGATGACTGGATGGTCTCGTTTGTCCCCCTGCAGTTATTCTGGATTATTTACTAGTTGTTTCTGGTTTTTTGTAGTTGTTCCAGGGGAACTACTTAGCTTCCACTCCTCTCTATGCCGCCATCTTGCCCGAGTCTTATTGTGGTTTTGATTTGCATTTCCCTAATACTCAATGAAGATGAACATTTTTTCTTGTGATTTTTAGCCATTTGTATTTCCTCTTTGGAAAAATGTCTCTTCATATCTTTTTCCTATTTTATAATTGGGCTGTTTGAGCTATTGCTGTTGAGTTGTATGATTTCTTTATATATGCAGGATAGCAGTCTCTTACCAGATATATGGTTTCCAAATATTTTCTCCCATTGAGTTGGCTTCCTCTTCACCTTTTTGACAAAGTTTTTTGAGGCACAGAAGCTTTTGATTTTGAGGAGTCCCCATTTCTCTATTTTTTGTTTTGTTGCTTGTGCTTTGGACGTAAGGTCTAAGAAACTACCTCCTATTACTAGGCCTTGAAGATGTTTCCCTCTGTTATCTTCTCTTATATTGAAGTCTTTGATCTACTTTGAGTTAATTTTTGTATAGTGTGTGAAGTGTGGGTTGTCTCTCATTCTTTTGGTTATGGCTATCCAGTTCTCCCAGCCTCATTTGTTAAAGAGACTGTTCTGTCCCAGTTCTGTGGATTTGGGGACCTTATCAAAAATCAGTGAACCATATATACGGGGATCTATTTCTGAACTCTCAATTCAATTCCATTGATCAATATGTCTATCTTTATGTCAATACCATGCTGGGGATTTTTTTCATTTTTTTCATTTTTATTTTTAACAGCTTTATTCACACACCACAGAATCCATCCTAAGTACATCAATGGTATAATTCTGAAAAGAAAGAAAAAAAAATCCCAAACCCCTCCCATATATCCCCCTATTATTGACATTTAGCCTTGGTAGAGTGCCTTTGTTACAATTAAAGAATATTACAATGTTATTGTTAACTATAGACTTTAGTTTGCATTAATTGCATTTTTCTCAAATACCCTCCCATTTTTAACACCTTGTAATAGCGACATACATTTGTTCTAGTTCATGTAAAATGTCTGTTATATTTGTACAATCACCATCATCATCCACTCTAGGTTTTGCTAAATTATACAGTCCCAGTTTTTATCCTCTAGCTTTCCTTCAGCGACATATGCAACCCTAATCTTCCTCTTTCAACCACACTCACACTCAGACTTGTTAATTACATTTAAAATATTGTGTTACCATCACACAGTATTGTGCTATACATTTCTGAACCTTTACAATAAACCTTAATAAACATTCTGTACTCCTTAAGCAGCAATTGCCCAATCTCTACCTCTTTTTATCCCCTGATAACCTATGCTCTTAAATTTAACTCTCAGAGTTTTCTCATTAAAGTTAGTTCATGTTAGTGAGACCATAAAATATTTGTCCTTTTGTTTCTGGCTTATTTCACTCAACATACTATCCTCAAGGTTCATTCACATCGTTGCATGCATCACAACTTCATTCCTTCCTGCAGCCGCACAATATTCCATCATATGTATGCACACAGTTCACCCCTCTATTCATCAGTCTGTGGACCCTTGGGCTGCCTCCATCCATTGGCAATCATGACTAATGCTGCCGTAAACATCAGTGTGCAAAAGTCTGTTGTGTCCCTGCTTCCAGTTCTTCCGAGTATATATCCAGTAATGGAATTGCCAGGTCGTATGGCATTTCCATATTTAGCTTCCTAAGGAACAGCCATGCTGTCTTCCAGAGCAGCTGCACAATTCTCCTTCCTTGCCAACAGTTCAGGTATTCCTCTCTCTCCACATCTTCTTCAGCACTTGCAGTTTTCTGGTTTTTGTTTGTGTGTTTTTTGTTTGTTTGTTTTGTTTTGTTTTGTTTTTATAAATTCAATTTTGAGATATATTCACATACCATACAATCATCCAAAGTGTACAATCAATTGTTCACATTACCATCATATAGTTGTGCATTCATCACCCCAATCTATTTTTTGAACATTTTCCTTGTACCAGAAAAACTGAAAATAAGAATAAAAAATAAAAGTAAAGAAGAAAACCCAAAACACACCCCCCACCCACCCTATTTTTCATTTAGTTTTTTTGTCCCCATTATTCTACTCATCCACCCATCCACTGGATAAAGGAAGCGTGATCCATAAGGCTTTCACAATCTCACTGTCACCTCTTGTAAGCTACATTGCTATACAGTTGTCTTCAAGAGTCAAGACTACTGGGTTGCATTTTGATAGTTTCAGGTATTTACCTCTAGCTATTCCAATGCATTAAAACCTTAAAAGGGTTATCTATATAATACATAAGAATGCCCGTCAGAGTGATGTCTCAACTCCATTTGGAATCTCTCAGCCACTGAAACTTCATTTTGTTTCATTTTGCTTCACCCTTTTGGTCAAGAAGATGTTCTCAATCCCACGATGTTATGGAGTCATATCCCACATTGCCAGGGAGATTTTCACCCCTGGGAGTCAGGTCCCCTGTAGGGGGGGAGGGCAGTGAGTTCACCTGCCGAGGTGGCTTAGCTAGAGAGAGAGGGCCACATCTGAGCAATAAAGAGGTACTCAGGGGGAGACACTTAGGCACAATTATAAGCAGGTTTAGCTTTTCCTTTGCAGTAATGAGCTTCATAAGGGCAAGTCCTGTGATAGAGGGCTAGGCACATCAAACTGCCAGTCCTCAATGTTTGTGAAAACATCAGCAACAATCCAGGTGAGGAAGCCCAACACCTCTGCATTTTCCCCCAGCTCCTCAGGGAGGTCCTGCATATATATTTCATTCTCCATCCAAATTGCTTTGGGATGTGTCGCTATATCACACTAACCTATGAAAACCTACCAGGTCTTACTTCCTATTAAAAGTTCTATGTAATTATGGTATTTGAACAAACTGTGTGAGTTAAACTGTTTAGGAAATACAGCTCTTGCACCAACTAAGCATCTCTTCCATTGGTCTCACATGGAATCTAAAGTTTTAAAATGCAGTCAATATTGTCCTTTACCCTTTGGGCCAACTTGCCCTAGTCCTTGCTACGTCTGCTTCGTTAGTATCTCTACTTGAAGTCTGGATTCCTTTTCAGCTTTTTTAACAGTTGCTATATGTGCTAATACTGACATTCATATCTGCCGAGTTCTAGCTCTGAGTTTCAGGTGTCACGCAGATACCCAAAGTTCCAGGGATAGATCAGATTATACACAAAGGGAGCAGCATCTCGGAATCTGGAGACAGCCATTACAATTCAGGAATGCGACTGCTGTAAGAGCTTACAATCTAGGAACTGCTACAACAAGCATTCCCCTGATAAGGTTCAATTCTGAGTTTACACATTGTAGTTAATCCTTATTGGTGAGACATTATAGTGTTTGCCTTTGTTTCTGGTGTAGTTCAGTCAAAATACTGTCTACAGGTTCTATTCACCTTGTTGCATGTCTCACAGTTTCACTCCTTTTTGCAGTAGCTCAATATTTCATTGCATGCACACACCACAGTTCACTACTCTGTTCCTCAATCGATGTACCCTTAGGCCACCTCCACCCATTGCAAATCATGTATACTCTCTCCATAAACACCAGTGTGCAAATGTCCATTCATGTCCCTGCTCTCAGATCCTCCAAGTAAATGCCCCCTAATGAGATTGCAGGACCTTATGGCACCCACATGCTTAGCTTCATGTGGAACCACCCCACTGCCTTTCAGAAAGGCTATACCATTCTGCCTCCTGACCAACAGTAAATACCTACATCCCTCTCTCCATGTTTCCTCCAGCACTTTTATCCCTGTTTGTATTTTTCCATACAATTTCATAGAGCTATATTCACATACTATATAATTATCCACAGTATACAATCAGTTGTTCAAGGTATCATCATACAGTTGCACATTTAGCACCACAGTCAGCACTTGAACATACTGATTACTACAAAAAAAAAGTTTTTTAATGAATAATAAAAAAAGATAATAAAAAGAAAAATAAAAAATCATACAATACAATATAATAGTAGGGTCAGACAACAACACCACTACCAAGAATCCCATATTCCTCCCTTATATCCCCTTCTCATACTTATTTACTTTGGTATATTGCCTTTGTTACATAATGGAAGCATATTGCAATGTTACAGTTGACCATAGACTCCAGTTTGCTTTGATTATATTTTTCCCCCTACCATCCCCTTTCCAACACTCTGTATGGTTAGCATTCATTTGTTCTCCTACATGCAAGAACAGTTTTATTTTGTACATTTAGTCACAATCATTAACCACTCCAGTTTTTGCTAAGTTAAACAGTCCCAGTCTTTATCTCCTAGTCCACCTCTTTCAGCCTTACTCATGGACATCTTTGTTCAGTGTAGTTACAATATTGTGCTACCATCACACACTGTTATGCTATCAATTTCTGGGTCTATACAATTTCTGCTGAACATTCTGTAGTCTTTCAGTATCAAATGCCCGATCTCTACCCTCTTTCTATCTCCTGGTAGCCTGTGTTATCAGCTTTTAACTCAAAGTTTGCTCATTAATGTTAGTTCATATTAGTGAGATCATACAGTATTTTTCCTTTTATTTCTGGCTAACTTCGCTTAACATAATGTCCTCAAGATTCATCCATGTTATTATATGTTCCATATCTTTGTTCTGTCTTGAGCTGCATAATATTCCATCATGCTTACGTACCACAGTTTGTTGATCCACTTGTCCATTGATAGACATTTGGGCTGTTTCCATCTCTTGGCTATTGTGAATAATGCCATGATAAACATTGGTTTACAAATGTCCATTCATGTCTTAACTTTCAGTTCTTCTGAGTATATACCTAGTAATGGAATAGCTGGGTCATATGGCAAATCTATACTTAGCTTCCTGAGGAACTTCCATACTGTCTTCCAGAGTGGTTGCACTATTCTACATTCCCACCAACAGTGAATAAGTGTGCCTCTTTCTCCACATCCTCTCCAGCACTTGTAGTTTTCTGTTTTTTGGATAATGGCCATTCTGGTAGGTGTGAGATGATACCTCATTGTGGTTTTGATTTGCATTTCCATAGTAACCAGTGAAGTTGAGCATTTTTTCATATGTTTTTGAGCCATTTGTATTTCCTCTTCAGAAAAGTGTCTGTCCATGTCTTTTGCCCATTTTTTAATTGGGTTGTTTGTCTTTCTGTTGTTGAGTATAGGATTGCTTTATGTATTTGGAATATTAAACCCTTATCTGATATGTGGTTTGCAAATATTGTCTCCCATTGTGTAGGCTGCCTTTTTTTTATTTTTCTAACAAAGTCCTTTGATGTACAAAAGTGTTTGATTTTGAGGATATCCCATTTGTCTATTTGTTCTTTCATTGCTTGTCTTTTGGGTGTGAGGTCAAGGAAACCACCCCCATCACAAGATCTTTAAGAAATTGCCCTACATTTTCTTCTAAGAGTTTTATGGACTTAGCACAAATTTTTAGGTCTTTGATCCATTTGGAGTTAATTTTTGTATAAGGTTAGATAGAGGTCCTCTTTCATTCTTTTGGAAATGGATCTCCAGTTCTCCAAACACCATTTATTGAAGAGGCTGCTCTGTCCCGATTGCTTTGGCTTGACTGCCTTATCAAAGATCAATGGTCTGTAGATGCAAGAGTTTATTTCTGAACATTCAATTTGATTCTGTTGGTCAGTATCTCTATCCTTATGCCAGTACCATGCTGTTTTGACCACTGTAGCTTTGTAATATGCTTCAGAGTCAGGTAGTGTGAGACTCCCACTTCGTTCCTCTTTCTCAAGATATTTTTGGCTATTTGGGGCATCTTGTCCTTCCAAATAAATTTGGTTATTGGTTTATCTATTTCTGCAAATAAGTTTTTGGGATTTTAAATGGTATTGCATTTAATCTATAAATCAGTTTAGGTAGAGTTGACATCTTAATTATATTTAGTCTTCCAATCCATGAACACAGTATGTTCTTCCATTTTTTTAGGTCCTATTTGATTTCTTTTAGCAGTTTCTTGTAGTTTTCTTTGTATGGGTCTTTTGCGGCCTTTGTTAAGTTTATTCCTAAATACTTGATTCTTTAGTTGCTACTGTAAATGGAATTTTTTTAAATTTCTTCCTCTTGTTGCACATTACTTGTGTATAAGAATACTATAGATTTTTGCATGTTGATCTTGCAGCCTGCCACTTTGCTGTATTAATTGATTAGCTCTAATAGCTTTGCTGTAGATTTTTCTGGATTTTCTATATAGAGAATCATGTCATCTGCAAACAGTGAAAGTTCTTGATCTTAGAGGGAAAGCTTTCAGTCTCAACCCATTGAGTACAATGTTAGCTGTGGGTTTTTCATATATTGCCTTTATCATACTAAGAAAATTCCCTTCTATTCCTCTATTTTGAAGTGTTTTCATCAAGAAAGGATGGTGAATTTTGTTAAATGCCTTTTCTGCATTGATTGAGATGATCATGTGGTTCTTCTGCTTTGATTTATTGTTGTGGTGTGTTACATTAATTGATTTTCTTGTGTTGAACCAGCCTTGCATACCTGGAATAAACCCCACTTGGTCATGGCATATAATTCTTTTAATGTGCTGCTGGATTCAATTTGTGAGTATTTTGTTGAGGATTTTTGCATCTATATTCATTAAAGTGATTGGTCTATAATTTTCTTTTTTTGTAGTATCTTTGATTTTGGTATTAGGGTGATGGCTTCATAGAATGAGTTGGGTAGCTTTCCTCCTCTTCAATTTTTTTGAAGAGTTTGAGCAGGATTGGTATTAATTCTTTCCTAAATACTTGGTTGAATTCACATGTGAAGCCATCTAGTCCTGGGCTTTTCTTTTTGGGGGGCTTTTTGATGATGGACTCAATCTCTTTATTTGTGATTGGTTTGTTGAGGTTCTCTATTTCTTCTCAGGTCAGTGTTCATTGTTTATGCTTTTCTAGGAAGTTGTCATTTCATGTAAGTTGCCTGGTTTATTAGCATATAGTTGTTCATAGTATTTTCTCATTATTTCCTTTATTTCTGCAGGGTTAGTAGTTATGTTTCCTTTCCCATTTCTGATTGCATCTGCCTCTCTCTCTCTCTCTCTCTCTCTCTCTCTCTCTCTCTCTCTCTCTCTCTCTCTCTCTCTCTCTCTCTCTCTCTCTTTTTTTTTTGTAAGCCTAGCTAGGGATCCATCAATTTTGTTGATTTTCTCAAAGAACAAACTTCTGGTTTCGTTGATTCTCTCTATTGTTTTCCTGTTCTCAGTTTCATTTATTTCTGCTCTAATCTTTGTTATTTCTTCCCTTCTGTTTGCTTTGGGGTTAGTTTGCTGTTTTTTTCTCTAGTTCCTACTGTCCACTGGTGGACAGTTAATTCCTCAATTTTTGCTCTCTCTTTTCTTTTAATATAGGCATTTAGGGCAATAAATTTCCCTCTCAGCACTGCCTTTGCTGCATCACATAAATTTTGATATATTGTGTTTTCATTGTCATTTGCCTTGAGATATTTACTTATTTCTCTTGTAATTTCTTCCTTTACCCACTGGTTTTCTAAGAGTGTGTTGCTTAGTCTCCATGTATTTGTGAATTTTACAATCTTCTGCCTGTTATTTATTTCCAACTTCATTCCATTATGATCCAAGAAAGTGTTTTTTATGATATCAATATTTTTAAATTTGTTGACACTTGCTTTGTGATCCAACATGTGGTCTATCCAAGAGAATGTTCCATGAGCACATGAGAAAAACATGTATCCTGCTGTTGTGGCATGTAGTGTTCTATAAATGTCTGGCAAATCTAGTTCATTTATCATACAGTTCAACATCTCCATTTCCTTATTGATCCTCTGTCTAGATGTTCTATAAATTGAAGAGAGTAGTGTATTGAGGTCTCCAACTATTATTTAAGAATTATCTACTTCTCCCTTCAGTGTTCTCAGTGTTTGCCTCATGAATTTTGGGGCACTCTGGCTTGTTGTATAAATATTTATGATTGTTATGTTTTCTTGATGAATTGACCCTTTTATTAATATATAATATCCTTCTTTGTCTCTTTTAATTGTTTTACTTTTGAAGTCTAATTTGTCTGATATTAATATAGCTACTCCCACTTCTTTCTGGTTGCTGTTTGCATGAAATATCTTTTTCCAACCTTTCACTTTTAGCCATTTTTGTCCTTGCGTCTAAAGTGAGTTTCTTGTAGATAGCATATAGGTGGGTCCTCTTTTTTAATCCATTCTGCCAGTCTGTGTTTTTTTATTGGGGAGTTTAATCCATTAACATTTAGTGTTATTACTGTAAGGGCAGTACTTTCTTCTACCATTTTGTCTTTTGGATTTTATATGTCATGTCTTATTTTTTCCTCTCCCTCCTGTATTCTTCCTGATAATCTTCTTTTCTACACTCTTCTCCAAACCTGTCTCTCCTGTATTTTCCTATCAGCCTGTAGCACTCCCTTTAGTATTGCTTGTAGCACTAGTCTCTTATTCATGAACTCTCTCAGTGTCTGTCTGAAAATATTTTAATCTCTCCCTCATTTTTGAAAGACAGTTTTGCCAGATATAGAATTCTTGGTTGGCAGTTCTTCTCTTTCAGTATCTTAAATATAGCATATCACTGTCTTCTTGTCTCCATGGTTTCTGTGGAGAAATCTGTACATAGTCTTATTGAGCTTCCCTTGTATGCGATGGATTGCTTTTCTCTTGCTGCTTTCAGAATTCTCTCTTTGTCTTTGACATTGGACAATCTGAACAGTAAGTGTCTTCAAGTAGGTCTACTGGGGTCTCTTCTGTTTGGGGTGGGCTGTACTTCTTAAATCTCTAATTTTCTGTCTTTCATAAGAGTTGGGAAATTTTCAGTGATTATTTTTTCTATTATTCTTTCTCCCCCTTTTGCCCTCTCTTCTCCGTCTGGGACACCCATAACACATATATTTGTGCACTTCATGTCACTCAGCTACCTAAGACCCTGAACTTCAAGTAACTAATTACGACATACTTGCATTCTTTTTATTTTGTACTCCATGTTTTCTCTTTGTCATCATTTTTCTTTGTTTCTTTTTTTATGTTTTCCTGCCTTCTGTTAGATTGATAAAGTTTTCTACATTCCTTTTATCCCCTACTCTCATAGAAGCTATAAAATGTATTTCTCTTTCCTTAGTGAATATCCTTATATTTTTAATATTTATATATTTTTTCTTTCAAATTCTAGAAATAACCCATGACTCTGTTCTTCTCCCTGAACAATATAATGCTTCATCACAAAACACAAACATTCACATAAATTTTTCTTCTACAACATATATGTATGTAATGATAACCAATTTATAGTATAGTTTTTAAATTTTAAACCTGAAAGGAATGGTGCAATATTATAGATATTTCCAAGTCACTGTTTTCATGATTTAATAAGTATTACAGATTTATTGATCTTGATACATGTAAACTGAGTTCATCCATTTTAACTGCTATATGCAGTTACAATGTATTCCATTGTATGAATATCCCAACAATATATTTATCTTTCCTCCTACTGATGGACGTTTGATTTTTTTCTAGTTTTTCCTTGGGACAATAAACATTCTCATGCATTTCTTTCACACACTTGTATAAGAATTTCTCTAGGGTGTAAATCTAGAAATAGAAAATCCAGGTTGTAAGACATGGATATCTTCATCTTCTCTATATATTGACTAATTTCTCTCCTTAATAACTGTACACCCACCAGGAACATATGAGAGTTCTGTCACACCAACTGTTATATTTTCTCCTATATGATGAATATGAAATATTATCTTATTAGAGTTTTGATAAATAGTTCCCCAATTAACTAGTGAGAATATTTTTTTTCTTCTGTTTATTGGCCAGTTTCTCTCCTCTTTAAATTGATTCTTTTCTTTGCCCATTTTTCTAATAGGTCTTCATTTTATATCAATTTGTAGGAGTTTTTTTACATACTGGATATTAATCTTTTTTTGCTTACATAATCCTGTGTTGGTTGTCTGAATTATTTTTTCTCCTTTATAAGGTATATTTTGATACAAAAAATTTTAATTTGTACAGATGTATTTGTATTTTTCTTTATTATTTATTTTTTGTATCCTGTGGCAGAAATCATTTTTCAAGTTTTGAGCTTTGATTATATTCACCAACATTTTCTTCTGAATGTTTTTCATTTCATATTAGGTTTTTAATTCAACTGGATTCTGTTTTGTCAATTTTTACAAATAATTCAGTTTCTTTTCTATATATTTCAAGGCTGTATTTTTAGATGCTTAAAAATTCATGATTGTTATATTTTTGGTAGAATGTTCTTTTATTATAATGTAGTATCCTTCTTAATCCCTATCAAAGCTTTTTGCCTTACATTCTATTTGATTTGATTTGATATTAACACATATATCCTTTATTTGGTTATCATTTGCCTGGTATATTTTTTAATACTTTATTTTAAATCTATTTTTGTGATTTGTGTTTTATTTATATTTTTATTTTTATTTATTTTCAACATAAGGATTCATGTCTGCATTCAATTCAGATCTCTTGCAAGCAGCATACACTCAACATTATAGACTGAACTTCAAGTAACTAATTACGACATACTTGCATTCTTTTTATTTTGTACTCCATGTTTTCTCTTTGTCATCATTTTTCTTTGTTTCTTTTTTTATGTTTTCCTGCCTTCTGTTAGATTGATAAAGTTTTCTACATTCCTTTTATCCCCTACTCTCATAGAAGCTATAAAATGTATTTCTCTTTCCTTAGTGAATATCCTTATATTTTTAATATTTATATATTTTTTCTTTCAAATTCTAGAAATAACCCATGACTCTGTTCTTCTCCCTGACCAATATAATGCTTCATCACAAAAGACAAACATTCACATACACATACATATACACACATACCTTATTATCACTGGCTAGAGTTTTAGTTAGCAAATTAAATTTCCAATATATTTTGTGTGTCTCTGATTTTTTTAATGTCCTGTATGCCTCCATTATTTTTAAGTCCTGTGCCTCAGTTTTCTTCTTATTACATGAAGAAATCACATAATCATTCTCTTAATGAATCATTCGCGGTAAATCCTTTAGAAATTTGTACATCTAAAGGTGTCTTGATTTCATTTTAATCTTTGAATTATTGTTGAACTGGGTATAAGTTACCAGACCAATCAATATTTTCTCTCAAAATAGTTAATACATTACCCCATTGTCTTTTGTCATCAGTTCTTTCTAATGAGAGTTCTGCCCTCTGTCTTCTGTAGATTATTTGGGATTTTTCTTTTAGTAGTTTAAAATTTCTCCTCTTTAACTTTGATGTTTTGCAGTTTCAATATGATGTGTCTAGCTATGGACTTTTTTTTGTTTTCATGTTTTTATTTTTCTTTATTTTCAACATAAGGATTCATGTCTGTATTCAAATATGGAAAATATCTGCCATTATCTCAACAAATTTTATTTTGCCATTATTCTCACCTTCACTTTTAATGGAATGATCAGATATTTATTGAAGTCTCAAACTCTGCCATATATTTTAGCTATTCATGCACATATTTTGATTTCTTTATTTCTTTGTGCTTCATTTGGGTAAATTCCTCAAAGTTATCTTTGAACACACAAATTTTCTTTTTTACTTTAACCAGAGTTTATCCTATCTGTTGAATACACACACATACATATATATTTGTATGTGTGTGTATATAGTTCCTAAGATTTCTAGTTAGTCTTTTTCTTATCTTTTTTCTTATTTCATTTCTACCCTTTTCATAATATCTTGTTCTACTGCTCACCAAAATTTAAATTTACTTTTATTTGGAATTAATTCATAGTTGATATTTTTTCGGCTGTCTTTTTTTGACATGAGATGCTTTGTGTGTTTTGGAATTTTGGCTTCTGAAATCATTTTTAGTACATTCCCCACTCCACCATGCCTTTCTTCACCAGCTTACCACTTCCAGTTTGCCTGTTGTAGTTGTCTTCACCTGCCATCCAAGATGTCCAACGTGGTGATGTTGGAGTTAATGGCTGAGGGAGTCCCTGAGCCAGGCATGTTGGTTCTGCTCCTGGTTGTGAGATGCTGTCTGTGTCCTCACGACTTCCTGTGCACTCAGCTTCACTTGGAACCTGACCCCTCCCTGCCTAATGTGCAGCACTTTTAGACCCCGTTAACTCAATGCAGCTAAACTCCCCCAACGCTCCGGCAGGATTCCCGGCCTGCTTTGCATTTCTGTTAAGTTTCTGGTCCACAAGATATTTTCTTGGTATTTAATTCCATTATGTTGTTTTAATTTTCTTTTTTAAATATTCTCTCTCTTTGCTTTTTAATTTCCAGTCTTTTTCATCTCCAATGGAAAAAAAAATCCACTCTTCATTTAAATCTCCCTTATCTTTCTTTAGTATCTTTTGCCCATCTCTTTTATCCTTAGCTTTCATTTTTAGGCCTGCAGTGTATTGTATGGGATGATTAGCATTTATTCTCAGCTTCTCATGCTCTTACACGTAGTTCAGCTATTTTATAAGCTATACGTTATATTTCAAGTGTCTTAAAATTTTTGACCTTTGATAATGAAAGTAAATGCTCAAAAATACGTATTTTTAAAGCAGATCAACACTCAGAAATTAATAAAATTCTTCTCCACACTTTGTGTATGGCATTTAGTTATAAATAGATGACGTACTGTAGAAATTCTAAGCAAAAGAATAAGCAATTAAATGCTCAGAAATGAATACAGTTATTACTAACAGTCACATATACCTTCATTGGTCACCCATCAGTGTCAACATTTATGAATCAGCAGGTACAATTTCTATGTGAACCCTGGATATTTATGGATTTGGTGTCTGGAGGCATCTAGTGAAAACTGTACCCAAGAAAACTTACTTAACAATTGCTACTTATAGATTAAGGTTAACCCAGTTACCAAATGGAGCCTTTCTCCGACAAGCATTCTTGCCTAATTTAAGGCACCTGAGGGACCTGAGGAAATGGATAACTTGGTTAAAAAATTAATTTGATAAACAAATGTAATGGGCTATTTACCATTTAAAGTAATCCCCAATACTCATACACAGAAATTAAAACTTATTTTTAGAATGCCTTTAATTTTTCTCACAAGCCCCCATTTCTACTGATAGCAGTAAATATGTCCCTTTCAGGTAAAATCAGTCAAATCCACTGATTTATCAGTTATCCTACAGTGCATTAAATCAGAAACAGTATAGTTCAAAATGCCATCTTTGAACTCTTTTACCTTACTGCTTAAATTGGCTCTGGCTGGGCTTTCTGATGATGTCCTGGTGGCCTGCCCTCTCTGTGTGGGTGATTCTCCGTGCTAGCTAGGGGGTGCCCATGGGCTCTCTCGTATTTCCTTGGTGTGGGTGATCCTGAAGAATTGCAGGAACTCCCCACTCCCTTGTAGTGGGGCAGTACGAGTGCATCCTCCAGTGCCTTCCCTTGCTTTGCAAAGTCACCTCCTGTTGCTGGCACATTGGGGCCTTCTATCAGCTCACTCCCACGCTTGGGAAATTATGAGCCCTTGGGAGCCAGAGCCTCTTCCTGCCTGGCTGTCAGTGCCCAACTCCATTATCCCAGGGAGCATAAGGGAGCTTCCCATTGCCTTTATTTACCCTTCTGAGAGTATCTCAGGCTCTTTCCTCCATCCCCACCACTACCTCCTCCCATCCAACTCCTCATCATCCTTGACTCCTGGGTAGGGTAATTTTTAAGAATGGTTTAACCTGATCCCATCTAATTTCAAATGTCTCAATGGTCTGCACTGTCTTGCAAGGTCTAACAGAGGGAAACAGTTTATTTAAATATAAAATGTAAAGTGATTTGCACCTTTTGATTGCTGGTTACTGATAACCAGCAACCCCAACATGTGCCCCAGGGCAAATTATGACTGATGGCCTTTTTCTCAACAGATCATGATTTGATGGGGGTGATGCAAGGAAGAAAAATATAATAGACAATTTTATTTTTCTAGATATTTGTTTCTGCAAATTTATTGTGTGTTATATAAAGAAAATATGCACAGAAGCCCACATGAAAAGAAAAGTTTAATCCATGCCTAAACAAATACTTTTCTGCTTATCCTGTTCAAGGATAATTCACAAAGAAATGAGGCCATGTATGAATATTCAAAGGGCTGCAGAACTGAAGGTTTTGCTTCCTTGGGAGCTCATAGACTGTGCCCTCTGAATGAGTCAGAACCTCAAATCTGACCAGGGATTCTCATGTGCTCATGACTCAGTCAATCAATTTGAAGCTCCAAATGCTTTAAATCCCTAGGGAAAACCTAGATTTATAACAAAGATACAGTCCCCAAGCTAGGCCAGCATGAAACTGGACAGAGTCCAGATGGTCAGAGAAAGCAAAAGTGCACACCCACTTAGAGAAAGTTGCTGAAAACTAAAAGAAAAAAACTGCCTCCTGCTGAAATCTGCTCCCAAACACTGGAAGAAACTCCAGAGTCTCAGAGCCAAAGGAACAGTTGCAGGCATTTCCTTCATCTCCCAGAACTCATTCTTTACGTCATGCCTGACAGTATCCTCATTTTTTTTTAAATTCTGTTTTATTGAGATATATTCACATACCATACAGTCATCCATGGTGTACAATCAACTGTTCACAGTACCATCATATAGCTGTGCATTCATCACCCCAATCAGTTTTTGAACATTTTCCTTACACCAAAAAGAATAAAAATAAGAATAAAAAAAAAAAAGTGAAAAAGAACACCCAAATCATTACACCACCACCCCCATCTTGACCTATTTTTCATTTAGTTTTTGTCTCCATTTTTCTACTCATCCACCCACACAGTGGATAAAGGGAGTGTGATCCACAAGGTTTTCGCAATCACACTGTCACACCATGTAAGCTACATAGTTATACAATCATCTTCAAGAATCAAGGCTGACAGTATCTTCATTTTAATGACAGAGTAACTGGGGCAAAGTTACTTAAATGACTTAGCCAAGGTTACAAGATGTGATGGATTGAATTAAGTATACCAGTTTGGACATATTCTTGGTCTTGGTCTGCATTTTGGACCCATGGTAAGACCTCTTCAAGATGTCACTTCAGTTAAGGTGTGAACCAACTGAATCAGGTTTGGCTTTACCCTGTATTTCGGAGTCCTTTATAAGCAAAATGAAAGTCAGATGGAGAGAGACGCCATGATGAACAGCCAGAAGCTGGAAGCTAATGAAGAGAAAAGAGAAGATATTGCCATATGCATTTCAGTGTGACAGAAAGCCAAGGCCCAAGGATAGCTGGCAGCCAGCCCCAGAATGCATCTTTGGGGAGAAAGCATCACTTTGCTGACCTCAATGTTAGATATCTCCAAGCCTCAAAACTGTAAGCTAATAAATTCCCTTTGTTTGAGCCAAGCTGTTGTATGGTATTTGTTTTACCTGATAGGAAACTAAAACATAAGGCTAGTATATTGTTGAGCCAGGACTTCTCAGGTCTTTCCAGGACAATAAAATCTTTGCCTTAAAATGGAATTCTTGGTTTGATCCATTCTTTCTCCTTGCAGGGCCCTGATCAGCCATCTAAGCCATTTGTCACTGCTCAGGGGCCAACGTTTATCCATATTCAGTTCATTTCCCCCTCCATACAAACGAATCATCATTGCACTGCTTGTAGCTCTACCCACTAGAAGAGTTGCCCTTCACTATTTTTTTCGTCAAGGATACTTCTAAGAATGGTTTTAGTATGGCAACAGCTAGTTTTTAGTTAGCACCAATATATTGATAGACCCATCTGTGAAGCTAGCCTTAGTTTTTGCCTCTTCTCTCAGTCATAAGGAACATTGTGACACCATAAAGATAATTTGAAGGAGTGGCAACAGTGCAGCTGAGATAGGTGATGTGGAATTCTGTGACCTCTGAACCTGCTCAGATATGATCCTGATTGTACCATTCCATCGTTTAACAGATTGCCATTGCACCTGCTTGACCTCATGACTCACTGGATCTGATAATATCCAATTCCTTTTGGGAAACTCTGGTCACATATAAACTTGACATCCCATGGTCAGGCACTCAGTCTCTTCTAGGACTCTTTTTCAAACATCAAGTAATGCAAAAGGCCTGGCATTACTCCAGAATCTATAGAATCTACAATGTGTCTCTCATCTTAGGCCTTGCTAGACACTCCATGCAGCACTTTTATCCACAATGGATTCTGCTAGCATCATGGGACCTACTGGGCTACAGACAGAGCTTCAGAAGGGCTCTTTATTGCTGTTGACTCCTCTTGAAACTGGTATACTACTGAGTCATCCAAAAACTGGGTCAGAGAAGTATTCCGAAGTAAAGTATATATTGCCTTCAAAATCCAAAGAGGCCTGCCGATTGCTATTGCCCTTTTCTTAGTGGTAGAAGTTGTGAGATGCAACAACTTTTCCTTTCTTAGAGTGCATTTCCCTGTATTCCACCAGACCACAAGATCAGTATAAACTTGAATGAACTGACAGACCCCTGGATTTGTGAGGTGTACCTTGCACCATCTGGCATATATTTGTCTTCTAAGGAATCCAGAGTCTCTAGGTCCAATTAGCATGAAGTCATCAACATAGTGGACAAGCATGATGTTCTGTGGAATATCAACAGGATCCAGATCCTTGCAGACTATATTAAGAGAGTTAATGTAGCTCTGGAGCAAGAGCATGGATGTGTACTATTCTCCTTTCTGTATAAAAGCAAGCTATTTTTAATTGTCACTACTGATAAAGATTGAAAAGAATACATTCACCACATCAGTAGCTGCATATCAAGTGCCAGAGGCTGGGTGGATTGTTTCACAGTAAAGATACCAAATCTGTCAGAGCAGCTATGATTGGGACTACCACTTGGTTAAGCTTATGGTAGTCTAACACCATGTGCTTGATTCATATACTTTTTGTAGGGGCCAGGCAGATTATTTTAATGTAGATATCATAGGGACCACTACTCCTTCAAGCTTAAGTTTTTCATGGGGATGTTAATCTCTGCAATTCTCCTCAGGATGAAGTATTTCTTCTGACCTATCATCTTGGAAGAAGGGAGTTTGAAAAATTCGAGTAGTATCTTCTTAGCCCTTTCTACTGTAATGGCTCCTGCTTCACAGATCATGGATCAAATGTGATATTTTTGCCAGATGATAAGAATATTTATCACAATTATGCACTCTGGTACTAAAGAAATAACCAGTGGGAGTTTACGAGTGCATTGGGCCCTTCTATGCAATGGACTTGTGCCAGGACTCTACTAATCTTCCTCCAGAAGTCCCACTCTAACCACAGGACCAGAGAGCACGATGGCATTTTGGATCCTTGGAATCAGTGTCAGCTCAGAACCTATAACCAATAGCCCTCAAATGGTACATATATTCCCCTTTCTCCATTGTACATTTGGGCAAATGGGTGCAGGTCCTTCTGAGAAGGATTGGGGAAATATTTATCATATTTACTTTCTGTGGCATTGCAGATGCCTTCCTCAAGAGAAATCTCATTTGATGGGCTCTGGGTCTATAAAGTGGCTTAGTTCTTGAAATGTAAGACCATAATTTTCTAATGTGGCTGAAATCTCTTCTCCAAAATTATTCTTTTTGATTATGCAAATTTGTTTATACTTATGGTACTTTTTCCTGCCCATGCATCTTATTCTGAAGAACACCATGATCTATATTAGCCATTCTGGTGTCACTGCTCACTATCATTATTATGTCCATCTTGCTTCTCTCATTTAAGTGGTATCCCTTGGATTATGCCATTCCAGAATACTATCATCCCGGCTGATACAAGAGAGCCGAGTACTATGGCCATATCTTCTACCATCAATCCTGGCCCTCAGCAGAAAGCCATCTGTTACTTTCTCAAAGATGATGTTGCCCCTTTGTAGGTCCATGCTATACCACCTTAAGGAAAGGAGTGTTCTTTGGTGAGTTGCCAGGAAACCTAAGCAAACAGTGGGTTTTCCAGGGACATAAAATAAATTTATTCTTTCTCTCCTCCCTGAGCCTTCTGATTGCTTCTTAAATGTTCTTCCAAAGCAGTTTCAGCATTTCTGCCTATTTAATGGTAACATGTAGTTATATTCTGGCCAGGATATTAAATCCAGAGAAATGAAAGAATGTACCCCTAGCAATAAATTTCCCCATTAAGGCTTATTTTCTTCCCATTTTCACACCCTAATCCAATGCCCTTAAGATCTCTTCTCACATGTGTTTCTCTGGTTCCTGATGGTATATGCAAGACAGGTCTCGCACTTTCTGGGTTGTCTTACTTTCCCAGCTGCAAAGATAAAAACCACACAATGGATTGGCTTAAACAACAGGAACTTAGACTCATCATATCATTTTGAGGTAGGAGAAGTCCAAAATTGAGGCATCAGCAAGGCAATGCTCTGTCCCTGAAGACTGTGGTGTTCTGGGGCTGGACACCTATGATCATTTGGCCTTTGGCTTTCCTGTCATGTGGCATGACAACATCCTCTCCTTTCTCTTCCAGGTTCCACTGACTTCCAGCTTTTGCTTCTTCAAACAGCTTTCTCTTCATAAAGCTTCCAGTAGAGGATTAAGGCCCAATCTCATTCAACTGGGCCACACCTTAACTAAAAATAACATCTTCAAAAAGTCCCATTTTTGGTGGTTTCACACCCACAGGAATGCAAATTAAGGACATATGTTTACCCAAGGTACACAATTCAACTTACCACATGGGGTATGTATTCTCAGGCTATATTTTCTCGCTGCATCTATAATGAAACCTGACCCTAGTTATTGATACTAGATAAGGAGAGGAGATGGTGGCAGCTCTCACAAAGAACAAGTATCATCTTGCTCCAGATGAAATGTCTAGAATTGAAATAATGGAACTGTAACCCATAGCATCCTTTGAAATTTGTTCTGTAGCTACTTGTTAAATTGTAATTTGAAAGCTATCACTTTTTTGTGTATATGTTATATTTCACAATAAGGAAATAACTGAAACTATGGTACTGTAACTCATAACAACTTTGGGAATTTCCTATAAAATTGTTAAATCATACTTTGAAAGATTATTATTTTTTTGTATATACGTTATATATCACAATAGGGAAATAACTGAAACTGTGGAACTGTAACCCACAATATTCTCTGAAATTTGCTCTCTACTTGTTAAAGTGCATTTGGAAAGTTATCACTTCTACGTATATATGTTATATGCTACAATAAAAATATGATTAAAAAAAATTCTACTGGGTCTCTTGGAAAAGAGAGGCCACCATCATCTAAAAAAAAAAGGAAGGAGCTGATTTTGCCAACCCATAGGGCCAGAGGAACATAGGTGTTCACGATTCTCAGACTCCTCTACCTAAATATCTCCATCCGGGTCCCAGGGTTACACTGTTTTCCTATTAGTGCCCTGATGGCCTAGAACACCTATAGAGATGCTACATTCAGTCTGCTCTGTAGCCCTTCTACCCTTAAAATTAAATGCCAGGGATGATTTTCTGTACATTCTTGCCCTGAAGCTTCAGGAGATAAAAGTTTCATTTTTGCCATGTAGGCCTTCTGATTTCACAGCTTGCTTGAGTTTATATTTGGAAAATATGAACCTATCATTTTATCAAGGTGTCTATAATCAAGTCCATTTGACAAACCTTATACCATTTCCCCTACACCATTCAAGTGCCAAAACTACAGCATAAGTCAATGCTTTACCTTCTTTCTGTACCTCATCGCAATCCAAAGATTAATTTTGTCTGCTCTTAAAAATTGTATGGTAAATAGAATAACACTGTATGTTCTTTCCTGTATGGCTTCTTTTACTCAATATTATGCTGCTTCAGGCAACAATATTTCATTTTTTTTCAGTGCTGTATTGTATTTAATCATATAACTCATATTTATTTATTCTACCGTTGATGGACATTTCATGAATAAAGATGCTATGAACATTCCTGTACATGTCTTTGGTGGACATATGCATTTATCTTTCTTGAACATATACCTAGGATAATAAGCTTGAGTAGATAAAGCCAAAAAGTTTTCCACAGTGGATATTTATACTCCCATAATCAATATATGATTGTCCTGGGTGCTTAATCTTATTATGTATGATCCAGTTTATCAATTTTTCCTTTATAGTTAACACTTTTTATGTTCTGTTGAAGAAATCTTTGCCTTCATATTCTCCTATGTTTTCTTCTTAAAGATTCATTTTTGTTACGTGTATTTTTAGTTTTGATAGATATTATTGAATTACCCTCCAACAAGATGATTTTTATTTATATTCCATATACAGTATAAGAATTTGTTTCCCCATACTTTCCCCAACACCAGGTATTATTCTTTTTCACTTTTCCATTATGATATAAGAAAATGGTATTTAATTATGAGTGAGGTTGAAAATTGTATGTTTACTGATCATCAATTTTTCTCTTTGGAAATCCTCTTCATATCATTTGTTTACTTTTATTGAAATTCCAAGGTTTTCCTTATAGACTTGTAGAGGCTTTTTGTAAATTAAGAAAATTAGTTCTTTATAGGTATTGAGAGGCTGTGATTGTAGTTTTTCTGGGTGATCAATGCTCTTTTGGCTTACTTTTTATTGTATTTTGCCAAGTGATTTAAATGTGTATGCACTCAAATTTATTAGCTTTTTCTTTTTTTATATTATGCCTTCTCAACTTTAATATTATTTTTTAAACTTGGCCGTGTATTCTGAAAGTGCGTTTTTTAATTTATTTATTACACTTAAAACATTGAGTCAACCAGTATTCATGTAAGGGGACTGAAGGATTCCATTTTACTTGGTCCTGTATCAGGGAGCATGCTGTATAATGGACACCATGTGGAGGGGTGCCATCAGCCTTGTTTTCCCAGTAAAGCTATGCCTCAAAACATTGATTCCAATGGGTTATATGCTGTTACTACACTATTTATTTTGATGCTTAAATTGTCCTACATTTGGCCAGTAGGGACCTATTCAAGTTGGTCTTTGAGACCTATGGACATGCCCTCCATCATTCTTTGAGCACTTTTTTGCTTTCTGCACAACATGTTATGAGCTTAACTTACACTTTCCCTGTCCCATCCTGGAATTAGCTATCCTTCCAAATGCCCAGGTTCTTTATACAAAGAAAATGGAATTGAGAAGCCTAGACCTGGGTGCCAGTTGTATTCATTGCCATTGAGGTGTCTCTTCCACCTCTCAGTGAACAATACTGGACAATACACTCACAGCTATGTTTATTTCTGTATCTACATATCTCGAAAACCGTGAGTTCACACAGACATCTCCAGGGGGTTCAGTCTAGCTACTCTTCTTCCATATTTGTAATCCACTTCTCCAACAGTGAGAAATCTGGCTTTCATTTCCTTAATATATTTCCTTATTTAGTCAGTTCTGTTGTATAATCAATCACCCAACCTCTTTGCCATCCCCTTCCTAGTACAGACACCCTCCTCTTCTACTTCCCTGCTTGGGCTCTGACCCCTCATCTCAGTCTGACCTCCTAGAGGGATGCCCTCCTGGTTCTGCTTGGCTCTGAAATACCATACCTGGACAACCCTCCATTTAGACACCTTGCTCACCATGCAAGGGATCTGAAACCTTACACTGGCTGTGCCCCTATGCATGTCCTACTTACCATGCTCAGGCTCTGATTCTCCACACTGGGTCACCCCTCTCTGGAGCCATCATCATGGGCTCTGACTTCCTGCTCTGGGTCGCCTTGACTCCCACCTTCCCACAATAGACACATACGTTTCTCTGTCCAGCAATGGCTTTAGGACTAAATTGTTCAGAAATGAGAGAGAAAGAAAGAGAAGGTAAGAGAAAGGTAGGGGAAGACAAAGAAGGAGAACTCATTCATTTTATTCCAGATGTTCTTATCCTGTTGTTTTGGTTTGCTGAAGCTGCTGGAATGCAATATACCAGAAATCTGTTGACTTTTACAACGGGAATTTATTAGCTCACAAATGTACAATGCTAAGGCTGGGAAAACGTCCAAATTAAGGCATCAACAGGACAATACCATCTCTGAAAAAAGGCTGCCAGCACCTGGGACACCTCTGTCACATGGGATGGCACATGGCCTGTGTCTATTCGTCCTTCTCTCCTGGGTTTCATTGCTTTCAGCTTCTGGCCTTGGTGGCTTCTTCTCTCAGCTCCTCCAGGGGCTTTTTCTCTATATGCTTCTCTTAATTTCATCTCTCTTAGAGGACTCCAGTAAAAGGATTAAGACCCACATTGAATGGGGTGGGGTCACATCTCAATTGAAATAACCTAACCAAAAGGTCCCACCTACAATAGGTCTGTACCCACAGGAATGGATTAAAAGAGTGTGGCCTTTGCTGGGGTACATAACAGCTTCAAACCAACACAACCAGTTGTACATTAATTAGAACTGCTTAGAGGGCTTTTAAAAATTATGGATGTTTTGCCCTATTGCTAACTATCCATAGAGGCTCTGGGCATCTGCTTTTCTGAAAGTTCCCCAGGTGATGTAAATGTGCAGTCTGGGTTCAGAATCACTGTTCTATTAGATACAAAAAGGAGAGTAAGGGTTGGGGTGTAGGTGAGTTTGAGGATGTGGAGAACAGAGCATCTGAGAAAGCCCATCTTATGGCTTCTATTTTCTCCATTCAGTAGAATGCAATGTCATCAGCTGAGAATGATGGGATTCAAAATTTTCAGGGGATATGGAGAATATGTGAAATAATGCTTATTGAGAGAGGGAGAAGAAGTGTAACAAAGAACTGTAGATTACTGGTAGCCTTTGGGGCTTGGAAAAATTTCTCAAACATCAAATTTAAGTTTTTTATAGGTATGTATAGAAAAAAAAAAAAAAGGAAGGAAGTGAACAATTGGAAATAGAGATTGCCTTTGGATAATTTGGTTTTCTCTCCCCCACCACCATGTATATTCTCTAATTCTTCAGTTTGAAAATGAACTTTTATTATATTCATAATGAAAAAATAATGTTTTAATTTTCAAATGATAATGAAATAAAGAGATGGTCCCAGAAAGCTGAAGAATTTAGGGGCACTTAGATTATACAGAGATTTTAATGTTCTCCCCAGTATTCTACCCTTTTTTTTCTGTAGGTTTCTTTTTCCCTGATTTCTTAACTGTTGTGGCTTAAATATCTGTTTGGTGAACAGTTTCTAAGCAATGGTCCAAATTTATTGATAATTTTCTGTGATGTTATTTTTTTTTTTCATATTGTAAGTCCTTTCAAAAACAAATGAATATGTTATTGAGCAAAACTGAAACTCTCTGCATTTCTACTTCCTCATTCTGCCTGGCTCTGCTACTCTCACCCACCTCCAGGAAGAGGCAGAGCATCAAAGAGTCTGAGACCAAAAGATTCCACAATTTGACATCTTTTTTTAAAAAAACGGATTCTTAAAATCATAAACCTCCTAGCCATCAGAAGATGGTTAAGAAATCAAGGTTTAAATGACCTGTTTCAAGTTTCTGGTATAACAAAGAGGAAGTTTTCAGAAGTATTCTGGTAAGTTGCTGAATCATTAAACCTATGTCTTTTCTTTTTATGCCTAGGAGAGGAGAGGACAGCTATTTTCTTTAAATTCCAGCAGTACTTTTTATATAAATATATATTTTGTACATAAACTGTATTTGTAAAAATACTGAAATAATTAGAAACATCAATGTATTAAATATCTATCAATATATTTAACTAAGGCTAACTGTGAATACTCCAAGAAGAAACGCACCGGTGAGTGTGATGAAGGGAGGTGAGAGCATGGCGGGGTGTGAAGGGCTGTGGGAAAGAGGATAGAAAACAAAGCAAAGAAGTTCTAGAATTTAAGCATAAAGGATTGTAAAGGTACCTGTGGTGATGCACAATTATGCAAAATTCTGTCTTTTATAACTTCAGGTGATATTGAAAGTTCTGTATTTAAAGATAACATCCTCCAGAGGCTAGTTGTTTTTCTATTTGAGTCTTTCCTTCACATCCATCTGATAGAGCACTCTGGTTAAAACTTTAAAAACTTCAGGAAAACGAAACTAACATGCTTGTGTGTGGTTTCAATTCGTCTCACACCACGGGAGAGGGGCGTAACTCTGCCGGGCGGGACTGCAGCCAAGCTTCTGAGGGGCGTCTCCCTCACTATCTGCTTTAAGAGTCCTCTCCCCCACTATCTGCTTTCAGAGTACTGCAGAGCAGAGTAACTCCTCAGGGCATGGATAGCTGGGGTGCTGCGGAGAAACCCCCTGGGAGGGTGGTGAGCACCAATGCTTGTCCCCAGGAGCTCTGCTGATTTAGTACTTTTTGCTTAACCCCCAAGGAGAGAAAACGGTAGTCCCTTAGGCTCCTCTGTCAATAACTAATGTTATTAATAAGTAGATTTGTGTTCACAATAGTTTCAAAACAAGAAGCCAAGGTCCCTTAGGAAGTTAAAGAGTTATGACAAAGCATTCTCAAAATTTGCCCACACCAGTCACTTTACATGACTCCAACAATATATTCACAGATGCCGTTAAAATTGACGAAGTACAAACTATTTTAAAAGCATTGCTGAATATAATAAGTTCGAATCATTATATTGTTTACAACTGCTATGATATGTTTCAGGGGCAAGGGGTTGAGAAATTTTTGACATGATAATAGGGTATCATTGAAGAGCATAGTATATCAAACTAAGACAAGGTAGTATCAGTTTATTTGTTTAATAGAAGAAAGGGCTCCAGATTTGGGGAACAAATGTCAGGGACTCAATCTGAGGAAAGTATCTATCTCACTGATATCTGTTGGCAGAATCTGAACAAAAGGAAGGGAGAAAAAGTTGCCACCTTTTAGGTAACTCAAAGACAAATTTCCTTTGCAACATCCCCCACACTAGACAGATGCACAGTGAGTTGTTGGCTGTGTAGAGGACAAGGAGCTGTAAAAAGAAGGGACAGGTGACAGAGAGAAACTCCTGACGTGCTGGTTCATTTCTAGAGTGTTGGGAACTATGGAATTGCTGAAATCACGACTAAAACAAGAGAGAAAATCTGGCGTTTGTCCTCTCTCAGTCTTTGGGATGTCAGAGAAATAATGAGTAGGTTATACTGAAAGAGGACTCTGGCTAAGAGAAGAACTGAACAGTGCATCTGTGGAAAGTAGTTAAGACCAGGAGGTCAACTCCTGAGAGCAGAGGGAGTGGGTGTAACGTATAGAGGTGCTGAGGCTCAGACACTGGGGACCGAGTAGAAAGAGACTTCCTCCAAAGAAAACTATGAGAAATGGCCTTAGTCAGGGACTGTGAGGAATACAGCAGAAAGACGATAAAGAAGAAACTGGGATACACAGAAGGACTTCAGGGAAAAATACATCTATTATTTTCCTTTTCTTTTAATACAACTTCCTTTTCATTCTTTGTGATCAGATGATAGGTGAGATTAGTTCTGGCCTAATGGTAGCACAGTAAAGAGATTTCCCCAGATTTCAGCCTGGCAAGTCAAGCCAAGCGAAATAATTGCCCTATAACATGAGCTGAGTCATTTGACCCGTAAGCATTGCTAACTCAAGGGTTTTCAAAAGTTCCTTATTTTTAACTACTCTAAAGAAAATATATTATCCATTCGACAAATTTTTGTTGAGAAGTTACTGTGTACTAGGCACTATACAATAGCACACAAAATGTACAAAAACCCTCATCCCTGTGGAGCTTGCTTTTTAATGAGTGGGACAGAAAATAAATAAGACAAATGGGTAAAATACAGAGAATGTTTGTTAGCAATAAGCACTTAGTAGATAAAAATAAAGCCTAAAGAGGAATAGGGGATGTTGAGAAATGGGATGAAATTCTCAGTAGGCTGGTCAAGCAATTCCTGTCTGAGAAGGTGACATTTGATGAAAGACTGGAAGAAAGTGAGGGATACCTGCAAGTCTCAAGGGAAGAGCATTTCAGGGAGGGGAAACAGGCGCCTTGGTCAGAAGCAGGAGCACGCTGCTGTGTGTGAAGAGCAGAAAGGAGGTCAGAAATTCAGATCATGTATAGCAAGAGAAATAAAAGTAAGATAAAGTATCAGAGTAAGGTATAGTAACTGGTTGCCGGATCATGTGGGGTCTTTCTTGTACTTCATAGCAAGGAATTTGGCTCTCAGACTCAGATACAAAGCCATTAAGTATTAGCATGATCTTATTTACATTTTAACATAGCCACTCTTGCTACTATTTTGAGAATTCCCTGAAGGGATCAATAACAATAAAAGGGGGACCAGTGAGGGAGCTATTGCTGTGATTTATCCAGGGAAGAGGAGATAGGGGGTTCCACCAGGTGTTAGTGGTGGAGGTGGCAACAGGTTGTCAGATCTTGGACACACTCTGAAGGTACAGCCTGCAGGGCTTGTTCAACACTGAATGTGGAATGTGGGTGAAGAGAAAGGAGGTATGCCTACAACATATTTTTGAGTGTTTAATTACTTTATTAACAGTATTTAAACATAGGAAAAGATGTAGCCTTGGAGAAGGGTATGAAGGTGTTCCTTGCACTATTCTTTTAAATTTTGCATTTGAAAATTTTCATAGTAGAAAGTTAGGAGACAATCTGTACGATAAGCAGTTCCTGAACAATAGTGCAATTGGATTTTAATTTGCTCTGATGTCATTTTTAATGACACAGATTCTCAACAAATGTATTAGCAGGCGTAACGGAAAAGGAACCAAGACTGCTCTGTGTACATCTCTGCTTTCCCATTGCTGCTTTGAGCGACATGGCTGGCAAATTTTCAAGAAAATGCAACTAGCCTAGGTGTTCGAGATCAAGGAGCATATTTCAAGTCTCTGATATAAAAGGTGGAAGTCTTCACAAAAGCCCTGGTAAGCTCCTAATCATTAGAGTCATCTGTTTCATCAACTCTCTTTAGATGCTGTCTTTAAAAACTAAGTTTTAAATCTAAAGCACAACTTTGAAAATGAAGGTACTTTCAAATGTACATAAACTATTTCTTATGAAATGATTCTAAAAGAAATGAGAAATTTCACTAGATGTAACTTGTGCTGACTATAGGGTTCTTCGAAAAATAAACCTTCCAGCAAGCATGTGAGGGTACAGGGTGCTTAGGGCCCTGGGAATGAGGTTAGAAGACCTAGGTAAGACGTAAATCAGAAGATCAGCAATGCAAGCATACCAGAACTGTGTAGAAAACCATAGCCATGTACAGCTATGCAAAATTCTATTTTATATGACTTAAGATGATATCAAAATTTTACATTCAATGAAAGATAAAACCCTCTGAAGTTTAATCATGGTTTTATTTCAGGCTTTCTTTCTGGGAAGTAATACATGATTTTTTAAGGAACAACTCAAGAAAATGGAACTAACTTGTTAGTGTGTGGCTTCAGTTCCTCGGAGCAGCAGAGCAGGGTGTAAGTCTCCTGGGCTCCAGCTGAGATTCCCAGCATCTTTTCCATGGGGCTTGGATACCTGGGCTGCTGCTAATGCCCAGCCTCCCCAAGTGATGGTGGGCACAAGTGCTTTCCCTGGGAGCTCAGCTAGTGTGATCCTTCTTGTTCAGCATCCAAAGAGAAAAAATAGAAGTCCTGAGGGAATGGGTCCCAAAATTAAGTACTAATAAAGGGACTTACGGGGTTCAAAATTTTCCCAGAACAGATTAAAGGGGATAATAAACTCCTCCCTAGCTCCAAGGCAGCTACACCTTTACCCATTTTAGATAGAAAGGCTTCATGTCCATTTCTTTTGAGGAAGCAAAACAATAACAAACAGCAGCAACCAAGACAACACTGGTTCTGGTCCCATTCACCTCTACCAGGAATGGGAAAACTAAGACTAACTGAGAGGACACATGATTTAAACATGACATAGTTTCCTGATCACAACTCCCACTCCCTTTGTTTACACGATTGTAACTTCTTAATACCTGATCAGCTCTCCAGAGCAAAGGGAGCGGGTGAAAAGAGTAAAAGTGCTGAGGCTTGGTCACTGAGGACTGGAATAGAAAGAGATCTCTTCCAGGGAAGACTATGAGAAACACCCTCATTCAGGGATATGAAGGACACAGCAGAAACTGATAAGCGGGTGGGGGTGAAGGTGGGGTATGAAACTGGGATACACAGAAGGAGTGCAGGAGAAAATATATTTATTTATTTTCCTTTTCTTTTAACAAAATTTCCTTTTTATTCTTTGTGACCAGATGATGTGTATTAGTTAGGGTTCTCTAGGGAAATAGAATCAATGAGAAATATCTATGAATATAAGATTTATAAAAGTGACTCACGCAACTATGGGTATGCACGAGTCCAAATTCCGTAGGGAAGTCAGCAAACTGGCAACTCGAATGAAGACGTTCGATGAACTCAGGAAACAAACTGGCAACTTCGACAATCGCCTCAGGAAATGAACTGGGATCTTTGACAAACATGTTTGATGAACTCCTCAGGAAACGAGCTGGCAACTTCGACGAACTCCTCAGGAAATGCTTTGCTGGGCAGTCAAAGAAGAAGTGAAGGTCCTCTATCTGTCTTGCTTAAAAGTCTTCAACTGATTGATTGGATTAAATCCAGCCAACTGCATTCTCTCATTGTGGAAGACATGCCCTTTTCTGAGTCATCAGTCACAGCTGCAGCCAATTGACTGATGATTTAATAAACCAGCTTGTTGGTTTATTAACCAGCCACAAACCTCCTCACAGCAATGGTTAGGCCAGTGCTTGCTTGATCAGACAGCTGGGTGTCATCACCTGGCCAAGATGACACATGAACCTAACCTCTGGCCTAATGGGTAGCATGGTAGAGAGATTTCCTCAGATTTCCAGTCTAGCAACTCAAGTCAAGTGAAATAATTGCCTATGATATGAGTTGAGTCTTTTGACCCATAAGCATTGCTAACTCAAGGTTTTTCAAAAGTTCTTTATTTTTAACTACTCTAAAGAAAATATATTATCCATTCAACAAATTTTTGCTGAGAGGCTACTACGTGCTAGGCACTATAAGATAGCGAACAAAACATACAAAAATCCTTGTCCTCATGGAGCTTACATTCCAATGGGTAGGACAGAAAATAAATAAGTAAAATATATATGGAATGTTTGATTGTAATAATTCCTAAATGGATAAAAATAAAGCCTGAATAGAGAGAGGAAATATTGGAAGATGGGATGAAACATAAAGGTTCCTCATTTTTTTCTTTTTTAATGCCAGCCTTTTGGGATGTGAATCCAATCAGAAAATGTACATGAAAGGGCTCTGTAAGCCTCAAAACAGTGAAGTGTGTTAAAGTTCTACAGACATTTGAAAAAACCATTTCCCAGACAAGGTTGGAGACACTGATTGGGTTGAGGAATTATTTCAAAGCATTCCTAAAATCTTTTATGCCTAAATCATTTTTGCCTCGAACTAAATACATGGCTTCACTAAATCAATATGGAGCATGGACCATATAAGATGCTTTTATAATTGACAGATTGAAAATTCATTTGAAAATATTATTGAATATATGGTAGCTTCAAGTCATTATGTATCTTCTCAGCTATGTCATAGGAGTGGGCAGTTAATGTTTTAAAGGGGTCTTCCTCTTTAAACAATGGGGAAGCTCTGAGATAAGGTAGAGATAAAAAAAAAAGTCAGATTTTGGGAGGACAGATGTCAGCTACCCTCTTTGAGAAGGGTACTTCTATCTTCTTGGTAGCTCCTGCAGAATTCACATAAAGGAGAAAGTGGACAGAAGCTGTCACCCTGTAAAGTGACACAATGACAAGATCCCTCCTCACCACCCCATTTTACACACACACATACACACATACACAGGCGTGCACACGTATATACTGAGTCTCTGAGCGTGTAGTGGTGGCCCATAAGCAGGAAACCTTTAATGTGCTGCTTCTCAGTACAGTGCTGGGGTCTGTTGAAATAGCTATAATCATTGTCTAAACAATGATTTTCCTTAAAATCTTTGGGGTGTCCAGAGGGAGAGAGTAGGCAGCTTTGAATTACTGAGAGCAGACTCTTGGCCAAGAGAAGATAGTGTACCAGACGAGAACAGAGTTAAGTCTGTGTAGTGTGATAAAAGCATTACCAAAGGGCCCATTTCCCCAGAGAAGCAAAAACAGTGAAAACAGCAGAGGGTGATCAAAGTTCTGTGGGTCCAGATCAGCAAGGACCTGGAGTAGAAAGAGAGCTCCTCCAGGGAAAACCCTGTTTAAGAACGTCCTCATTTGGGGACTGTGAGACAGCAAAGTCCATATGGGGGGTAGGAAACTGGGGCTCACAGTAGAACTTCAGGTCATTGCAATTTGCCTTTGGAAGAAGAATAAGTGCTTATTAATTTTCCTTTAAAAATGTTAAACTCCTTTCTCACTCATTGTGACAAACGGACTTGGAAGCTGGAGTTGGTTCTAGCTTAATGGATGAAAAACTGAAGAGATTTCCACAGACTTCTGCTTGGGAACTCAAGCCAAGTGAAATGAGTTTCTGAGAAAATGACTCAAGTCCTTCGTTCCACAGGCACTGCTAACTCATGGTTTCTGAAATTATAATTCAATTGTTTCACTATTCTAAAAATTGTAATTTTTTCACATTCAACAAAAATTTATTGGGTATTTACTTTATGTCAGGCACTGGTGATAAACCAATGAAAGAGATGCAATAATGCCTGCCCTCGTGGAGGTTACATTCTAGTTGTAGCGAAAGAGAAAAAGAAAAAGGAAAATTAAATAAACTATCGAGTATGTAGAGCCTAAAGAGAAAAAGTGAAGCAGGAAAGGGTGATGGAAAGTGCTGGAGGAAGGACTCAAATTTCAGAGAAGGTGGCCAAGAGGCCTTACTGAATTTGTGGAAAGAGCTGAAGGAAGAGAGGATGTTGGCTGTGCGGCTGTCAGGAGGAAAAGCATTACAAGCGAGGGGCAGCTAGTGTGAAGACTGGATGCAGCAGCATGGCTTTCATGTTTTAAGAACAGAAACGCAGCCCATGTGGCTGGAATGGAGGTGATGAGTCAGAGAGAGAGAATGGGGTTCCTATGAGTCATACTTAGGCCTTTGGCTTTTACTGTGAGTGAGATGAAAAATCACTGGGAACTTGGAGCCGAATGACATGATCATGGCTGTTGTGTATTGAGCGAATCGGGGTTGGGGTAAGTAAGGGAGCAAGAGAGACAAGACAGTCAGGGAGACCAGGTAGCAACTACTAAAATAATCTAGGAAAACATTTTTTCTCTTTCCTCCTTCCCTCCTCTCCTTGTCCCTGACCTTCCCCTCTTTTCCCCTCCCCTCACTGTCCTTCCCGCCTCGTCCTCCGGAGCCTGCCGGGACTAGCGATTGGTATTGCAGGCGCTTCTCTCCCGGGCCGCCCGGCGGGGAGCTGGCGGGGGGAGGAGGCAGGAACCGCGGTGGCGCCTCAAAAGCACGGCGGTGGGGGAGGGGCGGCTTGGGCCCAGCGCGGGGTCCAGGGAGGCAGATTTCGGGGTACGGCGGCGGTAGATGCCGGTGGCAAATCCTGCGGCGAAGGCTGTGGAACCGACGGTAGTTACCCCGCCTCCACCTCCTCCGCTGCTGCAGCGGCCGGGGCTGCCGTGTTGCGCAAGCAGAAGCCGGAAATGGAGCAAGTCCCGGCTAACCAGGAGCTTTTCCTCCAGGCCCTTTAGAAACCAACACCGATCTATCGATTTTGTCGAACTCGAAATCTCATAGCACCAATATTTTTGCACAGAACTCTTACTTACATGTCTCATCGACACTCCAGAACAAACATCAAAAGGCAAACAAAGTTGATATGTTATCAAGAGTAGAGAAAATTAAAGGAGGACAGGAATCTCATAGTTTGTCAGCTCATCGGCAGTTTACATTTACTGGTTTCTTCCATAAAAATAAGCCAAAACAAAACTCAGAAAAATGAACAAAATTCTGTTACCCTGGAAGTTCTGCCTGTAAAAGTTTTTCCCCCCCAAAAAGAAAGGATGTAAGTTGTCCAATAAGGCAAGTTTCCACAGGTAAAAAGTAGGTGCCTTTGAATACTGACCTCAGTCAAACAAAACCTGGAAAACTCCAGTCCTTGCAGTTTCCACTAATGAATTTGAACATAGTAACAGCCATATGAAGTCTTTCTGCTATTTCAGGTAACTCGTCTGAGAAGAAGAGAGTTTAATGGAATGATTAATGGAAACACTGATGTCAATGAAGAACTTCCAGCTATAAGAAAACGACATCGTGAATTGGGGAAAAGGCATTTGCTGCACAAATGAGGTATTTGATAAAAACAGGTGCTTACAGTTTTTAGATAAGAAATATGATGTAGCCATGCAGGAAATGGAAGAATATCCAATAAGCAAGAAAAGAGCAACGTGGGAAACTATTCTTGATGGGAAGAGGCTGCCTCCATTTGAAATATTTTCTCAGGGACCTATGTTGCAGTTCACTCTTTTTGAAAAGGGACGCCAATGATAAATCTACAGCTCCTATTGCCAAGCTTCTTACCACTGGAAATTCAGAGTCTCCATCACGTAAGCAAGCATGGTTCATTTAAAGTTACTCAAACTCTTGCTGTTAAAGAATCAGTGGCTACAGATCTACAAACAAGAAAAGAAAAAGATATATCAAATGAAAACCAGCAAAAATTAAGAATACTTTATCAGTTCTTTTATAACAACCATAGGACCACAAACTGAAGCAAGAGATGAACTGCATTGCCCCTAAACAGCCACAAACTTTATAGTTTACTCAAGAATCTTAAATTCTGCTGTAGCAAATTTGTATTCAACTATGTTTATCATCCAAAAGGTGCTAGGATAAATGTTTCTATCAGTGACTGTTTTGATGGCTCCTATGCAAGAAATACTCAGGATAGTCATCGTCAATCTGGATTTACCTTTAGTTTCAATGGACGAGTAAAGAGAACAACTGTCACGCACATTCTTGTGTGCAGGCCAAAACAAACAAAGCAAGCATGTGTGAATTTCTTGAATCTGAAGATGGAGAAGTGGAACAACAATGAACATACAGTAGTGGACACAATTGTCTCTATTTCCATACTGATACCTACTTACCTCTCCATCCAAAAGAAATGAAGTAAATAGCAAGGAAAAAAAAAAAAAAGAAAAGAAAATCCCAAATGAGTAAGAGAAAAAAACATTACACAGATTGAAGAATTTTTGATGTTAATGAAGGAGAGAAAGAAGTGATGAAATTATGGAATCTCCATGTCATGAAGCATGGGTTTATTGCTGACAATCAAATGAATAATGTCTATATGCTGTTTGTAGAAAATTATGGACAGAAAATAATTAGGAAGAATTTATGTTGAAATTTCATGCTTCATCTAGTCAGCATGCATGATTTTCATGTTATTAGCATAATATCAATAGATAAAGCTGTTACTAAGCTCCTTGAAATGCAGCAAAAATTAGAAAAAGGAGAATCTGCTTCCCCTGTAAATGGAGAAATCACTGAACAAAATGAGACAGCAAACTGACATAGTGAAATTAATTCAAGAGAGAAATCTTTGGAAACAGATGGTGTCTCAGGGGTTTCAAAACAAAGCAAGAAACAAAAATCCTAAAAAGACCTGACCACATGTTATGGACAAGCACTTAAATTACATTCTAGGGAATTCAACCTCTAGGAAGAGTTGTATTTTTGTTTTTGTTCTTAATCATAGGTTACAAATAGGCACTGTTAGATGAAGTAAATGATTTCAACAAGGATATTTGTATTAGGGTTCTTCACTTCATTTTGCAAGCATTACATGTATATCAGTTTTGTTAATGTCATTAAAATATTCTCTAGTCCGAGCATGAAAAGCAATACTTCAAAGAAAGTTTTTTAGCTTCAACAATTGTTTTATGAAATATACTGAATTGATAATTATTTCATGTATTTAAATTATAAAGTTTTTTGCATTTGTGACTGGCTGTTTTTCTACTTTGTAATTGTTAGACATTTTCTTGAGGAGGGAAATGTGATTCCCTTTTTGAAAAATTGAAGATTTTTGTGAAATTATGTTGCATTACTAATTGCAAGCAAACATTCAATCTGGAGTTTGAAATCATTTATCAGTTTGGAATGAAGCATTACAACGTAAGACATTTTTCATTAAGATCATTTTACAATTTTAAAATAGCACTTCTTCGTCTTATGCCTGTTTGAGATGTTAATTTTTCACGTTATTGACAGTGAAATGTCAAGTTGGTTTATAATGTTACTGACCATTTGTTTCTGTATGGATAATTTTAGTGCATTGTTCACCCAGTATACTTTAAACTTGACCATTCTGCTGTTTCTGGTTTTTTTTCAATTAATCACGTGGCAAATTCAGCTATCCGTATTTTTTCATTATGATTGTAAATCAGGAGAAGAATGAGTTTGAGATTTTTAAGATGCCACTTTCAAGGGGGAAAATTTCTATAAATATGAACCAGAAAATGTTATACTTTTTGTTTTTTTTCATAAGAATGTCTTGTAATGTATTTCATGATTAGAATACCCAATATAGATAAGCTGACTTGAATCATTTTGAATAATTTTGCCCCCTGTTTTATGTGCATTACACACATAATTGCAGTTGGATTTTCTCCAATGGAAAGTGGTTTCACTACTGGCACATTAACGAGCACCAACAGATTTTTATTCCAACTCCAAGCACTGTGGTTGAGTAAAATAACCTCAATTTTGATTATCCTTAAAGATAATGCATTTTCATAGTCTTTATTTACAAAGGATCAATACTGCTGTAAATTCAGTTATGTTTAATTTTTTATTTCGTTCCACCATCATCAGAAGCAGTTCCTGATTTTGTTTAAGAAGGGATATATAAGCTTTCTAATGGTGTCTTCAGAAATTTATAAAATGTAAATACTGACTTGGTTGATCTTTAAGATGTGTTTAACTGTGAGACTATTTAACTAAAAATGTGGATGTTATTAGTCATCCAGTATTTACCTCTTAGTCATTGATTTTTGTGTTTAAAAAATAGGAAAGAGGAAAACTGCAGCTTTCATATAGACTCCTTGATTGGTAAGCTCTCCAAATGATGAGTTACAGTAAACTCTGATTATGCCTTTGTGTATCCGAGAAGTTAAGAGTTAAATGATTAGGATTACTGAATTATTATGTAGATCTTTTTTACTTTCTAGTATATTATAGAACAACTAAAATTAAATACTTGGATCTACTGAAACTCGGTGAACTGTAACTCAGATGCCTTGATCTTTGAAAATGATTATATCTTTACCTTATGATTGGTGTAAAAGCCTTCTGATAATTTGTGACTGGCCTTGCTTGTACCCCTTTATCCTATTTTATAATTTTAAAATATTGTGATCACTAGACAGCCCCTTAACATTTATTAACGAAGGAACTTGAGTCATCCCAGAACTAACCCACCCTAATTCCTAAGCTATCTTACTAGATGAAGCTAGACCTAACCAAAATTGGCCTGCCTGATATGCACAGTCACTTAAACCTTAACCTAAACATGACCTATACCTCATTATAATACTAAAAATCATGCCCATCATCATGTTAAGGCTGCCATTTTCTTACACATGTTCATGTAATCAATGTCGACATGCTCAATAATTAGATCTTCTCTAGCTTTGTCATCTCGAGCGCTTATACTCATTATCCTAAAACCTGCCCATTTTTTGATACTATAAAACTCTCAAACTTAATGCAGTTCAGGGAGACAGATTTTAGGTCCAAGGCCATCTATTCTCCTTGCTTCACGTGGCAATAAACTCTTTCTGCCTCTGAAACCCCGATGTCTCAGGAATTGGTCATTTGTGCACATTGGGAAAGAACCCCCACATTTGATCAGTAACATCTGGATAGTGGATCTCAAGCATTTCTCTTGGACTATAATTTGCTAAAGCTGTGCACATACGTAAAAAAAATATTTTAGGGGAGTTGTAGGTGTAGAATTATTGCTTATGGCATTTATTAAGCAGTTAGACTCTTAATGCTTAAAAGAAAGCTAGCATTGTTTGCACAAAAAGTTGGTGATTCCTTCCTCCAAATAGTAATGAAATTATTTCTGCTGAGTAAACTTTTTTGTCATCTTATAATAAAAACTGGAAAAAAAAATAGTCTAGGAAAGAAATGATGGCCTCGACCAGGGTGGTGGCAGTAAGTAGGGGTGGTAAGAAATGGTGGCATTCTGGATCACTATAAAGGTGGGGTTAAAAGTATTTGGTAATATACTGAATGTAAGGTGTAAGACAAAGGAAAGGGTCCAAGATGCTGCCCAGGTTTTTGCCTTAAACAAAGTTGTTGTTAAATGATAACAACATGGAAGGAGCAGTTTGGGGTGGGAGGGGCAGATATCAGGAGATGGGTTTGAGTCATGTTAATTTTAAAAGGACTGGTAGACATGCAAGTGGAAACATGGAGAAGGCAGTTAGATGTATGAATCTGGACATCACAAAAAAAGTCAGAGACAATGACAGTAACTTGGGAATTATCAGTATACAGATTATGTTTTTTTTTGTTTTTTGTTTTTTTTTTTTTTTTTTGTATTCAATTTTATTGAGATATATTCATATACCATACAATCATCCAAAGTGTATGATCAGTTGTTCACAGTACCATTATATAGTTGTGCATTCATTACCAGAATCAATTTTTGAACATTTTCTTTACCACACACAAAAAAAGAAAGAATATTAAAGTGCAAAAGAATACCCAAGACATCCCATCTCCTTCATCCCTCCCTATTATTCATTTTTTTTTCATTTTTATTGAGATTGTTCAGATACCATACAATTATCCAAAGATCCAAAGTGTACAATCACTTGCCCCTGGGTACCCTCATACAGCTGTGCATCCATCACACTTAATTTTTGTTCAAATTTTAGAAACTTTTCATTACTCCAGACAAGAAATAAAGTGAAAGATGAAAAAAGAAAAAAAGAAAAGGAAACGCTAATCCTCCCCTATCCCTAACCAACCCCCCTCAATTTTTGACTCCTAGTATTGATATAGTACGTTTGTTACTGTTTATGAAAAAATGTTGAAATACTACTAACTGTAGTATATAGGTTGTAATAGGTATATAGTTCTTTCCTATATGCCCCTCTATTATTAACTTCTAATTGTATCGTCATACATTTGTTCTGGTTCATGAAGTGATTTCTAGTATTTGTACAGTTGATCATGGACATTGCCCACCATAGGATTCAGTTTTATACATTTCCATCTTTTGACCTTCAACTTTCCTTCTGGTGACATATATGACTCTGAGCTTCCCCTTTCCACCTCATTCACACACCATTCAGAGCTGTTAGTTATTCTCACGTCTTGCTACCAACACCCCTGTTCATTTCCAAACATTTAAGTTCATCCTAATTGAACATTCTGCTCATACTAAGCAACCACTCCCCATTCTTAAGCCTCGTCCTAAATCCTGGTACCTTATATTTCATGTCTATGAGTTTACATATTGTAATTAGTTCCTATCAGTGAGATCCTGCAATAATTGTCCTAATGTGTCTGGCTTATTTCACTCAGTATATTGCCCCTGAGGTTTTGTCATCGACCCATTTTTTTTAATATGGTTTTGTTCACTCACCATACATTCCATCCCAAGTAAATACTCGATGGTTTTCTGCATGGTCATACATTTATGTGTTCTCCACCTTCACCACTATCTATATAAGAGCATCTACATTACTTCCACAAGGCAGGAGGGAGAGTCAAAGAAGGTAGAGAGGCAAAAGAAAGAGGAAAAAAAGAAAATGACAGCTAGGAAGCAGCAAAAGGAAAAATAACCTTAAATCAAAGTAGAATAAACAATCAGACAATACCACCAATGTCAAGTGTCTAACATGCCTCTCCTATCCCCCTCTCTTATCTGCATTCACCTTGGTATATCACCTTTGTTACATTAAAGGAAGCATAATACAATGATTCTATTAGTTACAGTCTCTAGTTTATGCTGATTGCATCCCTCCCCCAATGCCTCCCCATTTTTAACACCTTGCAAGGTTGACATTTGCTTGTTCTCCCTCGTAAAACAACATATTTGTACATTTTATCACAGTTGTTGAATACTCTAGATTTCACCAAGTTACACAGTCCCAGTCGTTATCTTTCTTCCTTTCTTGTGGTATCTCACATGCTCCCCACCTTCCTCTCTCAACCATATTCGTAGTTACCTTTGTTCAGTGTACTTACATTGTTGTGCTACCATCTCCCAAAATTGTGTTCCAAACCACACACTCCTGTCTTCTATCACCCTGTAGTGCTCCCTTTAGTATTTCCTGTAGGGCAGGTGTCTTGTTCACAAAGTCTCTCATTGTCTGTTTGTCAGAAAATATTTTGAGCTCTCCCTCATATTTGAAGGACAGCTTTGCTGGATACAGGATTCTTGGTTGGTGGTTTTTCTCTTTCAGTATCTTAAATATATCACCCCACTTCCTTCTTGCCTCCATGGTTTCTGCTGAGAGATCCACACATAGTCTTATTAAGCTTCCTTTGTATGTAATGGATCCCTTTTCTCTTGCTGCTTTCAGGATTCTCTCTTTGTCTTTGACATTTGATAATCTGATTATTAAGTGTCTTGGCGTAGACCTATTCATATCTCTTCTGTTTGGAGTATGCTGCGCTTCGTGGATCTGTAATTTTATGTCTTTCATAAGAGATGGGAAATTTTCATTAATTATTTCCTCTATTATTGCTTCTGCCCCCTTTCCCTTCTCTTCTCCTTCTGGGACACCAATGATACGTACATTACTGTACTTTGTTTCATCTTTGAGTTCCCGGAGATGTTGCTCATATTTTTTCATTCTTTTCTCCATCTGCTCCTTTGCATGTAGGCTTTCAGGTGTTTTGTTCTCCAGTTCCTGAGTGTTTTCTTCTGCCTCTTGAGATCTGCTGTTGTATGTTTCCATTGTGTCTTTCATCCCTTGTGTTGTGCCTTTCATTTCCATAGATTCTACTAGTAGGTTTTTTGAACTTTTGATTTCTGCCGTATACATGTCCAGTGCTTCCTTTACAGCCTCTATCTCTTTTGCAATATCTTCTCTAAACTTTTTGAATTGATTTAGCATTAGTTGTTTAAATTCCTGTATCTCAGTTGAAGTGTACGTTTGTTCCTTTGACTGGGCCATAACTTTGTTTTTCTTAGTGTAGGTTGTAATTTTCTGTTGTCTAGGCATGGTTTCCTTGTTTATCCAAATCAGGTTTTCCCAGACCAGAACAGAGGGAAGAAATATTCAGTATCTGGTTTCCCTGCGGGTGTGTCTTAGAAAATTGCTCCACCCTTTGATGCCTCGGGTCACTGTGCTTTTCTGCCCAGCAGGTGACGCCTGTTAGCCTATAATTCTTGACTGGTGTGAGGAGGTATGGCCGTGTTCCCCCAGGCTCTGGGGTCTGGTTCTGAATGGAAAGGGCCCCACCCCTTTCCTCCTAGAGAAGACAGAGCCCCCAGGTGGAGGTCATTAGCATTTCAATGGTCTCACTCTCTGCTTGTGGTGTCTCCGCCCTTCCCTGAGTCACAGCCCTGGAAACTTAAAATGACTGGGGCTTTCTCCACTGAGCCGAAAAAGAAACAGATAGTCCCCTTCAGACCCAGTCAAGGCGACCCTCCGGCTCTCCCAGGTCAGTCATCACCCAAAGCCTCTGTCTGTTTTTTGGGGATTCGTACCTGTAGTGAGCAGTTCACACTCGCTACTTAAAACCCCAGTTGGAGCTCAGCTGAGCTATATTTGCTTGCTGGGAGAGAGCTTCTCTCTGGCACCATGAGGCTCCGCAGCTCGGGCTATGGGGGAGGGGGTCTCCCGACCTGGTTCCGCAGGTTTTACTTACAGATTTTATGCTGTGTTCTCGGGCATTCCTCCCAATTCAGGTTGGTGTATGATGAGTGGATGGTCTCGTTTGTCCCCCCACAGTTATTCTGGATTATTTACTAGTTGTTTCTGGTTTTTTGTAGTTGTTCCAGGGGGATTGCTTAGCTTCCACTCCTCTCTATGCTGCCATCTTGCCCCTCTCTCCTGTGCTGTAGTTTTGCAGTATGTTGCCACTGAGGGAAACTGGGTGAAGGATTCTAAAGCTGTCTATGTGTTATTTCTTAAAACTGCATGCAAATTGTTACGGGTTGACTTGTATCGCCAAAAAAGACGTGTTGAAGTCCTGACCCCAAGTACCTGTGAAGGTGGCCTTATTTGGAATTAGGGTCTTTGCAGATGTTATTGAGTTGAAAGAAGGTCATGCCAGATTAGGGTGGACCTAATCCAATATGAAAGGTGTCCTTTTAAGAAGGAAATCTGGGCACGAGACACAGACATGGAGGAGAAGGCCCTGTGGAGCTAGAGGCAGAGATTGAACCGATGCATCTACAAGCCAAGAAACCTCAAGGATTGCCAGCAACCATTCAAGCTAAAAAAAAACAAAAAAGACTTCTTTCCCAGAGCCTTAGGAGGGAGCACTGATTTCAGACTTCTGGCCTCCAGAACTGTGAGAATAAGCTTTTGTTATTTTAAGTCACCAGGTTCCTTGTAGTTCGTTACAACAGTCCTAGGAAACTAATAAATGAATTTACAATCATCTCAAAATAAAAGGTTTAATTAAAAAACAAACAAACAAACAACCAAACAAAAGTGGAAAGGGTTGTATACCTATTTGCTCCTCCACCTCTCCTAGTTTTCTGGTTTGCAAAGTAAATGTGTTGGCTGGAGTTCCATCAGCTCTCATTGACCATGAAGTGACCTGGAGGATGAATCTCACATGCTGGTTGTTAAACATTTACCAGCACTTCACTGGAAACAAGGAAATAAATACCCCAAACTCTTCTTCATCCATCTAATCACAGCAGCCCCTCCTTTTAGCCAAACAGAATCAGGATCAAAGAAGCTTGTTGTGGCAGTCCATAAAGATTTTCTTCTCAGGACACAGCTGGGTGAGGAATGATGAGGAATAGAACTGAAAGCTTTCATGTCAAGTGCTTGTTAGCTCTCTTTCAATCATGGGAAGGATAAAGAAATATTCATTGAAAACACAGATAAGATTGGTTGAGGTAGAGGTATTTCACTTTTACCATTCTCTCAAACATTTCTTTCCGCAGAGATAACGATGTCCTTACTGCACTTCTCCAGAAGACAAAAGCATTTCTCTTCTCCCCTCTGATCTTTTCTCTGTCCCCCTGTTGGAACTGATCTTCTAGCAGAGAGGAAAGGGATTGGGTACCAGGGTTGAGAGTCAAGTTGTTCAGGTTCTTTATTAACACTTCTGAGGAGAAAGGATGAGAGTCTGCGGAGTCTTCCTGGGAATTTTCTTCAGTGGACATCCGGGAAAACCCCGGGCTCAGGGTTGGGTTGAGCTTCCGTATTGCATCCACGGAGATCTAGTCTTTGGGTCAGAAAGGGAAGTTGGCTCAAGGCACTCAAATCGCTGTAAGATAGTCTGGAAAGAAACTACAGCCTAGAAAGAGTCAAAAAAAAAAAAAACACAGATTATGTTTTAATACAAGATGGATGACATGTATAGGAAGAGATTCTGGATAGGAAAGAGGAGTCCACAGGCTAAGCAAGAGATGCTCCAACATTTAGAGATGTAGAATTAAGGAGGCACCAGTAGAGGAAACTAGAAGGACCAGTCAGAAAGGGAGGGGGAAAATCAGGAGAGTGTGGTGTCCTGAAAGTAGGTGGAGAGGAGACTGTTTGAAGGAAAGGAAAGTAGTCACTTGTTTCAAAAGCTGCTGATAGGTCAACATGCAGTTTCAGTGGAATGCTATGGCCAAAGCCTGACTGGACAGAGTACTAAAGGGAGTGAAAGAAGAGAAACAGAAACAGCAAGTATGAACAATATTTCCAGGCAGTTGTACTGTGTAGGAAAACAGAAATCAGGAGCAGTAGTAGAGGCAAGAGTGTTGTTTTACATGAAAAAAAATGATAAACATTTTTGCATCTAAAGGAAAAGATCCAATGGAAAAGAAAAGACTGATGAACCCCAATAGAGGGCAGAGAATTGTTGCAGCGACTTCCTTAAGTAGCTGAGGGACTGGGAGATTCAATGCACAAGTGGAAAGGATGGCCTCACTCATGGGGGTGGGGTGGGGTTCATGTACAGTAACAGAAAATAAGATAGAATATATAGATGTAGCAACAGAAGAGAAGTCAAGAAGCAGGACCGGGGGTAGATACAGTTTTAGGAGCTTGGGGAAGCTCTCTTTTGATTGCTTCATTTTTCTCAGATTAAATAGGAAGCAAGGTTATAGCTGAAAGTAATGATGGTAAGGAGATGTGGGAGGTATAATGTGAAATAATCATTTAGGACAGTAAGAGAGTGAAAAAGCAGGAAAATGCAGCATGGATGCTGGAAGCATTAATGGCCCACTTGAGGATAGGAGTCACGCCTTTAAAGTGAGACCAGTCAGGTACTCGAGGGTCCTTCTCCAGTCACATTCTGCTGAGCAGTGTAAGCAGAGGGGTGGATTTAACCTGCATTGTGGTTTTTAGGTAAAGGAGTGGTATCAAAGGGAAAGAGAGGAGAAAACCAGTGACTATAACAAATGACAAAACATTATGCCAGTCAAGAGGGAAAGGGAGAACATGAAGGGTGTAAGAGAAAGTGAGAAATAGAGAAAGTGGCAGGATGGATGGATTAAAGGTCTTGGTGTTAAAGAAATATTAGCATTTGAGTACTAAAGGTAGTGAGCCTGAGGGGCAGGAGGCAGTGGTGAGAGTGAGATGTTTGAAATTACATGATTGAGCTTGTGAGTGGAGATGATGATGGTCTAGATCATTAGGTGAGAAGCCTTCAAGCCGGTGAGAGGACAAGGTATTAGAAGGATCATCTTTGTGTCTATGGAGCCACAAGTAATTATGACAAATTAGTGTCTGAGGGCATGAGTGCCCTTTTCTCTTCAGCTGCCTATAGAAGGGGATCAAAATGGATTAAAATGTATAAAAAGCAAGTGTTCGGCAAATTCTCGAAACATGGAATATTTTAAGACTAAGGTAATAAAATAACATGATAGTCATATCTTTCTATTCAGACTTTTCTCCAAAATGACTTCAAAAAAACCTTCACTGGAATAGGTTTATTATAACTAGTTGTATTATCACCTCCATATAATGCTTGTAAACAAATGAGGCAGGGCCCCTTCCTTCAGTCTTAGACTAAGATGGCACTTAGGACCTCTGCAGAGGAAAGAAGAGGATGAGGGATGGGCCTCCCAATTTCCCAGACTAGAGGAGTCGGCTATTGCCGTGTAATAGATGCCTCTGGTAGGCCCGGTGCCCTGGCCTGGGAGCAGGAGCAAGTGCTGGAGCATCACATACCTGTAATTCCTTAGACCCACTATATAGGCCTTTGGAAGGTCTACCGGGTAGACTATTTATTCCTTATTTCCTTAACTCTGTCACGAAAACTTTCTCACTCCACCTGCCTCCCACCCTTCTCCAGCAGTCCCCTCCTCTTTTATATCACCTGCCCAGTGTCCCCATTCTCTTCCTAGGGATACTGCACACCTCCCCACATGTCCCAGTCCTATGCCCCTTTTTGTGTCTTATATCCTACTCCTATGACAGATCATATATTACAATTTTTCATTGCAAACTTTTTTGGAGTGTATATGTTTGTTTTATTTATCTTCACCACTTTACTATAGGCTTCACGAAAGAACTTCATGTCTGTTTTCATTACCAGTTTTTCTTAAGCATGATGACTGCTGCATAATAGGGACTCAATAAATATTTGCTGAATCAATGACACCATTTAAGGTAAAATAATACTTATATCTGGTTACAATATGTGCACAAGTTCCTATGGGACCTTTAAGACCACTTTTATCTACATAGTAAATAAAGACACTAAGGCAACCAAGAAAAGTTTTATCAAGGCAAGTGGAAGCTGCTATGCCCAATGGTTGCATGCTCATGGACAAGGTAAATCATTCTAGTGTGGGAATGGTATTGGAGATCTTTCCAGAAAATGCTTAGCATGGCTGCTTCTACCAACAGGCTCAGGGCTGTAGACTAAAGCTTCAGTTTAGCTCATTGTCAGTGTTTGACATTTTTTTTTTTTAATCTTCATTTTATTGAGATATATTCACATACCACGCAGTCATACAAAACAAATCGTACTTTCGATTGTTTACAGTACCATTACATAGTGGTACATTCATCACCCAAATCAATCCCTGACACCTTCATTAGCACACACACAAAAATAACAAGAATAATAATTAGAGTGAAAAAGAGCAATTGAAGTAAAAAAGAACACTGGGTACCTTTGTCTGTTTGTTTACTTCCCCTATTTTTCTACTCATCCATCCATAAACTAGACAAAGTGGAGTGTGGTCCTTATGGCTTTCCCAATCCCGTTGTCACCCCTCATAAGCTACATTTTTATACAACTGTCTTCGAGATTCATGGGTTCTGGGTTGTAGTTCGATAGTTTCAGGTATCCACCACCAGCTACCCCAATTCTTTTTTTTTTTTTTATTTTTTATTTTTTTTTTCTACTTTTTTTTTTTTTTTTTTTTTTAATCATCATTTTATTGAGATATATTCACATACCACGCAGTCATACAAAACAAATTGTACTTTCGATTGTTTACAGTACCATTACATAGTTGTACATTCATCACCTAAATCAATCCCTGACACCTTCATTAGCACACACACAAAAATAACAAGAATAATAATTAGAGTGAAAAAGAGCAATTGAAGTAAAAAAGAACACTAGGTACCTTTGTCTGTTTGTTTGCTTCCCCTACTTTTCTACACATCGATCCATAAACTAGACAAAGTGGAGTTTGGTCCTTATGGCATTCCCAATCCCACTGTCACCCCTCATAAGCTACATTTTTATACAACTGTCTTCGAGATTCATGGGTTCTGGGCTGTAGTTTAATAGTTTCAGGTATCCACCACCAGCTACCCCAATTCTTTAGAACCTAAAAAAGGTTGTCTAAAGTGTGCGTAAGAGTGCCCACCAGAGTGATCTCTCGGCTCGTTTTGGAATCTCTCTGCCACTGAAGCTTATTTCATTTCCTTTCACATCCCCCTTTTGGTCAAGAAGATGTTCTCCATCCCACGATGCCGGGTCTACATTCCTCCCCGGGAGTCATATTCCACGTTGCCAGGGAGATTCACTCCCCTGGGTGTCTGATCCCACGTAGGGGGGAGGGCAGTGATTTCACCTTTCAAGTTGGCTTAGCTAGAGAGACAGGGCCACATCTGAGCAACAAAGAGGCATTCGGGAGGAGGCTCTTAGGCACAACCATAGGGAGGCCTAGCCTCTCCTTTGCAGCAACCGTCTTCCCAAGGGTAAAACCTGTGGTAGAGGGCTCAACCCATCAAACCACCAGTCCCCTATGTCTGTGGTCATGTTAGCAACCATGGAGGTGGGGTAGGCGAATACCCCTGCATTCTCCACAGGCTCCTCAAGGGGGCACTACATCGTTTTTTTTTTTTTTTTTTTTTTTTTTCCTTGTTTGTCTTTTTTCTTTTTTTTTTTTTTAACTTTCCCTTCTTTTTTCAAATCAACTGTATGAAAAAAAAAGTTAAAAAGAAAACAAACATACAATAAAAGAACATTTCAAAGAGACCATAGCAAGGGAGTAAGAAAAAGACAACTAACCTAAGATAACTGCTTAACTTCCAACATGTTCCTACTTTACCCCAAGAAAGTTACATAATATAGCAACATTTCTGTGAACTTGTTCCTACTATATCCATCAGAAATTAACAGACCATAGTCATTCCTGGGCATCCCCAGAACGTTAAAGAGCTTATCTGTTCTTCTTGGATTATTGTTCCCCCTTCCTTAATTGCTCTCTATTGCTAGTTCCCCTACATTCTACATTATAAACCATTTGTTTTACATTTTTCAAAGTTCACATTAGTGGTAGCATATAATATTTCTCTTTTTGTGCCTGGCTTATTTCGCTCAGCATTATGTCTTCAAGGTTCATCCATGTTGTCATATGTTTCACGAGATCGTTCCTTCTTACTGCCGTGTAATATTCCATCGTGTGTATATACCACATTTTATTTATCCACTCATCTGCTGAAGGACATTTGGATTGTTTCCATCTCTTGGCAATTGTGAATAATGCTGCTATGAACATTGGCATGCAGATATCTGTTCGTGTCACTGCTTTCCGATCTTCCGGGTATATACCGAGAAGTGCAATCGCTGGATCGAATGGTAGCTCGATATCTAGTTTTCTAAGGAACTGCCAGACTGACTTCCAGAGTGGCTGAACCATTATACAGTCCCACCAACAGTGAATAAGAGTTCCAATTTCTCCACATCCCCTCCAGCATTTGTAGTTTCCTGTTTGTTTAATGGCAGCCATTCTAACCGGTGTTAGATGGTATCTCATTGTGGTCTTAATTTGCATCTCTCTAATAGCTAGTGAAGCAGAACATTTTTTCATGTGTTTCTTGGCCATTTGTATTTCCTCTTCAGAGAACTGTCTTTTCATATCTTTTGCCCATTTTATAATTGGGCTGTCTGTACTATTGTCATTGAGTTGTAGGATTTCTTTATATATGCAAGATATCAGTCTTTTGTCAGATACATGGTTTCCAAAAATTTTTTCCCATTGAGTTGGCTGCCTCTTTACCTTTTTGAGAAATTCCTTTGAGGTGCAGAAACTTTTAAGCTTGAGGAGTTCCCATTTATCTATTTTCTCTTTTGTTGCTTGTGCTTTGGGTGTAAAGTCTAGGAAGTGGCCGCCTAATACAAGGTCTTGAAGATGTTTTCCTACATTATCTTCTAGGAGTTTTATGGTACTTTCTTTTATATTGAGATCTTTGGTCCATTTTGAGTTAATTTTTGTGTAGGGGGTGAGGTAGGGGTCCTCTTTCATTCTTTTGGATATGGATATCCAACTCTCCCAGCCCCATTTGTTGAAAAGACCATTATGACAGTTCAGTGACTTTGGGGGCCTTATCAAAGATCAGTCGGCCATAGATCTGAGGGTCTATCTCTGAATTCTCAGTTCGATTCCATTGATCTATATGTCTATCTTTGTGCCAGTACCATGCTGTTTTGGCAACTGTGGCTTTATAATAAGCTTCAAAGTCAGGGAGTGTAAGTCCTCCCACTTCGTTTTTCTTTTTTAGAGTGTCTTTAGCAATTCGAGGCATCTTCCCTTTCCAAATAAATTTGATAACTAGCTTTTCCAAGTCTGCAAAGTAGGTTGTTGGAATTTTGATTGGGATTGCATTGAATCTGTAGATGAGTTTGGGTAGAATTGACATCTTAATGACATTTAGTCATCCTATCCATGAACATGGAATATTTTTCCATCTTTTAAGGTCCCCTTCTATTTCTTTTAGTAGAGTTATGTAGTTTTCTTTGTATAGGTCTTTTACATCTTTGGTTAAGTTTATTCCTAGGTACTTGATTTTTTTAGTTGCTATTGAAAATGGTATCTTTTTCTTGAGTGTCTCTTCAGTTTGTTCATTTCTAGCATATAGAAACATTACTGACTTATGTGCATTAACCTTGTATCCCGCTACTTTGCTATCTTCAGTTTGTTCATTTCTAGCATATAGAAACATTACTGACTTATGTGCATTAACCTTGTATCCCGCTACTTTGCTATCTTCAGTTTGTTCATTTCTAGCATATAGAAACATTACTGACTTATGTGCATTAACCTTGTATCCCGCTACTTTGCTAAATTTGTTTATTAGCTCTAGTAGCTGTATCGTCTATTTCTCAGGGTTTTCTAGATATAAGATCATATCATCTGCAAACAATGACAGTTTTACTTCTTCTTTTCCAATTTGGATGCCTTTTATTTCTTTGTCTTGCCGGATTGCCCTGGCTAGCACTTCCAGCACAATGTTGAATAACAGTGGTGACAGCGGGCATCCTTGTCTTGTTCCTGATCTTAGAGGGAAGGCTTTCAGTCTCTCACCATTGAGTACTATGCTGGCTGTGGGTTTTTCATATATGCTCTTTATCATGTTGAGGAAGTTTCCTTCAATTCCTACCTTTTGAAGTGTTTTTATCAAAAACGGATGTTGGATTTTGTCAAATGCTTTTTCAGCATCTATTGAGATGATCAATTGATTTTTCCCTTTTGACTTGTTAATGTGTTGTAATACATTGATTGATTTTCTTATGTTGAACCATCCTTGCATGCCTGGAATAAACCCCGCTTGGTCATGGTGTATGATTTTTTTAATGTGTCTTTGGATTTGATTTGCAAGTATTTTGTTGAGGATTTTTGCATCTATATTCATTAGGGAGATTGGCCGGTACTTTTCCTTTTTTGTAGCATCTTTGCCTGGTTTTGGTATTAGATTGATGTTAGCTTCATAAAATGAGTTAGGTAGTGTTCCATTTTCTTCAATGTTTTGAAAGAGTTTGAGTAAGATTGGTGTCAGTTCTTTCTGGAAAGTTTGGTAGAATTCCCCTGTGAAGCCATCTGGCCCTGGGCATTTATTTGTGGGAAGATTTTTGATGACTGATTGGATCTCTTTGCTTGTGATGGGCTGGTTGAGGTCTTCAGTGTTTGACTTTAAGAAGACTCTCTCGAGACCCAGAAGGGTCAAATTTGCAGTTTGCTCAACTTTGTGACTGGTTATACGTTAAATTTTTAGAAACCCAGTTTCCTTAAATCTTTCATATAAAAAAAATCACAAATCTTTCAAAATGTTTGTATTTTCTTCTCTTTATAATTTGATACTTCTGTTTTATTTGATCCTTAATGCCTTAGTGATTTTAGTCTATGTATCTTTATATTACTTTCACTCCTTCCTTTTTCTTTACTTAAACCATTTCATTGGTTCATCTTTTAAATTCTGATTCAGCAAGTCTAAGGTGGGGCCTAAGAATTTACATTTCTGGCAAGCTCTCAAGGGATGCTGATGCTGCTGGTCCAGAGAGCACACTTTGAGAACCATTGCTCTAGACCTTACCTACACAATAGAATCACCCAGCAAATTTTAAAAAGAGCTAATGCCTAAACCCCACCCCCACCCCCACAATCAATTAAATCAGAGTCTGGGGACATGGAACCCCCAGGTGCTTCTAATGTTCAGCCAAGATTGAGAACCTCTGTTCTAGAGTATCCAGAATATTCAGCTTTTGTATTTCAACCAAGTACATAATTATAGGACCTTCATCAGTCTCAGGTCAATAAATCAGGCTGAGATGGGCTAAACAATAACATGTACTATGTCCCCTACCTAATTTCAGGCAGACCAGGTCCACCTGAACTATAAACAGTCTCTTTTGAGACCTTCTGAGAGCTGCAAGAACTAGCCAACCAAATTGATTATCCTGACATTTTGCCACAAAATCTCCCAAAGTTCCAGCCTGCCTGGCCAAGGAGCTTGTTCCAAAAGATAATAGGTGATGATTTAGCCATTGCTTTGTTACTATGTAGCAAAGATAGCCAGCTTCTTAGCTAGGAATGGGGTTTCCCATTCCTCAACCCACCTTCAGCTAGCCAGTTTCATATTTTAAAGTTTATTTGCAATATTCCGCTATGAGAACCAATATCTGTGTTACTTAAGATTCTGGTTTTAAGTACAAAAACCCAACTTTCACTAAATTAAGCCTAAAATGGAAAATTATTATAAGGATAAAGAGATGTGTCATCCTGGTTAGCAGCTACTTCAGAATCACAGTCACATAGAAAACAAGGGCATTGATTGGGGACTGTAAAACAACTAAAGTATCAAGCAGTTTTAAAAGTCTCTCTCTCTATGTAAGATTATATACATAATTCACTATATAGATGAAATTATATACATAATTCACTATGTGATTTCAATAACATGTAATACTAAATTATTATTTTTCTCCAAGGAAGAAAATTACAGCATCGACATGAGTGAACAAGTAATTCTACCTGAAATTACCAAAGACTGGACCAAAGAACATGTGAAAAAATGGGTAACTGAAGACCTTAAGATTGATGATAGATATGGGCAAATTCTGCTCAATGAGGAAGTGACAGGATTAGTCCTACAAGAGTTAACTGAGAAGGACCTTATAGAAATGGGGCTTCCAAGGGGTCCAGCACTTTTGATAAAACGTATGTGTAACAAATTGAATAACAGTTCTCCTAAAAGTCACAGTCAGGATTCTGGACCATTAGATCATAAAAAGACCCCTAAAAATGAACAACAAAAGAAGCCACCGCAGACAAAAAAAGAAAAGGAAAAATCAGTGTCATCCAATGTTGATCATGTTCTCACTGAGATTGGAGGTGCCAAAGAACAAGAATTGATTCTTAAGAAAGAAAATGCATTAAATGAAGTAGCACCCACTAAAGTAGAAAAAAAGAATAAGCTAAAAACTGAACGACTGACTTGCATGCCATATCCTTTTGATCGGTACCATGAGGGCCAACGTTACACAGAACATTATATACTTCCATCTGAAACAGGAACGCTCAATTTCATTGACCCAATACATGAGTTCAAAGCCCTCACAAATACAGAAATGGCCACAGAAAAGGACATTAAGATGAAATTTAGCAATGAAGTTTTCCGATTTGCATCAGCTTGTATGAATTCACGCACCAACGGCACCATCCATTTTGGAGTCAAGGACAAACCCCATGGAGAAATTGTCGGTGTGACAGTCACCAATAAGGAGGCCTTCATTGACCACTTCAATCTAATGATCAAACAGTATTTTGAAGAAAGTGAGATTTATGAAGCCAAGAAGTGTATTCGGGAGCCAAGATTTGTGGAAGTCCTATTGCAGAACAATACACTATCTGACAGATTTGTCATTGAAGTAGATGTTATTCCAAAACACTCTATATGTAAAGAAAAGTATTTCTACATTAAGATGCAAAATTTTAAAGATGAAACATGGAAACAAAGCCAAGATAGCTCACTGTTTGTGAGAGATGGAGCTAGTTCCAAGGACATCCTGGCCAATGTCAGGCAAAGGGATGCAGATTTCAAAGCATTTATGCAAAATTTCAAGTCATTGGTAGCACGTAGAAAAGAAGCTGAAGAAGAATATAGAGTGACTGCAAGTAAGATAGAGAGTGAAGGACCAAAGCTGGTTAAACTTCTCATAGGAAACAGAGACTCACTAGACAATTCATACTATGACTGGTACATTCTTGTAACAAATAAATGCAATCCAGAACAAATAGAACACTTAGAATTCCTAAAGGAAATTAAATGGTTTGCTGTGCTGGAGTTTGATCCTGATTCTAACAGTAATGGGGTGGTGAATGCCTACCAAGAAAGCCGAGTAGCAAACCTTCATTTTCCAAATCAGTATGAAGATAAGACAACTACCATTAGGGAGAAGATATCTACTCTGAATCTTTACCAGCAGCCCAGCTGGATCTTCTGCAATGGAAGAACAGACCTGGGAAATGAGGCATATAAACCACTAGAACCACATTTATGGCAGAGGGAAAGAGCTTCTGAAGTCAGGAAACTGATTTTATTTCTCACAGATGAAAACATCATGGCAAGAGGGAAATTTCTGGTGGTATTTCTGTTACTCACTTCAGTGGAAAGTCCAGGAGATCCACTCATTGAAACTATCTGTGCTTTCTACCAAGCTCTCAAAGGAATGGAAAATATATTGTGTATATGTGTAAAGTCACAGATTTATCAGCGTTGGAAAGACCTACTACAAACAAGATTGACAATGGGAGATGAATTAACAAACCATAGCATTTCCACTTTAAATTTAAAATTGATAAACAGTACCATCCTTAAACTGAAATCGACTATTCAGTCATCAAGAAGGTTTTTGCCCTCCCGTGGATCTTCTTCTGTTATCCTAAAGAAAAAGGATGAGGAGATCTTGACTGCACTGGAAATCCTCTGTGAAAATGAGTGTAGAGACACAGACATAGAGAAAGATCAATCCAAATTCCTAGAATTTAAGAAATCAAAAGAAGAACACTTTTATCGAGGTGGCAAAGTATCCTGGTGGAACTTCTATTTTTCTTCTGAAAACTATTCTTCAGCTTTTGTCAAAAGGGACAGCTATGAACACCTCAAAGAATTGATAACGTGCTGGGCAGAGTCTCCTAAACCGATCTTTGCAAAAATCATCAATCTTTATCATCATCCAGGCTGTGGAGGGACTACGTTGGCCATGCATGTTCTCTGGGACCTAAAGAAAAAATTTAGATGTGCTGTGTTAAAAAACAAAACAACTGATTTTGCAGAAATTGCAAAACAAGTGACCAATTTGATCACCTATGGTGCAAACAGCCATCTGGATTACATCCCTGTACTTCTCCTTGTGGATGATTTTGAAGAACAGGAAAACATCCTCCTTCTACAGAATGCCATCCATCACATTTTAGCAGAGGAGGGTTTGCAATATGAAAAAACATTTGTAATTATCTTAAACTGCATGAGATCTCAGAATCCTGATGAAAATGCAAAATTATCAGACAGCATTGCACTAAAATACCAACTTTCTTCCAAGGAACAAAGAGCTTTTGAGGCCAAACTAGAGGAAATTGAAAAGCAGCACAAGAACTGTGAAAACTTTTATTCCTTCATGATCTTGAAAAGCAATTTTGATGAAACATACATAGAAAATGTCGTCAGGAACATCCTGAAAGGACTGAGTGTTGGCAGCAAGGAAGCACAGCTCATTTCTTTCTTGGCTCTACTCAACTCTTATGTTACTGACTCTACAATTTCAGTGTCACAGTGTGAAATATTTTTGGGAATAATGAACACTAAGACCCCTTGGGAACCTGAAAGGCTAGAAGACAAGATGAGAACCTACTCTACACTTCTAATAAAAACAGAAGTCCAGGAATATGGAAGATACACAGGTGTGCGTATCATTCACCCTCTGATTGCCATGTGCTGTCTAAAAGAACTGGAAAAAAGCTACCACTTGGATAAAAGTCAGATTGCCTTGAATATATTACAGGAGAATTTATTCTATGTTTCTGGAATGGGCAGAGACAAATTTCTCCATGATGTACAAACACTTCTGCTTACGAGACAGCGCAAGGAGTATGGAGATGAAACAGACACTTTGTTTTCCCCAATGATTGAAACTTTACAGAACAAAGACATTGAAAAGGTCTTGACTGTAGGAAGTACTCGATTCCCACAAAATGCATTCATCTGCCAAGCCTTAGCAAGACATTTCTATATTAAAGAAAAGAACTTTAACACTGCTCTTGATTGGGCAAATCAGGCCAAAAGGATAGCACCTAAAAATTCCTATATCTCTGATACACTTGGTCAGGTCTACAAAAGTAAAATAAAATGGTGGCTTGATGAAAACAAAAACTCTAAGGACATCACTGTTAATGATCTAACACATTTACTAGATGCAGCTGAAAAAGCCTCAAGAGCTTTCAAAGAGTCCCAACAGCAAACTGAGAGTAAAAAGTATGAAACAGAAGCCTGGTCACCACAGAAGTCCCAAAGAAAATATGACATGTACAATACAGCTGGCTTCTTGGGTGAAATAGAAGTTGGTCTTTACACTATCCAGATTCTTCAGCTCACTCCATTTTTCCACAAAGACAATGAATTATCCAAAAAACCTATGGTACAATTTTTATCAGGAGAGGGGAATATTTCTGCTCATCCAAAAAATGAATATTTTTTGGCTCTTAAGAATTTCACATCCCACCTACAAAACTTACACTCGGATTTGAAAAGATGCTTTGACTTTTTTGTTGATTATATGGTTCTTCTGAAAACAAGGAATATCCAAAAAGAAATGGCAGAAGTCATACTAAGCAAGAAAGTCAGTCGCTGTTTCAGGAAATACACGGAACTTTTCTGCCACTCGGATTCAGATCCATTACAAAGCAAAGACAGTCCGTTACTCCAGGAGGAGAATTGCAGAAAAAGTCTAGAAGCTTTGAGGGCAGATAGGTTTTCTGGACTCCTAGAATATCTTAATCCAAAGCACAAAGAGGCTGCAGCCATAATGGAAAATATAGTGAACAAATACATCTTCCTATTACAGCAAAATCCACATAAAAGGCTGACAAATGAGAAACAAAATTTCATTTTGGCAAATATTATTCTCAGTTGTCTAAAACCCAACTCCAAGTCCATTCAACCACTTAACACATTGAAAAAACAGCTCCGAGAAGTCTTGCAACTTGTGGGACTAAATCACCCATTTTCATATCCATATTTCTTAGCCTGCCTGTTGTTCTGGCCAGAAAATCAAGAGCTAGATCAAGATTCCACACTAATGGAAAAGTATGTTTTGTCCTTAAATCGATCCTTCAGGGGACAGTACAAGCGCATGTGCCGGTCCAAGCAGGCAAGCACACTTTTCTATCTAGGGAACAGGAGGGGTCTCAACAGTTTTGTTCATAAGGCTGAGATAGAGCAGTACTTCAGTAAAGTACAAAATACAAATTCACTATGGCAGAGTGGAGATGTGTGGAAAAAAAAAGAAGTCAAAGACCTCCTGCGTCGTCTAATTGGTCAGGCTGAAGGCAAGCTGATCTCTATAGAATATGGAACAGAGGTAAAAATAAAAATACCAGTGATATCTGTTTATTCAGGTCCACTCAGAAGTGGTAGGAACATAGAACGAGTTTCCTTCTACCTAGGATTTTCCATTGAAGGCCCTCTGGCATATGATATAGAAGTAATTTAAGAAGCTATATTAGTTCAAATACATTTATTTGTATCTCTCTCTGACATTATCCCTTCTCTTTATTGCCATAGCATTTTGCTGACATTCTGATCATTTTGCTTTTTTCTCTCTGATTGAATTATAAACCTTTTCAGGGCACAAAATGTATATATACACAGAGCCTGGCACACAGTAGAATAAATCAGTTAATATTAATATACATTTCAGACTAATGTTTAATAAAGTTTCGATTGGTATCCATTAGTCATACCATAAGTAATTATAGGTCAATAAAGTCTGTTTAAATTCTATCTACTCTTATGAATTTTCTGAATTATTTCTTCACTGTGAAAGTAGAAATTTAAATAGGATGAATGTGGAAGAGAAAGCACCTCCTCAGCTTATTGAACTCAAACTCAGAGATCCACACCAGAGTGCCTCTTATCTCATCTAGGTATCAAAAATACTTATGTAGAAGGTACATATTTGTACCACACCCCCACTTACCCTTCTCCTAAACATACACAATTCTTTCAACCCCTTGGCTATCTCCCAATTCATTACTTGAGGGGAAAGAGAGAAGAAAGAAAATAAAGCAAAACAATTCTTGCCTTTTGAGATTCAAAAAATTAGGCTCAGTCAAAGATAAAAAGATTTTCAAGAACTCTTGAGGAGTAACAGCACACACACACACACACTCTCTCTCTCTCACACACTCACATACACAATAATGATTCCCTTGGATGGGTTTGGAAAGAACGAGAGTGGAAGAAGAGACAACTTAGACACTAGTGCTTCCTCAAGAAGAGGTCCTTATAACCTCTCACTCTAGCCTAAACCTTGAGGTTGGGGCAGGGGCAGGGGCAGGAAAGACATGCTGAAACCTCAGGTATGTTTGGGAGGTCCAAAAGCAGAGTAAACTCATGCCTCACCTCCCAGAAAGAGCTCAGGTCAATGGTGGTTCCATAATGCAGCTCAGAGAAGTGGAGCAGAAGCACTGTGCAGCGTGTTCAGGCAGATGGGTCTTTCTGTAAGGTGGGAAGGAAAGGCAGAACAGAATGTGTCTTGTGTTCCCTGAGAGTGGCACAGAAGTGAAGAAGCCTTAGTCATCCCCACCAAGTTTTCCACAGCCACAGAGTAATGTGGGATCAGGCAAATATTTCCTCTGTGCCTAAGATGTATAAAAGTGGCTAAGAGAGAGAGAGAGACAACCCTGGAGCTAACTAGGGATAAAAGGAGTGATAATCCCACCATCAACAATCAGATGAGATAATGTACATCTCTGTTGATGCCAGCAAGGACAGAGGAAGACCACCTACCAACCACAGGTTGTGTGAGCCCCTCTGAACTTAGATGTAATTCAGAAGAAATAAAAGCTGACATTGAATTGGCTGAGATTTAATTTTAGGAACCTGGCTGAATGGAGCTTACAACAGAAATTAGGTTCATCTGAGTTTGTGAATGAGCTTTGTGGGTTTTAGGCCAATAATATTAACTTCCATTTTTATAATACATCACATGCCACTGCTTTGAAAAGCAATAGTTAACTGTCCCAACCGTTTCTGTCCTCACTAAACAGTGTGGCAGACACTACCAGTCGCCTACCCTATTTCCATTCTCCCCTCTTCCTTATTGATAAAACTCAGTGTTTGTTCATGGCAGTAATGTGCTCAATTGAAAAACTATTCTCCAGTCTTTAGTATTTGGTTATGGTGGCCATGTAGCACAGTTCTAGCCAATAGGATGTAAGCAGAAGATTGCTGAGACTTTCTAGGTAAGTTTTGCTTTCTTGATTTAGATACCCCTCCTTCCTCCTCATTGCTGCTGCTTTCTTTCTACCTGGAAACAGAAAAGAAACTGGAACCATTTTCCAACCAGGAGGTAACCATGAGGTAAGAGTCAAAGCCAGAAATTGTGGAGTCAAAAAAGAAAAAATCTGAGACAAGAATAAGATCTTAGAGTCCTGGAATGTCTTCTGTTTTGATATGAGGCAAAATGAATCATGTTTGTTTAAACCACTGTGGTAAGGTTTCTGTTACATGCACCTGTACATAATTCCTAACTGATACAAATGGTACAGCAACCACAAGTGACCAAGTGACAGTCACATGCCGATTCTACTCTTGTCAATCTTTCATTACATTAGCCTCAGCATCAAGATAAATAAAGGATAAAGAAAGGGCTCCATTTTATATTTATTGAATTATGCCAAGTATAAACTAACCGTACCAACTGCAGAGACAATATTCTTAAATAACTGAAATCTCAATGACTCTAAAAAAAGCAGTAAGTTTCCTAGACCTGATTTAAGTTTCCTTTCCTAGACCTGAATTAAAGAAATAAAATGAGTTACAAAAATAGTTGAAACTTTATCCTCCTTTGTTTCACGAATACCTGATTTGAAGGTGGGAAGAGGTGCTTTTGACTATTAAGTCAAACCACAAAAGAAACAGAACTGAATAATGCCATTCCAGGAAATTATCTTGGCTATGAGTTTTGTGTACTTTTTAAAGACTAACTAAAGGATCAAAAGTCTTCTCCATCATCTATTCAAGTAGTCACTTATCATACGTCCACACCTGGGTCTTCTTGGACCCTTTGTCTCTTATGAGACAACAGGAAAGGGGAGCAGTAAGGCAGCTCCTAGAGAAAACAGCAAGTCTGCCACAGTGTCCTGCCAGACCCTCATGATGAAAATCAGCAATCCAGATCTTTTTACTTTGCCACACTTCTACAGTTGTACTCATTTCCTATTATAGTCAATAAACATCATTTTGTCCCTAAATTATAATGATTATAATTTATCATTTATAAATTGTGGCTCTTTCTATTTCTTCATTGTCATCAACCATTTCTACAGATCCTCACAGAATATTATATCCTTCAAAGTCTCTGTATTCCCTTATTTTCCTTTATTTCTTAGCATTAAAGTTTTTCTTGCATTCTTTATATAGACCTTATTATCTAATACACTACAACAGCACCCCTACCAGCCAACAACCATAACCTTGCCAATTCTATGAGATGATACAACCCAGTATATACACTATAGGATGAAACCTATTCTGTGATACATATGTAGTAGGTATCCTTATCTCTGATCCTTATCTCTGCATTGTGTTATATGAAAAGATTACAAACATGTACTCAGAAAAAAAAAACCACCTTAAATCGAATCAAACTTTGCAAGTAAGTTTTAGACCACCTGCTTAAAGGAAAAATAATGTGCATGATGATCTAATAAGTTCTTTTTACATAAAATTTTTTAAATCCCCAAACTGACCCATCCCTGGGATCCAGGATCTCTCTGTACAGAAAATTGGCCCAGACACAAGCTTGTAGACTGAATAACTCCTTCTCCGTGGCATATTCAATTCTAATCTGTTACCAGAGGACCCCCTCTTCAGTTGTGGAGGTCTTCCTGGGGCCACTAGGGTAATAAAGTGAAGAGAGGCTCACCTATCTGGCAACATTGTAGAATGCTAACTTGACCAAATTCTTCCTGCATCATCTGAATAAGGAAGATGAGTCTGAAACATAGCTTTAAAGAATATGCTGTCACAAACACTCATATTGGCCAACACCCTCTTTGCAATAACTTTCAACACTATCCAAAATGAACATACCACTTATGTAGAAGATCAAGAATTCATCTCTAACTCTTCTCTAATTAGAAAAGGAAAATATATAATGTTCTAAAATCAAGGGTAGTGCAGAACCGGTCCAAGTTGAAGTAACAAGGTCCTGATTCACTCTTCCACCTGAAACAACCAAATAAGTAAATAAGTAAACTAACTGACTACAAAACTATATATAAGAAACAGATATAGATGATATATATAGATACAGATGATAAACTAGAGAAAGAGATAGAGATATGAAACAATGGATTTCCAGATATTGGACATCACCAGACAATGAAGGGCAGTGATTCCTGAGAAATCAGAGAAAGGCAAACTGATCCTTACTATTACCTCAGCTTACTGCCTTGAGAGATTTTGAGGCCATGTCAAAGGAAAGGGAGGAACTCATGCAGAGCACAGTAGGCTCCCTGAGTTAAAGAGGCAATGCTGAGGATCCAGAGAGATGAAGATGGTTAGAGTTATCAAGGAAGAATACTGGAGAGGAAAGAGTTGCACAGAAAGAGAATTCCAGTGACATGCAGAGGGTTTCCCTAAACATTCTGCAGAGTAGTGGTCAGTAGATGAATCACTAAAATAACAAAGCAAAGAGTTACATCTGAGAATCCAAAGAATCATTTTTAAAAAATGACTCAATTAATCCAAAAAAAAAAAAAAAAAGTAAAAAGTCGGAAAAAGAGGGAAAATATAACAAAGAATGGGTGGGAAAGAAAGAAAATAGCAATCCAACCAATATCAATAATTACATTAATTATAAATGGTCTAAACACCCCAATGAAAAGGCAGAGATTTCCAGATTAAATTAACAGGCAAGACCAAACCATATGCTACCTACAAGAAACCCACTCTAAATAAGAAGACACAAATAGATTAACAGCAAAATGATGGGGAAAAGTTATATCATACTAACATAATGAAAAGAAAGGTGGAGTGTCTATACTAATATTAGACAAAGTCAATTTTAGAGCAAAGAATATTCTAAGAAATAAGGTCATTTCAGAGTGATAAAGGAATCAATTCATCAAAAGGTCATAACAGTTTATGCGACTAACAAAAGAGTTTCAAAACACATGAAGCAAAATGGATAGAAACACAAGAAGAAATAGGGACATTCTGCAATATAGTCTGAAATTTCAATAGCCCTCTTTAAATAATTGATAGAACAAGAGAGAAAATCAGTAAGAATAACTTGAACAACACTATGAACCAAATTAGCCTAATCAACATTAGAGAACACTCTAATAAATAAAGGCAGAATGCACAATCTTTTCCAGTTCACAAGGAACTTTTATCAAGATTGAGCATATTCTTGATATAAAAGAAATCTTAAAAAATTTAAAAGTGATTCAAGTTAAGATGGGATATCACCAACATGGAGACATAAGACATCCACTGAAAAAACATTCCCAGAGATTCAGCAATAAAAAGACAAATCACATCTTGCTTAGAAATCTGGAGAATGGTAGAGACCGAAGAAACACTCCAAAAATGCTGAATCAAAGAAAAAGAAAAATATCAGGTAGGGAACTTCTGTCTTGTATTACTAGTCCTCCTCCCTCTCCCTTATTCAACCCCATGCAGCTTTGGGGTTGATGAGAATCAGTGGCCTGGATCCCTCCCACCAGGTACAAAGACTATAAAACCACTCACAGCAATGAATTAGAACCACATGCATATTGAGGCACAAGGACCCAGGGTGGAACACAAGCTGCTGAGGAATGGTTCATAGAAAAGGACCCCCAGGAGAAGAGAGAGAAGGGGGTGGTGGTGGAGACTGTAGTAGTGGTGCACTCACTCAATCCAGTTACTGTCAATTGGACAACCTAAATGCAAAACCAAGGACCCACTCTCCTGGATTGACCCCATCTAGCTCCCCAGGACAGGACACCTAACAGGGAAGAAACAAGAGGCAGAAATTCTCAAAAAGAAAAAAAAGAGGAGATTAAACTTAAATGCTGTAAGGCAGGAGAACTGAAAAGTGTAAGGAAAATGAGGCACTGAGTAAGGAAGAAAATTTAAACAAATCATAGGAGCTGGGGGGAAAATTCTGCAAAAAAAACCAAACAGAAGATATCAAGATTCCAGGAAAAGGAAAAGAGGAAAGGAAGCTTTCTTGTGGAGATGAAACAATTACACAAAAAGTGCAAACTTAAAAATTGTACCACAATATCCAGGGGAAGAATCAGATGAAGAGCTGAGAAAACATGATCAGTTAAACTTGGGCTATGCTAAAGGTGTAGAATAAGTTGGACTAAATATCAAAGAAGAGCCTTAACACAAAGCCAGTCAACAATAAAAATCAGACAAGAGGAGAAACTGACCTTCATAGTTAAATCATCAAGACAATCAGACGCCTAGACATTAACAAAAAACTACATGCCATACTAAGAAACAGTAAGATACGGTTAACTCAAGGGAACAAATTAAAACTTCAGAGAAGACTCAGAAATTGGAACAACTAACCAAATATGTTCAAATCAATTCAAGGAGATGAAGGAAAATGTGGCTAAAAACATACAGGATATTAAGAAGACAGTGGGTGAACATAAAGAAGAATTTGAAAGTATAAAAAGAAACAAAACAGATTATGGGGATGAGAGTCACAATATTAAAAATTAAGAATACACTAGAGGCATACAATGGGAGATTTAAACAGGCAGAAGAAAGAATCAGCAAACTAGAAGACAAGACGGTTGCTGCAAAGGAGAGGCTAGGCCTCCCTATAATTGTGCCTAAGAGCCTCCTCCCAAATGCCTCTTTGTTGCTCAGATGTGGCCCTCTCTCTCTACCTAAGTCAACTTGAAAGGTGAAATCACTGCCCTCCCCACTACATGCGATTAGACACCCAGGGGAGTGAATCTCCCTGGCAATGTGGAATATGACTCCCAGGGAGGAATGTAGACCTGGCATCGTGGGACGGAGAACACCTTCTTGACCAAAAGGGGGATGTGAAAGGAAATGAAATAAGCTTCAGTGGCAGAGAGATTCCAAAAGGAGCCGAGAGGTCACTCTGGTGGGCACTCTTACGCGCAATTTAGACAACCCTTTTTATGTTCTAAAGAATTGGAGTAGCTGGTGGTGGATACCTGAAACTATCAAACTACAACCCAGAACCCATGAATCTTGAAGACAATTGTATAAAAATGTAGCTTATGAGGGGTGACAATGGGATTGGGAAAGCCATAAGGACCACACTCCACTTTGTCTAGTTTATGGATGGATGAGTAGAAAAATAGGGGAAGGAAACAAACAAACAAACAGACAAAGGTACCCAGTGTTCTTTTTTACTTCAATTGCTCTTTTTCACTTTAATTATTATTCTTGTTATTTTTGTGTGTGTGCTAATGAAGGTGTCAGGGATTGATTTAGGTGATGAATGTACAACTATGTAATGGTACTGTGAACAATCGAATGTACGATTTGTTTTGTATGACTGCGTGGTACGTGAATATATCTCAATAAAATGAAGATTAAAAAAAAAGAATACACTAGAGGCATACAATGGGAGATTTAAACAGGCAGAAGAAAGAATCAGCAAACTAGAAGACAAGACTATTGAAATCAAACAGTTGGAAGAATAGACAGAGAAAAGAATAGAATAAAATGAGAAGTGTCTCAGGGAATTGAGTGACAGCATGAATCACACAAACATATGTATCATGAGTGTCCCAAAAGGAGAAGAAAAGACAAAGGGGACAGAAAGAATAGTGGAGGAAATAATGGCAAAAAATTTCCTAACTCTTATGAAAGCCATAAATGTACATGTTCAAGAAGTACAATTTACCCCAAACAGAGTAAATCCTAATAGACCTATTCCAAGACACACACACTAATCAAAATACCAAACGCCAAAGGTAGGAGAGAATTCTGACTGCATTAAGAGAAAAGTGATTCATCACATACAAGGGACATTCAATAAGACTAAGTAATGATTTCTTACCGGAAACCATGGAAGTGAGAAGGCAGTGATATGATACATTTATGGTACTGAAAGAGAAAAACTACAGTTAGAAATTATTTACCTGGAAAAACTGTCCTTCAAAAATGAGGGAGAGTATAACATATTCACAGATAAACAGAAACCAAGATAGTTCATCAACAAGAGACCTACACTACAAGAGTAATTAAAGGTAGTTTTTGGAGGGTAAAAGGAAAAGACAGAGAGAGTGGCTTGGAGTAGTGAGAAGAAATGAAAATTATTAGTACAGGTAACTAAAAGGGTAAATGCAAAACCCAACAGAGCTGTAACCTCAATACACAACTCTACTCTTTAATTCCTATAAGAGTCAGAACACAATTGAACAAGGAAACAGCATATTTCCTGATAATGCACTTGCAAAATGTAAAGGGATAAAATGATACAAAAACAACATAAAGAGAGGAAACAGAGGGATATGAGAGCAGAGAACATGTATGCTATTGAAGTTAACTTGGTATCCCTTCAAATTAGTAGGTTATAGATGTAGGTTGTGTAATATAAACCCCAGGGTAACCATAAAGAAAGCATTTTTTTAAAATTCAGTTTTATTGAGATTTATTCACATACCATACAGTCATCCATGGTGTACAATCAGCTGTTCACAGTACGATCAGATAGCTATGCATTCATCACCCCAATCTCTTTTTGAACATTTTCCTTACACCAGAAAGAATCAGAATAAGAAAAAATAAAATAAAAATAAAAAAGAACAGCCAAATCACCCCCCATCCCACCCTATTTTTCATTTAGGTTTTGTCCCCATTTTCTACTCATCCAGTCATAAACTGGATAAAGGGAGTGCAACCCACAAGGTTTTCACAATCGTACTGTCACCCCTTGTAAGCTACATTGTTTTACAATCACTTCAAGATTCAAGGCTACTGGGTTGGAGTTCGGTAGTTTCAGGTATTTACTTCTAGCTATTCCAATATATTAAGATCTAAAAAGTGTTATCTATATAGTGCATAAGAATGTCCACCAGAGTGACCTCTCGACTCCATTTCAAATCTCTCACCCACCGAAGCTTTACTTCGTTTCATTTCGCATCCCCCTTTTGGTCAAGAAGATGTTCTCAATCCCTCGATACCAGGTCCAGATTCAGGACCTGGAGTCATATCCTGCACTGCCAGGAAGATTTACACCCCTGAAAGTCAGGTCCCACGTAGTGGGGAGGGCAGCGAGATCACTCACCAAGATGACTTAGAGAGAGAGGGCCACATCTGAGCAACAAAGAGGCACTCAGGAGGACACTCTTAGGCACAATTATAAGCAGGTTTAGCTCCTCCTTGCAGCAACCAGCTTCACAGAAGCCAGCCCCAAGACAGAGGGCTCAGCACACCAAGCAGTCAGTCCCCAATGTTTGTGAAAACATCAGCAACAATCGAGGTGAGAAAATCCAACACCTCTGCATCCTCCCCCAGCTCTTCATGGGGGCCCCAAATATATATTTTTATTCTCCACCCAAATTACTTTAAGAAGTGTTACTATTTCATTCTAATCTATACAAGAAAGCATTTTTTAAAATACACATAAACAGAAATGAGAAAGGGATGTCAGATACAATGCAAAAGATCAATTATATAGAACGGGAGTTTGCAATGAAGGAAAAGAGAGACAATTTATAAAGATATGACACGTAAAATCCAAAGGACAAAATGGCTGAAGTAGGTACTGCCTTTACATAGTAACTCTGAATGTTAATGGTTTAAACCCACCCAATCAAGAGACGCAGATTGGCAGAATGGATAAAAAAAGCATGACTCAACCATATGTTGTTTAAAAGAGACTCATCTTAGACCCAAAGATGCAAATAGATTGAAAGTGAATGGTTAGAAAAAGATATTCCAAGTAAATAGTATCCAAAAAAAAGAGCAAGGGTATTATTTTTGGACAAAATAGACTTTAAGTCAAAAGCTGCTGTAAGAGACAAAGAAGGATACTATATATTAATAAAAAGGGACAATCCACCAAGAAGAAATAACAATCATAAACATTTAAGCTTCTAACCATGGTGTTCCAAAATGCATGAGGCAAATACTGGCAAAACTGAAGGGAGAAGTAGACACCTCTACAGTAATAGTTGGAGATGTCAAAACACCACACTTATCAACAGACAGAACATCTAGACAGAAGATCAATAAGGAAACAAAGAACTCGAACAGTGTGATAAATGAACTAGACCTAACAGACATATACAGAACATTGCACACCAAACAGCAGGATATATATTCTCCTCAAGTAAACATGGATCATTCTCCAAGAAATCACATTTCTTTTATTTTTTCAATTGAGATTGTTCACATACCATGCAATTATTGAAAGATCCAAAGTGTACAATCAATTACTCATGGTACTATCCTGCAACTGTGCATCCATCACAATTAAATTTTTTTTTAATTTTTAGAACATTTTCATTACTCCAGAAAAGAAATAAAGACAAAAAAAGGAAATTAAAATCCTCCCATACCCCTAACCACCCCCCTCCATTGTTGTTTCATAGTATTGGTACAGTATATTTGTTATTGTTGTTGAAAGAATGTTAAAATACTACTAACTGTAGTATACCTAGTTTGCAATAGGTATATTTCTCCCTATATGCCCCTCTATTATTAACTTCTAGTTATAGTGTCATATATTTGTTCTAGTTCATGAAAGAGATTTCTAACATTTGTACAGTTAATCATGGATATTGCCCACCACAAGATTCACTGTTTTATATATTCCCAACTTTTAACCTCCAACTTTCCTTCTGGTGACATACGTGACTCTGAGCTTACCCTTTCTACCACATTCACAGACCATTCAGCACTGTTAGTTATTCTCAGATGTGCTACCATCACCTCTGTCCATTTCCAAACAATTAGGTTCAACCTAGTTGAACATTCTGCTCATAATAAGCAACCTCTCCCCATTCTTTAGCCTCATTCTATATCCTGGTAACTTATACTTCATGTCTATGAGTTTACATATTATAATTAGTTCATATCAGTGAGACCCTGCAATATTTGTCCTAATGTGTCTGACTTATTTCACTCAATATAGTGCCCTCAAGGTTTCTTCATCAACCTGTATTTTTTAAAGATGGTTTTGTTCACACACCATACATTCCATCATCAGTAAATAATTGACAGTTCCCTGTATAGTCACATACTTATGGATTCATCATCATCACTACTATCTATATAAGGACATCTCCATTTCTTCCACAAAGGAGGAGGAAGAGTCAAAGTAGATAGAAAGACAAAAGAAAAAGGAAAAGAAAGAGAAAAAACAAGAAAAAAAAAACAACAGCTAGGAAGCAACAAAAGGAAAGACAGAATTAAACTAAAGTAGAATAAAGAATCAGACAACATCACCAATGCCAAGAGTCCCATACCCCTCCCTTATGTCTCCCTCTTATACGCATTTAGCTTTGGTATATTGCCTTTGTTACATCAAAGGAAGCCTAATACAATGTTTCTGTTAACTACAGTCTCTAGTTTGCATTGATTGTATTTTTCCCCAATACCACCCTATTTTTAACACCTTGCAAGGCTGATGTTCATTTGTTCTCCCTCATGTAAAAACTTATTTGTACATTTTATCACAATTTTTGAGCACTCTAGGTTTCACTGAGTTATACAGTCCCAGTCTTTATCTTTCCTCTTTCCTTCTGGTGTCTCACGTGCTCCTAACCTTTCTCTTTCAACCATACTCACAGTCATCTTTGTTCAGTGTACTTACATTGTTGTGCTACCGTCACCCAAAATTGTGTTCCAAACCTCTCACTCCTATCTTTTCCTATCTGACTGTAGTGCTCCCTTTAGTATTTCCTGTAGAGCAAGTATCTTGTTCACAAACTCTGTCATTCTTGCCTCTTTCTGACAATGCAGACTTACTTTCACCTGTTCTTTAGATTCCATTTCCCCTGGCTTCTTTTCTCCATTCACTACTCTCTTTGCTCTCTTTACTTCCCAGCCTGTGCTTTGTGCATGATGTTTTTCTCTCTGTCAAGTAGTCCTGTATTCTCACCCAACACTTTCTTTATGGCTATTCTTATTTGTCCTTCACTCAATTCAAAAGTCATCTCCACCAGGAAGTCTTCCCTGACAATCATAACCCCTGCCTGATTAGATTCCCTCATGGCACCATGTGCCCTCCAATTTCAAGTGCCAGGAATGCCATCCAGAAACTCTTTCCCAGATTTATGTCAGTCCGAACATCCTCAAATAGCATTCTAGGGCTTGGATTTTAAGAGATATTAGCTGCTTATAAAGTAATACATGGTATTTAATATAGATTAAATTTTATATTTAAATTAAAAATGTTTATTTATCCACATTTTTATATCTCTTTATAATGTAAATTAGATATTCCATACTTCTCCAGCTTTAAAACCCAAATTCCTCTTGTCATCAAGATGCTATGCCTTATCGGGGTTCTCTTCACCAGTATTTCTGAGAATCTCTGAGGAATGCTCATATGGTTCAGAAACACATCCCTGTTGCTGGAAGGTGCATCTGCTGCCTTTCTTGCTCCAAACCACTGCTTTCCTCTTCTGCTGTCTACCTGTCCACCTTTTAACAGGCTTCTCTCATGTGGCTGCGCTCCCCAAAATGTTCAGAGACCTGTGCACACAGGCCTGTCTATTGATTCTCCACAACTCAGCTCAGATGGGGTGGGGGAAGAGGGAATGGGAACTTAAGGCTTAAAATGTACAGATTACTATTTGGAATGATGGAAATGTTTTGGTAATGGATGGTAGCAGAACATTGGTGAACATAATTAATAGCACTAAAATATATATCTGAATGTCATTAAAAGGGGAAATTTTAGATTGTATATATGGTAACAGAATAAAACATTTAAAAAAAATCCATGGAACTACACTACACAAACAATGAACCCTAAGTTAAACCATGGACTATAGTTAGAATTATAAAAATGTGCTACCATCAATGGTAACAAATGTTCCATACCACTGCAAGGTGTTGGTAGTGGGGTGGTGTATGGGAATCCTGAATTTCATGCACGATTGTTCTGTAAACCCAACTTCTCTAATAAAGAAAAAAACGATGGGGCTATAATATCTAGCAAGACTTAGATAAAGGCTCAACATGTCATAAAAAAGCTAAAATAAAAGGAGGAAAGGCTGTGAAAAAGCTTTACTTTTGAAGATCAAGGAGCCCATTAAAACGCTTTCCCTTTAAATTCTTAATCTCCCTTCAAAGGTGAATTCATGTGCTACCTACAGAAAAGCAGAAAACTAATGATAGCATTAAGTTACAAATATCCCATTTTTACCACCCATTTCTATGTTTCAAAAATATTGGGATTCAACTTCTGTTTACGGAAGTCCATTAAAAATAAAAATGATAATTAACTGATTAACTTCTTAAAACTTCCTCCCTCATCTCTTTTCTAAAGTTTTAACTGAGGAAACCTGAGTGAAAGTAAAATTTTTTTAAATGATGGATTATTCATTAGTTTTTGATACTATGTGTTCATTCCACTGCATTTTTCAACTCCTTACTCATGAGGGCTCCATGTCCTCATGTTACCTCCAGTGTGTTCAAGGCTCCACCTAATCCATAAATCACCAACCCCACTCACATAGAAAATTAACTCACAGCTAGTGAAGACACAACACAGACCCAGAAGGTCTCACATATGGGAAACAGAGGGAACCAAGACAGCCAGTGAGAAAAGTCCACGCTTAGAGAACAGTCATGCTTGGAACAGGAGCCTGACTCTACCAGTCATCCTCTGAGTTAGTTTGTACGGGTAACTCAGAACCCTAGTTTCTTAATTTGTAAAATGAAGGCATCTGGTAAGGATTAAATTGGATAACACACATAAAGTGCCTGGCATTCAAAACGCTCTTATTAGGGGGCAACTTTGTAAATGTCTTTATTGAGATATAAACCACATACCATAAAATTCACCCATCTAAAGTGCACAAACCAGTAGTTCAGTATATTCTACAGAGTAGTGCAGTCATGATCACCACAATCAAATTTAGAACACTTTCATAATCCCCACTCCCACCCCCAAATAAAAACTCTGTACCCATTAACAATCCTTCCCCATTGCTCCTCAATCTCCCAGCCCCTGGCAACTACTAAATCTAGGGATTTCTGACTCTAGGGATTTGCTTATTATGGATATTTCATATAAATAGAATCATATAATATGTGATCCTTTGGGTCTGGCTTCTCTCCAAAGTTCATTCATGTTGTAGCATGTATCAGGACTTTATTGCTAAGTAATATTTCGTTGTATCAATATACCACTGTTTGTTCAAGGGCAATTTAATTTTTATCAAGCACTAAGTGAATATTGTTTCACTGACGTAAGATGGGTATAATTTACAAAGTTTGCTTAAGCCTTCTTGAATTTAAATAGAAGCTATCTTTATTACTCCATTTCATTCTCGGCTTAAGGGAAATTTTTCATTTTTTCTACAATTAAAGCCCCTTCCTCAGATCATACTAATTTAGTTTTCCCATGTCATATTGCTTACCCCTTTTCCAATACACATCTTCACATGTAGTTATGTTACAAAATATCAGTTTATGTGATTTTACATAAAAACAAAATTTCCCTAGGAGTTGGAAAATTAAGTACCACATTGGAAACAGGAAAAATGAAAAGGTAGAGGAAAACAAAACAGAAATCAAACCATATATTTTTTAGCTCATTACTCATGCTCAAGATAAGCAATGAACTGGAAAAAAAATACACCCTAGGAAGTTCTTCAGACAGTTTGAAATGTTTTCCTTGTTCATTTTTGTTTAGGAAAGCAAATGTTATCCCTTAGTATCAAATATGCATGAAAGATCTAAGAGCCAGAACATTCTGAAACACAGATGATTCTATGGAGCACTGTGAAGTGCAATACCTCATGATGGGGCAGATAAATATGGTCCCTTCAAATCAGCCATTCCCTTATGGAGCAAGCATGCTAGTTGCAATACCAACATTAAATTTACATTTAACTTGGTATCCCTTCAAAGGGATAACTGGTATATTCGTTTGGAAATAAATATCTATGATATGAAATATATACCAAAAGAGGGATTTATAACCGTGTGAATGGTAGTAAAAGTGCAAGAGACTTAACAAAGAGAAATGCAACATGAAATTTTTTAAGAGAAGTCAAAGTTCAAAGTTCTCTGCTTAGAGCAAAATACCCCTTGAGTAAATAAAGCACATTAGCCCTGAGTCTAACCAACCTGTTTTAACATTCTGTGGAATAAAAAACTCTGTTGTGCAAACATGCCCAGTCCCTGTGGGACAGTTGGGCCTGCCCAGAGGGTACAATTGGCAATGTTTTATCTACTGCTCTCAGGTACTAGCCAGCTTGTGAAAGGAGTTGACTCTTTAAGGAGCTTCATGTACAATAGCCTAACACAAAGATTTACTGTGTCTTAAAGAGTACTGCTCCTGGTATAACCAATTTGGGCAAGGGTTTCTTATAAACGCTCATCTATTTGATCCAGCAATTCCATTCTACAGTATTTACCTAAGAAAAATGAAAACATATATCCACAAAAAGGCTTGTACAAAAATAGTCATAGCAAGTTTATTCTTGATAATCAAAAACTGAAACTAAGATGTCCTTCTAAAGGAAAATGGATAAAGAGATCATGGTCTATTTATACGATGCAATACTATTCATCAATAATAGGGTACAAGCTTTTGAAACATTCAACGATGTGTATAGTTCTAACAGATATTTTGTAGAACAAAAGAAGCTAGTCATAAAAGAGTCTATACCATATGATTCCATACATGTAGATGTCTAGATCAGGTAAAACAACTTTAAGGTGAAAAAAATCACAAGAACAATTTTCCCTGGAGGGAGTTAGGAATTCCTGGGAAGGGACGTGCAATAACAGAAATGTTCTGTATCTTGATTGGGGTGAGGTTACTCAGCCTTATCCCTTGTCAAAAGTTTACACTTAATATATGTACATTCCAATTTCACCTCAAGAGAGGTACAGATTAAACAAGAATAGCAGAATGTAAACAAGAGAGCAAGAATAGCAGATTGCTGATAACTGAAGCTGAGTGATGGAGATTCATTGTACTCTTCTGTTTACTTTGTATATGCTTGAAATTCTTAAATAAAAAAATTTTTAACTCATGCTATAAAAGTCTATTTAGCTACATGAGGAAATAAAAACCATATTTTGCTAAGTGGAAAAACAAAATATGTTCTCCACTTCTATCCATAAATGACTGGGAGGCTATAAAACAAAATGTTAACAGCAATTATGTCCAGGAGATGGGATTCAGGTGACTTTTATTTCTGTTTTTTTCTTTTCCTGTGTTGCTTTACAGTGCTTCTGATTTTTAAAATTGAGTATATATTATTTTTTTAATTAGAAAAATAAATCATAAATGTTGCAATTTAAAAAATAACCAAGAACAACAATAAAACCAAAGTATTGGTCCTAATTACTCTGAATCAACAATAAACAGGGAACCTTAGAAAAATCCTGCCTCATGGGCTAAGAGGCTACTTGGACTTGCCATAAGCCAGGTCAATTCTTTCTTCATCTAGGAAGAAGAGGAACACGAATGCAAAGCTTTAGGTGACTCTGTTCCCAAGAGCAATGTTATGTAACAACAAGGGAAAGGAAAGAAAGCATCAGGTGTCCTATAAAGTCTTTCTAGGTTATGACAAAAATTTTCGTGCATGCTACCTTATAATAATTTTATTGCACAATAAAGGAAATGCCCCCTCCTTTATGATGGGTTAAAAGAGAAACATTGACCAGATGGTATCCAGGGAGTTGATTTGGGACAATCCTCTAAAGAAGCTGATCTTCAATGTTTAGAATTTTGAAAAATTCCAAAAACAAGAAGTTAAAAAAAAAACAAAAAACTCATTCCAACAAAATGGCTTAGAAGAGGGCCTAGAAGGGAGAAAGAACTTCCCCTGATCTTTAACAGAGAATTCCCCTCAAACATAGAAAGCCCTCTGGTCAAACAAGTCACATGACATGATTAGTTCATGAGGTTCAGAAGCTTCCTAGAAGTCCAGGGGGCTGAGAGGTAGAGGGGCAGGGGAAACTGACCTACATAACATCAGAATTCAACAGCATAATCCCCTCAAGCAGTGAGACAGAATTGGTTTCTACAGCCTATAGGGAGGCTTCAGGAAATGGTTGGCCCAAGACCTTAATATACAATAGCAGGACTGAGCCAATAGGAGTGTGTGACATAATGAAAAATCCAGGTGGACAGTATATTCAAGTCTAGATTATGCAGTCTCAACCGGAGCAGAGAACTATCCATCTCCAAGGTTTTTGGGAAGCAACAATACTACTCTTTATGTAAAAAGCACAGATATACCTCACTAAATAAACAGATGTGCGGTATACCAGTGGCAATAACGATGAGGTTTTTAAAAAAAAAATGCCTAAAAAGCCTCTTTGAGGGACAATGAGAAGGGAAAAAAGGAGACTGAGAAACATTGGTCTGTGTGGTCAGACAGCCAGTGTGGGAAGAGAGACACAAGGGTGAAGAAAGGGGTTGCCTGGGCTGAAGGTCTAAGAACTGGCACAAGCAAGGCAGGCCCTATCTTCACAGGAAGACTGAGAAGCTAGATCAACAGTGGAATAGAAGCTTAGTATGAGTCGCAGAGCAGAAGCTAACTCATGACCTGGCCCACATGGACAGTGGGACACCCAGCTCAGGGCCAGGAATCCCCTTCTCAGGGTAACTCCCATGAGTAGGTGATGAGTCTAATGGCCAGATCTAGACTCCTTGGCCATCCTCTTTGTTTCAGCAGCTCAGGGTTCAAGAGTATTGGCCTGAAGCCACACTGCCTGTGCTCAAATCTACAGTAACACATACTAATTGTGCAAACTTTAGCCAATCATCTGACCTCTGTATTTCTCCGTTTCTCCAGCTGTAAATGGAGAATAAAAGCATCTACCTCAGGAGACTGTTATGAAGACTAAATAAGTTAACACATGTAAGCACTTAGAACAGTGTCTAGCACATAGTGAGTGCTCAATAAATGTTAGCGCTTGCTGTTAATTCTTTAAATGTTAGTTATTTCTGTCGCTGTCACTCAGGCAGCTTTCTACCTGGCCCTGAGACTAGCCTTAGAATAGATAAAATCCCTGTGCTGAGATCACAGGGATTCATATGCAGAACTAACCTAGAGGCCTTTGACATTTGCAGAGAGCTCAGAGAAGACCCTGAAAGCCATTCCTTTACACTTTAGGAAAACAGATGCACTGTTAGTCTGCCCTTTAAAGCCAGCGAAATTTCAACATAGACCATTCTTCACATGGAGTTTCACAAAACTCTTGATAGCTATAAAAATTGGTGTTCCCAAGGGATGGTTTGACCAGATATTCCACTTTTGTAGCCAAGACAACAGTCTTGAGAGGAAAGGCTCTTCTGTAAACTCCAATCTGGGGAAATGAAAGTAAAAACAAGTCTGCACATTTCCTTCCCTCAACTTCCAGTAACCTGCACACTTATTTCTGAGACACACCCTGTTACTTCTGAGCCAACAGCAGCTCTCACTGAGATACAAGCAGAGTACAATCAGAACAAAGAAAGCATTTCTCTTCGCCATTCTAGGAGGAAGGAAAGAGACATCAAATGTTTTCTGCACTGAAATACATGGTTTCCTCCTTATTTATATAGAAGAAATTTGCAAGACAGCCTGAGTAAGTACGGTATTATTAATATTATCATTACTATCTATAGCACGATTTTACTGAATAGGAAGAAATCTACTTTCCCATATTTACAATTAGAAAGTTGAAATATATTCCAAAACAAAAAGTAATTTCTAAGCCTGGAAATAACAGCCTATTTGTTGCAGTGACAGAAGTCTGCTTTATATTAGTTGAAAAATGAATTGTAACATTCCATAAAAGATGGAACTGAATTATACAGGCATTTTTATTGATGAAATCCTAAAGGCATTAGCAGCATTTTCAGAAAATTTAAAGGTATACTTTACATTTATTAAAGATACTCTCTACCATCTACTTTAAGGAACAGGGAGGTTCCAGAAAATGAAACTGTCTGGTAGCTTCTCAAATATTAGCATCAGATCGAGGATAGATACATGATCGATAGATAATAGAAAGACACATAGATAGATAGATAGATAGATAGATAGACAGACAGACTACTATAGGAAGTCCTTAGAATTATGGCAGATTTATGTTTTTATGTTCCTCATAAAGATCTTGTGTTTATGTCTAATTTCTCCCCAACAAGGAACAAAGTAATGCAAGGGGATGGGGTCTATTCAGGCCCTGCCCCACCACCCCAATCCCCACACTTAGATGGTGGGTGCGTAGTGTCATCTATATATTTTTACATGCATATGTTATGCAGCACATTCATAAATTAAATAATCTGTCTAATTCACCACTCAGTCTCATAATCTGATTTGTATTATATTCCTAAGGGCCAATGACTGAGTTTGTATGGCCCTGAGAGGCTCTGGCTGATGGAAGAAGTCATGTAGACCCCAGAAAAAGTATACAGTAGTTCAGAGCAAGAGAAGGGGCTTGAGAACCGTAGGTACAAGACTTCAGGAACCAGAGCACAGGAAGTAGCAGCCTGCTCAGGGTGTATCCTGCTTTATATATTATAAAAGAATGGATGTAACAGAAGTGAGTAGTAGATGGAGTAGATGGGTCTTCACAGATGGTTACATAAAAATGACTTGGATAGGAGAGTTACTAGAAGAGGGTGGTGTTAGGTTTTAGGCAATTATTAACTCAGTGAAAATCAACAGAGATGTGAAAACAAAAAACCAACCTCATAATTCGAGGTTGCAAAAATAACTGTCTAGTAAAACTTTAAGACCTCAGATGCACAGAACTGAATTAATCATAGCCCTTGATTAATAACACACCACCATCTTTGTTCCATGCATGGACCACTTTCATTTTATTCATTTGTTTGTTTATTTTTTCATGTATTTTGGAGGAGTTATTGATTTTTTAAATGAGGTAAATTTACATAAAATAAACAAATCTTAAGAGTTTGTTTATGTATACATAATTTTATATATGTATTCATCAGTGTAAACACTAACCAGATCAGGATATAAAACATTTTTATCACTCCAGAAGTTCCCTTTGTTCCCCTTCCCAGAACATATTCCCAACCCCAGCCACTGAGAGGTAAACACTATTATGAATTCTGTTACAATATATTAATTTTGCCTGATCTTAAACTTCATATAAAAGGAATCATACAATATATATATTCTATTATGCCTGGTATCTTTCACTCAACATTATAACTGTGAGATTCATCCATGTTGTTGCCCTATCAGTACTTTAATCTTTTTCGTGATAATTACTGGGTCACAGGGTAGGTATGCATTTAACTTTATAAGAAACTGTCAAATAGTTCCTCAAAGTGGAAGAAACATCTTGCCTTTCCACCAGCAATGTGTAGGAGTTTCATTTACTCCCCATCTTTGGCAACATTTGGTATTGGCAGTCTTTAAATTTAGCCATTCTGGTAGGTGTGTAGTGTCATCTCATTGTAGTTTTACTTTGTATTTCCCTGATGGCTAAAGATTTGGGAGCTCTTCCAGATCCCAATTCATTACATCCACCCAAGCAACTGTAAAAAGCCCCACTGGTTTCTCTTCCTCTCTGTTTAGCCAAGTTTGGTCCTCAGCCCCGGCCTAGTATAAGCAAATACCCTAAAGCTTATTAGGAAGGGATCTTCTCTCTCTGAAACTTTAAACCATCAAGATCTTGTCAGCTCTACAACTCTATGATGACTTTAAAAAATAAAAGTTTTGCAATGTATTTGATTTTTCCTGGTTGTTGCTTTAGGCATGTTGGTGGCTTGTTGCAACCTACCACATAACACTGTGAAGTGGGACAATTTCCACTTCTTCTCAAGTCCATTTTTTGGTAAGTGATACTTTTCAATGAATTTGTTCACTTCACCTTCATTTTCAAATGTATTCATGTAAAATTGATTGCAATATCTGCATACCCTTTTAGCTTTTACTGCTTCTGATATTGTCTATTTGTGCCATCTCTCTCTTTTATCTCCCAGTTAATCTTTCCACAGATGTGTCAATTTCATTACTCTTTATCAAGAAGTTGTTTTGGGCTTTGCTGATCCTTTCTATTGTAACTTTGTTTTCCATTTTATTGATTTCTGTTTTTATCTTCCTTTTCTCCTTTCCAATTACTTTGGGTTTATTCTGTATTTTTTTTTCTTTGAATTTCTTAAATTGGCATTTAGTTTATAGTTTTTAGTCTTTCTTCTATTTTTATAAAAGCATTTAAAGCTATAAATATCTCCCCAAGTATTGCTTACACTGTGTCCCACAAGTTTTGATATGTAGCATATTCATTACTATTCAGTTCTAAATATTTTTCTTCCTATTTATATGATATCACATTATTCTATTTTCTGCTTAAACTTTTTATTTTGAGATAATTGTTGATTCACATGCAGTTGTAAGAAATAATGAGAGATACTGTGTACAAATTTTTATCATATTTTTTATTGTAGAATATCACATATATACATAAAGGTGATAGCTTTCCAAGTGCAATTTAACAAATAGAGAGCAAATTTCAAGGAATATTATAGGTTACAATTCCACAGTTTCAGTTATTTCCTTATTATGAAATACAACATAAATACAAAAAAGTAATATCTTTCAAAGTATGATTTAACAAGTAGATATACAGGAAATTTCCAAAGTTATCATGAGTTATAGTACCACTATTTCAGTTATTTCCTTATTGTGAAATATAACATATATACAAAAAGGTATACATTTCAACTTAGAATTTAACAAGTAGCTATAGAGCAAATTTCAAAGGATGCTATGGGTTACAGTTCCACCATTTCAGTTCTTTCCTTCTAACTATTCTAATACCCTAGCAACTAAGAAAAGAAAATTATATAAAGATTCAGTACTCATAATCTTTGTTAAATTCCATCTTGTCTGTTGCTACCCCTTTGTCTAGTTTAATCACTTTCCCAATCTTCAGGGATGTCTAGGCAGTGACCACCCTAACCTGTTCATGTGGAAAAGTGATGTCGAGATTATGGGAAAAGGGGACACATCTAGTTGACATTCTTGAAGAGGCTATTGCCTCTGGTTTTGGGGACTTAGCTGGCATAGGAGCACTTTGAAGGATTTAAGTTTCTGATGAATAAACTTAGTGAATGAAAATTTTATAGAATGTCAGACAGGGATCTGGGTATTCTTTAAGGTTTTGGGGACTACTGTTGACTTGGGCTTATCATACTGTGGTCATTTGGCATATATAGGTGAAGCTGCATAGGAGTAACCTCCAGGACAGACTCTTGGCTCTATTTGAATTATCTTAGCCAGTAAAACCTTATTTTGTTGCCTTTTTACCCCCTTTTGGTCAAAAAGGCATTCTCAATCCCTATATGCCAGGGTCAAGCTCATTCCTGGGATCCATGTCGAAAGTCTCCAGGAAGGGTCATTCATCTTGGACCCATCCCATGTCGGGGGCAGGGTAATGAATTTATTTGCAGAGTTGGGCTTAGAGAGATAAAGTTCACATTTGAGCAACAAAAGAGGTTCTCTGGAGGTGCTCCTAGGCATAATTACAGGTGGGCTTAGCCTCCTCTTTACAGTCCTAAGTTTCACCCAAGAAGCCTCAATATTGAGGGCTAGACTTATAAAATAGGCGGTTCCTAAGTTCACAAAGCAAATATTATATCCATGATAATCTATCCATATCTCACATTATCATCACTTAGTTGTACAATCATCATCACTCTCCATTTTAAACAATTCTCATGACCCAAAACATCACGTAGCTCATCAGCCCTTAATTATTTGTCTTAGTATTTGTGTAATACTAGTATGTTGTTCCTATTAATTATAGTCCCTAGTATGCAATGTGTAGGTTTTTCCCATGTACGCTTCTGTTGTCAACTCTCTATGCCAGTGTCATACCTTAGAGGTATATCATGCAAGCACCTATCTATGTTTGTGGTGCTGATCTGTGGGAAACATACCTTTAAACAACCCTCTTCATTCCTATTCAACTTCAATACAGCTCTGATACTTATAATCCCATTAACAAACAATCATCACCCCTATCCATTACCATACCTTTGAATTCACCATCAACATATCTGAACATATTAGATTATCATTCCCCCTCACTAGCTACTGTCTATCACTAGGTCCCCAATATTCTTATAAGACATTGATTTTACATCATTCAGATATTTCATAGAATTGGTAACATAAAATATCTCTCCTTTTGTGTCTGAGTTATTTCACTCAGAATTATATCTTCAAGTTTCACCCACATTGCCATATATTTCAAGACCTTTTTGCTTCTTACTGCTGCATAGTATTCCATCAAATGTATATACCATATTTTGTTTATCCACTCGTCTGTTGAAGGACACTTGGACTGTTTCTGTCTCTTGGCAATTGTGAATAATACTGCTATGAACGTCAGTGTACAAATGTCTGTTCATGTCACTGCTTTCAAATCTTCTGGATATATGCTGAGAAGTAGAATTTCTGGATCATAGGGTAATTCAATATCTAGTTTTCTCAGAAACTGCCAACCTGCCTTCCAGAGTGGCTGTACCATAATACAGTCCCACAAGCAATGAATAAGAATTCCAATTTCTCCACATCCTCTTCAGCATTTGTACTCTCCTGTTTGTTTGATGGCAGCCATTCTTATTGGCAGCCATATCTCATTGTGGTCTTGATTTGTAATTCCCTAATAGCTAGTGAAGATGAACATTTTTTCATGGGTTTTTTTTAGCCATTTGTATTTGCTCTTCAGAGAAATATCTTTTCATATCTTTTGCCCATTTGATAATTGGGCTTTTTGTACTATTGTTGTTGAGTTGTAAGACTTCTTTATATATGCAAGATATTAGTCTCGTATCAGATACATGGTGCCCAAATGTTTTCTCCCATTGCGTTGGCTGCCTCTTCATCTTTTTGATGAATTCCTTTGAGGCAAAGAACCTTTTGATTTTGAGGAGTTCCAGTTTATCTAATTTTTCTTTCATTGCTTGTGCTTTGTGTGCAAGGTCTAAGAAGTGACCTCCTAATACAAGTCCTTGAAGATATTTCCCCACAATAACGTCTAGGAGTTTTGTGGCACTGTCTCTTACATTGAGCTCTTTGATCCACTTTGAGTTAATTTTTGTATAGGGTGTGAGGTAGGGGTCCTCTTTCATTGTTCTTATTACGGCTATCCAGTTCTTTCAGCCCCATTTATTGAAGAGACCATTCTTTCCCAGTTCTGTGGATTTGGGGCCTTATCAAAAATCAGATGACCGTATATCTGGGGGTCTATTTCCAAACTCTCAATTTGATTCCATTGATCAATATGTCTGTCTTTATGCCAATACCATGCTATTTTGACCACTGTAGCTTTATAGTAGGCTTCAAAGCCTGGAAGTGTAAGTCCTCCCACTTCGTTCTTTTTTAGGATATTTTTGGCAATTCAAGTCCCCTTTCCTTTCTAAATAAATTTGATAACTATCTTTTCCAAGTCTGCAAAGAAGGTTGTTGGAATTTGGATAGGGATTGTATTGAATCTGTAGATCAATGGATAGAATTGACATCTTAACAATATTTAGTCTTCCTATCCATAAGCATGGAATATTTTTCCACCTATTTAGATCCTTTTTTATTTCTTTTAGTAAAATTTTGTAATTTTCTGTGTAGAGGTCTTTTATGTCCTTGGTTAAGTTTACTCCTAGGTACTTGACTTTTTTAGTCGCTACTGTGAATGGAATTTTATTTTGATTGCCTCTTTGGTTAGGTCATTACTAGTATATAGGAACATTTTATTGTGAATGGAATTTTTTTTTTTTATTGCCTCTTCAGTTAGGTCATTACTAGTGTTAGGAACATTACCAACTTATGTGCATTAATCTTATATCCTGCCACTCTGCTGAATTTGTTTATTAGCTCAAGCAGCTTGTGGTGGAATTCTCAGGATTTTTTCAAATATAAGATCATATCATCTGCAAATAATGACAGTTTTACTTCTTCCTTTCCAGTTTAGATGCCATTTATATCTTTCTCTTGGCAAATTGCTCAGGCTAGAACTTCTAGCACAATGTTGAATAATAGAGTTGACAGTGGGCATCCTTGTCTCATTCCTGATCTTAGGGGGAAGGCTTTCAGCCTCTTACCATTGACTATTATGCTGGCTGTGGGTTTTTCATATATACCCTTTATCCTATTGAGGAAGTTTCCTTCAATTCCTGCCTTTAAAGTGTTTTTGTTAAAAACAGAGGTTGACTTTTGTTGAATGCTTTTTCAGCATCTATTGAGACGATCATTTGATTTTTCTCTTTTGATTTGTTAATGTGCTGTATTACATTGATTGATTTTCTTGCATGCCAGGAATGAACCCCACTTGGCCGTGGTGTATAATCCTTCTAATGTGCCTTTGGATTCTATTTGCAAGTACTTTGTTTAGGATTTTTGCATTATATTCATTAATAGACTGGCCTATAGTTCTCCTTTTTTGTAGTGTCTGTATCTGGCTTTGGTGTCAGAGTGATATTAGCTTCAGAAAGTGAATTAGGTAGTTTTTTGAAAGAATATGAGCAGGAATGGAGTCAATTCTTTTTGGAAAGTTGGGTAAAATTCCCCTGTAAAGCTATCTGGCCCTGGGTGTGTATTTGTGGGTAGAGTTTTGATGACTGATTGGATCTCTTTGCTTGTGATTGGTTTGTTGAGGTCTTCTATTTCTTCTTGGGTCAGTCTAGGTTGTTCATGTGTTTCCAGGAAATTGCCCATTTCCTCTAAATTGTCTAACTTGTTGGCATACAGTTGCTCATAGTATCCTCTTATGATTTTTTTTTTAATTTCTTCAGGATCTGTAGTAATTATCCCCTTCTCTTTTCTGATTCTGTTTATTTGGGTCTTCTCTCTTATTGACTTTGTCAGTCTAGCTAAGGGTCTGTCAATCTTGTTGATCTTAAAGAACCAACTTTTGGTTTTATTTATTCTCTCTATTGTATTTTTGTTTTCCAGCTCATTTATTTCTGCTTTAATCTTTGTTATTTCTTTTTGTCTACTTGCTTTAGGGTTAGTTGCTGATCATTCTCTAGCCTCTTCAATTGTTCAGTTAAGTCTTTAATTTTAGCTCTCTCTTGCTTTTTGATATATGCATTTAGAGCTATAAATTTCCCTCTCAGTACTGCCTTCAGTGCATCCCACAAGTTTTTGTATGTTGAGTTCTCATTTTCATTCATCTCTAGATATTTACCAATTTTTCTTGCAATTTCTTCTTTGACCCACTAGTTGTTTAGGAGTGTGTTGTTTGATCTCCAGAGATTTGTGAAAGATCTGGTTCTTTGTTGGTCGCGTTTTGATAGCTGCATTCCACTGTGGTCAGAGAATGCGCTTTGAGTAATTTCAACCTTTTAAAATTTATTAAGAGTTTTTTTGTGCCTCAGCATATGATCTATCCTGGAAAATGTTCCATGGGTACTAGAAAAGAATGTGTATCCTGGTACTTTGGGATGTAATGATCTATATATGTCTATTAAGTCTAATTCATTTATCATATTGTTTAGAGTCTCAGTTTCCTTATTGGTTCTCTGTCTAGTTGTTCTATCTATAGAAGAGAGTGGTATATTGAAGTCTCCCACTATTATTGTAGACATGTCTATTGCTCCCTTCAGTTTAGCCAATGTTTGTCTCATATGTTTTGGAGCTTCTTGATTGGGTGCATAAACATTTATAATTGCTATTTCTTCTTGATGAATTATCTCTTTCATTAATACATAGTGTCCTTCTTTATCTCTTATGGCATCTTTGCATTTAAGGTCTGTTTTGTCCAATGTTAGTATAGCTACCCCAGCTTTCTTTTGATTGCAGTTTGCATGGAATATTTTTTTCCATCCTTTCACTTTCAGTCTGTTTGTGTCACAGGGTATAAGATGAGTCTCTTATAAATAGCATATCACTGGGTCATATTTTTTAATCCATACTACCAGCCTGTATCTTTTAATTGGAGAGTTTAATCCAATCACATTCAAAGTTATTACTGTGAAGGGAGTTCTTGAACCAGTCATCTTATTGTTTGGTTTTTAGTTGTTGGATCTATTTTCCGCCCCCTCTTTCTTTTTTTCCCTTTAAATTACCCTTACTAATAACTCTTCAGTTCTGTGCTCTTCTCCAGACCTTTCTCTCCATTCTTTTTTTCTCAGCTGGTAGAGCACCCTTTAGTATATCTTGCAGGGCACATCTCTCATTAACAAATTCTCTCAGCATTTGTTTGCCTGTGAAAATTTTAAACTCTCCCTCAATTTTGAGGGAGAGCTTTGCTGGATAAAGAACTCTTGACTGGCAATTTTTCTCTTTCAGAATCTTAAATATGTCATACCACTGCCTTCTTGCCTCCATGGTGCCCACTGAGTAGTCACTACTTAATATTATCTTATTTTCCTTGTATGTGGTGAATTGCTTCTCTCTTGCTGCTTTCAGAAGTCTCTTCTTCTCTTCAGCTTTTGACAATCTAATCAGTATATGTCTCAGAGTAGATTTATTTGTATTTATTCTTTTTGGAGTTCATTGGGCATCTTTAATTTGCATATTTATGTCATTTGGAAGGGTTGGGGAGTTTTCCCCAATAATTTCTTCGAATACTCTTCCTAGCCCTTTATTCTTCTCTTTCCCTTCTGGAACACCAGTGATTCTTATATTTGTGCACTTCATGTTGTCCATCATTTCCCTGCAATCCGTTTCAAATTTTTCGATTTTTTTTCACTATTTGTTCTTTTGTGCTTTCACTTTCTATCACCCTATCTTAGAGGTCATTAATTCATTCCTCTCCTTCTTCAAATCTGGTGATATGTGTCTCAAGAATATTTTTAATTTGATCAACACTATCTTTTATTTCCATAAGATCCACCATTTTTGTACTTACTCTTGGAAATTCTTCTTTATGCTTTTTTAGGGTCTTCATGTCCTTTACCTGAGCCACAATATTGATATTTGTGTGTACTTCTTTGATTAATTGCCCCAAATTTTGTGTCTCTTCCAGCTTTTTAATTTGTTTGGCTTGTCCATATCTTCTATATCCTTCAAGTGCTTTGTAATTTTCTGCTGTCTTTGGGGCATTTGCTTATCTTGATAGGGTTATTTTGGGAAGTGCTGAATTAATTGAGCCTTTATACATAATTTGGTTTGCTGGAGTGCAGTTTCCCTAAACTACCAGTAGGTGGCACTCTTAAGTTGGTCTTCTCAGAATTTCTGCTGAGAAGAAATTCTACAGGTGGCGCTTTTGAGGCACAGCAAGCTGGAGTGCAGTTTCCCTAAACTACAAGCAGGTGGCACTCTTAAGTTGGTCTCAGAATTTCTGCTGTGTGCTGGGCAGAGTCCAGCCCAGGTTGGGAACCAATCAGTACACCAGATCTCCATGTGCTCTGGGGAATCCTGGTCCTGGGGCTGCAACATGGGCCCAGAGGAGGTAGGCACGGAGGCTGATCAAGTGTACACTGCAGGTGGGACATGGGCCCTGCCTGCCAGTTCTCTGCCTGCCCTTTGCCCGCGAGTCTCTGGGGTGTGGGAGACAGGACTAGAGCAGAGAGAAATTTCAGAGAGAAATTTATAGCAATAAGTGAATATACTATAAAAGAGGAAAAGTCTCAAATAAAATATCTAAGCTCTTACCTCAAAAACCTAGAAGAAAAGCAAAATAAACCCTAAGAAAGAAGAAGGAAGGAAATAATAAAAACAAGAGCAGAAATTAAGTTGAAAACAAAACAAAAAAGCAAACAAAAAAAAAAAAACAATAAGGAAAATAAAGAAAACAAGAGCTGCTTTTTTTGAAAATGTTAACAAAATTGATGAAACTCTAACAAGACTGACAACAAATAAAAAAGAGAAGACGCAAAAAAAAAAAAAGAGAGAGAAGATGCAATTTGCCAATGTTATGAATTTGCACAGACCCTGCAGACATCAATAGATAATAATGGAAAACTGCACAACTTTACATACATAAATTTGTCAACTCAAATGAAATGGATTAATTCCTCAAAAAACATAAACAACCACAATCAGTCAATATGAAATAAATTATTTGAATAGTCTCATAGCTTCAAAGGAAACTGAAATTTTTAATTAAAATTCCCAAAAAAGAAATCTGTTTCACTGAATTCTACCAAATGTTTAAAGCAGAAATAAGAAAATTATTACCCATTTTCTTCTGGAAAACAGAACATGAGGAATATTTCCCAATTCACTTCATGAAGCTCGTATAACTCTGATACAAAACCCAGGCAAATACAGTAAAAAAAGGTAGAAGAAAAGAAGGAAACTCTAGACTAATATCATGCATTGATATAGAAGCAAAATTCATACAATAATAACAAATAGAATTCAAGAATATGTTAAGAGAGTATAAATTATGAGCAAGTAGTGTTTAATCCATGGACACAAGGCTGGTTCAATATTGAAAAATAAATAAATGTAATCCAACATATTTACAGGCTACAAAAGAAAAATCATATGATCATATTAATGATCATTAAAAATGGTACATGACTTCCAGGAAGACGGCAGAGTAAGTGAGGTGGAATGGGTTTCTCCTATGTCAGAGTAACTAGAAAGTGACTGGAGGACACCAGGGACCACGGTTCTGGGGTGTGACCTGACATAGAGTGTCCCCCACTGTATGTGAAGGGGACACCCAACAAAAATGGAGGAGACATGGCAGCTGGAGGGACGCGGTGAGTGTGCTCCCTGTCCGAACTGCCCCACCCCACCCCGCGCCAGGCTCGCAGCAGAAAAACCGCTGCTGGGCAAGGGAGTGAGAAGCAACTCTCCACTCCTGTCCACCTACCTTGACAGTTTGCTGGGGGGTGATCCTCCACAGCCAGACAGTGGGGCCTCCCGTGAGGGAACCTGGTGCGCAGCGATTGCTCTCCCCCCATGGAAGTCCAGGGGGGATGCAACAGTGAGAAGTGGGGAGGGGAGAGGTGCCATACTGGCAATCGGGAGCCCTCCCACACCCCAGAGACTCATAGGTACAGGGCAGGCAGAGAACCCATGTCCCACCTGCAGGGTGCCCTTGATCAGCCTCCGTGCCTACCTGCTCTGAGCCCACGTTGCAGCCCCAGGACCAGGATTCCCCAGAGCACACAGAGATCTGGTGCACTGATTGGTTCCCCACCTGGTTTGGACTCTGACCACCACCAGCAGAAGTTTGGAGATTTTGATATGTTGCATTTTCATTTTCATTCATTGCAATGTTTTTTTTTAATTTCACTTGAATCTTCCTTTTGGGGGAATATATTATTTAGAAGTGTATGGTTTTGTATCTAGTAATTTTCCTCTTATCTTTTTGTTATTGACTTCTAGTCTGATTCCATTGTAGTTGATCAACACACTCTGCATGAACTCAATTCTTTTAAATTAGTTGGTGTTTGTTTTACTGTTCAGGATATGGTTTATCTTGCTACATATTCCTTGGGAAATTGAAAAGAATGTGTGCTTGGCTGTTGTTGAGTGGAGTATTTAGTAAATCTCAATTAGATCTGTTGACTATTGGTGTTATTGGGATCTTCGATATCCTTGTTAATATTCTTGCCGACTGTTCTATCAATTGCTGAGATAAAGGTGTTGAAATTTTCAGCTATAATTATGTATTTATATAAAACTGAAGAGTTCCTTAAAATTCTTCTTCACACAATTTGCAACTTTGTTGCTTGCTGCATAACTTTTAGGATTGTTATGTCTTCTTGGAGGATTGATCCTTTTATCATTATACTGCATTCCTCTCCCTCTCTGTCTCTCATAATTTTCTTTACTCTGAAGTCTACTTATCTGATATTAATATTGCCATTCCTGCATTTTAAATTACTATTTGTATGATATATCTTTATCCATCCTTTTACTTTCAATCAACCTATATCATTATATTTCAAGTGAATGTTCTGTAAACAGGATAAAATTGGGTCAAGTTTTTAATCCACTCTGCCAATCTCTAACTTTTAATTTCTGTATTTAGGCCATTTACAATAAATATAATTAATAATACATTGGGACTTAAGACTGTCATTTTATTTTTTGTTTTCTGTTTGTTCTGTTTTTCATTTCTCTGTTTTATTTTCCTGCCTTCCTGTGGTTTACTTGAAAACATTTTATAATACCATTTTTATTTATCTACAGTGTCTTTGAATGTATCACTTTGCATAGCGTTGTTAGCAGTCAATCTAGATATTACTTTATATAAATGTTATTGTCTATTGGTGTCATTTTACCAGTTTGAATGAAGTGTAGAAGCCTTACCTTCGCTTACTTTCCTTTACCTGTCCACTTACAATAATCCTAAATAATTTTCTATGTACATTTAGAACTACACCAACAGTTTGTGCTTCAATTATCAAACATAATTTAGAAAACTCAGTAGAAGAAAGTCTATTACATTTGCCCATATTTTTGCTTACCATGTTCGTTTTTCCCTCCTAATGTTTCAAGGTTCCTTCTCTTTTCATTTTCTTCCTCTAATCATTCTTTTAATTGTATGTCTTATCTTAAATTAAATGGTTAATTTAAACCATTCTAAACTTCCTTTAGCCATTATTTTAGGGTAGATCCTTTGATATCAAATTCTCTCCGTGTTCCTTCATCTGTGAATGTGTTCATTTCCACTTCATTCCTAGAGGATTTCTGGATATAAGATTCTGGGTTGACAGTTCTTTTCTTTCAGCATCTGAATAATATTATGCATTTGCTTTTGGCATCCATGGTTTCTGATGAGAAATATGCTATTATTCAAACTGTTCTCCCCTCATAGGGTAAAGATTTTTTCTTTGTCTTTAGTTTTCAGAAATCTGACTATGATGTGTCTTGTTATGGGTTTCTTTGAGTTTGTATAGGGTTTGTCCAACTTTTTGAATCTGAAATTTCTGTCTTTTTGCCAAATTTGGGGAGCTTTCAGCCACTATTTCTTCAACTATTTTTTCAACCTTTATTCTTTCTTCTCCCTTTCCAGGACTTCAATGACATGAATGTTAGATTTTTGTTATAGTCCCACAAGTCACTAAGGCTCTATTTTTTTTCAGCCTATTTTATCTCTATTGCTCAGATTTGGTAATTTCTATTTTCTATCTTCAGTTCACTGATTCTTTTCTGTGTCCCCTTTGTTCTGCTGTTGATCCCATCCACTGAATTTTTAATTTTGATACTTACAGTTTTTCTTCTATAATTTCCTTTTAGTTCTTAAGCTTCTTTTTCTTTGTTGAGTTTTTTTCTGATTTATTTGCTCATACTTTCTATTTTTGTGTCAAGCATGTCTGAAATTGTTCATTGAAGCATTTTATAGTGACTGCTTTAAAATCTTTTTCATATAATTCAACTTCTGTCATCTCAGTTTTGGAGTATTGTCAACTATTGATTGTCTTCATTCAGTTTCAGTTTCTTCTGGTTCTTGTTTATGATGAGTGATTTCCTATTGAAATTTAGACATTTTAATTATTATCCTATGAGTCTTTTGCTCTTATTTAAATCTTCCATTTCTACCTGACTTCCATGCTATCACTCTAATAGGGAATGGAGGACATTTGCTGCCTTGTTACTGCTAGGTGAGGGAATAATCCAGATTCCCCACTCAGCTTCCATTAGCACCCAAGGTGAGGAGGGCTCCTCATTACTTGTGGATGGGGATGGAGTTCAAGCTCCCCCAATAGACTTCTATTAATACTCTCACAGTTGAGAGGAGTAGGAATGCCATGTTACTGCTCCCTACATGACACCACGGTAGTGTTAGCTTAATCACAAGTGGGTGGTAGTGAAAGTCCTCATCTCAGTAGGCCTCCTCTGACACCACACTAGTGGGGAGTGGGAGGGGACCTCATTAGTGCTGGGTCACAGTAGAAGTTCAAGCTCCTCATGTGGTCTCCACTGACACCATGGAAAAGCACCTTGGTACTACCTGTCAGGGATGGAAATTCAGTTCCCTGCTCAGCTTGCTCTGACATCACCCTGGCAAGGGTTGAGAGGGAAGATTGGGGAACCTGGCATGATGGTGGCAGTGTTCTTTTCTACATTGTTTAAAGGAAGTAGAGGGTTTACTGTTTAAACATTTTCTGTCTTGCTCAGTTTCCCCTTTCCTGGTACTTTGCTTCAGTGAAAAGGCTCTCATTTGGGTTATTTTTTCTTGTACCCATTGGCATTTTCTGGTTGCTGGCTCCTTCAGCTCCAAATTTGGGATATATGAGGAAAAATAAAATCTTGGGAACTGACCACCATGTCGTTCCTTGGATCTTGAGTTTCCTAATTGGTCTGCCCCTTCTCTGCACTGTTCAGAGTCTATACATGGATAGATGTATATATAGATGTAAACAGAGATGTAGATGTATAAAATGTCAGGGTTTTTAGTTGTACTTGAGAGGAACAGGGAAAAGTATATAAATTCTAAATTCTCAGAAGCTGGACCAGCATACATTTTTTAAAGTGTCATTTTCTTCCCTGTGTATCTTTTCTCGTTATCTACCTAATCAGCCATGTCACCTCCTTCCATTTTTCAATAAGCTGACTGCTTCCGAAAAGGGTGTTATCTTTAAAGACTAGCATGCTTAAAGCCATTCACACTCCCCACTCCTCTTTCCTTTTTTTCTCTCTCTGACATTTTAAATTTGAGCTTGTTAGTATCTATAGGACAAATTACTAAAAAGAATTTCATTTAATTCTCTTTTCTTTAGAAGTCATTCATCTTCCAGGTTTCCTATTACAGTGAGATTGTAAGCGAGGTAAAATTTCCATCAATTTTGTGTATCTCTGCCTATTTTGTATTAATTTGGCTATAAAGTATGTTCCTTGTTCACTTTCTTTTCACACAGGAGTTACATAATGTAATAGTAACTTAAAACATGTTCCATGGCTCTGGCATCCCCATGTCTGGTGGGGAAGGAAAATCTTAATCCTGATTTTGTATTGGGAAGTAATATTCCTATGCATTATTTCATGGTAGTGGGCCTATATAATCTATCTGACATATTTCCCTAGGCTTATGCCCCCCGATAATTCAACTTCTCCCACAATGAATGAAGGTTGGAGTCATTGGAATAGCACACATTTGTGAACCACATTTTTGGATCATACTTAAAGATGTCTATTATTATTTGGATTTTGCTTTTTCTAACCATTAGCCATATTTTTCTAGTCCAGATTACTATTAACTTCCAGTCAGTAGCTGCCAATCTGCAGGCCAAATGTTAATACCATTTGTTATTGATAAGAAATCAGTATTATTGCATATCTGATGTCAATTATTATGTGGAAAATTACATTGTTGCAATAGTAACCTCCAAGTATACTACCCAGCAAGCTATTCCAGAAGTCATGAAACAAAATGGCTCACAGATCAAATTAAGATGCTTGAAGCACAAGCCTTACTAAATCAATTAAAACACATAACAAAAAACAGCAGGGGAGAGACAGGTTAAAATGTTTCAGATGAGCTATAAGACAGGTAGAAGGGTCTCATTACCTGAGTTATGCAACATTCATATATCTTTTCTCACCCTCTTTGCTCTATCAGAGTTCTCTGCTGATTGTGTGATTATGAAAACCAGAGCTGAGGTCAGTCCAAAGGGACTCAGCAGACAGAAGAGACCCTAGGTCAATGACATATACTTGCTCTAATCAGAGAGATGCAGGGGCAAATATGCTTGACCACAGCTGTTGCTCATCAATTAACCTGATAAACAACTCTGGATCCTATTTTATGTTTCTTAAATATGGAATCAGGATGGATGTCACTAATGGGTGAAGCAACTAATACCTCAAAATATCAAGTGCCAATTTCGTCCTTCTATCCCTTCCTGACCATGTTCAATGCTCATAGGCTCTACTTACTTTGTCTATGTCAATCATAACATGTTTCATAAACTATACTTGCTTCTATGCTTTGTTTTATATATCCTCTTTAGTGCATAGATCATTCCCTACTTAATTTCATATCCTTTGTTTCTCTTATTTTCAATAGCAGAATTGAATATTTTTAAATGACAGAGTAAACACAAGTTACAGCAAGCAACCAATAATAAGGATGAAACATCTCTGTATATATACTAACTGGTAGAGTCTACAAGATATACTTAGTGACTAAATTATACAAGGTGAAGAGAAGTGTGTATATTATGCTATCATTCTTACAAGAAAAATTGCTTATATATTTTTGTATACATTAATATATTATATTTATACTATTCGGTAATATTTCTCTGGAATAATAAAGAAGAAATTGGTAATGGTAATTTTCTCTGAGGAAGATAATTAGGGTGACGTAAATCCTTAGAACTTTTAAAATTTTTAACACATATATATATATATTGCCTATTGAAAAAATTGATTTTTTTTTAAATATACCTATAAAGATACAAAATCATTTTTTCTTTTTCTATGTACAGGTATCAAAATGGCAGAGCAACTGGACCTACCAGAAAATACAGATAACTGGACAAAAGAAGACATAAATAATTGGTTAGGAAGTCATAAGATTGACCAAAAGCACAGGGAAATCTTGACGGCCCAAGATGTGGAAGGAGCAATCTTGAAATTATTAACCAAAAAAGACCTTGTTGATATGGGCATAACACATGGGCCAGCTATCCAAATAGTACAACTACTCAAAGAATTTTGGAAAATGTCCTCTGAAGATCCTATTCAGACATCTAGGAAGAAAAAAGACAGTAAAAATGTTTCTAAAAAAAAAACTTTGATGGAAGATGAAAATGGAGATACTTCAAAGCAAAAACAAAAGGACAAAGAGAAATCAGATATTGCTACTGCCTCTACAATGAGCAAAGTTGAAAAAGATTCTAAATCACTAAGCAATAAGTTCATGGAAGATGAGACTGATGATACAAAGGAAAATCAGCCATCCACAGAACCAACATGTAGACCATACCCTTTTAATGAATTCGATGTTCCATATTGTTATAAATTGCATTCTATTCTACAGCCTGAAACAGGACCACTCAATCTCATTGCTCCAATACATGGATTCAAAGAGAAAAGAAATACAGAAGGAACCACAGAAAAGAATCTTGAGATGAAATTTAGCAATGAGGTCTTCCGATTTGCTTCAGCTTGCATGAATTCACGTACCAATGGCACCATTCATTTTGGAGTCCTGGATAAACCCCATGGCAAAATTGTAGGGACAAAACTCAATACAGCAGCACTCATTTCCCACTTCAATCTGATGACTGAAAAGTATTTTGAAGAACATCAGGTCCTACAAGCAAAGAAGTGCATTCAACAACCAAGGTTTGTGGAAGTTTTACTGCCAAATAGTACTCCATCTGACAGATTCGTTGTCGAAGTAGATGTCATTCTAAAACACTCTGTATGTAGAGATGATTATTTTCAGATTAAAATGCAAAAGTGTTCTAACAATACAACATGGGAACAAAGTCCAAATTCTCAGTCTTTGTGCGAGATGGGGCCAGGACTATGAACATTGTGAAAAATAAAACAGATTTCAAAGCATTTAAATTAGATCTGAAAACAATGGCAGAGTCTAGAAAAGAGGCAGAAGAAAAATGGGGAGTAAAAACAAATAAAAAGGAGAATGAGGGAACAAAGCTGGTTGAACTCCTCACAGGAAACACCGACTCACTAGAGAATTCATACTACAACTGGTACATTCTTGTAACAAATAAATGCCATCCAAACCAAATAAAACACTTAGATTTCCTAAAGGAAATTAAATTGTTTGCTGTGTTGGAGTTTGATCCTGAATCTGCGAGCAAGGGGGTACTCAAAACTTACAAAGAAAGCAGAGTAGCTAATCTTCACTTTCCAAGTGTATATGAAGAAGAGAAAACCACAAGTGAGAAGACTTCTCTTCTGAATCTTTACCAGCAACCCAGCTGGATCTTCTGCAATGGTAGGTCAGACCTTGACAGTGAAACATCAAGATTTAAATCCTTAGATCCAAGTTCCTGGCAAAGAGAAAGGGCTTCTGAAGTCAGAAAACTGATTTCATTTCTTACACATGAAGACATACTAGAAAGAGGGAAGTTTTGGTGTTATTTCTGTTACTCTCATCTGTGGATGACCCAAGAGACCCTCTCATTGAGACTGTCTGTGCTTTCTACCAAGATCTCAAAGGAATGGAAAATATACTTTGCGTTTGTGTAAATTCTCAGATGTGTCAGAGATGGAAAGATCTACTTGAAGTAAGATTAACAAAACAGCAAGATGAATTAACAAATCAATGTATTTCTGCCTTAAGTCTTGAAGAGATAAATGGCACTATTCTTAAACTAAAATCTGTAACTCGGTCTTTAAAGAGATTTTTGCCATCTACTGGTTCTTCTGCTGTTCTTCTGAAAAAGGAAGAAACCATGACTGCCCTAGAAATTCTCTGTGAAAACAAATGTGAGGGTACACTCTTAGAGAAGGATAAAAATAAATTACTTAAATTCGTGGCATCAAAAGAGGCAAACTTCTATCGAGGTGGTAAGGTATCATGGTGGAACTTCTACTTTTCTTCTGCAAACTATTCGACATCTTTTATCAAAAGGGATAAATATGAAAAACTTGAAAGAATGATTCAAAACTGGGCAGATTCTTCTAAACCAATATGTGCCAAAATTATTCATCTGTTTCATCATCCAGGCTGTGGGGGAACTACCTTGGCTATGCACATTCTCTGGGAACTAAGGAAGAAATTCAGATGTGCTGTGCTGAAAAACAAAACAGTGGATTTTGCTGAAATTGGAGAACAGGTGACCAATTTAATCACCTATGGGAACAATCAATCATCAGGAATACTTACCTGTACTGCTCCTTGTAGACGATTTTGAAGAACAAGACAATGTCCATCTTCTGAAGACCTCTATTGAAAAAGCTGTAGAAAAAAAGCATATTCGATATGAGAAACCTCTAGTGATCATCCTAAATTGCATGAGATCACAGAATCCTGAAAAAAGTGCAAAGGACACAGACAGTATTGCCCTAATACACCAACTCTCTCTCCAAGAACAGAGAGCTTTTGAGCGTAAGTTGGAAGAAATTAAAGAAAAGTGTGAAAACTTCAAAGATTTTTATTCCTTCATGATCATGAAAACCAATTTTAACAAAAAGTACATAGAAAATGTGGTCAGGAATATCCTGAAGTAGAATATTTCCACCAAGGAAGCGAAGCTCTTTTCTTTTCTAGCCCTTCTTAATTCATATGTGCCCGATACCACTATTTCCTTATCACACTGTGAAAACTTCTTGGGGATTGCAAACAAAAGGGCTAACTGGGGAAAAGAAAGCTTTGAAGGTAGGATGGGCACCTACTCTACAATTCTGATAAAAACAGAGGGGGGGAATGTAGGAAATACAGTGGGATACGCATTATTCACCCTTTGATTGCAATTCAATCATTGGAAGAATTGAAGACAAGCTACCACTTGAAAAAAAGTCAAATTATGCTGGATATGCTAAAAGAAAATTTGTTCTATGATCCTAGTATAGCAAGAGGCAAATTTTCCCAAGATATGCAAACACTGTTGCTTACAAGACAACGCAATGAACACGAAGGTGAGACAGGAAATTGGTTTTCCCCATTCACTGAAGCATTACATGAAGAAGAAGGGAATGCAGCAGTTAACAATGTGTTGCTTGAAGGCAGCAGTAGATTCAACTCAAATGCATTCATTTGCCAAGCCTTGGCAAGACACTTCTACATTAAGGAGAAGGACTTTAACAATGCTCTGCATTGGGCAAATCAAGCAAAAAAGATAGAACCTAACAATTCTTATATCTCAGATACACTGGGTCAAGTCTACAAAAGTAAAATAAGATGGTGGGTAGAGTATAATGGAAAAACCAGTAACATTTCAGTTGATGATCTAACTGATCTTTTGGATTTGGCAGTACATGCCTCAAATGCACTCAAAGAATCTCAACAGCAAAGTGAAAATAGGCTGCATGAAGTATGGGAAAGCCTGTGTCAGAAGTCAAAAAGGAGGTATGAGATATGCAATACAGCTGGTTATCAAGGGGAGATAGAAGTTGACCTCTACACAATCCAGAGTCTCCAGCTTATTCCTTTTTTTGACAACAAAAATGAACTGTCTAAAAGAAACATGGTCAATTTTCTATCAGGAAGTAGTGCTATTCTTGGGGATCCAGACGATGAATTTAAATTAGTCCTCAAAAATTTTATTCCTTATCTAACTAATTTGCAACACTCTTTGAAAAAGTCTTTTGATTTTTTTCATGATTATTTTGTCCTTCTAAAACCCAGGAACAACAATAGGCTAAATGAAGAGGCCAAAATTCAGAGAAAAGTGGATGTATGTTTTAAGAAATATGAAGATATATTTGGTCTTGTAGAGGAATCACAAAACAAAGATCTCAGATCAAAGCTCACTTTGCCACTTCAAGTAGAGAGGTGTTGGAGGAGCCTAGAAGCTTTAAAAGCAGACAAGTTTTCTGGGCTCTTGGAATATCTTATCAAAAGTCCAAAAGTTGCTATAACAACCATGGAAGATATAGTGAACAAATATACTTTTCTCTTTGAACAATGCACTGAGAGAATCCAGCCAAAGGAAAAGCAAAATTTCATTCTGGCCAACATCATTCTCTACTGTATTAAATCTACCTCCAAATTATTGAAACCAAGTAAAACACTGAAAGATCAACTTAGGAAAGTCCTGCAACCTATAGGACTGACTTACTGCTTTTCAGAACCCTATTTCCTAGCTTCTCTTTTATTCTGGCCAGAAAACCAACAACTAGATGAAGATTCCAAACAAATGGAAAAATATGCTCACTCACTGGAAAATTCTTTCAGGGGGCAATATAAACATATGTATCTCTCCAAGCAACCAATTGCGTATTTCTTTCTTGGAAAAGGTAAAGATATGAACAGGCTTATTCACAGAGGAAAAATTAATCAGTGCTTACCAAAGATACCTGACATTAATTCCCTCTGGCAGACTGGAGAGGTATGGAAAGAGAGAAGTTCAAGAACTTTTACTTCGTTTAAAAGGCCGAGCTGAAAATAATCGCTTATACATAGAATATGGACTCCGTGAAAAAATCACAATACCCATCACACCTGCTTTCTTTGGTCAACTTAGAAGTGGCAAAAGTATAGAAAAAGTGTCTTTTTACCTGGGATTTTCCACTGGAGGTCCACTTGCTTATGATATTGAGATTATTTAAAAGCCTCATCTTCTCCCTCCAGAAATGTGATCTCAGTACCATCTTGGACATTTTTTTAGATCCAAGAAATATACATTAAATTGGCAAATTTCTAGAGACAGTCCCTATCCATACAATAGTTTAAGCCCTGCACATACAATAGTTTAAGCTCGTTATGAGTTCTACAGAGACTACGTTAATGGATGAAGGAGTGAGATTTGTGGAAAATAGCAAAGCTCTCCCTTAGTTTGGGTCAGCTAAAAGAATTTATTAGGCAATCAGGGAAATTTGAACTCAGACTGGTATCTGATTATATTAAGGTGTTATTCTTGATTTTTTAGGTGAGATAATGATATTATGTTTTAAAGAGTTCTTATCTTTTAGAGATACACACTAAAGTATTTGTGAATAAATAATATGATCTAGGTCTGCTGCAAGGTAATCCAGGGCTGGGGTATGGGGGTGGTAAAAGGAGAGAAGAGAAGCACTATAGCTGCAACCAGATTGAATACGAGTTAATAGTAATTGTTGAGACTGGGTGATGGCTACATGAAGGTTTGTTATACTATTCTCTGACTGCTTTTGACTTTGCTTTTGAACATTTTCTGTAATAAAATGTTTGCAAAACAAAAACAAACCAAAAAAGCAAATTATTTTTATCTTCACAATCCCATTAGAATTTTTTTCTTTGAGGGAAGTTTTTCCCTTGCTCTTGCCTGAAATTTCAACTCCATATCTCATCATCTCACTTTTGTTGGAAGGAAGGAAGGAAGGAAGAAGGAAGGGAGGGAGGGTGGCAGGGAGGGAAGAAAGGAAGGAAGGAAAGAAGCAAGGAAGGAAGGAAAAAGGAAAGAAGGAAGGAAGGAGGGAAGGAAGGAAATCCTCTAGTCAAACACAGTCTCAATTTAGAATTAGAATGTCCAGTCACATTGTTCTCTGGGTCCAGTTCCCATTCAGCCCAAGTTTTCTAGCAGTTCACTCTACACACAACTGTCTATGTTTGGGTTCTCTTGCCCTTCCACGTGACTACCTGAACGAAAATAAACCAAGTTAGGGAAGTGCTCTCTCGTCCATGACTTACCTTGGGACCGTAGGAAACACTCATGGATGTTTGCTTTAACATTGGTAGGGAGTGCAGCTAATTTGCAGTCTATGGAACGACATGCCACTAAAATAGGGGGACACAGGTTAAGCTATCTGAGAAAGTGAACCCCTTGAAGACCTCTTTAGTCTCAAGATGAGTTCCGGTGGGAGTTGGTGAGAAATTTCTGCAAAAGAACCTCCTCATAAACTCTCTCTTCCACAATGCCAGCAGTGAGCAAAATGTAGCCTGTAGGCCAAACCTAGCCTACTGCCTGTCATTATAGAGTTTTATTGGAACTCTGCCACACTCATTTAAGTATTGTCTGTAGCTTCTTTTTGCTACAAAAAAAAAAAAAAAAAAAAAAAAAAAAGAGTTGAGTAGTTGCAACAGAAACCATATGGCCTGCAAAGCATAAATCTGGCCCTTTACAGAAAAAGTTTTCTGATCCCTGTTCTATGCTGTCAACCTCTTTATGTCTTTATTGCAGGTCAGTTGTCTAACTGGTTCTTGGACACCTACTTTGAAAAACTGTTATAGGTATATCACCTCATTTTGGTACCTGATAGCTATCATTTTAGAGCCAAAGTTAAAACTTAACATCCTTTTACATACAAACTCCCTTTTCACATTATAATAATTCAGACCCACTATTCCAAGGACTAACAGAATAGTAAACTTGTGAGTTTTTTCTTTGGCAAATATAAAAGTCTGTATTACGCTGGATATTTGACAAGCACATTGATCTATCATGATTCTCTTTACATTTTGGCTTTATATTTTCATTAGGTCCATGGAATTTGGACTTAAAAAATAGAAATCTGAAGTAAGATTTTAGTATTAATATGGAAATGACAGAAGGATTTACTCTTCAATAGGCCAGCAGTTCCCAATTGAGTCATAACGGAAACCCCCAAGAAGTCTTTCCAACTAGTATAAACTATCCCCCAATTCAGAGATACCCAAAGATGAGAGGGCATTAGAAGATTTATTAACTGTCCCCTTGAAAACCACTGACTAGGTATAATACAACATATTTTCCCAACTCAGTATTCAAAATGAAAAGGTTTATCAATACTCCCAAAACAGACGATGGCCCAAACAAATGAGTTTTGGAAACTGTAGTATACTCAGTGCTGGTTTTGGCTGTTCATGATGTGGATTAGCAAAAAAACAAACAAACAAAACTCCCAGAAAGTAACACTAAAGGGAAGACCATTTATTAAAAAGACTAACTTACTTCTCTAAAAGCAATTATTTCATTCCCTCACTTATTTTTTAAATTCAGTTTTTTTGAGCTATATTCACATATCATACAATCATCCGTGGTATACAATCAACTATTCACAGCACCATCATATAGTTGTGCATTCATCGCCCGAATCTATTTTTTTTAACATTTTTCTTATACCAAAAAAAGTAAAAATAAGAATAAAAAATAAAAGTAAAAAAGAAAATCCAAATCATCTCCCTTACCCTATTTTTCATTTAGTTTTGTGTCCTCATTTTTCTACTCATCCACCCATACACTGGATAAAGGGAGTGTGATCCATAAGGCTTTCACAATCACATAGTCACCCCTTGTAAGCTACATTGCTATACAATCATCTTCAAGAGTCAAGGCTACTGGGTTGCAGGTTGATAGTTTCAGGTATTTACTTCTAGCTTTTCCAATACCTTAAAACCTAAAAAGGGTTATCTATATAGTGCATAAGAGTGCCCATCAGAGTGCCCTCTTGACTTCATTTGGAATCTCTCAGGCGCTGAAACTTTGTTTCATTTCGCATCCCCCTTTTGGTCAAGAAGATGTTCTCAATCCCACGATGTCGGGTACAGATTCATCCTTGGTAGTCATATCCTGCATTTGCCAGGGAGATTTACACCCCTGGGAGTCAGGTCCCACGTAGGGGGGAAGGCAGTGAGTTCACCTGCTGAGTTGGGTTAGCTAGAGAGAGAGAGGGCCCCATCTGAGCAACAAAGAGGTACTCAGGGGGAGACTCTTAGGCACAATTATAAGCAGGTTTAGCATCTCCTTTGCAGTAACAAGTTCCGTAAAGGCCAGCCAAGATAGAGGGCTCAGTATATCAAACTGCCACCCTCATTTATTTTTATGTCCCTTGGTCCTCCAAAGTTCTCCCTGCAGTGCAACATGGAATGTGCTAGAAAATAGTTCATATGCACTCAAATATTTGAAGTTCTTCACCTTCCTTATTGTCAAAAAGTCCATCTTCAATTAAAATAAGTGGACTACTATTATCTGTTCTTTTTGTATTCTTAAAACTTAAACGTATGTGTGCACCATCATCATAATACTGTGGTCCAGTTTCAAATTCTGTAGCAGTCCTTATAGCCTCAGAGTGCTACATCAACACTGAAAACTTTCCAAGTAAGTCAAAAAGTACATTTCTTTTTATTAGTGGAAGGAGGAAATTGTTCTGATTGAAACACCCTTTAATGAAATGCTATCATCATCTCTTTCTAATTGCAGTAAAAATATATTTAAGTCCATATTTTAGCAATTCTATTAAGATGATGTTCTACAAGTAAAAGTCCTGGCTGGAAACAGATGGCACATCTGAAATTGGTAATTTGAGAGAATTTAATAAAGGAACAATATACCAAAGTTTAGGTAGGCTGTAAGGAAACCTCACAGATTAATGCAGTAACCTAGACTTGCTTGTAATGTCAGGGAGCCCCTACTGTTCCTAAGCTTGAGAAGAAAAGGGAAAGGCCTGTTAACAGAACATTACAGAGAAAGGGGTGGGGAGTGGGGGTGGGGGGAGGCTGTATGAAGTGGAGTGCCTAAAAGGAGCTCTTTCCTCCCTCAAATCTCCTACCTGTCCTCCCAATTGGTCCAAATCCAACCAGAAGCCAGAGGGCAAGGGAATCCACTAATATAGTTCATACAAATCAGCAGGGTACAAAAGAAAGGAGAGGGACTCTAGAGGAGCAAACAAGATATCCAGTACGATAGCCATGAGACTCTAATTCCTAAAATATTTCCAACACTAAGTTTTGAATTTAAATGTCATTGACACATGACCTTAAAAAAAGGAAAAGATAACACCTTAACCCAGTCCTGGTCTTCACCAATTTACCTAATCCTTTTCTTGCTTTCCAATAATGAGATTGAAGGGCCTTCAAAATAGAATTACTTAATAGTACATGTTTGGGACTTGATTTAATTATTTGTTTTAAACTATAATTCCCAATACTTACCTGTTTCCAATACTTAAACTTTTATATATGTTTCAGAAGAGCTTTAAGCTTTACTGAGGAGTTTTACTTTTCAACCATCCTTTGCACTAAACAGCAGGTTTACAAACGAATAATGTATGTTAACTCACAGAGGTGGGACAGTGAAGAGAGAAGTTCTAGCTCTTATATCTCAACTGCTTTTGTTTGCATTAATGCTTTTGGTTAATTTTTGTATTTTTTGGTTTATGTTTATAGGTTATGTTCCTCATTCCCTTGGGGATGCTATAACAGGCTAAAACTATATCTTCCTTCCCTTTTCACCAGAAAAATAGAAAACCTCTGTTAGTCTAGGTCCTCCAAGAAGCAGATGCCAAGAAAGGATAAAGTGTGCAAATATTTTATTAGGGGGAAGCCTATGATAGGGAAACTGGTAAGGCTAAGAGAGTCATCAAACTGTGAGGCAGGTCTGGCCCCAAGTGATGGAGAGAAGAAAGTAGAGTTGGGTAGAAGCATCCTTGACTACTGTTCAATCTAAGGAAAGTACAGCAAATCCATCAGACAGTCCTTGAACCAAGTCAGCCACCAGAGGAGTCCATGCCTCTCAGAAATGGGCTTCCCTTATGAACCCTGTTGTGATTAGTGATTGGCTGGGAGAAGCCTGTGAGAAGTGTGGCCTTGGTGCAAATATCCAGCAGCTAGGACTCTTAGTCAATTAAGCTGGAGTAGAGAGCTGAGAAATTTGTTCCTATGGCCATGATAAACACCAAACACAAAGAAAACAAAATTAAGACCATTCAAGTTTAAGGTCAAGATTGATCACATTTACTAAAGTAAGAAAATCTGATTTCTGAACATCTATGCCAATAGATGTATTGTTTCTATAAATGTCACTGGAGAAAGCTCTAAATGAGTGAGGGTTTAAAATAAATTATCATTGGGGAGGAGCTAAGATGGTGGCATAGAGAGGTGTGGAATTTAGTTAGTCTCCAGAAACAACTAATAAACAGCCAGGAACAACTAGTAAATAATCTGGAACAACTGCTGGGGAACAACCATGACTGTCCATACATCGTACACCAACCTGGATTGGGTGGAAAGGCTGAGATCACAGCATAAAATCTGTAAATAAAAACAGCAGAAATGTGCCAGGAGCCCCCTCCCCCCACAGCAGTCTGAGCTGCAGGACCTTGCTGTGGGAGAAACCAGCATTCCCAGAGCCAGCGAATATAGCTCAGCTCTGCTCCAACTGGGGTTTTAATTAACAAATATAGACTGCTGAATACAAGCTACAAACATAAACAAGCAGCAAAGTATCCTGAGGTTGCTCCCAGTGGAGAGGAGGTAGGGCTGATGGAGAGGAAAAAAAATAATTAAAAAAAGAAAAAAAATGCAGAGACTTTTAGAGACTGACCTTAAAGAGCCAGAAAACACCTGTGCCCCGGAAGGGGGAGACCAGAAGACCAGGTGCTCTATCTGACCAACAGGCAAAATTGGGGGGCCATGGACTGGCTCTGAAGGGGGGCTTTCTTTCTTTTTTTCTCTCTCTCAACTTGAGGGGCTCAGTGGAGCCTCAGCCATTTTCAGTTCACAGTGCTCTGACCCAGAAGGGGCGGAGATGACAGAGTCAAAGAGATAAAGAAACTATTGAAATGCAGAAGATGGCTCCCTAGGGGGTGTATCTTCCCTAAGAGGAAGAAGGTGGGACCTAGCTCAAGGGCCTTCCCTCCCCTCAGAACTCAGACCCCCAGGCCTGGGGAAAAAACAGTCAAAACAGAAACAACCTAAGTTAAGAATTAAAGGGGTCATACCTCTTTACACCAGTCAGGAGCGACAGGCTGACAGGCTCCACCTGCTGGGCAGGCTAGGAAAAGCATAGTGGCTAGAGACCTCACAGGAAAGCCTGTCAATTTCTAAGACACACCCTCAGGGAGACTTGAAACTCAATATAATCCCATTCTGAGACCTGAACCCCTTCTGGTCTGGGAAAATCTGATTAGAGTAACTGGGGAAGCCAGATGCCTAAACAACAGAAGACTACAAACTACTCTGGGAAGGGCAGAGATTTGGCTCAGTCAAAGGAACAAACTTACCCCTAAATCAAGACAAAGTTGAAATATTGTTTTACTTTAATGAAACAGTCAATTAAAGATTTTCTAAGAAATATGCTAAATCAAATCAAAAACCAAATCAACGAGTTCAGGGAAGATATGGCAAAAGAGATAAAGGATATAAAGAAAACACTGGGCAAATATAAGGTAGAAATTGAAAGTCTGCAAAATCTAGTGGCAGAATCTTTGGAAATGAAAGGCACAACACAAGAGATGAAAAACACAATAGAGACATACAACAGCAGAGTTCAAGAGGCAGAAGGAAACACTCAGGAACTGGAGAACAAGATACCTGAAATTCTACACACAAAAGAACAGATAGGGAAAAGAATGGAAAAATATGAGTAACTCTCAGGGAATTGAAAGACAACATGAAGAGCATGAATGTATGTGTCATGAGTGTCCCAGAGGAGAAGAGAAGGGAAAAGGGGCAGAAGTAATAAAAAAGGAAATAATCAATGGAAATTTCCCATCTCTTATGAAAGACATAAAATTACAGATCCAAGAAGCACAGCATACCCAAAACAGAATAGATCTGAATAGACTTATGCCAAGACACTTAATAATCAGATTATCAAACATCAAAGACAAAGAGAGAATCCTGAAAGAAGCAAGAGAAAAGCAATCTATCACACGCAAAGGAATATTGATATGTCTATGTGCAGATTTCTCAGCAGAAACCATGGAGACAAGAAGGGGGTGGTGTGATATATTTAAGATACTGAAAGAGAAAAACTGCCAACCAAGAGTCCTTCATCTGGCAAAACTGTCCTTCAAATATGAGGGAGAGCTTAAAATATTCTCTGACAAACAGACAATGAGAGAGTTTGTGAACAAGATACCTGCTCTACAGGAAATACTAAATGGAACCTACAGACAGATAGGAAAATAGGAGTGAGAGGTTTGGAACACAATTTTGGGTGATGGTAGCACAACAATGAAAGTACACTGAACAAAGATGACTGTGAGTATGGTTGATATAGGAAGGTTAGGAGCATGTGGGACACCCAGAAGGAAAGAGGAAACATAAAGACTGAGACTGTATAACACAGTGAAACCTAGAGTGCTCAATGATTGTGGTAAAATGTACAAATAAGTTTTTACATGAGGGAGAACAAATGAATGTCAACCTTGCAAGGTGTTAACAATGGGGTGGTGTGCCGGTTTGAATGTATTGTGTCCCCCAAATGCCATTATCTTTGTGGTCTTGTGGGACAGACGTTTTGGTGCTGGTTAGATTTGCTTGGAATGTGCCCCACCCAGCTGTGGGTGGTAACTTCGGTGGGATACTCCTATGGAGGTGTGACCCCACCCATTCAGGGTGGGCCTTGATCAGTGGAGCAATATAAAACATGCTGACTCAAAGAGACTGAATGGAGTGCAGCTGTGAGTGACATTTTGAAGAAGAGCAAGCTTGCTAGAGAAGAATGTCCTGGGAGAAAGCCATTTTGAAACCAGAACTTTGGAGCAGATGCCAACCACGTGCTTTCCCAGCTAACAGAAGTTTTCCGGACGCCATTGGCCATCCTCCAGTGAAGGTACCCGATTACTGATGTGTTACCTTGGACACTTTATGGCCTTAAGACTGTAACTGTGTAGCTAAATAAACCCCCTTTTTATAAAAGCCACTCCATCTCTGGTGTTTTGCATTCTGCAGCATTAGCAAACTAGGACAGGTGGTATCGGGGAAAAAACACAATCAATGCAAACTAGAGACTATAGTTAACAGAAACATTGTACTATGCTTCCTTCAATGTAACAAAGGCAATATACCAAAGCTAAATGCATATAAGAGGGAGGCATAAGGGAGGGGTATGGGACTCCTGGCATTGGTGATGTTGTCTGACTCTTTATTCTACTTTAGTTTAATTCTATCTTTCCTTTTGTTGCTTCCTAGCTGTAATTTTTTTTCTTGTTTTTTTTCTCTTTCTTTTTTCTTTTTCTTTTGTCTACCTTCTTTGACTCTTTCTCCTCCTTTGTGGAAGAAATGTAGATGTCCTCATATAGATAGTGGTGATGGTGGTGAATGCATAAATACATGACTATACAGTAAACCATTGTTTACTAAGGATGGAATGTATGGTGGGTGAACAAAACTGTCTTAAAAAACAAAAACAAAAACAAAAAATGGGATGATGAGGAAACCTTAAGGGCACTATATTGAGTGAAATAAGTCAGACACAAAAGGACAAATATTGCATGGTCTCAATGATATGAACTAATTATAATATGTAAACTCATAGACATGAAATATAAGTCACCAGGATATAGAATAAGGCTAAAGAATGGGGAGCAGTTGCATATTATGAACAGAATGTTTAACTAGGTTGAACTTGAGTGTTTGGAAATGGACAGAGGTGACAGTAGCATGTTACTGTAAGAATAACTAACAGTGCTGAATGGTGTGTGAATGTGGTGGAAAGGGGAAGTTTAGAGTCACATACGTCACCAGAAGGAAAGCTGGAGGTTAAAAGATGGGAATGTATAAAACAGTGAATCTTGTAGTGAACAATGTCCATGATTAACTGTACAAATATTAGAAATCTCTTTCATGAACTAGACCAAATGTATGACACTATAACTAGAAGTTAATAATAGAGGCGTATATAGGGGAAAAATAAACTTATTGCAAATTATGTACTACAGTTAGTAGTACTTTAACATTCTTTCATCAACAGTAACAAACATACTAAACCAATACCATGAGTCAATAATGGAGGAGGTGGGGTTAGGGGTACGGGAGGATTTGAGTTTTCTTTATTGTTTTTATTTCTTTTCTGGAATAATGGATGCACAGCTGTATGATGATACCATGGGCAATTGACTGTGCACATTAGATGATTATATGGTATGTGAACAATCTCAATAAAATTGAATTTAAAAAATTGATCATTAATTCACAATTATGATGCAAAAAAAGTAATATAGCTAGTTTACTGAAAAAGAAAGTTGATCTGCACATAGTTCAGATTCACTAGCCCATGCTAATGACTAGAAATAGAGAGACATAGATCATGTGAAAAAAGAAAATTAGACGTTCACAGAAATTGGCTGTTTACCTCATTCTTGTGGTATGTTCCATATAGCATTATATTCTGCAATCTGATGTAGACCAACGGAATTTCATTGGTTTTATGAACAAATCCAAAAACAGGATCAGCAGTAGAAAAACAATAAGAAGAAATATAGTAATAATGTTCTTTTAATTTTCTTTAAATACTCAGTGGTTCAAGTTATCTTCAGCATTAGCAATATACCCTATTGCAGTTCACAGCCTCCAGAAATTAGGCTCAGAGATGAGTCTAATTTTACTGAGGTGGCAGATCCCTGAATCTTTATAGAGTTTATTTTCCATACTGTGGGCCATTTGTTTCTTACCAAGCCTTCCCGTATGCTAGCCACTTATTGCCCATCTGAGCGAGTAACATGATGTCATCAATATAGGGGATTAAAATAATGTTCTGCAGAATATCCAGATATCTTCAGGTCATATCATGACACAGGGCCCAAGAGTCAAGAAAGTGCTGGTGCAAAACAGTGAATATATACTGTTATACATTTCTGATCCTTTTTACTGATAGGAGCTAGAATATAATACATTGGTCTAATCAATGGTCTCATACCACGTACCTAAGGTCACTTAAATCTGATCTAGCAAAGACACCACATTTGGCAAGGGAGCTGAAATTATTTGGTTGACGTTTTCATAATTTATTGACTAGAGAAAAGGTCTGACCAATTTCAAACTTAAGCATAATAGAGTCTCACAATCTCTAACTATAATGCAACAAAGTTTAAAGTGGATAAAAAAATAACTAAATAAAAACATCCTTATATATTTAGAAATTTAAAAGCAAAAAAAAAACCCTTGGGTAAAGAGAAAACAATAAAGGAATTTTCAAAGTGCTTATAACTGAATGAAATATTAAAGTATTGCATTCTAAAATTTGTGAGATGTGACCAAGTATAGCATGGAGGGAAATGAATAGCTTTCATTGCTTATTCTAGATAACAAAAAAGGATGACTAAGTGTTAACTTTAGTAGATAGAAAAAATAGAATAAAATCAAAGAAAATAAAAGATATAATGATAAAATAAGAAATTAGTGTTATAGAAAGCAATAAAATAGTAGAAGAGCTCAATAAAACATAAAACTATGGTTATTTGAGAAGATTAATCAAATAGACAGTCGGGTCATTTTAGTCATTCGAGAGACTTCAAATTTTGCCCCAGAATGGACTGCTTATTATGAACAGCCACTCAAAAACCCTGATGATCTATTTCTTTGTCAACATGGATTGATCAAAAAATAACATAAAGATACAAATAAATAACATTCTGAATGAAAAAAACACATAAGAGATATAGTTTAAAAGACAGACTTCTTGAAGTAGAACTTGAAGTAGACTTCTACTTTAAGGAAGATAGAGTAGATATACTTTTCCCTACTTCCACTAAGCAAGACTAAAACCCCTGGACATTATATATATCACAAACAAAAGATGACTATGAAAGGTAGAGAGAAGAAGGTAAACTGACTAGGGACGTAGAGACTGAAGAAATGGCAACTACAAAGTGATATCAGCAGAAAGCTAGTTAGTTGAGAGCCGAATTCCCACCCCCATTCTATAGTAGTCAACATGGATGTCTCCTTGATCATTTACATATAACAATCTTCAGCTGGGTCAATCTTTTTCTAATTACTTTTATCTTCTTCTAGGAACCCTTCCCAGCCTACACAGAAATCAGCCTTCAGCAGTTACCATCTGGTATTATTTAGTGGCTTCCAATTGGTGAGTCATGGAATCACAGCAATTTGGAGTTGGATGGGGCTCCAAGGTCAACTTACTCAATTTCCCTTTCCTGTGAGAAGCCCTGCACTAATTTCCCTTACAAGTGGTCACTCAGCTGCCTGAATGTTTTCAGGTAACAGGCAAGATCCTATTTTACGAGGTACTCAACTCCACCTGTGAAGAGACTTTTTCCTTATATTAAGACAAAACATATGTCCCTGTGCATGATACCAACTGGTGATACCTGTTCCATCTAGAAAAAAGAATACATCTCCTCCCTCCTTACAGGTCAGTCCTTTAAATATTAGCCAACAGTAATCATGTCTTAGTCCTCTCCAGACAAATCATCCATCATCACCAGATCTAAAACAGTTCCACTGAGGACATCTGATAGTTTCCAGACCTTTCATCATGCTTTTAGCCCTTCCCTGGCTGTGCTCCAGTTTTGCTGAAAATTAATGCTCAGTAGAGAACACAACATAAGAGATATGTCTGAGCAGGTTACACCCATTGGCTACCTCGCTAAAGACATTAAAATTTGGGTACTGCCACCAAGACTATACCTACCTTCTTTTTTAGTAATCACTACCCACCATCATCCTGACTGATAGTGAATCAACCATAACACGCCTATCTTTGTCACAAATACAGGACAAGAGACTCAGCCAGGTGTTCCTTATCTTATATTTGCATCCCAATTCATTGCCTTAAATTTCACAAGGTGGATACGCTCTTCTCGGTATAAAGATGAGGAAAACTGCACTCACAGAGATTAAGTTTTTTGCAAGGGTTACACAGCTAGTAAGTGGCTTAGCAGAAATTTGACTCCAGATCAAAGCCAGTGCATTTTTATATATTTACATAATAAGTGTAAAATATATGTAAAATATAAGTGATCTCCTGGGTGTCCCTTGATACTCCCTGTTTTAGTTAGGTTTCTCTAGGGAAACAGAATCAACAAGAGATATCTATAAATATAAGATTTCATAAAAGTGTCTCACGCAGCTGTGGGTATGCACGAGTCCAAATTCCATAGGGCAGACAGCAAACTGGCAACTCCAATGAAGAAGTCTGATGAACTCCTCAGGAAATGCTTCACTGGTTAGCCAAAGAAGAAGTGAAGGTCCTCTATCTGTCTCACTTAAAAGTCTTCAACTGATTGGATTCAATCCAGCTGATTAAATTCTCTCATTGTGGAAGACACTCCCTTTGTTGACGTAATCAGTCACAGCTGCAGCCAATTGACTGATGATTTAATAATAAACCAGACTTCTGGTTTAATGACCAGCCATAAATGTCTTTGCAGTAAAGGTAGGCCAGTGCTTGCTTGACCTGGCCAAGTTGACATGTGAACCTAATCATCACACTACCCCTTGCCAATTTTTGCTGTAAATGTACAGCAGCCACAGCCTGAGAACGGTGTGGTTACCAGGATTTCAGAAACCTCAAAGATTAAGTCTGAATCATCTGCAGGTGAGTCATCAAGGCCAGCAGAGGTGCTGACTGAGGATGAGAAAATCTCAAATGGAGAGTAGAGAGAGGAGATTATGAGTATCAGTTGCACCATTAAGAAGAGCTGCACTGCCAGGGCTATAATTTGTCCCACTTGCCTTCCTCTCATTGGTTTCTAAAAGAGCTCTATCAAAATCCTAGGAGATCTGCTCCTAGATCTTATATGAACAAACAGATTCCAGTAGCTTAAGGTGTGGACTATAGTGAATGTTATGATGCCTTGCCCAAATTCCTCTTCAGTATAAAAGGACTTATTCCCACTTATTCCCAGTTGGGAGTACTGCCAGAAGGTAATCCTCACTTTTCAGCTGCCATCTTTGGGAATTGCCTCTGGTGAAGAGAGCCTGGAGTATAAAGGCCAGGGCCCCCAACCTGTACTCAGAACAACTCTGAAGAATCTTCTTGCCTTTAGCTCTCTCTGCATAGAGATCTTCGATGGGACTGAATTACAGCCCAACTTTTCCCACTGCCCAATCCTGTTTCCTTCCCTTTCCTTCCACAGGCATTAATCCCAATCACTCTCCCTAATAAACTCCCATCTATCAGAGTCTCAGAGTCTGCTTCCTAGAGAACCCAACCTGCAACACAGACCAATGCAACATATGAACCCAGAACTGAACCTCACATATTTGGATTCTTCACTTTAGACAAAGACAGCATAGCAGAAGAGATTTTTCCAGTAAATTGTGAAGGGTAAATTGGTTATCCATATGGGAAGACTAAAATTGAACCCCAAATCATTCCATAGACAAAAATCATTTCCAAAGTGACCTAAAGACCTAAATGAAAAAGGTGAAAACACAAATATTTTAAAAGAATTTTCATGATTCTGGGGTACAGGAGGATTCTTTAATTAAGAAACAAAAAGCACTAATTTAAGGAAAATATTATTTAAGATACATTTTAAATTAGTAACACCTATTCATCAAAAGATATCATATAAGAATAAAACTGCAAGCTACAGACAAAATATCTGTAATATACAATCAACAATAGTCTGGGATCCAGATTATATAAAGAATGTCTATGACTAAAATAAATATACATTTTAATTCTAGTACTAATATTGCCTGGAACAATGAGTAAAAGGAACACAAGTCAATTTAAAAATTTGACATAAACTATAACCAATTTGGCTAAGATATGAAAAGATAATCAACCTTATTAACTGATAAGGAAACACTAACTACAGCCACAATGAAGTACAATTATTTAGATTGGCAAAAATTTTAAAGGCTAATGGTACTTAGTGTAGATACAGAGAGCACCAGGAAGACATTCTTTGAGGATGATGGTGTAAATTGAATGGTAATACTGAAAACAGAATGGTAATACTGGGCAAATTTGAAGATATATACACCCTGTAAACCAGCAATTCTAGTTCCAGGTATATACCCCAGCATCAACCTTGACACTATTGATATTTTGGGTGTGATAATTATTTGTTGTGGGGGCTGTTCCTGTGCATTGTAGGATATTTAGCAGCATCCCTGGACTCTACCTACTAGTTGCCAGTAGCACTGGCCAGTCATGTTAACCAAAACTGTTTCCAAACATTGATAAATATCTAACTCTTTCGGGGATGGGGGGAGGACAATCCCTGGTTGAGAACCAGTGCCTTAAAGAACTGTGTGCTCAGATGAGCCAGGATACATGTACCAGAAATTTATAGCAACAATGTTGCTAATTGCCCACATCAGGAAACAAATCCAAATGCTTATTAACAACAAAATCAAGTATTATATTGTGGAAGAGCTACAGTAACAATATATGCTCTTACTAACATTATGTAGGGTGAAAAAAAATCCTGTGGTTTTACACAAAAGAATGCATATCATGATTACCTATATGTAAAGTTTTGTTTTGTTTTGTTTTGTTTTTTTAAAAGGCAAAACAAAACTATGTTCTGGAAATCCATACAGATAGAAAAAAACAGTAATAAAAAGCAAGGTAATGTCTGCCATAGAAGTCAAGTCCTTCTCCCATGAGGGTGAGTGAAGTCTGGGAAAGGATCTCTGAGTTTTCTTAGTGTTGAAAGGTTCTATTCTTGACTTGAGTAGTGGTTACATGGTTATTATCCTTATAATGATTTTTTAAAACCTGTGCATGCAAGTCTAAAATATACTTATGATATATTTTGAAACTTTAAAAGAAATGTTGAAATACACACATTGTCCTGACTCATCTCTCCAAATAGCATCTCCATATCTCTCCTTCCCTTTACAAATCTTTACTGAAAAACTTCTTCAAAAAGCTATTAAAACTCACTGTCTCTGGCTCCTCTCCTTTCATTCTCTTTGAACTCATTCTAATCTGGCTATCAACACCACCATTCCGTTAAAAATACTGCTGAAAAATCACTTCTCAGCAGTATTTGATACAAGCAATCATTTCTCCTCCTTAAAACACTTTCTCCACTTGCCTTGGAACAGAGTAATGCTATTTATGACTAAAAAATAATGGAGTGAGTGAATAAATATTCCTTGATATAGTGAAAGCATATTTACCAGATTATATTATGAATTATCCATACTAATCACATAATTATATAATAACAATTATATAATGTTATATAAGATGACCCCAATTATCACCTTATAAAATGTTTAACAGTTTCTTTTCCCCATTAACAAAAAAATTCTGGTCCAAAGTATTTACAGCAAATACATTATTTTTATTAAATAAATAGGAAAATTTTCCTTTTGAAGTCTATTGAGATTATTGAATTTACTTCTAATTTTTACATAATTCTTAATTATTTCCAGAAACTAAACACCAGAGCTCAATACACACACACACACACACACACACACACACACACACACACAAACACACTCTCTCTTACTAAAAGACAATCCCATGTCTTTGAAATGTAGCTTGTAATTTTTGCTACATATTACATGGTATTATTTCAAATTAAGTAATGAGAAACATGTTAATGTGTTATTTTGTTTTTATTATAAAATGAATACCTTATAGTGGAGCTATATCACTTTAATCTCACCTTGACTTCTTTTATTAATTTATTTTATAAAATAAATTCTGTAATTTATTTCTCATTTTTATAATATACCTTGAAATATGTATTAATATATTTAGATAAATTTTAAAATGAAGCACACTTTTTCTGACAGAAAGTTTAATTTGGCTGAGAGGTTTGACAACGAGCACTGCTTTGCAAATTAAGTTTCAGGTTGCCATTTTCTATGAAATGAGTTAGTTAAATTTATAGTTCGAAGATTTTGATTAAAAATGTTTAAAATAGTATAGCATTTTATGAAAAATTACCTTATTAGCAAAGTTTCATTGAATTAACAATATATTTATTTTCCAAAACCTAATATTAGGCTAAACAAGGTGTCTCTAAGTAAAAGAACAGGTATAATAAATAGTTTTTCCTTTTAACTGGTGAAGTCTTTCTGGTATATCTCCCAGAAAATAAGAAAGTAGATGACTATAACTCCTGAATTACAAAATATTTTACAAGCCAGGTTGTTTCCAATTCTTTGCATTCACAACAAAATTGAAAGTGTACCTAATTAAGCTACTGACAGATCATTAAAATAAATTTTATGATAGATCATTACATGATTGTTTGCAGTATAAATCATCAGGAGTTCAAATAATTGGCATTGTTTTAACAAAACTATTTCCAGTCCCATCTACTTATTTATGTGAACAAGATTTCTCAGCAGCTTTAGCTATAACAATAAAAAGCATAAACAGAATTGATGTTGAACTCATCTTTTTTCTGGCAGTAACTAATATTCTTCATAAATATACAACCCAATTGAAAAAGCAGTTCAAATATATTTCAATGTGTTTCTAATAAAATTTTAATATCTATGGCTAATAGCTATTTACCAAAATTATTATTATGTTGTCTTGATGAATTCTGTACTACTAATAGTGCTAATAACTTAATCTAGAAACTGTAAATGTTTACAGTCTTTTGGTCACAGGGAAAAAAATGGTTTTTAATTTTGATAGATTAGGAAAATACTTTCAAACATTAAAAAAATTATTGTATTAGGATAATATTCTGTGGATTAAAATGGTAATGTGAGTTGAAGGAGAGAAAGGAATAATGTAAAATTTCAATCTATTAAAATAGATCTTGCTCATGTTTCTTTATATTGATGGTGATGGCTATGTACCTAATTTAATAATAAGAATCCATTTGGGTACATTTGAATAGTTGTACTTTAAAATACAAATATTTGCAATAGCCCCAAAATCACATCATTTGCCACTATTCAGATTTAAAATAAAGAGTTTTAGATGTCACTTTTAAAATGTGAAAGGAATTACATAATTTTTGAAGATTATTTTAGAAGGTATAGAAACAAAAAGGTTACTTCAGAAAAATTCTCACATGTACACATGAAGAAATGTAAAATAACTATCATTATAACATTGTCTTAAATAATGGAAACTTGAGGAAAAACTAAATATCCATCAACAGGAGAATGGTAGAAAAAAATGTATGTATATATATAATGGAATGCTATAAGGATTAAAATGGATGAACCTGAATACACAACTCAATAGAATAAATATCAAAAACAAATGTTGATATAAAAGATATATTATTTATATAAAAGTTTTAACCAGCAAAGCAACATTTAAAGTTATTTAAATATATTGTTTAACTAGAAAATAAAGAATAAAATTTTAAAATATACATAGAATTAATAGAAATTATGATAGAAGTTAACAATGGAGAAGGAAAGAGGGAGAAATGAGATTGTGGAAAATACACAGGGGCTTCAATTTAACCTGTAATGATTTTCTTATTTTAAAAAAATCAGAAGCAGTTACAACTGAATGTTAGGTTTATGAAAACTTGTTAAAGCTGGGAGTTAGGCAAAAGGTAGGCATATACTTACCTGTATATTTGAACATTTCATAATAAAAATAGCTAAAAGTAAAAGATAAAATTTAAAAGAAAACCAGTGATACAATGTATCACAAGCTAGCAGAAAGAAGAATTTTTTTAAAAATATCAATCCAACAGATCATAGGAAAAAAGAAAAGTAAAATACAAAGAAAAAATCGGTAAATTAAAAAAAAACACAAAGTAAGATGGTGGTAGTAAATTCAAATATGCCAATAACCACAATATCTGTAAAGAGATTGAATTCACCTATTAAAGACAAAGTTCCTCAGATTATTTTTATTCCAGCCATGTATTGTTTACAAGGAACACACTTTAAACAAAATGATACAAATGACACAGAACAGTAAAAGATAAAGAGATTTTGTAAGGAAAGCTAGTGTAGCAATATTAATATCAGGTAAGAAAGAATGTAAAGATTAATAATAGGGATAAGAGAGAAATTACATAATTAAAAAGGAGCCATTCACTAAGAAGATTCAATAACAATAAACCTGTGTGCTTTTACCAATGTACATGTATAAAACAAAAAATTGACAAAAGTACAATACGTTGACAAAACCATCAGGACACATAAAACTTAACCAAATTAATATAGGGACTTAAAAGATATACAGAGAACTCTGCAAAGAAATAGAGAATATACATTCTTTAAAATGCCCATAGAATAATGACAATTATCTAGCACAGATTATCTTTCAAAAGAAAGCTCAACAAATCTCAAATTATTAATTACCATACAGATCACATTTCGTTACCAAAACCAAATTCAATTAGGAAACAATAAACGAAAGGTTTACTTTTTAAAGTATTAACATACGTTTGAAAACTTTTTTCTTTTTTTTCTTTCTTTTTTTTGTTTCTTTCTTTCTTTCTCTCTCTCTCTTTTTTTTTTTTTTTTTTTTTTAATTTAAGTGATCCTAAAATAAGGAGAACGGACTTTCAGATACTTCTCAGTCTGCGAGGATTATATCTAAATTTAAGGTCCAGCTGGGTAACAGAAACATGTAGACTCCACTAGAGGCCAGTGTTACTTCATTTTCATTTGTCAGGGCGGCGGGGTCAAATGACGCCAAAAACCAACTCCAACGAATTAGATTTCGGTCTCAGTTCCATGCTTTTTAGGTTTCTGATCAAAATATCTAATATAGAGGAAGTGCTAATGCTTACAGTGAATAATTATACTGTTATACAAATGTAAATTTTTATCACTCAATAATTTTAAAAATCGCTTTCCGTGTATTTTCTACGAATTAATTTTAGCTTGCTAAAGCAGTTTCGTGTGATATTATAGGCCTTTTCAGAGACAAAAGACAGAAAGCTAGCATTTCTTACTGCCTTTGAGAAAAAGAAAATCACTTTAAATTTTCTCTAATTCATATACATGCATAAAATGTTTCCTTTAGAAATACTGCCGTGTACATAATATTAAATGGGAGAAGTCATCTAACTGCCTACTCTTAAAATTTGACAAATGGGGAGCTATTCTATTTTTAAAGACCCCAGGGAAGGAAATCATCAGTCAGGAAGTTCTTCTTCCCATCTAATCTAAATCCCTCCCAGTGAAGTTTAATCCCGTTTCCTGTCCTGAGAGACATGAAGGACATTTGCTGCTCACCATTCCTATCATGAGAATAACCCTTCTCCTCCTGGAAATAGGTGTAGATAAGGTTTTCTGGGACCACAAAATGGGCCTCAACGAGGGGGGTAGCCGTGAGCAACTCAGGTAAGTTAACAACAGCCAGAAAGCTATCCTAGCTTCAAAAGAAACTCTAACAAAAGCCTGCTGAAAAGTACAGGGACCTGGCCTTGAAGTAAAGAGATAAGGGTTCTTATCTCCATTCTGCTATTAGCATTCTGGGTGACTTTAGGCAGTGGGATTGAGGATAATGATTGAGCACCTTCTGTGAGCAAGGTTCTTTAATTATTTCTTTATAATCCTCACAACAGGCCTGCAAGGTAGGAGAAATTACTGTTATTATCATCATTGCTATTATTATTTGAACCATTTTACAAATGGGGAAACTGAGGCTCAAGAAGGTTAACTGGGCAAAAGCACACAGCTGGTTAAAAAAAAAAAAGAACAGAGCTGGGCTTCTAGTTCTGTGTGCCTCCAAGGCTGAGCCCTTTCAGTACACCATTGAACTTCAAATTCTTCCAGCTTTAAAATGATGGGATCTCAAAAACAAACTTAAATTAGGAAGGGGGTTCTCCCTACCTAAATCACTGCTCCTGCCTTCCATTAACATGGTTAATTGAAAGTTAACATTATGTGAGTTAACATATGATGATCAGTTATTCTATTTTTACACTAGGGTCAGAGGTACTTGGATTAAATATAAGGAAGTAGTACCCGACAATAAAGATTATTACATACTACGGCACATCAAAATGTTACCCAGGGAAGCGATGGAATCTACCACTGTATCTTTAAAAATGAGAAATACTCACAACTATCTGGGTAGTCAGACCTGTGACCCTTCTTGAGGTCAGGGCATGCACTAGAAGGGTCATTTTCCTAAATCCTGACCAGTCCTGCACACTGCTGATTGGGTTGTCCTTGGCTTCAGCCATACGGATACCTTTCTTCCTTCCTTTGCTTTGCTTTCCTTTTCCTTTCTTTTTCTCCTTCTTCCTTTCTTTTTTTAAATTACAAAATGATCACATATTTGTTGAGAAGACAAACCAAACCAACAGGCATATAGAAAGTAAAACATGTTAAAAGCTCTCACTTCCTCTCTCTCTACTCTTTCTCTCCAGGTGGTAGCCACTAAAAGTAGTTTAATGTGTATCCTGAGGGCTTTTCTATCCTTTTACAAAGAAAAAGAAAGAAGTAGAGAGAAAGGAGGAGAGAAGGGAGGGAGTTATTGCCACAAAACTGGGAAATAGTACATACTATTCTGTAGCTTGTGTCTTACACACACACACACACACACACACACACACACACAAACTTCTCACAGACATCTAGTATTTATACTTTCTTTTAACAGTTGCACGGTGTGTGTGTGTGTGTGTGTGTGTGTGTGTGTGTGTGTATAAAACATAGATGTGCCATAGTTTGTAACTATTCCCCTATCTATAGGCATTTAGACTGAAACAACATCCAGTTTTTTCCTATTCCAAGTCATGCTACAGTGAAATCCTTGCCTATATATATCTTTTAGCACGTAATGTGAATATTTCTATGGGACAGTTTTCTACAAGGGGAATTGCTGGGTCAGAGGGTACAGGCAATTAGAGTTTTGATAGGCGCTGCCAAATTACCCTTCAAAAAGTCTCTAGCTACACTTCTACCAGTGATTAGCTTAGCTTTTTTCCACCCTTTATGTAAATTTAAAAAAAACACAACAACATTATTTCTATAAAATAGGCAAACCAGAGTAGTGAATGGGAAGTATATGAAGGTTTTAGAATCATCATCAAGATTCTTTCTACTCCCTTCTATCAGTATATCCTGAAATTGTTGGTTTTTCTCATGGGGAAAAAGTGGCAGGTATGAGGTTTGTTTCTTGGCTTGTATTTTAATGGAGATAAAATTTTATATGGTGAAGCTCACAGATCTTTAGTATACAGTTCAATTAGGTTTGTTAAATGTAATACAGAACATGCCTATCACCTCAGAACATTTCCTTATAGCCCCTTCCAAATCTCCATGAATAGTCCCATAAACATCTTTTTGTGGACATATTTTCATTTCTCTTGGGTAAGCAACTGGGAGAAGAATTGCTGGATGACAGGATAAAAAGTTCTCCAATGGGGTTATACCATTTCATATTCCCACCAAAACTGTATGGAATTTGTTAGTGCTCCATAGTCTTGCCAACCTTTGGTTTGAAATGATAAATATTATGGTTTTAATTTGCATTTCCCTCACAATTACTGATTTTTGAGCATTTATTCCAGTACCTATCTTTTGTGACATAGCTTTAAGTATTTTACCCATTTTTAAATTCTTAGTTTTTTATTGTTGATTTGTTGGAGTTCTTTGTATATTCTAGATAGAAATCCTTTGTCAGATATGTGTATTGCCAATTTTTTTCTCACAGTCCTTGGCCTATCTTTTTATTTTAGTAATGGGTTCTGGGTTCTTTAGATGAGCAGTTTTTAGTTTTGATGTCCAATTTATAAATTTTCCTTTAAATTTAGTGTTCCTGTCTCCTCTTTAAGAAATCTTTATCAACTCCAAGCTTGCAAAGTATTTGCCTATGCTTTGTTCTAGAAGCTTTCTAGTTTTCTCTTTTATGTTCAGGTCCATAATCCATCCCAATTAATTTCTGTGTATGATGTGAGGTCGGGCTGAGGTTTGTATTTTTCTATATGCTTATACAAATGTTCCAGTTCTATTTGTTGGCCTAAAGACATAATGCTCACTTATTATCTTTTATTACCTTTTAGTGTATACAGGATCTATAGCATTATTCTCCATTTCATTCTTGGTATTGGTATTCTGTGCTTCTCTTTCTGTCATGATCAGTCTTACTAGGAATTTATAGCAGGTATCATAAATTTTATTGGTCTTTTCAAAAAACTAACTTTTGGCTTTTGTTAATATTCTCTATTGTTTTCTATGTTTTTGATTCTGCTCCTATATTTACTATTCCTTCCTTACACACATTGGGTTTAATTTGTACTTTTAATAACTACTTAAAGTGGAAACTCATGTCATTGATTTGAAACCTTTCTTCACTTGCAGTATAAGCATTTAAAGCTATTGATTTCCCTCTACATAGCTGATTTAGCTACATACCACAAATTTTGATGTGTTGTATGTTCATTAAAATTCACTTTGAAATACTTCCTAATTTCCCTGTGAGCTCTTTGACTTATGGCTTATTCAGAAGTCCTCAAGATATCTTATTGTAATTGATCCCTAATTTAACCATACTATGGACAGATAATGACTTTATAACATCACAATTCATTGAAATTTGAGACATTTTATGGCCATCGTGTGGTCTATCTTGACTAATAGTCTATGTGTACTTGAAAAGAATATGCATTCTGAAGTGGTTAGGTATAGTATCCTATAAATGTCAATGAGGTCAAGTGGTTGATAATGTTTTATATTCTCTATTATTGTTTTTCATTTAGTTCTATCAGTTGCTGAAAGAGTAATATCAAAGTCTATAACTATGATTGTGAGTTTGTTTATTTCTTTCCCCAGCTTTATCAGCTTTTGCTTCATGTAGTTTGAAGCTGTTATTCCCGATGAATTGACCTTTTTATCCTAATGAAATGTCTTTCTTTAAATGCTAGTAATATGCCTTTGCTTGAAATTCGTTTTCATCGTGGGTTAATATAGCCGGACCATGTTTCTCTTGCTCACAATTTGCATGGCATGTCTTTTCACTTTTACTTTCAACCTATCCATGTCTTTATATTTAAAGTGTTTCTCCTATAGGATGCATATGATTAGGACTTGCTTTTTTAGAAAATTTGTTATCTTTCTTTTAATTAGAGGGTTTGGTGCACTTACATTTAATACATACATTGATATGGTTGGATTTATTACCATTTTACTTCTTCTTTTCTATTTATCCATCTTTTTTGTTTGTTTCTCCTTTCCAGCATTATTTTGGGTTAACCAATTTTTAAAATATTCATTTTAATTTCCATGTGGGAATTCAGCTATACATGTTCATATTTTTAAAATTTTGCTCTAGGTATTATAATATGCATTCTTAACTTACCACAGCCTACACACAGTGAATATTGTACCCTCTTCATGTAAAATGTAAAAGCCCTGCAACAGTAAAATCCCAGTAACAACAATCACATATTTTACATTCACATATTTTATAAATACCATAATATAATGTTATAAATTTTGCTTTAAACAGTGAGTTGTCTTTAAAGAAATTAAAAGAAATAAAGTTATATTACTCATATTTTTAAACTATTCAGATGTTCTTTATTCTTTCTGTTGATCTGAGTTTGTATTTGGTATAATTTCTCTTCATCCTGAAGAATTTCATTTAGCATGTTTTAGTAGAATGGCTTTTACCTTCATTTCTGAAGGATATGTTTTACTGGATATGGAATTCTGGAAGGACAGATTTTATCATTCAGCACTTGAAAGATGTTGTTCCATTGTCTTTGTCTTCGTTCTGTCTTGGGAAAAGTCTGTGATTATTTGTGTCACTGCTTTTGTGTGTGACGTCTTTTACCTCTGACAACTGTTCAAGATTTTCTCTTTGTTTTTGTTTGTCAGAAGCTTGACTATCATGTGCCCAAATGTCAATTTCTTTGTACTTATCTTATCTGGGGTATGATAAGCTGCTTGGATCTGTAATTTGATGTTTTCCATCAAATTTGGAGAATTTTCATCCATTATTACTACAAATGATTTTTTTTTTCCCTCTCTCATTTTCTCCCTCCTCTTCTTCTGGAAATCCAGTTACATGTATGTTGGACTACCTGATATTGTCTCACAAGACTCTGAGGCTCTTTTCACATATTTAAAAAAATTTTTTCCCACTTTTCTTCAGATTGGATAATTTCTATTGATGTCCTTGAATTCCCTAGCCCTTTCTACTGCTCTTAGAAAGCAGTAGAAAGTGAATTTATACTGATATTTCTATTTCCAATATTATACTTTTCAGTTATATAATTTCCACTTGGTTCTTTTTTATGGTTTCCATTTCATTATGACTATCTTGTCTTTTTAAGTCCTTTAAACAAATCTATAATAGCAGCTTTAAAGTCTTTGTAACATCTGGGACATCTTTGGTCATTACTGTTGAGTCACACTTTCGTGTTTCTTCACATCTAGTAATTTTTTATTGTATACTGGACATTGTAGAAGCATACATTACAGACTCTGGTTTCTGTTATTTTCCTCTGAACAGGGTTGATGTTTTGGTTTAGCTGGCAGTTAAAACAGGTGGATCACTTTAAACATATAGAGACTTGATTTAAAACTTTGATGGGGTCTGTTTCAGTTTTGTCACTAATCCTAGGGCAAACTCCATAAATTTGATAGCTAGTCTTCACACTGAAGGCAAGACTCTTCTAGATTTCAGTGGAAATCTTGAAAAATTAACAAACCCCTCAAACTTGTCAGGACTCAAACTCTGTACTCTATCTCCCTCTAGTGAGTGGGAGCTGAATTCTCTGCTCAGTTCTTTCAACCTCCCAGCTTTAGCTTTCTACCAGGTTCCTTGGAGTTTTCCCTATACATGTGCAGTTCAGGTAGCCAAGGATTTGAGAGGCTATTATGAGCAGATTTTTTGTCCATGCCCTCTATTGTCTCTCTTATGAAAATTTTTGTCCCTCAACTTCCAGTCACCATGATAACCCTGAACTCTGACCTCTGATTCTTCAAGACTGTGGCTTTCCCTTTGAGTTCTAGGTGCCTGCACCAGGTACACTAAAGAGAACCCTCAAGAGAAAATACATAACAATGTTCATCTCATCTACTGTGGTTCCTTTATTTCAAGGTTCAAATCCTTTCTAGTTTTTGCTTGCTTTGCTTTCTCTCCAGTGCATTTAAATAGTTGTATTTTAATATTTTGTCCAGGGTTTATCATTGTTATCTGTGGGAAGGATAGTCTGATCCTAACAATTCTACTATGACTGGAACCAGAACATATACAAGCAACTTTTAAATTTAATTTCACTTAAGCAAGAACTGCCTTCCTCAAGTGAAGCACAGCTTGCAGCAGTTAGAAATTTGGGGACCAGTCTTTCATTTTTGGATCACTGGTTTCCACTGCTAGCTCATCAATGCTTTACTAAAAGGTAAATGTTTCAAAGAGAGGAACAAATGCTTACCTTCCTCAAGACAACCTCAAATGAAATACCAAGTGTGTTTGTGTTTACTTTAGTATTTATGAATAGAGAGACATAGGACCTCAGCTTTCTAAAACTCCTCAGCCTACATGATTTGAGTTTATTATCTATGTGGTCTCAACAGTTTTGCAAATAATTCCTTGAAAACATACCCATGCCTGACCATGTAAGTAAATAGGGGAAACCTCTGTTTAAATTCATTTTGCTGGGTTTACTGGACAAATTCAAGAAAGTAGAGCCAGGTAAAAATTTAGTCATCTGGGAAATGTGGGATATTTCTTTTGTATGATGTGGTTTAAAGATTCCTGGCTGGAATGCCCCTTACCATAAGAGTTCCGGGTGGGTGCCATGCCACACAGGAAACAATTGCAGCCTGCCCTGGGAGTAAGCCAGAGAGCTAACAAATTCAGTGTGCATTGTAATGCTTCATCAACACGCCTTCTGCAGGGTCTGCCCTCTCTGCTGGGTCACTGACCTTTATAAGTGCACAGTCATGGCCACCGCCTGACAAGCATGAAAAGAAGACAGACAATGGACTAGAAGGAGACATGCACAGAGGGGGAAAATGCACTCATTCAAGGGATTTACTGGTCAGGGATGTCATGTCCTATGTCCAATTCCAGAATGCATGTGTTTAAACCATGCACATTGGGCTGAAAATATATAAGGAATGAATATTATAAACATATGAACATAAAAGTATCCCTGAGTATCATCAGTTTTGTGGTAGCACAGAACAATGTAGAAAGTTGCTCTTTGCTATAAAAAATTTCAACAAGTTCTAAAAATTTTAGATCGTAAAATTTGATTAGAGTGTCATACAGCCTGATTTCAAAGGCATTCCAGACTGGAGAATAGCATCATATTGTGACCTGCAACTGAGGAAAAAAAAAAATTGAATTTGAATCCTGAGTTTGTCACAAAGTAGCCATGTGACCTTTGGCCACTTGCTGCAAGTCATGGAACTCTCATTTCTCCATCTGTATTTCAGAAAGATACACTCTAAGTAAAATGATCTTATCTCCTTTTTATTTCAGAGTATCTGTGTATTACTATAGCTTCACATCCTCAGATGGTTTGTCCAGCTTCTTGTTCAGGAAGTTTAAGAACCATGTTAACACAGTGATTTTCAAAATGAACTCCTGGAAACCCTAAATGTTCAGCCAGAGAAGCTCTGAAATTATTTTACATATTGGAATTCAACGTAGGATTTTATTGTTAAGAAAGTATATACTACTAGCAAAAAAAAAAAAAAAAAAAAAAGCATTTGAAAACCAAATTTTCCAGTATATCCTTTCTACCTCCAAAGATCTATGATTCCTGAAATGGAAAAGAAATACACAAATTTGTGCTTTTATTGATAACCATTTTTCAGAGGCTCCAATCAATCATATTAAATTACATATCTCTCATACTGATTCTTGACTAAAATACTATTCTGATAAAAGAGTAATGTGCTGCAGATGCATGTGGAAAGGCACGTGTGTTCTGGGAACACCAGTCTGGAATGGGATTACTGTCCTGGATTGCATCCACAGACCTCCCCACTACCAAGATAGTCACATGGAATGGTGTTGTCCAGTGATTTTGCCCACATGTCATGGTCTCTAAGTCTTACCACCCTCATCCGATTACATCAGCACTAAGGACATCCAAGAAATGGCATCTTGCCTGGCATTCCACCCCAAAGTGCCTAACAATCCCTTCAGTTATTCAGGGAAATAATTTTAACACTAACTAAATCCACACATAATTACATGCGCAAATCTGCAGAAAGAATAATCATACAATCATTTCAAAGTTAAAAAAATAAAGAGTGATTTCTATTATTGACACTGAGAAATAATCCTTTTCACCACTCCCTTCTAAAAATTCAGGTATCTAAAGAAAGAATGTGTGAACAATATTCAATCAAGTTCCTAAATCCAAAGTACATATCTAATATTTACAATAGCTTTACTCGAGAACCCACTCCCATATGTGGAAGCAATTATTTTTATTCCCACTTTACAAATGTAAAGAAATTTAGTCCTGTAGAAGATAATATCAAAGTCAATTTTAGTGTGCAATTGTCCTTCACTGCTAAAGAGACTCCATGAGAGGACAGCAGTGTCTGGTTAGGTGTTGAGGTGAAAGTCTAGTCTATTTCCTTCTGGAAAAAGACAATGATATTTCCTTGTCAGTTACTAAACCTACATGAAATAATTGCTCCTGAGTCTTCATGAGAAATACTAGAACAATCACTGTATTTAAGATATTCACCCCAAAATACAAAGGTGCAGAACTACTCTCTAGGAGCTTTTTCTCTGTCACACGAAAATTCATGTATCACTCATATAGCCTAAAATATCACATAATCATATGCTGAACACTGCATGGTTAGGATTTTTGGAATATTATTAGTTTGTTCTTGATTTCTCTACTCCTTTAAAAAAAATTCTTGCTGGGATGAGGGGAAGTACCTTCAAATTTAACAGAGATGACTGTCATAATTTAAGGCAAGTGAGTGTACTCACCCCATTCACTTCCTGTTTGAGGTGGGATTTGAGTCATATTAATTTGTCCCAGACCACACCAAAATTAAGCTGTTCACGTCTGAAACATTCCATGAATTCAGTTGCGAGGAGGAATTTGTTCAGCCATGTTATGGATTCATATTTCTCTCCTCTCCCAAGAAGTTCTGGGTGTCCTTATAAGGGAGAAGGCCTCTGTTTCCCACAGTGTGGAGAACTAAATAAATACTCTCTCACAGTCAATGCAGAGGTAACTTTTTTTTTAATGGATTAAAAAAAAAAGAAAAGCAGTTCTGAGAGTCCATCACTGTTTCAGCATCCCCATTCAGAGAGGGAGCTTTTGTCTCTCTCTCAGTGGGAGCTGCCATTTTAATGGGGCCTCCAGCGGGGCCTAGTTTGATGATGTGAAGTAGGCCTGGAAGAATTGCTGATTTTTTTTTTTTTTTTATTTAGATTTTAGTTAATTTAACCATACTGGCTTTCCAATGAACTGAAATTTAAAAGTGAACCCACGATAATGTCCTTCAGAAGCTGCTACCAGATGACTTCAGAGATTTCTGATTTTGGATGCTCTCTCATGTGAAAACCAATCCCTTGAGGCTCTAACAGGCATAACGGTACCCCCACCCCCACCCAAATCTATTAGCATAGATGAAAATCAGGAGAATTCATTTTTAAACCTGTGCACACATATACACATATATCAGCTACAAGCATACAGTCCTAAGTGCCTGATTAAAGCATCTTCAATAAATTGCTTTTCGCTGATTGGTGATGCCAAGCCAGGATTGGGATTGCTTTGTGGCAATTCTGGGATTTCCCTTTTTGCCTGAGTCATGAACACAGAGATACTTGGAATGCTCTCCCACCCATCGCCCAAGAAGTGCCAAATCTACTCCCCACACCCTTGCCCCAGAGAGGGGTTCCAACCCCTCCGCAGCACCCTTTCTAGATAAAACTGTTTCTCTCTGTAAGGAGGCCTGAGGCCGGAGCCTACGGAGCCAAACTGGCCCGCGGGCTGCTTTGCTCAGGCCCTGGCGCCGGACTTGCTCTGCCCGGGCCCGCCCGGCGGCCCCCGCGATCCCGCGGCCACACATTGGCTGCGCCTGGCAGCTGCGCGCCCAGATGCCAACCGCTGGAATGTGTTTTATGTTCCCGCGTCTCTGCCCGGCCGGCCTCAGGGGAAGTCTCTTCTCTGGCCTCTCGGCTCCGCTGCAGGGCTGCGGCAGCTGCGGAACTGATGTAGGATCAGTTTACAGATGAGCTGTTCACCATTCCAGGAACTGCTTGCCTGTACTAATTCCGCGCAGGATGCACACACTGAGCCCCTTTGTAGGGCTAAAGGAGGATGTTCTCTTCTGCCTAGATTTGTTTAGTAAATAGCTGACTGCGTAGGTCTGCTGTACCTCCCAGTACCAGGGGTTCCTAGTAGTGTGTGCGTGTGTATGAGTTCACGTGGGTGTGTGAGCTCATGCTCATACATAAAGGAATACATACTGATGCATTCCCAAAAGATAAATAAATATCTGGAAATGTTCAGTTTTATTAAAACGTTATCTGTTTATGATGCCATTATTGCGGAATTTACGTGAAGATTTCCTAGTCAGGCAACCAGCAAAAAGAAAGCACTCTAATTGAGTTGAAAGTGGGAAGGAAAGAAAAGAAAATTTGCACTTGTCAAAGAAATTGAGTTTTGTGTTTCCCAATAACTCTGTTGTCTAGGGGATGAGAGTGGGAGGAGAAAATCCCGTCAGTCTTAGTGCCCTGCTCCAAAAATGTGACTGCAAAATCTTTTGGGCTGTCAACGATTTGTGTTTCTCTCTGATGTAGATTTTTAATTTATCATATTTACTACAATTTGATACTACTTCATAGGGTGCTAACCAAAATATTAATTCTGACTTATTTGATTTTGGGGAATTGGAATTTGGGGAGGAGTTATTCTTGTTTTTTGTTTGTTTGTTTGTCATGGAAAGTAGGTTCAGATGTTCTCCTGCCCACAGATGCAGCCCTTGGAATGTAAAAGTAGGAGACATTCCACCACCAAGAGCTTGAATGATGATAAGAAATCATTTTACCTCTCTTTGCCTTTTCTATGCTTCTAAGAGAAAATGACAATCACAGATTCAGGAGTATAGGAACATATTTGATCCTGGGATGAAAAGTCAAATACTGAAGACCCAGTTTTACGCACCATGTATTTCTGGAAAAGACATGTAAAGGTAGACCACATATTTATAAAGTGAAGTCTTCATTGCAGATATGCTATCTTTTTAAACTTTTTTTAAAAAAATTAAAACTGATTTCACTAGTAATAAAAAAATGAATACAATACAAATATATTTAAAATAAAAAATGAAAATTACTCCCTTTCCCAAGAATATACACTGTTATAAATTTAATGAGTATCCTTCAAGTCCTCATGTATGTATGTATGTATGTATCTATTTATATTTCATATGTCTAGAGAAGATTCAGTCTTTTTAATGGAATCCTGCTAAACATATTGTTCTGTAACTTCCTTCTTTTTACTCAAAAATATATCATGGATAATTTTTCATGTCAGTATATACATTCCTTTTAATGGTTCCATAATATCCCAAAATATCAATGCATGGTAGTTTATTTAGTCCCTCCTATATGGAGGGCCACTTAAGATATTCCAAATTCTTCAATAATACAAATAATGCTACCATAAATATCCTTGCATATACAACATAAGTTTTAAGTATATTGTGTTTAGATGCAGCTGCCTTTGTCTCTGTGGAAACTATCAATTGAGCATACAGAGACAGCAGGAAGTGAAGCATAGGTATTGTATAAAGTATAAAGCTGCAAGTTGCAAAGCAATGAGTTGGAATGGCTTATAGAAGGAGGCGGTAGACTCATTAAAAGTTGCATGTGGATGTATAATGTGTTATTTTTCACACTAATGAGACTCTCTGTTCTCACAATATTTTCTTTAGATAACATACTAGTATGTATGTATCAGTTCTGTCTCCAACTTCAATGTTTAGCTCTGCCCTAAACTGGGCATGGAGTTGGGTCCACCATGTTAAGTCTGAAATACTGATAAGGACAGCAGTAGTCATGGGGTTCCCCATAGTTAGAAAAGATGCAGTGGTTGCTACAATCTGTACCATATTTGTGTCTTTACTTCTCAAGGGTTCAAATTGAAATAAAATTTTATTTTTCCTTCAGTTTGCTCTCCTCTCCATTCCATCATCTTTTGTTATCATATATTCATTTTGAATGCCTCTTCACATCCTTATTGATTGGGTCCAGATTCACATTCCCTTATCCATCATTTATTGAAATACATTGGGATATAATAGGGCTCAATAACCTTCAGTCTGCCATAGAACCAGTCATCACCATTTACCACCTGGGTGCAATAGGCCCTTTTTATTTATCATTTTACATTTTTAAGTCATTTTACAAATAATTTATAGAAGTAAGAATAAAGGGATAGTAAAATAAAACAAACAAACAAAAAGAACTTTGTTAGGAATTTGTCAGAATTTAAACACAGTAAACCCAAATTTTTATTCCATGTTTTCCTGGCTTTGAAGGTATATATACCCAAAAAGGGTAATGACCTTAAAATCCAATTATCTGTCCATTATGTAATTCATGAGCCTGAAGCACAGTCATGCTATAAATATTGGCTACAGATTTAATAAGTTCTAGCTTATTATTATTTCTGGTTCTTGTTGCATTGGGTAACATCAAAATGCAATACTTTTGAAATTTTCAACATATTATAATTTCATTGATGAGCAGACACACAGCTTCTTTGCTCCATAATTACAAATATTTTCATTTCTGGATTTATAAATATCAATCAAAATTATCAATCCAATTATTTTTTTCCATTTCTATGTCATCTATTTCTTTCTAGTCACCTTTGCATACACTCCTGCCTTCAGCATTTGTCCACTTATGAACTGTACCCCAAGTAACTTTTGGTGCACAAACATCATAAACAATGAAAGAATACAGTCGCACCCCTTTTAGCCAAATGGGATCATCCAAATTCTTTTTGCAAAATATCTCATCATGGAGTCCTTCCTGTTTAATGACTAAGTGCTTGAAAATACCATGTTTCCTTTTAATCCTTAGAAATGAATTGTTTATTCATCAATTCTTGAGTTTAGGAAAAAAATACCTATAATATTGTCCTCTCAAGACTCATATCTGAGATTTCACTTCTCTGATCAATTTTAGCATTATCATTAGAAACTGTAGTGGTGTTAATCTATCTCTTGGCATTCCTCTTCTGTTTCATCTAATCATGGTGAAGTATCTTCATCTGTCAACTTCCTTTTCTTTGCCATAATGGGCAGAAAATGAAAATTTTTAAATCCTCAACTGCCTTCAACAAAAGCTTGTAAAAAGACTGCAAAGATGGTAGCTTCAGACTTCTTTTATTCCTTTTTTTAAAGTGATGCAATATTTTGGGTGACAATAAGAAATGTGAAGTGCAATGCAACAGTGACAATTTATTCATTTCTTTCTAGGCGATGTCATCATTCTTCCACTTTCTTATTTAGCCTTTTTTAGCATAGTTGGGAATAATTAATAAGTGATGATGCAGTCATTCCTAGTAGATGAAAAAGCAAAATGGAAAAATAGGTAGGGATCCCATAATTTAACTTTGACTTATACAGGGTGCAATGGAACCATAAGGTAATAACAAATTGAATGTCTTTTTTTTTTTTTAAGTAAATTTCCTCTTGGTTCTTTAGAACATCTCTAAGACAGAATAAAATTCATGAAATATCAATCTTTACACACATATTTTATAAATAAAAACTCAAAAATAAACATGAGTGCAATGGATCCTGATGGGTTAAGGTATAGAAGAAACAGAGTCTGTGACTCAACTCATGTCCTCCTTTTGAGGATATGCAGTTTCAGGGTATGGCAACTCATCTAAGAGGCAGGTGCTGGACAGTGCTTCACTGTAACTCTCAAAGCATGCACGCTGGTTGAAAATAACAACCATTATATTAACAAAAGGTGTTTAAAAATAATTTCAAAGATTCATGTTAAATTTTCAAATGGCCTATACTCCAATATCCATCTAACAGAAGAGAAGCTGAGATAAAAATTAAATAGCTTACCTAAGGTCAATTAAATAAAATATTCTGATCCTTAAAGCTAGGGGCACTGCTTGCATTCATGCAATGAACTTTTACTGAGTGTCTACAACATGACAGGAACTGTGGCTAGGCAGTGAATGTAGACACCTTAAAAATGAGTTAATTAGAAATGAAAGTATTCCTAAAATATACTACTTGAGGACAATGTTGGCTTTCCAAACCTAAGGTCTCTAACTTTTAAAAAAGCTCTTTAGAAAATTACTTACTCAGTAAAATCGTTATTTGGGCACAACTTCCACTTTCCTTGCTGATTTTACCCTTGCCACGCCTTCTTTAGCCCTGCACACAGTACCAGGTGTAAGTATACTTGAATGCTTTCTTCAGTCAATTCATTGATGACTGATTGATTGATCTTTGTTCTACAAAGATTTCAGGAAGTACACAAAAATGCTTTTACTACAGTAAGATAAAAACTACAACAAGAAATAAAAATTGGTAAAGGTTTTTGGTTCCAAATGAAGACATCTAATTTAAACCAAAAAAAAAAAAAAAAGGAGAGATGTTTTAATTTTGAACAATCGCACCGTAAAAAGGGCAGATAAACCTTAGTAACAACTGCAACCAGCACACTAAAAAACACCTCATCTTGCTTCCGTCTCTGATTTGTTCTGCTTGTCAGTTTCATTCTCTCTCACTGCAGACAGATTTTCTCCATGTAGTTACTCACAGCCTGTAAGTTTTATATCCTATGGCCTTAGTAATTAGAGAGAGACTGACTCAGTTCTCTGGGTTCCAATTCAGCCTATTTTAAAGAAGGCTCTCACTGGCCTAGCTCGAGTCAGGCACCGATCTCTGAGGCAAATATTAACACCTATGGCCACAGTCAAAACCTGGAAAAGGGACTCTGATTGGCCCAATATGGATCGTGTACCTGCCTCTGTAGTCAAGTGCATAATCATGCACCAATTAAATGTAGCCCAGGAGCAGTACTGTATCATACAAAATGGCTGCTCCCACAAAAAAACATGGGGATGAGCGAGAGATTTGCCCAAAGAAGCCAGCTACGCTGAGAAGACAATTTCAAAGCTATCCACTATAATAAGAAAAATAAACTAATAGTAACAATGTAATTAAAGCCGGAAGTGAGGTGGGCCACCCCACACAGAACATTCCACTTCTTCAACCACTTGTCCAGAGTGGGGATAGAGAAAAAAACCTAGATAGGGAAGAAATCATTCCCATACTGCCTCCTCCTCCATGGCAATAATGACACTACCACTGGTGGGCACAGAACTTTAGGACAGGCCTTCAATGGAGGTATGGAATTGAGAAAAGTCTGTAATATCTACATCACCATGGTAAAAACAGATGAGGGGACCAATTAGAGCTGAATCTCACTAACTCACCTGGACCCCAAACACTCAGCTCATTGGACCACAAGAGGGTGGGATCCTTCCTGAGTTCCTGTCATTTGCTCTGGATAGGGGCAGAGAGAGGAAGCAGTCCACATCAAGGGAAGATCCTGAATCTTCTTTTAGCCACCTGGTGTGGCTTGGAGTTCAGTTATGTACCCCAGAAAAACATGTTCCTAATCTTAACCCATTCCATTGTAAATAGGACCTTTTGATGAGGTTACTTCAATTAAGGAGTGACCCAACTGAATCAGGATAAGCCTGGATCCTATTAGTGGAGGTGGAGAAAGTTACAGAGAGAGAAGCCACAGGAGAAGCACGAAGCTGGAAGACAATGGAACCTGGAAGAGAAAGGAGAAGACACCACCAAGCGCATTGCCATGTGATGGAAAAGCCAAGGAACCCTAAAGACTTCTGGTCAGCCAGAAGATAGACCATGGAAGGAAGCAAGCCTTCTAACCTCTGAAACCATAAACCAATAAATTCCTGTTGTTATGCCAGCCCATTGTGTGGTATTTGTTTTAGCAGCCAGGAAAACAAAACACTAACCTAGTAGCATTCCTAGTATAAAAGGAACCTGCAAGTGCCTACCTAATACGCAGGAGTAATGATTAGGTTCATGTGTCACCTCAACCAGGTGATGGTGCCCAGGTGTCTGGTCAAGCAAGCACTGGCCTAACAGTTACTGCAAGGAAATCTGTGGCTGGTTTATTAAATCCTCAATCAACTGATTGCATCTGTGGCTGATTACATCAACAAAGGGAGTGTCTTTGGCAATGAGAGAATTCAATCAGCTGGATTTAATCCAATCAGTTGAAGACTTTTAAGGGAGAAGAGAGAGAACTGTCACTTCTTCAGTCAGGCAGCCTCTCCTGGTGAATACATTGAAGACCTTCATCGGGTGCCAGCTTGTAGCCTACCCTATGGAATTTCTTTTCTTCATCTAGCCAGCCTCTCCTGGGATATTCATTGAAGATCTTCATCAGAGTTGCCAGCTCGTTGCCTGCCCTATGAAATTTGGACTCATGGGTCCTGCCTTAAAGAATTTGGACTTGTGCATCCCCACAGTTGCATGAGACACTTTAATAAAATCTCATATTTACAGATATCTCCTATTGATTCTGTTTCCCTAGAGAACCCTGACTAACACAGCAGGTAACCAGGTCCTGAGGGAACTTCATTCATTTGCGAATTTCTTAGGAAATCAGAGTCTCTTACTCTTCCCTACTGTACCAAAATTTATTATTCCTCCCTTTCCCTGTTGCCCTTTGCACATACACACACACACACACACACACACACACACAAACACACACTGTCCCTTTTTTTCTTGCATCACAGGGGTCAGTCCATTTCAGGATTTTGTGGTTTTGTTATACAGATGTGCTTCGAAGTCCCCTCAAGGCCTGGCTAATTGTTTCCATGGAATAACTTAACCCACATCCTTTGCAGAGAGTAAATCAGAAGATAGGAGGTTATAACCCATTTTCAGATACAAGGCAGATTTTAAGACGTCAGGATTGTCATCCATGTATACCATACCTTAGTCTGATAGGAGAAGCTCTAGGCTGGAGGTTCAAGGTTCAAATGCTGGCTCTTTCACCTACCAGACAAATGAGCTTGGGCCAGTCTCTCAACCTCTCTAGGCCTCAGTTTCCTAACAGTAAAATGAGTATAATTCCCTCCTCATAGAATGATGTCGAGGAATAAATGAGATTAAAAGACAAAATCACTATGAATTCATGTGCTACAGTGCCTGACCCACAGTAGGGGGACAGTGAGTGTTTACAAATACTTAATCTTTAAAAAAGTAATCTAACTTGGAGAATAATAAAACTACATATGGCATAAGATTTATTAGCCCATCCAAGGTATGGAAGATTTTGTTTAATTTGTAATTAATTTTTAAATATAATCTCATTTTAGGTGATATGCGGTAGTTTTAAGCAATGTAACTGGCAAAGGTGTAAATAATTTTATGAGACTTTTATATAATTTAATTAGGTTTCTGTATATCCTAATTTATTAATAGAAGAAAAAGGAAGTACATTCATTTGAATATTCAGGAGAACAGACTTTTTTTTCAATTAAACTCTTAAGAAAACTGCCAATGTCCATTTTTCCAGACTATCAGTGGTTATGGAATGACCCTAGTCCTGAGACGGGCCACAAAGGTATATTTTACTGAATTCGAGCCCCAGCTCCTCTAGGGGGCAAGTCTGCAAACTGAATCTCAATCAGGAGACCATTTGAAATTAGGGTTGCTTTTTTTTATTCTTTCCTATTTGCTTTTTTTAATGCAATTTTACTGAGATATATTCACATACCATACAAACATCCAAAGTGTACAATCAATTGTTTACTGTATCATCATATAGTTGTGCATTCATCAATACAATCAATTTTTGAACACTTTCATTACTTCAAAAAAAAAGAATAAAAATTAAAATAAAAGTAAAAAAGAAGACCCAAAACATCCATCTCCCCCATCCCCTCCTTTTATTCATTTAATTTTTGTCCCCATTTTTCTACTCATCTGTCCATAACTGGATAAAGGTTTTCACAATCACAGGGTCACATAGGATTGCTTTTGTATGATTATTTCCATTCTGTTAGAATGATCTCTTCCCTAGAAATTAAAATCTATTTAACCATTTTCTTTTTTAATCCATTATTCACCACTGCTTCTCCTAATTTCCCTAAACCTCTTCATCCACCAACTGCATCAAACTATAAAATAAAATAATAGTGACTTGTGTTGAGGAGGATGCCTGAAGTTTACTTCCCACCCTACACAATCACAAGTGTTTAAAATTCCACTTTTAGCCTTCCTTTGGTTTGTTATAGCCAAAGCTCCTTGAGGGCAGAGACAATATCAACTTCTATTACTACTGTCTATATAGCATGTATTTAGCACAATCTTGACACACAGTAGGTGCTCAATAAAGGTTTGTTGAATGAATGAAAAAAGAAGTTTTAGGCTTCTTGTCATGATTTAACAATGCAACTATCCTCAGTGGAATATAGTATACATATCCATAACTAGTATCTTAATCGACTCAATTTAAATACCCACTGTGTGCCACAATCCTACTAGCCTCCTTCCCACAATTCCCTTAGCAGGTACAATGAAAATTCGTTTTTTTGATGTTTTTGGAGAGCAGATTTTATTTGGGGGGGAGTGAGAGGAGGTGTGTGGGGGCACAGGGCATTTTGGGAGAGAGAACCATAAAAGGGAAAATCAATAACCATGGCTCTCATTTACTAAGTCCTTACCAGGTGGCAGTTGGATCTCATTTAAACTTCATACCAGCACTATTAAGTTATTCTATTTTATAGAGGTAAATGAGAAATTAAGGAATGTCCCCAAGACCATGCAGCTAATACATGGCAAAGCTAAGCTTTAAAACAGTTTTTTGGCCCCAACGCCCTGTCTGGCTATGATGCTTCTGGCCTCTGCGTCCCCAAAGGGCAGAGGGTGCCAGGACAGTCGGAGGTAGAAATAGAAGGAAGGGGTGTGAGCTGGTGGCAGAAGTCACCTGGGATCAACCCCAGGATATCAGACACCAAATTCACCTTTGGAGGCTCATTATTAAATGTCTGAATTTGTGTAGGAAATACCACAGGTGCCAAGATTTAAAATTATTTTAGCAAATATATTTTAGCCATAATATGAAAATCACATGCCCCCTACCCCTCAGGTTAACTCAGCAGCTTACCTCAGCTGCTTCCCAGTCTTCTGAGAAAGTATTCTGGTTTGCTAATGCTGCCGGAATGCAAAACACCAGAGTTGGATCAGCTTTTATAAAGGGGGTTTATTTGGTTACAGAGTTATAGTCTTAAGGCCATAAAGTGTCCAAGGTAACACATCAGCAATCAGGTACCTTCACTGCAGGATAACCAGTGGCGTCTGGAAAACCTCTATAAGTTGGGAAGGCACATGGCCGGCGTCTGCTCCAGAGTTCTGGTTTCAAAATGGCTTTCTCCCAGGACGTTCCTCTCTAGGCTTCAGCTCCTCAAAAATGTCACTCTTAGTTGCTCTTGGGGTGTTTGTCCTCTCTTAGCTTCTCCAGAGCAAAAGTCTGCTTTCCAAGGCCATCTCCAAAATGTGTCCGTAAGCTAAAGCTCCTCTCTCAGTTCCAGTGCGTTCTTCAAAGTGTCCCTCTTGGCTGTAGCTCCTCTTCAAAATATCACACTCAGCAGCACTGAGTTCCTTCTGTTTGTCAGCTCATTTATATGGCTCCAGTGATTTAATTTAGACCCACCCTGAATGGGTAGGATAACACCTCTATGGAAATTATCCAATCAGAGACATCACCCACAGTTGGGTGGGGGGCATCTCCACAGAAACACTCAAAGAATTACAATCTAAGCAACACTGATATGTCTGCCCACACAAGACTACATCAAAGATAACGGCATTTTGGGGGACATAATACATTCAAACCGGCACAGAAAGCAATGGGCAAATGCTAGAAAGCTACACGTGTAAAGCTTATACATCTTATACAAACAAGTACAAGAACTCTGTAAGGCAGAGGACATGAGCCTGGGGCCCAGAGACCAAGTATGACAGCCAGGTAGGTAGAGGGACTAATCTCCCCAAAATCAAGGTTGGACCCAGCAGTATTCTCAATCTTGACAAGTCTGGGGGATGCCACCTGCACTGACACCTTGAGGAATGGCAGTTTGAGGGGGCATTGAAGGACCTCTGTCCCAGGCAAAGTGAACAGCATCCACAAGGTGGACAATAGCTGTGGGATGATGGTACCTGTCTTAGTTTACCAGGATGCTATGACAAATACCACACGGTGGTTGGCTTACAGAATAAGAATTCCTTATCTCATGGTTTTGGAGGCTAGCAGTCCAAAATCAAGGTCTTGACAGGCCATGCTTTTACCTGGAATCTGTAGTGTTCTGATGCTGTCTTGCCACAATCCTTGGGGTTCCTTGGCTGGCGCCTCTGCCTCTGTCACTTGTTTATCTGCCACATCCTCAGGCTTCTTCGGGGTTCTGCTGACTTCTGGCTTCTACTAACTTACTGTATCTGAATTTCTTCTGCTTATAAGGACTTCAGTCATATGGATTAAGGTCCACGCTAATTTGATTAGGCTGCATCAAAATAGGATCTCCAAAGATCCTATTCACAAATGAATCCACACCTTAACTAACAGTAACACCTTCAAAGGTCCTATTACAAATGGGTTCACACCCATAGGACCAGGGATTAGGACTTTAACATGTCTTTTGTGGGAGACAGGATTTGATCCCCAACAGAACATTCAATGCCTTCAAAGGTGGCTGAAATACACCAAGAAGCTGCAGCAAAATCACATGGGTAAATTGTGAATGAGCTCTTTTAGATACTCCCAAGACCTTCTGCAAATAAATATGCAAGATTCCAGAGTTGTTTGTGGTGTTTGGAGGTGGCTGAAAGAGCTAGACACCTTGAATGATTACCCAAAATGTGACCCATAAAGGTTTGTATTGTCTGTAAAATGAATTTTATACAACTAAAAACGAGTTCTGAGAATTCCAGACCCATTCATAGAAAACGTCCTGGATCATCTCACTTCTTACTTTTGCTTGTCCACTCCTGCCTCTCTCCAACATCCCAGCCTCTCTTCTTTTGTTCCTGGCTGTCCACTCCCCACTTTTTATTGATGATGTGTTAGGTTTTCCCAATGTGACTTTTCTCTTTCTTGAACACCATTTACTAAGGGTTTCCCCACCTCACCCATCTCAGTGTGGGCCCCTCTCAGGAGGAGTCCCATTCCTACCCCCACAGGCTTGCTCTGCCTTTCACATGGGGAGTCAAACATAGAGAAAACATAGAGAAAAATTCTTTGCACACTAAGGTTTAGTGAAAGCAGGCAGAAAGTAATTGAGACCCTCCACATAAATACAAAAAATAGACATCTGTAGTTTACATGATACATGCCTCTAGGTTAAAGGACAGTATATTACAAACATAAATGACACTTTCAGAGCAGCATATTGTATATATTATAATTCCTAACATTGCAAAACAAGAATGTTAGAAGTCCCGTAACGAGGAAGAGACCATCTGTGAGTTTATGACATGAAGCAGATGGAACAGCATCTGAGACAGGCTTAAAAATGTCTCTTCCTGATATTGTCATCAATTCAATCATCTCTTGAATAATCTAAAAAGACAAGGGTGTTTTCAAACCCTAAGGTGACACAGTATTTGGGAGACACCATAAAAAAGATGGGGTCCATTGAATGCATCAATAATTAAGCATCAGTATGTTCCCAGACCATACATCATTTGTGTGTTGTCAAAGGTAACCCTGTGTCCTACCGTGGGAATGCCAGCTATAAGAACCAAGCAGGGAGGCATGTTCTTCCCTCCTGGCCCCTCCCTGTGTCTCTCTTTCCATTTTTGTTTAGCATAAGACTGTCTTAAAGTTTTTTGGCATTGCATTCCAAGGTCTTCAAATGAAAAGATCATACAAAGTAAGCAAATAATCTCACCTTTTTACGTTACGAGATTTTGTCTGTATAAATGCAGACTGAGGGTCTGTCTTGAAGTACAGCAGCTGTCAAATGAACAAGGGTCCCACTGAATGAGTTGCCTGAGGGGCCTGGGAACCGAAATTTTAACATACTCCACAGGTGATTCTTTTTTTTTTTTAATTTAATAGATTTTATTTTGAAATAAATTCAATCTTACAGAAAGAGTTGCAAAAACAGTACAAACCCCATACATAGAACTCCATTATACCCCGACCCCCCTCCCCCAATACCCCAATCCACCATCTTTAACATCCTGTCGCACCACCATTTCTGTCTTTCCCTCCCTCTCTCCTTCTCTCCCTCCCTTCCTATCCGTCATCCATCATCTATTGCTCTGTCGTCTGAACGTATGAGAGCAAGCTGCACATATCTCTGAACAAACAATATAATTCACATATACCTTTCCCATGGACAAGAACATTCCTTTATGCAATCTCATTAAGCGCAGCTAAGAAGTTCAAGAAATTCAACATTGATACAAAGCTTACATTCTATATTTCCTTTTTTTTCTTATGTCCCAGTTGTGTCCCTTTGAGCCTCCTCTCATCCATCCTCAGATCCCATCCAGGATCATCCTTGGCATTTAATTGTCATTGCCTATTTAGACTGTCTTTTTCTTTTTTTTTTTTTCAATTGTGGAAACACATATACAGCCTAAATCTTCCCATTCCAACCCCTCCCTAGCATTCCATTAGTGGGATTAATCACATTTAGAATGTTGTAATGCTATCACCTTCCCACCATCCATTACTAGAAATTTCCCTTCACCTCAAACAGCAACCCTACACTCATTTCTTAAATCCCCATTGCCCCTTCCCCCACTTCTCATAACCCATACTCTACTTTTCATCTTTATGGTCATATTCTCTGATAATTTCTTTGTATTTACCATAGGGCCTAAATTTAACCTCTTAAATCTATAACAATCTTGTTTTTCTTTGATACCAGCTTAATTTCAATAGGACACAAAAACTATGTTCCTATACTCCTCTATTCCTCCACCTTTATGTAGTTCTTATTAAAAATTACATATTTTACATTGAGTTCAAAACCACTGATTTGTCATTAGAGTTTATGTATTTTATATCCTGTAGGAAGTAAATAGTGGAGTTACAAATCAAAAATTATTGACTTCTATTTGTATTCCATTGTGGTCAGAGAATGTGCTTTGAATATATTCGATTTTTTTTTTTTTTTTTTTTTGAGGCTTGTTTTATGTCCCAGCATATGGTCTATTCTGGAGAAAGATCTGTGATCACTAGAGAAGAATGTGTGTCCTGGTGATTTAGGATGTAATGTACTAGATACGTCTGTTAAATTTTTCTATATCTCTCTCTCCTTTCTTTGTTTCTCTCTCTGTAGGGCTCCCTTTAGTATCTGAAGTAGGGCAGGTCTTTTATTAGCAAAATCTCTCAGCATTTGTTTGGCTGTGAAAAATTTAAGCTCTCCCTCAAATTTGAAGGAGAGTTTTGCTGGATAAAGTATTCTTGGTTGGAAATTTTTCTCTCTCAGAATTTTAAATATGTCATGCCACTGCCTTCTCACCTCCATGGTGGCCGCTGAGTAGTCACCACTTAGTCTTATGTTGTTTCCTTTGTATGTGGTGAATTGCTTTTCTCTTGCTGCTTTCAGAACTTGCTGCTTCTCTTCAGTATTTGACAGTCTGATCAGAATATGTCTTGGAGTGGGTTTATTTGGATTTATCCTATTTGGAGTTCACTGGGCATTTATGCTTTGTGTGTTTATATTGTGTAGAAGTTTTGGGAAGTTTCCCCCAACAATTTCTTTGAATACTCTTTCTAGACCTTTACTCTTCTCTTCCCTTTCTGAGACACCAATGAGTCTTAAGTTTGGACATTTTATTTTATCTATTGTATCCCTGAGATCTGTTTTGATTTTTTTGATTTTTTTCTCCATTCTTTCTTTTGTTCTTTCATTTTCTGTTCTGTGGTCCTCGAGGAGGCTGAGTTGTTGTTCATCTTCCTCTAATCTTGTATTATGAGTATCCAGAGTCTTTTTAATTTGGCCTACAGTTTCTTTAATTTCCATAAGATCTTCTATTTTTTTATTTACTCTTGCAATTTCTTCTTTATGCTGTTCTAGGGTCTTCTTTATGTCTTTTATGTCCTGTGTCATGCTCTTCTTCATGTCCTTTATATCCTGAGCCATGTTCTTGTTGCCTGTCTGTAATTCTTTGATTAATTATGCCAAGTACTGTGTGTCTTCTGATCTTTTGATTTGGGTGTTTTGGTTTGGGTTCTCCATATCATCTGGTTTTATCATATGCTTTAAGATTTTCTGTTGTTTTTGGCCTTTTGGCATTTGCTTTACTTGATCCCTAATCTGACAGAACTGCAGCTTTGTGGCATAGACTTTCTCTAACTAACCAGCAGATGGCGTCTGTGAGTCACCTATTCCCCTCAAGTCAGTTCTCCCCCACTTTGTCTTTGTGGTGTGTGGGGGTCTGATTCTTGTGGGGTCCAATTTGTGCACCAAGTTTGGATGTGTTGCTGGTGCTGTCTGCCCTGAATGTGGGGTGTGTGTCTGGGTGGTTAGGCAGGCAGGGCAGCTTTAATAATCAAGCCTCCCAGGTGTTCCCGGAGATTTAAGGCTGTTGCAGTAGCCTAAGCCTTCATTTCAGTCTTTCCACCGATTGTCTCTGCTGCTTACCCATAAGTCCTTGGTATTGGCGTAGGTTCCCTGGGATTTCTGAGCGGTTCCCCCTTCCCAGCTGTGCTCTTCCAGGACCTCTGCTGAGGGAGGGCCATGCCATGTCACTAGTGCATGCCGGCCCACCAGGGAAGCCGTGGGTCGCTGGGCCGTGCAGGGTCGCTCCCAGCCCACTTCAAAGACTGTTGAATGGGAAGCATTAACGTCCCCCTTTTCTCACAGCTCTGCCCTCCCAGTTCCGGGACAATCAGCTGTGGGTGTATTAAAGGCCACTGTCCATGACCAATACTGTGGCTTGTGCGTAGTGCTGCGGGAAAGATTCCCCGTCACACTGGGTTTCTTGGTGTGGCTCTGGGCTGTGGGTCTGGCCCCGGGCAGGAGTGTCCCCCACCTGCTGGGGAGATGGCTGCAAGGAATGAGGTTTTTTTTCTCCTTTTGGCTCCCCTCTGCTCCTCTGGTCTCGAAACAATCAGCAGCAGGTGTGGGAAGGGGTATGCTCCATGACAGACACCAAGGCTTTAGCCCGGCCCGCTCCCACCATGCTTCACTGAGTGGCTCTCCCCGTCATATCTGCAGCCTCTCCCGGGCTTTTTTTTTTTTAAAGAACTAGTCCATCTCCAAATGCCAGCCCACCGTTTCCCCACACTGCAACGCAGCCGCGGGACTTTTAGATGACTCACTCACTTGTTTCAGAATGCAGGCTCCTGGTTTCACCAAATGCACGTTCCCTGTGGATTTAGCAGAACTTGTCTGGCTGGTGTATCGCTGGCAGTGGTGTTCTGGGTCACTTTCTGGTTTTTATCTAGTATTTTTCATGGAGGTGTTTTTTTGCCCTGTCTCACCTAGCCGCCATCTTAGGTTCTCCTCCATAGGTGATTCTTATGCACAATGAAATTTAAGAACTGCCCCTGGAAAGTTCTAGTTATGTATAAGAATATAAGAAAACAGTCCACAAATACTATGTTATTAGGATATTCATGCAGTCTTGGAGGCTGAAATGATCAGGATCAGGATATTAGTTGTTTTTTTTTTTTTGTTCGTTTTTGTTTTTTGTTGTTTTTAATTTTGAAAAGGAGTAAAAGATATGCAAATAGCTCAACAGAAACACATGCATGATAAAGATCTAAGGCAATAAATGTGTTGTGTATTTCCTCCAGCAGAGATTAATACAGTGGGTCTTACACATTTTTACAACCTGGATTAAGCCTGTTCTATGGCATCATCCAATTAGCATTAGTAAGGAAAGGATTATTTTGTTGGGAAATCAAAGCAAAAGGGATTCCAAAATATCCTATGTCCTTTCCCAGAGACATAATGCACAAATAACTCTTTCGACAAATTCACCCAGTGGACACTGTTTACTATAACATACTTTCAGAAAAGCTTCCTTGGACTAGATCTGCTCATAGCAGGCTGACATGGAATGCCCAAAGATTGGAACAGCTGCTCTATAAGTGAAATATCTTGTTACATATTCATCAACCAGTCGTTTGGAATGTCTTGATAGTGTGTCACACAAACATGCAATGTCCTGTGAAACTATTCAGAATCTACTAAAATCCAATAAACAGGAAAGGCTACTTCTCCAAGGATGATTCACATTCAATCACAAAGCCCTTTCCAGCATCCTTGGGTCCTTGAGGCACCATCAGAACAGCACCTGATTTCTTCGGCACCCCATTCCCTCACCAGCCAGCGGCAAATTCAAAAGATTCAGATTACACTCAAATTCCTGGAAGGATGTGTGACTACCCAGGTAACCCAATCTAGTCCTGAGCCTCCCTAGGGAACAGACCCTGAATTCACAGAGCATTAGCCAAACCAGATCTAGTCCTTCTTTTCCATCTTTTGAAGTAACTATAGCCTAATGAAGAAATCCATAACAAGTCTCCATGGATGAGGAGGCTTCACCGATTCCACAAAATACTTGAGATTGGAAAATTTTCTTTGTAAATGTGTACATGGCTTTTCCTAAGGAGGCTGTCTACAGCTTTCTAAAGAGTCTCAAAAGGGTCTATGACTTTAAAGGTTACGACATTCTCTTCTAAAGTTTGAATGCAATAAGGGAGGGTTAGGATCTATCCCTTGTATTTATTGGCTTACTTTACAGTTTTGAGTGTTCACCTCTTTGTGTCATGTACAGTCCACCTATTGAGAAAAAGGTGAGCAGCTTGCCTTCTGCATCAGAAGTAACAGAGACTCCGTGAAAGTCACCTAAAAAAATTAGATATTTATCCTTTCTTGAGAAAGAAATCTGGGAGAGGCAATCCAGTCATTATGCAGCTAACAAGATGTCATTAGAGGCAGAAGCTACTTCTATCTTTCTGCTCGGACATCCTTAGCACCTAACTTTGCACCTTATGATGATAAGATAGTTGCCATCTGTCTGCTTTCCTTTTAAGGAACTTTCCCAGATGTTCCACTGAATAAATCTACTTTACATTTTATTGGCCAGAAATTAGCAGCAAAGAAGTTGAGAAATATAAGCTTTGAATAGGTAAATTACCACCACCACCACCACCACCACCACCCCAAAAAATAGGGGTTTTGTCACTAAGGAAGGAGGGGGAAACAGATATTCAGTAGGCAACAATCAATCTGCTACATCTTTTCATGGAAACAGATGTCAATGAAGTTATTTTCTGCTTGGTGATTCCTTGGGGAGAAATTCTTTGTGACACTTATTCATTCAAGAAAGCAGAAGCATGACTAGGAAATACACTATTCCGCATGTTTCTCTCTCCCTCTCTCTCTCTCTCTCTCTCTCTCTCTCTCTCTCGCACACACACACACACACACACACACACACACCCCACTGCCAAGGCAGACCCTGTGAAATTGAGGCTGATTCAAGAAGAACTGCTTACAGACCCCAGTGTGGTACATATCTGCCTGTCCTGAACGCATCTCCTCTGCCACTACACACCTCTGGGTGAAGAAGGGAGGACTCCTCTCCTCCCACTGCCTTGGTTTTCTCTGTATTTGAGAAAAATGAGCTAAGAGCCCAACTCTGCCATCAAAGAATTCCTTTGCTTCTCTTCCCTAGCCAAGGCTGCACTCAACCCATTCTTGGATTTATCCTGAGCCTTCCTGGTGAGTTAACTCCATTCAAGCCCAGTTCCGCCTCAGCTTGTAGGATGGGGTCAGAACCATGAACTCTGAATCTCTTTCCATATTCTGCTTCTCTTACTATGATTTACATGGTGGACCACATGGGCTGCTTTTCTGTCTTTTGTGAGAAAACACCCAGAGCCCCATTTGTCTTTCTACCCCTTGAAGGATTCTGATTTATTACCTAGAATGAGTTCTCAAGATGACACTAGCCAGTCCATGGGAGCAGAGTGCCTATCTGTCCTCCAGGGGTCAGACAGGATAGATAGGAGTGTTCTGACGCCAAATATTTCTGTGTCCTTAAGCAAATCACTTCTGCTCACAAAGCCACACCATTTTCCCATATAAAATGGCAGTGAGTGTATCTACTCCAACCTGGGAGGGATGCGGCTCTTTAGTCTGAAAGGTAGATTTTCAAATGGTAGTTAAATGCTTATAACTCATTTGGCATGAAGAGAACATCCCTGTTTGAGAGCAGGCAGTCTGCTGCTGTGGAATTTGCACTGCAAGTTCCATTTCCAGTCCCTGGAAGCAAGATGGGCTTTGGGTCCTGCAGGGGGAACTGGGGAAAGGCGAGGCCCAATCCACTGGGTAAAGAACAACACTGTTCCAGCCTCCATCGATGGTCTGTCATATGGTCCTCAGCCAAGAAGCTGATGGTCACAGGATGAGCCATGAAGTACGTGTGAGGGGCAGTCAGGGGGAGAAAATGTTTCCCCGGGGAAGTGACGTGATCATCTTCAGGACAACAGGGGACCATCTTTCGTCCAGAATGATTTCTCTATTTGGCTTTTTTTTTTCTTTCCACCTTGGGAACTATATGTACAAAGGATCACAAATCCTGTGTGGAAGGGGGCTCTTTAAAAACATTTTAACTGCAAGCTCCTGGATGCTGCTGCTGGCTGAGTGGTCTCTCTCCTCTGCCTGCCAGAGAATACAAGCCCTGTCTGACTTCCTGTGAGCTAGTCAGGGCAGAACATCTTTTCTCCGGATCCTCTTCTCTGCAGCAGCCACAGCAGTAAATCTTCAGAGAGGCCTCATTAGGCAAGTTCCTTTCTGAACTCCCTCCACCCTCCAGACCTCTCGCAACCACCACCATTGCCATTCTAGCATGTTATTTTTTCCTCTAAGCTTGCATTTTCCTCACACAGGGCGCCTAGCCCTCCCTACGCTGCTCTCTCTTTCCTTAACGGTCTCTTCTCTAGCTGGAATCTCTCCAAAGGGTGTATTCGTGCAATCAAAAACTTCCCTTTTTGTTTTATCACATCATTGAACACACCAGATAAGGCCCAGTAAAGAGAGGGAGAGAGGGAGAGGGCTGGGCTGGGCTGGGCTAGACTGGGGGGTGGGAGGGTGAAGAGGGCACAGAAAGGAGGTGGGAGAAACCCTTCACATCAGCTCTTAGGACCATACAGACACATGCGTATCTGATGTGGCCCCTTCCCAGTCCTCCCTGACCCCTTCTCTGGAAGCTGCACACCCACATTCAAACCCATAACAAATGACTATCCACAACTGAAAAGAGCATATCAAACAAATCAGATAGATACAGTGAGACACAGATACCAGGACATTAAACAGTTAATTTTTAGCAAACCCAAATTGCATTTCCATCATGTGCAAGCAGTCAGCTGCTATTGTAGGTCACCAAGATACAACGCATTATTTCTACAGTTTGTGGAAAACATTAGGCAGCTGTAATAAAGTCAATGGTATTTCCTTCCTTACTGAAACATAACTTCAGTAAATCCCCGTTTAATTTTTTTCCTTTTCTAAACATTTCTCTCCATCTGCACGATAAGTCAATAAAAGAAATTAAAGTTAACATCCCTAATGAAATTTTATCAGGCATGAAATGGCATTTAAACCAGAGTTGCCACCCAGGCTTAGATGGATGAAAACTGACCCGAATTTGAGGGGTTATAAAAAGCAGGGGGAGGGATACAGCAAGTTTCAGTGGCCTTTATGTATTGCAGCCACTGAAAAAAACATCGTTCCAAAGAGGAATTCCATGAAACCAAGACTCTCTAAGCAGTTAAGATTTTTAAAGGCAGTACATCACTTCTGTAAACCTCTGCATTCTTTTAAACTGCCATTCTTTATTTATTCACTTCTTTGCATTGACATGCTTATTTTGAAATAAACTTCATCTGTGTACCCCTGTCGTGATTCCAGGAAAAGTGGCAGGAAGAAAGTCTGAGAAAAGTTTTAAGAGGAAGAAACAGTTCGGAAGGGTAGGGGGACTTAATTCTTAATCTCTCTTAGAGAAGAGCATTGGGATGTTCCATCAGGCTCATAATGAGTTTTAAATACATGGGCAGGGAGGAAAAAAAATATCATACTTCCTTGCATACAATTTGAAATTTAGTCTTTACTTATTGCACCCTCCGTGGGTCATGACAGACCTCTCATTTTCATAGGAATCTGGAAAAAAAGGAGTCATTCAATGGGTTTTTGGATATTTCCTAGCCTTACCACCTTAAAATATTAAACTTCATTGAACCAAATTCTGGAGTCCTCTATTATGAAGGACATCTACCAAAGTCAAGGGCCATTGTGTCTAAGAAGGGATGACAGTCAGATCCTCTAATCAGAGAGCCTATTCAGAACTTCAGAGAACCTTGCTGTAGTTTGTAACCAGAGGAGTGTGTTTATAATTGGTTGGCCTTATTGATGGCCATGCTGAGGAGCAAGCAGTTGCCCAGCCTACACAGAGAGAGGATCTCCCAGCACATAATGGCTCTTATCCATTTCTAAAGGCATTGAAAATTAGCAGGTAATGGTGGTTTCCCACAGTGTGCTACATTCTGCTGCAAATTTAAAAAGCCAGAGTGGGATTGCAGAGCCCAAGGAATATAGAAGAAAGTCCTTGCCTTGGTCCAGAAACTGGCCATCAGATAGGTAGGAAAGTGTGTCTGTAAGATGTGATGAGCATCACAGCACCATCCTCATGAAATGATCTTACTAGTGCCTATGCAACTGGTCCAAATTAAATTTCCCTTAACTCAATGAAAGTGATACGATTTTCAAATATTTGCACAGCTATCAGTGCCTCTCAGATTTTTAAAAATCATTAAGGAATATTATTGTAGTCCTCCAAGAAAAGCATTTAGAAGTAGGAGAGATGAGTCCTCAAGGTCAACAAAGGCCATTTTCACCCTTATAAAATATCCTAACCTTCTGTAACAGCAAAACAATTTGCCCAAACTTTTTCCTCTTCCCATTCTAACCCCATAAACTCTGTAGCTTTACAGATCTCTGAGTCTCAAAAACGTACAATGCTTCCAATGATGTATTTGGTATATCTGGGGAAACAGTTGACTGGAGAGAAAAAAATTGCAAATTTAGTGCAACAGGTGCATATATCTCCAGCAATGAGAATCACTGGAGATTTCCATATACACATGAGTCTCCCATGTTTAACAGCCCATCCACCAACCGTCAGGCAAGACTGACTATCTATCACCCATCTGCAGCAGAACAGACCCATGCACAATACCTGAGCAGAAGATATTCTCCTCCATGAAGGAGAGCTTTGTCGCTCACCCTGAAATTCAAGAGGCGAGCAAACCAGCCTGATATATGGAAATTCAGACTAAGGGAAACACTTTTTGGACAGAGACATCATGCTAGCTGTGAAACAACATGGTAGAGTGAGAAACAAAATCTAACTGCACGAGCAACAGAAACAAAAGGAAAGCATTGAGATGTATACAAGGAAAAGATCACTGCTCATAAATCAGCTGTTTTGAACCCATCATTCATAAGTGGAAATCCCATTAATAACAGCTGGGCAGAGCCAGGTCTTGTGGGTCTAAGTTTACATAAAATTGGGGCCTTCTTTAGGAAAAATAAAAATAACAAATACAAAACGATGTATGGACATGAATATTTATTTAGAAAGGGTCAGTGCAAGTGAAGGGTCCTGAGGTTTAAGTTTCATTAGCTTCCCATTACATCCACCTCTGGTAACAACATACCTTTTCCTACAAAATCAATGGTGTATAAATATATTTTGTGCAATGCCCAGACTAAAAGAAGGACTATATCTTTGAAGAGAGAAGGCCTGTTACAGCTTTAAAAAGATTCATGACATGTTAATATTTTCATATCATAAGGTTAACTCTACATCATGTCTTTCCAACTGATAGGGTGGGCATTTTATCTTGAAATTGAGCTCTAGCAGATGTCATAATCTCAGGATTATCTCAATAAGCAGCCATGCAGATTTGGGCTATTGAGTGCTAAATCAGATCTCCTGAGCATACAAATAGATCACCAGAGGTTTTGCACTGGAATCTTCCAGGAGATTCTGTATTCTTTCATGTTCTCCCTGCCTATAATCTTTACACTGCGGTTTAGCGTTTGATATAAGCATTCATTAGCTTATGAATGAGACTTGTCAATGGGTAAAATATCAATTGAAAATCAAAGTCAACTTCAAACAATTTAGATAGCCCAAATAGTCATTTTAAGTATCAAGATACAATGGTATTATTTAGAAGAGAATGTAATGCAAACACCTTTCTAATAGGTATTAAAAGTAGAAATCTTGCAGATATTAGAAATAACTGGTCTTTCATGGACGCAGACCCCATTAAAGAATATGAAAATAATGAATGAAAACAACAAGCTATGAAGCAAGGCCCAATCAAATTAAATATTTTACTTCATGGCAGAGATAGTTTAATTTTATTAGCCCTAAATTTTTTATTTCTTTATCTCATTTGAGATCTGAGGGCTGTTGGATCCAATATCCTTTTCTCCACTCTCAGATCAACTGTTTCATTGACTGAATCTGGGAGGAAAATATAATCAATTGCATAAAACCTTAAATTTTGCTGTATTTTCTTGACTCTCAATAGTATCAGCAGTTAAAGAATGTCCCCCCACCCTTCAATCCAATGGACATCAATATTCTAGATAATATTTTATCAACTAGGAAGTGGCAAATATACTTTTTATTTTTTGAGAAAAATTAGACTGAAGGCATCCCCTAGTCCCTAGGAAAGGGTTTTGAGCTGGGTGGGTATGGTGCAACAGTTAATCACCCTTCTACACAAATCTAGTTGCCTGGAAGTTTAGCCCCCAAAAGCCAGTGTGGCAAGGCTCATAAGAAAGTTATGAGAATAACCATCTCCTCCAAAAGGAGCTGGGGTATCATTCCAGGGTGAACATAACACATTCTCCACATTACAGCAGGATTTATAAAATTGTCAAAGTTGCCATGGTGGTCATCCATCAATAAATGCAAAGTCCATGTATTTTTTCATTAATTCAACAAACATTTATGGAGAGCTTAATTTATAACAGATGCAGGTATACAGAGATGTCTTTGAGGAATTAAAAATACATTTAATATGTATATCCATATATATGCCTCTTTCATACCTTACCACACAGACAAATCAGACACACACACATACACATACACACACACAATTGGCAGTTTCCAGCAATTTTAACTATCTATTACAAAGTCCAGAACATTTGAGTCACTGAGGAAGCAAAAGGTCAGAAAGTTTATTGTAAAAGATCATGAGCTTTACTCTAGAAGAACATTTAGACCCCATTCAGAATCCATGTGCTCTTACATTTCTCACAATTCCAGAAAGCTCAATTATCTCATGTCTAATAGAGCTGTTCAGTAATCTCACTGAACGTTAAAAGGTGTGGTCGCAGTTGACTCGTCTGGGGGAGGGTGGCGGCCGGTTGCTAAATCCTAGGCTCTCAGGATTGCTCCAAGGGTACTGGCGGCGGGGGCTCTTTCCCGGAGGCGAGGGCGAGGCAGGGGACTTGGCCAGGTCCCCGGCGGGAGGCGTGCAAAGTATGGAGGGCGGCAAGAAAGGAACAGGCGGGACACGGTTCTTTTAGGGTAAAGAAACCAAGAGAGCTTTATTAGGGGAGAGCACCAGCTTATATTGGGCGCTTAGGGGGCGGGGTAGCTGTAGAGGTCAAAGGCTTGGATTGGTTCAGAGAGGGCGCGGAGGTTGATAGACAAGGGGCGGGAGTAGTTCCGGTGACTGTGCATGCGCACTGGCGGTGGGGGAGTTGCTCTGGCAACGGGGAGTGTCCAGGCGAGATAAGGGGGTGGGGAAAAGGTGGTTCCCTCCGGCAAGCCTCTCCCAACAGTAGTATTTTGGGTGAGGAAATGGGGCCTGCCTCCGGCCTCACTTTCCCAGGCCCGGGGGGCTGTGGAGGGCGCTGTCGCCCGTGCCCACCACCCTCCCCAGGGGCTGATCAGGTCCCCCAGCCCAGGCCCGCCAAGTCAAAGCACGTAATCAGTGTCCCGCATTTCCCCCTTCTTTTCAAATTAAAGGAAGAAGGTTACCGGAGAGGTCCGCTAAGGGATGAGGGAAGGGGAAGGTTGGGGAGGGGAAAAAGGGTTGACGGTGGCTCAGCGAGGCTGGAGCTCAGCGTTGGTGTGGCGCCCGGGCGCTCGACAGGGGCCTTGCTGCTAGCAGGATGGGCGAAGGTGGGAGGTTTAAAGTTGAAGGTTCAGAGAAGCTGGAGCTCGAGGTTGGTATGAGGTTCAGGCAATTGAGAAGGGCCTCGCGGTCGGCGGGTTGACCGGTGGCGGTGAGGTCGCGGAGGGTTGGTTGTCATCTTGGAGTAGGGAGTGTCAGAGGTGGCGAGTCGCTGGTACTGGACTTGCACGAACGAGGAAAAAATAGCATCCGTTTGTTTCCTTACAAGCTGGACAATTCTGCGGATAATGCAGGGTCCTAAAGTGAGAGCTAGAATAATTATTAGTAGGGGGCCGAGGAGAGGGAGAAGGTAAGGAAGGAGGGGAGTAAAGATGTGGGACTAATAGCTGGTGGCTTCACGGTCTCTTCTATGTTGCTCCAGTCCCTCTCGGACCTTTTTTAGGCTGTCTTCGGCGAGACCTGTGGAATTGGCATAAACACAACACTCTTCTCCTAGGGCGGCGCAGAGGCCTCCTTCTTTGAGGAGGAGAAGGTCGAGACCTCGGCGGTTTTGGAGCACTACCTCAGAGAGGGAATTGACAGAATTTTTAAGATGGGAAATAGCGTCTTGTAGGTGACGAATGTCCTCGTCAACAGCCGCCCGGAGGTGAGTTAGGGCGGAGCTTTGACTGGCTAATGCAGCGATTCCGGTGCCAGCGCCTGCAAGACCTAGGAAGGAGGCAATTGTGAGGGCGGTGATGGGCTCTCGCTTTTGTAGAAGGGCAGGATCTGCAGTTCTTTCCAGGCGGAGGAAGAAGTCTTCCTAGCTGTGGTATAAGACCCTAGGGATGAGGACAATTAGGAGGCAAGTTTCATTAGTTGTCTTGAGGGTTTGTACATTAAGGCAGGGGGTAAGTCCTGTAGAGGAGCAGAGCCATTGGGAGGAGTTGTGGGGAATAAGAAACTTGGCAGAGCTGCTGGGAGAGGAGTAGTTGGCACAAGCTGTGAGGCTGGGAGAGTTACTTGAGCGAGGACGGATGCACTTTCCTGTAAAGGAGACTGAGTGAAAAGTTAGAGGGACGGCAGAGGTATTCCAATTGCATTCCGAAGGGCTGTCCTCTGTGTTTTCCGAAAAGGAGAGGTTGGAGGCAACTGGCTCATATAGGGGGAAGGAGGTGGAGAGGCAAAGCCAACAAGAAGAGGTAAGATTAGGGCTGGAGAAATTCACCGAGGTGAAGGCTGCTTGGATAAGGCCGAGGAGGGGAGAGGAGTAACGAGAGGGGGGTAGGAAAGGTTGGGGTGATGGGGTTGGCGATGCGTTGTTTGTAGCTGAGGTGCGGCTGGTTGGAGCTGAGGTACGGCTGGAGGGCTGTGGAAAAAGGGGGTTAATGACTTTATTAGGACCAATGGCAGAGGGGTTTTTTAGTACAGCCTCCTTTTTTATCAAAATAAGGGAACCTGGGTCGACTCCTTCCAAATAGATTCTGAAGCCCCAGGTTCGACCGAATAGCCAAGAGGGATCAGTAGGGAGCTGTACGGTGAGATTTAGTTTTTGACAATTATATTTATCGTAATAAGGATTGATGGAATGGTCACGGGGCTTGCAACCAAAAGGGGCCCAATTTAAAGTTAGGTAACGATCAGGGGCGTAAGGCTTCCAAGTAGTGGCTAATGTTTCACACCCCCAGTATGCACAGTAGTATTGGTTGGGAGCATTGCAGTACTGTTTCCCGGGGTTTGAGGATGGGCACATGTAATATTGGGCTTGGTTAAGGCAAGGTGTGCCCTCCGGGAACAGGATTAGGTCGCAGGGGTAGATGACGAAGGAAGGGCGTCCTGCGGTAACGTGGGTTTGCACAATCTTGGAATCTTCCCACCGTGCCAAGGTCCATTTCCAAGGTTGGTGGGGGGAGTGGGGCTGAGAGATGGCCTGGGTAGAAGAGGCGAGAGCCAACATGATTGTAAGAAGGGAAGCAATACTAGGGTGAGGGTTGTGGAGGTGTAGGGGGCTGGCTTTCGCCTGCCTATAGAGGCGTATAATTTCTCTGATCTCTATTTTCTCTGGGGTCTCACTCGGGCTGGGGTCCAGGCTCAGGTGTACTGTTGTCATCTGGTGCACCAGGCTGCGGAGACGATGGCGTTCTCGTCTCGTTAGACGCTTGGTTGCTGGTGGCGGGCCAGATTGCCCTTCCTGGGATCCAGATTGGTTGTGCTGCATCATCTGGGAAAACACAAGCAAACCTGCGCCCCTGGGCGAGGAGTGGGGAGGGACCCTTCCAGGCATTATTCTCTGGGTCCTTCCAGTAAACCATCGGGGCCTGGGTAGGCCTGTATGAGGGCCCCCAATGTTTATGTAGGGGCGAAAGCCCTTCCTTATTGAATGTGAGTAGATTAAGGTGAATAAGGGCTGCTATGATAAGGTCCCCTGGAGTTGCCTGGGGGAGCATTGCCCTTTCTTTTTCAATTTGTGTTTTTAAGCGGCGATGGACTGCTTCCACAATGGCTTGCCCCTGAGGATTATAGGGGATACCGAAGTGATGGGTGATGTTATATAACTGAAGAAAGGCCGCAAAGGAGGCACTGCGATAGGCAGGCCCATTGTCCGTTTTTAGGTCCCAGGGGACTCCCATGAAGAGAATTCCTTGTCTTAGGGCCTTGATACAGTGTTTGGCCGTTTCCCCGGCAAGGGGGACTGCATAACACATGGCTGAGAAGGTGTCAATTATTACATGCACATATTTGAGGCGTCCAAAGGACGGAACGTGAGTTACATCCATTTGCCATCTAGAATTGGGTTTTAGGCCTCGTGGGTTGACTCCCTGAGGTTGCAGGGGGCCAAGCGGCGCAAAGGGCGCACAAGTTGCACAATTGCGGACAAGATGTTTACAGGTGTCTAGGGGGAGGCCACATAAATGATGTAACGACGTAGCCGAAAAGTGAAACCTGGAATGCAATAACTTGGCCTGGTTAACAGCATCCCCCGGAGGGGCTGCCGTGTGGGTTAGCATAGCTTGGGTAGTCTGAGCTGAGACCGCTTGGTCTACTATACTATTGCCATTAGCCAGGGGCCCCGGAAGGCCTGAGTGACTACGAATGTGGCTAATGAACCAAGGATCCTGTCGATGCTCCAGGATGCTTCTGAGGTCAGAAAGTGCTTTATTAATGGCCGAGTCTCCCGGGAAAAAGGTGGAAAACGCGAGGACTCGGCAGACCTGATACGTGTAGAGGCTATCTGTGAAAATGTTTACTGGGTGGTTGCAGTGGGCGTTTAGCGCGTATGACACCGCCAGAATTTCCCCCACTTGAACTGAATGAAGGTTGACATAACTGAATAGGCGGGGTTCCGGGTGGTCCTGAGAATAAGAGAGGAAGGCAAAACGGGTTTTGGAGGCGTCAGTGAAGACGGTAGTGGCACCCGGGATGGGTGCAGAGGAGGGGAAAGGATGGAAGGGGCTGCGGAAGGGAAGCTTGGCGAGTCCCTGTAACAGCCGATGGCTAGGATAATGACAGCTGAATTCCCCCTGAAATCCTTCTAAGAGAATTCGCATGTCCAGGTTATCACGTATAAGCAGGCGGGTTTGGCCTGCGTCCAGGGGCCAAACAATTTTTTCTGGCGGCTCTCCGAATACATGAACAGCCAGGGTGACTAGATCTGAAGCTAGGCTGATCCAGAGCCGCACTACGGGGCAAATTTTCCTAAGCCGGCTCTTAGCAGGGTGCACCCAAAGTAGAGGGCCTTCCTGCCACAGGCAGCCCATGGGCGTGCCGGGCGTAGGAAGGATGAGTGCTATAAGATTGCCCTCTTTAGTGCTAAACCTGTTGAGACAGCAGGCAGCGAGCGCCTTGTTAATGGCAGCAATGGCTTCCTTTGCCTCCTGGGTGAGCTTAATGCGCTGAGAGATTGATAACGGCGGGGCTTCAGGGACACTTAGCAGCATAAAGAGTGGTTGGAGCTGCGCAGTGGTGATCGGCAACGCAGAGCGGAGCCAATTGATCTGACCGCAGAGCTGTTGAAGCTCAGTGATAGTGACCCGATCCGGTATGTCCAGCTGGGGAGCGGACGGGGTAATAGTCTTATCAATACTAAACCCTAAGAAGGCTAATGGTGGCACAATTTGAACTTTATCGGGCTGAATCGTAAGGCCGAGGTCAGCTAAATTAGTGGTGAGGTCTTTAAGGATTAGAGGAAGTGCCTCGGCGTCCTCAGAGGCCACCAAGATGTCATCCATGTAATGGATGAGCATGGCCCGCTTTCGCAGGGGGGCCACTGCGTGATTAACATACATTTGGCAGATGGCCGGACTGTTACGCATCCCTTGAGGGAGGACTTTCCATTGGTACCTGCTAGCCGCGCCCGCGTGATTGGGGACGGGAACTGTAAAAGCAAAGCGCGGGCGGTCTTGCTCATGTAGCGGGATGGAAAAGAAACAGTCTTTGATATCAATGGTGGCTACATGATAATGGGCCGGGATGGCCACCGGATGGGGGAGGCCAGGCTGCGGGGAACCCATGGGAAGAATATGCTTATTGATTTCCCGCAGATCATTGAGGAGCCTAAATTTCCCTGTGGCCTTTTTATGAATAACAAACACTGGCGAATTATAGGGACTAGTAGAAGGCTCTATGTGGCCAGCGTCCAACTGCTCCTGGACAAGGGCTTGGAGTGCTACTAATTTATGCATGGGAAGGGGCCACTGCTCCACCCATATAGGTTCCTCAGTATCCCACTGCAGAGGAACGGGCGCTGGAGGTGTTAAACGAGCAGTGGCGCACATTATTGGGGGGGCTGCGTGGTAAGCACTGCCCCAAAAGCGGCGAGGATATCACGGCCCCATAAAATTTGGTCTATGGTGTGTAGAAATAACGGGCGGAAGGTGCCTGAGTGGCCCTCTTCATCCTCCCACTTAATGGGTCTCAAGGCCTGAAGAGAAGTAGAGGTACCGGTGGCTCCCACTACTGAGGGACCATCGAGAACCATGCACATGGTGGCATACTGAGCGGGCATACAAGAGACTTCTGCCCCCGAATCGAGCGTGCCTGTGTACCATTGCCCCTCTATTCTTAATTTATGAGTAGGTTTCTCTGGAGTGATAGGGACTGTCCAGAGAAGCGTTTTACTGCCAGTGAAATGATTAGTTGTATTAGAACCGGCCGGCACGCTGCCTCTTAGGGGCGGGGCTGAGGCTTGCCCCGCTTGGAGTTTAAAGTTTGCTCAGTGCCCAGGCGCTGGCTGCCGTCAGGGCACCAGGGATAGTAGAGGTTTTTAAAGCGATCCTTGTTAAGATCTCTGTGGCTGCCCTTGCAATCGCGCGCCCAGTGATAGCCACGCTGGCAGCGTGGGCAGGGAGTGGGAGGGGGGCGCCCATTGCGTTGCCTGAAAGGCGGGCGTTTGACCTCCGCATTGGGGCACTCCCGGGCAAAATGGCCACTCTGCCCACACTTAAAGCAACCTGTGGTGGCGGCTAAGGCGGCAGTGACAGCGCCAGAGACAGTTGGGCGCCAGTTGCGGTCGCAGTTGACTCGTCTGGGGGAGGGTGGCGGCCGGTTGCTAAATCCTAGGCTCTCAGGATTGCTCCAAGGGTACCGGCGGCGGGGGCTCTTTCCCGGAGGCGAGGGCGAGGCAGGGGACTTGGCCAGGTCCCCGGCGGGAGGCGTGCAAAGTATGGAGGGCGGCGAGAAAGGAACAGGCGGGACACGGTTCTTTTAGGGTAAAGAAACCAAGAGAGCTTTATTAGGGGAGAGCACCAGCTTATATTGGGCGCTTAGGGGGCGGGGTAGCTGTAGAGGTCAAAGGCTTGGATTGGTTCAGAGAGGGCGCGGAGGTTGATAGACAAGGGGCGGGAGTAGTTCCGGTGACTGTGCATGCGCACTGGCGGTGGGGGAGTTGCTCTGGCAACGGGGAGTGTCCAGGCGAGATAAGGGGGTGGGGAAAAGGTGGTTCCCTCCGGCAAGCCTCTCCCAACAGTAGTATTTTGGGTGAGGAAATGGGGCCTGCCTCCGGCCTCACTTTCCCAGGCCCGGGGGGCTGTGGAGGGCGCTGTCGCCCGTGCCCACCACCCTCCCCAGGGGCTGATCAGGTCCCCCAGCCCAGGCCCGCCAAGTCAAAGCACGTAATCAGTGTCCCGCAAAAAGGTACACCAATAGCAAGAGGAAGTTATTAAAATGAACATAGGAAATAAAAAGTACAATAATTTGAGGCCATTTAGTGCAGAGGCAAACAACATTACATCCTCAGTAGACCATGAGTTACAAGGTTATGGTGCTTTGAAGCTGTATGTTCTCCCAGAAAACCATATTCTTAAATCTAATGCATTCCTGTGGGTATAAACCCAATGGAAGAAGGATCTTTTGATGAGGCTACTTCAGTTAAGGTGTGACCCACCTCATTCAGGATGGGACTTAATCCTATCATTGGAGTCCTTTATAAATGGAATGAATACAGAAAGAGAAAGCCACAGAAGCAAGAAACTGAAAGCAATTAACCTGGCAGAGAAGCCAAGAATTGCTGGCAGCCGATCTTTAGGAAAAAAGCATTGCCTTAATGATGTCTTGATTTGGGCATTTTCATGGGTTCAAAACTGTAAGCCTGTAAACTAATAAATTCCCACTGTTTAAGTCAACCCATTTTATGGTATCTGCTTTAAGCAGCCGGAAACTAAAACACAAGGCAAGATTGAGTTCAGCGTATTCTATTTATGAAGACAGAGAAGTATGCAATTCATTTAAAAAAATTCTTTTGTTTTTAAGCTGGTACTTTGTTACATTCCTTCAATGATGTGGCTGAGCAAATGAGCTCTTACTATGCAAAGACTCTGTCACTCATCATTAATCTCACATTTATCAAGCTTAGTCCCTCATTAGTTCAGGGAAAGAAAGTTATAGATTGGATAATGACAATATGATTGATAAGTCTGATATAATACAGACTTCTTCCAATTAGATAATACCCTAGCAAGTGTTTTCATCTCAAAATTCCCTTTGGTAGCAGAAAAGAGGGTCTCTGTGCTGAAAAGACAAGGATAAGGCTCTGCTTTCACCATAAAACCCCTTGAGTTGTGACATAATAGTCCTCATTCCCATGGACGGACTCTACTTTCCCTGGAATTCCGAAGACTTAAAAGCAAGTTCTTTGCCATTTCAAATGAAGCCTGTACAACCTGTTTTCAAAGCCCCTGAAGTGAAGATCCAGGCTCCTAAACACTAGTGAACCATAGGAGAGAAAGATAACTCGATAGTCTGAAAAGCATACCTGTTCAGTAATGCTGTCTACTTTCCTCTGATGGTGCTAGAGACCTGGGATTAATAACCTCTGTGACAAATCATACATATCATTGACATGAAGTGATCCATTTAAGGAGTTTAGTCACAAAAGAACATGAAAGCAAGAAATTATAACGAGCTCCTGGAATATTTAAGGCTTAGTAGCAGCTAATGTAAATTATTACAGGAAGCATAGGGATACTTCCAGAATACATACATGTTCAGACTACTAATGTGAGAAAAAGAAATACCCTTCCCAGTATTTCCAGATTTGACTGCTCTATAAAGTGTGTAGTGAAAGTTGGAAGTCTACTACCATCTGATTTCAAGACTTAGTATAAAGCCACAGTAATCAAAGCAATGTGGTATTGCAAAAGGATAAACATAGATCAATGAAACACAAAAGAGTTAGGAAGAACCACACATATAAGGTCAATTGATTCTCAACAAAGATCACAAAGTTAGCCAATAGGGAATATAGTCTTTCTAACAAATGGTACTGAAAAACTGGATATCCAAAGGCAAAAATTATGAGACTATGTCCAAAATGGTGCATAAAACTAAGCATACATGCCAAAACTATAAAACTTCCAGAAAAAAAGAACAAGAGAAAATCTTTGTTACCTTGGGTTAGGTAAAGATTTCTTATACAGAGCACGTCATAAACCATAAAAGAAAAAATGATAAACTGGACTTCATTAAAAGCTTCTGCTTTTTAAAAGACAGTGTTAAGAAAATGAAATCACAATCCATAGACTGGGAGAAAATAAGAACAATCAGAAAACAAAGCACCCAATTTAAAAAAAATAGGAAAATATTTGAAAACAAATCGGCAAAGAAGATATACAGATGGCAAACAAGCACACGAAAAGATACTGATATTGTTAGTTAACAGGAAATGCAAATTAAATCCATGATGTGATACTACTACACACCCACCAGAACGGCTAATATTTAAAAGACTGACAACACCAAGTGTTGATGAGCATATGGAATACCTGAAATTCCAATACATTGCTGTTGGAAATGTAAATGGTACAACCACTTTGGAAGACAGTTTATCAGATACATATTAATGTTAAACATAAACTTACCATGCATTTCCAGGTATTTACCCAAAAGAAATAAAAACATATCCACACAAAACCTATACACAAATGTTTATGGCAGCTTTATTCATAGTCACCAAATACTGGAAACAACCTAAATGTTCATCAACTGGTGAATGGATAAGCAAATTGTGGCACATCCATGCAATTGAATACGGCCCAGTATTAAAAAGTAACAACACACTGATACACACAACAGCATGGATAAACCTCAAAAACATTATCCTGAGTGAAAACAGTCAGATTCAAAAGTCTTCTCACTATATGATCTCATGCCTCCTGATCTTGGTCTCTTTAATACAATTAGGATTGCTGCATAACACTGAGGCGTATTGCAGAATACCAAGTTTTTGCATACATGCTCCATTTGATCGAACTCATCGTTTTGTTTTCTGCTTAGTCAAATTACTTATCAAATAGCTTCTATTGAAAGCCACTTAGAAGTTTTTTACCAGCAGATGTTTAGTACTTGAAAGATTGTTTTTGGTGATGCGTGGCCAACTCAAACCAGCCTCTTTACAAGTTGAAAATGCCCCAAATTCTACCTTATTTCTGACCCTGTTCCTATTGAGGGAGGATACAGGGGACAACATGGCTGGTAAAGGTTTGGGATAAAGGAACTTGAGAATTAAAATGAGAGGTGGTGGCTGATGCCAGATTGGAACTTTACAACAAGAACATACAGGTCTGGTAAAGTCCTTGTCTCTCCACCAAATCTTTAGTGAACTATCCATTTTGAGTTAATGTATTGTGGAATTTAACTCATTTCTACAATATATCTAATTACTTAGTCTTTCTTCAAAGTGGAAGGAGGGGAAATACGTAGGTTACCATTGGGAATTAACCATGTGCTGATTACAAGGATAATACAATTTACTTCTCTAAATTATTTTGAAGATTAGGTCAAGATATGAAAGTGTCTGACATGATACTGGGGACTCAATATATGTTCATCAAATTTTTATTTCCCTTCACTTCCTTTACATAAATTAGAATATTTTTAGAACTAGAAAGACCTCAGAGATTATCTCATCCAACGTTTTAATTTTATAAATGAGAAAACTAGGTACAATGAGATAAGTGTATTGCTTAAACTCTTATGAAGTTATAGTGAGAGTCTAATTTCCAGTTGTGGTAGTTCGAAGTTGTACATACCCAGAAAATTGTGTTCTTAAAGTTAATCCATTCCTGTGGGTGGGGACCCAGTGTAAGCAAGATTTTTTGTGAGTAGGATCTTAAGATGTGACCCACCTCATTCAGGGTGGGTCTTAATCCTCTTACTGGAGTTCTTTATAAGAGAATGAAATTCAGACAAAGAGAGAGAAAGCCACCACGGAAGCAAGAAGCTAGAAGCAATGAAACCCGGAAAAAAAGGGAGAGATCCACAAATGCTTTGCCATGCCTTGCCACATGACAGAGGAATCCAGGATCATCAGCAGCTAGTCCTCAGGAAGAATGTATCATCTTGGTGATGCCTTGATTTGGACAATTTTCACAGCCTCAGAACTTAGCTTGTAACTAATAAAATTACCATTGTAAAAGCCAACCCATTTCTGGTATATTGCTTTTGGCAGCTGTTCTGGTTTACCAGTGCTACCAGATTGCAAAATACCAGAAATGGATCAGCTTTCACAAAGGGGGGGGTTATTTGATTACAAAGTTACAGTCTTAAGGCCATAAAGTGTCCAAGGTAATGCATCAACAATTGGGTACCTTCACTGGAGGATGGCCAATGGTGTTCGGAAAGCTTCTGTTAGCTGGGAAGGCACATAGCTGGTGTCTGCTCCAGAGTTCTGGTTTCGAAATGGCTTTCTCCCAGGACGTTCCTCTCTAGGCTTCAGCTTCTCTCCAAAATGTCACTCTCAGTTGCTCTTGGGGTGTTTGTCCTCTCTTAGCTTCTCTGGAGCAAAAGTCTGCTTTCAACAGCTGTCTTCAAACTGTCTCTTACGTGCAACTCCTCTCTCAGCTCCTGTGCATTCCTCAAAGTGTCCCTCTTGGCTGTAGCAAGCTCTCTCCTTCTGTCTGAGCTTATATAGTTGTATTAGTTAGGGTTCTCCTTGGAAACAGAATCAATGAGAGATGTCTCTGATTATCAAATTGTAAAAGTGACTCACGCAACTGCGGGAGCGCACAAATCCAAATTCTGCAGAGCCGTCAACAAGCTGTCAACTCCAAGGAAGACGTCCGAGGAACTCCTCGGGAAACGAACCGACAACTTTGACGAATTCCTCAGGAAACGAACCGGCAACTTCCACGAGCTCCCCAGGAAATGCTTCACTGAGCAGCCAAAGAAGAAGTGAAGGTGCTCTAATCGTCGGGCTTATAAGCCTCCAACTGATCACCCGGACCAAATCCAGCCAATTGCATTCTCTCATTGTGGAAGGCACGCCCCTTGATGAGTCATCAGTCAGCTGCAGTCAATTGACTGATGATCCGACAAACCAACCCGTTGGTTTATTAACCAGCCTCAAATATCCTCACAGCAATCGTCAGGCCAGTGCCCGCTTGACCAGACAGCTAGGCCACCTAGCCAAGTTGACACATGAACCCAACCATCACAATAGTGTTCCAGTAAACTAATTTTCCACAGCTCATGGAAATCATCCAATGAAAGATCTCGTCCACAGTTGAGTGATCACATCTCCAAGGAAACATCCAATCAAAAGTCTCCAAACCAATCAACACCAATACGTTTCCTGCCCACACAAGACTGCATCAAAGATAATGGCATTTTGGGGGACACAATACATTCAAACTGGCACAGCAGCCTAGCAAACTAAAACACCAGTTCACTTGAATCTTTTTACTAAAGTGCCTGCCTTCAACTGTCATGACCCAAGCAACAGAGGGTGAAGGAGAATGGAGGAAGAGGAGAGTTTTGCTCTACAGATTTAGAGATCATAGACTCTTTTGCTTCTGCCTCTTGTGTTTGCTTTACCAATTTTCATTTATTATTTACTTCAAGAATGGGAAGCAAAGGGAAAACTTTCTCTTCAGGGACTAGGGTGGCCAGATTTAGCAAATAAAAATACAGGATATCCAGCAAAATTTGAAAGTTAGACAAATAGTGCATAATTTTTAGTCCCATGCAATATTGGGAACATACTTATTCTGGCAATTATCTGGCAACCCTATGCAGGACTAAATGGTAAGTGATTCCTGACTGTGAAGATTTTTTCATTCTAAAGCAAATACTCATTGGCAACATGGTTACCACCCCCATGCATATGTCTTGTCTTCCTAGCCATTTCTGTCCCATGACATTTTTCCTCAGCTGGGATCGAACCAACTCTAATGAACAGTCTCTATGGCCAAGGCTGTGTTTGATGAGGTTGGTGGAGGGGCAGGAAAAGTTGATTATGCACCAAAGCAGGGTTGGGAGAACACATTTTGCCAAGCAGCAGGCATACACTTCTGTCAGAATGAAGTTCAAATCTCTCTCCTTCTTACTAGATGTATAGCTGTATGACTTTGAGCAAGTTACTTAAACTGCACCACCTCCACTCCCCACCCAGACTCTGCTTTATCCTTAGTAAAATGAGGATACCTTAAGTTTTTATAAAGATCAAATATGATAACATAAACAAAGCAATGATCACTGTGCCTAGAATATAATAAGTAAAGTCTTATAGATTATTATTCGTTAAACTGTACATACATGTTTTACATGCTTTTCTATATAGTTGATATAGTTCACAATAAAAACTGTTCGTGCAAAAGAGTTCATTAGGCACGGACTGGGAAGGGTCTTGAATACCAGAATGTGGAGTTTGAATGCTACATTGTATCCTGTAGTTGTGAGTGAACCATTGCTATCTGCACAATGCTTGGGGATCAGAGTCAGGCTACCTGCTTCCAGTTCCTCTAATAACCACCTGGAAAATTCTGTAGCGTATAATTTCCTGTAGGATCAAGCACATATTAACCAACACAAGATGAACTGACCTGCCTCCTAAGCATCTTCTTCGCCTCCTCTGACTCCAACCTTGTCAAAGTGGAAAATGGGAAGTTACAACTCTCCCCACAGATTTCCTTCATGATGCATGGGAAATAGGCAGGCCTCAGACAGAACCAGGTAAAATTTCCTGCTCCATCATTTACTTATTAGTGGATTGGCTATGTCCAAATTAATCAACCACTCTGAGTATCTATACAATAGGGATAAATACCACCTAAACTGGTGGTATTCTTAGAATTAAATTTTAATTCTTAGAATTAAAAAGCCTACCACAGTGCCTGTTTATAGGAGATGTTCAATGTCTATGTTTTTATTTTCTACTTTTTAGAACACTGCACTTATGCTTTTGTGGATTGTATGGTCCCTGGAGTGTTCTTTCTCACACTTATTAGAAATGTCTTGTGAGTCAGTTTTCAGAAGCTTGACCAAAATTGAAGATTGGTCATTCAAACCAACTTTGTTTAGAAAATGTTGTTACCAAGTATCATAGACAGTTGAAGACATATAGGAATGTCTCAGATTCTTATTCTGCCTTCCCCTTCAGGCTGTGTAGGCTGCAGTCCTAAGGCTCACCAGTTCCCCTGATCATGCCTTATAGAACTTGCAGATGTGTGTTATCTGCTCCTGCTGTTTGTTCAACTTCAAGTGCTTCTAATCTTTTTATAACCAATTCTGTTGGCTGTTATCTGGATTCCTTATAGTGCCTTGTCTGTTGTACAGTTTTAACAGCTCCCCACCCTCTTCCCCAGCAATCAGAAGGGCAATTTTAATTATTTAACAATGTGCTAGAGTTTTCTATCAGATAAGCTCTTTAATTGGACCTTTTTACCCTTTAACATGTGTGTGTGCACATATGCATGCATGTGTGTGTGTGTATGTGTGGTAAAAAATATTACCTGAAGGTTTTTCTTTAAGTTGGATTTTTATACAATTTCTTAAGCTAAACCCCAGTAAGAGCCCAGAGCACCCTTCTTCCAATAATATCCCCCTCACCCACTTTTCTCTGCCCTCTATGCTTGGAGAGACAGCTATTGTTTCCTTCAATCTGGAAAGATTTATCAGACCTATTATTTTAGTTTTGCAGCTCTGTTTTTGTCGTTTTCTTACGTGATGTTACCACTCTTCCTACTCGGGTGGCCTTATCTGTATGACTCTATAGTCACTGAAATCTCCAACCCTGTACTTAATCAAAAGACAATACGGGATACTGGAAAAAGCAATGGACTTTGAGTCAAGAGAGGTACTTTTTCATCCAGGCTCTAACTACTATGTGATTTTGCCAAGATAGTAAACTGCTCTGAGCTTCATACTCCTCATCTTAAAATATCTAGAGAAAACATACCTGCCTCCCCCACTTTGGTTTGTGCTTTGTACACCTTCACCAACAAAACACCCTTCCTTACATCTCTGGGCTTCCCTCATATTCCCAACCACCCACCAAAGACCTGACTTTACTGTATTATTTCAATATGTGATTCTTGATTTTTTCCAAATAACTACTCATGAGCTTTCTTACTGGCTCCAAGTGACTCAGCTTAAACCCTACATAAAGTACCTCAATCATTCCAAAATCTTAGATAAAGATCCACTAACCTAACTACAATTCAATCCACTATTTTCTATATTAAAAAATATTCATTAGTGATATAAATTTTCCTAAGCCATGAAAATCTAATTTATACTTAAAAAGTGAAATTTTATATTTCTTGGCCAGCTTGGAAAAAAAATATAAGTGGGATGACAAGGGGGTGGGGGTTACAAGCTATGTGTGTTACCCTCATTTTACACAGAACAAATTAGGAAGGCAGTAACCAGATGTATTATAATCATGGAAAGGAAAAAACAAATTCTAAATGAGAACTGGAACATCTCAATTTTTCTTGCGAATCATAAAGTTCTTTTTTCCTCAGAGCCCAAGACTCACCCTGGTTGCCAGGGAGGTGATTCCCTACAGATTCCTGTAGAGCTGATTCCCTACAGGAATAGAGCTCATAGTTTCTAGGAAACTCCCCTAGGTCTGGACAGGAGCCTTAAGACAGGAGCTATCTAACAACTTGGGTCCAAATCTTTGCTTTATCAGATACCAACAGCTGGGTGAGGACCAGCTAACCACCATGACATGCAAAAAGCAGCCCAGAAAACATTACTGACCACAAACTACCCTTAGCTCTGGACTAACAGTCTGTCTCCACTGCACCACAAAAAGGAGGGGGGCTCTCAACTTTGAATATGAGCCTGTGTTCAAGTTGACAAGAGGAAAATTGTGTCCTTTGTGATGTTTCCCTTTGAATGTGAGTGTATGTCACAGGTTAAACCTTGTAAACTGAGGGGGTGTTGCTGAAGAAGCTACTTGTTGCTCTGGTTTGCTTTTCTCTCCACTCCTACTTTATGAACTTAGTTCAAACTCTGTGTCTCACTGGTCCAACCTTTACTTCTTCATTGCTCACCTTGTCTTCAGTCTCACCCTGCCCACATTCTACCGTCTACATCATGGTCAAAGCACTCTTCCTAAAACTCTAATCTGAAGGAGCCTTCCCCAATAGAAAGTCCTACACACTCTTCATCATCCTCAAGATAGAGTTCAAGGTCTTTACAATCACCTACCCAACGTCCTGTATGATCTTGACCCTTTCGACTTACCCTGACTCACTGCATACTAGTCTTCTCCCCCTTGCACTGGAAACTCCAGTAGTGCTGAACTTTTCATATATCTCTGAACACAAAGTGCTGTTTCAAGACTAGATTTCTTTCCTCTCACACCCTCACCCTCTTGTCTACTAGCTCCTGGCATTCAAGGAAAGTTCTGTCATAACACTAGCTGGATATAAGCTTAAGCAACAAATGCCTCAGAGTTGAAATACCAGAAATAACACATTAAAATATCAAAATGTCCAGGTTTTAACAAAAGATTATAATACATACAAAAAACAGGAAGTGATGGCTGAGTCAAAGGAGACTAATACAGCAGTAGAAACTATCAATGAGGAGGACCAGACTTGGGACATACTAGAATTTTTTTTTTTTTAAAGGTTTTAAATATGCTCAAATATCTAAAAGAAATCAGGGACAAAGAATTAAAGGAAACCAGGAAAACAACAGATGAACACAAAAAGAATATCAAGAGAGAGATGAAAATTATAAAGAGAAACCAAACAGAGCTGAAGACCACAGTAACAGAAATTAAAAATTTTCTAAAGGGGTTCAATAGCAGATTGGAGCTGGAAAAAGAAAAAATCAGTGAACTGAAGATAAGTGGTTGAAATAATCCAGTCTGAGTAGCAGAAAGAAAGAATGAGGAAAAGGGAAAAGAGACTGAGGAAGCTGTGGGACACCATCAAGCATACCAATAAACACATTGTGGAAAGCCAAGAAGGAAAAGAAAGAGAGAAGGGAGCAAGAGAGACCAGAGAGTATTCAAGGAAATAATGACTGAAAACTTCCCAAATATAAAAAAGACATGAATATATACATCCAAGGCACTCAACGAACTCCAAAAAGGATAAATTCAAATAAACCCACACTGCAACATATTATAATCAAACTGTCAAATGCCAAAGACAGAGAGAAATCTGAAAGCCACAAGAGAGAAGCAACATGTCACATAAAAGGGGGCCCCAATAAGATTAAGTGCCAATTTTTCATAGGAAACCATAGAGGCAAGAAAGCAGCAGGATGACATATTTAAAGTGCTGAAAGCAACGAACTGCCAACCAGTACACTGGCTCTACAAGAGAGTAAGTTAAAGAGAGTTCTGCAGGTTGAAAGGAAAGGACACTAGACAATAGATCAAAGCCACATGAAGAAATAAGGATCTCCAGGAAGGGTAATGACATGGGTAAATACAAATGCCAGTAGTACTGTATTTTGTTTTAAAACTCCACTTTTTACTTCCAACAGGATCTGAAAGGCAAAGCATAATACTTAAGGATAAATCATTGGTTTGGAACTCATAATGTATAAACATTTGTGACAAGAACTAAAAAAAGCTGGGGAACAGAGGGGTATAGGAATATAGTTCATGTAAACCATTGAAGTTAAATTGGTATCTAAGCAAACGTGAGTGTTACATATTTAGAATGTTAACTGTAAGGCCCATGGTAATGACAAAGGAAATATTGGGGAATATGCAAGCTCATATAGACAGAAATCAGAGTTAGGTTGCTAGGGGCAGGGGTGGGAGTAATGGGGAATTAATGCAAAATTGATGTAAGGTTTCTTTTGGGGAGATGGGAAAGATTATAGGTGGTGAGGATACTGCAACATTGTAAATATCACTAATCCCACTGAATGACATGCTTGGCAGTGGTGCAATGGGAAAGTTTATGTTAGACATATGTTCCAACAATTTAAAAAAGAATGAACAACTAAAGACACAAGGACAATTAAATGCAATATGTGATCCTGGATGGGATCTAACAAGGATACAGAAAAGGCTCAAAAGGACATTACTGAGATATATGAAAAGATATGGAATATAGACTGTAAGCTTTATATCAATGTTAAATTTCTTGAACATGATAAGTGTTACTTAAGGTGGTTACATAAGTGAATATCCTTGTTCTTAGGAAAGGTACATAGCAGTATTAAGTGTTCAAGGAGAATGATGTATACAGCCTACTCTCAGGAGTTCAGAAAATGGGTTGATAAATAGACAGACAGAGAGATGGATTGATACACTGATGGACTTATAGAATGATATGGCAAATGTGGCAAAGTGTTGAAATTGGTGGATCTGGGTTTCTGGGGGGATACAGGTATGCTGGAGTTCTCTGTATAGAGTTTGTGTTATTTTTCTAACTGTCCAGTAAGTTCAAAGGTATTTCAAAATTAAAAGTTTAAAAAGAAAAAAAAAAGCTAATAGGAAAATACATTATTTCCATTTGCATTTACAATATTTTTATTACTAATAATATTAAAGATTCTTTTTATGTTTATAAGCCATATGTATTTCTTACTTGAATAATTTAAATCTTATCCTCTAACCTATTTTTCTATTTTCACAATGCTTTTTAAATCAAGGCATAAGCTATTTGTCTATGAAGAAGTACCATAGAAGTACTTTTTTGGCAACAGGCTGTTTTTTTAATACCTTGTATCAATGGCTAGAGTTTACCTTCACTGCGACTAATCTTCCTATTATAGTTAAATTCTTCTGAAATTTTTTGTTGGTGTTAGATGCTTTGAATTCTTGATTGTAACAGTAATTAAGAATTATTTTCTGAATTTTAATGAATTCATATGCTGCACTTAATAACAACAACAAAACCCAATTGATAAGTCACAGTTCTCAGCACATAGTAGGTGTTCAATAAACCATTTTTGAATGGAATGGTACACAGAGAGCTGGAGTCCAAGTGGGAAAGTTACCACCTTTCTATTTTCCTTTAAAACCTTCTTCCTTCTGACTTTAATGGCTTCAGAGACATCAGACCCAAGACGCCAAGAAAACATCCAAGCAAGTACCAGTTTACATCAGTTCTAAGTGTGTCTCAGAAGATGACTGCCCCATATTAAAGTGACCTGTGAAAACTGGCCAAACCCACCACGTCTTCTCCATTCTAGGAGAATGCAGGGAAGAACTATTCAGAACACTCTCTGGGCCAGTATGTGGACAATTTACTTGTTCTCTTGATTGGATTTGGTCCAGAACTCCTAAAGACATCACCTACGTGTCCCCTAACTTGCTGTGAAAATTCCAGCCTCTGGAGCATACAACCTGTAAATCTTAGATTAAGTCAGAATTTTTAGGGCAATTTCCGTTCCAAGCACCACCAGGACCTCAGTCCTGCATTAGGTCATGACTGGTGTCCAAATCAGGAAAGGTGGTGCTATACTGGCCTCAGTTTTCCTCATTTGATAGACCGCTTGATTTCCTGAACCCTATTTCCCCAATAACTTTTCATATGAGAGATGAGCTTCTCTAGGGAAACTTTAGACATAAATCATACCAAATGATATAGAGAACCTCTCAGATTCTATTTTAAAGATGATACAAAGACACACCTGCAGTCACCAAATAATATATTGAGCATTTCTCCAGGCTTGATAGTGGGATACAGCATTGACCTGGACACACATAAAGCATAGATACTTGCAATAAGTAATAGTAAAAAGTTATTAAACATTAAATTAAAACAGCTAAAACTTTTTAAAGCATAATAGCTTAAGAGTCTGAAGTAAAAAAATGTCAATTCAAGGCTGTTTACAAGTCAGCCTCAGATAAGCAATGTCTCCTCAATGTTCCACAGCAACATACCATGCCACACTGTTTGGTTCTGACCTGTTTTTCAGGACTTTATGGAAAACACGTTCTATCCCAAATGCAAGTAAATATATATAGGTTTGTATTTATTCATTCTTTTAACAGTATCAGTGTGTCTAATATGTGCTAGGCCCTTTCTAGGTTCTAGGGATATTGTATTCAATGGGACTGGGGGGGGGGGAAAGCTTGCTTAACAAAGTTAATAAGGCACAAATAAGTAAGTACAATATGTAGTATGTTAGATGATGATCAGCAGTAAAGGGGAAGAGTAGCATAAAGCAATTTTAAATAAGGTGGTTAGGGAAGGTATTAACACCTAAAAGAGGTAAAGGATGAAGCCATACAAATATCCATGAGGGAATATTCCAGGGAGAGAGAACAGAGTGCATATGTCCTAAGGATGAAGTATGACAGAGAAGCTGAAGAACAGCAAGAGGATCAGTGCTGAGCGCTGTCGGGGAGGGCAAGTGTAGTAGGAGCTGAGGTCTCGGGCGGGGCTCAGGCAAGGGTATAGATCACTTAGGACATTGGACAGGTGCAAGGTCTTTGGCAGCTATTCTAAGTGAAATGGGGGGTGAAGAGGAAATTAATAGAGGAGTCACATAACCTGATACACATTTTAAGAGTCTCCTTGTGCTATGCTGAGAAAAGATTGTAGGAGGCAAGGCTAAAAGCAGAGTGACTAGTTAGGTGGCTACCACAATGATCTTAGACATGTCAGAAACAGAAAGAAGCAGACAGAAGGATCCGTTACCATTAACTGCGATGGTGAAGACTGGGGGAGAAGCAGGTTTGGGGTCAGGGTGGGGATCCAGAGATAGGTTTTGGATGTCTTAAATTTGAGATGCCTATTACTGTCCAAGTGGAGATGATGAGGAGGCCATTTGATATAAAAGGCTGGGGTTTAAGGGAGAGAGATATGGGCTGGAAATATAAAGCTGAGAGTTTGTGGTGTATAGACAGTATTTAAAGCTATGAGACTGGATGAGTATGTGAATATAGAAGAGAGAAGTGACCCAAGGACTAAGCCCTGGGGTACTCCCGCATTTAGAGGGTCTTTTTTGTTTCTTTTTTTTACCAACAATTTTAAAAAAATTGATCTGTCACAAACCATAAAATTCACCATTTTAAAGTGTATAATTCAGTGAGTTTTAGTATATTCACAAGGTTGTACAACCACCACCACTGTCTAATTCTAGAATATTTTTTCTACTCCTCCAAATCCCTATGTCCATTAGAAGTCATTCAGTCCCTAGCATATGCTAATCTGCTGTTTATTTCTATGGAATTGTCTATTCTGGACACTTCATATAAATGGAATCATACAGTTTGTGGTCTTTTGTGTCCGGCTCCTTTCATTTATGTTTTCAAGGTTCATTCATATTTTAGTATGCTTTGGTACTTAATTTTTTTATGACTAAATAATATTTCATTGTAGGGATATACTCATTTTGTTTATCTGTTCATCCAGTTGATGCCCACTTTTGGCTATTATGAGTAATGCTGCCAATAACTTTAAAGTGTAATCTTTCTTTTAGCTTAAATACAATTTTCCAGCAAAGGAAACTGCTTTTATGCTAAAAATTTCCATTTCAGATATACACTAGGGGGAATAATTCTCTCAAAAGGTCTCTGATGACTTTTAATTTAGATAACAAGTATTTGTTAGTTGTTATCATGTATCTAGTAAAGCCATACGACACGGGAGAACCCACCACAGTCCCTGCCCTCAAGTAGGCTCATAGTCCAATGTGGGAACAGACAAGAAATGTGATGAGAATGCAGTGATAAAAGTGCTATTAGAGAGCTCTGCACAGGGCATTATAGTAGCACAGAAAAGGAATACCAAGGGGCAGCAGATGCAAAATTGGAGAGGCAGGGAAAAAAAAGGTACTTTCAAGAAATGTGACACTTAAATGGAGTCTTAAAAGACAAGGAGCTATCCAGAAAGACCGAGGGGAAAGAAGAGAGAAAAACATTCCTGGCAGAGACATCATGTGTGCAAAAACTTAGAGGTAAGAGAGAACAAGAATATGTGGGGGAATTCCAAGTAGATCAATAGCACAAGAGCAATTACTTGTGGTGGGAACTGAGCCTAGTGAAGTAGGTAGGGGCTAGATCATTCAGAGACTTGCATGCAATGCTGAGGGCTTTTTATTTTATTCTGAAAACACTGAATGGCCACTAAAAATTTGAAGCAAGGAAATAACACAAGATTGAAATTTTTAAAAGTCATCCTGCTGACAATCTGAATGACAGATTAGAAGAGTGACACAGGGTATCAGGAGACTTACAGTAGTGCAAGCTAGAAATTATTAAAGCCAAAACTAAGTCAATAGCAATGGGGATAGAGAGGAGAAGAAATATTTTACTACTATTCACAAAATAGAACTCCCAGGACTAGATGTCCAATTAAATGCAGAGGAAGAGTAAAGAAGTAAAGATGGTCACTAGGCAGTTTGACATAACTGGAGATGACTCCATTTCTGGCTTTGAAAACTGGATGATGTTGACAATTCATGAGATAGGAAATAAAGGAGGAAATGGTAGTTTGGAAGAGTGGGGAAATCATGAATTCTGTTTCGGATAAGCTAAACTAGATATTTTGTTCATCAGCCAGACACAGACAGTTGTCTAATTGTCCATTAATACAGCAGTTTTGAATCAAGCTCTCAGCCCAGGTTGAATAAATATATTAGGAATTAATAGTTATATATATGCATGGGTAGTTGAAGCCATTAATGAGAATGAGTTTATCCATGGAAAGTTTGTCGAGGTTGTGGATGGGAGGGAGGGAGTTTGAGGACAGAATTTGGCAGAACATCAACATTTACAAGGTATGAGGAGAAATAAGACTTCATGAAGGAGACCATCAAAGAGTGGTCAGAGAGGTGGGAAAAAAGAGTATCAAGAAGGACAAATGGTCAATAGAATCAAGCACTACAGACGAGGTAAGTGGGATAAAGATGAGTGTCTACTTTATTTGGCATTTCAGAGGTGATTGAACTGCAAATAATATCAGTGAGATGGAGGCAGGCATCCAATTATAGTGCACTGAAGAGTGGGGATGAGAAAATACAGGCTCCTCTTTAAGGAGCTTCTCTGAGCAGGTGCAAAGAAAAGAGGAAAGGGAGATAGAAAAGGAAATAGGATCAAGGGAGAATGTTTTATTTCTATACAATTTTATTTCCTATTTTTATCATTTACTATCACAAAATTAATAGATGGAAAGTGTGAAGAAGTTAAAATGATGTAGAAATCCATAATGTAGAAAATAAAAGTCTCCTGTATTATAAAGCACAACACAGTTGGTGTTTATTTTTTCAGACTTTTTCTGCAAAGACAGGGTAAGATATATTTTAAAATATTAACCAATTTATTCTTCATCCCTATAAATTCTTTTTTACATGCTATGTCTACTCCCGTACTTCCCCTTTGTAAACTAGTAAAGTGGCATCCATTGCTCCAGAGAAGGGAAGTTACAACTAAATCTCAGAGAGAATGAAAAAGTCCATCCTTGATTTTGAGTTCCAAAAAAAGAATCTTCTGAAATCCTGAGCAGTGATGAATCTTCGAGAGAAAAGGTCTTAGAAGCAGGGATTCTGAAGAACCCTGGGCTACTACTAGGTTTTTCTTCCTAGATGAGGTATAGGAACTTAAGCAACATCCTAGAATTCCTTTGTACGCTATTCCAGCATCAGCCTGAGATCAGGACATAAAAGAGGCAGAACGACAGCTAGGAATGGGAATGTGGACGTCTCAGTGCAGTACAGATGCTGATGGCCACAGAGGAGACAATGTGCACCACTGTTGTTTGCTTTTCATCCTCCCTGGGATCTCAGAATTGGAGGGTTTCTGGGCCCAGCCCTCAGGCCTCTTCTCTCCCCGATGAGTATTCATTTCCCAGGATACCTCATCCATTCTTATGATTATCAATTATTATCTGTACTCTCCAGTCCTGGCCTCTCCCCTGAATTCTAGACTACATGAGTAGTCAATTCTGCCCTCTACCAAATGCTGCCTTCTTCACTTGGAAGTTTAATAGGATTCTCAAACTTAACACATCCAAAATCAACCTCCGTCTTTGCCTCCTAAAACCTGCTCCTCCAGCAATCTCCCTCATTTCAGTTAATGGCTACTATCCTTTTGGTTGTTCCCAAGCCAAAACCTTGGTTTTATTCTTGACCCCTTCCTCTAGTTCTTTCAAATGTCAATCCATCACCAAATCCTGTCAAATCTACATTTAAAATATATCCACAATTATGCTACCTTTCCCCACCTCCACCACCATCACCCTGATCCAAGTTCCATCATGTCTTTCTTGAATAATTGCAATGGCCTCCTAATTGTTCTGCTTCTGTCCTTGCCCCTACAGTTCCATTATCCACGCAGTAGTCAGGGTGATTGCTTTAAAATATACGCCAGGTTACAGCATTACTCCTCTCCTCAAAACCCTCCAATGCTTCCCTTCTCGCTCAAAGTAATAATCCAATGTCTCTGCCAATGCCTACCATGAACACCCACTACCTCTCTAAACTTTTTTGCTCCCACTCTCTGCCTTGCTCACTCTGCTCCAGCCAAGCTGGTCTCCATGCTCTTTTTCAAACACACCAAGCATGTTCCTGCCTCAGAGTATTTATACTTGCTCTTTTCTCTACCTGGAATCTTCTTCCCCATCATACTTATGGCTTCTCTTCCTTACCTCCTTCAGGTCTCTGCTCAAATATCACTTCATCAGAGTGAATTTCCCTGATCACCCTTTTAAAAACAGCAATGCCTTTTACTCTAGCTCTCCTTGTTCGCCATCCCTTCTTTCACTTCTGTAACATTTATCAGATATATATTATTTTTTTGTCTGCTCTACTAGAAATTAAGCTTCATGGAGAAAGCTCCCTCCTTCCTCCCTTCCTTCCTTCTTTCCTTACGTCCCCCCTCCCTCCCTCTCTCTCTTCCCTCTCTCCTTTTCTTTCTTTCTTTTTCTTTCCTTCCTTCCTTCCTTCCTTCCTTCCTTCCTTCCTTGTTGCTCTTGTTGTGACTGCTGTTGTAGTTTTTACTTCTTCATTCACTGCCGCATTCCTAGCATCTAGAACAGTATTTGATACACCATGGACAATTAACCAAAAATTGTTGATTGATACATACATAAATGAATAAGTGAACAGACAGGAAACAACCAAAAATTGATGCCCCCTATCCTGGAAGCTACATAAGCTCCCCAGAAATGAGATGTTTATCTACAGAGAAAGGGAAGGAGGGAAGACTGTAGTTAACTGAGAAAATCCTGAACAATTAAATTTACCCTGAACTGACTCAGAACAAATTTCTGCCATTAGGCAGAAAGGAGGCTAAAGAAAGAAATTAAGTTTAGTTATAAGAAAATAAATAAAATTATGTATGATGTGTGCCTAAGTTTGTGACGTGTGAGATTTGCCTGCTATAAATATATTACCATTTATATATGTGAATTTCTGTTTTACAAAAATTGGGTCTGTACATATTCTTCTACTGGCTTCTTTCACCTAACAATACATTTTTTTATCTCTCCATGTCATTAGATATAGATCAATTCCCTTCCTTTTAATGGATCTCCAGCTTTCTATTTGTGTGAGGGTGCCATAATTTATTTAACTAATCTCTGATTGACAGACATTTAGGTTGCTTCCAATTTTTCACTGTGCCTAACTACCTCAGTGAACATCTTGGTTTCCATATAATAAATTCATAAAATCACAATTGCTCAGTCAATAGGTATGTACATTTAAAATATTAACCAATATTCACAAATTGTATAAAAGAGGGATTTTTCTGAAGTGAGATTTGAGAATGTTTATAAGCTCAAGAGAAAGAAGTATTTGAGATAAAGAAGTTGAAAATACACAGGTGAGAAGGGATCAATGGTAGAACAAGTCCATTTGACAAGGCAGGGATAAGGATCCAGGTCTTCAGTAAAGGAATTAAAATGCTGCATGAGAGAGACATCTATAATTCAAAGATTGAAGAGAGCAAGGAAAGAATCAAGTGGAATCAGATAAATTTGTAGGTACAGAAGTAGAGAAATTTTCTGTGATGATCTCTCTTCTCTTTGAATTAGGAGAGAAAGCCATCTACTAAGAAAGGGGAAATGGGAGCCTAATGGTGACATTTTAGAAAAGATATAGGATGAAATGAAAAAGAGATCTGATCAAGACCATATATGGCCTGAATGAAATTTAAACCATAAATTTGTGTTGTGTGATTTTTTTTGCAGCAACACTCATGTTAGAGAGGAGAAGGGAAATGAATTTTTCCAGGGTCAAGTTTTATCATGGTAAGAGAAGAAAAGCAAACTGGAAATGAATTGAAGTCATTGACCAGGGAGTAGCTGAAGTATTATATGATGAGAAGTAGACTATATTTAGGAAAGGAAGTGCATCCAAAAAGAAGCTGAAAGATTGAGAGGAAAAGGAGGCGCCAGGAGAACCAAGGTCTTGAGGAGATAGAAAAGTCAGGGGAATAGGGGAGTGAAGAAGTGTAGGAGCTGGAAAAAAAAGGGAGTTTGCATTCAGAGAGTGGGATATCTATGTTGAAGTTTTCAGAAAAGCAGTGGTACTGGGCAAAGGTAAGTTTCAGAGTGTGGCATCACTATGCCTTGCTTGGAGTCTAGTCCCAACTATCTAGAAACCTACAGAGCAAAAACCATTTCCTCTAAGTCCCAATTTCTCTGCTCAAATTGAAGCCCTTTTCCTTCCAGGGAAGCTCCATGTGCATTGCAGGCATGTGGAGTAGCCCTTTGTCCCTAAAATGAAAAAAAAAAAAAAAAAAACAGTCCCACATCATTATATTTTGCAGATTCCGGGTTAATCAGGTTTTTTTCATTGAGATTGTTCACATAACATACAACTATCCAAAGATCCAAAGTGTACAATCAATTGCCCATGGTATCATCATACAGCTGTGCATCCATCACCATAATTAATTTTTTTTCAATTTTTAGAACATTTTCATTACTCCAGAAAAGAAATAAAGACAAAAAAGGAAACTCCAATCCTCCCATACCCCTAACCATCACGCCTCCATTATTGATTAATGGTTTTGGTATAGTACATTTGTTACTGCTGATGAAAGAATGCTAAAATACTACTAGCTGTAGTATATAGTTGGCAGTAGGTATATATATTTTTTCCTATATGCCCCTCTGTTATTCTCTTCTAGTTATAGTGTCATACATTTGTTCTAGTTCATGAGAGGGATTTCTAATATTTGTACAGTTAATCACAGACATTGTCCACCACAAGACTCACTGTTTTACACATTCCCATCTTTTAACCTCCAACTTTCCTTCTGGTGACATACATGACTCTAAACTTCCCCTTTCCACCACATTCACACACCATTCAGCACTGTTAGTTATTCTCACAATGTGCTACCACCACCTCTGTCCATTTCCAAATGTTTAAGTTCACCCTAGTTGAACCTTCTGCTCATAATAAGCAACCACTTCCCATCCTTTAGCCTCGTTCTATATCCTGGTAACTTTTATCTCATGTCTATGAGTTTACATATTATAATTAGTTCATATCAGTGAGACTCTGCAATATTTGTCCCTATGTGTCTGTTTTATTTCACTCAATATAGTGCCCTCAAGGTTTCTTCATGAAAACATTTTTTTAAGATGATTTTGTTCACACAGTATATATTCCATCCTAAGTAAACAATCATTGGTTCCCTGAATAGTCACATACTTATGTATTCAGCACCATCACCACTATCTATATAAGGACATCTCCATTTCTTCCACAAAGAAGGAGGAAGAGTCAAAGAAGGTAGAGAGACAAAAGAAAAAGAAAAAAGAGAGAGAGAGAGAAAAAAAACATGACAGCTAGAAAACAACAGAAGGAAAGACTGCATTAAACTAAGTAGAATAAAGAGTCAGACAACATCACCAATGCCAGGAGTCCCAAACCCTTCCCCTGTGCACCAACCCATACCCATATGCATTTAGCTTTGGTATATTGCCTTTGTTATATTAAAGGAAGCATAATGCAATGTTTCTGTTAATTACAGTCTATAGTTTGCATTGATTGTATTTTACCCCCAATCCCACCCTATTTTTAATACCTTGCAATGTTGACATCTGTTTGTTCTACCTCATGTAAGAACATATTTGTACCTTTTATTAAAATTGTTGAGCACCCTAGGTTTCACTGAGTTATACAGTGGTAGTCTTTATCTTTTGTCTTTCCTTCTGGTGTCCCACATGCTCCTAACCTTTCTCTTTCAACCATACTCACAGTCATCTTTGTTCAATGTACTTACATTGCTGTGCTACTATCTCCCAAAACTGTTTTCCAAACCTCTCACTTCTGTCTTTTTCTTTCTGTCTGCAGTGCTTCCTTTAGTGTTTCCTGTAGAACAGGTATCTTGTTCACAAACTGTCATTGTCTGTTTGTCAGAGAATATTTTAAGCTCTCCCTCATATTTGAAGGACAGTTTTGCCAGATATAGGTTTCTTGGTTGGTGGTTTTTCTGTTTCAGTATCTTAAATATATCATCCCACTTCCTTTTTGCCTCCATGGTTTCTATTGAGAAATCTGCACATAGTCTCATCAAGCTTCCTTTGTATGTGATGGATCGCTTTTCTCTTGCTGTTTTCAGGATTCTCTATCTTTGATGTTTGATAATCTGATTATTAAGTGTCTTGTCATAGGCCTATTTGGATCTATTCTGTTTGGGGTATGCTGCGCTTCTTGGATCCATAATTTTATGTCTTTCCTAAGATATGGGAAATTTTCATTGATTATTTCCTCTATTATTGCTTTTGCCCCTTTTCCTTCTCTTCTCCTTCTGGGACACCAATGACACATACATTCCTGCATTTTGTTTTGTCCTTAAGTTGCCAAAGATGCTGCTCATATTTTTCCATTCTTTTCTTTATCTGTTCTTTTGTGTGTAGGTTTTCAGGTGCATTGTTCTCCAGTTCCTGAGTGTTTTCTTCTGCTTCTTGAGATCTGCTGTTGTATGTTTCCACTGTGTCTTTCATCTCTTGTGTTGTGCCTTTCATTTCCATAGACTCCGCCAGTTGGTTTTTTGAACTTTTGATTTCTACCTTATGTATGCCCAGTGTTTTCATTATACACTTTATCTCTTTTGCCATATCTTCCTTAAATTTTTTGAATTGATTTAGTATTAGTTGTTTAAATTCCTGTATCTCAGTTGAAGTGTAAGTTTGTTCCTTTGACTGGGCCATAACTTCATTTTTCTTAGTGCAGGTTGTAATTTTCTGTTGTCTATCTCCCTGAGGGTGTGTCTTAGAAGACTGGTAACCCTGTAAGGCCTCAAGTCACTGTGCTTTTCTGCCCAGCAGGTGGTGCCTGTCAGTCTATAGCTCCAGACTGGTGTAAGGAAGTGTGGCCTGTGGCTGTTTTCCCCAGGCTCTGGAGTCTGGTTCTGAATAGAAGGCGGGTAGTACAGCTTGGCACCACCTTCTTCCTCTTAGGAAAAATACACCCCCTAGGGTGAGGTCATTTACATTTGAATAGTTTCTCTGCCTGTGCTATCTCCACCCTTTCCTGGGTCTGAGCACTGGGAACTGAAAATAGCTGAGGCTTTCTCCACTGAGCTGAAACAGGGACAGAAAGTCCCCTTCAGGGCCAGTCTGCGGCCACCCTCCAGCTCTCCAAGGTCAGTCGTCACCAAAAGCCACTCTCTGCTTGCTGGGGATTCATAGCTTGAATTGAGCAGTCCATGCTTGTTAATTAAAACCCCAGTTGGAGCTTAGTTGAGCTATATTCACTTGCTTGGGGAATGCTGCTCTCTAGCACCACAAGGCTTTGCAGTTCAGGTCGTGGGGGGAGGGGGCTCCCGGCTTGGATATGCAGTTTTTACTTACAGATTTTATGCTGCGATCTTGGGCATTCCTCCCAATTTGGTGTATGATGAGTGGACAGTCACGTTTGTTCCCCCATAGTTATTCCAGATTATTTACTAGTTGTTCCTGGTTGTTTATTAGTTGTTTCAGGGAGACAAACTAGCTTCCACTCCTCTCTATGTCACCATCTTCTTCCTGAGTGGTTAATCAGTTTTGAAGAAACTCCAGGTACTTATGTTATATACAATCTATTATGCAACTGTAAAGTTTGAGTTGAGTTCCAACAGTCCCAGGCTTACCCCTCCCACCTATTTAATGCATTTTTTATTGTGAACTTTAACACATATACATAACAGTGATAACTTTCAAGTTACAATTTAACAAACAGTTAGAGAGCAAATTTCAAAGAATGTCATGGGTCACAGCTCCACAACTTCAGCTATTTCTGTCAATATAAAATATAACATATATACAGAAAGGTGTTAACTTTCAATGGACAGCTCAGCAAGCAGTTACACAGTTAATTTCAAAAACTGATATTGGTTACAGTTCCACAGTTTCAGTTCTTTCCTTATTATGCAATATAGAGTATATACAGAAAGGTGAAGACTTTCAAAGTACAATTCAGTGAGTAGCTATAGAGCAGATTTTAAAGGATGTTATAGGTTACAGTTCTACCATATCATTTACCTCCTTCCAGCTATTCCAACATCCTAGCATCTAAAAAATATATATGGTTTCAGTACTCATAGACCATTGTTAAATCTTGTTTTTTGCTACCCCTTCCTATCCCTTTCTCCACTTTCAGGGGGGTCTAGGCAGTGAGCACCCTAACTTGTTCATATTGAAAGGGGGTGTTGACAGCATGGGGAAGGGGGCTGCATCTGATTGTTGTTCTTAAAGAGGCTGTTGTCTCTGGGTTTTAGGACTTGTCTGGCATAGGAACAATCTAGTGGATTTAAGTTTCTGAGAGATAAAACTTAGTGAGTGAATATTTTATAGAATCTCAGGTAGGGACCTAGGTATTTAGGGACTACTTTTGGTAAGGGCATGGCATATTGTGGCCATTTGGGATGTCTAGCTGGAGCCTGCATAAGAGAAACCTCCAGGATAGCCTCTCAACTCTATTTGGGATCTCTCAGCCACTGTGCCCTCAGCTTGTTACTTTTCATTTTTCCCCCTTTAGGTCAAGTAGGCATTTTCATTTCCTTGCTGCCAGGGCCAGGATCGTTCATGGGAGTCATGTCCCATGTCGCGAAGGAGATTCATTACCCTGGGAGTTATGTTCCTTGTACGGGGGAGGTTAATGAATTTATTTGCCAAGTTAGGCTTACAGAGAGAAAGGCCACATCTGAGCAACAAGAGGTTCCAGGGAGGTATCTTTTAGGCATAATTACAGGAGGGCTCAGCCTCCCATTTACAACCCTAATTTTCACAAGAACACACCTGATTTATTTAGTGGGCTCATCCCTTTTTGGTCTTTCCACCCTTGTGCCCTGAAGATCAAAATCCATATTTTACCTACCATTTTCTTCATTTTCTTTCCTGATATCCAGTGAGCAATTGCTTAGGTACACACACTTATAAACACACATACACACCTTTCCACAAAAACAAACACAGTTTGGTCTAATTCAGCAGCTGGCAAATGTTTCCTTTAAAGGACCAGATAGTAAATACTTTCAGCTCATGGGCCATAGAGACTCTGCCACAGCTACTTAATTCTACAGCTGAAGTGTGAAAGTAGCCTTAGACAATACATAAGTGAACTTACATGCTGTGTATTAAACTTTATTTATGGACACTAAATTTGAATTTCAAACAATTTTCACATGTCACAAAATGTTATTCTTCTTTTGCTTTTTCTTACAAACCATTTAAAATATAAGAATCATTCTTAGGTCACAGGCTGTACAATATCAAGTGCTGAGCCATAGTTTGCTGACCCCTGCTCTAAATTTATACTTAGCAAATAAAAAGGATTTTATGTACAGATGCAACTCTTACCTCCATAGAGAAAATTTTTATCAAGTTCATTCATTCCTTGGAGATAAATTTTGTCAAAAAAAAAAAAAAAAAAAAAAAAGAAAGCCTTTGCCCTAATTGGAAGGGATTCCTCCAGAATAAAGTGACACTATTCCTAAAAGATAAATTTGAGTCTCCACCTCTTAAGATACAGAACACTGGTTGCAGATTATAAATGCAAATAGTTTTTAGTTTCTTCTTACTAAGGATTCCAAAAGTGGAGTCTGGTCTTAGTGAAGGTCGCTTATTACATAAAAAGAACTTTACATTATGGGAATATCAGGACATGGGCTGTGTCTTGAATGGACCTGACCAAGAATGATTTTATGCTCCTATATAGAGAGCCACTGTAAAGTCCACTCCTGCATTAGCTAAATAAAATCTAAAGAAAAGGACTTAGCTAAATAAAATCTAAGGCCTTTGCCACTTTAAGAGACCACAATACAATGGTATAGAAGTAAGACCTTTTTTAAAGTCCATCTTTAAAAAAAAAAACAAAAAACTAATAAATTTTTCGGGTCAATTGGCTTCTTATAAATATGACTGCTAATCTAACAAATAACTGAATTTTAAAGATCAAAGAGACCTTATAGATCATCTATTCCAATGGCTCCCCAAACTGGCTTTGCATCAGAACTTTACAACAATATAGCTCCCTGGACCCCAAACCAGAACCAGATTCCAAGGAATTTTTATTATTTAATAAGTAATTCAAATGTACTGGTCAGGAAAACAGAAACCACATCAAGTATTTCAACAGAAAAAAATTAATACTGGGAATTGTTTATGTAAGTGTAGGAAGGCCAAAAGAGCAAAAACAAAAGAAACATGGAGGGTACCCTGACCGGGGAATAAAAGGGAAGAAGTTGAGGCTTCAAGGACCTAGGAGCTCAGAGGAGGGGTCTGTGGGGGGATGTATCATGCCCCCTAAAAAGACAATGTCAAATCCTAACTCCTAATCCTGTGGGTAGGAACCCATTTATAAATGTGACCTTTGAATATGTTATTAGTTAAGGAGGGGACAAACTGAATGAGGGCGGGCTTTAATCCATTGTGACTGGGGACCTTATAAGGAGACCACTGAGTACGAGGCGTAGAAGTCAAAGGAGGAGCAGAAAGAGGCAGATTGCCAGAGACCTAGACATCACTGGAATGCTGCAAACTTCAGAGAAAACATGGCCTACTGATACTTTAATGTTGGACTTCTAGCCTCCAAATCTGGGAGACAATAAATTCCTCTTGTTTAAGTTAATCCTTTCTCTGGTATTTGTCATAGCATCCTGGCAAACTAAGTCAGGGCCCTTGCTGCTGTGTAGGGGCATGATGAAACTGGTTCTGGAAATGCCCAAAAAACCTGGAGGCTGAACCCAATGTTGGTGCCATGATGACAATGATAAGAAAAGGGATAAAGGAAAGATGCCTCTCTTCCCACTTCCTACCTTCCAATATTCCTCCATTTGACAAATTGGAAGCCAGCTGACAAATAGTTGGAGAAAGGTTGTTTGCAGAATCCTGGCCCAGTATCAGAAAGGAGGTCTACAAGGATTCATGTGAACGTGATGGACAACAGGAAAACACCAGCACATCAAATCATTCTCATGCAGCCAGCTTATCTGAGGACTTCCATTTCAAAAATGTTGATATTGTCGAACCTCATTACACTACACTCATAGAAGTTAAAGCATTTCATAAGAAGACAGTTCTGTACTTTCAAACCAAATAAATGGTAAAACTTGCAAATGCTTTTTTAAATCCCCTAAATGTCTCTCCCCACATCCACCCCCTCTCTGTCACACACACATGTACATACACAGTACAGGGAACTGTATTTTTTCCTATTTATTAAGTTCTGATAGAGACTTGACTCTTTAATGATTATGAAGAAAAGACATCTATCAGCCTCCTAGAATACTTCATCTAGAATTAGTAACATACTTTTCAGTTCAAGAATATTTCAGGCACTTATTATGGCCTTTCTGAAAGGTGATTCTTGAGACTACAAGAGAAGGTTGCTATGGAATTGTCCAGGTCACAAAGGAGAGTAATTATCTCTCTCAGCACCTAAATCGTGGGGTGTTATTCAGTGGACTTCTCCCAGGTAGACAGAATATAATACAAGTTGTTAGCTTCAATGCCTATGTTTTACACTATTTGCCAATATCAGAACCTAAATTTCAAAAAAATTAATAACAAGAAATACTTAACGAGTATAGTAATAATTATAACTCCAATTGTAGTCCATTCTGAACATTCTTTTACTATTTGTTGATATGCATACCTTATCCTTGGATGAAGAGCTGATGAAACTTTGAGACATTGCTACTTAACTAGAAATAGAAAGTCCATTTTTCAGCTAAGACTAATCACTTTACAGAAAGTTGCATGTCAGAACAACTGAAACTAACACTCCTGGAGTAGCACGATAAATAAAGCTTTGGCTTGTGTTCTCCAATGGTATTGAGGAGTATATTCTTGTATAGACCCTGCCAAATCAAACTCTACTGTGACCTTCAGATTTGAATTAGAAGAACTCATCAAATTATATTATAGCTTCTTTCTTTTTGTTTGTCATTTTATTTTTTGCCAGTGTCATTTACTGACTTTACAACACTAACTGTCCTATTTCACATCATAGCCCATCTTATAAACCATCATAGATCTTTTTTAAAGTGGGCAGAAAAAAATACATCTCCAAAACATTTTTAAACTTTACCATGTGTCATATTCTTTGAAGGCCTTTACCAAAAAGATACTTCTGAATTTCAGAATCAATCAATTTTTCCTCTTTTCTATTCATGGTCTTTGGACATAAACAAAAATCTCTGCCTTCAGGTTTAGGTTATTGAGTTGCTGGCTTTTTTCTTTTCTTTCTTTCTTCTTTTGTTTCTTGATTATGAGTTTTCTTTTTGTTTTTAAATCAAAGCAATATGTGTGTGTGTGTGTGTGTGTGTGTGTGTGTGAGAGAGAGAGAGAGAGAGAGAGAGAGAGAGAGAGAGAGAGAGAGAGAGACAAGGCTCTTTAAGGGGGTTTCCCAGTATGAAAAAAAATTGACGTTTTCTCTTACTTTTAATGAGAGGCAAATGTTAGAAATAGTAATTAAAATGTTTACATTAAAATGGATTGCTAGATCTGCAACGCAGTCAAGCCTGGCAGTGGCAGCTTTTGATAAACTGGAATGACCCACAAACGGGGGGGGTGTTTTTTCACTAACATGCCACAAGTGTCCAGAAAGTAAATCCACTCCACATACCACCCTTGTTTAAGGTAGGATAAACTAAGCAAACAAAATGCCTCTCAATATAACAAAATGTCCACTGTATCAAAAGGAACTGGAAGTTGTTATCAGTGGGAGAGGAGGCTTTGGAGAATAGGAAGGTTGGGATTTTGATGTAAAGGTTAATCTGTAGACTTCACTTTCCTTTGGGGAAGCATGACTCTGGGTCATTCAGGTAACTATTTTTATACCTTGTTCTGTCCCAGGCATCACTGACACATTTCAAAAAATAAAAATGAAGAGTAGGAGGAGCAGCTTTTCTATCTCACTTTCCCTAAATGGCCTCTTGTAAAAGATTTTTCCAGACTCCAAAAAAGCACTTGTTTCACACTGTCCCAAATGTGAATAAACCTTCTCTGGTTTGGAAATGTATCATTTTGAAAAGTTTTCACACACTTTGGTTCTACAAATATCTGGCAAAATATCTTTGGAGCCATCACACAAAACCCTAATGTACTAATGTTGAGTAATGCCTACAAAATTAAATAAAGCTATTTATTGCCACTGAATAAAGCTTGCAGGTGATCTTCCATATTTAAATGAAATCTTCAGATCAAAGAATAAATCGTTCCACATTTCCCCAGAATTTACAATGCAGTTTGAAATTATCATGTAAAGTAGAGATTCTCAACACTGGCTGTTCATAAGGATGATGGCTGTGATCCACCCCTAGAGCCATGGGGTAGGAGGTGGGCATCAGTATTTATTGAAAGCACTCACACTCCCTCTGGTAATCCTAACAGACAGCCAGGTTAAGGACCACTGGCTCTTGAGGGATGACTGGTTTTTAGAACTCTGTTTTAATTCTTAGGGGGGTTTCTTTACTGGGGCCCACCAACTTTAGCATCTGACTTGCCCAAATAACTTTCACTTTATATGGCAGAGCCATATAAAGAGCTTAGACTGTTGTTTTTCTTACGTGATAGATAGGTATACACATCACTAGTGCATCTATAGAGTGGTCAAAGTTTCTCTAAGGGTAGCTAAATTCTTCAAAACAAAGATATTTAATTTGATTGCTTTGCCAAATATTCAGTAAGCCCAGGTGTTAACATGCAAATAGTTCTCAGAGCCATATTAAGCACCTAAAAATCCATCACTAAATGCCAAAATCGCTAAATTTTAAAAGAACCAAAATTATATATATGTGTGTATTTGTGTGTGTGTGTGTGTGTGTGTGTGTGTGTGTATATATATATATTTTGATTCTTAAAAAAGATAAACATTAGTATCAGCAATATCCATACTTTTATTAACATGAAATAAAAAAAAAACAGCCTTACCAAAGTATCATTTATATGAAAAAAAAAAAACTGTTCCTTAATGCTTCTTCTGCTGGATTTGTGCAGATTAGTTCAATAAACCTTGCCAATATGTTAATGCCTAAACAAACCAGGAAAAATTCTTCCCCATCCTTCCATCAAAAAAAATCACAATTCTTTTCAAATTCTATTTGAAAAACTCTTAAAGATCATAGACCCAAAAGAAAAAAGTGAAATAAAAAAAGAAAAATGTTTTTTTAAAACAGGCTTTTTCCCCTAAGATTGCATTTCTTGTTTAATAGCAAGTCCAGTAAATAAACAGGATTGTGTGCTTCCCAGAGTAGAAACTACTTGCAACAACAAGCAGCTTTTTTTTTTTTTATGTGGGAGTTAGGTCACATAAAGAACAATTTTACAGTAAAATAAGTTCGCTCTCTTTTAGTCTGATCCTGTTTCCTGTCTCCCATGTGTCCAAATGCAAAAGAGCTCTGGGATTGGATATAATGTGGGAGCAATTCTTCTAGTAAGTATTTTGGTTCTTCATCATACTAAACCTTAGTAGTACATTGATTTAACAAGAAATTGTTTTAAGTGTGTTCTTCTCAACACAGCAGGCCTCCATTATACTCTACTAAGAGAAAAACAAATTATGAACGAGGTCAGTGGGGCAAATTGGGGTGACATAGTGCCAGAGGCAGAAAAAGGGCAACAGTTGGCAAAGCAATTAGGTAGTCTTCTCTAAAATTAGCTTTAATTTTAATATTCAGATATTTTATCTGCTTTCCATAATTAGGCTGTGCCTCACACTTGTAACAGGAAAGATGGCTAACTACCTACAGTAAATTTATGGCTCACACTGAAACTCCAACCCGGTTCTGTATCTCACCATGAAGTTAATTTAGAAAATGGTGCTTTTACTATATAATGAAAACTGCCACGTTATAGCTCAATATTCAATCAACATCACATGGTGACAGAGAGCAAACTATGGAGCTAGAAGATGTGGTTTCAATGATGTTTTCACAAATGACTATCTGTGTGACTGAGCAAATCATGTTATCCTCACTTTCCTTATCTATAAAATAGGGTTATTATCTCCACCTTCTAGAGATAATATGTCCTTTGCAGGATTAAAGAGAATATATGTAAACTTCCTAGCACATAGTAGCTGCTCAGTAAGTGGAAGCTACTACTTTTTATAATACCTATGAATAAAAGTAGCCTAGTGCATAGTATATAGAAGGCACTCAATAAAATTAATTATTTGTTCCTTAAGCACCTTTGTCCAAAATATTTACTCATATCCTTATTTAATCTACCATTTAGATCTAAGCCAAACATACAACTAACTGAAAGGATAAACCAGATTAAAAGAAATATAAAATCATGTAAATATACAAAATATTCAGGGAGTAGTATTTAATACAACATAAGCGCTGATGAAATTCAGTTTATCTGGCAAAGCTTGAAGATCAGCAAAAAAAATAAATAATAATAATAATAATAATAATAATTCTGAACTCATCTTCCTAGATGTCCCACTTGGCTATGACATAGGCTAGGCAAAAGAAGTCACCAAAACCAACAAGCAGTCAAGAGTTTCAACCTCAATCTAAAAGGCACGGCTGGCACTCTTGAGAGATGTGCCAAAAGCTACAGTCCTACAGTCTAAAGAGTGAAGAATGGCTGAGGGCAGAGAAACTACTGGAAGTGGAAACATGGTACGGAGAGAGAGGAATGTAGGAAACTGGGAGGAAGGGAACTGACTGAAGGTGTTGAAAGTCACCTTTCTCATTCTAGATGCCTTTTAAAAACTTTACAGTAAAATAAAACTTAAAAGCTCCAAGTCACACAAAGTAAACTCATAGCCTAATGAATTATTATAACATGAATGCCCTATAACCACCACCCAGGTCAAGAAATACAACTATGCAGCACCCCTGAAGCACCTCCTTATGTACCATTCCAATCTCAACATCCTCCCTCCTCCCAAAAGTAACCACCAACCTAACTTAACACAGTAAACACTCCTCTATTTCTTCATAATTTTATCACCCAAGGGTATATCCTTAGACATTCTGATTTAGATTTGCCCTTTAAAATTTTTTGATACGTCTTTTTAATCATTTTCAATCTAGAGATTTCTTCACCATCCATTTCTTTTCTTTGCAGTTTATTTGTTGAAGAGCTCAAGGCATTTTCCCTGTAGAGATTCCCATGGTCTGGATTTTGCTGATTGCACTCTCATAATGGAATTCAACATTTCCTCTGTCCTCTGTATTCCCTGCAAACTGGCAGCTGGATCCAGATACCTGCTCAGACTCAGGGTCAATACCTTTGGCAAATCCATAGGAGGTGGTATGTTCTTTCATTAAAAGGTACATGATGTAGTTCTTTATGTGATGTTAGTGGCCTTTGAAGCTTGATGCCTGGGCCCATTAATTGATTGATTATAAAATTTTGGTGACATTCTAATTACATCATTTCTTTTACATTTATCAGCTGCAATATTTTAATAAAGAGATACTTCCTTCATCTATTTGGATTACCCAGAAGTACAGTTCACTCAGAAAAGATAGGATAATTGCTTGATACTTTCCTTTTATTTACCAGTGTGATGGTTAATGTCGTGCATCAGCTTGGTTAGGTTATGGTGACCAGCTGTTTGGTAAAGCAAGAAAGCTCTGGACTGATTGTTACTCTGAGGGTATTTGATACATGGATTTGCATCTATAGTCAGGTGATTGCATCTACAATCAATAAAGGAGATTGCCCTCAATGAAGGGATTCTTCTCATCCAGTCATTGGGGGCCTTAAGGTGAGGGTTTCAGAAGTCAGAAAGAATAATTTCCTTCTCTACTCAGCCGGTCAGCTTCTCCTGTGGAATTCAACTTCACCTTCATCAATTTCCACCTTGCAGCCTGCCCTGTGGAATTTGTACATGCCAATTCTCACAGTCACATGAGTCAATTACTATAATAAATTTCTTAACATTTATCTATATCTGTATCTAATCTTCTCTTGTCAGTTCTGTTTCTCCAGAGAACCTTAATACAACCAATTTTCAAAACAATGAATTATTTCTCTACTATCCTCCAAAGATGACAGGTTAGGTTTTTTTCTATTTATCTTTTTCATATCATTATGAACTCATGAATTTAAACATATTTGATGGCTTGGGCTGCTTTTAACAGACCAATAACATGTGCCCTGAGCTAACCCTACAGTATTTCAAAGGCAATGACTGATATATGATGTAAAATTAGTATTTATTTCTTATTTATTTATTCATATATACCCTAAAAAAAGTTGAGTTTAGTAGAGTTGCTAAGCCTTAATAGACCCACCTTATAAGACTTTACATTTGTACTAAATAAAATAGCAATTCTTTTAGACATTGGAAAATATAAAGTATCACAAATTCATTCTAAGTTGATCACTCTCCAGAAATATGTTTAATTTCCAACTTTCCTGAAAATAAATAAATAAAAAATCTACCCATCCATCCATCCATCCATCCATCTTAGAGCCTGAAAGTCATGGAAAAAGAAATACTGGCTATCCAACCAGCAGAGGGAGTACAACTTAACTGACAAATCCGATCTCCAAACTTAGCCTTCCTATTGGTGAAATCACTGATAATGTTTTGGAGAGAAGACAGATACCAGGAACAAGACAGGACAAACCTGTGCTACTGTGTTGTCTGTTAGACTCAAAGGAACTACACTGGTATTTAACAAGGGGAAAATACATAGTAAGGAAAAAAGTATTCTCTTGAATTTCTTGAGAGCTTTCTTCACTCAGAATTCAACACACTGTTATACACAGTCTTAATGCTAACTGTCCTAGAGGATTAGGGAGGAAGAATATACGGTTTCCTCACTTTTTACAAATTTTAAAAATAAAGACATCCAGAGAGGTGATATGGATTCCTTAAAGGTGCATCAATTCAGGGGTAGAGGCAAAACGTACTAGTCCTCCAAGTCCCATCCTGGCTTTTCACAGGGACCGTGGTCAATGAAATCCTGTTAAAAAGTAGAGGAACTCCCAAAAGCATTTTGCAGTTTTTCTGCCTGTCTTTCCTAATAATGGTCTAGTTAAAGCAAGAGCAGGAGCTTGGGAATAAAGAGCCCCAGAGCACTCTTTGATATCTTCACAAATTTTCCTCTGGGGTTGGTGCTTTAATTTCCAATCAGTCTGAATCAATAATGTATGGTTGTCAGTGCCACTGTTGACTCTCACAATTTCTTGTTTCAACTCCATAGCTCCTAGAGCTTGGGGCTCGGGGTTGGTGGCAGGGATTTTGATTTTTGGCTTTCTATGTTTATACAATAGGGCAAGTCAATATCTCTTCTGTATCAGTGAATTCTGGACTAAACTCATCTATCAAGTATTGTAGACAAACGAAGCACCTTAAAGGATGGAAAGAAAACTCTCTGGAAATCTCCATTGCTATTACATTTCATTGAATCCACAGACTCTCACTTGCTCCCCACAGAGATCCCAGTACAGCTGAGTAGAACAGAAAGAAAAGTCACATGCAAAGAATGGAATGCTCTTACAATATTTTTAGGCAGCAATGTATACTGAATTCCAATCACACAGTCTTGTGGGAAGCTTGGCCCATCCTCACAAAGCATGCCACAACTCCTGCCTATTGCAACAGATATGTACATTTATCAAGGACCAATGATAATGGAAAGAAAAGAAAGACCCTTTGCATAGTTTCTTGGAGGCAGGCTTTCCTTTTTTCTTTTGTTGACACCTGTTTTGTTGTTGGTTTTTTTTTTTAAAGACGGTAAACCTGTATGCAAACCTTTCTCCAACCTGACAGACTCCTAATTGTGCACCTCATTGAAACCGATTTTGAAGATCACAGAGTTACTTCTAACTTTCTGAGAGACTAATAAAAAGACAGAACCGTTTTGAATGAGCCATCCTCACTTTTAAAGAAATAAAGTTATTACAGAGATGAATATATTTTTAATGAAAAAAGTGAAAATTTTCCCTGGAGACAAAAGTTGAATAAATAAGAACTTACTGGTGGTGGCCATAAATGAATGAGTTCTGTTCTTGCTTTCATTGAAAATAAAGGCTGCAGGTTTCCACTTGCATGTTCCTTTGCTTTTATTCTGTGAATCTAATCAGTCTATCCCAATGAAAAGATGACAGGGTCTTTCCCAGACCAGGCGCCTTCAATCCAGAGACAATGCTTTGATCGCTTCAGAGTATTCTGAACCACCCAGGTCTGTTGTATTAGGTTCATTTAGTTGAGTGGAGTACCTAGCTAATGAAGTCAAAGGTCATCAGTTCAGTCCTCATCTGATCCTGCTAAACTTGTCCTCTCACCCCCACTGGGATTGTAAATCCACAGTGTCATCCCTAGGACAGCATAGGTGGATACGGATGGAGACAGACTGACTATACTAAGTTCCTATCTCAGCCATTTCATAGCTGTGTGAACTTGGGTACATTATTCAATTTTCTTGCTGCTTCAATTTCTCTAAGTGTAAGACAGGGACAATAGTAGTGAATACCTGATAGGGTTGTTATAAAAATTTAATGAGATTATCCATGAAAAGTGTCCAAAACTATGGTCAGCACAAAGAAAATAATAGATGTTAGTTTTTATTTCAACTTATCACTGTTGGTATTGTTGTTGTTATTATTATTGCTATTGAACAACTTTTCAAAGGACATGCCCTGCCTGATGTTAACGATTGTAAGTACATGTTATAACTTGGATTTCTTTGGCATCGGCATAAATTGACTATAAAACTCAGTCCACAAGGTGCATAGACTTGAGAGAAGCCAACGCACCCTCATAAAAGTCCAAGGGAGGTGGTAAACCTCCTTTCTCAGAGCCATTTCATGCACTTAAAAATAGCCAACACAGCCTACATATGGTAAGCAAGCAATTCATTGGTAATCACTGTGATTTTTCAATCTGCTGAGTAAATATCTTCTATTCATGAAGTTAGAACAGATGCTAGTAATATAGAAGTATGGGCACAATCCAAAAAAATATATATGGTCTCCTCTTTTAACAAATACAGAGTGTAGCCATTTATCTATCTTTGTCTTTAGGGAGAAAAAGAGAGTTGAATTAGAAGTTTCCTGATTTACGTTGCTTATTCCTTTATTTTTAAGATAAAACATGTCCATGGTTTCACACTGCAGAAGTCAAACAAAGTGGTGGATAATTCTTTGAGCAGTTTAGAGAAGTTTCAATATTTATTTCAGATCATTCCCATAAAAATTTCCATTGGTTATCTATACAACTTAATTGTGTCCATAATTGTTCAAACTTCTTTAGCTTGTGTATATAGTCTGGCTTAGAAGTATATCTTAAGATGGAAGGAAACAGAAAATTTCAAATACCATTTTACCTTCCAGCTGAAGCAACAACTGGAGTGGAACAGTCATTAACTCCATTAAAAAACAGTCATTAACTCGATTCCTGGACAACTCTTCTAGTGATTCTGACTCAGTAAGAAAGAGGGAGGGTCCAGGAATCTCTGTTTTTAACACTAATTCTGGTGATTCATATGATATAACACTTTGGGGAACATTGACCTATTGCTTTTGCTTGCCCAATATTCCTTCTCTTTCCTGGTAAGAGCACCACAACATTCCTTTTTGGAACCATTCCTTTTCCACCCTCAGTGGATTTATAGCAGCTTTTTTCACAATCACCAAAAACTGAAAGCAACCAAGATGTCCTTCAATGGGTGCATGGATAAATAAACCGTGGTAGGTCCATACAATGGAATATTCAGCAATAAAAATAAATGTGCTATTATATGTTACTAGAATGAAAGTTAGAAGATAAAACATGGGACTGTATAACACAGTAAACCCTGTGGTGGACAATGGACTGGGGTGAATATTAAAAGTGTAAAAATGTTCTTTCATGAATTGTAACAAATGTACAACACTATACAAAGTGTTAATAATACAGTGGTATATGGGGGAAAATACACCCAATGTAAACTACAGACTATAGTTAACAGTACTATTTCAACATTCTTTCATCAACTTGTAACAAAGGTACCACACTCACGCAAAGTGTCAACAATAGGGGTATATGGGAACATTGTATTTTTTACATGACTTTTCTGTAAACCTACAACTTCTCTAACTAAAAATAATAGTTTTTTAAAATTATGATAAGTGAAAGAAACCAGACACAAAGTACTACATATTGCATGATTCCATTTATATAAAATGTAAATATAAGTAAATCTATAGAGACAGAAATAGATTAGTGGTTATGTAGGGCTGGGGAAAGACAGAAAGATTGAGAGGTGACTGCTAAGGGGTTTGGAGTTTTTCTTTTTGGAGTAATGAAAATCTTCTAAAATTGATTGTGGTGATAAATGCACAGTTCTGTGATTTTACTAAAAGCCACTGTCAGTATGCTTTGGATGGATTGTATGGTACGTGAATATATCACAATAAAATTGCTGTTAAAAAAATAGAAAATAGATGAAAACAAAAACACAATGTTCCAGTCTGCTGGTATGCCAAATACAATATACCAGAAATGTGTTGGCTTTTAAAATGGCGACTTATTATCTTACAAGCTTACAATTTCAAGACTGAGAAAAATGTCCAGATCAAGGAGTCATCTGGCAATGCTTTCTTCCCGAAAACTGGCTGCCTGTGATCCAGGACAACTCTGTCACATGGAAAGGCACATGGCAGCAATTGCTGGTCCCTCCCTTCTCTTCCAGGTGTCATTGCTTTCAGCTTCTTGCTTCTGTGGCTTTCTCTCTGTCTGAATTTCATTCTCTTATGAAGGACTCCAGTAAAGGATTAAGAACCACGCTGAATGAGGTTGGTCACATCTTAAGTTAAGATCCTACTCACCAAAAGATCCTACTTACAATGTGTCCATACCCACAAGAATGGATTAAGTTTAAGAATATACTTTTTGGGGGTCTATACAGCTTCAAACCATCAAACACAACATACCAAAATTTATGAAATACAGCTAAAGCAGTGCATAGAGGGAAATTTATAGCAGTAAATGCCTATATTAAAACAGAATAGCAATCTCAAGTCATTAATCTTCTACTTTAAGAAACAAGAAAAAGAAGAGTGGAAAGAAGTAAAGGAAAGAAGTAAACATTAAGATTAAAGTGGAAATAAATGAAGCAGAGAATAGGAAAAGAATAGAAAAAAATCAACAAAACCAACTGTTGGTTCTTTTAAAAGATCAATGAAATCAACAAAATTTTAGCTAGATTGACAATAAAAAAGAGAAAAGAATCCAATTACTAAACTGAGGAATGAAGGAAGGGACATCACTTCTGCCCTTATAGAAATAAAAAGGATTATAAGAGAATATTATGAATTATTGTAAACAATATCCCAATTTAAATGGACAAATTCCTGAAAAGACACAAACATCAGATGGACTCAAGAAGAAATAAAAAATCTTAACAAACCCATAATGAGTAGAGAGATTAAATTAGTAACAAAAAAGATTCCCACAAAGATAAGCACAGGTCCAGATGGTTTCACTGATGAATTCTACTAAACACAAAAAAAATTAACACCATTCCTTCACAAACTCTTCCAAAAAGTAGGAGGGAATATTTGCAACTCATTCTGAGACCACTATAGCCCTGATATCAAAACCGGACAAAGACATCATAAGAAAAAAAAAAACTACAGACCAATATTCCTTCTGAACATAGGCACAAAAATCCTCAACAAAATATTAGCAAACTGAATCCAGCCACATATAAAAAGGATTATATACCACAACCAAGTGGGATTTATCCCAGGAATGCAAGGTTGATTTAACACATGAAAATCAATTATTATAATATGCCACAGTAATAGAAAAAAGGACAAAAAAAGCACATGATAAATCTCAATAGATGCAGAACAGCACTGGGAAAAATTCAACACCTTTTCATGATAAAAAACATTCAACAAACTAGGGATAGAGACAAACTTCCTCAATCTAATAAAGGCCATCTATGATAAACCCATACCTAACATCACACTAAATGGTGAAATCATTTTGCAGGGCTTAATGATCTCACAGAATATGCTCAGAAAGGCTTATAACCATAGGGTACTTTATGTCATGACTTTGGGTTTTACTCTGATCATGATGACAGGTCATTAGAGAAATTTTGAGCAAAGGAGGTACATGATTTGATTTTTATTTTTAAAAAACACACTGACTACAACATATCTATTGGGACTGGTGGGGGTAGGGCAGAAGGAAACCCTGGTATAATTAAAAGTTATGGAAACAGTACAGGGCAAAGATGATAGTGACTTGGACTAAAGGGTAGAGTGGAAATAGTGGAAACAGAGAAAATTAGAAAGTTTCAGAATAATCTTAGAGGTAGGATAACCAAGACATACTAAGGGTTTAGATAGGGTAAATAAGAAAAAGAGAGAACTCAAAGTTGACTCCTAGACTTTTGGCTTGAGCAACTGGGTGGATGGTGATGAAATAAACTGAGAAAAAGACCCAGTAGGGTAGGGGGAGGCAAATCAAATTTCTACTTTGCATATGCTAAATTTGAGCTACTTATTAACATTCAACTGGAGATGTCCACTAGGGAGCTGAATACACAATTCGGAGCTCAGAAGGGAGGTCAGAAATGAATATAAAGATTTTTAAATCATCAGCGTACAAAGAATACTCGAAGTTGTGGGACTGAATATCGTTGACTGGAAAAAACATGCAGACAGAGAATATAAGCGGGCCCAGGATAGGGCCTTGGAGTCCTCATACCATTAGTATTCAGGCAAAGGAAGAGGAAGAGACCAAGATGAAGACTAGGAAGAAGCAAATCTGTGAAGCAGAAGGAAATCAGGAGACTATGGTATGCTGGACAAAAAAAAATTAACTGCTTCAAGAAGGAAATGGTGATCAACTTTGTTGACTACTGCTGAGAGGGCAAGCAAGAGAGGAATGGAGGAATGGCCATTAGTTTTTGAACTATGGTGGTTATTAGTAATCTTGACGTGTGCAGGGTCAATGGAGTGATGGGGACATACATCCAATTGAGGTAGGTTAGGAGGGAATCTGAGTTGAAAAAGTAAAGACAGTAACTCTAGATAATTCTTTGAAGAAATGTTTTATGAAGGGGAGCAGAAAAATGGAATGGCAATTCAAAGAACAGGTAGGCCTGAGAGAGAGAAATACAGATGTAAAAGTCAGTGGAGAGCATCTGGACACAATGGAGACCTTTAACCAGGTTGTCCTTTAACTAGGATCAAGCTACATCATCTGTAGTAATGAGAAGGAAGGCAAAGAGGAGGGAGTTTTCACAGAGAAGGTGAGGGAGTTCCTGTATACTTGCAACCACATTTCTGATGAATATGGTACAAGTTACTTTGAACAGTTGAGATGGAGTAGTAGGGGTATGGGGGTGACAGGTGGACTAGGTAATGTAGGAGAATCCAAGGACTAAGGAGCGAAATGGTCATTTGGGTGCGGGATAGTAAAAATATTAGGAATGTTTAGTAATATTCTGGACATGTTGACTGTCCATCTGAGATTTGTGACTACATAATAACTTGAATAAGTTTCACTGCCTCTTCTCTGATATAAGGACGAAGGTTATTGAAAAATATTAAGCTAGTTATATTCTTTGCCCGTATTTGCAGCATGGCATATAAATTTTTTTCTTTATTTTTTCATAATTCAATTTTATTCAGATATATTCACATACCATGCAGTCATACACAGCATACAATCGTTTACAGTACCACCATATAGTTGTGCGCCCATCACCAAAATTAATTTTGGAACATTTTCATTACCACACATACAAAAGTAGGTATATAAAGTTTTGAACCCCTTCCCATTCAGTTTCATATAATGCTACTATAACTGGTAGTGCCTTAATTTTTAATACTTATTGATGCATTCTGTGTGTTTTTTGAGCTGCAAACTTCCAGATAAACTGGAGATCCAAGTAGGTAAGAATCAGGTGAGTACATAGTTGTATAGGAAACTCTTTCAGAATAGAACTTACAGTAACTTTATCTTTCCTTACTCATTCTTCACATTTTTCAGCTTTTCCAGAGCTGAGTGTGTTTTATCTCAGATTGTATCAATATGCATAAGAGTCTGAGGGAATTATACAGATGAAATTCTGCCTAGGAAATTAAACTATGTTCAGTCTTCCTTCCCATCCAAAGTTTGAACTAACATCATGCAAATGAAAACCATTATTAGACTCCATGAATGCCCTAATCCTAACGTCTTCCTGAATTGTGAAGTGGAAAATTAAATCGTTTTTGTTGGAAAACTCCCTGTTCAATGGGTCCAGATCAGCACTCAGATGATGTCAGCAAATGTTACATTTTTTTCCAATTATGAAATGAATTATGGGGCGCTAGCTAACCACAGTCAGTCATTAAATAAAGCTATTTTGGCTGATGCATTGTTGTCCTGCCAGAAAACACAGGTGTTTTGTTTTTAAAGAATTTTTTTTTAAACACTGCTTTAAGAAAAGACTGAATTAACAATCCTGCAGCACAAGCAATATAGGAACATAAATAAGAAGGTGCTATTTGTAGAGAATTTGTGTGGAAGGGGTAGAGATTGTATTTTCACATATGAAATAAAGAGTTGCTTTATGTTCAAAGAATTGAAACATTTGGGCAGTGATGTATGAAGACAGTGATATACGACCATGAATATTTAAAGATACACACACACACAGAGATTTTTAAGAATTGATTGAAAGATACCTTGTAAACATGAATTGTTATTATTATTGCAAACAAACTGTGTTCGGGATTTTCAAAGAATGTTAGTTCATTCTTTCTGTGATGATTCCCTAAGGTTTCAAATGCATAGTCTCAAAATGAATGATATTTACATGTCAATATCAAACATGTACTTGTTAATAGAAGAGTTAGAGTTGCGCTTCCATTTGGAGGTAGTTCCTTGAAAGATGAATGAGCATAAAAATTTTTAATTGGCTGAATATTTGTAATGATAATTTTTAATCATCTTGCATTTTTGGTTAATAATCTTATACTGATCTTTTTTTTCAACTACCATTTTCAATTTACATATCTCTAAATCATTCCTACATGAAGCAGCTGCTTTCAGCTGATTCATCTGAGGAATTTGATTATCTCATCCAAATTATGACATCTTGAATTATGCATTAATGGCATGCTTATGGAATGAAGCAGTTCTCAAAATAATTTTTTTCTTTGTGTGTGTGCAAGTATAAATGTCACATATCTATAATCCTCAGAACTCAAAATCTACTGCTATGATCAACTTCTAATCTGCTGTTTCAACTATGTTTAAAAAGAACAATAATCTATTTACTAGAGTACCATAATAAACTGTTGCTGCAAACAAATCTTGAGGTTTAAATGTTAAAAATGTCATTTTAAATGTATTCTGAATTTAATTCTCAAGGCCTGGATTTCCTAGATTTTATTTCAGAATTCCTAAATGCCTTTATTACAGGCTCCACCCAGTAGTTTATTTCTTTAGAAAGGTCCCCCAAAATAATTACGGAAATCTCATTGTTAAATGCTGGTATATACCGAGATCTTTCTTCAAGTTCTCGAGTGTCTTCACATATTGTAACAGTGCATTCAGAATTTCACTACTTATTTATTCACAAATTGTGGAATCCACCTGGTATACAAAAACAGTTTTTGAAATACCAAAAGGACTTCAATTATTTATGAAACAACTACTGCCCATACAAAATTAAATGATTCTGAAAGTCTGTTAGAGTGAAATATGAGTTATCTATTGTCCAAATAAATGATGGGGACAAATTTGTGAAATGAGAGAATTTGTGTCAATGACCAGATTTTATACCATACTGACATGATAGAAGAAAATATATCCAAAAAGAATAACTCTCCTACATCATTTCAATCTTTCAAACTTAAATGTGGCAAAATCTGTTAAGTATAATTTTGGGGAACATATTATGTTATTCAGCTTAATCAAAGGTTTAGGTTAAATAAATGCTTGGGTTAATAAAAACTGAATACAGATACAGAAAACACACACACATGTATACACACACATATCATCCACACATGCATGTACCAACTTTCGAAGAACGTCAGTGCCCAGGTGAGCCCACTAAAATGTATTTAACTACAAATACATTAATATCCACTTAAGATAATGTTTCTAAGGAGAAAGGCATTTGTAATTCTGGCTTGTGATGCCTAAAATGTTGTTCCCAGGCAAAGAACTCTCCTTCCTCCCTGTTCCATTCTCCACCCCTGAACCTAGGTTCAGTGACTGGATTCCCACAGTTTCTATACACTGCTGGTAACATTCATGGCCTGATCATCCAGTTAAGGAGGTGCAAAGAGGCTGAGGGTAAACTCCAGAAGGCTGAAGAGTTATGATGGATGACCAGGTATCCTCCTCAAAATTCTAGGGAAATATGGGAAAGGGGGACACAAAATAATTAAGATAAATAGCTGAAGATCTGATTTGCAAACTGACCAATTAAAAGGTGAGATTATTCACATAGCAAAATGATTACAATCAGTCCCAGGGACCTTTGAAGAAACACCTTTTCAAGGGTTTGTTAACTTTTTAAATCATTAACAAAAGAAGAAATTAAAAGATAAAATGTTATAAGCCATTGCTGACTTTTTAAAAGTGGAAGCTTAAAAACCTTTTTTATTTTAATTTTCATGTTACTGCGGAGGAATATAATACAACATGCATTCAAATACAATCTCATAGTCCTGGTAAAACTGGAGAGGAAGTGGGTTGTTGCTGATGTTCTTGTAAGCATGGAGGACTGCCAGTTTGGTGGGCCGAGCCCTCGGTCTTGGTGCTTGTCTATATGAAGCTTGTTACTGAAAGGAGAGGCTAAGCCTACTTATAATTGTGCCTAAGAGTCTGCCCCATAGAACCTATTTGTTGCTCAGATGTGGCCTTTTCTCTCTAAGCCAACACTGCAGGTAAACTCACTGCCCTCCCCACCCTCCCCACTACGTGGGAGATGACTCCCAGGAGTGTAAAACTCCCTGGCAACGCAGGACATGATTCCAGGGGATGAGCCTGGACCCGGCAATGTGGGATTGAGAAAATCTTCTCAAACAAAAGTGGGGAGCAAAATGAAATAAAATAAAGTTTCAGTGGCTGAGAGACTTCAAATGGAGTTGAATGGTCACTCTGGAGGTCTGGAGGGCTTTCTTATGTGTTATGTAAATATCCTTTTTAGTCTTTAATATATTGGAATAGTAAGAAGGAAATACCTGAAACTGTTGAACTGCAACCCAGTAACCTTGATTCTTGAAGACAATTGAATAATTATGTAGGTTAGATGATGTGACTTTGTGATTGCAAAAACCTTGTGGCTCACACTCCCTTTATCTAACGTATAGACAGATGAGCAGAAAAATGGGGACAAAAACAATGAAAAATAGGGTGGAATAGGGGGATGGAATGTTTTGGGTGTTCTTTTATAATTTTATCTTTATTCCTATTTTTATATTTTTTGGAGCAATGAAAATGTTGAGAAATTGTGGTGATGAATGCGCAACTATATGATGGTACTGTGAGCAACTGATTGTACACTGTGGATGACTGTATCGTGTGTGAATATATCTCAATAAAACTGAATTTTTTAAAAAAACTGAAGAGGAGGGCTCCCTTGACTTTTTTTTTTAATTCAGTTTTATTGAGATATATTCCCAAAGCATACAATTACCCATGGTATACAATCAACTGTTTGCAGTACCATCATACAGTTATGCATTCATCACCACAATCTATTTCTGAACATTTTCCTTATATCAGAAAGAATCAGAATAAGAATAAAAAATAAAAGTAAAAAGAAACACCCAAATCATTCCATCCCCCCATCCCATCCTATTTTTCATTTAGGTTTTGTCCCCACTTTTCTACTCATCCATCCATATACTGGATAAAGGGAGTGTGGACCACAAGGTTTTCACAAGCACACCATCACACCATGTAGGCTACATGGTTATACAATTGTCTTCAAGAATCAAGGTTACTGGGTTGCAGTCTGACAGCTTCAGTTATTTCATTCTAGCTATTCCAATACACTAAAACCTAAAAAGGGATATGTATATAGTGCATAAGAATGCTCTTGACTCCATTTGAAATCTCTCAGCCACTGAAATTTTATTTTGTTTCATTTTGCTTCCCCCTTTTGGACAAAAAGATTTTCTCAATCCCACAATGTTGGGTCCAGGCTCATCCCTGGGAGTCATATCCTGTGTTGCCAGGGAGATTTACACCCCCGGGAGTTAGGTCCCATGTGGGCGGGGGGGGGTGAGTTCACCTGCCAAGTTGGCTTAGCCAGAGAGAGAGGGCCACATCTGAGCAATAAAGAGGTACTCAGGCGGAGACTTGTAGGCACAATTATAAGTAGGCTTAGCCTCTCCTTTGCAGAAACAAGCCTCATAAGGGCAAGCCCCAAGATCGAGGGCCAAGCATACTAAATTGTCAGTCCTCAATGTTTGTGAGAATATCAGCAATAACCCAGGTGAGGACACCCAACATATCCGCATTTTTCCCCAGCTCCTCAGGGGGGCCCTGCAAATATATTTTCATTCTCTGCCAAAATTACTTTGGGATGTACCGCTATTTCACACTAACCTGTGCAAACCTACCAGATCTCACTTCCTATTCAAGTTCCATGTAATTGTGGTATTTGAATAAGCTGACTATACAAGTCAGATTATTTAATGTGCTGTAGAAGATATATATCCTGCACTAAACAAACATTTCTTCCCTTGGTCTCAGAAATTGAAGTTTTAAAACACTCAAAATCATCCTTTACCCTTTGATCTGATTTGCCTTAGTCCTAATCAGATCTGCTCCATTCATGTCTCTAATTGAAGTCTGGACTCTTTTTCAGCTTTTTAAACAGTTGCTGTACGTGCTAAAACTGACATTCATAGTTGCCGAGCTCTAGCTCTGAGTTTCAGGTGTCACACAGATACCCAAAGATCCAGAGACTGACCAGGTTATACACAAAGAGATCAGCATCTCAGAATTTAGAGAGAGCCATTACAATTCAGGAATAGATGTGACTGCTGTAAAAGATTACAATCTAAGGACCATTACAGTAAGCAGTCCCCTGATAAGCTGTGCTGTAAGATTCAATTCTCAGAGTTTACACATTGTAGTTAGTCGATACTGGTGAGGCATTATAATGTTTGTCTTTTCATTTCTTGTGTACTTCATTCGAAATGCTATCCACAGGATCCATTCGCCTCGTTGGGTGTCTCACAGCTTCACTCCTTCTCGCAGTTTCTCGATACTCTATTGTATGTATACACCACAGTTTACCATTCTGTTCATTAGCTGATGCATCCTTAGGCCACCTCCACCCATTGCAAATCATAAATACTGCCTCCATAAACACCAATGAGCAAATGTCCATTCATGTCCCTGCTCTCAGATCTTCCAAGTATATATACCATAATGAAGCTGCAGGACCCTATGGCACCCACATACTTAGCTTCTAATGGAACCACCACACTGTCCTCTAGATAGGCTACACCATTCTACTTCCCCACTAACAGTAAATATGTACATTCCTCTCCCCGTTTTCTCCAGCACTTTTATCCCCATTTATATTTTTTCCTACAGTTTTATAGATATATTCACATACCATACAATCATCCACAGTGTATAATCAATTGTCCACAGTATCATTATATACTCCCTTCCTTGACTTCTACCAACATCTCTACCTCAAGCACCAGCCCCCACATTTTCCTGCCCAATCACCTCACTGCAGACAGCTCCCAGTCATTGCTTTTCTTCACACAGGCAGAACATCAGAATGGAAGTCTCACAGGACATACGTCCCTCATCTTTTGAGACAGTAATGAAGGTAATCTTTGTGCATGAAAGCCCTCCCAACTCCTCAGCACCTTTGAGCCTCACTTTCCCGAAGGAAGGTTTTCTCCTTTGCCCTCTCTCCATGGGCCTAGTCCTACACTTGTTTTTCTTTTCAAGGGAAAAAGGGGTCAAAGATACATAAGGCTCACCACTTATTGGACAAAAGACTGAAGAGACAATGACATGTCACAGGAAAACCCAAACTCAACCGCTCTCCTTTGTTGATTAGTTTAACTTTGGGGAACATTTCCTGACAGAGTTGTGCTGGGAGAACCTAGGGAATTTCTTCTCCTAGTCTTTAGCTTGTTTTATCAACAGTCTGCAAACAGTGAAGTTATAAAGGTGAGGAATCGACTGAGGCTACAAATAATATACTTATAAACAGGTAATTTTTAGGCTGTATATCACAAGCTAGCTATAGGCTGGAGCAGGTATAACAGCATTTCTTTCCAGCATGTCCACTGTTTCACCCTAAAAAGCCCCTGAAAAGTTTTTGGGAGACCTAAGTGTTACTGTGCAGGAAAGATAATGTATGCTTCAATTAGATTGTTATATTTTCTAAAAATGTTTCACCAATGAGTTCCCTTGTGTGGGTGAAGATCTTTTAAAATAGCATTTTATTGGGTTTTTGTCTGCTTGTGGAAATAATGTGAGCTCAATTTTAGAAAAGCTGAAAAAGCATGAGAAGGAAAATAAAAATCATGTCTCATTTCACCTAACAAAGACAGCCAATGTTAACATTTTTGGGCATTTCCTTTCAGCTTGGGAGAGAAGAAATAAGTTACCATAATTGTGATCATATTACATATGGTTTTTTCAGTATCTTGTTGTGTTTCATTTAACGCTAAAGCATTCAACATTCAAAAAATATCTACTAATGAATATGAATCCAAACTGCACTTGTCTCTGAATATTATGAGCATTTTATGATGTTATTAAAAACTCTTCAGAAACATAATTTTTAAAAGATATACAATGTTCCACAAATACCCTGTTATATAACATAATTAAATCATTCTTCGAATTTTGAACATATAGGTTGTTTCTTTTCTTGTAACAGCTTTATCATGGTATGATATACTGCACATAATTAAAGTGTATAATTTGGTAAGCTTTGACCTACTAATGCACCTGTGAAACCATCACCATGACCACAGGCTTTACCCCCAAGAATTTTCTTATGATCCTTAGTAATCCTTCCCTCCTGCCTTTCCCCACCCTTCCCCCCACCCCCCCACTCCCCATCCTGAGGCAACTTCTGATCTGTCTTCTGTCACTATAGAGTAGTTTGGATTTTCCAGACTATTTTATAACAGAACCATACACTATGTACTTTCTTTTGTCTGGCTTTTTTCAGTTAGCACAATTATTCTGTGATTTATCCATGTTGTTACACAATCAACAGTTCATTACTTTTTATTGCTGAGTAGTATTCAATTATGTGGATATACCACAATTTGTTTAGCCAGCCACCTGTGGATGGATAGTTTTGTTGTTTCCATTTTTTGATGATTCCAAATAAAGTTGCTATGAACATTTGGGTATGTCTTTGTATAGACATATACTTCCTTCTCTCTTGGGTAGTTTAAACAAAGATTTAGACATAAATATTTGTAGCAACTTAGAGTAGCATGCCTGGGTCATATGGCATATGCATGTGTATGTGTATTCAATTCTCTGAGAAACTGCCAAACTGTTATCTAAAGTGGTTGAACCATTTCACATCAACACTAGCAGTGTATGACAGTTCCAATTGCTCCACATCCTTGCCAACACCAGATATGTTCAGTTTTTTTAAATTTTAGACATTCAAATAGGTATACAGTGATATCCTATTGTGGTTTTATTTTGCATATCCCTAATGACAAATAATATTGAGCATCTTTTCTTGTCCTTACTCAATCTGATGGGAAGGTTTCTCAAATCCTCAACCAGGTTTAATCTAAAGTGATGGCTTTCAGCCACAGAAAGGTACTTCAAATTATAAGTTCTTAAAAGTGCCTTCTTTAATGATACATTTCTGCCATTTTGTCTCATTCTTCCCCAAAGCACTTAAGGTTGCAGTGGAAATCAAAGATTAATCTTATTAATATTTCAGCAACAGTTGATGAATGACGATGATGACGACGACGACAATGATGATGAAGACTTAAAAGACTTACCTAATCACTAGGTGGACAGCTCTGAAACAAATATATTTTAAAGAGGAACACCATTGTAATCACCTGTCACTACTTTTTGAATCACCAAAGGTCCCCAAGATCATAACAATTATGAAATTACTTTATACCTTTCCTCAGAAATCTCATTTTTTCACAGTCAGTCTGCTTAATAATTCTGACACAAGTCTTTGATCACTTCTGGCTCATTTCTCTTAACCCTTTCCTCCTTCAAACCTCTTATCTCACCCTATTTTACTCTATGCTCATTCCCTTCTCTCTCAGCAGATGTTCTGTTCTTATATCATCATAAAAATTATCTATTAGGTATGATTTCCTTTCCCTACTTTTCCCCAATTTACAAACATATTTACTACTTTCTCCCTCTGCCTTTTACATGAGAAACACATATTCCTCCCCCTATTCAAGACCAGTACTGCCTCCTAAACTCGGGAACACTTTTCCTCCAAATCTGTAAGCATCTAGTATCTAGTATACCATCACTTTCCTGCATCTTCAATCCCTATGTAACATTGACTCCTTTCCTGCAGCAACCAAGCCTGTTTGAGACTCCTGCAGCTTATGATCAAAACTCCCCCTCCATTTTGTGTTCTTCCCTAGAGAAAGCTTTCCTTCCGTTCACAGCTAAGCTTCCAGAAAGCACAGATTACTCCACTCATCCTCATTTCCCATTCATGCCTCAATCATTACATACACTGGCCTGTTCTTACTAAAGACACCAAATGTCTCCAAATGGTCAAAGCCCCTGGACATCCTCAGCTCTGATCTTACTTAATGTCACAGCCGCTTTTGACCTTTTGATTAACTCTGTCTTCATTGATTTCTATTGCATGTTTCCTTCTAGTTATCCTCCTATCACTTTAGCTACTCTATCTCCTTTGTAGGGTCTTCTTGTGCCTCACATCTCCTAACGTTTGTGAAACCCAGAGCTCTGTGTTGGACCCCCATTTGTCCTTCTACGTGCTTTCCCATGTGAAATTTCATCACATGTATGCCAACACATGCTACCCATAACTCTTCAATCTGTATTTTTTCTCAGGACTTTCTATGGTGTTTCAGACTAATGATGCAACTTCTTATTGGACACATCCACCTGGTGGCCCCTCAGGCACCTTAAATCCCACAAAACTAAACACATCAAGATTTTCCATTTTCAATTCCCCACCTTTGTCCCCCAAACCCAATCATTCCTATATATCTTATACCAAGTCTAGACAAAACTAGAACATTGGTTTTACCTTATAAAGATGCTTGAATCTGTGCTGTCCTCACTATCTTCATTGCCCCACTTCAGGTCTTCAAGGTCACTGTCCTACACTTCTGCAATAGCTGCTGCAGCAGAGGAAATAGATGGGCGGGCTCAACAGCTGTTCCAGTCTCTTCCCGGTGTGCCAGAAAGCTAAAGGCTTTATTTCCCAAAGTCTCTTGCAGTTGGGTTCTGGGTGTGATTTAGGTTTCACCAATTAAATATACTCTTCCAAGACTTGATTTTGTAACTGAAGAAAGGAGCAGTACACTAAGATTCTATTACGCTAAAAAGAATCTGGCTGGCACAGCTTGGTTCTGACAGTGCTTTCTTATCCCCAGATCACAGCTAAGGTATAGATTCCTGGGACAAAGAGGCAGGTAAGTTGTAAAGTGTCATTTTAGGAATCATTCCTGAAGGTTCCACCCAAAACCTGCCAGTCCAGCCCTTCCTACAAGTTACAAACACAATATCTCAATATTAAATCCCCTTCTGCTTAAAATTGCCAAACTAGTTCCCGTTATCGGCATCTGAACTCTCAATGAGCCAGCTTCCCACTCTGCTTCATATTCCAAGAAGATTAAACAAACTCCTCACACTGCTTCCACACACTTTATTGCCTCATACTTCCCTTTCTCTGTTCATGTTGTTACTTCTACCTGAAAAGCCTTTCCCTTCTTATTTGCCTATATTACTTCATTGAAATGGGAAATTTTGAACACAGTGAAGGAGCTGCCAAGGAACTACTGTATGTAAATGTGCCAATCCCTGGCTTTGTAAAGGTAAAGTTTTAGTCTTTAAAATTTATCCTAAATCTTCCCTGTTTCCCAGGCAAATTTTACTAATTATAAAATGTATTACCTCAAATAATCAGTTTAACATACATCTACAAAACTTTGGCTGATTTCTGATATTGACTACCATCTATTACTATCAATCTTTAAAAAAAAAAACAATTTACATTTTAAATTCTATTTTTGTCTGTCTATCTCAAGTTCCCTCAAGCAAACCAAAATAAAAGCAAAATCTACCCACCCTTTTTTCTTTTTTGGAAAGTATGAGATTGATTCTTTCGTCCAATTCTCTGTGGCCAAGAACTTCAAGGTGTTCTTTCTGTGAAAAGCCAGATCTCTAATGATCATGACATGGCCTCTGTTATCTGTGAAAATAAAAGTGATTTTTCATTGACTAGCAGAAAATTAGGGCTGGAAGGAATGTTAGCAATGACCTCCCTCCCTTCACAGATGAGCAAAGAGGGACCCAGAGGAGAAACAATTTACCTATAAAGTTCTAGTATATTTATGGCAGAGTTGTTTCCCCTAATGCCAATTAAAGTATCATTTTCACTATCTCTAAATGCCTTTCTTTTTCAACATTTCCAATACTGGTTAATGGTCTGCAAGACCCAGTTTTTAATTTATTAATTTAGGGTCAATTGGAAAAGGGAGAAATTTACAAAATGCAAACAAGAGAGCAGAACGACATATTCAAAACCTGGAAATAAGAGTCATCTTTGAAAATAATCGCTCATTCTATCCTAGGCTATGAGGGAACAGGCCTGGGAGATGAGTACATGACAGACAGCAACTCCACTTGATCTTTTCTTATATTTTTGTTGAGCCTGAAATATGAATGTCTATGACTTCTCTCATTTCAAGAATATTTTGGGCTTTCTACAAGGATTTCCAAAAATGCGTTATTTCTTAACCGAGTTAACATACCAATAAGTATGTAAGGTCTCTTGTTTCAGCCAAGTGAAAAGGAAATCTATTTCAACCAGACCTGTTTTATCATTCCACTGTCTTGTTTTGGAGCTTTCTGTCTACAAAGATATCAAGACAAGACCCATAATAATTTGAGAACCTTCACAAATTAAGAAACTGAAAACGTACTCAGGACAGTAGCTTGGCACTGCCTTAGGTGCTTACAAGCAGTATCATGCATAAAAGGTTCCTTAGAAGAGCAAGTCTAAGTTGCCATCCCAGTGCTGAAGGGCAGGTCACCGTCTGACTCCAAGTCAGATAGCAGTTTTCACAGATCTAACTACTGTTGCTCAACTGGGTATCCACGGAAACTGAAAAATTGGTTTGCTGCCCAGAGAAGTGGAAATAAAACCAAGTCATTTGGTTTCTATGTGGTTTCTATGAAGCTAAAGAAATTTTTTGGCAAATGATAAAAAATAAGGATGGCTAAAGCCATATAATTCTCTTGGTCAATTCGTGATCTTATCAAGAATAAGATTTATGTGTGTATTACTATAAAAATATGAAAATATTCTAAATGAAGGGGTACCAGATTCTCAGGTTTTCTGATTCTTGGTTAGTTTGGAAACAATCCTCTCAAAGAGTGACCAATACATGCAACAAAATCTAATAGGTTAAAATGTCCTTGGATTCATTACATATGGAAAATGTTTCTCACCCACAAATGCAACATGGTTCCAAGTATTAAAGAAAAAGCTAGTATTTAATATGGGTGGAGGAGACTGAAACACCTATTCATTAATCCTATGGAAATATTTGTCACTCATGTGGCTTAGGGAATTGGGTAAAAATAGCACCTTCTTAAGAATTTGTTCATCTGGGCATGGACCTTTATCTGTCCGAACAAGTAAATGATGAAGTAGCAGCTGACAGGGAACCTGCACAATGAACCCCCTGATAAACAGGGATGCAAAGGTGACAGCTTGGCACAGATTGGCATGATTTCATAGCATCTGTTGGCCTGCCATCAGATAGAAAACAACTCCTGGCAGATCCCCTTTCTCAATGAGTGCACAAAATAAGCCAGGCCAAGAAAGGTAGCATACATGAGTTACAACCAAGAGTTGGCCTGACATCAGCTGTTCAGTATTTAGGATAATTACTGCTGCTTTTTAGCTTGTCTTAGAATATTTACAAGAAATACCTATAAAAATTCAAGTCCAGAAGGGAAAAATTGAAATTGGTTTGATTCATGAGTCACAAACTCCAATGCCCACAGAGACCAGGTAGGTAATGAAATGAATGTATGGAACTGAGTATAAGTAAAACAACAGCACTAGTGTGATGAAAAGTGTCAATTGACAAATGGGCTCAGGGTTGGGCAATAATAAGGAGTTGTGATAACTACAGCAAAGTTGGAATGCATTTCTTGCCAAAAGGGAATGATCAGTACTCCAGTCTCACCATTTGCTGACTTGTCTTCACATATTTCAAAGGAAGCTAGGTCTGGTTTGCCCACCTCTTGCTTGAGTCCCCACAATATCATATTTATTTAAGGTAAATTATAGTAAAAGGGGTGGGGGCACAACCAACCATAACAAATTCATAAACCATTAAAATTGCTGGATATAAGAGCAACATATAGAAAACCTAGCATTCCTATATATCAGTAAAAAACAATTAAAATACTTGGGAAAAATCTATTTATAATAGCATTGAAAAGTTAAATACTTAGGAATAAATCGAGAAAAAAGATATACAAGACAATTATAGAGAAACTTACAAAATATTATCAAATGCTCTGAAAGAACATTTAGTTAAATATACATACACAATGTTCAAAAATAGAAAGACTCCAGATCACAGAGATGTCAGGTCTCTCCCAGATTAACCTTTAAATTCAGTGTAATTCCAATTGGATTTAGTTTATGGAATTTCAAAAGTTTACCTTTTGAATGGAGATAGCAGAGCATGTGGTTGTAAAGGGCACAGGCTCTGGCTAAATTGCCTAGATTCTAATCCCGGCTCTGCCACTCACTAGCTGTATGACCTCAGGCAAGTTTCTTGACCTCTCTCTGTTTTAATTTACTCATTTATATAATGGAGCTATTAATAGCACCTGCACCATAGAGTTATGAAATTTAAACTAATATTCTTTTAATATTTTTAAAGTTCTTGGAACAGTGCCTAGCACATATTAAGCACTACAAAAGAGTTTGTTAAATAAAATACAATGGTATTAAAATTAATATGAAAGTTAAAAAATACCAAGGAAGATTAGTGGTTGCCTGGGGCTGGGAGTGGGAATGGGGTTAACTATAAATAGGCATGAGGGATCTTACAGGGTTGATGAGGATATTCTAAAACTTGAATGTAGTGATGTTTGCACAATTCAACAAATTGACTAAAGCTCAAAATGTGTAAATTTTAAGTTATGTAAATTAAGTCTAAATAAAGTTGCTTAAAAAGAAAAAAGAACTGAGGATAGCAAGGATCTAAAAGAATAACAAGGTTGAGAAACCTGTTATAGTAATTGAGTCACTAGCATATTCACAGGCAGAGGGACCAGTGGACCAGAATAAGGAACCAGGCATTGACCTGTGCATATAGGAAAACTTCATAAATGACAAAGCTGTCATTACGAATCAGTGTGCATGTGTTGAGTTTGTGGGTGGGTGGAGGACACAGAAAACAGGTTATATGGAAAAAAATGCACAAAAATCTATTATAGGTGGATTGCAAACATAAATACGGAAAGCAAAAAAAAACTTTAAAATTCTTCAAGATCACTAACAAAAAATTATTTTTTGTGTAAATGTAAACAACTTTACACAAGTTTAAACTTAAAAAAGCTTTCAAAGAAATCTGGTAAATTAAACTGCATGTAATATGCACAAATCTTAAAGGAAATGATTGTCTAAATTGGATTTCATTAAAATATAAAAATGTTGGGCAACAAAAGACACTATAGAGCAAAAGGAAAAGCCACTGATAAGGAGAAATAATCTGTACTGTGTATAAATGGCAAAGAATTATATCAGACTATTATTTTAAAATGTTACATTTCAAAAAGAAAAAGGCAAACAAAAAAGAAAAGAAAATGTGAGCAAAGATATTAATAAAAATGCTGAAGGAGAAAACTTAAATGGCAATTAAACAAATAAGAATCTCAACTTTACTAATAATCAAGGAAATTAAAAATTAAAACATAAGATACCATTTCACACCCATCAAATTGGCAAAAATTAAAATGTCTGACAATATCAAGCATTAGCAGTAATGTGGAAAAACAGCACTCTCATATACTGCCTATTAAATAAAGATTGCTGCAACCACTTTAGAGAACAATTTTCCAGTTGCTAATAGAGCTGGAATGTACATATTCCACTAAAGAAATTCTTGCATTTGTGCACAAAGGTAAATACATAGGCATGTTCACTCTTGCATTGTTTACACTGGCAAAAACATGGATATAACTTTGGGATCTAGCAACAACAGAATGGATAAATAGTAGTATACTCAGAAGATAGAATATTATACCGCAATAAAAAAAGTTGTCTATTTTTCCATGGAAAAACATGGCTAAATATTAAAAATATAATGTTTAGGGAAAAAAGCAAATTTCAGAATGATACAAACCACATGATACTATTTACATAAACTCTTAAATTTTGCAAAATAATACCATATATTGTTTGTGGAAGTGCTAAACACCAATTTCAAACATTACTTACCTTTTGGAAATGGGATCATGAAGGGCTTCACAAGATGCTTCAACCATGTCTATAATGTTTTATTACACACACACACAAGCAAATATGGCAAAATGTTAAGATTTGACAAAACTGTGTGGTGGGTTCATAAGTGTTCGTTCTGTTATAGTTCATGTTTTTTGAGCTATTTCACACACCGATACACAAATTAGAAGTGCTAAAATGAAAGTTATAAATTGTAAAGTGGTTCAGTATCCCTAGAACCATTCTCTTCTGCAGAGATGGTTTGTGGCCCACTTTCATATTTCCACATTTCTCTTCATATGTCACAATATTCCCAAGAAAAGAGGAGGAATATCATTTAGGAAGAATATGCAAGGAACAGAAACCTCAACTGAAGCTGTACATCTCACCCATGCAACAGGATGTCCTCAAGGTTGGCTGAGTCATTGACTTGGTGACATCATCAGGAGCCCATCTTCTTTCCATTCCTTTGCCATTCTCATATGTGCTTTTTCCCTCAGGCTGATAGTAACTGCTTCTTCAATGTTCATATCATATCACATCCAGACAAAATGATGTCCAAAGGAAGAAGAAGTTCGTTTCTCATGGAACTCTCTTTTAAGAGCCTGCAAACTTTTCCCAAAATCACCCCAGCCAACTTCCAGTTGTGTCCATTTGTGTGCCATGCTCATTCCTAAACCTGGTAATCCCATTAGACCATTTTGGTCCAGCATTGGAGGGGTGGGTGGGGCCAATTTCCACCAGGCAAGTGGCCATGCAGCAGGTCAATATTTGAAAATTCAGGGGTCTGTAAGAAAAGAAAAGGAGAAATGGATGCTGGGCAGTATAGAAAGTGCCCCTTCATACACTGAAGAAAAGAGCTGAACCTGAGACAGAACTAGAGCTGGCCTTAGAAAAAAGCATATCTAACATTAATAAAGGAAAGTGGAGAGCAACCACCAAAAAGGTGGAGGGAAACAAAGTAGGAGGAGCGAAAGGAGCATGAAGTTGACAACTCCCTTTCTGTCTCAATCCCCAACACTTACAACAATACTGCAGCCACAGTAGCTCCTCTGTATATAAGGATCGGGTTGCTAACAACAGGAGTTCCTAGCATCTGGAAGGCAGTTTTAAGAAAGCTCATCTCTGTGTATTTTCTCTGACCGATTCCTAAGACATTTCTTTGCTCTTACCATATATATAAGGGTTGGTATTTAAAGGTCTGCTTTTGAATAAACATTTACAGAAGACCGTGTCCGTTGTTTTTCAATATCACTTACATAAAGAACCATAAGAGAGAAAAATCCTATTCAGAGCACAGAGCTTAGGAAAGGTTTGTTCTGTCACTGGACACTTACTTGGTCCTGAAGGACTCAGTTTGATCCAACATTTACTCTCCGCGTGCCCTTGCAATAACTAGCCTCTCTATGCCTCTGGTTTCTTGCCTGTAAAATGAAATTATCATGAAGTTTAAATTAAATTATGTCACTAAGGACAGTCCCTCCCACACAGCGAGCCTTCTGCCACTTCCCACTGTATTTCTTATTGCCCGGCTGCCAATAAATTCAGAGATATGTTTGAGCTGAATTGCTTAAGTTTTTCTTAGCAAAAGTTCCTCTTCTTGTATGACTTAGAATTCTTTCATTTGTAAGCAACAGACACTTAACTGAAAATTGATTAAACAAAACTGAGAAGTAATTATAAGGATATTGGGGTACCTCATGGACTCCAGGACAGTAGCCGAACCCTCTGAAGAACTGGTTCCAGGCATTCACTCTTGAGGACGCACTCGCTGCCTATCACTCGCTAGCTCTCTCGTGCGCTCTCTTTCTCTTTTGGCTTAAACAATAATTTATCGCCTCACGATTTTAGAAGACTAGAAGTCTAAAATCAAGGCTCAGCAAGACCACTCTTTTATTCCTAAAGTCTGTACCTTCTGGCTCTGGCTTGACACAATACTTGGGGTTCCTCGCCTTGCACCTCACCTCTGCATCCAGTCACAAGGCGATCACCCTCTCCTTCCGTTTTACTCTTCCGGTTTCTGCTGATTTCCGGTCCAGCTCTGCGTTTCTGGTGAGACTGTTTCTCCACATGATGGCTTCGTGTGCTCTTGCTGCAGTTTGGCTTTCCATCTGTGGCAGAAGAGTTAGTAATGACCAGCACCGAATTTGACATTTTGTGGTCAGAAAAAGACTGATTTGATGCTTTGCCTGACTTCAATTTCAAAAACCCCAACAAAAGACTCTGGGTCAGGTGTTCAGCTCTTGATCAATGAGGAATAATCAGGTTTGAGGACTGTGGAAGAGATGATTGGTTCTTGGCTAGTTAACTGTGAGCAGAAAGAGGACCATTCTGTACAGAATGCAATCTCAGTGTTAATTGCAGATGTGGGTAGCAGTCATCCTAAGAGCAGAGCTGGAAGGCCTGAGACAGGTAAATTCCACCAATCCCCGCACATCCTACCTCCCACCTATATATACTTTTTCTCACTTTACTGGGCCAATTTTTCTCATTTGAATTTTTGTTATTATTGAATCTGTTTTTCAATGTGAGACCCCTCAAATGCTTTTTAGCTACAGGTCAGGATGTAAATACACTGTTTACCTGTGTGTGTGTGTGTGTGTGTGTGTGTGTGCGCGTGTGTTTAAGTGGCAAAGGAGGAGAAGGGGAGAAAAGAGGGGAGGAAAAGCGGAGAAAAGAAGAGACGGTAGAGGAAGAGAAGACAAGAGAGAAGAGGGAGAACCAAGGTTTTGAACCACACTATAGAGAAAGGAGACGGAGATGGAAAAGTTCAGCTTGCTACAATTCACCAGCAGTGTGTTGAGAACAATCCAGATCTTGAAGTCAGAAGATCTTATTTTAAGTTCCAGCTCCACCAAATGCATTTTGATCAAATTTCTTAACCACTTTGAACCCATTTCTCATTTGTAAAATGTGAAGAGTAATATCTACTTAAGTTATTTAAATAGAGAAAAATGGTGAGAAAATCGAGTCATCACACCAAGTGTAGTACTAGAGGGAAGCCAGGTTGAAAGAATCCACCCACAGTGGTCAGGGCCACATGCACACTGGAAACAGATAAACTCAGAGTCCCGTCTTTGTATGTACTTTGTACATAACCAAGTTGTCCCAGCTGATTAGCAATAAGGGTAATAGCAAACCCACAGTGAAGAATTTTAAAACTTTTTAGTATCGTATTTTGGGTACATTATTCAAATGATCAGTCCATCAAAAAAAGGGTCAATGTTAAAACAAGGTTATTGATCAAAAAGAAAACTAATGGTATTGATAATGATAATAATCCAAACAGTGTTTCATGGTGCTCAAAATCAAAAGAATCAACTCAGCACAAATATATTTTTCCTATATCAAACCTAAAGTTCAAGTAAGACCATCCATCACATCAAGCACATATTGTTCATCTGAATTACATTGTTTTGTAATTGTATTAAATTTCTAGATTTCTTTGCTTTGTTATTTTAATAAGTTATAACTATTATGATTTTAAATCTAGTTTTATCAATGTGCATACTATATAGGCATGATATTAAAAATAATTGAGCTCAGCATTAGAAGTCCATGCAAATTATTTTCCCCTGAATAGGTTCTATATGTATTTTTTGTTGTGAGGATACAGTGAGACAGTTTGTAAGTGCTTAGCATTCTCCCAAGGCAAGAAATGTACAGTTTAGGCTTGAGTAAATAATGTTGAAATGCTCATGCTACTGAAAGTGCAATGAAGCTAGACTTTGGAGAAAGAACATACTAAATCTCAATTAACTAGAATGGTTAAGACTGATGTGTTTTGAATAGGCTTACAGAAATCATTTTTTAAGTTTCAAGCCTCCTTGAAAATATTTCTAAAGTGTATTGGCTTGCCTTTCTCATAAGCAGATAATTTAATCTTTGTTTTATGACTTAGAAACTGTCAGTACTTTAGGTTCATCTTTCAATTATAAATTCTTATAGTTCCGTAATTGCCAGAAACAAAAGAATAAACTACTCTATAAAAATATATGGTATAAATATTTTTCTTGTAATTTCTCTCATTTTACAGCAATGGAATATATAATATGATCTAAATAATTGAGGTTTCTTATTAGTTGGAGTCCAGCTAATTGAGGGGTGTGTGTGTGTGTGTGTGTGTGTGTGTGTGTGTGTGTGCATTGCTACTTTGATGTAGAATTGATAGACCTAACTGGGAGGTTGAGGGTGGGGAAGGGAAGGGAGTAAGAGGTGAATCATTTGTCCCTTTGAGCAAAAAAGCTGGGAAAGTTTGTATTCAATTGAACATGCTTTCATTGAATGACTCCTATGTACAAGAAACTGAGGAAGGCATAAGAAGAGACATAAAAAGATGTGTGAAAAACTATCACCAATCTCTTAGAATTTTACAGCCCACAGGGGAATAAAAACTGTGCTATCCCGTTGCATTGGTGGACCCGAACACACTGTTGCAGTGATCAGTGCTAAGGCTGAGAGAGCATTTGAACACTCAGGATTCCAACAACATCCAGTGGTGGTGACAGCTGTGTCTACTAGGAGGTTATTCTGTAAATCCATCTAATTAATGGATTGATGTCATTACAGGGGCCAATTTCTGAAGCAGTGCCACAGGCTTGGACAGAGCATTGTCCTGCTAAAATTTTTTGAAAGATGAGAATAAAAACTATTCTGCGTATTTATCAAATTTGCAGTTAACAACAACAAACCAAAAAGGACAGCAAACCGGATGAGAATCAGGATCCAAAAAGCTGAAACATTTGGCTGAATTCAACAAGATGATTACAATGGGGAAAATGTAAGTTCCTGTACTCTGGCCGATAAAGAAACACTGTGTACAAATACAGGATGGGAGAGGCATGGAACAGTGTGCATGTGTATCTGTGTGTGTGTGTGTGTGTGTGTGTGTGCGTGCGTTTTAAAGACTCATGCTTGAACTTGCCTCAACTGACAACCATACAAAGAAGAAATAGAAATGATTAATGAATAAGCAAAACTGTTTATCCTGATTATTAACCAAAGAAATTCAAATTAAAACAGCAATCCCTCAATCTGTCAAACTGATAAAAATAGAAAGAATGGTAATACTTAGTACTGACAAGGTGTGAAGAAATAGGCATTCTTGTACACTTCAGGTGAAAGTATGAATTGGTAAGCCCTTCTGGAGCCATTTGGCAATATGTATGGGAAATCCTAAAGCTATGCAGACCTTTTGTCCTAATAATTACACTTCCAGGAATTTTCGTAATTAAATAATTAAAGTTACCCATAAATATTTAGCTACCAGAGTGTTAATGACAGCATTGTTAACAATGTCAACAGACACATACACAGATATGAGCAAAAAAATGTTTCAAATAGGGAATGGTTATAGAAATTGCATTTTAATATATGCAAAAATTTAACATGATGTAAAAATTAATTTCTTGAAAATGGTGAAATACAAATACTTTCTAGTTAATTGCATTTTATTAATGTAAATTTCCTGGTTTTAATAATGAACCATAGTTTTGTAAACTATTACTATTGCGAGAACCTGGGGAAAGGATAATATTTTTGCAACTTCCTGTGTTTCTATAATAATTTCAAAATTAAAAAATGTATTGAAATAGCTCTTCACAATATAATATTATTTTCTGAAAAAAGTTGATAAATCAGAAAATATGATTTTTGGTAAAATGTGTATATGATCACGATGATAATAGAGTACCATTTAAATTTCACAACTATTTGGTAGATGTTATTATTTTCATTTTACAAATGAGGAATGGTATTAGGAGAGATTATTCAACTTTTCAAATGTCAAACAGCTAGCCAGTATTTCATTGCAGGCCAGTCAGGCTCCAAAGTCCATGCTCTTAGCCATATTCCCCCCAAATTCACTACCTAGTACAATTTTTTTACGGTCTAGAAAAGTACATATAAAATTGTAACCACACTTATCTCTGTGTAGTGGATATTGATGGCTTTATTTTTCTCTTTTTGTTTATCTAGCATGTATCATTAGCATAATTAAAAATAATACTTTAAAACACTTTGGTGTTTTAGTAGAAAGCAAGGTCAGAATAAGTCCAGGATGAAATGACTGTCAAAATAGATTTGGTTACATTAACAGAAGAATTGTATTTAAAATAAAGAGGCCATAGTAGTGTTTAACTCTGCAGAGATTAGATCTAATCTGTAATGTGGGGTTCTGTTTTGGGAGACACATGTTAGTAGGGACATTAGAATAGAAACTGAAGGATACTTAGAGAAAGCAATCAGAATAGTGAGATGGTCCAAAAACATATCTTAATATGGATGATGGAGAGAACTGGGGACATCTAGCTTGGAAAGAAACAGACTCAGAGGGAACATGATAACTGTCTTTAAGAAACTTAATGGATCTAAAAGAATAATCATAAGCAGCTACCATTTATTGAGCGCTCACTATGTGCTAAGTGCATGCATGATCTCAATTACTCCTTACCCAACCCTATGAGAAAGATACTAATAGTGTCCTTTCTTTACAGATGAAGAATCTGAGGCTCTGGGAGGTCAGAAAACTTGCCCACAGTCACACATCCACTAATGACAGAGCTGGGATTCAAACCCAGAACAGGTCTGTGCTCTTAACCATTATGTAGGGCTGTCTCATATCAAAACAAAGGAAAAGGGGCTGGATTTGTTTGGGTGGCTCTTAATGTGTAGAATTAGGACTGCCAGAGAGAGATTCAGATACAGATACCAGCTCAAAATTCAGAAGATTTATCTCAGGATAAATCTTGGAAGGTAAATCTCAGGATAAATCTTCGGTTGACTTGGAAGGTAATGCATGTCCCTCTATACATTCAGTAACACTCAGCAGTGTCAGAGAGGAAAGTCAATCCACCGATGGATCTCAAACTTTAGTATGCGTCACAATCACCTGGAGAGCTTTAAAAGGCACAGATTCTTGTCTTTACCCCAGAGATTCTCATTTGAGTGTCTTAGGATAGTGAAAATTGTTAATTTGCATTCTATCAGGCTTCTAGATGATGCCAATACTGCTGGTTCGGGATCACACTTTGAGATACCTTTAAACCCTAAAATTATATTATTCTTTTAAAATCAAATTCTATGGATTGAACCAGTTTTGTGTTCCTCACAACCTCTCTCATGTAATGGTAGCCACAATGCCCCTGAGCCATACAAGAGGTTCCTTGGTTTTTTTGTTTGTTTTTTCCTATTCAAGTTATCAGCCAATAGAGTATCCTACATTGCTTTTAAAGTAGCCTTTTATAGCTAGTTGAGTTTTTTTTTTTTACTCTGGCGTTTGCTGATATATTAGAGACAGGTCTTTTTTTAGAACTCCATCTGTATTTCTGATAAAGAAAGAATGGATAAAAGCAAACCACATTAAATTATGACAGAAAAGACTGATAAATCTTAGTATGTTCAGATTAACTGAGAGGAAATGTATTTTTCTAATATGATTTACTCTTCAGCTGTCTAGCTCAATTTAGAATGGGAAGTGGAAATGCTCTTGTTTGCCAAGAAATAAGGATGATGGCTATATGTTAAAAACTGTGCTTTATTATTTTCAACAGAGTAGCAAACTAACATTGAATAGTGTTAATTTCTCAAAACTTCCAAACTCAAATTATGTTTACCTGAAAGCAGGCTTATTTGTTTTTTTCACATTTTTTGATGAGGTAAAAATTGCCAAGTGTTTTTAAAATGGGCAAAAACACTCCAAAATCAAATGTTATAAAGGAGAAAAAAATCTCTCTGTGGACTGCGCTGTTGGCCCTCTACTTCCTGTATGCAGCTGATACAATACCCGCAGCTGCTTCTTTACACGCATGATTGTTCCCTGCCAACCTGAACAGCCAGCATCCCCATATAAGAACCACAAGTGGCTTTTAAGGTGATAAGATAGAGTTTAGCTGCTGTATTTTATGACATAATTCAGCTGGTGTTTCTTTACAGAGTGCCGCTGGCTGGCCAACTTTACAGAGTCATAAACATTTGATTATGGAGTAATTTAATTTAATGATTTATTTACGCTTCAAATCAGAAGAGGCTGTTTTCAAAACACTTTGTTGCCATGCTGATTCTCTGCTTTTTACCCTGAAGGATTAATAATTGATGTTGATATACGGTTGGAAAAAATTGACAATGAACTTCTTTCTAAAGGAAACAGCACCTGGATGGAATATCTGATTTATATATTGACTCCCCCAGATAACACATATCTTTAAGTGACCAAACTTTTAAAATCACAAGCATTTGGGATTGAAGTCTTCCTAAAATGTCCTGTATGCTTTTTAACCATCTTAAACAGAGTAACAGAACATACTTTAACATTCTTTGATGAATCAAACCAATCCTTATAAACATTCATTATGATTCCATGGTATACTGAATAGTATCCTCAGAAGGTACACTTCTAAAATGTCCTCAGACCATTTAAATGTTAGTGCTTTTATTGAATTTTTAGTTTTTATGCCTTCCGTTTTCACTTAAATGTACCTACGACTGTTAATTTTTCTTTCACTTTTAATTTGTTGTTAAATTTATTGTGTGCTAGAAATCTGAGTTATTAGACTTACTGAGTGTATGCAAATGAGTAAGGGGTGACTTTTTGAGAACTGTCTGCGACCCTTAGTGTGGATAGAATATATGTCATTAATTTTAGCCTCTCAAGGAATTTATTTTTAATTACTCCTGCTTCTTATCTAATTGTTGTCCAATAACTTATGTTGTCAGAAACGTGACCTCTAGTTAAGAAAGGTATAACCTTGGTCATGTAATGCAGACTCACTGATGTTTGTTTTATTACCACACTTCTCCAGCCAAGCTAACTCTTAGCATTCAAATGCACATCGTACACTGTCGCACCCACAATAGCATATGGAATCTAGATGAGTGTCGTTTCAAAGTCAAGTGGCTTTAGACCTTTAGTCTTTAGACCTCACAAATGAAACCAGAGTGAGAGAAGAAGACATATGAATTCAGGTAGGAATATTATATTTCCTCCTTTAATGCCTCATGAACTGAAGGAAGCCCTTCACTGGACTTTTTTATCTTCCCTCAATCTCAGATATTAAGAAACAGAAATAGGAAAGCAGGAAAAATATACCATTTTACCTTCCTGAAAAGCGTAATTCTTTGAAATCTTTTTGGAGTTGGAGGCACATATTTTGTTTGCTGCTATGACCAAAGACTTTTAGCAAATAAAAGTTTGAAATCTAACCCTCAAAGGCCTGTGGGATATGATGCAACCTGTGTTTATAATCTCATCTTCCATTGCTCTCTTTGTACCAAACCAAATCCTCCCTGATTCCCACACCCTTTAACTTCCCTGCCTTGGAGCACATATTAGGCACTAATAGGTGCTACTCAGGGGAAAAAAAGTGGGATGGGTTCCATGGTTGAATAAATTGGTCAAATAAATTTGAGGATGCTGGATTAAACAGTAAAAAACAGATTTCTTTACTAGAGACCTTCTTAGAATCTTTTAAAATCCTAATATTCATTTAAATCTCCCAAAGAGCAATATGGTGTCTAATCAGTATAACCATTCATTCCAGTTTGCCTGCAATAGTCCCAATTTACACCTATTGTCCCAGCATAATTATTAATAGTCTCCTTTCACTTTTAAGAAATGCCTCACTTTATGAAATATGGGTCTCCATGTATGTATCAAATCCTATCCCAAATGATTTACATTCTTGGTGAAGTTTTCCTTTATTATTGGACCTTCTCTATGGCAGGACGTACTTTCTCCCTCCTTCTTTCTTGTGACATTTACCATTTTACGCCATATTTTTAGTTTGGGGGTTCAAGCTGTCTCTCCTCTACTATACCATCCATAGTAAAATCCAGGTGATATTTCACTTTGTATTCTCCACAATGTCAAACTCAACTTTCTTTGAATTATTAAACCTAGCTGCACCTGAAGCTCTTTCCTTTTTTTTTTTTTTTTTTTCTCATAATACAAAGGCATATCCTCATGCAGGCCAAGGCAAATACTACCACCACTTTCTCTTGCCTTCTTGGAAACTTCACTCTGCCAGTTGTACCTTCCCTTTCTTATATCCCATCAGTGCCTAACTATGCTCAAGATTCTCCCAACTTAAGTATGCCCATCCTCAACCTTATCCCTTCCAGCTACCATCTTACCTTTCTCCTGCTTTTCATAGCCACAATTCTCAAATGGCTGTCTCTACTTAGTCACTTCCCATTCAATTGCCATTCCACTCCACTCTGGCTCCCGTCTCCACCACTCCACCCAATCTGCTCACACCAGCATCATGATAACTTTCTTTTTTCTAAATCCATTTGACATTCCTCATTTGGGTTTGGAATGCTCAAATTCTGAAACTAGTTGACCTCTGTGATTTAGTCTCTCTTTAAAAGTGTCCAAACTATTAAAGCCCCTGAAATAAAAATTTCCACAGTAAACAGAGAAAAGTCAGCCTTTATAAATTCCTTCTTTTTAATAAGAATCTCATTCTGGGGGAAAACCTGAAGTGGAGAATTCCTGACCAAAGGTAGGCATCCTAAACAAGCATCTTGAAAAGATCTTTCCATTTAAACCTCTCTCTAGCCTTTCTGGCTACACAGCCACAGTGTTTCTGTAAAGTTATAGGGAAGCAAGGAGAGACCCAGCCGTTTGTAGAAGTCAAGCAAAGAAAGTATGTATGATATGAATGGTCATGGGTAGTTGGAGAGGGGCATTGCACCCCGTTCCTTTAAGCACAGAGTAAGTCTTTTTATTGAGCATTAAAATGTCAGCGCTCCAGTTTCCTGCCTGTAGTATGTTTTATACTTGTGTAGGATTCTGTGTAGGTGATGAACGGCTTGCTTCCCATGCCAAGATACTATGTTACAGCAGAAAACACATCAGTAAGAGTGATTTCTCTGACTTCTCAAAAGTAATACATTATATGTGAGTTGGTAATATACTCATTGCCTGATAAGAAAGCTCTTTTCCCAAGGACAGTTCTTAAACTCCAAGTAAGCATCTTGCCCCTCAAAGAGTTTGCTCTAAGTCTATCATGGGAGAAAGCCTCCAGTGTTTTGAATTGTGAGCTTTTATTTGGTTTGGTAGCACTTGGAAGCTCCTTGTAAAATTCTCACTCAAGGAGCAAGTAAGATGTGCACAATTCTGCCTGGGGTGACTTTTTTCTGTTGTGAATTCAGTAGATAAAAGCAATGCGGCTTTTCAGTACACCAAGTTATTAAGGCCTGAACGTGGTCTGTGGCAGTGGAAAAGGAATGATTCCAAAATGTTAAAAACATGGGAAAGACGACACTTCATATCTGAAGCAATTGTTTCTGTGAGTCTTTTCCTTAGCTTCTCTGAGTTACCTGATCACAAGGGAGAAATTTCTCCTATTAGAATAAAATTACAGGAAGCCTCTTTCTCACTTTTTCCCCCTAAAAAAAAAATATTAATTTGCCACAAGAGTTCTTTACTCCCATGGAATTCCAAGGAGAGCCCATGAAACTGTGTGTGAATTGTGCCTCCTCCAAGGACACTCCCTCATGCACATGACACTGGCCCCGATTTTGTAACTGCTTTTATGACTGATTTACAGAACTTTTACTTGGCAGGGCCTGCTGTTATTGTTAGCTGGTTACTATGGATCTTTCAACATGCCACTCTGGCATGTTGCATTAAAAATAACCTCCCAAGACTGTACAGAATACATAGAACAACGGGAGTGCAGTCATAGCTGCAGACTCCAGAGTCTGCTTTGGAGCCTGTGTAGTCACATGTGTCCTGTATGAAACAACTGCAGGGAAAAAATTCAAACACTATTTTAAATGCCTGATCTTGTTGTAATTTTCCTAAGCTTCCCCAAAGTAGAAGTTCTCAGAGAGCAACAACATCTCAAGAAACTGTAGACCAAAAGAATAACAAAACATAAGTAAAATTATCTGTTAAATGATGGGCTCCAAGGTCAGACTGTCTGGGTCCGAATCTTGACCCCAGCACTTAGCAGCTTTGAGATCTTAGCAAGTTATGCCAGACCACAACTATCTCATCTGCAAAAGGGGAATGACAGTAATATCCACTTCAGGGTTGTTCTGAGGATTAAGGGAGACAAGTCAAGTAAAAGTTCTTCATTGAGTGCCTTGCACATATAAGGTACTCAACAGCAGATTACTGTCCTTTGAACTCCATTCTTTTAGCATGGAGGCCTACAACATATATCAATGTGTAACTTGTATTACAGCCCTGGCATGCTTAATAAATATTTATTGACTGAAAGAATGAAGCCCAGTTATTCATGTACATTTCTTATACTTTTTTTCTAAGTTACCTAGTTCTTAAGATCAGAAGCCATATTTGATTTATCTTTGTTTTCTCCATGGTGCCCAGCTATATGATAGGTGCTGAGTAAATATTTATTGCATTAAATGGAAAGAGAGAAGCAGTTATAATGTAAGAGACAATAGATGGCATGAAAACTGGTGGGGAAAAGATCCCAGGCTTCAAGTGCAAGTAGAATCCAGTGCCAAGAAAATACTGATGTTCCCTGAAACTAAATTAATATATTAAGCTACATAGGAATACAATATTTGTAATGCAGGACCTGATTCATTGGGTCTGGTTCTAGCTGGGTACTGCAGAGGGGAGAAAAGCTTTTATCTCCATCCTACCCTAGGCCTCAGTCCATGAGCCAGGGCTTGCCCATGACTCAAGAAAACTGTTCTCCCACAGCCAGATACCACAGTCACCACAAGCAAAGTAGTTTCCTTATACCACTATAAGTGTCATTGGATTCAGTGGCAGCAGCACAAGCAGAAGACTTGTGATGAGGGACACAGGGCCAGAATTCTATAGACTCTACCCCAGTTTCCACCATTAGTGCCCGAACTAGCATCAACAGAGGTGAAAGAAGGCCATCTTCTCCTGATAGGAAAGCCTAAGGGGTTCTTTGACTTTGAACCCATGTCTGACCTCTAGAACAAAAGTAAAAATAATAAATCTATTAAGTGTGTGTGTGTGTGTGTATGATTCTGAAGAACACTGTTTCCCTCTTTTCTAACAGGTATCAGTGCCCTCCAGCCAGAGACCACAAGGAACATATCTATAGTTGAGTAAGTTGTGTTTTTAATTCATTGCAGCAAGAGATAATACTCACTATGGGAAACTGTGGAGCATCTCAGTAAGAGAGTATTAGAAAGAATCTATTATAGGAGTTAGGCTTTGTTTGGGTGATTTGAGGGAGACTCTAGAGAAGTAGGAGTTCATTCTAGATTGGATGTTGTCAGAAAGCAGAGACTATTCTATGATTTGGTGTTTCAATAAATCTTAACTGTAAGGAAGAACAGTCTAGAGCAATGATAATGCTGTCAATCGTAAAGAAGCAGTAGTCATTTACATCAGCCAGGAGAGGAGGATGTTTGGTATCTTGTGGTTTGAACAATATTTATGTTTTGTCTGTTTTCAGGCATGATTATGGCATGGTCTTGTTTCTGTCTTGGTCCATCATGGTCATAGAATGACTTTATCTGATGTCAGTGTTCTTTGAAATTGTTTATGTTCAGCAGAAGAGCACAAGACCTAGCCATGAATGCCAGGTCAGCTGATACTGCCAACACAGCTCCTGGATGTCAGGGGATGCTTTTCTCTTTATTCTCTAAAGTATTAGGAAAGTGCTACACCACGTGGAAATGTTTCAACAAGGCTTCTGATAAAATCTCTCATTCCTTTACAACATAATGGGATGGTAATCCATTACAAACACATGGCATTTGACTGGTTGATAATGATACTCAATGAGTATTGATTGGATGCCAGGTTGATGTCAACCTATGCTATCTACAGGTATGTCAACAGGCCTCCATCCTTAGTTTTGTCTCATCAATTTATCATTGAAGGAATGTGATCAAAATCTAACTAGCTAGTAAATATATTAGGTGGCAGAGTGCGAATCAAAAAAATTCTCCGAAAGTATTAGTGATGGCCTGAATCAAATAAAATTAAGTTTAACAACAATTAACATGAAACACTTAAATTTGAGTTAAAAAAATCTGTGCATGCCATGTAACATTTTTCAGATGTATAAAGAAGGGAAGTGCTAGTACATGCTACAATATGGATGAATCTTAAGACATCATGTTGAGTGATGAAAAGGACAAATATTGTATGATATTTCTTATATGAAATATTTAGAATAAGCAAATTCATTGGGACAGAAAGCAGAATAGTAGTTATGAGGGTTAAGAGAGGGGAAATGGGGAGTTCTTGCTAAATGAGTATGAGTTTTGGTTTGGGATGATGAAAATAGTCTGCAAATAGATAGTGGTGAAAGTTACATGGTATTGTCAGTGTACTTAAGGTCAAAGAATGGTCCATTTAAAATGGTTAAAATGATTTTTATGTTATGTATATTTACCACAAATAAAAGTAAATTAATTAAATATATTTTTAAAAAAATCAATGCAAAGGACAGGGTAGCAGATATCTGGCTTAGAAGCAAGAGAAGGGGTAAAAACTAATGGTTTAGCTGACTATAATAAGAGCAGTCAACAGTGGCCAAAAGAAAAGTAGTGTAATTTTAGACTGCAGTATGGAATCTTTAATGAGGGAGTTGACAATCCTATCCACTCTGCACTGGTCTGACAATACCTAAAAGCTGTGCTCAAGTCTGAGCATCATATTTTTGAAGACTATAAATAAAATCCTCAATCACAGAAAATGACTAAGATTCTCCCCCTTCACTTAGAAGCTCAACATAGGCTATACCAGAATAAAAACACAGAATAGTGTCAGTACAATTAATAAATTACTATTCATTTAGCCTGGAGCACAGGCTCGATGTCAGGGGATGCTTTTCTCTCTACTTCTGCTTTATTAAAATAAAAACATGATCCCAATTATCTTTTGAGACACCCCCCCCCCCCATAAAATGTTCCTTAGTGCAGAAACAAAGTACTGATACTGATGGATAAAAATCTGACCAGGTTTGAATACAGGAATCTTAAATTCTTGAAAACTCTGAACTCTGAGTTTGAAGAAGATTGTCCTGGTCATTTATATAAGATGACCTGGAACAGGTTAATGGAGGTAGGTGATAAAGGATGGGATGCAGGCTGTGGAGAGTAAAGATAGAAAGAATATACCTAAGAAAATCCTGTCTGATTCAGTAGGAATTGTGTGATAAATGCCAGGCAAGTCATACCACATGACACAAGAGGGCTTCAGGTAGGGAAAAATTCCAGCTCCCCTGTTGCAACATATGGTGACATCCCTGGGGTGATTGCTAAGATAGCAATCATTTTGGCAATAATCAGCAGGACAAGAGTCAAAGTGCCCCAGGGAAACAACTCAAAAGTTGTTCACGCCTTACTTACTGCCCTTAAAACGTAAGGAATGGGAGCCTGCCTTGATCAAGATGGTGAAGAGAGATGCTTCAGGGCTCCATCCCCTCAGAGAACCTTGAACAACCAGCAGGAACTGGCAGAAACATCTTTCTCAAAGATCCAGAAAATAGTTAAAGGACTGCAGTAACAGGACAAGCACCAAATCAAGAAAAAAGCTACTTCAAACTCTGCAAATCAACTCACTACCCTCCCCTAATACATGGGACATGACTCCCAGGGATGAGCTTGGTCTTGGCATCATGGGATTGACAATGCCTTGACCAAAAGTGGGAAGAGAAATGAAACAAAGTTTCCATGACTAAGAGATTTCAAATAGAATTGAGAGGTCATTCTGGAGGTTACTCTTATGCAAGCATCAGCCAGATATTGCAAATTGCCACAGTATGCCAAGCCTTAACCAATAGTATTCCTGAAAACTCTAAAGAATACCCTGGGCTCTATCTAAGGCTCTATTAAATTTATTTTTCAGAAACTAAAACCCTCCAGATGGCTTCTATGACAGATAAGCCCTGAAACCCAGAGGTACCAGTCTCTCCAGGAACATCAATCAGTTTCATTCCTCTACCTCATAATGTCGACAACCCTTTTCAGCACGAAGTTAGAATGGTCATTGCCCAGATATACCTGAAGACTAGAGAATGATCAAATGAAAGGGAGGAGTTGTAACTGAGAAGTTAGGACTCAACAAATGATTATGACTGCTGACTCATAATATAGATATTTCTTTTTAGTTTCTCATGTATTAGAACAACCAGAAGGAAATTGTTGAACTGTAAGCCAGTAGCCTTGATCTTTGATAATGATTGTATAACTATATAGCTTTCATCTTGTGACTGTGTGATTGTAAAAACCTTGTGAATGATACTCCCTTTATCCAGTGTATGGATAGATGAGTAATAAAATAAAGACATGTATAAAAAAAATAATAGGTTGAGAATATGGGGACAAAATACTCCTACATATATTATATACGATAGTTAATAGTACTACTTTAAAAATCTTTCATCGATTGTAATAAATGTAACTACTATTTAAAAAATAGTAGAATTACAAAAAAAGTGCTATCATCAATTTGTAGTAAATTTTCCTCACCAATATAAGTGCTGGTGGTGGGGAGGTGTATGGGAATTCTGTATTTTATGCATGATTATTCTGTAAACTCATAACTTCTCTAATAAAAAAACTAAAGAGAATTAAAGTCTGTAATGCCATTTTAAAAAAAAAGGCTACTTAAAAGTGGTAGGATCCTGTTCCACCCAGGCTGGCTGCTGTGGCACCTCTCACCTCACTCCCTATGTGGATCCTTGGTCCCAGTTACACAGAGAGCAGAGTAACCTTTGTGCCATTCTGCGAGCATGTATGGCTGGCCCAGTCTGTCTGGTGGTGGCCTGAGGGACTCACCATCCCAGAACTTCTTCTGTGTGCAGAAAACAGCTCACTGAGCTCTCCTGTGCAACGTTGTGGAAAAGTAGTCACTTGGCTGCCTGGGGCAAGGGATTGCTGGCTATAGGGTATACAAAGATAAAGAGAAAATTCTGAAAGCCACAAAAGAGAACAGGAACAGGAGGAAACTGTTTCCTAAGGAAAAGGGGGCATTCATATTTTTACAAAAAGGGAAATTACCAGGGCCAAATGTGCATGCCAAAGACAAAGAGCATGCATGTAAAGGATCAGGGTGGCCCCTAAGCATTGGCCTGGAACCATTCTCCAGTTATTGTATGGACAAGCCCTGAATGAGAGCACTCACACAGGTAAATCTGCAAAAACTGGGAAAGGTTTCCTTTTTCTCCTCCTTCTCCTCCTCCTTCTCCTCTTTCTCCATCTTCTTTTGGTAGCTCCTGGCATTCAAGGAAAACTCTGTCATAATGCTGGCCAGTTAAAAGCTTAAAGAACAGATGCCTCAGAGTCTACATTCCAGTGATAGCATGTGAAAATATCAAAATGTCCAGGTTTCAAAAAAGATTACAAAATGTACAAAGAAACAGTAAGTGATGGCCAAGCCAATGGAGAAATTTAAAGCAGTAGAAACCATCAATGAGGATAACCAGACCTGGAACATACCAGACAAAGTCTTTAAAACAGTGATCCTAAATATGCTCCAAGAGTTACAGGAAAACACAGACAAAGAACTAAAGGAAATCAGGAAAATTATAAATGAACACAAGGAGAATATCAGTAGAGATACAGAGATTGTGAAAAAAGAAACAAACAGTGCTGAACACAGAAACAAAAATGATAAATTCCTTAGGGGGCATACAACAGCAGGTTGGAGCTGGCAAAAAAGAGTCAGTGAATTTGAAGGTGAGACAATTGAAAACATCCAGTCTGAGGATCATAAAGAAGAAAGTCTGAAGAAAAGTGAACAGAGTCTAAGGAACCTGAGGGACACCATCAAGCATACCAGTCCTAGAAGAAGGAGAGAAAGGGGAAGAGAGAATATTTAAAAAAAAAAAAAAAAAAAAAAAGGCTGCAAACTTCCTAAATTTAATGAAAGACATAAATATATACATCCAAGACACTCAATGAACTCCAAAAGGATAAACGCCACGGCATATTATAAGCAAATATTCAAATGCCAAAGATAAAGAGAGAATTCTGAAAGCCACAAAAGAGAAGCAACATGTCACATACAGGGGAGCCTCAATATGATTCAGCACAAAGTCAGTGGGAGGACATATTTTAGAGTGCTGAAAGCAAATACTGTCAACCAAGAATTCTATATCTGGCAAAACCATCTTTTAAAAATGAAGGAAACACTTCCTAGACTTTACACCCAAAGCACAAGCAACAAAAGAAAAAATAGATAAATGGGAACTCCTCAAGCTTAGAAGTTTCTGCACCTCAAAGGAATTTCTCAAAAAGGTAAAGAGGCAGCCAACTCAATGGGAAAAAATTTTTGGAAACCATATATCTGACAAAAGACTGATATCTTGCATATATAAAGAAATCCTACAACTCAATGACAATAGTACAGACAGCTCAATTATAAAATGGGCAAAAGATATGAAAAGACAGTTCTCTGAAGAGGAAATACAAATGGCCAAGAAACACATGAAAAAATGTTCAGCGTCATTAGCTATTAGAGAGATGCAAATTAAGACCACAATGAGATACCATCTAACACCGATTAGAATGGCTGCCATTAAACAAACAGGAAACTACAAATGCTGGAGGGGATGTGGAGAAATTGGAACTCTCATTCATTGTTGGTGGGACTGTATAATGGTTCAGCCACTCTGGAAGTCAGTCTGGCAGTTCCTTAGAAAACTAGATATAGAGTTACCATTCGATCCAGCGATTGCACTTCTCGGTATATACCCAGAAGATCGGAAAGCAGTGACACGAACAGATATCTGCACGCCAATGTTCATAGCAGCATTATTCACAATTGCCAAGAGATGGAAACAACCCAAATGTCCTTCAACAGATGATTGGATAAATAAAATGTGGTATATACACATGATGGAATACTACACAGCAGTAAGAAGGAATGATCTCGTGAAACATATGACAACGTGGATGAACCTTGAAGACATAATGCTGAGCGAAATAAGCCAGGCACAAAAAGAGAAATATTATATGCTACCACTAATGTGAACTTTGAAAAATGTAAAACAAATGGTTTATAATGTAGAATGTAGGGGAACTAGCAATAGAGAGCAATTAAGGAAGGGGGAACAATAATCCAAGAAGAACAGATAAGCTATTTAACATTCTGGGGATGCCCAGGAATGACTATGGTCTGTTAATTTCTGATGGATACAGTAGGAACAAGTTCACAGAAATGTTGCTATATTAGGTAACTTTCTTGGGGTAAAGTAGGAACATGTTGGAAGTTAAGCAGTTATCTTAGGTTAGTTGTCTTTTTCTTACTCCCTTGTTATGGTCTCTTTGAAATGTTCTTTTATTGTATGTTTGTTTTCTTTTTAACTTTTTTTTCATACAGTTGATTTAAAAAAGAAGGGAAAGTTAAAAAAATTAAAGAAAAACAAGGAAAAAAAATGTAGTGCCCCCTTGAGGAGCCTGTGGAGAATGCAGGGGTATTCGCCTACCCCACCTCGAGGGTTGCTAACATGACCACAGACATAGGGGACTGGTGGTTTGATGGGTTGAGCCCTCTACCATAGGTTTTACCCTTGGGAAGACGGTTGCTGCAAAGGAGAGGCTAGGCCTCCCTATGGTTGTGCCTAAGAGCCTTCTCCCGAATGCCTCTTTGTTGCTCAGATGTGGCCCTCTCTCTCTGGCTAAGCCAACTTGAAAGGTGAAATCACTGCCCTCCCCCCAACGTGGGATCAGACACCCAGGGGAGTGAATCTCCCTGGCAACGTGGAATATGAATGTAGACCTGGCATCGTGGGACAGAGAACATCTTCTTGACCAAAAGGGGGATGTGAAAGGAAATGAAATAAGCTTCAGTAGCAGAGAGATTCCAAAAGGAGCCGAGAGGTCACTCTGGTGGGCACTCTTACGCACACTTTAGACAACCCTTTTTAGGTTCTAAAGAATTGGGGTAGCTGGTGGTGGATACCTGAAACTATCAAACTACAACCCAGAACCCATGAATCTCGAAGACAGTTGTATAAAAATGTAGCTTATGAGGGGTGACAATGGGATTGGGAAAGCCATAAGGACCACACTCCCCTTTGTCTAGTTTATGGATGGATGAGTAGAAAAATAGGGGAAGGAAACAAACAGACAAAGGTACCCAGTGTTCTTTTTTACTTCAATTGCTCTTTTTCACTCTAATTATTATTCTTGTTATTTTTGTGTGTGTGCTAATGAAGGTGTCAGGGATTGATTTAGGTGATGAATGTACAACTATGTAATGGTACTGTGAACAATCGAAAGTACGATTTGTTTTGTATGACTGTGTGGTATGTGAATATATCTCAATAAAATGAAGATAAAAAACTATTAAAAAAAAAAAGAAGGAAAGATGGTGGCATAGAGAGGTATGGAATTTAGTTAATCCTCTAGGAAACTAATAAATAGGAACAACTAGTAAATAGTCTGGAATAACTGTTGAGGGATATCTGTGACTGAACACACATCGTGTACCACCCTGGAATGGATGGAAAGGTTGAAATTGCAGACGTTTACTGTACTGTAAGTAAAGCTTCCCAAACTGCGGAGCTGGCACCCATCCCCCATCAGCATAACATGCTAAGCTGAGACATTCCCTGTGGAAAAAAGAAGCAGGTTACCTGGACCAAGAGAAAGTAACGCAACCATGCTCCAATTGCAGTTTTGATTGACAAATTTGGACTACTGAAAACAAGCTACAAGCACAGATAAACCTAAAGTGAGAAGAAAGTCCCCTGAGTCACTCCTGGCAGAGAGAAGGTGGGGCTGATAGAAAAAATAATAATAATATATAAATAAAAACAGAGACTTTTGGAGATGGCTGTGCTCAGAATACTGGAAAATGGCTGTGTACCACGAAAAGCAGCACAGAGAACCAGGTACCAACACCAGTCAACTGGCAAAACTGGGGGGCTGGGGACTGGCTCTGAAAAGGGGCTTTCTCTCTTTTTACTTTTTCTTTCCCTCTCATCCTAAATAGCTCAAAGAAAGCCTCAGGCATTTTCATTTGTCAGGCTGACCCAGACAAGGGTGAAGTTAACAGTGTTAGAGAGAAAAAGGAGGAATTCAAGTACAAAAGATAACTCTGTTAAGGGTGTAACTTGCCTAACAAAAAGGGGGCAGGGCCCAGCTCATGTGGCTGCCCTCCAGAGAATTCAGACTCCAGGGCATGGGGTGATGGTGCAGAAACAACTTAAGTTTGGCTTCTGACACCCTCAGTCCCTGGCCAGGACAAGGTCCCCTGAAAATTAAAAGCACCACACCTCTTTATACCAGTGGATAGCTATGGGCTCACAAGTGCTACCTGCTGGGCAGGATAGGAAAAGCACAGAGTTTAGAGGCCTCACAGGAATGTCTCACAGTCTGCTGGGTCTCACCCTAAGGGAAACCTGATACTGAATACAGCCTCCTGAGACCTGAACCCATCTGGTCTGGGAAAATCTGACTGGAGTAATCAAGGAAACCAGATGCCTAGACAAGAAAAAATTATGAATCACATTAGGGAATAGGAACATATGGCCCAGTTAAAGGAACAAACTTACACTTCAACTGAGATACAGGAATTGAAACAACTAATTATTAATCAAAGAAATCTCCTAAATCAATTCAAAAATCAAAACAGTGAGTTGAGGGAAGATATGGCAAAAGAGATGAAGGATACAAAAAAAGACATTGGGCGAACATAAGGAAGAACTCAAAAGTTTGAAAAAACAATTGGCAGAACTTATGGGAATGAAAGGCACAATACAAGAGATGAAAAACACAATGGAGACATACAACAGCAGCTTTGAAGAGGCAGAAGAAAAGATTCATGACCTGGAGGACAGAATATCTGAAATTGTACACACAAAACAACAGATAGTGCAATGAATGGAAAAATATGAGCAGCATCTCAGGGAATCGAATGATAGCATGAAGTGCATGAATGTAGGTGTCATGGGTGTCGCAGAAGGGGAAGAGAAGGGAAAAGGGGCAGAAGCAATAATAGAGGAAATAATCAATGAAAGTTTCCCATTTCTTATGAAAGACATAAATTTACAAATCCAAGAAGCATAACATACCCCAAAAAGAATAGATCTACATAGACCTATGCTAAGACACTTAATAATCAGACATCAAATGTCGAAGACAGAGAACTCTGAAAGCAGCAAGAGAAAAGCGATCCATCACATATAAGGGAAGCTCATATAGGGGAAACCATAGAGGTGAGAAGGCAGTGGTATTATCATACCATATTTAGAAACTGAAAGAGTAAAATGGCCAACGAAGAATTCTGTATCTGGCAAAATTGTCCTTCAAAAATGAGGGAGACTTTAAAATATTCTCAGACACTGAGAGAGTAGATGAACAAGATACATGCTCTACAGGAAATACTAAAGGGAGTGCTACAAACAGATAGGAAAAGAGAGGAGTGAGAGGTTTGAAACACAATATTGAGTGATGGTAGCAGAATAATGTAAGTACACTGAACAAAGATGACTGTGAGTACAGTTGAAAAAGAGGAAGGTTAGGGGCATGTAGGACACCAGAAAGAAAGATAAAAGATAAAGACTGGGACTTTATAACTTATGAAACCTAGAGTGTTCAATGATTTTGATTAAATGTGCAAATATGTTTTTATATGAGGGAGAACAAATGAATGTCAACTTTGCAAGGTGTTAAAAATCGGGTGGTATTGGGGAAAGAATACGATCAATGCAAACTAGTCTATAGTCAACAATAGCATTGTAATATGCCCCCCAAAATTGTAACAAAGGCAATATACCAAGGTAAATGTCTATAAGAGGAAGATACAACGGAGGGGAATGGGATTCTTGCAGTTGGTGGTGTTGTCTTGCCTTTTAATTGTGATTTATTTTAATTTTATTTTTTCTTTTGTTGCTTTTTAGTTGTCTTTTTTTCTTTCTGTTTCTTTTTTCTTTTTACTTTTTTTGCCTCTTCCTTTTTCTTTGTGGAAGGAATGGAAATGTCCTTATATAGATAGTGGTGGTGAATGCCTAACTATGTGATCATACAGGGAACCATTGATTGTTTACTTAGGATGGAATGTATGGTATGTGAATAAAATGATCTAAAAAATAAACAGAGGGATATAAGTGCTGGAGAAAATGTGGTGAAAGGTATGTACCTAATCACCACTGGTGGGGAAGTAGAATAGGGCAGCCCATCTGGAGGGCAGTGTGGTGGTTCCAGAGGAAGCTAAGCATAGGGTTGCCATATGGTCCTGCAATTTGGTTATTGGGTATATTCTTGGAAGAACTGAAAAGAGGGACACGAATGGACATTTGCACAGTGGGCTTCATAGTGTGGGTATTCACAATTTACAGTGGATGGAGGTGGCCTAAGGGTGCATTGACTGATGTATACATACAAAGAAGTGAAGTTGTGAGGTGAATTGACATTGAGGACAATATGTTGAGTGAAATAAACAAGAAATAGAAAGAAAAATATTATAATGTCTCACTAATATGGACTAACTATAATGTACCAATTCTGAGAATTGAGTCTGAGAGCATTGTAAATATTCCTAGATTGTAAGCTCTTACAGCATTTACATTTATTCCTGAGTTTAGTTATTTCTAAATTCTGAGATGCTGAGCTTTTTGTGTATACCTGGTCAGTCCCTGGAATTTTAGGTATCTGTGTGACACTTGAGACTCAGAGCCAGAGTCTGGCAGGTATGAATGTCAGCATTACCCCATACAGCAAATGTTAAGGAGTCTGAAAAAAAGAGATCAGACTTCAATTAGAGGTATGAATGAAATGGACTTGGTTAGGACTAAGTTAAATCAGTCTAAAGGGCAAAGGATGATAGTGACAGTGTTTTTAAAACTTCAAATTCTGTGTGAGACCAAAGAAAGAGATGTTTACTAGGTGCAAAATCTCTATATTTTTTTGTAAGACACTATATAATTAAACTTGTATGGTCAGTTTATTCAAACAACATAATTACATGGAATGTTGAATAGGGAGTGAAATCTGGTTGGTTTGTACAGGTTCGCGTGAAGCCCCAATACATCTCAGAGTAATTTGGGCAGAGAATAAAAATGTATTTGCAAAGCCCCCTTGAGGGACTGGGGAGAAATGTGGAGGTATTAAACTTCCCCACATGAGGAATTAATGATGTTCTAACAAGCTTTGGGGGCTACCAAATTAGAAGGCTTTACCTTCAATCTTGGGGCTTGCCCTTATGTAGTTTGTTACTACAAAGGAGAGGCTAAGCCTATTTAAAATTTTGCCTAAGAGTCACCCCCAGAGAAACCTCTTTTGTTGCTCAGATAATGGCTTCTCTCTCTAAGCCAACTCTGCAGGTATACTCATTGCCTTCCCCCTATGTGGGACATGACTCCCAAGGGTGTAAATCCCCCTGGCAACTTGGACATGACTTGCACTGATGAGCTTGGTCCTGGCATTGTGGGATTGAGAAAGCCTTCTTGGGCCAAAAGTGGGAATCAAAATGAAATAAAATAAATTTTCAGTGGCTGAGAGAGCTCAAATAGACTCGCAAGGTCATTCTGGAGGTTATTCTTATGCATTATATAGATATCCCTTTTTAGTTTTTAGTGTATTGGAGTAGCTAGAAGGAAATACCTGAAACTGTTGAACTGCAACCCAGTAGCCTTTATTCTTGAAGATGATTGTATAACTATGTAGCTTACACTGTGTGACTGTGTGATTGTGAAAACTTTGTGGCTCCCACTCCATTTATACAGTGTATTGACAGATGAATAGGAAAATTAGGACAAAATGTAAATGAATAATAGGGAGGGATGGGATGTTCTGGGTGTTCCTTTTTACTTTAACTTTTCTTATTCTTTTTTGTGTGTGTTAATGCAATTGTTCAAAAAGTGATTGTGGTGATGAATGCACAACTATGTAATGATACTATGAACAATTGATTGTAAACCATGGGTCATTGTATGGTATGTGAATATATCTCAATAAAATGGAATTAAATTTTTTTGAAAAGAAAAATGAGAGAGATTATGTCATCCCCAGATAAACAAAAGCTGAGGGAGTTCATCACCACAATACGTAGAAGAGTTGCTAAAGAGAGTTCTGTAGGTTGAAAGGAAAGAACAATAGAAAATAGATTGAAGCTGCATGAATAAATAAAGATCTCTGTTAAGGATAATGACAGGGGTAAATAAAAGTCCAAGTATTACTCTATTTTTTGGTTTGTTACTACACTTTTTACTTCCCACAGGACCTAATATGCAAATGTACAAAACATAATGATAAGTCAATGGTTTTGGACTCATAATGTATAGGCATTTATGACAAGAGCTACATAAAGCTGGAGGGATGGAGAGGTACAGGAACATAATTTGTGTATACTATCGAAGTAAAGTTGGCATCAAAGCAAATGAGGTTGTTACAGATATAGGATGTTAAATTTGAGCCCCTTGGTAACTACAAAGAAACTGCTGGAGAATATGAAAGCTCATGGAGACAGAAATTAGACTACTGATTGCCAGGGGTGAGGGCAGGGGGAACATGGAGTTAATGCGAAATGGGTGTGCAGTTTGCTTGGGGAGATGGGAAAGTTTTTGTAATGGAAGATGTAGTGAGTACCACAATATTGTGAAGTGATTAATACCACTGAATGGTATGCTTGGGAGTGGTTGAGATGGGAAAGTTTATCTTGTATGCATGTTCTCACAATTTAAAAAAAAGAAAGCAACTAAAGAGAAAATAATTTAAGGTAATGTATAATCTTGGGTGGAATCTAACAAAGGAAGAGAGAAGGTGCAAAAGGACATTGTTGGGATATATAATTGTATGGTATTGACTGCAGCTGACTGATGACTCATCAAGGGGCGTGCTTCCACAGTGAGAGAATGCAATTGGCTGGATTTGGTCCGGGTGATCACTTGGAGGCTTGTAAGCCGGACGGTTAGAGACTCTTCACTTCTTCAGCTGCTCAGTGAAGCATTTCCTGGGGAGCTCGTCGAAGTTGCCAGTTCGTTTCCTGAGGAGTTCGTCAGAGTTGTCGGTTCGTTTCCTGAGGAGTTCGTCAAAGTTGTCTGTTCGTTTCCCGAGGAGTTCGTCGGACGTCTTCCTTGGAGTTGACAGCTTATTGACAGCTCTGCAGAATTTGGACTCATGCGCTCCCGCAGTTGCGTGAGTCACTTTTATAATTTGATAATCAGAGACATCTCTCATTGTTTCTGTTTCCAAGGAGAACCCTAACTAATACAACTTGGTACCGGAAGTGGTTCTTGAGAAACGGAATCTTAAAATGGGCTTTTACAATTTGTTTTCTACTCTGATTAGATTCAGAGGCACTAATGACTCTATTTCCAATAATCAAGAGGGTACTAACAGTCCATGGCAGGAGTTGGCAAAGGAAATATGCAAAATAGCACCATTTGATTCTCCTAATTGTGCTCTAGTACGAAGTGAGGCTCTGGGTGACAGTGTTTTCGACACTTTCACGGAGTTTTGCAGTATTAAGAGGTATAATGATGTTGGCTGGCTGCTCCTAGATACTTTGGGTACAGTTGTAAGAGAAAGGGATGAGCTAAAGGCTTCAAATTCAAAACTTGAACGCTATATGACAGATGTAAAGGGTTCCATCTGTGCCCTGAAAGAAAATCTTATTTCCTGTGCCCGCAGACTGGAGGTTTCTGAAAATCAGATGCAGTCTCTTATTGTGCGAGTAGCATATTTACAGCGTAAACTAAAATCTCAACCTCTCAGGGTGTCTGCTGTTAAAGTAAAGGCATTGATTGGAAAAGAATGGGACCCGGAAACTTGGAATGGGGACATATGGATTGATAATAATGACAGTGAGGACATTGGAACCTTGGATTCTGCTGGGTCATTATTAGATTTACCTGTAGAGGGCTGTCCTGGGGAAACAGCTTCTCTGCCTCCAGTCTGCCCTAAGGAGCCTGCCACCCAACCCCCACCTAAGGAGATTAACCCTTCAATGCCTGCTAATCTTGTAATCACCTCCCCTGAGGAAGCAGCCCTCACTCTTTTGTCTGGAATCAGGGAACCAATGTGAGGATTCTGCCAGTTGCTGAGTATGTCTATTCCAATTATGCATTCCGGCACTGGGGAAATAACCACAGAATGGGTCCGGGGACCCATTGGACCCACTGTGAGACGGACCTGGGCTAAAACTCCATCAATCATCTGACCTCCATAAGCCCCAACTCTGACTGGTGGACCAGAGTGATGTTTTGGGTCTCGGGAATTAATGTCACTTCTGACCCAGTGTCTAATAATCCACGAAATATCTGATCATTTCCTTTTCCCCAATGCACAGTCACCCTGGTAAAAGGCCGTAGGTCCCCCTGGGGAAGGCTGGGAGGAAGATTAACAGTATAAATTTTTGGCAGTGTGACAGGGTCCTTCTCCAAGGGTACCCGGCCTTCTCTTCATTCAAGGGGCTCTGGATCTGTAAACTGTCTCAAGTCTGGGAATTGATTAAGGGGCCGTGACTCTCTGTTTTTGTAATTCAAGGGAGATTTTTGTTCACGTGGCCTAGAATTCTTCTGCTTATATAGTTCAAACAAGAATTTAGTCGATTGCCCATCTATTTTACTACTTGGTACTCCATGATCCACTAGCCAACGCCATAAGTCTCTGCGAGTCATATTATTTTGATTGCTGCTTTGAGCCTGTTTTCTATTATGGTAGCCATGCCCATCTTGTCTGTGGCGATTAACTGCAGCCACTTGGCTTCTGCTGACTCGGGACCCGATTATCCCCATTGTGTTTAAGGATTCCAGTTCAGTGACAGCAGTTCCTACAGTAATATCTGACCTACAGAGAAGGGCGACTACAGAGCTCTTCAGGGATGATGGAGCTAGTTCCACAAATTTATTCCTTACAGTCCTGGTAAAAGGTGTGTCCTCTGGACATTCCAGGGCTGTGTGAGCAGGTCTTCCATGATAAATCCACTTTAACATTCCAATCTCTCTAAGCCTTTGAATCCCCTCCTCCACATTATACCAGGGCAGTTCTGGCATTTCAACCTCTGGTAATGCCGGCCACCTTTTGATCCATGTTTCAGCCAGCCACCCAAACAAACTGTTAACACCCTTTCTAACCCCTCGAGCTACAACATTGAATGCAGAATCTCTGCTTAGTGGGCCCATATCGGTAAATTCAGCCTGATCCAACCTTATATTCCTTCCACCATTATCCCACACTCTCAATATCCATTCCCACATGTATTCCCCTGGTTTCTGTCTGTATAAATTGGAAAACTCATACGGTTCTTTTGGAGTGTAGCGTACTTCCTCATGGGTCACACTTTGTACCTCACCCTTTGGGGCTTGCTGGGACTTGAGCCTAGATATAGGTCTTGAAGCAAAAACTGGTGGTGGGGGTGGGTCATGAAAAGAGTTAGAATTATCTCTCAAGCCATTCACCTCAGGACACTCTGTTGCATTTTCATCTCTTAAAACAGGATTAATCTCTCCAGACAAAAGAGTGAGGGCTATTATGGTGGGAAAGGCCAAGTGGAAGCCACTAGAGCTGCCCCTGCCTAGCAAAGTAGTGAACCAGAAGCAATACTGGATTCCTGGAGGGATTGCAGAGATTAATGCTACTCTTAAGGACTTGAAGGATGCAGGGGTGGTGATTCCCACCACATCCCCATTCAACTCTCCTATTTGGCCTGTGCAGAAAACAGATGGGTCTTGGAGGATGACTATGGATTATCGTAAGCTTAACCAGGTGGTGACTCCAATTGCAGCTGCTGTCCCAGATGTGGTATCATTGCTTGAGCAAATCAACAAATCCCCTGGTACCTGGTATGCAGCTATTGATCTGGCAAATGCTTTTTTCTCAATTGCTGTCAGCAAGGACCACCAGAAACAGTTTGCATTCAGCTGGCAAGGCCAGCAGTTTACATTCACTGTGCTACCTCAGGGTTATATCAACTCTCCAGCCCTATGTCATAATATTGTCCGCAGGGATCCTGATCATTTCTCCCTCCCACAAGACATCACACTGGTCCATTATATTGATGATATCATGTTGATTGGACCTAGTGAGCAAGAAGTAGCAACTACTCTAGATTTGTTGGTAAGGTATTTGCGTGGCAGAGGATGGGAGATAAATCCAACAAAAATACAGGGGCCTTCCACCTCAGTAAAATTTCTAGGTGTCCAGTGGTGTGGGGCCTGTCGAGATATTCCTTCTAAGGTGAAGGATAAGCTGCTGCATCTGGCCCCTCCTACAACCAAAAAAGAGGCACAATGCTTAGTTGGTCTCTTTGGGTTTTGGAGACAACATATTCCTCATTTAGGTGTGCTACTCCGGCCCATTTACCGAGTGACTAGAAAATCTTCTAGTTTTGAGTAGGGACCGGAGCAAGATGAGGCTCTGCAACAGGTCCAGGCTGCTGTGCAAGCTGCTCTGCCGCTTGGACCATATGATCCAGCTGATCCAATGGTGCTGGAAGTGTCAGTGGCAAATAGAGATGCTGTTTGGAGCCTTTGGCAGGCTCCTATAGGAGAATCACAACGCAGGCCCTTAGGATTTTGGAGTAAAGCTTTACCATCCTCTGCAGATAACTACTCTCCATTTGAGAAACAACTGTTGGCCTGCTACTGGGCCTTAGTAGAGACAGAACACTTAACCATGGGCCACCAAGTTACCATGAAACATGAGTTACCTATCATGAGCTGGGTGTTATCTGACCCACCAAGCCATAAAGTTGGGCGTGCACAGCAGCACTCCATCATAAAATGGAAATGGTATATACGAGATAGAGCTCGAGCAGTTCCTGAAGGTACAAGTAAGTTACATGAGGAAGTGGCCCAAATGCCCATGGCCGCCACCCCTTCCACCTTACCTTCTCTTTCCCAGCCCACAGCTATGGCATCTTGGGGAGTTCCTTACAGTCAGTTGACTGAGGAAGAGAAGACTCGGGCCTGGTTTATAGATGGTTCTGCACGATATGCAGGCACCACCCGAAAGTGGACAGCTGCAGCACTGCAGCCCCTTTCTGGGATATCCCTGAAGGACAGTGGTGAGGGGAAATCCTCCCAGTGGGCAGAACTTCGAGCAGTGCACCTGGTTGTTCACTTTGCTTGGAAGGAGAACTGGCCAGAGGTGCGTCTGTATACTGATTCCTGGGCTGTTGCTAATGGTTTGGCTGGATGGTCAGGGACTTGGAAGGAACATGATTGGAAGATTGGTGACAAAGAAGTCTGGGGAAGGGGTATGTGGATAGACCTTTCTGAGTGGGCAAACAACATGAAGATATTTGTGTCCCATGTGAATGCTCACCAGAGGGTGACTTCAGCAGAAGAAGATTTTAATAACCAAGTGGATAAAATGACCCGTTTGGTGGATACCAATCAGCCTCTTTCCCCAGCAACTCCTGTCATTGCCCAATGGACTCATGAACAAAGTGGTCATGGTGGTAGGGATGGAGGTTATGCATGGGCTCAGCAACATGGACTTCCACTCACCAAGGCTGACCTGGCCACAGCCACTGCTGAGTGTCCAATCTGCCAGCAGCAGAGACCCACACTCAGTCCCTGATATGGCACCATTCCTTGGGGTGATCAGCCTGCTACCTGGTGGCAGGTTGATTACATTGGACCACTTCCATCATGGAAAGGGCAGCGATTTGTTCTTACTGGAATAGACACATACTCCGGATATGGGTTTGCCTTCCCTGCACGACATGCTTCTGCCAAAACTACGATATGTGGACTTACAGAATGCCTCATCCACCGTCATGGTATTCCACACAGCATTGCTTCGGACCAAGGAACCCACTTCACAGCAAATGAAGTGAGGGGATGGGCACATGCTCATGGAATTCTGTGGTCTTACCATGTTCCCCATCATCCAGAAGCAGCTGGGTTGATAGAATGGTGGAATGGCCTATTGAAGACTCAATTACGGCACCAACTAGGTGGCAATATCTTGCAGGGTTGGGGCAGTGTTCTCCAGGAGGCTGTGTATGCTCTGAATCAGCATCCACTCTATGGTGCTGTTTCTCCCATAGCCAGGATTCATGGGTCCAGGAATCAAGGGGTGGAAACAGGAGTAGCACCACTCACTATCACTCCTAGTGATCCACTAGGGAAATTTTTGCTACCTGTCCCTGCAAGTTTAAGCTCTGCTGGTCTACAAGTCTTGGTTCCAAAAGGAGGAGTGCTTCCACCAGGAAATACAACAATAATCCCATTGAACTGGAAGTTAAGGCTGCCACCTGGCCACTTTGGGCTTCTTATGCCTCTGAATCAACAGGCAAGTAAGGGGATTACTGTACTGGCTGGGGTGATTGATCCTGACTATCAAGGGGAAATAGCACCGCAACTACACAATGGAAGTAAAGAAGAGTTTTCCTGGAATACAGGAGATCCCCTAGGGTGTCTCTTAGTACTACCATGCCCCATGATTCAAGTCAATGGAAAACTGCAACAACCCAATCCAGGCAGTACTACCAATGGCCAAGAAACTTCAGGAATGAAGGTTTGGGTCACCCCACCAGGCAAAGAACCACGGCCAGCTGAAGTGCTTGCTGAGGGTAAAGGGAACATGGAATGGGTAGTGGAAGAAGGTTGTGATAAATATGAACTACGGCCACATGACCAGTTACAGAAACGAGGACTATGATGACATGAATATTTCCTCCTCGTTTTGTTATGATTATGTTTGTATTTGTCCATAAAGAAAATATTTTTGCTTTCTTCTCTGTTTTATCCCCTTATCATAAGGCATAAGCTGTAACGTTCATTTTGAAGGTATGGTTTTAGGTGATGTGTACAACTGCCAAGTTGACAAGGGGTGGACTGTGATGGTTGGGTTCATGTGTCAACTTGGCTAGGTGGCCTAGCTGTCTGGTCAAGCAGGCACTGGCCTGATGATTGCTGTGAGGATATTTGAGGCTGGTTAATAAACCAGCGGGTTGGTTTGTCGGATCATCAGTCAATTGACTGCAGCTGACTGATGACTCATCAAGGGGCGTGCTTCCACAGTGAGAGAATGCAATTGGCTGGATTTGGTCCGGGTGATCACTTGGAGGCTTATAAGCAGGACGGTTAGAGAATCTTCACTTCTTCTTCAGCTGCTCAGTGAAGCATTTCCTGGGGAGCTCATCGAAGTTGCCAGTTCGTTTCCTGAGGAGTTCGTCAAAGTTGCCGGTTCTTTTCCTGAGGAGTTCATCAAAGTTGTCAGTTCGTTTCCTGAGGAGTTCGTCGGACGTCTTCCTTGGAGTTGACAGCTTATTGACAGCTCTGCAGAATTTGGACTCGTGCGCTCCTGCAGTTGCGTGAGTCACTTTTACAATTTGATAATCAGAGACATCTCTCATTGATTCTGTTTCCAAGGAGAACCCTAACTAATACACTTGGGTTGCTTCCATCTTTGGGCAATTGTGAATAACACTGCTATAAACATCTGTATGCAAATATCTGATTGAGTACCTGCTTTGACTTTTTCTGGGTATATACCTAGTAGCAGGATTGCTGGGTGACATGGTAATTCTATATTTTGCTCCCTGAGGAACCACCAAACTGACATTTCCACCAGCAATGAATGAGTGTTCCTATTACTCCACATCCCATCCAACTCTTGTAATTTTCTGTTTTTTTTGAAATAGTAGCCATTCTAGTGGGTATGAGATGATATCTCATTGTGATTTAGATTTACATTTCCCTAATAGCTAGTAATGTTGAGCATAATTTCATGTGCTTTTCAGCCTTTTGTATTTCCTGTTTGGGAAAATGTCTATTTAAGTCTTTTGCTGTTTTTTGTTTTTTGTTTTTTTACTGTTTCAGACTAGTTTGTTTAGGCGTTCCATTTTCACTCTTCAATAGATTTTTTATATTTCTCATATGCTTCTTCACTCATTAGTTCATCAAATTCTGAAGGATTACTCTGTCGTCTTGATCAGCCAACCATCTTCATAACAATGATTTTTAAATTGTGTTGTCTGTCTTTTTATTTTTGAGTTGTAAGAGTTCTTTATATATTCTGGATATTAATCCCTTATCCGATATTTGGTTTCCAAATTATTTTCTCCCATTGAATAGATCATCTTTTCACTTTCATGATGAAGTCCTTTGATGTACAAAAGTTTTTAATTTCAAGGAGGTCCCAGTAATCTATTTGTTCTTTTATTGCTTGTGCTTTGGTTGAAAAGTCCAAGAAACCATTGGCTGCAACAAGATCTTGGAGATGCTTCCCTACATTTTCTTCTAGGAGTTTTATAGTCCTGGTTTTTTATGTTTATGTCTTTGATCCATTTTGAGTTAATTTTTGTATGGGTTGAGATATGGGTCCTAATTCATTCTTTTTTCATATGGATATCCAGTTCTCTCAGCACCATTTGTTGAAGAAACTATTTTTTCCCAGTTGAGTGGACTTGGAAGCCTTGTCAAACCTCAACTGGCCATTAGATGTGAGAGTCTATTTCTGAATTCTCAATTTGATTCCATTGGTCAATCGATCTATCCTTGTGCTAGTACCATGCTATTTTGACCACTGTACCTTTGTAATGGACTTTAAAGTCAGGAAGTATGAGTCCCCCAACTTTGTTCTTCTTTTTAAAGATGTTTTTGGCTATTCAGGCCCCCTTACCTTTCCAAAGAAATTAGATAATTGGCTTTTCCATTTCTCAAAGTAGGCTGTTGGAATTTTGATTAAGACTGTGTTGAGTCTGTAAATCCACTTGTGTAGAAGTGACATCTTAACCATCTTTAATCTTCCAATCCATGAATATGGTATTTACTTCCATTTATGTAGGTCTTGTTTTATTTCTTTTAGCAATGTTTTGTAGTTTTCTGTGTACATGTCCTTTAAATCCTTCGTTAAATTTTTTCCTTCATTTTTGATTCTTTTAGTTTATTTTGTAAACAGAATTTTTCTCTTGATTTCCTCCTCAGCTTGGTCATTAATAGTGTATAGAAACACTGCTGATATGGGGGCATTTATATTGTACCCAGCCACTTTTCTGAATTCATTTAAGAGCTCTAGTAGCTTTGTTGTAGATTTTGGGGGACTTTCTATATAATTTAGGATCATATCATCTGCAAATAGTGGAAGTTTTACCTCTTCTTTTCCAATATGCATGCCTCTTATTTCTTTTTCTTGCCTAATTGCTATGGCTAGAACTTCCCAGTAGAGTGGTGCATAACAGTGGTGACAGTGGCATCCTTGTGTTGTTCCAGATCTTATACAGAAAACTTTCAGTCTTTCACCATGGAGTTTGGTATTAGTTGTGGGCTTTTCATATATGTCCTTCATCATTTTAAGGAAGTTTCCTTCTTTTCCTTTCTTTCAAAATGCATCTTTGAAAGCCTTTTTCCGCAAATTGAGATGATCATGTGTTTTTTCCCCTGCATTTTGTTGATGTGATGAATTACATGAATTGATTTTCTGATATTGAGCCACGCTTGCATACTTGAAATAAAACTCACTTGATCATGGTGTATAATTCTTTTAGTGTATCATTGGGTTTGTTTTCCTAGCATTTTTGTGAGGATTTTTGCATGTGTATTCGTAAGAGAGATTGGTCCGTAATTTTCTTTTTTGGTAGTATCTTTACCGACTTTGGTCTTAGGGTGATGTGGGTCTCATAGAATGAGTTAGGTAGTATTCCTTCCTCCTCAATTTTTTTGGAAGAGTTTGAGCAGGGTTAGTATTAATTCTTCTTGGAATGCTTGGTAGAATTCACCTGTGAAGCTGTCTTTTCCTGGGCTTTTCTTTTTTGGGAGGTTTTTGTTGACTGATTCAATCTCTTTGTTTGTAATTGGTCTGATGAGGTCTTCTGTTTCTTCTAGAATCATTGTAGGTTGTTTGTGTGTTTGGAGGATTTTGTCCATTTCATCTAGGTTGTCTAATTTGTTGGCATAGTTCTTCATAGTATCCTCTTATGATTCTTTTTATTTCTGTGGGTTCATTGGTAATGTCTCTGGACTCATTTGCTTTCATTTATTTGCATTTTCTCTCTTTTTCCTTTGCCTGTTTGGATAAAGGCTTGTCAATTTTATTGATCTTTTCAAAGAACCAACTTTCGTTTTATTTTATTCTTAATTGTGCACTAATCTTTGTTATTTCTTTCCTTCTGTTTGCTTTGGGGTTAGTTTGCTGTTCTTTTTCTAGTTCCTCTGGTGTGTGATTTTACCTCTCCTTTTTTAATGTAAGCACCTAGGTTTATAAATTTCCCTCTCAGCACTGCCTTTGTTATGCCCCATAAGTTTTGATATGTTTTGTTCTTATTTTTGTTTGTGTCAAGATATTTACTGATTTCCCTTGCAATTTCTTCTTTGACCCACTGATTGTTTAAGAAAGTGCTATTTAACTGTCCTTAAATAACAGTCCTCTGCCTGTTATTGATTTCTAGCTTCGTTATATTATGATCAGAGATGATGCTTTGTATTATTTCAGTTTTTCTATACTTATTCAGACTTGTTTTGTGACCCAACGTGTGGTCTATCCTGGAGAATATTCCATGTGCACTTGAGATAACTGTATGTCCTAATGTTTTGGGGTGCAATATTCTGTATTTGCCTGTTGGGTCTAGTTCATTTATCATATTATTCAAGTTCTCTGTTTCCTTACTGCTATTCTGTCTAGATGTTCTATCTGTTGATAAGAGTGGTGTATTGAAGTCTCCAACTATTATTGTAAAGATGTATATCTCCCCCTTAATTTTTGCCGCTGTTTGTCTCATGTATTTTGGGGTACTGTGGTTAGGTGCATAAATATTTATGATTGTTATTTCTTCTTGGTGGCTTACCCCTTTTATTAATATAGTGTCCTTCTTTGTCTCTTATAACAGCTTTTGACTTAAAGTGTATATTGTCCAATATTAATATAGCTACCCCAGCTCTATGGTGGTTAATACTTGCATGGGATATCTTTTTCCATCCTTTCACTTTCAACCATTTTATGCCTTTGGGTCTAAGATGAGACTCTTATAAACACCATATAGGGGAGGCGGGGCAAGATGGCAGACTGGTGACCTGTATGTTTTAGTTACTCCTCCAGGAAAGTAGGTAGAAAGCCAGGAACTGCGTGGACTGGACACCACAGAGCAATCTGACTTTGGGCATACTTCATACAACACTCATGAAAACGTGGAACTGCTGAGATCAGCGAAATCTGTAAGTTTTTGCGGCCAGGGGACCCGCGCCCCTCCCGGCCAGGCTCAGTCCCGGGGGAGGAGGGGCTGTCAGCTCCGGGAAGGAGAAGGGAGAACTGCAGTGGCAGCCCTTATCGGAAACTCATTCTGCTGATCCAAACTCCAACCATAGATAGATGGAGACCAGACACCAGAGAATCTGAGAGCAGCCAGCCCAGCAGAGAGGAGACAGGCATAGAAAAAAAACAACACGAAAAACTCCAAAATAAAAGCGGAGGATTTTTGGAGTTCTGGTGAACATAGAAAGGGGAAGGGCAGAGATCAGGCCCAAGCTCAGGCCCTGAGGCGCATATGCAAATCCCGAAGAAAAGCTGATCTCTCTGCCCTGTGGACCTTTCCTTAATGGCCCTGGTTGCTTCGTCTCTTAGCATTTCAATAACCCATTAGATCTCTGAGGAGGGCCCGTTTTTTTTTTTTTTTTTTTTCAATCCCTTTTTCTTTTTCTAAAACAATTACTCTAAGAAGCCCAATACAGAAAGCTTCAAAGACTTGCTATTTGGGCAGGTCAAGTCAAGAGCAGAACTAGGAGAGCTCTGAGACAAAACGCAATAATCCAGTAGCTGAGAAAATTCACTAAACGCCACAACTTCCCAAGAAAAGGGGGGTGTCCGCTCACAGCCATCATCCTGGTGGACAGGAAACACTCCTGCCCATCTCCAGCCCCATAGCCCAGAACTGCCCCAGACAACACAGTGTGATGGAAGTGCTTCAAATAACAGGCACACACCACAAAACTGGGCGTGGACATTAGCCTTCCCTGCAACCTCAGCTGATTGTCCCAGAGTTGGGAAGGTGGAGCAGTGTGAATTAACAAAGCCCCATTCAGCCATCATTTCAGCAGACTGGGAGCCTCCCTACACAGCCCAGCAGCCCAGAACTGCCCTGGGGGGACGGCACTCACCTGTGACATAGCACAGTCATCCCTCAACAGAGGACCCGAGGTGCACGGCCTGGAAGAGGGGCCCACTTGCAAGTCTCAGGAGCCATACGCCAATACCAAGGACTTGTGGGTCAGTGGCAGAGACAAACTGTGGCAGGACTGAACTGAAGGATTAGACTATTGCAGCAGCTTTAAAACTCTAGGATCACCAGGGAGATTTGATTGTTAGAGCCACCCCCCCTCCCTGACTGCCCAGAAACACGCCCCATATACAGGGCAGGCAACACCAACTACACACACAAGCTTGGTACACCAATTGGACCCCACAAGACTCACTCCCCCACTCACCAAAAAGGCTAAGCAGGGGAGAACTGGCTTGTGGAGAACAGGTGGCTCGTGGACGCCACCTGCTGGTTAGTTAGAGAAAGTGTACTCCACGAAGCTGTAGATCTGAGAAATTAGAGATAAGGACTTCAATTGGTCTACAAATCCTAAAAGAACCCTATCAAGTTCAGCAAATGCCACGAGGCCAAAAACAACAGAAAATTATAAAGCATATGAAAAAACCAGACGATATGGATAACCCAAGCCCAAGCACCCAAATCAAAAGATCAGAAGAGACACAGCACCTAGAGCAGCTACTCAAAGAACTAAAGATGAACAATGAGACCATAGTACGGGAGACAAAGGAAATCAAGAAGACCCTAGAAGAGCATAAAGAAGACATTGCAAGACTAAATAAAAAAATGGATGATCTTATGGAAATTAAAGAAACTGTTGACCAAATTAAAAAGATTCTGGACACTCATAGTACAAGACTAGAGGAAGTTGAACAACGAATCAGTGACCTGGAAGATGACAGAATGGAAAATGAAAGCATAAAAGAAAGAATGGGGAAAAAAATTGAAAAAATTGAAATGGACCTCAGGGATATGATAGATAATATGAAACGTCCAAATATAAGACTCATTGGTGTCCCAGAAGGGGAAGAAAAGGGTAAAGGTCTAGGAAGAGTATGCAAAGAAATTGTTGGGGAAAACTTCCCAAATCTTCTAAACAACATAAATACACAAATCATAAATGCTCAGCGAACCCCAAATAGAATAAATCCAAATAAACCCACTCCGAGACATATACTGATCACACTGTCAAACACAGAAGAGAAGGGGCAAGTTCTGAAAGCAGCAAGAGAAAAGCAATTCACCACATACAAAGGAAACAGCATAAGACTAAGTAGTGGCTACTCAGCAGCCACCATGGAGGCGAGAAGGCAGTGGCACGATATATTTAAAATTCTGAGTGAGAAAAATTTCCAGCCAAGAATACTTTATCCAGCAAAGCTCTCCTTCAAATTTGAGGGAGAGCTTAAATTTTTCACAGACAAACAAATGCTGAGAGAATTTGCTAACAAGAGACCTGCCCTACTGGAGATACTCAAGGGAGCCCTACAGACAGAGAAACAAAGAAAGGACAGAGAGACTTGGAGAAAGGTTCAGTACTAAAGAGATTCAGTATGGGTACAATAAAGGATATTAATAGACAGAGGGGAAAAATATGACAAACATAAACCAAAGGATAAGATGGCTGATTCAAGAAATGCCTTCACGGTTATAACGTTGAATGTAAATGGATTAAACTCCCCAATTAAAAGATATAGATTCACAGAATGGATCAAAAAACATGAACCATCAATATGTTGCATACAAGAGACTCATCTTAGACACAGGGACACAAAGAAACTGAAAGTGAAAGGATGGAAAAAAATATTTCATGCAAGCTACAGCCAAAAGAAAGCAGGTGTAGCAATATTAATCTCAGATAAAATAGACTTCAAATGCAGGGATGTTTTGAGAGACAAAGAAGGCCACTACATACTAATAAAAGGGGCAATTCAGCAAGAAGAAATAACAATCGTAAATGTCTATGCACCCAATCAAGGTGCCACAAAATACATGAGAGAAACACTGGAAAAACTAAAGGAAGCAATTGATGTTTCCACAATAATTGTGGGAGACTTCAACACATCACTCTCTCCTATAGATAGATCAACCAGACAGAAGACCAATAAGGAAATTGAAAACCTAAACAATCTGATAAATGAATTAGATTTAACAGACATATACAGGACATTACATCCCAAATCACCAGGATACACATACTTTTCTAGTGCTCACGGAACTTTCTCCAGAATAGATCATATGCTGGGACATAAAACAAGCCTCAATAAATTTAAAAAGATTGAAATTATTCAAAGCACATTCTCTGACCACAATGGAATACAATTAGAAGTCAATAACCATCAGAGACTTAGAAAATTCACAAATACCTGGAGGTTAAACAACACACTCCTAAACAATCAGTGGGTTAAAGAAGAAATAGCAAGAGAAATTGCTAAATATATAGAGATGAACGAAAATGAGAACACAACATACCAAAACCTATGGGATGCAGCAAAAGCAGTGCTAAGGGGGAAATTTATAGCACTAAACGCATATATTAAAAAGGAAGAAAGAGTCAAAATCAAAGAACTAATGGATCAACTGAAGAAGCTAGAAAATGAACAGCAAACCAATCCTAAACCAAGTAGAAGAAAAGAAATAACAAGGATTAAAGCAGAAATAAATGACATAGAGAACAAAAAAACAATAGAGAGGATAAATATCACCAAAAGTTGGTTCTTTGAGAAGATCAACAAGACTGACAAGCCCCTAGCTAGACTGACAAAATCAAAACGAGAGAAGACCCATATAAACAAAATAATGAATGAAAAAGGTGACATAACTGCAGATCCTGAAGAAATTAAAAAAATTATAAGAGGATACTATGAACAACTGTATGTCAACAAACTGGATAATGTAGAGGAAATGGACAATTTCCTGGAAACAGATGAACAACCTAGACTGACCAGAGAAGAAATAGAAGACCTCAACCAACCCATCACAAGCAAAGAGATCCAATCAGTCATCAAAAATCTTCCCACAAATAAATGCCCAGGGCCAGATGGCTTCACAGGGGAATTCTACCAAACTTTCCAGAAAGAACTGACACCAATCTTACTCAAACTCTTTCAAAACATTGAAGAAAATGGAACACTACCTAACTCATTTTATGAAGCTAACATCAATCTAATACCAAAACCAGGCAAAGATGCTACAAAAAAGGAAAACTACCGGCCAATCTCCCTAATGAATATAGATGCAAAAATCCTCAACAAAATACTTGCAAATCGAATCCAAAGACACATTAAAAAAATCATACACCATGACCAAGTGGGGTTCATTCCAGGCATGCAAGGATGGTTCAACATAAGAAAATCAATGTATTACAACACATTAACAAGTCAAAAGGGAAAAATCAATTGATCATCTCAATAGATGCTGAAAAAGCATTTGACAAAATCCAACATCCCTTTTTGATAAAAACACTTCAAAAGGTAGGAATTGAAGGAAACTTCCTCAACATGATAAAGACCATATATGAAAAACCCACAGCCAGCATAGTACTCAATGGTGAGAGACTGAAAGCCTTCCCTCTAAGATCAGGAACAAGACAAGGATGCCCGCTATCACCACTGTTATTCAACATTGTGCTGGAAGTGCTAGCCAGGGCAATCTGGCAAGACAAAGAAATAAAAGGCATCCAAATTGGAAAAGAAGAAGTAAAACTGTCATTGTTTGCAGATGATATGATCTTATATCTAGAAAACCCTGAGAAATCGACGATACAGCTACTAGAGCTAATAAACAAATTTAGCAAAGTAGCGGGATACAAGGTTAATGCACATAAGTCAGTAATGTTTCTATATGCTAGAAATGAACAAACTGAAGAGACACTCAAGAAAAAGATACCATTTTCAATAGCAACTAAAAAAATCAAGTACCTAGGAATAAACTTAACCAAAGATGTAAAAGACCTATACAAAGAAAACTACATAACTCTACTAAAAGAAATAGAAGGGGACCTTAAAAGATGGAAAAATATTCCATGTTCATGGATAGGAAGGCTAAATGTCATTAAGATGTCAATTCTACCCAAACTCATCTACAGATTCAATGCAATCCCAATCAAAATTCCAACAACCTACTTTGCAGACTTGGAAAAGCTAGTTATCAAATTTATTTGGAAAGGGAAGATGCCTCGAATTGCTAAAGACACTCTAAAAAAGAAAAACGAAGTGGGAGGACTTACACTCCCTGACTTTGAAGCTTATTATAAAGCCACAGTTGCCAAAACAACATGGTACTGGCACAGAGATAGACATATAGATCAATGGAATCGAATTGAGAATTCGGAGATAGACCCTCAGATCTATGGCCGACTGATCTTTGATAAGGCCCCCAAAGTCAGTGAACTGAGTCATAATGGTCTTTTCATCAAATGGGGCTGGGAGAGTTGGATATCCATATCCAAAAGAATGAAAGAGGACCCCTACCTTACCCCCTACACAAAAATTAACTCAAAATGGACCAAAGATCTCAATATAAAAGAAAGTACCATAAAACTCCTAGAAGATAATGTAGGAAAACATCTTCAAGACCTTGTATTAGGTGGCCACTTCCTAGACTTTACACCCAAAGCACAAGCAACAAAAGAGAAAATAGATAAATGGGAACTGCTCAAGCTTAGAAGTTTCTGCACCTCAAAGGAATTTCTCAAAAAGGTAAAGAGGCAGCCAACTCAATGGGAAAAAATTTTTGGAAGCCATGTATCTGACAAAAGACTGATATCTTGCATATATAAAGAAATCCTACAACTCAATGACAATAGTACAGTCGGCCCAATTATAAAATGGGCAAAAGATATGAAAAGACAGTTCTCTGAAGAGGAAATACAAATGGCCAAGAAACACATGAAAAAATGTTCAGCTTCACTAGCTATTAGAGAGATGCAAATTAAGGCCACAATGAGATACCATCTAACACCGGTTAGAATGGCTGCCATTAAACAAACAGGAAACTACAAATGCTGGAGGGGATGTGGAGAAATTGGAACTCTTATTCACTGTTGGTGGGACTGTATAATGGTTCAGCCACTCTGGAAGTCAGTCTGGCAGTTCCTTAGAAAACTAGATATAGAGTTACCATTCGATCCAGCGATTGTACTTCTCGGTATATACCCAGAAGATCAGAAAGCAGTGACACGAACAGATATCTGCACGCCAGTGTTCATAGCAGCATTATTCACAATTGCCAAGAGATGGAAACAACCCAAAAGTCCTTCAACAGATGAGTGGATAAATAAAATGTGGTATATACACACGATGGAATACTACGCGGCAGTAAGAAGGAACGATCTCGTGAAACATATGACAACGTGGATGAACCTTGAAGACATAATGCTGAGCGAAATAAGCCAGGCACAAAAAGAGAAATATTATATGCTACCACTAATGTGAACTTTGAAAAATGTAAAACAAATGGCTTATAATGTAGAATGTAGGGGAACTAGCAATAGAGAGCAATTAAGGAAGGGGGAACAATAATCCAAGAAGAACAGATAAGCTATTTAACGTTCTGGGGATGCCCAGGAATGACTATGGTCTGTTAATTTCTGATGGGTATAGTAGGAGCAAGTTCACAGAAATGTTGCTATATTAGGTAACTTTCTTGGGGTAAAGTAGGAACATGTTGGAAGTTAAGCAGTTATCTTAGGTTAGTTGTCTTTTTCTTACTCCCTTGTTATGGTCTCTTTGAAATGTTCTTTTATTGTATGTTTGTTTTCTTTTTAACTTTTTTTTCATACAGTTGATTTAAAAAAGAAGGGAAAGTTAAAAAAAAAAAAAAAAACAAGGAAAAACAAAAGATGCAGTGCCCCCTTGAGGAGCCTGTGGAGAATGCAGGGGTATTCGCCTACCCCACCTCCATGGTTGCTAACATGACCACAGACATAGGGGACTGGTGGTTTGATGGGTTGAGCCCTCTACCACAGGTTTTACCCTTGGGAAGACGGTTGCTGCAAAGGAGAGGCTAGGCCTCCCTATGGTTGTGCCTAAGAGCCTCCTCCCGAATGCCTCTTTGTTGCTCAGATGTGGCCCTGTCTCTCTAGCTAAGCCAACTTGAAAGGTGAAATCACTGCCCTCCCCCCTACGTGGGATCAGACACCCAGGGGAGTGAATCTCTCTGGCAACGTGGAATATGACTCCCGGGGAGGAATGCAGACCTGGCATCGTGGGACGGAGAACATCTTCTTGACCAAAAGGGGGATGTGAAAGGAAATGAAATAAGCTTCAGTGGCAGAGAGAATCCAAAAGGAGCCGAGAGGTCACTCTGGTGGGCACTCTTATGCACACTTTAGACAACCCTTTTTAGGTTCTAAAGAATTGGGGTAGCTGGTGGTGGATACCTGAAACTATCAAACTACAACCCAGAACCCATGAATCTCGAAGACAGTTGTATAAAAATGTAGCTTATGAGGGGTGACAACGGGATTGGGAAAGCCATAAGGACCACACTCCACTTTGTCTAGTTTATGGATGGATGAGTAGAAAAATAGGGGAAGGACACAAACAGACAAAGGTACCCAGTGTTCTTTTTTACTTCAATTGCTCTTTTTCACTCTAATTATTATTCTTGTTATTCTTGTGTGTGTGCTAATGAAGGTGTCAGGGATTGATTTGGGTGATGAATGTACCACTATGTAATGCTACTGTAAACAATCGAAAGTACGATTTGTTTTGTTTGACTGCGTGATATGTGAATATATCTCAATAAAAGGAAGATTAAAAAAAAAAAAACACCATATAGTTGGATCATGCTTTTTAATCCATTCTGCCAAGCTGTGCCTTTTGATTAGGGAGTTTGATCCATTAACTTTCAGTGTTATTACTGTAAAGGCAGTACTTACTTCAGCTGTTTTGTCCTTTGGTTTTTATATGTCATATCTTTTTTCTGTCCCTCTTTTCCTTTATTGTTACCTCCTTTTCTGTATAATTGATATTGTGTAATGCATCTGCAAGCAGATCTTTTTTGACAGACTCTCAGTTTCTGTTTATCTGTGAATATTTAAAATTCTCCCACATTTTTCAAGGACAGTTTTTCCAGTTTAAGAATTTGGCTGGTAGTTTTCCTCTTTTGAGGCCTTAAATATACCGTACCACTGCCTTCTCACCTCCTTGGTTTCTGATGAGAAATTGGCATTTAGTCTTATTGAGGATTCCTTGTATGCGATGAATCATTTTTCTCTTGCTGCTTTCAAAATCTCTCTTTATCTCTGGCATCTGACATTCTGATCAGTATGTGTCTTGGAGTAGGTCTATCAGGATTTATTTGTTTGAACTTCTTGGACATTTATATTTATGTCTTTCATAAGAGTTGGGAAATTCTGGGTCATTATTTCCTCAAATATTCTTTCTGCCCCTTTTCCCTTCTCCTGGGATACCCATGATGTGTTTATTTGTGCACTTTTTGATGTCACCTGAATCCCTGAAAAACTTTGCAGTTTCTTCTAGGCTTTTCTATCTGTTCTGATTGTATGATTTAGATTTTCCCAAGTTTTAGTTTGCTGATTCTTTCTTCTAACTTTTCAAATCTGCTGTTGTATGTCTCTGTTGTATTTTTATTCTGTAGTATTGTGCCATTCATCCCCATAATTTCTGTTTTTTTTTTTTGTACTTTCAGTATCTTCTTTATGCTCACACATTGCTTTCTTAATATCCTTTATCTCTTTAATCATATTTTCTTTCATGTCCTTGGATTGATATAGATTTGTTTGAGCATCTTTTATTAGTTGTTCCAATTTCTAAGTCTCATCTGAAGTTTTAATTCATTCCCTTGACTGAGCCACTTCTTCCTGTTTCTTAGCATGGCTTACAATTTTTGCTGATGTCTAGGCATCTGATTATCTTGATGATTTAACTCTGAAGGTCCATTTCTCCTTCTTGACTAGTTTTTATTGTTGATTAGCTTTGTCCTAAGATTCTTCTTTGATACTTGGTCTAACTTATTCTAGACATTTGGAATAGCTTATGTTTAACTGTTCAGATTTTCTAAGCTCTTCATCTGATTCTTCCCCTGGATATGCGGTACAATTTTTAAGATTGGACTCTTTTTTTTGCAATTTTTTCTCCTCTGGGTTAGAGCTTACTTTCTTCTGTCCCTTCTCTAGGAATCGTGATCTGTTCTGTTTGTTTTTGTACAGACTTTTGTCTCCAGATTCTATGATTTATTTAAAATTTTTCCCTCATTCAGTGCCCCATTTTCCTTACACTTTTCAGTTCAGGGGCCCATCATATCTTATAGTGGTTCAGTTTACCTACTCCCCCTTTGTTTTCCTGTGAGGATTTTCTTCCTCTGGTTTCTTCCCCATTAGGGTTTCCTGCTCCAGAGATCCAGATTGGGTCAACCCAGAAAGGTGGATCACTTCAGAAAAGTCCATTTTGCCTTTAAGTGTCCAGCCAACTGAAACAATTGAATGAGGGCACACCAGTTCATACCAGCCTTTCTATCATGGGGTCTCTCTCTCTCAATCTCTCTCTCTCTCTCTTGCCCTTTGGGGCCTTTTTATATGTAGTACCCCTCAGCAGCTTCTTTTCTATCCTGGGTTTCTGTGAACTTAGGTCCCTGTGCCTGGATATGCATGGAATTCTAACTCACTGCTGTGAGTTGCTCTAGTCTTAGTCCATAGTGGGGGGACCTGGGCCATCCTGCCTCTGTGTGACTCCTAGGCTACATGGGACTGAGTGAGGGAGAGCAGGAGGAGAACAGGAACCAATTAATGTCCAGGGTGGAATTCTCCTACCAGAGGTTTTTCTGTTTCTTAGATTCACCATTTTTGGAGTCCTTCTCTAGTCTCTACTGTCCTCCAGAGTTCAAAGCAAGTGGGATTTTCCCTCTTATTCACTAACTCTCTGGGGAGGCATTTTTAGGGTGTGTCTTACATTGCCATGTTGATGATATCACTCACAAGACTGGATTTTGTCCTTAATAATAACCTTCATTGATTGAGTGACTACCATATGAGAGACACTACACTATGTACTTAATACACTGCCTCATATACTGTTTATAAAGTTTTTACAGATGAGGAACTCAAGTGCAGAGAGGTTCTGCACCAGTGTCTCCAAACAAATATGAAAAAGAATGCACTTGACATATGATGAAAAATGATGCCACAGTGAATTATGTTGATGGTTGATTAGAATGGTGTTTCCTTTGTGGCATACTCACTTTCCAACAACAAAGCAAAAAGCATTTTCATGGTAAGATTGTCACACATTTCGTAAATTCAGGGATCTTTTGCCAGTGGTGCTTGGAAATTGTAGTTATGACTTTTTGATAACCTGGCAATTGTTTTGTAGATAAGTAGATTTTTTTTTATTATGGAACTTCTGCCTGGAAAAAAACAATCATAATATTTTACTTAAATGCCCCCAAATAAAGGTTAATTATGCATAATTAGGAATAAACACTGACTCTCTGAAATTGGGTTTGCCTTTTCCTTTTGATAATGAGAACCATGTGATTTGCTGTTTTCCTTTTTGCCCTGACTTTGAAAGCCAAATATAGAGATACTCAATAATAAAAATGTTTATTAATCCATATGCTTAGAATATGTGCTTCCTCTTCTTTTCTTTGACTCTGGTTTTTATCTAGTCATTCACTTATTTAATAAATAGTTGAGTACCTAATATATACCAGACCCTTTACCAGGTACTGGTGATACAAAGATGAACACAACTTGGTTCCCACCTTCAAGCACCTCAGGGTCTAAAGAGAAAACTTATATGAGACAATTAATTGTAAGATAGTAGGAAAAATGCTATAATAAATTACAAACCTAGAAAATGGTATAACAAGATAGAAGGTTCTGACTGATGAGGAGTTTTGAGTTGAGTCTTAAAGTATGAGTAGGAGTTTGAAGTATAGGTGGTTAGATGGGGATGAGGGGTTGGGAAAGGGTATTTCAGGCAAATATGTAATCATTTTACTTTTATTTACCTTACTGGATAAATATAATTTGTTGAAAACTACTTTAAATCCTTCTACAAAAGAGATGGGAGGATAGATATAGATAGATAGATAGATAGATAGATAGATAGATAGATAGATATAGACTAGCTGATTCCTGTGGCAATGGAGCCTTAGGCAGTTAGGGAACAAAGAGGCAGGCAGTCTGATCACAGACCCAGGAATGAAAGGTATATTTACCTGTAGATCTAGAGCTCTTAAATGTCTACTTCCTAAGGAATTTTGAAGCTTATCCTGTTCATCTTTCCTCATTGCTGCTTTTCTCAGTGGCAATGCTATTTTTCTCCTCTTTCACTGCTCACAGGGCATTTGCACAAGTCTCAACAGATCTGTCTGTTTTTATTAGTGAAAAATGCAATCCAGTTCAGTCATTTAACCTACTAGCAGTGACTACATTTTTTACTAAGGAAATTGTCTCCCTTAAATGCTGAGGCTGTTGCATTATATTGTTGCTGAGGGTGTACAATTAACTTATCTTCTAACTCTCCCTGTCTTCTTAGTGGTCTCTTTGCTTTGGAGGGAGTGTAGAGTAAAAAGTGTGGACTTTGGCATCAAAGAGCTGACTTTGAATTCTGTCTCATCCACTTACTAGCTATGTCATTTTGGGCAAGTTACCTAACCTCTCTGAACCTCAGTTTCCACATGTGTAAAGTTATGACAATAATGTCAGACTTTCAGAATTGTTGTGGGACTTGCAGGGTGTTCTAGTTTGCTAATGCTGCCGGAATGCAAAACACCAGAAATGGATTGGCTTTTATAAAAGGGGGTTTATTTGTTTACAAAATTACAGTCTTAAGGCCATAAAGTGTCCATCAACAAAGGGTACCTTTACTGGAGGATGGCCAATGGTGTCCAGAAAACCTCTGTTAGCTGGGAAGGCTGGTGTCTGCTCCAAAGTTCTGGTTTCAAAACGGCTTTCTCCCAGGACATTGATCCTTAGGCTGCAGTTCCTCAAAAATGTCACTCTTACTTGCTGTTGGGGTGTTTGTCCTCTCTTAGCTTCTCTGAAGCAAGAGTCTGCTTTCAATGGCTGTCTTCAAAAATGTCTCTGTAAACTGCAGTTCCTCTCTCAGCTTCTGTGCATTCTTCAAAGTGTCCCTTTTGGCTGTAGCAAGCACGCTCCTTCTATCTGAGCTTATATAGTGCTCTAGTAAACTAAACAAAGCCCATGCTGAATGGGCGGGGCCACACCTCCACAGAACCTATCAAATCAGGGTCATCACCCACAGTTGGGTGGGGCACATCTCCATGGAAACAAAGAATTACAATCCAATCAACACTGATACACAATCTTATATATATATACACAAGATTGCATCAAAGATAATGCATCAAAGATAATGGCGTTTTGGGGGACATAATACATTCAAACTGGCACAAAGAATTTCTTTTAAAATCCTCCTTTCCCTCCACATTCCCATCTCCACTTTTCTAGGGATTTTGCCTTCCCTTCTCTCTTGCCTTCTCTCTTGCCTAACTGGCCACTCCCTACCTGCTAAGCCTTGCCCAAGTCAAGATCCTACCCCTTCTGTTCTGTTTGTCCACATTGGAACACAAGCTCCCTAGGGCAGGAAACCTGTCTTTCTGCATGTTTTTTAAGTGCTGTGTACATTTAGAAACTATATAAATAACAAATATTACATAGTCAGAATAAACTTGTTAAGTAAATACCTTAGGTATTATCTCTAGACTCTAATTATACTAAATCAATGGACATGAGATGTGTAAACAGAGGCTGGCTACAAAATAATAAAATTTCACTTTTGGCTGCTCTACATCGGAAATAGGCTGTCAATGTGGATGAATGACCAAGGTGTTTCCTATTCTCCATGCCTTATGAGCAGAGTCTTAGCTACTGCTCACACCAGGGATCATACTGAAAGAGCCAGCAGCAGGTCAAAAACTAGCCCAATGCAATTGTCTCCCACCCTCATCCCCCACCCCAGCCAACACTGCCACTGCCAAATTGCTAAAACCTCTCAGGTGAAATTCCTCCAGCAGGTAGGTGTAGGTTGTGCTTAACAATTCTTTGCTTATGTGTATGTTGTTTCCTGGTTATTTTATAGGTCTGATTCTGTCTCCTTAACTAAACTCTATACCCCTAAAAAGTGCCTTTCCCTTCTTTTTTATTCTCCAATAATAATGGACACTTAATCATTGTCAATAATTACTTGTTTTGACTTGAAAAACTGCAAAAGTGATGGTCCCTTCTTTTATAGTTTTGGCTAATTTCTCATTTCTTTTTTTTAATGCAATTTTATTGAGATATACATCTGAAGTATACAATCAGTGGCTCACAGTGTCTTCACATAGTTGTGCTTTCATCACCATGAACAATCATTTCTTTTAAAATGTTTTCAAATTATTTATATAAAACATTTCAAACATACAGAAAAGAACCAAATATAATATGATACTTATGTACCAAATCCCTCAATTAGACAGATGGTAATATTTTTCCATATTTTCTTCAATGCTAATGTTAAAACACAGGGAAAATCACCCCCATTCCTTCTTCTTCTCCCTTTATCACTCAAAGGAAGATACCTTTCACTTGATCCACATCTTTCACATCTAAAGAAAAACTACTACATATATAAATATCCATAAACAATAGATATTTATTTTGTGTTTTAAAATTTTACATACATTGTATTGTAGATATCTTTCTGCACCTTTATTTTTTCCTACAAGATTATAATTTGAGACTCATCCATGTTGATATTTGTAGATCCAGTTCATTCATTTTAGCTCCTGAACAGTAGTCCATGGTTCTATCCACCTATCCCCCTTTGGAGGGGCAGTTTGGCAGCTCACACCTTTTTGCTGTTCTAAGCAGTGCTGCAGTGAGCATTCATAAACACCTCTCCTTGGTCATGAGTTTTGCTAGGCAGAGAGTTCGGTGGATAACAACAGAAGGCTCTGGAACCTTACTGTCCCAGCTCAAATCCCAGCTCCAACCCAAAATCACAACAGTGTGATCTTGGGTGTGTTACTTAAATTCCCTGTGCCTCAGTTTCCTCAACAGTAAAATTAGGATGATAGCACCTCCTTGGAGAAAATAAGGCAGTAAGAATCTTGTACATAGTAAGCACTCAACATAAAACAGCAATTATTATTATTGGGGCAGAAACCTAGAAAAAGGGTCTGAGCACCTTTGACTTTACTAAGTATAGCCAAATTGATCTGGAATTGGTTATACCAATTTACAGCCTTACTAGCACTGTATGAGTTTCTGTTTCCCCACATACTCACCAGAACTTGGCATTAATAGTGTGGCTTTCTAATCCTTTCAACTTCCAAGAGATCTGTGAATGGGACGAGGGCGCAAAAAGAAAGAGGTATGGTGGTAATGAGTAACCAGAAAGATCAGTTGACCAGCAGGAGAGAAAGAAATTAATGGAAGTTTTGCAAAAGTGGGGAAAAGGGAACTGTCTTTCAGGTAGAACATAAAAGTCATTTAGAGTCAGACTCAGTGGAAACTTTGGAGACAAATAGAAAATAAGGAAGTCTGTTGCTAGTGAATGACAGTAATAGAAGGGAAGAAACTCAGTAGACAGCAGAGGCCTGTTGGGAATCTGTTGGTGACTTAAAAAGGATCTGAGGTCTCTTGGGTAGTTTAAGTAGAGACAAGAAGAATTCTTTCTCAAAAGGGATGAGAGACCAGATAGAACAGAAAAATCTGAGGATTCTAGAGAAGCCAAAGTGAGGAGATGGAGCTTCAGGGAAAAAAAATTAATTGGAAGTGTTATTTTTCTCTGAATGTCAAATAACCAGAGTCCCATCTATGATAAAATGTCAGCCTTTACAGCATCTCACTGATTTTTATCTTCTAACTCTATTTCTGCAGTTACTCTACCCTCCAGATCCTCATTCCCTCACACCTATGTGGCTACAGTGGCTTGCCAACCGTGTGCTGAACCAGACTGGCAAGGCAGGTGTTATGATCCCCATTTCATGAATGAAAGAACTTAGGTTCAAAAATATCCACTACCTTGTTCTGTTCAAGATTGCACATCTTGAAAATGGTGAAATAAGAACCAGAACCGAGGTGTTCTGAGTCCAGGTCCAAGCTCTTTGCACCAAAAAGAATTGAAAATCATCTTAAATCTTTCCTTCTTGGACTCTTAAACTGCAAGAGAATTCTTTTTTTCTCCCAGGACAGTCACAACTCCTTTGTTTGACTTTCAGGACCTTCAATTAGGTGGCTTCAGTCTCTCTCCCAACCCTATTTCTCACCAAGCTCTTAGTAATAATCTTATCTCTCCGCCCAAGGCATCTCTTGGCTGATTTGTGGGCTCACCAAGTTCATTCTTACCCCTGTGCCTTTGTTTATGCCATTCCCCTCTCCTAGAGAGCCTTCTCTCCTCTATCTATGATCCTTCTAGGCCTGTCAGGTTTTGTACATTCTGTGATTGCTTCAAAGCATACTCTCTGAACTGCCATATTGGCTGTTTTGTCATGAAATATTCCATTTTACATTCTCTTGAATTGTTCTCAAATTTCCTACCCTATGCAACAAAATAAAAAGCAAATCACTGTGGGCAGTTGTTTGCTTGCTTTGTATTTTCTTACCAACTACTTGTCATTATATAGATTTTTCAATTATTCTTAGTCTAACCCTAAACATGTATCAGGCTCACAACAAATACTTGAAAATTGATGCGATACTGAAGAATGAGAATAGGAAATAAGTATGAAGACTTGGAAGCTACGATAAAATCATTCATCAAGGTAAAAGACTATCAGGCGTTGTGGAAAACTTAAATGGCAAAGTTGTAAAGCAAAATGGTTTAAAAGATGCTGAGAAAGAGATCAGGAATAGGTGGAACACAGCTTCTTCTGCTTTTCCTTCTATCATGGCTCTGGTCTTCTGGTAGTCTGCAAAAGAAGGGAGGTGACTTCTTATGTTTGCTAAACAAACAAGCACACCCGTTCTCAAAAATAATCAGAATTATTTGCAAATGATGATTCCATCCTGTGCTCATGCAGCTAAAGTTGTAATTGGCATTTTATGAAATGATGAAAAAGATTCTGTTCATGTTCAGTTTTCCAAATTTAATGAGTATTTTGTGAGAACAGAGGACTGTAATCAAGTACTGGTGGAGACATACCAAGAAGGTTTTAATCCTTGGCCTTGGGAAGCTTTAGGAAAAAGCACTCATATCCGTGTACTCACAAAATTAAACAGGTCCTTTGCAGAGCAACATGTAAGCAAAAGAAAGCTAATATATCCATGTTGAGAAGATACTGAAAATGGGAAATAAAAAGAATCAGGCAGAAGACTTCCAGAACAAGGAGAGTAAAAGAGAACTTAATTTTATGGTGAGTATGTACAAGGTCATAGAAATGGAAGCAAATGACCTATCACAGTGTGCCTGGAAAAAGTAGATATTATTATTATCACTATTATTATTATTAGTGGTACTAATATTCCCATTTGGTAATAAGAGACATCTGGGTATTTAAATTAACTTGCCCCAAATCATGCAACAAATTACCGATGTAATTGAAACAGGCATATTTTGGGAACAGTTTACATCACAAAACCCTGAAGCTATATACATTTTTAATAAATGCAAAATAGGTAGACATCCTTAGGTACTTCTTAAACAATGAGTAGAAAAATAAAATAAATTCAAAAAATGCTTGCTTCACAAATATTGCAAAAGACAAGCAAGGAGCCTTTTTTTTTTCCCCTAGTAAAGGAAGTCAGAGAATTTTTTTTTTTTTAATAATCATTAGCAGTATTTCCTGTGGGAGAATATAGATTTCCATGAGCCTGTGCCAGAATTCCACATTACTACCCGAATTCAAAGATTAAGGATGAGTTTTACGCACACCCTAAATTTTTGGGAACACAGGCCCTGCCATTATGTAAGATATACTGGAGAGGATAGTGTGACTCTTCTCCTCATGGAAAGGCCTTATTCTGATCCAAAATATATATAAATTATATTAAATGCACCCAATCCATTAGCCAAACTGACAGATTATCATCCAGATTAACACGCCTCTATCTCTCTGTCTGCATTTACACAAATCAGAGAAGTCTCCTAGAATGACCAATATTCTTGTTTCAATAATCTGCCAAAACATAAAATGGGAAGGATTCAGAATAGAGGAGTAGCTGGTTTCAAATACTATTCAGTGTTCCTCCCAGACGACTTCTGAGAGCCTAGCACATTACTGTATAGTATGGGCCTTTGTTCAGGTTTATATTTCCCACCTGTATTTCTTTTTCTCTTTCCAGCAACAGTCTGCCTTTGTGCCAACTCCTAAATAACCATAAATTTTGTTCTTATAAACCTTAATGAATGCTTGGCCAAGATGCTGTAACTATTGGCTTCTACATTGGAGCATAAATGGAAAGGAAAAAAAAAAGTATGCACTGTGAAAAACTGGATAAAATGGAAAAAAAGATCACAGCAAACCCAAAGTCGCAATTTGCCTTTAATGTGAAGGAAGCCTTGTTTTCACGGTGTGGCAGCCTTCAGGGGTTTTAATCTCAAAGTGGCTGATCAATTTAAGGTAAGTGGCAGGCATTTGGCCTGGTTCCCAGGCTTTGCTCTGCTGCTGTGAGAAAAGAAAGGATTCAGTCAGTCACACAGACAACAGGCATCATCAGCGGCTCCCACATTCCAAGCATTTTAACACAGATTAGGTTGGCATGATTCTACTGTTTACTGAAATCTCCTAGGTGTTGCATTTTTCTTTCTCCTTGCTGTGGTTATCCAAGATGGTTTTCTCAGGTCAAGACCTTCATATGCCAAATAGCTTGCAGGGCTGTGAGGGGGAAAAAAAGAGCATGGGTCAAGACTTCTGATTAAAATGCTATTCCAGTTGCTTACTGCAAAATATGAGACTTCAGACAGCAGGTAATTGAGCACTGAACTTTTGCCTAAGGCACACATCTAGACAGGAACTGTTTTACATGCATTCCGGGGGGGTGGGGGGAGAGGACAAAGATAATTTCTTTAACAAGGACAAATTTAATTCAGCTACAAATACTCAAGAGATTAACAGGATGATTTGTAGCCATTTTCTCTTCAGATTTTATAAGCATGAGCTTTATATATATGTTGAGCAAGATCACAACCAATATACTCCATTTTTAGTTAACATTTTAATATCATATATTTTTGTTTTTTTTCCAAAACTGTTAATATTAAATGATGAGGTTGACAGACACCTTTACCATTCACATTTTCTTAGCAAAAGTGAATTTTCTTAATCCATTTAACCTATAAACTAAGTTAAAGAAAATTGCATTCAATTGATCAGACAAAAAATGGATATATTGTCTGTCTCGTGTTTTTTGGCTGCATAATGCTTCATGGAAAATTTGCATTTTAAAATACATTTTCGCAGTTAAAAAATGCCTAGTCTTACTTCAATATATTCAAGAATGCTTTTTCTTTAGTCATCCGCATGGCTGCTTTCCTCATGTTTTTTTCTCTCTAGGAATTTGGTCAAAATAGGAAACTAATATGGATTTTTAAAAGTAATTTTTCCAGCTATTAGGCTTTTCAAAAGCAAAGTCCAAAGTATTATACTTACTGCACCCAAAAATGCTTTCCTAATATTTACATACATTTTCATATACATGTTTCTTTCCAAATTAACACATTGTTGCACTTGAGTAATTTACATTAAGAATATATGTTCTTGTTTGTAAGGGTTAGCTTAGAAACTAATGCAATTTATTCATTTATTTTAATTTCAGTTGCTATATATACAAGTGTGGTTTTTAAAAAATAATATATGACCCTTCAGTGATTTAAGGAAAAAAAAAAAGGAGGCAGGTGAGACTCAGCCATCCTTCTGCTCCTGCTGGATGTGTGGTGTTGACACGCGATGCCTGGAACTGCAGCAGCGATCTGGCAGCCAGGAAGGGAGCCAGCCCACGAGGCCAAGCTGGTATGCTGAGAAGGGCAAACAAGTAAAATGGAAAGAACCTAGTCCTCAATTATGTCATTGAGCTTCATAGCCTATAGTCTTAGAACTATCCACCTTGGGATTTCCTCTCATGTGAATGAATAGATCCCCTTTCATTTACTCAACAGTATTTATTAAGCATCTACCATTTCTTAGGCCCTGTTCTAGATGCTTGAAATGCCTCCATGAACAAAATACACAAGATACCTGTCCTTGTGGGGCTTACATTCTAGCCAGGAGAGACAGAAAATAAACTGAAAATATAATTAGAAAATTCTATAGTATGTTAGAAAGTAGTAAGTGGAAAAAATTTAAAAGTAGAGCATGATAAAGAGGATCAGAAGTACTGAGATGGAGGGGACAGATTTTGATGTTGAATAATGTGAGCTTGGGGCCTTACCGAAAAACCTGAGATCTGAACAAACACTTGAAGAAAATGAAATTATTCTTTAAGCCAATAGCAGGCAGGTTTTTTGGGTTTTGGTTTCTTGTGCTGTTGTTACCTGCAGCTGAAAACCCTCTAAATGAGAGAGAAAGAGACTGATTTTTTTGGTGTATATCTGTTGCCAGTCCCACTTGGTTCAAATTCTTGAGTAATTTATAATAAGATTAAGATTCCTTCCTTTGCTTAAGTTTGAGCTAGGTATCAGTCACTTACCACTGACAGAGGATAAACTAGTAAGATATATTTTGGACATAAATAAACTATCTCTGGTTCCAGGGACAGCAAGTTCAAATAGATACAGGACCATAATTCTTTCCTCTGTGTAAGAGATTTATTTCCCACATTAGGGTGTCCAGGCAGCCATAAACATATGGCTTGTGTAGTTTCTAGCTTCACAGGTGGAGTAAGAGGACACTCTGGATCCAGATGGAGTTATAGAGAAAAGCTTTGTGTTGGGAGTGGTAGTAAAAACTGATGGACATATTCCAAAAGGGGAATTCTACAGGAAGAAAGATAAAAGAAATAACAGAAGAAGAGGAGATGGATAACTAATATGCTGTACCTAAGAGGTAGAAACAGGAAATACTAGCTAGAAGCAACCCCAGTTTCCCAAAAGATGCTGATGAATTTCTTCAACTGTACATTTGCTTTGGGTAGGGTTTTGAAATATGCCATTCATTTGTACCTCAAAGCCCTAATGCATTTTGTCACTGGCTCATCAATGCAGAAAGATGACCCTTGATCATCTGCATTACCCATAAGACATCCCCTACTAACCCCCCAACCCCACCAATGTAGGGCTGAAAAGTCCCAAAAAGACAGAGTGGGAAAACTGGAACATAGAGTATGTAACTCTCACATCATGGCTGACATTGGGAAATCTTCATTTCATTATTTAGAAAATGGGTCAATAAGAATACCCGCCTAATAGGAATCTCACAGTGTTATTGTGATTAAATGATAGTGCATGCAAAGCATTAGCTGCAGTGCCAGGACTTGATAAGTACTCCATAAATATTAGCTATATACCTCTACTATATCCATTTACTATAGCTGTTTATATTTGATCCTCATTTGGAGACTTATTTTATGGGTTTATTTTTAAACATTGGTGTGGAAGACAAGGTTGTGTGCATACTGTGATAATGTGCATACTGTGTGGTTGTGGGTGTATTCTTTTGTGTGTGAGTTGTTAAGAATTTGGGGGCACTGTGTGTGTGTGCATGTATGTATATGAATGCTTGTGTATGCATATATCTTGACCTCCTCATGGTATCATCTTCTCAACTATCCAACTGGAAAATCCACCATCATCTTGATTTTCCCTCTCATCTTTCTTAAATGTCCAATTAGTCACTGACTCCTAGGAAGGCAGTTGAGGTATCATTAAAAATCTAAGCTGGACAGGAGAACCTAAGAGGGCGGCTAGGTGAGACAGGGCAAAAAAAAACACCTCTGTGAAAAATACTAGATAAAAACCAGAAGGTGACCCAGAATACCGGTTTCAGTGATGCACCAGCTGGACAAAGTCTGCTAGAACCACAGGGGTCATACACTTGGTGAAACCGGGAGTCTGCATTCTGAAATGAGTGAGTAAGCTGACTGAAAGACCTGCAGCTGTACTGAGATGTGGGGAAGCCAGGGGTTGGCGTTTGGAGACGGACTGGTTCCTAAAAAAAAAAAAACGGAAAAACCCAGGAGTGGCTGCAGTTGTGATGGTGAGAACCACGCAGTGAAGCACAGCAGGAACGGGCTGAGCCGGCCTCTCAGTGTCTGGCGTGGAGGATAGCCTGCTGCAGGTTCCCTCAGGGCCAGGGGAGCAGAGGGGAGAGCTGGAAGAAGAAACCCCGTGGCTTGCAGCTGGCTCCCCGGTGGGCTGGAGACACTCCTGCACAGGGCCATGCCCACAGCCCAGAGCCATGCCAGTTATCCCAGAGCTGGGAAGGAGGAACTGTGTGAGGAGTGGGGGAGGGGTTGAGATGCCCCATTCAGCCATTTTTGCATCAGGCTGAGAGCACCCCTGCACGGCCTGGCAGCCCGGGGCTTCCCTTGAGGGATGGTGCACACTTGTGACATAGCACAGCATTCCTTCAGCAGAAGTCCTAGAAGATCACAGCTGAGAAGGGGGGCTCGCTCAGAAAACCCAGGGACTCTACGTCAATGCCAGTGGTTTGTGGGTCAGCGACAGAGAGGGTCTAGGGCAGAACTGAAATGAAGGCTTAGACTCTTGCAGCGGCCTTGAATCTCCGAACACCTGGGGCGGGGGTTGAATATTAAAGCTGCCCTTCCTCCCTAGCCACCCAGACACATGCCCCACATTCAGGGCAGACAGCTCCAGCAACAAGCCCAAACTGAGTTCACCAACTGAACCCCACAAGAATCATTTCCCCACACACCACAAAGACAAAGTTGAGGAGAACTGACTTGAGGGGTAGAGGTGACTTGCAGATGCCATCTGCTGGTTAGTTAGAGAACGTGTATGCCACCAACCTGTATTTCTAAAAAATTAGATTGTTTTTTTTTTTACAACTTGAAAGAACCCTATCAAGCAAAGCAAATGCCAAGAGGCCAAAGACAACAGAAAATCTTAATGCATATGATAAAACCAGACGATATGGAGAACCCAATTCCAAACACCCAAATCAAAATATCAGAAGAGACACAGTACTTGGCACAATTAATCAAAGAACTACAATCAAGGAATGAAAACATGGCAAAAGATATAAAGGACATGAAGAAGACCATGGCACAGGATATAAGGTACATAAAGAAGATCCTAGAAGAGCATAAAGAAGACATTGCAAGAGTAAATAAAAAAATAGAAGATCTTATGGAAATAAAAGAAACTGTTGGCCAAATTAAAAAGACCCTGATACTCATAATACAAGATTAGAGGAAGTTGAACAATGACTCAGTGTCCTAGAAGTCCACAGAACAGAAAATGAAAGAACAAAAGAAAGAATGGAGAAAAAAAAATTGAAAAAATCGAAATGGATCTCAGAGATATGATAGATAAAATAAAACGTCCAAACTTAAGACTCATTGGTGTCCCAGAAGGGGAAGAGAAGGGTAAAGGTCTAGAAAGAGTATTCAAAGAAATTGTTGGGGAAAACTTGTGCATAAATACACAAAGCATAAATGCCCAGTGAACCCCAAATAGAATAAATCCAAATAAACCCACTCCAAGACACATTCTGATCAGACTCTCAAATACTGAAGAGAAGGAGCAAGTTCTGAAAGCAGCACGAGAAAAGCAATTCACCACATACAAAGGAAACAACATAAGACTGAGTAGTGACTACTCAGCGGCCACCATGGCATGACATATTTAAAATTCTGAGAGAGAAAAATTTCCAACCAAGAATACTTTATCCAGCAAAACTCTCCTTCAAATTTGAGGGAGAGCTTAAATTTTTCACAGACAAACAAATGCCAAGAGAGTTCGCCAATAAAAGACTTGCCCTACTTCAGATACTAAAGGGAACCATACCGACAGAGAAACAAAGGAGAAAGAGATATAGAGAATTTTAACAGACATATATAGAACCTTACATCCCAAATCACCAGGACACTCATATTTCTCTAGTGATCACGGAGCTTTCTCCAGAATGGACCATATGCTGGGGCATAAAACAAGCCTCAACACACTAAAAAAAAAAAAAAAATTGAATATATTCAAAGCACATTCTCTGACCACAATGGAATGAAAATAGAAGTCAATAATTTTTGAATTGTAACTCCACTGTTTACTTCCTACATGATATAAAATACACAAACTCTAATGGCAAATCAGTGGTTTTGAACTCAATGTAAAATATGTAATTTTTGACAAGAACTATATAAAGTTGGGGGAATGGAGGAGTATAGGAACTTAGCTTATGTGTCCTATTGAAGTTAAGTTGGTATCAAAGAAAAACAAGATTGTTATGGATTTAAGAGGTTAATTCTAAGCCCTGCAGTAAACACAAAGAAATTATCAGAGAATATGACCATAGAGATGAAAAGTAGAGTATGGGTTAAGAGAAATGGGAGAAGGGGCAATGGAGAGTTAAGAAATGAGTGTAGGGTCGCTGTTTGAGGTGAAGGGAAATTTCTAGTAATGGATGGTGGGAAAGAGATAGCATTACAACATTCTAAATGTGATTAATCCCACTAATGGAATGCTAGGGAGGGGGTGGAATGGGAAGATTTAGGCTGTATATACATTTCCACAATTGAGAAAAAAAAACAAAAGACAGTCTAAGTAGATGACAATTGAATGCCAAGGATGACCCTGGATGGGATCTGAGGAGGGAGGACAGGAGGCTCAAAGGGACACAGTTGAGACATAAGGAAAAAAAAAAAAAAAAAGGAAATATAGAATATAAGCTTTGTATCAATGTTGAATCTTTTGTACTTCTTAGCTGCATTTAATGGGATTGCATAAAAGAATTTTCTTGTTCATGGGAATTGTATATTCGAATTATACTGTTTGTTCAAGAATGTGTGCAGCTAGCTCTCATATGTTCAGAATACAGAGCAGTAGATGATGGATGATAGGGAGGGAGGGAGGGAGGGAAAGAACTAGCGGTGTGACAGCATGTAAAAGTTGGTGGATTGGGGTATCAGGGGAGGGGGGTCAGGGTATACTGGAGTTCTGTGTATGGGGTTTGTATTGTTTTTGCAACTGTTCCTATAACTTTGAATTTATTTCAAAATAAAATTAAAAAAAAAAAATGAAATGAGATTAAAAAAAAAAACAAAAAACCCTAAGCTGGCTTTGGAATCAAAATCCCAGGTTAAGTCTATTACTAGTTCTGTGACACTAAGCAAATCACTTAATCTCTCAGAGTCTCAGTTCCTCCTCTTCAAATCAATGAGAAGACCATACAATCTCCTAGCATGGTACCTGACCCATAGTAGATGCTCAGTGAATTTTGCTTAATCTGCATCTTTCTTCAAGACACTTCTCAAATCTATGCCTTCTTTTCTTTCCAATTGAGCATCCAATTTTCTCTCACCCAATCCAAATTAGGCACTGCCACCAGCTCAAAACAGAAAATAATTTTAACTGTATATGATGACACATTTCTGTTTAAAAGTCTCCAATGGCTTTTTACAACCCACAAGACAAAGTTTGGCATTTTGAGGACTGGGACTTCCTTTCCAAAACTTTATCTTCTGTTTTCTGTCAAAAGCACTCCATTCCAGTCACACTTATCTACTCACTGCCCTGAGAAACATTCCATGCACATATCCCCTCATTACACTTGATGTTGATGCTCATGCCATTTGGAAACCTCTGCCTCTTCTGTCTACCCAACTTTACTGTTCCCCCTAGAAGACCCACCTTGGTTCCTGTTCTAGTTTGCTAATGCTGCCAGAATGCAAAACACCAGAGATGGGTTGGCTTTTATAAAAGGGGGTTTATTTGGTTACACAGTTACAGTCTTAAGGCCATAAAGTGTCCAAGGTAACACATCAGCAATCGGGTACCTTCACTGGAGGATGGCCAATGGTGTCCGGAAAACCTCTGTTATCTGGGAAGGCACGTGGCTGGTGTCTGCTCCAAAGTTCTGGTTTCAAAATGGCTTTCTCCCAGGACATTCCTCAGTAGGCTGCAGTTCCTCAAAAATGTCACTCTTAGTTGTACTTGGGATATTTGTCCTCTCTCAGCTTCTCCGGAGCAAGAGTCTGCTTTCAATGGCCGTCTTCAAACTGTCTCTCATCTGCAGCTCCTGTGCTTTCTTCAAAGTGTCCCTCTTGGCTGTAGCTCCTCTTCAAAAGGTCACTCTCAGCTGCACTGAGTTCCCTCTGCCCGTCAGCTCATTTATATGGCTCCACTGATCAAGGCCCATCCTGAATGGGTGGGGCCATGCCTCCATGGAAATTCTCATCAGAGTTATCACCTGCAGTTGAGTGGGGCACATTTCCATGCAAACAACCTAATCCAAAGATTCCAACTTAATCCCCACGAATATGTCTGCCCCACAAGATTGCATCAAAGAATATGGCTTTTTCTGGGGGACATAATACATTCAAACTGGCACACCAGGTCTTACTAATTCACACTTTCTTTAATATACAGTTGGCCCAGCTCTCCTAAGCGCTAGACATTAATGCTTATTTTCATTTTAAACTACCTGATGGGTAGAAAATGTTTCAACATGCTGCCTAAAACTTCAGTGAAGTTAACTTGAAAACCAAATGGTATTTGGTGCAAACAGACTTTTTGTAGAAACAAGCAAAGGACCTGAGATTGACATTCTAATTAAAATGCAATGAAATAAAAAGAGTTGGGACCCAGGAGCCTTAGGCAGAGAAGAACACAAGAAAATAAAGCTCCAGAAATGTGCATTAATTGTGCAGATAACTTTGGACTTTTCATGAGTTGTGGCACTATGGAGGAAAACTGCATTTACCTGTATGTGTTTCCAAAGAGCTGGAGAAACATTACTGACATTTGAGTTACAAATTAATAAGAAATGTGGAGATAGTTGGCATGGAGTGTCTCACTGCATTGCAATTCATTTGTTGGTATTTTTCACACAAACCACCAAAAACACCAAACTCTTGACATTTCCTTTTCATGCTTATGGTTCTCTGTGCTGTTAATGCAGCCATTCTCTGACCCTAAGGGGATCCTAATTTACTTAAATATTCTTTATTATTCTTTGCAACTTACTGTCTGTGTGTGCTATGTGTACTTTCTCTTCTCACAATCCTTGTGTTCAAATTCTGCACTTATTTATTCATTTAAAATTTATGAAACACCTATTTTAAGCCTAAGCCCTTAGTATGCTAAGATAAAGGGGTTCAAAAAAATTTGGCTCTACAGTTCACTTGACATAATATTGATAAAACTAGTATTTTTTGTGTCTTTACATGGCAGTCTTTTAGACTTTATATATATTATCCCATTTAATCCTCACAACCACCCTGTGAGGCACTCTTACTACCATTTTACAAGTAAGAAAGCTGTGACTCAAGAAGATGAAGTAAATTTCCCATTATACACATAAAAGTGGTAGAGCACTGATTTGAAGCCAAATTAAAGTCGGAACGTTCATGCTCTAAACTATCCTGCCAGTCTTACATACATTCTTAGGGTGAAAAAAAAATGGTTCTTCCATTTGACTAGTTATGTGAGTGAATTAAGACTTGAAAGTGGCATTAACTACTTATAAATGCCCTACTTATTCATAATGTCCTCAGAAATCTTTGCTACTCATTGCGGATAATATAGTCAATGTCTCCTAACTTCAACTATAAAATAGAGATTATAATACCTAATTTATAGCAGTATTATATTATTGCATCCATGTAGGAAAAATGCTAATACAGTTCCTGGCACCTAGTAAACATCATTATATGTTAGTTCCCTTCATCATGTCTTAAGCTCCCCTTAATTAATTTAAATGTTTGCTGCAAAATTTACATTGTTTTCATTTAGTACTCTCTATGGGTAACCTCTCACTGTTACGTTTTCTACTACCGTCTATATGCTGACTCAGAATTCTACATGTCTAGCTCAAATCTCTAACCTGACTCTAGACCCTTAGATCCATCAGCCTCCTGGACATCTCCTGGATTTCCATAGGTAGCCTTATCAGTTAAGATGATTCCCACTGTCAAATGACAGGAAATTCAATTCCAACCAGCTACAGCAAAAAAAGATTTTTACTAGTTCACAATATTGAAAAATCCAGAGCTCCAGATCCATTTATTTGTGAATGTTCTGCTCTGTCCTCCTACAAGTGATGGCTTCATCTTTACTCTGTTTACCCTCGTGGCCACAAGATGGCTACTAACAGCAATCAGGCTACCTATTTCCTTATTCACATGTCAGGAAAACAAGATTGCTTTCCTCATCTATAGAATAAACTGCTGATCCTCACTCTGAAACAATCCTGTACCAATCATTGTGACCATGGAATTGCTCACGATTGACTGGTTTAGGTCTGGATTACATTATGTTGCTGAACCAATTGCTATAACAAGGGATGAGAATGTACTGATCAGCTTGGCCCATTTACAGTCCAGCTCTGAAGCAGAGGGTCAATCTTTTCACACCCAAACCCAAGCCCTCTAACACAATAGGGAGAGCTGAATTAGACGTAGTTATAGATGCCTTCCCAAGTACTTCCATTATTTTATGCATACTTCTACCATAGAATTTAACATGCCATTTTATAATTTTATATTTTCCTTATCTCTAACTTGTACTATAATATATTAAAGGAAAAGAATCACATCCTAGTTGCCTTTGTATTCCAAAGCATAAAAGTATGTAAAAATAAGAATGAATGAATGCATGAATGAACAAACTGAAATCCAAATAAGAAGGTATGAGTTCTACATCAGACTCTGCTATTGACAGACTTGATCTTGGTTAAATCATTTAGCATTTCTGGCCATAAATTTTCTATTCTATAAGATAAGGTTGTTGTACTAGATTAACACTATGTGACCCAACCCAGCTATTATACTGAAACATCATGCCTAGTTTTGGTCAGCATACCAGAAAATTGATTAGAAACTTAAAAGGACAGAGTAGGTCCTATGAATAAAATACTATGAGTGGTCATTCTAGAGTAGACTCAAATAAGGTTCATCAAGTCACTGGAGTCATTGATCATTTTTTCTCCATGCATTCAAAGGAGTAAAGAATAGCAAAGAAGTTTAAAAGTAATTCTACAGATATTTTGATGAGGAACAAAGAAGAATTTATTGATGGAAAAGGAGAAAAAAATGCTTCAATAAGAGAAACATGCTTCAGAAAATCTTTGAAAGATAATGTCTGTCCTAGGTAATTTATAAATGTACCTACCTAAAGCAACAAACTGAGTCAAGTAATTTATCAACATTTCCTCTAATTCTGTTAGTCTAGAGATTGCTTTGCCCTTGATCCATACTAAAGAAAAATATCTCTCTGTGGCAATATAGGATGTTTCTCCTATCATAGAAGTCCAGATTGTGATCCTTGTGTTTATGAGATCATTATTGGCATGCTTCCTGTTTTCTCCTTCTACCATGCTCACACCTTTCACCAACCTAGGCCACCCATACAACTTTTTAATAGAAAAGAAGGAAGTGGGAAAACTTACCCCTCCATTAGCCTTTCTTTCACTGATAATGTTAATAAGGAGTAATAATATATATGTGTGTATGTTTGTGTATTACTGTGTGTATATATACACACATATAAAAATACACATGTGTGTATATATATACATACATATGTATAATGATATAAAATTATCTCATTGATTCCCATAGCAGCCCAATAAAGTAGGTGGTTTTATCAAAACCAGTTTAAAGATTAGGAAACTGCCTAGAATAGGATAGGTGAAGAGTTGGCAAACTTTTTCATAAAGGGTCTGTGATGGTTAAGTTCATGTCAATTTGGCCAGGTTATAGTGTCCAGTTGTTTGGCCAAGCAAGCATTGGTTTGATTCTTACTGTGAGACTATTTTGTGGACTTAAATCATCATTAAATTGATTGTATCTATGGCTGATTACATCTACAATCAACTGAGGAGATTGCCTTGTCATCTAATCAGCTGAAGATTTTAAAAGGAGAAGGTGATGATTTCAGTTGTCACAAGAGAGAATTTCCATCTCTATTTTAGCCAACCAGGTTCTCCTGGAGGATTCAACAAAAACTTTCATCAGAGTTCCTAGCTTGCAGTCTGCCCTACAGAATTTGGACTTGCCCATCCCCACAGTCACATGAGACAATTCTTATAAAAATTTCATAATACATACCTATATCTCCTGTCACTTCTGTTTCCCTAGAGAACTCTGACTAATACAGGGTCAAAGTAAATATTTTTGGCTTTGTGGGCCACACAGTGTCTGTCACAATGTCTCAGTTCTGTTTTTTGTCTCACAAATACAGTAATAGACAATGCATAAATGAATGGATGTGTCTGTGTTCCAATAAAACTTTATTGACAAAAATAGCAGAGTGGACCATGTACCGTAGTTTGCTGATCATTGGAACATATAACTAGATGTGTTTTATTCTGTTAAGAAGGTAGTCAGTCATCAATATCTAGTTTACTAAAAAAACATTTTAGTTAGAAATGATTGTTTATTTTTAAAGCATTTTTTCTATATTTGGTAAAGTGATGTGATGGACTATATTAATAGATTCCCTAATATTAAAATATCTTTGTTTTCCAAGGTAAACTTTATTTGGTTGTATTGTATTTTTAAAAATATATTTTGAGTCATAGGAAAGAGATGAAAGCACAGGCTCTAACAGTCCAGATCTAGGAGAAAAGGGAATTACAGGGAAGTAAGCCCAGCACTCTGTGTGAAATTCTCCTATAAAGCATTTGCTGATTCTTAAGATGAGCACATGGAGCTAGATGACAGAAACCAAGCAGAGAGCAGTTTAAAAGCTCAGCAAAGATTGGGACAATCTCATGGTACCAAAGAAATAAAAATTGGAACTTAGAGACTACCAAGGAAAAGAAGCACTGGTGAACATGCCCAGGCTTTCAGTAAAGGCCTTGAAATGGAAATGCCCTTGGAGAAAGGGAAGACCAGATAAGAGTGATCCGCATATCCTCTATCTATCTTCCAGAAAAAAAGAAATTTGAATCTTCTCTGGAAGAAGACTACATCATCCAGAGACACCACAGTTTTTCATATAAAATTTCTGATATTCAATTAAAAAGTATCCCAGGAAACAGGACAAAGACCAGGAGAAAACAAACAAACAATAAAAACAGAACCATAGGATATTTAGACAATGGCACTATCAAACACTAACTTTAAAACAGCTCTGATTAATATGTTGAAAAAAATTGATATGAAGATAAAGAATTTCAGCAAAGAATTGAAATCTACTTTTAAAACTATGAAATGGCAGCCCTACAATTGGAAAAAACTGAAATTACAAATTGATAGATGGATTAACAGCAGAATATATACAGCAAAAGAAGATTAGTGAACATATAGAAAATATCCAGATTGAAGCTTCAAGAGAAAAAGAAATAGAAAAAGTTAAATAAAACACATAGGTCTAACATAACTGCAATTAGAGTCTGAGAAAAAGAATAGCAAAAGAATAAGGCAAAAAAAAATATGTGAGGAGATAGTAGCCAAAAAATTTCCAAAACTGATAAAAGACAGTAAATCACAGTTTCAGTTTTAAGAAGTGCTGTGCAACCCAAGTAGGATTTAAACACACACACACACACACACACACAAATAATAATAATAATAGTAAACAATAATAGTAAAACCCAAAGATTTAAAAGAGAATAACATGAGCAACTTTATACCAATGCATTTGAAAATTTAGATGAAATGGATGAAAACATAACTCACCACAACTATCATGAGAAGAAAAAACTAAAGACAAAGTGAATGTCTAAAAAACATCCAGAAAATGTTTATTATTACCTTAAAAGCTACAATAATAAGACTATCAGCTGACTTTTCAACATAAAAATGGAAGCTAAAAGAAAATAGTTTAGCAACTTTAAAGGACTGGGGAAAAACCAAAAAGAACAGCCAAACTACAATTCTATACTCATTAAAGATATCCTTGAAAAACAAAAAAAAATCAGGGAGACGTCTGGTCTGGACAAGTTGACATAGTCTCATTTCTCCCTCCTTCTTCCTACTAAAGTGCAACTATAAAATCTAGAAACTTAAGAGGCAAAGGAGAACTTTAGAACGTGGAAAGAGGAGGCAGAAGTGGTGGGGACCCTAGGACAGCATAGGAGTAGGGTGTCTTACAATTTGCCATCTAAAATAAGAAGGTGACTCTGACAGCGGCCCCATATTTGTCAAGTTCTGAAAGAAAAGAACTGTCGAGCACAAATTCTGTATCCGGTGAAACTATTCCTCAGGAATAAAAGGGAAATAAAGAGATTCTCAGATGAGGGAAAACTAACAGACTTTGCCACCAGCAGACTGACCCGTACAAACTGGCTAAAGGAAGTTCTTCAAAGAGAAAGGAAATGATAAAAGAAAGCATTTTGGACATCAGAAAGGAAGAAGGAACAATGGAATTTTCAGAAAATATGAGTTGAGTAAATACAATAGAATATCCTTTACTCGTGATTTGTCTAAATCATATTTGATGATTGAAACAAAAGTTATAACACCGTCTCATTCTCAAGAAAATGACATGTTAAAGCTGGGAAGATAAAGAGACTTAAATGGAAGTAAGGTTTCCACACTTTACTTGAAGTGGTAAAATGTTGGTACCAGTAGCTTCTGATTAAAAAATATGTAACTATATATAAATATATAATTATATATGCGCATGCACACACACACACACATATATATAATCTTAAAGCTGTATTTACCTCATAGCATAGTCTCAGAATATTTAAAGTAAAAACTGAAAAAACTGAAAGAAGACAGACAAATGCACAATCAGAGTCTGAGAAATTAACACACCATTCTTAGTAACTGAAGAACAAGCAGACAAAAAATCAGTTACTTTGAGTAACATAATTAACTTGACATATATATAGCACAGGGTACTCAATAAATTCAAAATATGATTTATCAAGTGTACATAAACTTCTCCAAAAATAGACAATTTTCTAGGCCAGAATGTAAGTTCCAAAAAATATTAAAGGGTTTAAATCATATATACTTTGTTCTCTGATGACAATGAATTAAGCTAAAATCAATTACAAAAAAATAGGTTGAAAATACATGAAAGTTTGGAATTAAGTATAGATTCCTAAATAATGGATAAGTTAAAGAAGAAATCACAGTAGAATGTATTAGTTTAATAGATAATTTATAATTTAATTATAGAATGCATTTGTTTAAATGATAATGCAAAAAAAGAGATGTATCATGACTTATGGGATGATTAGAAGAAACTACATAGCCTTAAGTACATAAATCAGAAAAGAAGCTGAAAATCAGTGATCTAAGTACCCAGCTCGAAGAGCTAGGGACAGAATAGAAAATTAAACACCGAAACAGTAGGGGAAAAGGAAATAATAAATATAAGAACTGATATTAATTAAATAGAAAAGAACTGCATAATGGAGGAAATCAAGAAAGCCAAAAAGTAAAAAGTTGATAAAATCGATAAACACCTAGCAAGACTAATCAAAGAAAAAGAGAGAAGGCACAAATTACCAAAGTCAGGAATAAACCCAAAGACATTTAAAAGATAATAAGAGAATAAAATGAGCAACTTTATACCAATGTATTTGAAAATTTAGATGAAACAGATGAAAACATAACTCACGGCAACTATCATTAGTAGAAAAAGAAAATGTGAGTAGGCCATGTCTACTAAGAAACTGAATTCATAACTTAAAACATTCCCACAAAGAAACCTCCAGTTCAGACGTCTTTACCAGTGAATTCTTGGAAATGTTATTTTTTAATTCAGTAAATAACAACATCTTACACAAATTTCCAAAAAAACAGAAAAAAAAGGGGGGGGGACTCCCAAGTCCTTTGATGAGGCTAACATTATCTTGATATTATCCTAACAAATACATTATAGGCAATATCTCTCACAAATTTAATAGCAATAGTCCTAAACAAAATACTAACAAGTAACAAGGATAATAGATCAAGACAAAGAACAATTTATTTCAGAAAGGCAGTTAGTTTATTATTGGAAATTCAGTCAGTGTGATTCAACACATTAACAAAAGGGAAAAAGACATGACCATCTCAAGAGATGCAAACAGTGATTTTAATAAACCTTTACATTCACTGATTTAAAAAAAGAAACTCTTAGCAAATTAGATATAGACGAGAACTTCCTTAATATGATAGTCTTTACCAAAAACAAACAAACAAACAAATAAAAACAACATAAAAAACCTAGAGATAATGTCATCCTTAATGTGAATTATTGAAAGCCTTTATTCTGTGACTGGAAATGAGACAAGGTGTCCATTATTGCCACATCTAGTCAACATTGTACTGGAGGTCCAAGCCAGTTTAAGGCGGCAAGAAAAATAAATACAAGTTATAAAGATTGGAAAAAATAAAAATACAACTACATATTTTACAGATAACATGATTGTGTATCTAGAAAATTAAAAAGAATATATTGGAATTAATTAGTAGATTTAGCAAGTTGGCTAGATGTAAGTATAGCATACAAAAATCAATTGTAAGAGAGGGGCAAGATGGTGGCATAGAGAGGTATGGAGTTTAGTTAGATCCCCAGAGCAAATAAGAAACAACCAGGAACAACTAGTAAATAATCTGGAACAACTGCTGGGGGACAACCATGACTGTCCACACATTGTACACCAATCTGGATTGGGTGGAATGGCTGAGATCACAGCATAGAATTTGTAAGAAAAAACTGCAAAACCACACTGAGAGCTGTCTCCCCCCATGGCAGGCTGAGCTGCAAGACCTCACTGTAGGAGAAAGCAGCATTCTTGGAGGCAGCAAATATAGCTCAACCCAGCTCCAACTGGGGTTTTAATTAACAAAGTGGACTGCTGAATACAAGCTACAAACATAGACAAACTGCTAGCAAGGAGCAAAGTACCCTGAGGGTGCCCCCAGTAGAGAGGAGGTGGGGCTGACAGAGAGAAAAAAAAATAATTAAAAAAAGAAAAAAAAATACAGAGACTTTTAGAGACTTACCTTAGAGAGACAGAAGGCAACTGTGCCCCAGCAAAGGGAGCCCACAAGACTGGTTGCTGTCTCTGGCCAATGAGCGAAGCTGGGGAGCTGTGGACTGGCTCTGAAAGGGGACTTTTTCTCCCATTTTCTCTCTCTCAACCTGAATGGTTCAGTGAAGAGAGCCTCAGTCATTTTCAGCTTGCAGCGCTCTGACCCAGACAGGGATGGAGTTTAGCAGAGTCAGAGAGACAAAAGAGCTATTCAAATGCAGAAGATAACTCCCAGGGGAGAGTATCTTCCCTTAAAGGAAGGAGGTGCGGCCAAGTTCTAGGACCGGCCCTCCCTTCAGAATTCAGAAGGCCTGGGGGAAAACAATCAATCCAGAAACAACTTAACCTGAAAATTAAAGGGACCACATCTTTTTACACCAGTGGGTAGTGACAGGCTGACAGGCACCACCTTCTGGGTAGGTTAGGAAAAGTACAGTGGCTAGAGGCCTCACAGGAAAGTCTGTCAATCTTCTAAGACACACCTTCAGGGAAAACTGATACTGAATGTTGCCCCCTTCTGAGACCTGAGCCCATTCTGGTCAGGGAAAATCTGATTGGGGCAAACAAGGAAACCAGATGACTAGACAACAGAAAACCACATTTCACACTAGGAAAGATGAAGATATGTTGCAGTCAAAGGAACAAACTTACACCTCAGTCAAGATACAGTTGAGATATTGTTTCACTTTAATGTAACAATCAATTAAAGATTTTCAAAGAAATATACTAAATCAAATAAAAAACCAAATCGAGTTCAGGGAAGATATGGCAAAAGAGATGAAGGATATAAAGAAAACACTGGGCGAACATAAGATAGAAATTAAAAGTGTGAAAAAACAACTGGCAGAATCTATGAAAGGCACAGCACAAGAGATGAAAAACACAGTGGAGACATACAACAGCAAATCTCAAGAGGCAGAAGAAAACACTCAGGAATTGGAGAACAAGACACCTGAAATCCTACACATGAACAGATAGGGAAAAGAATGGAAAAATATGAGCAACATCTCAGGGAACTGAATGACAACATGAAATGCATGAATGTGCAAGTCATGGATGTCCCTGAAGGAGAAGAGAAGGGAAAAGGGGCAGAAGCAGTAATAGAGAAAATAATCAACGAAAATTTCCCATCTCTTATGAAAGACATAAAATTACAGATCCAAGAAGCACAGCGTACCCCAAACAGAATAGATCTGAATCAACCTACACAAGGACACTTAATAAGCAGATTATCAAACATCAAAGACAAAGAGAGAATCCTGAAAGCAGCAAGAGAAAAGTGATCCATCACATACAAAGGAAGCTTGATAAGACTATATGCGGATTTCTCAGTAGAAATCCTGGAGGCAAGAAGGAAGTGGTGTGATTTAAGATACTGAAAGAGAAAAACCACCAACCAAGAACCCTATATCTGGCAAAACTGTCCTTCAAATATGAGGGAGAATTTAAACTATTCTCTGACAGACAATGAAAGAGTTTGTGAACAAGATACATGCTTTATAGGAAATACTAAAGGGAGCACTACAGACAGATAGGAAAAGACAGGAGTGAGAGGTTTGGAACACAACTTTTGATGATGATAGTACAACAATGTACATACACTGAACAAAGATGACTGTGAGTATGGTTGAAAGAGGAAGGTTAAGGGCATGTGGGACACCAGAAGGAAAGAAGGAAAATAAAGACTGGGACTGTATATCTTAGTGAAACCTAGAGTGCTCAACAATTGTGATAAAATGTACAAATATGTTTTTACATGAGGGAGTACAAATGAATGTTAACCTTGCAAGGTGTTAAAAATGGGGTGGTATTGGGGAAAAAATACCATCAATGCAAACTAGAGACTATAGTTAACAGAAACATTGTTTTATGCTCCCTTTAATGTAACAAAGGCAATATACCAAAGCTAAATGCCTATAAGAGGGGTATATAAGGGAAAATTATCGGACTCTTGGCATTGATGATGTTGTCTGACTCTTTTATTGTACTTTATTTTAATTCTATCTTTCCTTTTGTTGCTTTTTAGCTGTTTTTTTTTTCTTTCTTTAACTTTTTCTTTTGTCTCTCTACCTTTTTTGACTCTTCCTCCTCCTTTGTGGAAGAAACGGAAATGTCCTCATATAGATAGTGGTGATGGTGGTGAATGCATAAATATATGATTATACAGGGAACCATCAATTGTTTACTTGGGATGGAATGTATGGTGGGTGAACAAAACCATCTTAAAAAAATGGGTTGAGGAAAAAACCTTGAAGGCAATATGTTGAGTGAAATAAATCAGATACAAAAGGACAAATATTGTATTGCCTCACTGATGTGAACTAATTATAATGTGTAAACTCATAGACATGAAATATAGGTTACCAGGATATAGAACAAGGCTAAAGAATGGGGAGAGGTCACTTATTATGAGCAGAATGTTTAACTAGGTTGAACTTAAGTGTTTGGAAGTGGACAGAGGTGAAGGTAGCATGTTACTGTGAGAATAACTAACAGTGCTGAATGGTTTGTGAATGTGGTGGAAAGGGGAAGCTTAGAGTCACGTATGTCACCAGAAGGAAAGTTGGAGATTTAAATATGGGAATATATAAAACAGTGAATCTTGTGGTGGACAATGTCCTGATTAATTGTACAAATATTAGAAATCTCTGTCATGAACTAGAAGAAATGTATAGCATTATAATGAGAAGTTAATAATAAAGGGATATGTAGGGAAAATATATACCTATTACAAACTATGTACTACAGTTAGTGGTATTCTAACATTCTTTCATCAACAGTAACAAATTTACTATACCAATACTATGAGTCAATAATGGAGGCAGGGGGTGGTTAGGGGTACGGGAGGATTTGAGTTTTCTTTTTGGTTTTTATTTCTTTTCTGGAGTAATGAAAATGTTCTAAAAATTTGGAAAAAAATTAATTGTGGTGATGGATGCACAGCTGTGTAATGGTACCATGGCAACTGATTGTGCACTTTGGATGATTGTATGTTATGTGAACAATCTCAATAAAATTGAATTTTAAAAAAATCAATTGTATTTCTATATACTGGTATCAAACAAATAGAAAAAAATTTAAAGAAGGTAACATTTACAATAGCATCAAAAATATCTAGGAATAAATATAATGAAAGATTTATAAGATCTCTATACAGGAAACTATAAAATATTACTGTCTCACTAAAGGGTAAAATAAAGAAAAACAATCCAAGTAATTAAGGAAGACAGTACTTGACTGTTTAGTGGAATGCAGTGAAAGCAAATAAATCATGAGCTCTTTTGGGGTTTTCTAGTAGTATGGGAAAAGAGATCCTGAAATTATTTTAGATGTCATATAGGATAATCATATCACTAAAAAGGTTGATGTTCTTGGGAGCTATAGAAGGCATACAAATACAGAATGGGAAAGGCAAAGGAGAACCCAATGGAAATAGATTGGAAATGGAAATAGTGCAAATACATAAATTCTAAAATATATATGTATATGTATGTATGCATGTACATATATAAAATGTATAAATCTATGTGTATATTCTGTGTAGGTAAATATACAAGTGTGTGTATATATATGTGCAGTAAACAATGTATATCTTTCCTAGCTCAGCATACTGAAAGGAACTAGAAATAAAGATATCTTGGTAGCAATGAGAACATCTAGCATCCAAATCCTGGTTTCATTAAAATGGACCAGAACTCCTTGGAAAAACACTGATTCCAGGACTGGAGCACAGGAGATATACAAAACGAACTTAAACATCTTGTTTTGCCAGAAAATAAGGAAGTGCTAAAAAACAGCAACAACAAAACAATGAGGACATATCATGAGAACTTGGGGGCTCCCACTTGGCAATTCTGGGACAATTTAAGCATCAAAACAATTAAGGACAGTAATGAATTATAAACCACTAAAAATTAGGAATCTGTATGTTCACCAATAAGAAATTCATAAATAAACAAATAGAGATGGGAGGACTCTTGCTAACAAAATGCCAAGCATTGACTGATAAAAATGAAGGGAGTGCTAAACTTGGAAAATCATCAATTTGCAACCATCATACTACAGATTGCTTAGGCAAGAATAGTCAATGCCTGCTAAATCTAAGAGGAAATTTTCATGAAGAACAGGATATTTGTTGGTCTAACTATCTCCCCACAGATTGCTTATTATAATAATGATAGGAACCATTCAGTAGAGAAATATGACAATACCTTGACTGAGTGATCAAAACCAACATCACCAATGAGGAACAGATGGATTTCATGTGCCTTACGATCAGATACCCCGAGAAGGACACAACACCACTCAAGTAGTATTCTGGCCAGGAATGTATAATGTGGCCAGAAGTCCTCTGATAATGAGGAAACATCAGGCAAACCCAAAAATGAGGACTATTCTATGATAAATAAATAAATACAAATGTCAATGTCATAAAAGAAAATTAAAAAGAAAAGATTGGAAATATTCTAGATTAAAGGAGACTAAAGAGACATGACAAATAAATGTGGCGACTGTTCTTACACTGGATAATGTTCTGGAAGAAAAAATACTTTAAAGGATATCATCGGGTCAATAGGTGATAGATTAAAAATTGTATCAAAGTAAAACTTACTGAAGTTGATAACTTATATAAGAGAATACCCCTTTTTTTTAGGAAAAACACACTGAAGTATTTAGAGGTAAAGGGCCATGATGTATGCAATTGGTTCAGAAAAGCAGCAAGAGTGAGAGATAAGAAAACAAATAGGGTAAAATGTCAATAGGTGAACCTAAGTAAAAGGTATGGGGGCATTCTTTATGCTATTCTTATACTTGCAAGATTTCTCAAAATTTGAATTTTTTTCCAAATAGAATATTAAAAACAACAAGAACAAAAATACTCAGGGAAGTTGAAGAGGGACTAAATGGAGCAATGTACTATGTTTATGGATTGAAAAATCAATGTTGTAATTCTCAAAGCATGGTCCACAGACTGCTGGAGGTCTCTGAGATCTTTCAGGGGATCTACGATATCAAAGCTATTTCCATAACAATAGTAAGACATTTTTTTGCCTTAAATTGTTTGGACAGTTGCCCTGATAGTGCAAAAGCAACACTGGGTAAAGCTGCTGGCACCTAAATGCAAATCAGGGAAGTTTACCAAACTGTATGGGATGGCATTTTATTCTTTACTGCCATGCACTTATAGTTAAAAAAAAATCAAAAGCCAGATTCACTTAGGAATGATAAGCAGTAAAATTATTAATTTTATTAAATATTAACCCCTGAGCACACATCTTTTCTTAAATTCAATTTTATTGATATATATTTACATAACATACAATCATCCATGGTGTACAATCACTTGTTCACAGTGTCATTATACAGTGGTGCATTCATCACCACAATTAATTTTTGAACCTTTTCATTACCACACGGAAAAAGAATAAGAATAAAAGTTAAAGTAAAAAAGAACACCCAAAACATCCCATACCCTCGATCCCTCCCTATTATTCATTTAATTTTTGTCCTCATTTTCCTATTCATCTGTCAATACACTATAAAGGGAGTGTGAGCCACAAAGTTTTCACAATCACACAGTCACACAGGTTAAGCTATATAGTTATACAATCATCTTCAAGAATCAAGGCTACTGGGTTGCGGTTCAACAGTTTAAGGTAGTTCCTTCTAGCTGTTCCAATACACCGAAAACTTAAAAGGGATATCTATTTAAGCATTAGAATAACCTCCAGAATGACCTCACAACTCTATTTAAGAGATCTCTCAGCCACTGAAACTTAATTTTGTTTCATATCTCTTCCCTCTATTGGTCAAAGAAGTTGTGCTGGTGTGAATGTATTATGTCCCCCAAAATGCCATTATCTTTGATGTAATCTTGTGTGGGCAGAGGTATTAGTGTTGATTAGATTGTAATTCTTTGAGTATTTCCATGGAGATGAGACCCACCCAACTGTGGGTGATGACCCTGATTGGATAGTTTCCATGGAGGTGTAACCCCACTCATTCAAGGTGAATCCAAATTAGTTCACTGCGGCACTATATAAGCTCAGACAGAAGAAGCGAGCTTGCTACAGCCAAGAGGGACACTTTGAATAATATACAGGAGCTGAGAGAAGAGCTGCAGATGAGAGACAGTTTGAAAATGGCCGTTGAAAGCAGACTCTTGATCCAGAGAAGGTAAGAGAGGACAAACACTCCCAAGAGCAACTAAGAGTGACATTTTTGAGGAACTGCAACCTAGAGAGGAATGTCCTGGGAGAAAGCCATTTTAAAACCAGAACTTTGGAGCAGACGCCAGCCATGTTCCTTCCCAGCTAACAGAGGTTTTCTGGATGCCATTGGCCATCCTCCAGTGAAGGTACTCGATTGTTGATGCATTACCTTGGATACTTTATGGCCTTAAGACTGTAACTGTGTAACCAAATAAACTCCCTTTTATAAAAGCCAATCCATTTCTGGTGTTTTGCATTCGGCAGCATTAGCAAACTAGAACAGATTTTGGTACCAGGAGTGCGGTGCTGCTGAGTTTGCAAATACCAAACATGTTGGAACGGTTTTTTAAATGGATAAGGGGAAGATTCTGGAAGAATTGTGTGAGGAGCTTGATATAAAAGGCCTAAACTGCTTTGAAGAGACTGTTTGTGGAAATATGGACTCTAAGGATACTTTAGATGAGGGCTTGAGCAGAAATGATGAGTGTGTTTTTGCAAACTGGAAGGAAGGCGATCCTTATTTTAAAGTGGCAGAGAATTTGGCAAAATTGAGTCCTGGCTCCCGGGGATGAATGTAGACCCGGCCTTGTGGGACTGAGAGTATCTTCTTGACCAAAAGGGGGATGCAAAATGAGACAAAATAGTTTCAGTGGCTGAGAGATTTCAAATGGAGTCGAGAGGTCACTCTGGTGGACATTCTTATGCACTATGTAGATAACACCTCTTAGGCTTTAATGTATTGGAATAGCTAGAAGTAAATACCTGAAACTACCAAACTCCAACCCAGCAGTCTGGACTCCTGAAGACGATTATATAATAATGTAGGCTACAAGGGGTGACAGTGTGGTTGTGAAGACCTTGTGGATCACACCCCCTTTATCTAGTGTATGGATAAGTAGAAAAATGGGGATAAAAACTAAAGGACAAATGGGGTGGAATGAGGGGATGATTTGGGTGTTCTTTTTTCACTTTTATTTTTTATTCTTGTTCTGGTTCTTTCTGATGTAAGGAAAATGTTCAGAGATAGATTGTGGTGATGAACGCATAATTATGTTATCATACTGTGGACAGTGGATTGTATACCATGGATGATGGTATGGTGTGCGAATGTATTTCAATAAAACTGAATTCAATAAAAAAAAAATTGAGTCCTGGTGTCAGATGGAAGGCAGAATTTGAAAGCAATAACCTGGACTATTTAGCTGATGAGATCTCGAAGCAAAATATAGAAGTAGCCTGGCTTCTACTTGCAGCTTATAGTAAAATGCAAAAGGATGGAGATAAGCTGAGAAATGAACTAATGGTTTCAAAGAAACCAGAAATTGATGGCCTGAAAAACTCTGGGCTTCCAGGGGGTGAAACCCCAGAAGCTATAGCCCAACATGGGAATGTAACCAAACATGGAACCCAGCCACCATTTTAGTACAAACCAAGATTAGAGAAGGAGTTAAGCAGAAAGGATTTGTGGAAAGTCCTATTGTCTGACGGCTTTGACCCCTGTGTGCTTCATGCAAAGCGGATAGAATTTTTGTGAGCTCTTTACAGACAGAGCCACTGCCGGTTGGGACTGGAGGAGACAGACAAGGAACAAATTGAAGGAAAAATTTCTTCAAAGACAGAGCCATGGAGGTTGAGGTCTGGAATCAAGAGATCTCAGGCTGGGAGAGCGGAGTGGCCCACACGCATGGAAAGGGTGAATTTGCCCCGCAGGTCAAGGGTGGGCCTTCCACCTCGTTGTTCGGGAAAGGTGTTGCGACTTCAGGCCTCAAAGAGGGTGGCGCACATTCCCAGGGGACTGGGGAGAGCCTGGCCACCACCCCACTGTTCTGAAGGGGTTAAGCATGTTACCTGGTGATGGAAGGGATGTTTGAGGAGGGTGAGGCTGAGAAGGTGGTCTCCCCAGTATGTGGATATGTTGGAACACACCCCAGCGTTTGGAGAGGAAAGGGCTGCCACAAGGCCCTTAGGAAGGGATAGACTCCTACTCTCTCAAGCCCAAGGATGCAACATCATTCTGTAAATGACTCTCAGACTTTGAAATCTAATGGAGTTTGCCCTGCAGGTTTTAGGAACTGTTTTGGTCCTGTTAACCCTGTTATCCTTTCACTTTCTCCTTACGGCAATGGAATGTTTACCCTATGTGCCAGTTTGAATATATTGTGTCCCCCAAATGCCATTATCTTTGATGCAGTCGTGTGGGGCAGACGTTTTGGTGCTGATTAGATTTGCATGGAAATGTGCCCCACCGAAATGTAGGTGATAACTCTGATGAGATATTTCCATGGAGGCATGGCCCCACCCATTCAGGGTGGGCCTTGATCAGTGGAGCCATATAAATGAGCTGACAAACAGAAGGAACTCAATGCAGCTGTGAGTGACAGTTTGAAGAGGAGCTACAGCCAAGAGGGACACTTTGAAGAAAGCACAGGAGCTGCAGATGAGAGACAGTTTGAAGATGGCCATTGAAAGCAGACTCTTGCTCCGGAGAAGCTGAGAGAGGACAAATATCCCAAGTGCAACTAAGAGTGACATTTTTGAGGAACTGCAGCCTAGAGAGGAATGTCCTGGGAGAAAGCTATTTTGAAACCAGAACTTTGGAGCAGATGCCAGCCACATGCCTTCCCAGCTAATAGAGATTTTTCTGAACACCATTGGCCATCCTCCAGTGAAGGTACCCGATTCCTAATGTGTTATCTTAGACACTTTATGGCCGTAAGACTGTAACTGTGTAATCAAATAAAACCCCTTTTATAAAAGCCAATCCATCTCTGGTGTTTTGCATTCCGTCAGCATTAGCAAGCTAGAACACCCTATGACTGCCCCTCCTTTGTATATTGGAAGCACATAACTTGTTTCACAGATCCACAGCTAAAGGAAAATTATGCCTTAGGACCGACCATGGCTGTAATTGATTATGATGGGATCTTATACTTAACTATTGTTAATGAAATGATTTAAGTTTCTGTGATATTGTGATGGGATGAATGTATTTGTATATGGAAAGATCATGTCATTTTGGGGTCCAGGGGGTGGAATGTGCCAGTTTGAAGTATTATGTCTCCCAAAATGCCATTATCTTTGATGTAATCTTGTGCAGGCAGATGTATTAGTGTTGATTAGATTGTAATTCTTTGAGTATTTCTATGGAGATGTGACCCACCCAACTGTGGGTGATGACTCTGATTGGATAGTTTCCATGGAAGTGTGATCCCACTCTGTTCTAGTTTGCTAATGCTGCAGAATGCAAAACACCAGAGATGGATAGGCTTTTATAAAACGGGGGTTTATTTCGCTACACAGTTACAGTCTTAAGGCCACAAAGCATCCAAGGCAACACATCAGCAATCAGGTACCTTCACCGGAGGACGGCCAATGGCGTCCAGAAAACCTCTGCCAGCTAGGAAGGCAGCTGGCATCTGCTCCAAAGCTCTGGCCTCAAAACGGCTTTCTCCCAGGACGTTCCTCTCTAGCAAGCTTGCTCCTCTTCAAAACATCACTCCCAGCTGCACTCTCTTTCCTCTTTGAGTCAGCTCATTTATATAGCTCCACCGATCAAGGCCCACCCCGAATGGGTGGGGCCACGCCTCCATGGGAACATCTCATCAAAATTATCACTGACAGCTGGGTGGGACACACTCCAAGCAAATCCAACCAGCACCCAAGGGTCTGCCCCACACAAGACCACAAAGATAATGGCATTTGGGGGACACTCAAACCGGCACACACTCATTCAGGGTAGGTCCAAATTAGTTCACTGGAGCACTATATAAGCTCAGACAGAAGGAGCGAGCTTGCTACAGCCAAGGGGGATGCTTTGAAGAATGTACGGGAGCTGAGAGAGGAGCTGCAGATGAGAGACAGTTTGAAGATGGCCAGTAAAAGCAGACTCTTGCTCCAGAGAAGCTAAGAGAGGACAAACACTCCCAAGAGCAACTAAGAGTAACATTTTTGAAGAACTGAAACCTAGAGAGGAATGTCCTGTGAGAAAGCCATTTTGAAACCAGAGCTTTGGAGCAGACGCCAGCCATGTGCCTTCCCAGCTAACAGAGGTTTTCCAGACATTGGCCATCCTCCAGTGAAGGTACCAGATTGTTGATATGTTACCTCAAACACTTTATGGCCTTAAGACTGTAACTGTGTAACCAAATAACCCCTGTTTTATAAAAGCCAATCCATTTCTGGTGTTTTGCATTTGGCAGCATTAGCAAACTAGAACAGAAGGCTTTCTCAATCCCATAATGCCTGGGTGAAGCTCATCCCTGCCAGTCATGTCCCACATTGCCAGGGAGATTTACACCCCTGGGAGTCATGTCCCACGTAGGGATGAGGGCAGTGAGTTTACTTGCAGAGTTGGCTTACAGAGAGAGGCCACATCTGGGCAACAAAAGTGGTGCTCTCATGGTGATTCTTAAGCACAATTTTAAGTAGTCATAGCCTCTCCTTTGCATTAAAATACTTCACGAGGGCAAGCCCCAATCGAGGGCATGGCCTTCTATTGGTAGCCCCCAATGCTTGTGAGCATATCATTAATTCCCCTGGTAGGGAAATTTAATATTTCTGCATTTTACCCCAGTCCTCAAGGGGGCTTTGCAAACACATTTTTATTTTCTGCCCAAATTACTCTGGGATGTGTTGGGGCTTCACACTAACCTCTACAAACCAACCAGATTTTGCTCCCTGTTCAACATTCCATGTAATTATGTTCTTTGAATAAACTGATCATACAAGTTAAATTATATGCTGTGCTACAAAAAATATATTTTGCACCTAATAAACATATCTTCATTTAGTCTTACAAAAAAATAGAAGTTTTAAAAATCCATCACTATTGTCCTTTATCCTTGTTCTAGTTTGCTAATGCTGCGGAATGCAAAACACCAGAGACAGATTGGCTTTTATAAAAAGGGGGTTTATTTGGCTACACAGTTACAGTCTTAAGGCCATAAAGTGTCCAAGGTAACACATCAGTAATCGGGTACCTTCACTGGAGGATGGCCGATGGCGTCCGGAAAACCTCTGTTAGCTGGGAAGGCACGTGGTTGGCATCTGCTCCAAAGTTCTGGTTTCAAAATGGCTTTCTCCCAGGACCTTCCTCTCTAGCAAGCTTGCTCCTTTTCAACACATCACTCACAGCTGCACTGAGTTCCATCTCTTTGAGTTAGCACGTTTATATGGCTCCACTGATCAAGGCCCACCCTGAATGGGTGGGGCCACGCCTCCATGGAAATATCCCATCAGTTATCATCTACAGTTGGGTGGGGCACATCTCAATGCAAACAAACTAATTCAAACATTCCAACTTAATCCCCACTATTCTGTCTGCCCCACAAGATTGCATCAAAGAATATGGCTTTTTCTGGGGGACATAATACATTCAAACCGGCACATTCCACATTCCACCCCCTGGACCCCAGAAAAACATATTCTTTCCAAATACGAAATACATTCATCCCACAATACCACAGAAACTTAAATCATTTCAGTAACAATAGTTAAGTACAAGATCCCATCAAAATCAAATATAGGCATGGTCAGTCCTAAGGCATACTTTTCCTTTAGCTTTGGATCTGTGGACTTAGAACAAGTTATATGCTTCCAATATACAAAGGAGGGACATTCATAGGATAAACATTCCGATTGCCATAAGGAGAAAGAGTAAGGAAAACAGGGTTAACAGGACCAAAACAGTTCCTAAAACCCACAGGACAAATTCCATTAGATTTCAAAGTCTGAGAGTCATTTACAGAACAACGTTGCATCCTTGGGGCTTGAGAGAGCGGGAGCCTAACCCTTCCCAACGGCCTTTTTGGCAGCTGTTTCTTCTCCAAATGCTTGGGTGAGTGCTCCAACATATCCACACATTGGGGAGACCACCTTCTTGGCCCCACCCTCCTCAAACCTCGGGGCAGCTCCCGGATTCCCTTCCATCTCCGGGGCACAAGCTCAACCCCTTCAGAACAGTGTGGTGGCAGCCAGGCTCTCCCCAATTCCCTGGAAATGTGCCCCACCCTCTTTGGGACCTGAGGTGGCAAAACTCTTCCAGAGCATCGAGGCGGAAAGCCCGCCCTCAACCTCCAGGGCAAACTCACCCTTTCCATGCATGTGGGCTGCTCCACTCTCCCAGCCCGAGACCTCCTGACTCCAGACCTCAACCTCCATGGCTCTGTCTTTGAAGAGATTTTTCCTTTAATTTTTTCCTTGTCTGTCTCCTCCAGTCCAGACCGGCAATGGCTCTGTCTATAAAGATCTCGCAAAAATTCTGTTGGCTTTGCATGAAGCATGCAGGGGTCAAAGCCATCAGACAATAGGACTTTCCACAAATCCTTTCTGGATAATTCCATCTCCAATCTTGGCTTGTACTGAAATGGCGGCTGGGTTCCATGTTTGGTTACATCCTCATGTTGAGCTATAGCTTCAGGGATTCCTCCCCCTGGAAGCTCATAATTTTCCAAGCGATCAGCTTCTGGTCTCTTGGACCCCAAGAGTTCAGTTCTAAGTTTATCTCTTTCCACTCGCATTTTACTATAAGCTGCAAGGAGAAGCCAGGATACCTCCTCCACATGTAGTCTGGAGATCTCCTCAGCTAAGTATTCCAGGTTGTTGCTTTCAAATTCTTCCTTCCATCTGACACCAGGACTCAATTTTGCCAAATTCTGTGCCACTTTAAAACAAGGATCGCCTTTCTTCCAGTTTGCAACAACACATTCATCATTTCTGCTCAAGTACTCATCAGAAGTATCTTTAGAGTCCATATTTCCATAAACAGTCTTTTTAAAGCAGTTTTGGCCTTTTCTATCAAGCTCCTCACAATTCTTCCAGAATCTTCCCCTTATCCATTTAAAAAGCTGTTCCAACATGTTTGGTATTTGCAGACTCAGCAGCAAAAGCACCCCACTTCTCTGGTACCAAAATCTGTTCTAGTTTGCTAATGCTGTGGAATGCAAAACACCAGAGACGGATTGGCTTTTATAAAAGGGGGGGTTATTTGGCTACACAGTTACAGTCTTAAGGCCATAAAGTGTCCAAGGTAACACATCAGTAATCGGGTACCTTCACTGGAAGATGGCCGATGGCGTCCGGAAACCTCTATTAGCTGGGAAGGCACGTGGTTGGCATCTGCTCCAAAGTTCTGGTTTCAAAATGGCTTTCTCCCAAGACCTTCCTCTCTAGCAAGCTTGCTCCTTTTCAAACCAGCACAATCCTTTAGTCTGATTTACCTTAGTCCTAACCAAGTCCATTTTGTTCATATCTCTAATTGAAGTCTGATATCTCTTTCCAGACTCCTTAACATTTGCTGAATGGGGTAATTTTGACATTTATAGCTGCCAGACTCTGGCTCTGAGTCTCAGGTGTCACACAGATACCCAAAGTTCCAGGGACCATCCAGGTTATACAAAAAGAGATCAGCATCTCAGAATTTAGAAATAACCATTACAACTCAGGAATAGATGTAACTGTTGTAAGAGCTTACTATCTAGTAACCTTGACAATAAGCCTTCCCCTGATAACCTAGGCTCTCAGACTCAATTCTCAGAGCTTACACATTATAGATAGTCCAAATTAGTGAGGCCTTATAATGTTTTTCTTTTCATTTCTGGTTAATTTCACTCAACATAGTGTTCTGAATGTCCATTCACCTCACAACTTCATTCCTTCTCGTAGCAGCTCAATATTCCATTGTATATATACACAACAGTTCCCCATTCCGTTCATCAGTCAATGTACCCTTAGGCCACCTCCATTCACTGCAAATCATGAATACTGACACCCTAAACCCCAGTGTGCAAATATCCCTTCATGTCCCTGTTTTCAGTTCTTCCAAGTATATACCCAGTATCTGAGTTGCAAGACCATATGGCAACCCCATGCTTAGCTTCCTATGGAACCACCACACTGCCCTCCAATGGGCTGTACCATTCTACTCCCCCCCCCCAACAGTGATTAGGTACATCCCTTTCTCCACATTTTCTCCAGCACTTGTATCCCACTGTTTATTTTTAGATGGTTTTATTCACACACTATACATCCCATCCTAAGTAAACAATCCGTGGTTCCCTGTATAATCATGCAGTTATGCTACACTACCACTATATATATAAGGACATTTCCATTTCTTCCACAAAGAAAAAGGAAGAGGTGAAATAAGTAAAAATAAAAAAGAAAAAGAAAAAAGTGACAAATAAAAAGCAATAAAAGAAAAAATAAATTTACAATAAAATACAATAAAAAGTCAGACACCACCACCAATGTCAAGAATCCCATACCCTTCCCTTATATCCCCCTCTTCTAGACATTTAGCTTTGGTATATTGCCTTTGTTATAATTAATGGAATCATATTACAATGTTACTGTTAACTATAGACTCTAGTTTGCAATGATTGTATTTTCCCCAATACCACCCCATTTTTAACACTTTGCAAAGTTGACATGGATTTGTTCTCCCTTATGTAAAAATATATTTGTACATCTAATCAAAATCATTGACCACTCTAGGTTTCATTAAGTTATACAAACTCTGGCTCTGAGTCTGAGGTGTCACACAAATACCCAGAGTCCCAGGGACTGACCAGGATATACATGAAACAGCTCAGCATCTCAGGATTTAGAAATAACCATTACAACTCATGAATGCATGTGGTTGCTTCAAGACCTTACAATTCTCTCTCCTACATTTTTGAAGGACAGTTTTGCTGGGCATAGAATTCTTGGTTGGCAGTTTTTCTCTTTCAGTATCTTAAATATATCATACCACTGCCTTCTTGCCTCCATGGTTTCTACTAAGAAATCCGCATATAGTCTTATCGAGCTTCCCTTGCTTGTGATGGATTGCTTTTCTCTTGTTGCTCTCAGAATTCTCTCTTTCTCTTTGACATTTGATAATCTTATTACTAAGTGTTTTGGTGTAGGTCTGTTCAGATCTATTCTGTTTGGGGTATACTGCACTTCATGGATCTGTAATTTTATGTCTTTCATAAGACATTGGAAATTTTCAGTCATTATTTCCTCCATTATTGTTTCTGCCCCTTTCCCCTTCTCTTCTCTTTCTGGGACTCCTGTAACACATACTTTCATGCACTTCGTGTTGTCATTCAATGCCCTGAGACACTGCTCATATTTTTCCATTCTTTTCCTGTTATTTTTTGTGTATGATTTCAGATATTCTGTCCTCCAGGTCATGAATCTTTTCTTCCGCCTCTTCAACTCTGCTGTTTTATGTCTCCATTGTGTTTTTTCTCTCTCATATTGTGCCTTTCATTAGTGTAAATTTTGCCAATTGTTTTTTCAAACCTTTGAGTTCTTTATGTTCACCCAATGTCTTCTTCATATCCTTCATCTCTTTTTCCATATCTTCCCTCAACTTGTTGATTTAATTTTTGAATTGATTTAGGAGCTTTGTTTGATTAATTATTAGTTATTTCAATTCCTGTATCTCAGTTGAAGAGTAAGTTTATTTCTTTGACTGGGCTATATCTTTGTTTTTCCTAGTGTGATTTGTAATTTTTTGTTGTCTGCGCATCTGGTTTCTTTGATTACCCCAATCAGATTTTCCCAGACCAGATGGGCCCAGGTCTCAGGAGGGGGCTACATTCAATTCAGGTTTCCCTGAGGGTGAGACCCAGCAGATTGTGAGACTTCCCTGTGAGGTCTCCAGACTCTGTGCTTTTCCTATACTGCCCAGCAGCTGGTACTTGTCAGCCTGCAGCTCCCCACTGGTGTAAAGAGGTTTGGTTACTTTAATTCTCAGGGGAACCTGTAGTGGCCTGGGGCAGAGAGTGTCAGAAGCCAAGCTTAACTTCTTTCTGGTTTCTTTTTTTTTTTTTCTTTCTCATCCCCCCCCACCACCAAGGTCCTGGGTCTTAATTTTCTGAGAGAGGGCAGCCATTAGAGCTGGGGCCCACCCCCCTTCTCTTGGGAAAGATACACCCTTTAGTGAGTTATCTTCTACAGTTGAATTCCTCCTTTGTCTCTCTGACTCTATTAACTCCACCCTTGCCTGGGTTAGAGCTGACAACTGAAAATGCCTGAGGCTTTCTCTAATGAGCTACTTAGAATGAGAGAAAAAAAAAGGAAAAAGAGAGAAAGCCCCTTTTCAGAGCCAGTCACCAGCCCCCCAGCTTCACCAGTCAACCAGTGTTGGTACCCAGTTCTCTGTGCCCTTTTACCAGTTTTATGAGCTCAGCTGTCTCCAAAAGCCTCTGTTTTTATTTATTTATTTATTTATTTACTTACTTACTTACTTACTTACTTACTTATTTATGTCAGCCCCGCCTCCTCTTTTCGGACCTCAAGTTTCCTTTCCTGCTTGCTCTGGGTTTGCAGTGTTTGTAATTTGTATTCAGTAGTCCAAATTTGTTAATAAAATCTCAGTTGGAACTTGATTGAGTTTCTTTCCCTTGAGCCAAGTAGCCTGCTTCTTTTTTCCACAGGGAAGTGTTACAACTCAGCCTGCTGTGCCACTGGGAAGAGGCACCAGCTTCACCATTTTGGGAACTTTACTTACAGTTCTATGCTGCATTCTCAGCCATTCCCCCCATTTCAGGCTGGTTTACAATGTGTGTCCAGTCATGGATGCCCTCAACAGTTGTTCCAGATTATTTACTAGTTGTTCCTGGCTATTTACTAGTTGCTCTAGAGGACAAACTAAATTCCACACCCCTCAGTGCCACTATCTTCCCTTGCCTCCCACATCCCTCTTTTTTATATATATGTATATATTTTTTATTGAGATTGTTCACATACCATACAACTATCCAAAGATCCAAAATGTACAATCAGTTGCCCACAGTACCATCATACAGCTGTGTATACATCAACACAATTAATTTTTTTTCAATTTTTAGAACATTTTCATTACTCAAGAAAAGAAAGACAAAAAAAAGGAAGCTCAGATCCTCCCATACCCCTAACCATGCCCCCCTCCACTATTGATTCATAGTTTTGGTATACTACATTTGTTACTGTTGATGAAAGAATGTTAAAATACTACTAACTGTAGTATATAGTTTGTAATAGGTATATATATTTTTTCCTATATGCCTCTCTATCATTAACTTCTAGATATAGTGTCATTCATTTGTTCTAGTTCATGAGAGAGATTTCTAATATTTGTATAGTTAATCACTGACATTGTCCACCACAAGATTCACTGTTTTATACATTCCCATCTTTTAACCTCCAACTTTCATTCTGGTGACATGCATGACTCTGAGCTTACCCTTTCCACCACCTTCACACACCTTTCAGCACTGTTAGTTATTCTCACAACATGTGACCATCACCCCTATCCATTTCCAAACATGTAAGTTCACCCTAGTTGAACATTCTGCTCATAATAAGCAACCACTCCCCATTCTTTAGCCTCATTCTATATCCTGGTAACTGATATTTCATGTCTATGAGTTTACGTATTATTAACTAGTTCATATCAGTGAGACCCTGCAATATTTGACTTTATGTGTCTTACTTATTTCACCCAATATAGTGCCCTCAAGGTTTCTTCATCAACTGATTTCTTTTAAGATGGTTTTGTTCACAAACCATACATTTGGTCCTAAGTAAACAATCATTGGTTCCCTGTATAGTCACGTATTTATGTATTCAGCACCATTGCCACTGTCTATATAAGGACATCCCCATTTCTTCCACAAAGATTGAGGAAGAGTCAAAGAAGGTACAGAGGCAAAAGAAAAAGAAAATAGAAAGAGAGAAAAACAAACAAACAAAAAACAAAATTTGATAGCTAGAAAGCGACAACAGGAAAGATAGCATTAAAAGTAGACTAAAGAGGGAGAACCTAAGACGGTAGCTAGGAGAGACAAGACAAAAAAACACCTTCATGAAAAGTACTAGATAAAAGCCAGAAAGTGACCCAGAAGACCACTTCCAGCAATGCACCAGCTGGACAAGGTTTGCTAAATCCACAGGGACCATGCACTTGGTGAAACCAGGAGTCTGCATTCTGAAATGAGTGAGTAAGCCTGCTGAATATCCAGCAGTCACACTGCGGTGTGGAGAAACCATGGGTTGGCATTTGGAGGTGGACTAGTTCTTTTTTAAAAAAACCAAAAGCAGCTGCAGATATGGCAGCGAGAACTGCATAGTGAAGTGTGGCAGGAACAGGCTATGGGTACACCTCAATATCTGGCATGGAAGATAGCCTTTCATGCACCCACTGCTAATTGTCTCAGAGTGAGGAAGGCAAAGGTGAGTCATGAGGGGGAAATAACCACGCCCTTTGCAGCCATCTTCCCAGCAGGCTGGGAACGCTCCTGCCTGGCACTGGCGCCACAGCCCAGAGCTGCGCCAAAAAAAAACACCAGTGTGACAGGAAGTGTTTCCAGCATCATGCACACACACCACAATATCGGGGGTGGACAGTAGCCTTTCACACACACACAGCTAATTGTCCTGGAGCTGGGAAGACAGAGCTGTGTGAAAAAGGGGAAATTAACATGCCCCATACAGCCATCCTTACAGCAGGCTGGGAATGCACCTACACGGCCCGGCAGCCCAGAACTTCCCTTGAGGGATAGCATGCACTTGTGACATAAAACAACCTTCCCTCAGCAGAGGCCCTAGAAGGGCACAGCTTGGAAGAGTGACCCACTTGGAAATCCCAGGGACCACATGCAATTACCAAGGACTTGTGGGTCAGCGGCAGAGACAATCTGTGGTGAGACTGAACTGAAGGTTTGGACTCTTGCAACAGCCTTAAATCTCCAGGAACACCTGGGAGGTTTGATTATTAAAGCTGCCCTCCCTCCCTAACCGCTCAGACACACGCCTCACATTCAGGGCAGACAGCACCAAAAACACACCCAAATTTGGTGCACCAATTGGACCCCACAAGAATCAGACCCCCATGCACCACAAAGACAAAGTTGGGGAGAACTGACTTGACGGGAATAGGTGACTCGTGGATGCCATCTGCTGGTTAGTTAGAGAAAGTGTATGCCACCAAGCTGTATATCTGACAAATTAGAGATTAGACTTTGAATAATCCTACATATCCTAAAAGAACCCTATCAAGTAAAGCAAATGTCAAGAGGCCAAAAATAACAGAAAATTTTAAAGCATATGAAAAAAATAGACAATATGGATAACCCAAACCCAAACACCCAATTCAAAAGATCAGAGGAGACACAGTACTTGGAGCAATTAATCAAAGAACTAAAGACAAACAGTGAGACCAATGGCACAGGATATAAAGGATACTAAGAAGAGCGTGGCACAGGATATAAAGGACATGAAGAAGACCCTAGAAGAGCATAAAGAAGAAATTGCAAGAGTAAATAAAAAAATAGAAGATCTTATGGAAATAAAAGAAACTATTGACCAAATTAAAAAGACTCTGGATACTCACAGTAGAAGACTAGAGGAAGCTGAACAATGAATCAGTGACCTCAAGAACCACAGAATGGAAAATGAAAGAACAAAAGAAAGAATGGGGAAAAAAAATAAAAAAAAATTGAAATGGACCTCAGGGATGTGATAGATAAAATAAAACATCCAAATATAAGACTCATTGGTGTCCCAGAAGGGGAAGAGAAGAGTAAAGGTCTAGAAACAGCATTAAAAGAAATTGTTGGGGAAAACTATCCAAACCTTCTACACAGTATAAATACACAAAGCATAAATGCACAGCGAACTCCAAATAGAATAAATCCAAATAAACCCACTCCAAGACATATTCTGATCAGACTGTCAAATACTGAAGAGAAGGAGCAAGTTCAAAAAGTAGCAAAAGAAAAGCAATTCACCACATACAAAGGAAACAACATAAGACTAAGTAGTGACTACTCAGCAGCCACCAGGGAGGCAAGAAGGCAGTGGCATGACATATTTAAAATTCTGAGAGAGAAAAATTTCCAACCAAGAATACTTTATCCAGCAAAGCTCTCTTTCAAATTTGAGGGAGAACTTAAATTTTTCACAAACAAATGCTGAGAGATTTTGCTAATAAAAGACCTGCTCTACTTCAGATACTAAAGGGAGCCCTACTGACAGAGAAACAAAGGAAGGAGAGAGAGAGATGGAGAAAGGGTCAGTACTAAAGAGATTCAATATTGGTTCATTAAAGGACATTAAGAGAGAGAGGGAAAAAATATATCTGACAAACATAAACCAAAAGATAGGATGGCCAATTCAAGAAATGCCTTCACAGTAATAATGTTGAATGTAAATGGATTAAACTCCCCAATTAAAAGATATAGATTGGCAGAATGGATCAAAAAATAGGAACCATCAATATGTTGCATACAAGAGACTAATTTTAGACACAGAGACACAAGTAAATTGAAAGTGAAAGGATGGAAAAAATATTCCATGCAAGCTACAGCCAAAAGAAAGCAGGATTAGCAATACTAATCTCAGATAAAATAGACTTTAAATGTAAGGTTGTTATGAGAGACGAAGAAGGCCACTACATACAATTAAAAGGAGCAATTCAACAAGAAGAAATAACAATCATAAATGTTTATGCACCCAATCATGGTGCCACAAAGTACATGAGACAAACACTGGCAAAATTAAAGGAAGCTATTGATGTTTCCACAATAATTGTGGGAGACTTGAACACATCACTCTCTCCTATAGATAGATCAATGAGGCAGAAGACCAATAAGGAAAATGAAAACCTAAACAATCAGATAAATGAATTTGATTTAACAGACATATATAGAACATTACATCCCAAATCACCAGGATACACATTCTTCTCTAGTGATCACGGAACTTTCTCAGAGTAGAACATATGCTGGGACATAAAACAAGCCTAAATAAATTTAAGAAAGTTGAAATTATTCAAAGCACATTCTCTGACCACAGTGAAATACAATTAGAAGTCAGTAACCATCAGTGACTTAGAAAATTCACAAACACCTGGAGGTTAAACAACACACTCCTAAAATAAATAGTTTATAATGTAGAATGTAGGGGAACTAGCGATAGAGAGCAATTAATTAAGGGGGAATGATAACCCAATAAGAACAAATAAGATATCATGGGTAAATTTAATGTTCTGGGAATGCCCAGGAATGACTATGGTTTGTTAATTTCTGATGGGTATGGTAGGAACAAATTCACAGAAATATTGCTATGTTAGGTTATTTTCCTGGAGTAGAGTAGGAACATGTTGGACTCTGTTGTTATCGTTTGTTTGAAATTTTTTTTTATTGTATGTTTTTTTAAAATTTTTTTTTGATATAGTTGATTTTTAAAAAAGTTAATTAAAAAAAACGAAAAAAATATGCAGAGTCCCCTTGAGGAGCTGGTGGAGAATGCAGGGGTGTTGGGCTCCCCCACCTCGATGTTGCTAATGTGCTCACAGACATAGGGTACTGTTGGTTTGATGGGCTAAGCCCTCTACCATAGGACTTGCCCTTGCGAAGACTGTTGCTGCAAAGGAGAGGCTAGGCCTCCCTGTATTTGTGCCTAAGAGCCTCCTCCCAAATGCCTCTTTGTTGCTCAGATGTGGCCCTCTCTCTCTAGCTAAGCCAACTTGGCAGGTGAAATCACTGCCCTCCCGCCTTGTGGGATCTGACACCCAGGGGAGTGAATCTCCCTGGCAACATGGAATATGACACCCGGGGAGGAATCTAGACCCAGCATTGTGGGATGGAGAACATCTTCTTGACCAAAAGGGGGATGTGAAAGGAAATGAAATAAGCTTCAGTGGCAGAGAGATTCCAAAAGGAGCCAACAGTTCACTTTGGTGGGCACTCTAACACACAATATAGACAACCCTTTTTAGGTTCTAATGAATTGGAATAGCTAGCAGTAAATACCTGAAACTATTAAACTACAACCCAGAACCCATGAATCTTGAAGACGATTGTATAAAATTGTAGCTTATGAGGGGTGACAGTGTGATTGGGGAAAGCCATATGGACCATACTCCCCTTTGTCTCATTTATGGATGGGTGAGTAGAAAAATGGGGGAAGAAAAAAAAAAAGGCACCCAGTGTTCTTTTTTACTTTAATTGTTATTTTTCACTTTAATTTTTTATTCTTATTATTTTGTGTGTATGGTAATGAAAATGTCAAAAATTGATTTTGGTGATGAATGCACAACTATATAATGGTATGGTAAACAATTGAATGTATGTTTTTTTTTGTATGACTGCACTGTATGTGAATATATCTCAATAAATATAAATTAAAAAAAATAGAATAGGCGGGGCAAGATGGCAGACTGGTGAGCTGTAAGTTTTAGTTACTCCTCCAGGAAAGTAGGTAAAAAGCCAGGAACTGCGTGGACTGGACACCACAGAGCAATCTGTCTTTGGGCATACTTCATAAAACACTCAGGAAAACGTGGAACTGCTGAGATCAGCGAAATCTATAAGTTTTTGCGGCCAGGGGACCCGCGCCCCTCCCTGCCAGGCTCAGTCCCGGGGGAGGAGGGGCTGTCATCTCCGGGAAGGAGAAGGGAGAACTGCAGTGGCTGCTCTTATCGAAAACTCATTCTACTGATTCAAACTCCAACCATAGATAGACTGAGACCAGACACCAGAGACTCTGAGAGCAGCCAGCCCAGCAGAGAGGAGACAGGCATAGAAAAAAAACAACACAAAAAACTCCAAAATAAAAGCGGAGGATTTTTGGAGTTCTGGTGAACACAGAAAGGGGAAGGGCGGAGCTCAGGCCTTGAGGCGCATATGCAAATCCCGAAGCAAAGCTGATCTCTCTGCCCTGTGCACCTTTCCTTAATGGCCCTGGTTGCTTTGTCTATTAGCATTTCAATCACCCATTAGATCACTGAGGAGGGCCGTTTTTTTTGTTTTTTTTTTTTTAAATCCTTTTTGCTTTTTCTAAAACAATTACTCTAAGAAGCTCAATACAGAAAGCTTCAAAGAATTGCAATTTGGGCACGTCAAGTCAAGAGCAGAACTAAGAGAGCTCTGAGACAAAAGGCAATAATCCAGTGGCTGAGAAAATTCACTAAACAACACAACTTCCCAAGAAAAGGGGGGTGTCCTGCTCACAGCCACCATCCTGGTGGACAGGAAACACTCCTGCCCATCGCCAGCCCCATAGCCCAGAGCTGCCCCAGACAACCCAGTGTGACGGAAGTGCTTCAAATAACAGGCACACACCACAAAACTGGGCAGTGGACATTAGCCTTCCCTGCAACCTCAGCTGAATGTCCCAGAGCTGGGAAGGTGGAGCAGTGTGAATTAACAAAGCCCCATTCAGCCATCATTTGAGCAGACTGGGAGCCTCCCTACACAGCCCAGCAGCCCAGAACTGCCCTGGGGGGACGGCACTCACCTGTGACATAGCACAGTCATCCCTCAACAGAGGACCCGGGGTGCACAGCCTGGAAGAGGGGCCCACTTGCGAGTCTCAGGAGCCATACGCCAATACCAAAGACTTGTGGGTCAGTGGCAGAGACAAACTGTGGCAGGACTGAACTGAATGATTAGACTATTGCAGCAGCTTTAAAACTCTAGGATCATCAGGCAGATTTGATTGTTAGGGCCACCCCCCTCCCCGACTGCCCAGAAACACGCCCCACATACAGGGCAGGCAACACCAACTACACACGCAAGCTTGGGACACCAATTGGGCCCCACAAGACTCACTCCCCCACTCACCAAAAAGGCTAAGCAGGGGAGATCTGGCTTGTGGAGAACAGGTGGCTCGTGGACGCCACCTGCTGGTTAGTTAGAGAAAGTGTACTCCACGAAGCTGTAGATCTGATAAATTAGAGATAAGGACTTCAATAGGTCTACAAACCCTAAAAGAACCCTATCAAGTTCAGCAAATGCCACGAGGCCAAAAACAACAGAAAATTATAAAGCATATGAAAAAACCAGACGATATGGATAACCCAAGCCGAAGCACCCAAATCAAAAGACCAGAAGAGACACAGCACCTAGAGCAGCTACTCAAAGAACTAAAGATGAACAATGAGACCATAGTACGGGATATGAAGGAAATCAAGAAGACCCTAGAAGAGCATAAAGAAGACATTGCAAGACTAAATAAAAAAATGGATGATCTTATGGAAATTAAAGAAACTGTTGACCAAATTAAAAAGATTCTGGACACTCATAGTACAAGACTAGAGGAAGTTGAACAATGAATCAGTGACCTGGAAGATGACAGAATGGAAAATGAAAGCATAAAAGAAAGAATGGGGAAAAAAATTGAAAAACTCGAAATGGACCTCAGGGATATGATAGATAATATGAAACGTCCGAATATAAGACTCATTGGTGTCCCAGAACGGGAAGAAAAGGGTAATGGTCTAGGAAGAGTATTCAAAGAAATTGTTGGGGAAAACTTCCCAAATCTTCTAAACAACATAAATACACAAATCATAAATGCTCAGCGAACTCCAAATAGAATAAATCCAAAAAAACCCACTCCGAGACATATACTGATCACACTGTCAAACACAGAAGAGAAGGAGCAAGTTCTGAAAGCAGCAAGAGAAAAGCAATTCACCACATACAAAGGAAACAGCATAAGACTAAGTAGTGACTACTCAGCAGCCACCATGGAGGCAAGAAGGCAGTGGCACGATATATTTAAAATTCTGAGTGAGAGGAATTTCCAGCCAAGAATACTTTATCCAGCAAAGCTCTCCTTCAAATTTGAGGGAGAGCTTAAATTTTTCACAGACAAAGAAATGCTGAGAGAATTTGCTAACAAGAGACCGGCCCTACTGGAGATACTAAAGGGAGCCCTACAGACAGAGAAACAAAGACAGGACAGAGAGACTTGGAGAAAGGTTCAGTACTAAAGAGATTCGGTATGGGTACAATAAAGGATATTAATAGAGAGAGGGAAAAATATGGCAAACATAATCCAAAGGATAAGATGGCCGATTCAAGAAATGCCTTCACGGTTATAACGTTCAATGTAAATGGATTAAACTCCCCAATTAAAAGATATAGATTCGCAGAATGGATCAAAAAAAATGAACCATCAATATGTTGCATAAAAGAGACTCATCTTAGACACAGGGACACAAAGAAACTGAAAGTGAAAGGATGGAAAAAAATATTTCATGCAAGCTACAGCCAAAAGAAAGCAGGTGTAGCAATATTAATCTCAGATAAAATAGACTTCAAATGCAGGGATGTTTTGAGAGACAAAGAAGGCCACTACATACTAATAAAAGGGGCAATTCAGCAAGAAGAAATAACAATCGTAAATGTCTATGCACCCAATCAAGGTGCCACAAAATACATGAGAGAAACACTGGCAAAACTAAAGGAAGCAATGGATGTTTCCACAATAATTGTGGGAGACTTCAACACATCACTCTCTCCTATAGATAGATCAACCAGACAGAAGACCAATAAGGAAATTGAAAACCTAAACAATCTGATAAATGAATTAGATTTAACAGACATCTACAGGACATTACATCCCAAATCACCAGGATACACATACTTTTCTAGTGCTCACGGAACTTTCTCCAGAATAGATCATATGCTGGGACATAAAACAAGCCTCAATAAATTTAAAAAGATTGAAATTATTCAAAGCACATTCTCTGACCACAATGGAATACAATTAGAAGTCAATAACCACCAGAGACTTAGAAAATTCACAAATACCTGGAGGTTAAACAACACACTCCTAAACAATCAGTGGGTTAAAGAAGAAATAGCAAGAGAAATTGCTAAATATATAGAGACGAATGAAAATGAGAACACAACATACCAAAACCTATGGGATGCAGCAAAAGCAGTGCTAAGGGGGAAATTTATAGCACTAAACGCATATATTAAAAAGGAAGAAAGAGCCAAAATAAAAGAACTAATGGAACAACTGAAGAAGCTAGAAAATGAACAGCAAACCAATCCTAAACCAAGTACAAGAAAAGAAATAACAAGGATTAAAGCAGAAATAAATGACATAGAGAACAAAAAAACAATAGAGAGGATAAATATCACCAAAAGTTGGTTCTTTGAGAAGATCAACAAGATTGACAAGCCCCTAGCTAGACTGACAAAATCAAAAAGAGAGAAGACCCATATAAACAAAATAATGAATGAAAAAGGTGACATAACTGCAGATCCTGAAGAAATTAAAAAAATTATAAGAGGATATTATGAACAACTGTATGGCAACAAACTGGATAATGTAGAAGAAATGGACAATTTCCTGGAAACATATGAACAACCTAGACTGACCAGAGAAGAAATAGAAGACCTCAACCAACCCATCACAAGCAAAGAGATCCAATCAGTCATCAAAAATCTTCCCACAAATAAATGCCCAGGGCCAGATGGCTTCACAGGGGAATTCTACCAAACTTTCCAGAAAGAACTGACACCAATCTTACTCAAACTCTTTCAAAACATTGTAAAAAATGGAACACTACCTAACTCATTTTATGAAGCTAACATGAATCTAATACCAAAACCAGGCAAAGATGCTACAAAAAAGGAAAACTACCGGCCAATCTCCCTAATGAATATAGATGCAAAAATCCTCAACAAAATACTTGCAAATCGAATCCAAAGACACATTAAAAAAATCATACACCATGACCAAGTGGGGTTCATTCCAGGCATGCAAGGATGGTTCAACATAAGAAAAACAATCAATGTATTACAACACATTAAAAACTCGAAAGGGAAAAATCAATTGATCATCTCAATACATGCTGAAAAAGCATTTGACAAAATCCAACATCCCTTTTTGATAAAAACACTTCAAAAGGTAGGAATTGAAGGAAACTTCCTCAACATGATAAAGAGCATATATGAAAAACCCACAGCCAGCATAGTACTCAATGGAGAGAGACTGAAAGCCTTCCCTCTAAGATCAGGAACAAGACAAGGATGCCCGCTGTCACCACTGTTATTCAACATTGTGCTGGAAGTGCTAGCCAGGGCAATCCGGCAAGACAAAGAAATAAAAGGCATCCAAATTGGAAAAGAAGAAGTAAAACTGTCATTGTTTGCAGATGATATGATCTTATATCTAGAAAACCCTGAGAAATCAACGATACACCTACTAGAGCTAATAAACAAATTAGCAAAGTAGCGGGATACAAGATTAATGCACATAAGTCAGTAATGTTTCTATATGCTAGAAATGAACAAACTGAAGAGACACTCAAGAAAAAGATACCATTTTCAATAGCAACTAAAAAAATCAAGTACCTAGGAATAAACTTAACCAAAGATGTAAAAGACCTATACAAAGAAAACTACATAACTCTACTAAAAGAAATAGAAGGGGACCTTAAAAGATGGAAAAATATTCCATGTTCATGGATAGGAAGGCTAAATGTCATTAAGATGTCAATTCTACCCAAACTCATCTACAGATTCAATGCAATCCCAATCAAAATTCCAACAACCTACTTTGCAGACTTGGAAAAGCTAGTTATCAAATTTATTTGGAAAGGGAAGATGCCTCGAATTGCTAAAGACACTCTAAAAAAGAAAAACGAAGTGGGAGGACTTACACTCCCTGACTTTGAAGCTTATTATAAAGCCACAGTTGCCAAAACAGCATGGTACTGGCACAAAGATAGACATATAGATCAATGGAATCGAATTGAGAATTCAGAGATAGACCCTCAGATCTATGGCCGACTGATCTTTGATAAGGCCCCCAAAGTCACCGAACTGAGCCATAATGGTCTTTTCAACAAATGGGGCTGGGAGAGTTGGATATCCATATCCAAAAGAATGAAAGAGGACCCCTACCTCACCCCCTACACAAAAATTAACTCAAAATGGACCAAAGATCTCAATATAAAAGAAAGTACCATTAAACTCCTAGAAGATAATGTAGGAAAACATCTTCAAGACCTTGTATTAGGAGGCCTCTTCCTAGACTTTACACCCAAAGCACAAGCAACAAAAGAGAAAATAGATAAATGGGAACTCCACAAGCTTAGAAGTTTCTGCACCTCAAAGGAATTTCTCAAAAAGGTAAAGAGGCAGCCAACTCAATGGGAAAAAATTTTTGGAAACCATGTATCTGACAAAGACTGATATCTTGCATATACAAAGAAATCCTACAACTCAATGACAATAGTACAGACAGCCCAATTATAAAATGGGCAAAAGATATGAAAAGACAGTTCTCTGAAGAGGAAATTCAAATGGCCAAGAAACACATGAAAAAATGTTCAGCTTCACTAGCTATTAGAGAGATGCAAATTAAGACCACAATGAGATACCATCTAACACCGGTTAGAATGGCTGCCATTAAACAAACAGGAAACTACAAATGCTGGAGGGGATGTGGAGAAATTGGAACTCTTATTCATTGTTGGTGGGACTGTATAATGGTTCAGCCACTCTGGAAGTCAGTCTGGCAGTTCCTTAGAAAACTAGATATAGAGCTACCATTCGATCCAGCGATTGCACTTCTCGGTATATACCCGGAAGATCGGAAAGCAGTGACACGAACAGATATCTGCACGCCAATGTTCATAGCAGCATTATTCACAATTGCCAAGAGATGGAAACAACCCAAATGTCCTTCAACAGATGAGTGGATAAATAAAATGTGGTATATACACACGATGGAATACTACGCGGCAGTAAGAAGGAACGATCTGGTGAAACATATGACAACATGGATGAACCTTGAAGACATAATGCTGAGCGAAATAAGCCAGGCACAAAAAGAGAAATATTATATGCTACCACTAATGTGAACTTTGAAAAATGTAAAACAAATGGTTTATAATGTAGAATGTAGGGGAACTAGCAGTAGAGAGCAATTAAGGAAGGGGGAACAATAATCCAAGAAGAACAGATAAGCTATTTAACGTTCTGGGGATGCCCAGAAATGACTATGGTCTGTTAATTTCTGATGGATGTAGTAGGAACAAGTTCACTGAAATGTTGCTATATTATGTAACTTTCTTGGGGTAAAGTAGGAACATGTTGGAAGTTACGCAGTTATCTTAGGTTAGTTGTCTTTTTCTTACTCCCTTGCTATGGTCTCTTTGAAATGTTCTTTTATTGTATGTTTGTTTTCTCTTTAACTTTTTTTTCATACAGTTGATTTAAAAAAGAAGGGAAAGTTAAAAAAAAAAAGAAAAAAGAAAAAAGACAAACAAGGAAGAAAAAAAAAAAGATGTAGTGCCCCCTTGAGGAGCCTGTGGAGAATGCAGGGGTATTTGCCTACCCCACCTCCATGGTTGCTAACATGACCACAGACATAGGGGACTGGTGGTTTGATGGGTTGAGCCCTCTACCATAAGTTTTACCCTTGGGAAGACGGTTGCTGCAAAGGAGAGGCTAGGCCTCCCTGTATTTGTGCCTAAGAGTCTCCTCCTGAATGCCTCTTTGTTGCTCAGATGTGGCCCTCTCTCTCTGGCTAAGCCAACTTGAAAGGTGAAATCACTGCCCTCCCCCCTACGTGGGATCAGACACCCAGGGAAGTGAATCTCCCTGGCAACGTGGAATATGACTCCCGGGGAGGAATGTAGACCCGGCATCGTGGGATGGAGAACATCTTCTTGACCAAAAGGGGGATGTGAAAGGAAATGAAATAAGCTTCAGTGGCAGAGAGATTCCAAAATGAGCCGAGAGATCACTCTGGTGGGCACTCTTACGCACACTTTAGACAACCTTTTTTAGGTTCTAAAGAATTGGGGTAGCTGGTGGTGGATACCTGAAACTATTAAACTACAACCCAGAACCCATGAATCTCGAAGACAGTTGTATAAAAATGTAGCTTATGAGGGGTGACAGTGGGATTGGGAATGCCATAAGGACCAAACTCCACTTTGTCTAGTTTATGGATGGATGTGTAGAAAAGTAGGGGAAGGAAACAAACAGACAAAGGTACCCAGTGTTCTTTTTTACTTCAATTGCTCTTTTTCACTCTAATTATTATTCTTGTGATTTTTGTGTGTGTGCTAATGAAGGTGTCAGGGATTGATTTAGGTGATGAATGTACAACTATGTAATGGTACTGTAAACAATCGAAAGTACAATTTGTTTTGTATGACTGCGTGGTATGTGAATATATCTCAATAAAATGATGATTAAAAAAAAAAATAGAATAAAGAGTCAGGCAACATCACCAATGCCAGGAGTCCCATACCCTTCCCCTTTTGTGTATTGCCTTTGTTATATTAAAGGAAGCATAATACAATGTTTCTGTAAATTATAGTCTCTAGTTTGCATTTATTGTATTTTCCCCCAATCCCACCCTATTTTTAACATCTTACAGTGTCGACATTCATTTGTTCTACCTCATGTAAAAACATATTTGTATGTTTTATTACAATCGTTGAGCAACCTAGGTTTCCCTGAGTTACACAGTCCCAGTCTTTATTGTTCTTTTGTTCTGGTGTCCCACATGGTCCCAGCCTTCCTCTTTCAACCATATTCACAGTCATCTTTGTTCAGTGTTCTATATTGCTATGCCACTATCTCCCAAAATTGTTTTCCAAACCTCTCACTCCTGTCTGTTCCTCTCTGTCTGCAGTGCTTCCTTTAGTTTTCCTGTAGAGCAGGTATCTTGTTGACAAACTCTGCCATTGTCTGTTTGTAAGAGAATATTTTAAGCTCTCCCTCATATTTGACGGACAGTTTTGCTGGATATAAGATTCTTGGTTGGTGGTTTTTCTCTTTCAGTATCTTAAATATATCACCTTACTTCCTTCTTGCACATAGTCTTATCAAGCTTCCTTTGTATGTGATGGATTCCTTTTCTCTTGCTGCTTTCAGGATTCTCTCTTTGTCTTTGACATTTGATAATCTGATTATTAAGTGTCTTGGTGTAGGCCTATTCAGATCTATTCTGTTTGGGGTATGCTGCGCTTCTTGGATCCGTAATTTTACGTCTTTCATAAGAGATGGGGAATTTTCATTGATTATTTCCTCTATTATTGCTTCTGCCCCTTTTCTCTTCTCTCCTCCTTATGGGACACCAATGATACATATATTCTTGCTTTTCATTTTGTCCTTAAGTTCCAAGAGATGTTGCTCATATTTTTCCATTCTTTTCTTTATCTGTTCTTTTGTTTGTAGGCTTTCAGGTGCCTTTTTCTCCAGTTTCTGTTTTATTCTGCCTCTTGACATCTGTTGTTGTATGTTTCCATTGTGTCTTTCATCTCTTGTGTTGTGCCTTTCATTTCCGTAGATTCTGCCAGTTGGGTTTTTGAACTTTCAATTTCTACCTTATGTACACCAAGTGTTTTCATTATACAGTTCAGCTCTTTCACCATATCTTCCCTAAACTTTTTGAATTGACTTATTATTAGTTGTTTCAATTCCTGTATCTCAGTTGAAGTGTAAGTTTGTTCCTTTGACTGGGCCATGACTTCATTTTTCTTAGTGTAGGTTGTAGTTTTTAGTTGTCTATGCATGGTTTCCTTGGTTACCTCAATCAGGTTTTCCCAGACCAGAACAAGCTCAGGTCCCAGAAGGAAGAAATAGTCAGTATCCAGTTTCACTGAGGGTGTGTCTTAGAAAATTGGTATACCCTGTGATGTCTCACGTTACTGTCCTTTTCTGCCCAGCAGGTGGCGCCTGTCAGCCTGTAATTCCAGACTGGTATAAGGAGGTGTGGCCCGTGGCTGTTTTCCCCCAGGCTCTGGTGTCTGGTTCTGAATGGAAGGCAGGTGGTAGGGCTTGGCCCCTCCCCTTTCCTCTTAGAGAAGATAGACCCCCCTAGGGGAAGGTCATTAGCATTTCAATCGTGTCTCTCTGCCTGTGCTATCTCCACCCTTGTCTAGGTCAAAACACTGGGAACTGAAAATGGCTGAGGCTTTCTCCACGGAGCCAAAATAGGGACAGAAAGTCCCCTTCAGGGTTAGTCTGCAGCGACCTTCCAGCTCTCCAAGGTCAGTCATCACCCAAAGCCTCTGTGTGCTTGTTGGGGATTCATAGCTCATAGTTAGCTGTCCACACTTGCTAACTAAAACCCCAGTTGAAGCTCAGCTGAGCTATATTCGCTTGCTGGGAGAGAGCTTCTCTCTAGCACCAGGAGGCTTTGCAGCTCTGGCTATGGGGAGAGGGGTCTCCCAGCTTGGATCTGCAGTTTTTACTTACATATTTTATTCTGTGATCTCAGGCATTCCTCCCAATTCAGGTTGGTGTATGATGAGTGGATGGTCACGTTTGTCCCCCTGCAGTTAGTCTGGATTATTTACTAGTTGTTCCTGTTTTTTTATTAGTTGTTCCAGGGGGACTAACTAGCTTCCACTCCTCTCTATGCTGCCTTCTTAGATCCCCTCTCCCACATCTCTCTCTCTTTTTTTTTTCTCCACATTTTTTTTAATTAAATTCAGTTTTATTGAAATACATTCACACACCATACAATCATCCATGATATACAATCCACTGTCCACAGTATGATAACATAGTTATGCGTTCATCACCACAATCTATCTCTGAACATTTTCCTTACATCAGAAAGAACCAGAACAAGAATAAAAAATAAAAGTGAAAAAAGAACACCCAAATCATCCCCCCATCCCACCCCATTTGTCCTTTAGTTTTTATCCCCATTCCTCCACTCATCCATACACTAGCTAAAGGGGCTGTGATCCACAAGGTCTTCACAATCACACTGTCACCCCTTATAATTGACATTATTATGTAATTGTCTTCAGGAGTCCAGACTGCTGGGTTGGAGTTTGGTAGCTTCAGGTATTTACTTCTAGCTATTCCAATACATTAAAGCCTAAGAGGTGTTATCTATATAGTGCATAAGAATGTCCACCAGAGTGACCTCTCGACTCCATTTGGAATCTCTCAGCCACTGAAACTATTTCGTCTCATTTTGCATCCCCCTTTTGGTCAAGAAGATACTCTCAGTCCCATGTCCCACATCTCTTTTTAATAGTCTGTGTGACAAAATGAGAAGTGCAAAGAAAGTACTTCTACTGGGTCCCAAAATAGAAAGATTGTCTCAAGGAAAAGCACTTGTGCTATTGTTTGGTTGTGAGCTGAAATAGCCTCTTTTTTTTTTAAATGAACACTGTACTTGAAAGAACAACTGACAGACCACTTAATGGTAACTCAGACTTAGCTTTTTGGCATGCATTTTTTTTGAAAATGAACAATGTGAGTCTGTCATTTGAAGGAAAATAACTTACAATATTAATTGCTAATGCTAAAATTTGAACTTTCAAGCAAAAATAATTATAATTTTGGAACACTTGTACCTTCCAGTGTGCTCTTAATAGTTTCTTAAACACTTTTTTGATGAGCAGTAGGTGTTGTTATTGACAAAGGTGGATTTTTAAAATATTATATAAAAAAACTGCATCAACATTTGGAAGATCTGAATAACTTAGTGAACCAATATTTTCCAAATGACTGACGTATGATGTTACAAAATCATGCATGTGTAAAAAGATCCATTCAAAGTGTAAGATCAACCAATATATTTTAATGTAACAGTGTATGAAACGTTCATTGATTGGTCTTACATTTCACAGTGCAACTAAACTTTAAGGAACTAACACTTGTTGAGTTTCATTGTAGTATTAATGAAGAAAATTTACCATTTTCTAATAGGCTATTAAAACACTCTTCCCTGGTCTGAGGCCATAATTTCTTCATACACCTCAATCAAAACAACATGTCACCACAGATTGAATACAGAAGCAATATGAGCATCCAGCAATCTTGTATTAAGCTGGATATTAAAGAGACTGGTAAAAATGTAAAACAATATTACCTTTCTAGTAGATATTTTTTTGTTTTAGAAAATATTATTATTAATTTAAAATATACTATGTATATATTTTAACATGTAATGAGTATTGTTATTTTTAAATGAATTAATAACTAATATTTCTAATTTTCTAGTTTTCATTTCTATTATGATAAATATTGAAAGATATAGCCTAGATACTCAAGAGCTCTTTGGGGTCCTCAATAATTTTTGAAAGTGTAAATGGCTCCTGAGGCCAAAAATTTTAAGACCATCAATCTATAGATTCAAAGCATTCACAATCAAAATCTCAGGAGGTTTTTTGTTTTTGTGTGTATGTGTGGAAATTGGCAAGCTGATTCTAAAATTTTAATAGAAATACAAAGGAAAAAAGACAGCTAAGAAAATAGTGAAGATTAGAAGGCTATACTTGATAAAACTAATAAGATTTATTGTAGAGCTATAGTAACTAAAAGAGTGAGAGAATGGCACAAGGAGAGAGAAGCAGAACAAAACAATAGAATAGAAAATCCAGAAACAGACTCTAAATATATTGTTACCTGATTTTCAACAATAGGGCCATTATGAACAGTGGGGAAAGGATGGTCTTTTCAGTAAATGCTGCTGTATTAATTAGATATACATATGGAAAAGAAACTTGACCCCTACATCAAATTATACACAAAAATCAATTGCAGATGGATTGAAATGTATATCACTAAAGCCTCTAGAAGATAACATAGGATAGCATTATGTTTAAGATTGATAAAAATACTAACTTTAATAGGAAAGATTGATAATTTGGACTTACTAAAATTTAAAGCCTCTATTCATCAAAAGACACCATTAAGAGAATGAAAAGACAAGATATAAAGAGGGAAAAGATATTTGACATATATAAATCATACAAAGACCTTATGTCTAGTATAAATAAAGATCTATAAATCAATAAGGAAAAGACAGGCCCAATTTTTTTTAAGGGGCAAAGACTTAAACAGGCATTTTGTGGAACAGGATATTCAAAGAGCCAATAAACATGAAAAGGTACTCAATATCATCAGTTATCAGGAAAATGCAAATCAAAAACAAATTAAGATACACACCCACCAGTATGGCTAAACTTAAAAAGACTGACAATACTAAGTGCTGGTAAGGATACAGAGCAAAGGAAACCCATACAATGTGCAAATTGGTAAAATGATTTTGAAAATTTTGTTGCCAGTAGAATTGAACATATGCCTATCCTTATGATTTGGCAATTCAATTCCTAGGTACAAATCCAACAGAAATGCATATGTGTGCATGAAAAGATAGTTAAAAGAATATTCTTAGCATATTTTCTTGTTTATTAGAGAAGTTGTGGGTTTACAGAAAACCATAAATAAAATACAGGATTCCCATACACCATTCCACCAACACCACTTCACATTACTGTTGAACATTTGTTACAATTGATGATAGCACATTTTTATAATTGTACTATTAACTAAAGTCCATGGTTTAACTTATGATTCACTAAGTTAGGGTTTTTGTAGTGTAATTCCATGGATTTTTAAAAATTTTTATTCTGTTGCCATACCTACAATCTATCATTTCCCCTTTTAATCATATTTAGATATATATTTCTGTGCTGTTAATTGCATTCACAGTGTTTTGCTACCATCACCACCATCCATTACCAAAACATTTCCATCATTTGAAATAGGGACCCTGTACATTTTAAGCCTTAACTTCCTATTCTCTATTGCCACCCCATCTCCTGGTAATCTATATTCTAGATTGTGACTCTATGAATTTGCTTATCCTAATTGTTTCCAACTGGTGAGATCATACACTATTTGTCCTTTTTTGTGTGTGGCTTATTTCATTCAACATATCTTCAAGGTTCATCCATGTTGTTGCATATATCAGAATTTCATTCCTCTTTAAGTTGAATAATATTCCAATGTATGTATATTGTGCATTTTATTTATCCATTCCTTGGTTGATGAACACTTGGGTTTCTTCCATCTTTTGGCAGTTGTGAATAATGCCAATATCAACATCAGTGTATATGTCTGTTCAATCCCCTGCTTTCGTTTTTCTGGGTATATACCTAGAAGCAAGATTGCCAGATCATATGGAAATTCTATATTTAGCTTCCCGAGGAACCACCAAATTGTCTTCCACATCAACATCATTTTGCATTCCCATCAGCAAATGAATGATTGTCCCTATTTCTCCAAATCCCATCTGTGCCTGTTTGGATATATTACCCCCCCCCCCCACAAAAAGCAATGATCATTTAATCCAATCTTGTGGGCTCTTTGGATTAGGTTGCTTCCATGGAGATGTGACACACCCAACTGTGGGTAGTACCTTTGATTAGATTATTTCCATGGACGTGTGGCCCTACTCATTTAGCATGGGTCTTGATTAGTTTATTGGAGCCCTATAAGAGCTCAGACAGAAGGAGCTCAGTGCTGCAGTTGAGACAGCCATTTTGAAGATTGTCACTGAAAGCAGACTTTTGATGACACTTTGGAGATACTAGCCCAGAGTTTGCCCCAAGAAGCTAAGCCCAGAGACATTTGGAGAATGCCATTTTGAAACACAACCTGGGAGCAAGCAGATGCCAGCCATGTGCCTTCGGAGCTAACAGAGGTTTTTCCAGACTCCAACAACCTTTCTCCAGTGAAGGTATACTCATGTTTATTCCTTGGCTTGGACACTTTTATGACTGTAGAACTGTAAATTTGTAACTTACTAAATTCCCTTTATAAAAGCCAATATGTTTCTGATATTTTGCATAACAGCAGCATTAGGAAACCAGAACACTATACAACACTTGTAATTTTCTGTTTTTGTTTTTTTTTTTTGAACACCAATTCTAATGGGTGTGAAATGATATCTCATTGTGGTTTTAATTTTCATTTCTCTGATGGCTAATGATGTTGAACATCTTTTCATGTGTTTTCTGGCCATTTGCATATCTTCTTTTGAGAGATGTATATTCAAGTATTTCGCCCATTTTTTAATTGGCTTATTTGACTTTTTGTTGTTAAGTTGACAGATCTCTTTACATATTCTGTATATTAAACCCTTATCAGATATGTGGCATCCAAATATTTTCTCCCATTGAGTAGGTTGTCATTTTACTTTCATGATAAAGTTCTTTGAGGCACAAAAGTTTTTAGTTTTGATGAGGTCCCATTTATCTATTTTTTCTTCCATTGCTTGTGCTTTTGGTGTAAAGTCTAAGAAATTACTGCCTAACACAAGATCCTTGAGATTCTTCTCACATCCCTATATTTTCTTCTAGGAGTTGGAAAGTTCTAACTCTTGATGTCTTTGATCCATTTTGAGTTAATTTTTGTATATATGGTGTGAGGTAAAGGTCCTCCTTACTTTTTTTTGCATATGGAGATCCTGTTTTCCCAGCACCATTTGTTGAAGAGACTATTCTTTCCCAATTGAGTGGACTTGGCAGCCTTGTCAAAAATCAACTGGCCATTAGTGTGAGGGTCTATTTCTGAACTCATAATTTGATTCCATTTGTTGTTATATTTATCCTTGTGCCATGCTGTTTTCACCATTGTAGCTTTGTTATATGCCTTAAAGTTAGGAAGTGACAGTCCTGTGACTTCTTTTTCAAGATGTTTTTGGCTATTTGGGGCCCTTTACCCATCCAAATAAATGTGGTAATTGGCTTTTCCATTTCTGCAAAGTAGGCTGATGGACTTTTGATTGGAATTGCATTGAATCTGTAAATCATTTCTGTTAGAATTGACATGTTAACAATATTTAACCTTCCAATCCATGAACACAGAATATCCTTCCATTTATTTAGATCTTTGATTTTGTTTTGCAGTATTTTGTAGTTTTCTCCGTAACAGTCCTTTACATCATTAAGTTTATTCCTAGATACATGATTCTTTTAGTTGACATTGTAAATGGAATTCTTTTGTTGGTTTTTTCTTCCAATTGTTCATTGCTGATGTATAGAAACACCACTGATCTTTTCCTGTTGATATTGAAACTTACCACTTTGCTGACTTCATTTACTAGCTCTAGGAGCTTTGTTGTGGGTTTTTGAGGACTTTCTGTATATAGGATCATATCATCTGCAAATAGGGAAAGTTTTACTTCTTCCTTTCCAATTTGGATGCTTTTAGTTTCTTGTTTTTGCCTAATTGATCTGGCAAGAACTTCTAGTACAATGTTGAATAACAGTGGTAACAGTAGTCATCCTTGCCTTGTTCCTGATTTTAGAGGGAAAGCTTTCAATTTTTCACCATTAAGTAGGATGTTCACTCTGGGCTTTTCATATTTGCCCTTTATCATGTTGAAGAGGTTTCTTTTGATTCCTAGTGTTCTAAGTGTTTTTATCAAGAAGTGGTGCTGGATTTTGTCAAATGCCTTTTCTGCATCAATTAAAATAATCCTGTAGTTTTTTCATTCATACTGTTAATGTAGTGTTCTGGTTTGCTACTGCTGCCATTATTTAAAATACCAGAAATGGATTGGCTTTCATAAAGGGGATTTATTAGGTTACAAATTTACAGTTATAAGGCCATAAAAATGTCCAAACTAAGGCATCAACGAGAGAATACCCTCACTGAAAAAAGGCCAATGGCATCTGGAACACCTCTGTCAGCTGGGAAGCCATGTGGCTGGTGTCTGCTATGGCTTTCTCCATGTCTCTGGGCTTCTGTCTCTCTTAACTTCTCTCAGCTCTCTACTTGGTTCTCCTGGGGCATTTCTCTCTAAGCATTTGGGAGTCCTCTCTTAGCTTCTCTGGGGAAACTCTGGGCTTCATCTCTTAGCTTAGCATCTCCAAATGTCCATCTGTGTGCATCTCCAATCATCTCTGTTAGCTCTTAGCATCTCCCAGAGGCAAACTCCGGATTATATACCATAGCTTCTCTCCAAAATGTCTCTCTCAGCTTCTCTGAGCTCTTTGTTTCTCTGAGCTCTCTTAGAGGAATCCAGTGATCTAATTCAGAACCACCCAGAAACCAGAATGGGCAGGGTCACATCTCTATGGAAATAACTTAATCAAAGGTCTCACCCACAGTTGGGTGAGTCACATCTCCATGGAAACACTCAATCAAAAGGTTCCACCCAACAAGATTGGATTGAAAGATCATGGTTCTTCTGGGGTCCATAACAGTTTCAAACCTGCACATGTGGTAAATTACATTAATTGATTTTCTTATGTTGAACGATGCTTGCATACCAGGGATAAATCCCACTTGTTCATGGGATTTCATAATTTTTTTAATATGCTGTTGGATTTGGTTTGCTAGCATTTTGGTGAGGATTTTTTGCACCTGTAATCATGAGAGATAATGGTCTGTGTTTTTCTTTTTTTGTGGTATCTTTATCTGGCTTTGGTATTAGGGTGATATTGGCTTCCTAGAATGAACTAGGGAGTGTTACCTCTTCTTTAATTTTTTGGAAGAGTTTCAGCAGAATTGGAATTAAGTCTTTTTGGAATGTTTGGTAGAATTCCCCTGTGAAGCCATCTAGTCCTGGGCTCTGCTTTGTTGGAAGATGTTTGATTACTGATTCAATCTTTTCACTCATAATTGGTTGATTGAGATCTTCCATTTCTTCTTGAGTCAGTGTAGGTAGTTTGTGCATTTCTAAGAATTTGTACATTTCATCTGGGTTACCAAATATATTGGTGCATAGTTGCTCATAGTGTACTCTTATAGTTCTTTTTATTTCAGCATTGTTAATAGTAATGACCCCCTTTTCATTTCTGATCTTAGTTATTTGTATCCTCTCTTTAAAATTTCAGTCTAGCTAATGATTTGTCAGTTTTACTGATCTTCTCAAAGAACCAAATTTTGGTTCTGTTGATTTTCTCTATTGTTTTTCTTTGTTTGTTTGTTTTTGATTTTATTTATCTCCACTTTAATCTTTCTTATTTCCTTCCATCTACTTGCTTTAGATTTAGTTTGCTCTTCTTTTCCTAGTTCTTCCAGTTTTGAGATTAGGCATCAGATTTGAAGTCTTTCTTCTTTTTTAATGAAAGCATTTGGAACTACAAATTTTCCTCTCAGCGCTGCCTTCACTGTATCCCATAAGTTTTGGTATGTTTGTATTTCCATTTTCATTCACCTAAAGATACTTTCTAATTTCACTTTTGATTTCCTTTTTAACCCATTGTTTGTTTAAGAATATGTTGTTTAATTTCCACATATTTGTGAATTTTCCATTTCTCCTCCTCTTTTTTTTTTTTAATTTCTAGCTTCATTCTGCTGTGGTTGAAGAATATACATTGTATTATTTCAGTACTTTTTAATTTATGGAGACTTATTTGTGACCTAATATATATCCTATCCTGGAGAATGATCTGTGTGCATTCAAGAAGAATGTGTATTTTGTTTTTGTTGGGTGTTCTATATATGTCTCTTAGGTCTAGTTGGTTTTGAGTATCATTCAAGTCTTATATTTTTTTATTGATCTTCTGACTAGATGTTCTGTCCATTATTGAGAGCTGTGTATTAAAGTTTCCTATTACTGTAGAACTGTCAATTTCTCCCTTCAAATCTATCAGTATTGTTTCATATATTTTAGGGCTCTGCTGTTACATGCATATATATTTATAATTATTATGTCTTCCTGAGTAATTTTCCCCTTTATCAGTATATAATGACCATCTTTGTCATTCATAACTGTTTTTGACTTAAAGTATATTTCACCCAATATTATTATAGCCACCTGTTCTGGTTTGCTAATGCTGCTGTTTTGCAAAACACCAGAAATGGATTGGCTTTTATAAAAGAAGGTTATTTGGTTACAAAGTTACATTCTGAAAGCCATGAAAATGTCCAAATGGAGACATCAACACAAGTATACTTTCACCAAAGGAAGGCCAATGGCATCCAGAAAACCTTTGTTAGCTGGGAAGGCATGTAGCTGGCATCTGCTGATCCCAGGTTGTGTTCCAGCTTCACTCTCAGCTCCTGTGCATTCTTCAAAGTGTCTCTCTTGGCTGCAACATCTCCTTCTGTCTGTGAACGCTTTTATAGGACTCCAGTGATTCAATTAATACCCACCCTTAATGGGTGGGGTAACACCTCCATGGCAATTATCCAGTCAAAGGTCTTACCCACAGTTGATTGAGTCACTCTCCATGGAAACACTTAATCAAAGCATTCCAACCTAATCAATACTAATACACCTGCCCCCAGATGATTGCATCAAAGAACTTGTCATTTTTGGGGACATAATACATACAAACTAACACAACACCCCAGCTCTCTTTTGATAATTACTTGCATGCTATATTTTTTTCCATCCTGTCACCCTCAATCTACTTGTATCTTTGACTTTATGGTGAGTCTTTTGCACACAGCATATAGTAGGGTCATATTTTTTTTCCCCATTTCCCAATCTCTGCCTTTTGATTGGAGGGTTTAGTCTATTTACAGTCAAAGTCACTACTGATAATACAGGACTTTCTTCTGACATTTGCTATTTAGCCTGTTCTGGTTTACTAAAGCTGCCAAAATGCAATATACCAGAAATGGATTGTCTATTACAATGGCGGCTTATTAGTTCACAAATTTACAATTCTAAGGCCATGAAAATGCCCAAATTAAGGCATCAACAAGATGATAACTTCACTAAAGAAGGACAATGGCATCCAGAACACCTCTCAGCTGGGAAGGCTTGTGGCTGGCATTTGCTGGTCCTTTGCTCCTGGGTTGCCTTGCTTTCAGCTTCTGATTACAATGGACTTCTCTTTAAGCATCTGTGGGTTCTCACTTAACTTCTCCAGGGCAAACTCTGGGTTTCATCTCTTAGCTTAGTGTCTCCAAACATCTTTTTGTCTGCATCTCCAAGCCTCTGGGTCTATGTTGGCTCTGAGCTCTCTCTCTCTCCCTGAACTCTCTTAAGGGCTCCAGTAAACTAAGACCCATCTTGAATGGGTGGGGTCACATCTCCATGGAATTAATCTAATCAAAACGTCCCACTCACAGTTGGGTGGGTCACATCTCCATGGAAACAACCTATTCAAAACATGCTACCCACAATAGGTCTGCCCCCAAGGGTGGATTAAAAGAACATAGTCTTTTATGGGGTACATAACAAATTCAAACCAGCAATATTCCACCCTCTGGACCCCAAAAAGACATGTTCTTTCCATATGCAAAATACAGTTATTTTATTACAATAAACAAACACTTAAATTATTTCAGTATAATTGTTAAGTACAAAGTCTTATCAAAATCAGTTACAAGTGTCATTTGTCCTAAGGCAAAATTCCCCTCTGGTTGTGGACCTATGAAATTTAGAACAAGTTATCTCCTTCCAACATACAAAGGAGAGACAGGCATGGGATAAACATTCCCATTGCCATAGGGAGAAACTGAAAGGAAAACAGGGGTCATGGGACCCAAACAACTCCTAAAACCTGCAGGGCAAACTCCATAAGATTTCAAAGTCTGAGAGTCATATATAGAAAGACACTTTATCTTCAGGGCTTCAGAGAGTGGCAGTCCCACCCTTTCCAAAAACTGGTGCAGTGGCCCTGTTCTCTCCAAATGCTGGAGTGATTGCTCCAACACAGCCAAGAATTGGGGAGACCACCTTGTTCTTGGCCCCACCATTCTCAAGCATTGGAGTACCTCCTGGACTCTGCCATCTCTGGTGCTAAGGCTCTCCCCTCTCTGAACAATGGGGTGGTGGCCAGGCCCTCCCCAATCCCTGGGGAATGTGCTCTACCCTCTCTAGAGCCTGGGGCAGCAACAGTCTTTCCAAACAATGGAGAGGCCAAGCTCCCCTCAATTCCCCAGGCATCCAAGATCCCTTAGGCAGCAGCGCTTTTTTTTTTTTTCATTTTTATTGAGATTGTTCAGATACCATACAATTATCCAGAGATCCAAAGTGTACAATCACTTGCCCCTGGGTACCCTTATACAGCTGTGCATCCATCACACTTAATTTTTGTTCAATTTTTAGAAACTTTTCATTACTCCAGACAAGAAATAAAGTGAAAGATGAAAACAGAAAAAAAGAAAAGGAAACTCTAATCCTCCCCTATCCCTAACCACCCCCCCTCAATTGTTGACTCATAGTATTGATATAGTACATTTGTTACTGTTTATGAAAAAATGTTGAAAGCTACTAACTTTAGTATATAGTTTCTAATAGGTATATAGTTCTTCCCTATATGCCCCGCTATTATTAACTTCTAATTGCATTGTCATACATTTGTTCTGGTTCATGGAAGCGATTTCTAGTATTTGTACAGTTGATCATGGACATTGCCTACCATAGGATTCAGTTTTATACATTCCCATCTTTTGACCTCCAACTTTTCTTCTGGTAACATAAATGACTCTGAGCTTCCCCTTTCCACCTCATTCACACACCATTCGGCACTGTTAGTTATTCTCACATCTTGCTACCAGCACCCCTATTCATTTCCAAACATTTAAGTTCATCCTAATTGAACATTCTGCTCATACTAAGCAACCACTCCCCATTCTTAAGCCTCGTCCTATATCTTGGTACCTTATATTTCATGTCTATGAGTTTACATATTATAACTAGTTCCTATCAGTGAGACCCTGCAATAATTGTCCTTATGTGTCTGGCATATTTCACTCAGTATATTGCCCTCGAGGTTTTGTCATCAACCCATTTTTTTTTTTTAATATGGTTTTGTTCACTCACCATACATTCCATACCAAGTAAATAATCCATGGTTCTCTGCAAGGTCATACATTTATGTGTTCACCACCTTCACCCCTATCTATATAAGGGCATCTACATTTCTTCCACAAGGCAGGAGGGAGAGTCAAAGAAGGTAGAGAGGCAAAAGAAAGAGGAAAAAAAAATGACAGCTAGGAAGCAGCAAAAGGAAAAATAACCTTAAATCAAAATAGAATAAAGAATCAGACAATACCACCAATGTCAAGTGTCTAACATGCCTCCCCTATCCCCCCTCTTACCTGCATTTACCTTGGTATGTCACCTTTGTTTCATTAAAGGAAGCATAATACAATGATTCTATTAGTTACAGTCTCTAGTTTATGCTGATTACATACCTCCCCCAATGCCTCCCCATTTTTAACACCTTGCAAGGTTGACATTTGCTCGTTCTCCCTCGTAAAAGAACATATTTGTACATTTTATCACAATTGTTGAATACTCTAGATTTCATCAAGTTACACAGTCCCAGTCTTTATCTTTCCTCCTTTCTTCTGGTGTCTCACATGCTCCCCACCTTCCTCTCTCAACCGTATTCATAGTTACCTTTGTTCAGTGAACTTACATTGTTGTGCTACCATCTCCCAAAATTGTGTTCCAAACCACGCACTCCTGTCTTCTATCACCCTGTAGTGCTCCCTTTAGTATTTCCTGTAGGGCAGGTGTCTTGTTCACAAAGTCTCTCATTGTCTGTTTGTCAGAAAATATTTTGAGCTCTCCCTCATATTTGAAGGACAGCTTTGCTGGATATAGGATTCTTGATTGGTGGTTTTTCTCTTTCAGTATCTTAAATATATCACACCACTTCCTTCTTGCCTCCATGGTTTCTGCTGAGAGATCCGCACATAGTCTTATTAAGCTTCTTTTGTATGTAATGGATCGCTTTTCTCTTGCTGCTTTCAGGATTCTCTCTTTGTCTTTGACATTTGATAATCTGATTATTAAGTGTCTTGGCGTAGGCCTATTCATATCTCTTCTGTTTGGAGTACGCTGCGCTTCTTGGATCTGTAATTTTATGTCTTTCATAAGGGATGGGAAATTTTCATTAATTATTTCCTCTATTATTGCTTCTGCCCCCTTTCCCTTCTCTTCTCCTTCTGGGACACCAATGATACGTACATTATTGTACTTTGTTTCATCCTTGAGTTCCCGGAGACGTTACTCATATTTTTTCATTCTTTTCTCCATCTGCTCCTTTGCATGTAGGCTTTCAGGTGTTTTGTTCTCCAGTTCCTGAGTGTTTTCTTCTGCCTCTTGAGATCTGCTGTTGTATGTTTCCATTGTGTCTTTCATCTCCTGTGTTGCGCCCTTCATTTCCATGGATTCTACTAGATGTTTTTTTGAACTTTTGATTTCTGCCGTATACATGCCCAGTGCTTCCTTTACAGCCTCTATCTCTTTTGCAATATCTTCTCTAAACTTTTTGAATTGATTTAGCATTAGTTGTTTAAATTCCTGTATCTCAGTTGAAGTGTACGTTTGTTCCTTTGACTGGGCTATAACTTTGTTTTTCTTAGTGTAGGTTGTAATTTTCTGTTGTCTAGGCATGGTTTCCTTGGTTATCCAAATCAGGTTTTCCCAGACCAGAACAGGCTCAGGCCTCAGAGGGAAGAAATATTCAGTATCTGGTTTCCTGTGGGTGTGTCTTAGAAAATTGCTCCACCCTGTGATGCCTCGGGTCACTGTGCTTTTCTGCCCAGCAGGTGATGCCTCTTAGCCTATAATTCTTGACTGGTGTGAGGAGGTATGGCCATGCTCCCCCAGGCTCTGGGGTCTGGTTCTGAATGGAAAGGGCCCCACCCCTTTCCTCCTAGAGAAGACAGACCCCCCAGGTGGAGGTCATTAGCATTTCAATGGTCTCTCTCTCTGCTTGTGCTGTCTCCACCCTTCCCCAAGTCACAGCTCTGGAAACTGAAAATGACTGGGGCTTTCTCCACTGAGCCGAAAAAGAAACAGATAGTCCCCTTCAGACCCAGTCCAAGGCGACCCTCTGGCTCTCCAAGGTTAGTCGTCACCCAAAGCCTCTGTCTGTTTTTTGGGGATGCGCACCTGTAGTGAGCAGTTCACACTCACTACTTAAAACCCCAGTTGGAGCTCAGCTGAGCTATATTTGCTTGCTGGGAGAGAGCTTCTTTCTGGCACCACGAGGCTTTGCAGCTCAGGCTATGGGGGAGGGGGTCTCACGACTTGGATCCGCAGGTTTTACTTACAGATTTTATGCTGTGTTCTCAGGCATTCCTCCCAATTCAGGTTGGTGTATGATGAGTGGATGGTCTCGTTTGTCCCCCCGCAGTTATTCTGGATTATTTACTAGTAGTTTCTGGTTTTTTGTAGTTGTTCCAGGGGGACTACTTAGCTTCCACTCCTCTCTATGCCGCCATCTTGCCCTGCCTCAGGCAGCAGCCTTTTAAGTTCCGGGACAAACTCACCTTATGTACCTGGATGGGTGGGTCCACTCTCTTGGCCCAAGTTCCTTGACTCCAGACCTAAGCTTCCATGGTTCTGTCTTTGAAGTAATTTTCCCTTCACTCTGTCCCTTTTCCACCCCTTTTAGTCCAGACTGGCAGTGGTTCTGTTTATACAGATCCTGCAAAAACGCTGTTGGTTTCCCATGCAGCATACAGGGATCCCAACCAGCAGACGGTAGGACTTTCCACAAATCTTTTCTGGATAACTCCATTTCCAATCTTGGCATGTACTGAAATGGCTGACAGATTCCATGTTTGGTTAAATTCTCACATGGGGCAGTATCCTCTGGGGTCTTACTTTCTGGAAGCCCAGAATTTTCCACACCATCAATTTCTGGTTTCTCTGTACCCAGAGTTCAGTTCTCAGCTTATCCCTTTCCTCTCACATTTTACTATAAACTGCAAGAAGAAGCCAGGCCGCACTTTCCACAATTAATTTGGAAATCTCTTCAGCTAAATATCCCAGCTCATTATTTTCAAATTCTGCCTTCCATCTGACACCAGGACTCGATTTTTCCAAATTCTCTGTCACTTTAAAACAAGGATCGGCTGGGAGGGGTGGGGACACTGGGGATGCACTTGGTAGTTTGCCAAGCTGGTGGAGTTGGGTTTCCCTTGGAAGGGGTCAGCCACTTCCCACTGGAACCCCTGGACACAGGACCCTCTCTGCATCCCCACCTTGTAAACCCAAGTCCTCCAAGGTCAGGATCCTGCGGGTGGAAGCTGCATCATTAGCACCCTGAGTTGAACAGAAGTGCTGACACCCTAACCCACGGCTTCAGCCACAAGGGTTACTGTGTTCCAGGTGTTAAATTGCTGACCTTGGTTGTGGTGGAGGCTGGCACAAATGTCTCCTGCCATCACACTGGATCATTCTCCCACAGCTGCAAAGATGCCAGGTGACTCTGGATTCAAGAGACACTTCCAGGCTCTGTAATCTTCATGTCCATGTCCAGGAAGCCACCCATGGCCATCTCAAAGATGAGGCCCATCTTGGTGCCCAAGATGATCTGCTCTACTGGAAGAAGCATTCCATATCACGAGTATCGATGCTAACAAAGTTGCCCAAGTCCATGGCCAGGAGTGTGGACAGGATCACCAGCAGCTCCACCGGTGTCACCACAGTGGGGCAAGGGCTGAGGCCAGGACCAGAAATGTGGCCTCTAGGGCCACTGCCACTACTGCCTCTTCAGCTGCCTCTTCCTCAGACTTCTCTTGCTTTTTTTTAAAATTGAGATTGTTCACATACCATACAATTATCCAAAGATCAAAAGTGTACAATCAGTTGCCCACGGAACCATCATACAGCTGTGCATCCATCACCACAATTAATTTTTTTTTCAATTTTTATAACATTTTTATTACTCCAGAAAAGAAATAAAGACAAAAAAAAAAAAAAAAAAAAAAAAAGGAAATTTAAGTCCTCCCATACCCCTAACCCCCCCACGTCCATTATTGATTCATAGTTTTGGTATAGTTCATTTGTTACTGTTTATGAAAGAATGTTAAAATACTACTAACTGTAGTATATAGTTTGCAATAGGTATATTTTTCCCTATATGCCCCTCTATTGTTAACTTGTAGTTATAGTGTCATATATTTGTTCTAGTTCATGAGAGAGATTTCTGATATTTGTACAGTTAATCATAGACATTGTCCACAAGATTCACTGTTTTATACATTCCCATCTTTTAACCTCCAACATTCATTCTGGTAATATATGTGACTCTGAGCTTACCCTTTCCACCACATTCACACACCATTTATCACTGTTAGTTATTCTCACAATGTGCTACTATCATCTCTGTCCATTTTCAAATGTTTAAGTTCACCCTAGTTGAACATTCTGCTCATAATGAGCAACTGCTCCCCATTCTTTAGCTCATTCTATACCCTGGTAACTTGTATTTCATGTCTATGTGTTTACATATTATAAGTAGTTCATATCAGTGAGACCCTGCAATATTTGTCCTTATATGTCTGTCTTATTTCACTCAATATAGTGCCCTCAAGATTTCTTCATCAACCCATTTTTTTAGGATGGTTTTATTCACACATCATACATTCCATCCTAAGTAAACAATCAGTGGTTCCCTGTATAGTCACATATTTATGTATTCACCACCCTCACCACTATCTATATAAGGACATCTCCATTTCTTCCAGAAAGAAGGAGGAAGAGTCAAAGAAGGTAGAGAGATGAAAGAAACAGAGAAAAGAAAGAGAGAAACAAAACAAAACAAAACATAACAGCTAGGAAGCAACAAAAGGAAAGATATCATTAACCTAAAGTAGAATAAAGAGTCAGACAGTATCACTTATGCCAGGAGTCCCATACTCTTCCCCTATGTCCCCCTCATATGCATTCAGCTTTGGTATATTGCCTCTGTTATATTAAAGGAAGCATAATCCAATGTTTCTGTTAATTATAAAAAAAAATAAAAAATAAAACAAGGATCATCTTTCTTCCAGTTGGCAATGATACATTCATCATTGCTGTCTAAGGCCTCATAGGAAGTATCTTTAGAGTCCGTCTGTATTTCTACCAACAGTGTCTTCAAATCAATCTAGGCCTTTTCTATCAGGCTCTTCACAATTCTTCCAGAATCTTCCCCTTACCCATTTATAAAGCTGTTTCACCATTTTTGGTATCTGCAAATCGCAGCACCCCACTATTGGTACCAAAGTCTGTTGCAGTTTGCTAAAACTGCTGAAATGCAATATACCAGAAATGAATTGGCTTTTACAATGGGGGTTTATTAGTTCACAAATTTACAATTCTAACATCATGAAAATGTCCAAATTAAGACTTCAACAAGGGGATACCTTCACTGAAGAAAGGCTGATGGTGTCTGGAACACCTCTGTTAGCTGGGAAGGCACATGGCTGGCATTTGCTGGTCCTTTGCTGCCGGGTTGCATTGCTTTCAGCTTCTGATTCCAGTGACCTTCTCTTTAAGCATTCTGTGGGTTCTCACTTAACTTCTGTGGGGCAAACTCTGGGCTTCATATCTTAGCTTAGTGTTTCCAAATGTCTTTCTGTCTGCATCTCCGAGCATCTGGGACTGTGTCAACTCTGAGTTCTCTCTCTTTCTCCCTGAGCTCTCTTAAGGACTCCAGTAAACTAATTAAGTCCCACCTTGAATGGGTGGAGTCACATCTCCATGGAAATAATCTAATCAAAAGATCCCACCCACAATTTGGTGGGTCACAGCTCCACAGAAACAACCTAATCAAAATCTTACATGGTGTGACTGTGTAATTGTGAAAACCTTGTGGCTCACACTCCTTTTATCGTGTGTATGGACAGATGAGTAGAAAAACTGGGGACAGAAATTAATTAAAAAATAGGGTGAGATGGGGGAATAGGATATTTCAGGTGTTCTTTTTTGCTTTTATTTTTAATTCTTATTTTAATTTTTTTATAGTAACAAAAATGTTCAAAAATTGATTGTGGTGATGCACAACTATACAATGGTACTGTGAACAACTGATTGTGCACTGTGGATGACTGTAGAGTATGTAAATACATCTTAATAAAACTGAATTTATAAAAAGGAACCCACCCACAATAGGTTTGCCCCCCCCAAGAGTGGATTAAAAGAACAAAGTCTTTTATGAGGTACATAACAGATTCAGACCAGCACAAAGCCTTTGTAAGTCTTATACCTTTTTTGTCTGTCACTTCCATCAATGGAAATTTATCTGAGTTTTTGTGTTGTACCATAGTGAGTGCCTTCTCACTTCTAACTGGATATATTTTTATTTATTTGAGTTTTTGTGTTGTACCATATTGAGTGCATTCTCACTTCTAACTGGATATATTTTTCTTCTATTTTTCTTATGGTTACTGTGCTGGTTTGTATATCTATGTCCCCCAGAAAAAGCCATACTCTTTAATGCATTCTTTTGGCAGCAGACATATTAGTGTGGATTGGGTTAGAACCTGTTGGTTCAGTGTCCGTGGAGGTGTGACCCACCCAACTGTAGGTGATAACTCTGGATAATTTCCATGGAGGCATGGCCCCACCCATTCAGCATGAGCCTTGTTTAGTTTACTGGAGCATTATCTAAGCTCAGACAGAAGGAGCTCATAGCTAGCTGGAGCTGAGGCAGACATTTTGAAGATGGCTGTTGGCAGCTGATGCAGACATTTTGGAGAACAGCATTTTGAAAAACAACCTAGGAGCAAGCAGACACCAGCCACGTGCCTTCCCAGCTAACAGAGGTTTACTGGATGCCAATGGCCTTTCTCCAGTGAAGGTGCCCTTTGTTGATGGACACTTCATGGCTTTAAGACTGTAACTGTGTAACCAAATAAACCCCCTTTTATAAAAGTCAATCCATTTCTGGTGTTTTGTATTCCAGCAGCATTAGCAAACTAGAACAGATTTTTGGTACCAGGAGTGGGAGCTGGTGCTGCTGAGTTTGCAAATAGCAAACATGTTGGAACAGCTTTTTAAATGGATAAGGGGAAGATTCTGGAAGAATTGTGAGGAGCTTGATAGAAAAGGCCTAAACTGCTTTGAAGAGACTGTTTGTGGAAATATGGACTCTAACAATACTTCTGATGAGGCCTTGAGCAGAAATGATGAATATGTTGTTGTGAACTGGAATAAAGGCAATCCTTGTTTTAAAGTGGCAGAGAATTTTGCAAAATTGAGTCCTGGTGTCAGATGGAAGGAAGAATTTGAGGGCAATGAGCTGGGATACTTGGCTGATGAGATTTTGAAACTAAGAGTTGTGGATATAACATGCCTTCTCCTTGCAGCTTATAGTAAAATGTGAGTGGAGAGAGATAAACTTAGAACTGAACTCTTGGGTTCATAAAAACCAAAAACTGATGGTTTGGAAAATTCTAGACTTCCAGGGGGTGGAACCCCAGAAGCTATAGCCCCACCTGAGGACTTAAACAAACATGGAACCCAGCTGCCATTTCAGTACAAGCCAAGATTGGAGAAGGAGTTAAGTAGAAAGGATTTGTGGAAAGTCCTATTGTCTGATGGCTTTGACCTGTGTGCTTCATGTGAAGCCAATAGAATTTTTGCGAGATCTTTACAGATGGAGATGCTGCCGGTCTGAACTGGAGGAGAAAGACAAGGAACAAATTGAAGGAAAAATTTCTTCAAAGACAGAGCCATGGAGGTTGAGATCTGGAGTCAAGAGGTCTTGGGCTGGGAGAACAGAGTGGCCCACACGCATGGAAAGGGTGAGTTTGCCCTGGAGGTTGAGCGCGGGCCTTACGCCCTGATGCTCAGGAAGAATTTTGCCACCCCAGGCCCCAAAGAGGGTGGAGCACATTCCCAGGGAATTGAGGAGATTCTGGTCACCACCCCACTGTTCAGAGAGGGGAGTGCCTTTGCCCCAGAGAGGCAGAGTCCAAGTAGTACCCTGATGTTTGAGGAGGGTGGGGCCAAGAAGAAGGTGGTCTCCCCAGTGTGTGGATATGTTGGAGCACTCACCCCAGTGTTTGGAGAGAAAAGGGCTGCCACAAAAGCCTTTGGAAAGGATTGGACTCCCATTCTCTCAAGCCCCAAGGATACAACCTTGTTCTGTTAATGACTCTCAGACTTTGAAATCTAATCTAATGGAGTTTGCCCTGCAGGTTTTAGGAATTGTTCTGGTCCCTTAAACCCTGTTTTCCTTACTGTTGCTCCTTATGGCAATGGGAATGTTTATCCTATGGATGTCCATCCTTTGTATATTGGAAGTAGATAACTTGTTCTAAGTTTCACAGGTCCACAGCCAGAGGAGAATTATGCTTTTGAACAGACCATGCCTATAACTGATTTTGATGGGACCTTGTACTTACCTATTGTTACTGAAATGATTTAAGTTTTTGTGATATTGTGATGGGATGAATGTATTTTGTATTTGGAGAGAATATGTTTTTCTGGTATCCAGGGGGTGGAATGTGCTGGTTTGTATATTTATGTCCCCCAGAAAAAGTCATATTCTTTAATGCATTCTTGTGGGGGCAGATGTATTAGTGTTGATTGGGTTGGAACCTATTGGCTCAGTATCCATGGAGATGTGATCCACCCAACTGTAGGTGATAAGTCTGATTGATAATTTCCATGGAAGCATGGCCCCACCCATTCAGCACGGGCCTTGTTTAGTTTACTGGAGCACTATAAAAGCTCAGACAGAAGGAACTCATAGCTAGCTGGAGCTAAGATAGACATTTTGAAGATAGCTGTTGGAAGCTGATGCAACCATTTTGGAGAACGCCATTTTGAAACACAACCTAGGAGCAAGCAGACACCAGCCACGTGCCTTCCCAGCTAACAGAGGTGTTCCAGATGCCAATGGCCTTTCTCCAGTGAAGGTACCCTTTGTTGATGGACACTATGGCCTTAAAACTGCAACTGTGTAACCAAATAAACCCCCTTTTATAAAAGCCAATCTATTTCTGGTGTTTTGCATTCTGGCAGCATTAGCAAACTAGAACAGTTACCATGGGGTTGAAATTTAACATCCTAAATATGTAAGAATCATATGTGGTTTGATACTAAATGAACTTCAATAGCATGCACATATGCTTTTCCTATACCCCTTTGTCCCCCCACCATTTTTTTTTTGGTATTTGTTGCCATTTATGTTTCTGTAAGTTGTATGTCTGAAAACCTAGATTGATCGTTACTTTTTATGCATTTGCATTTTAGCACCTGTAGGAAGTAAGAAGTGCAGTTACATACCAAACAATATAACACAATAATATTGACTTTTATAATTATCCAAATGGTTCCCATTACCCTAGGTCTTTATTTCTTTATGCTGCTTTGAACCACTGTCTAATGTCTTTTCCTTTACTTTCTTTAGCATTGCTTGTAGGGCCAGTCTAGTGGGTGATAAACTCCCTCAGCTTTTGTTTATCTGAGGATATCTTAATCTCTCCCTCATGTATTTTAATATTTTTTGTTGTGAAATAAAACATATATACAGAGAAGTTATAACTTTCAAAATATGATTTAACAAGTGGTTATAAAGCAAATTTCAAAGAATGTTTTGGGTCACAGTTCAACAATTTCAGTTATTTCCTTATTGTGAAATAAAACATATATACAGAAAAATGGTAACTTTTTAAGTATGACTTAACAAGTTGTTATAGAACAAATTTAAAAGAATGTTCTGGGTTACAGTTCCACCATTTCAGTTATTCCTTCTAGCTGTTCTAATATCCTAGAGACTAAAGAAATATATTTATATGAAGATTCAATATTCATAATCCTTTGTTAAATCCTATCTTGTCTGTTGCTACTCCTCCCTCTCATTTGATCACTATCTCAATCTTCAGGGATATCTGGGCAGTGACCAACCTAACTTGTTCACATAGAAAAGAGATGTTGACATCATGGTCATCCTCATTTTTGAAAGAAAGTACCTCTGGATATAAAATTCTTGACCAGCAGTTGTTTTCTTTCAGCGCTTTAAGTTTTTCAGCCCACTGCCTTTTTGCCTACATGGTTTGTGATGAAAAACTGGCATTCAATCTAATTGGGACTCTCTTGTCCATAACACATTGCTTTTCTCTTGTAGCTTTCAGAACTCTCTCCTTGTTCTTTGCATTTGATAGTATGATAAGTATATGATGAGTTGTGCTGGTTTGAAGCTGTTATGTACCCCAGAAAAGGCCATGTTCTTTTAATCCATTCTTGTGGGTGCAGATCTATTGTGAGTTGGCTTTTTGATTAGGTTGTTTCAATTGAGGTATGAACCACCCAGTTAAGGGTGGGTCTCAATCCTTTACTGGAATCCTTTGTGAGAGAATAAAGGATAGAAAAAGCCAAAGAACTCAGAGAGAAAAATATCACTCAGAGAAGTTGAATGAGCCACTGAAGCCAGAACCTGAAAGTAATGAAACTGGGGAGAGAAGGACCAGCAGACACCAGCCATGTGCCCTCCCATATGACAGAGGTGTCCCAAATGCCAGCAACCTTTCTTCGGAGGTTGATGCCTTAATTTGGACATTTTTATGGCCTTAGAATTGTGAAATTGTAAGGTAATAAACCCCCTTTGTAAAAGCCAACCCATTTCTGGTATATTGCATTTCGGCAGCTTTAGCGAACTGAAACATGGGGTATATTTTTCTTCATGTTAAATCGTTTTTGGTGTTCTCTGGACTTCGTGGCTGTGTATATTCATATCTTTTGCTAAGTTTGGGTAGTTCTCTGTCATTATTTCTTTGAGTGTTCCTTCTACCCCTCTGGGACTCCCATAATGCATATCTGGTGTCTTGAAGGTGTCCCAGAGATTCTTAGGCTACTTTCACTTTTAATAATTTTTTTTCATTCTATTCCTCAGCCTGGTGCATTTCAAGTGTCTTGTCTTCAAGTTCACTGTTTCTTTCTTCCACCAGCTTTTATCTGCTCTTGCAACTCTCCTGAAAATTTTTCATTTCAGTTATTGTGGTCTTCAACTCCACTAGTTCCTGTTTAAAGGAGTTTGGTTGTCCCCTCTGTTTCCCAGGATACAGACCTCCCTCACCTGGATGTTTGAATTTGGCAGGCCTTTGCCCCAGACTGTCTTGTCTGCTTGTATAGTTTTTTACTCTTCTTTCATTGTCTTAACCTGCTTTTGCCTGCAGGGCAAATTCTGGGATGGGGGGCACATTAGAGAGACTTTTCCAAGGTTAGTCTTTCCATCCAAAACAAGGCCAGGGACCAAGAAAGGGGATGAAGACCAGTTCCAAAGTGCCTGAGAGGGGATCTGGAAGGATGCCAAGAACCTCTCTGAAAGCTCCCCAAAGCTGATCTTTCCCAGCCTGCCCAGCAAATACAGCCCTTCAATTAACTATCTTCTGCAGCCCTGAAGAAGCACAGCACCTTTAAGTCTCTACCCCCACCACTGCAGCCCCTGCCCAGGGAGGGTTGAAACAATGGCTGCCACTGCCTTTGTCTGGAAGGGGTTGAAACAATAGCAGCCTTCAGAAATGGGCCTCCAGTGATTCAAAGTCGCTAATCAAAAGCCATGATCGGTGATCAGCAGTGCCCACACCTGTTATTGGAGAATAGGATTTTTTATGTCCCTTTCTGTCACCAGTGAGGGGTGAGACCCCTTGGGGCCCTGCTGCGAAAGTAGGGGATGGGTGCCAGTAGCCACTACATGGAATTTATTATTCGTTACTGTAATTTATCAGCCTCTTCCTCCTGCTCATCCCTGGATGCTGTACAGTGTTCTTCTGGCTTCTGGAATTTCAAAGTAGTTGTTCCAGACAGTTCCTGCCTGTTTAATAGTTGTTTTGGTGAGAGAACTGAGTCCTGGAGCTCCATTCTCTTCCGTCTTCCCACAATCCTCTTAACATATTGTTCTAGTTTGCTAATGCTGCTGGAATGTAAAACACTAGAAATGGATTGGCTTTTACAAAAGGGGGTTTATTTAGTTACACAGTTACAGTCTTAAGGCCATAAAGTGTCCAAGGTAACACATCAGCAATCGAGTACCTCACTGAAGGATGGCCAATGGCATCCGGAAAACCTCTGTTAGCTGGGAAGGCACGTGGCTGGTGCCCGCTCTGGAGTTCTGCTTTCAAAATGGCTTTCTCTTAGGATATTCATCTCTAGGCTTCAGCTCCTCAAAAATGTAACTCTTAGTTGCTCTTGGGCCATTTGTGCTCTCTTAGCTTCTCTGGAGCAAAAAGTCTGCTTTCAAAGGCCATCTCCAAAATATTCCTGTAAGCTGAAGCTTCTCTCAGGTCCAGTTCCAAAGTGTCCCTCTTGGCTGTAGCTCCTCTTCAAAATGTCACTCTTAGCTGCACTGAGTTCCTTCTATTTGTCAGCTCATTTATATGGTTCCAGTGATTTAATTTAGACTCACCCTGAATGGGTGGGGTAATACCTCCATGGAAATTACCCCACCCATTCATTGAATGATCTCCAAGACTCCCAGCTATCATTCCTAGCCCTAAGACAGTGGTGAAGCCTCCTGATACTAAAATAGATAATCCAATGTTCTTCTTGTGTCCCTCACAAATTAATAAGAAATATAGCTAAATTTGGGTGGCCCTTACTGGGTGTGAGATACCATACTGTTTGCATTCATTAGCATATTTAAGTGTCCCAAGAGATACATACTATTAAATTATTTTACAGGTGAGAAAATAGGTTGAGAAAACTTAAGAATGTTTCCCAAGTTCACTATCAATCAAAATCCTTAGTTGCATTTAAGTGAAACCAACAGCTTGGTTTATGCAACTAGGAATATATTAAAAAGGCATTGCATTACTCCCAGAATTGACAGGGTGGACACACTGAGGACTGTGCTGCTATGAACAATACCTCAAATCAGGTCATGAAGTTCATCCAGTGGGACAAGGCTGTGTTGCTGCACAGTACCGGACACTGTGACCCCCACCTCTGCATTGCCAGCCCTGGATCCAAGACACAGTACCAGAATAGCTGCCACTGCTACCCCAGGGACTAGAGCTTGCTGTAATCTCTTCCACCAACAAGGATGACTCTTTGTCCCCACTGCACCAATCATATTATAAACACATGATTCATTCCCTGGTGTGAAAAAGAATGATACATGGGCTCTAAAATTACAAGTCTGGAAAGTAGCAGAGCAGCGTGCTTGGCTCCAAACCTAAAGGGCTCATCTACCAGGAAGGCTGCCTCCAAATTGGTGATGTTACCTTACCATGTTAAGGACCAGGTAAGGGAAGCGGTGTTAAAAAACCCAACACCACCTCATGCCACCATATCAATTAGATCAGAAAGCTTCCAAAATGTTGCTTGACTAATTTGGAGACACAGAATAAGACTACTAATAATCAAAAAGGACATCTGAAAATCACCAAGCACTTTAATGAAGGAAAGCAGGGAGGATCTGGTATGACAGCTCAACCAAGAGCCATAGCTGCACCATGTGGGTCTGTGCGGCTGCGCACTGACTCAGAAGAGGGGTGGGGAAGGGGAGCCACTTCTGAGTCACCAAGACCACATCCTGCCCCTCCCTCATCTTTTCCGTGGAAGCTGCCCATCAGTCTTCTTGGTGAGATCCCCACCTGAAGCATGGGCCTCAGATATTTGCAACAAATGTCTGTGAACCTAAGAAGTCCCATTTTCCAGGAACCTTTTGGCCCTAGTTCTTTCAGTGGCATCTATGTGTGAAGTTGACTATGACTAAGTGTGAAACTGATAGTCTGTGCCTAAAGACTCAGAGTTCAATTAAGGATGTTTGTTTATTTGTTTTTCACCATGCTTTTTGGGGCACTAACCAATATCTAAAATCATGTAGACTTGCCTTAAAAAATGTTTTAATTGATTTAAACTGAAAGAATATTCTTAATCTGGATACAAAATGCCCACTGGATAACAACTTAGGAGAGATGTTTTCTTTCTGAGAACTGTGCTATAGACACATATTCATTATTGTCAAAGACTAAGCAGGCACTTTATCATACTGATTTATTTTAAACATGGAGCCTACAATTCAAAATCCTCTCTATTTATCTTCAAATAAAGGATAAGGTGAAAAGTCATTTTTAAAATAAAGACTACTTAGTAAAATTATCTGTTGGGAGTTCTTTGTGTTTTGTTTTGTTTGTTTTTTATGTATGTTTATTTTTTGTTTGTTTTATTGGAGATGGTAATAGGAATTGGATTAGAAAGGCTGTGAGGTTGTGGTAGTCAGAGTATAAAGGAATTTGAAAGTTCAGACTAAGGAGTCTAAACTTCATTCTGTAGACAGAGAATAATTCATAAAGGTTTTTTTTTTAATCTACTTTATGTCTAACAATTTTATAGTCAAATAGTACAAACAGAGAAGTGTAGAAAACATGTGAACTTCAATCAAAAATTATAAAGTAAAAATTATGCAACCACAATTTAGGTCATGAAATAAAATATTGCCAACACCCCAGAAAGTTCCATAAGAGGCATTTAAAAAGTAATGAAATATGACCAAATAGAGACAAAGAATAAAACATTCGTGTTCAGTTTAACATGCCCCTACCTACCAGATTAAGAAGTCGAAGACTGACAGAACCACAGAAGTCTACTGAATTCCCCTCCCTAGTCAGAACTCCTTCCTTCCCTGAGAGGTAATCAGTATTCTAACAGTTGGAATAATTTTTTATGGTTTTTATCACCTGGGTATGCATCTCTAATAAGGTAGTATAGTTTTGCCTGTTCTGAAATTTATTTAAATGGAATCATATTTTATGTTTCCTTTGGTGGTTTGCTTCTTTTGCTCAACAATATTATTTTGAGAGTCTTCGGCGTTGTTGCTTGGAATTTATAATGCATTTACTTTCTTTATTTTAAATACTTTATTCCATGAATATATCACAAGTTATTTCTCCATGCTACAGTTCTACGGTGGAAGATATTTAAGGTGTTTCCAGTTTAGACCTGTTGCAAACATTGCTCTGGGATATTGTGTATGTGTGTGTGTGTGTGTGTGTGTGAGAGAGAGAGAGAGAGAGAGAGAGAGATGTGGATAGACAGAAAGAGACAGAGAGGAAGATATATCTAGCAAGTTAGACTCAGGGATTAAAAAATCAAGGAATTCATTTGGGAAGCCCAATCACAAAAGGATTAAAAATTGAACTTGGTGATTAACAAAGGAAGTAAGAGAGGATGGATTCTTAACAGTAGTTCACCAGACAAAAGGGATGCTTTTTTGAAACTTTCATAGATACTGCCAGATTTCCCTTTTAAACATCTTCATCAGTGTATACTCTCACAGAAGTATTTGTGTATGATTGACAGTGCCTATTCTTCTTCATTTTTGTGAACTTTTAATATTATCAATGTTGAGCATCTTTTCATGTGCTTATTGGGCATTGATATATCTTTTTTGAGTAGTGTCTATAGAAGTTCTTCATTCATTTTTAAATTGAACTGTTTGTCTTTTTGTTGTTGAGTTATAGGAGTTTTTTTATAGGTTCAGGATATTAAATCTTTATCAGATATATGATTTGCAAAAATTTTTCCCATTCTTTATGTTGTCATTTATTTTCTTGATAATGTCCTTTGATGCACAAAGATTTTTGTTTTGATGATACCCCATTTATCTATTTTGTTCTTTTGTTGCTCTTGCTTTTGGTGTCATATTTAAGAATCCATGGTCAAATCCAAGGTCATGAAGATTTATCCCTGTGCTTTCTTCTAAAAGTTTTATGAGTTTAGCTCATGTATTTAGACCATTGATCCATTTTGAGTTAATTTTTGTGTATGTGTGAAGGAGGGGTCCACCTTCCTTCTTTTGCATGTGGCAATCTAGTAGTCCCAACACCATTTGTTGAAGGTGATGGCGTTTTGATGTGTCAACTTGGCTAGGCTACAGTCCCCAGTTAGTCAATCAAACACTAATCTTGGTGTTGCTATATTTTACATATATAATTAAAGCTTAAGTAAGTCAGTTTACTAAGTGGGCCTGATTTAATCAGTTGAAAAGCTTTAAAAACAGGGCTGAAACTTCTCCAAAACAGAGAATAAATTCCATCGGTGGACAACAGCTTCAGCCCTACACCTGTGAGTTCCAGCCTGCCCGTGATCTTCCTTCCTGAAGACCTGACCCACAGATTTCAGACTTGCTTAACCAGCAGCCTCCAAAATCACAGAAGCCAATACTTTGTTTTATATCTATATATGTATATAAATATATATGTATGTATACGTATATTATATGTATATGTATTCATATGTACCTTTCCCTTTCTGCTTCTCTGGTTGGATCCTGACATATGGGATAATATTTTTACATAGTCAATCTATCAATATGGTCATTTATAGCTCCTGGATTTTGTGTCTTGCCGGGTTAGGCTTCACGCAAAAGATATATGGCTAAAAATGGAAAGTCCTCCTTTGCTACTCCCTATCACTCCTTCCCCATGTAGAGATAACCATTATCAAAAAATTGGGATGCATTTGTGCAGCCTACTTTTTAAGTAAAAGAAATTAATAACCCTAATATGTGTATGTGTGTGAAAGCCTAAAAAGTGGGTTAGAAGAATACACCCTAAGTTATTGGCAATGATTCTTGTTGATGGAGAAGGGATGACAGACAGGAGTGAAGTAGGACTTTCAGGACTTAGTACTTTTGATTGACTAAATCTTATACAATGAGAATTTATTCATACTTTATTTGGGTGGTATTTTTTAAAGACCAAAGAAAAACTTACAAGAAGTTACCATGACTCCAAGATTTAAAACTTGGGTGATTAGTAGATACTAGTTCCATTGAGAGAAATAAAGATGTCAAAATCAAGATGGTTTACTGCAGTCATCACAAACCCCAAAGCCTTTAGGGGCCAGGCTTAAATGCAGAGTAGGAGATAATAAAAAGGCTGAGTGTCGTGTCTTCCTAGAGAGATCATGCTTGGCCTAAATTTCAAAAGCCTATGGACCAAATAAAACATATCTGCAGGCCAAATTTGGCTTGTGGGCTATAAATGTGTCACCCTTGCAACTTTATAGGAAAAGGTAAGGTTGGTTTTGAAACCAAGAATGATAAAATTTGAGCCTTATAGAGAACTTAAAAATCATAAAAGTTAAGGCTCTCATAAGAACAACATAACTTAGTAGGGATGTTCTTTTCAAAAGGTATATTATAGACATTCATTTTGTGTTTAAGAATTTCATCCTGCTCTGACTCAATTTAGGCAGAGGTGCTATGGGCAATACAAAATCCTATCCATCTACCTTCACATAAAGGGGAAGTGAAGAGACCAGTTTCTCACATTTTCTAGTACATAAAATTTAATAAGAGCCCTATAAAGATTAGGAAACTGAAATGTTGTGAAGTTTAGATTTGACAGTGTGACATTCAATAGAAGATCTCATTAGAAATAATATTAAATTATAAAAAGATGAAGGGGAAAATAAGAGGATCAGCATTATAACTACGTTTCAGCACTGACCTCACACGTATCAAGATAACTCTGAGCTGATCAGTTACAATAATGATGATAGCATAGGAATGCAAGGTTGGTTTACCAAAACTTAATTAATTAACACACCACATCAACAGAATAAAGGACAAAAAACCACATGATCATCTCAATGGATTCAGAAGGAGCATCTGACAAAATCTAATATCCTTTCATGATTTTAAAGAAACGAACAAACCACTGAACAAACTAGTAGAGGGAACTTTCTTAAACTGATAAAAGACATCTGTGAGAAACCAACAGCTAATATCATACTGAATGGTGAAAGACTGAATGCTTTCGCCTAAGATTAGGAAAAAGACAAAGGATATCCCTTCTTGTCACTTCAATCCAACATTGTACTGGAGGTTCTAGGTAGGCCATTCATGCAAAAAATAAAATAAAATCCTAAGGAATCCACCAAAAATTATTAGAACTAATAAACTAGTTCAGCAAGGTTTCAGGATACAAGATCAACTTATCAAATCAATTGTATTTCTATGCATCTGCAACAAGCAATCTGAAATGAAATTAAAAACCAATTATATTTTATCATAGCATCAAAAAGTGTAAAATATATAGGAATAAATGTAACAAAAGAAGTACAAAACTTGTATTCTAGAAACTACTGAAAAACTGTTGGGTGGGTAGGGGGAGAAATGAGGACTGACTGCTAATAGGCACAAAGGTTTTTTTGGGGGGTTGATGAAAAATGTTCTGGAATTAGATAGTGGTGTTGGTTGCACAACTCTGATATATTAAAAAACCATTGAATTGTACACTTTAAATGGATGAAGTGTATGGATGTGAATTACTTCTCAAAAAAGCTGTTGCAATAAAATTTAAGTTATATTAAAAAATGGATGACAGACTGCCCGGCCACAGTCCTACAGTGAAAAGTGCACTCACTTTGGAGTAGTAACTCTAAAGGTGTACTAAGGCCGAATATGTGGAAACTGGTTAACCCTTACATCCACCTCTTTATATAAAGCCCAAAGTGTTCCAACTTTTCCTCCTACAGTTCCCCAATCTCAAATTGAATTCAATATAACACAATTTGGCAGAACCTAAGTTTTGAATGGTTCTCTGGGAGTTTTGGCAGAATAGAAGACCGAACAAGATGATTTATAAAAATCAGGAATGGGGTGACTTTTTGAACAGAGGTACCAGACAAGCTATAAGGCAAAGAGATGATTTCAAACAGTTCCAGCCTCTGAATTTCAACTTTATTTGCAGGTCAAACATAATTTCTATATTCACTTACCACTGAAAAGATTGTCGGTTTTTCCTAATTATTGTGTACTTACTACATGCCACACACAGTGCTAGGTGCTGGAAAGATAACAATGACTAAGGCAAGTTTTCTGCTTCTGAAGAGTTCACAGCTTAGATAATAAAGTAATAAATAAATGCTATAGTGGAGGTCCATACAAAGTGCTGTGGGAGCAGAGAGGAAAGAGCAACTGACTCTGAGTGAGTAAAACTGAGAAAGCTTCCTAGGAAGTTGTCCTTTTAGCTAGATCTTGGAGAATCCAGAAAAGGCCTGCAATGTCATCTAGGCAATTTTCTACTTATGTAAAATTCTTATTATGCTATTAAGCTAGTATTTAGATATATCTTTATGTAAAAAGAGGCAGAATCAAATAAATACTTAGCACAAAGTTACTAAATATGCTAAAAAGTGATCCAGAGAATAATAGAGATGAGTTCGTGGCTTGAGACACTTGTGGGCATTCTTTATTCTGCTTTTTAACAAGGACACATATGATTAAGAAAATAATCTTTTGTCAGCCCTAATTTATCTGACAGTTATGATTCTCCTGTTTTTATTTTGCTCTTATCAAACAGATTCATTTCTGTGCAAAAGATTGTGCTGACCCACAAAATCATTTCCTTGTATGGATGGAAGTGACCCCAACATGTGGTCCAAGCATACTTGACTTTAGGTCAGTCTGGATTTAATTACTTTTGGTTAAACTTTTGTTTTTCCCTTAAAACAGTTTTTAGAAAGATTACCCACAATTTCCCTTGATAATCTGTCTTTTGTCACCCATAGTCTTAGATGTCATCTGTTAAGTGAAAGGAAGTGGCGTTTTAATGTGCAATTGCTAGTAAAAACAAACTGGAAATCCAAAGACTAGTGGGATGAGATTTCTCAAAAGCTTGAATTCCTCTGAAACAGGAGCTTATCAGCAAATGGCCTGTGAACCAATTTTGGTCCCCAAATATTTTATTCTATCTCTTAATGGGCAAAGTGCTTTTATCTCACTATGGTTTGTCAAGCAAAGACACCCTACCATTTGATTTCCAGGCTGACCAACCCCTGCTGTGAAAACTGAAATTTCTTCCATCAGTTTAATGGGAAAGGGGCAGAATCATGATAGTAGGAAGACAGCTTTTGTTTTAGGAAAAAATAAGAAACTACCCTCTCCCTGAAGAGAAGGTTTTCCTTCCTCTCATCCTTGAATTTTATTGCTAATGTTCAAGGAGCAAATGCCCTTTCCCACCTACTAGGTGGGAAAATTTCCTAAGGGGCACAAAAGCAGAATTTTCTTTCTTCTCAAATAAAAGGTTAATTGCAGATGACAGCCTAAATATTGAGTGGAGAATTGGAGTGGTGGCCCAATATAATTGATATTAAGGATCAGCAGGCTTCTGGCTTCCGTCCCCAGCATCTGTGTTCCTACGAGAATCAAACATTAGTCAGCTATCATCAAACCGCTTCCCAGGAGCCTTTGTGCCAAGACCCTCGAACCCAGAGCCTCTTTCAGAGTAAACCCAGACTAGGCCTTCAGTCTATCCTGGCCAACACCAACTCTTTCCAGAGAAGCCTGAGGTAGACCCATCTCTGATGGGCCCATCAGAGAGGCAGCCCAGCAGATTGGCTAAGAGCTAGAACTCTAAACTTAACTGCATCATCTTGTGCAGTGAGATAACCTCTCTATGCCTCAGAGCCGTCATCCATAAAATGGGGATAATAATAGTACTTACCTCCTAGGTGGTTATGAAGAGTGAATGTGGGCATACATGCAAAGTGAAGGAATATTATAACTTAAGAACAAAGGACATTTATTTAAATTGAGTATATTTAGCTGTATGAAAAACTCCCTACATTATCTGCATTCTTGTCATTTAACCTTGAATGAAAACTTCCTCTTGTTCTGTCATTTGGGAATCACTTCATCAAGTGATTGTCAAATTAACCCTGTGTATTTCAGATTTGATTTCTTTTGCAAAACATTGCTTCTTTCTTACTTATTTTCCCCACCAATCACTAGTTCTGCATGCCTAGATGATGATTATGTGCAAGAGAAATGGTACTTCTATCTTGCTCATTGTAGGGAACAAATGGTAGTGACAGGAGGAACAGACAGGGAAGTGTAAGGGCCACTCCAGACATATATCTTGCCCTGTAAACACATCTCCATGCTGCTCTGGGCAGTTTCTACTGACTTCCCTTTCCCAAGCTAACCGCTATATCCTCTGGAAATTCTGGAAATCGCTTATGTAATAAAGGAACACCCTCTCTTTCCCCCAACTCTTCTCTAAAAGTATACCACCTTGCCTTAATTAAGACATGGTTTCCCTCGAGGAGGCTACAATTTCCTAGGCAGTCTCTCAAGTAGAGGTTACTCATTTCCCCCTATTCTGTCCAAGGTAGAAGGTGGGCCAATGTCTTGTACATTCCAAATACAATTTCAAGACCCTTCTTACTCCGTCTTTGTATAAAATTGCTTGAAATACTCTCTTCCCATGTTCTAGAATCCCTCTCCTGATTTTTCTCCCACCTCTCCTGCTTCTCAGACTCTGATCAGATCCTTTGTTCACCACCCCTTCAAGTATGGCATTCCCTGGTTAAGTACCAGACCCTACTCTTTCTCACTTTATATACTTCCCCTAAAAATTCCCATCCACTCTGTAGTTTCAAATACCATTAATTTTCTTATGAATCTCAAATTTTTACCTCTTCCCCAAAACTCTTCTCTGAGCTTCAGACCTATTTGTCCAACTGCCCACCCTCCCCTTGCATATCCCATAGTATATTCGTAATGGAACTCATTTTCCTCCCCCAAAACCCATGTTTCCTATCTCAGAGAATGGACTATCACCCATTGCTGAAACCTAAAGGGACACTTAAACTCTTCTTTTCCCTTCACCTTCCCAGTCTCCAGAGCCAAAATCCAATTTCTCATCTAGATCAATCAATTTTACTTTCTAAGCATCTCTAGAAATCTACCATTGTTCTTTTTTTGTACCAGCCTCTACTCTTCTACAAGTCCCTATTATCTCTTGCCTGCCATAACTCAACTCCAGCCTTGTCCCCTCAGTATTCTCTCCCCTCTGCAGAGTGATCCTTTTAACACTCAAATCAAATTACAGTATTCCCAGGCCTAGAACCAATCTGTGGCTTCCCCTACTCAGACTCCTTAACATGATGGCAAGGCCCTTCAGGATCTGGTGCCCGCTTCCATCTGCCGCCTGTGCTCCCCTCCCTGCACACCCAGTGACTGACCCAGTGACTGTCAGTGTCCTGAAAAAGCCACACTCTCTTAGGACTCTAGGCCTTTGCGCATGTTACTCTCTTGTGTAAAACACTGCCTGGCTCATTTTTTTTCCTCCTTCAGGCTTCAGCTTTCCCTGATGTCTCAAGACTGAGTTAAATGCCACTATTGCATGCTCTCTTAGCATGCTTTATTATTGTAGAATAATAATTGTTTGCTTAATTGTTTATATCTGTCATCAATCTGTAAGGTCATGAAGACAGGAGCCACACTGTTTTTATTAACCATCATACCATACCCCTTGGGCCTAGCACTTGGCCAGCTCACAACAGGCACCCAATAGTATTTTGAGTAAATGAATCAATGCAGTTGATGAATGTTTTGGATTTTCAGCATTCTTAATTAGTAGATGGACTGCTTGGGTCCCAACAGGAAATGGATAGCACACTCAAATTATTAATTTGGGGATACTTTGTTCACAAAGGAGTTATATACAAATGTGGAGTACAGGCAAACCACTAGGAATGGTACAGTAACTTGTGCTCTTACCGCCCTTAGGCCAGAGGCGGTTACAAGAACAAAAAGGAGAAAGAGTCATGTATGAGTCAGCAACTTGAAAGGAGCCTTTGGTTAAGAGATACAGCCAGCTCAAGACTACTGTATCAGGCTGGGTTCAACCAGAGAGGCAGAACCAGTAGGAGATACATATTAAGAGATTTATTGCAAGGGATTCACTTACATGATTGCGGGTACAAAATCTGTAGGTGAGGCCATCTAGAACTCTTGGGCACCAGGTGAAGCTCCTTCCACAGATGGAACTTCCTCTTCAGGGAAGCTTCAGTTATGTTCTTAAAGCTTTTCAACTGACTGACTCAGACCTGCCCAGATTATCCAGGATAATCTCCCTTACATAGAGTCCGTTGATGACGAACTCTAATCACATCAACAAAGTCTCTCACAGCAACACCTACATTAGTATTTGATGGAATAATTGGGGTCTATTGCCTAGCCAAATTGACACCTAAAACTGACCATCTCAGCTACCTTGAAGAAAAGGATCCAGAGGAATTACCCATCCTGTCCTTACTCTCCCCCCTCCTTCTGCTCCCCTTCCAGGGTTCTCTGTTGGCTGAGCTCAACCAGTGGTCAGAAAGTAGGGAATCCATTGATAGAATCCTTACAGGTTACTGGAGTCCAAATTGCCTTAGTGGGTGGCAGGGGAGTAGAACCCAGCTCCAGACCACACTCTGTGGGTTGACAGTGAGATTTCTCAGAAAGGCGGGTGAGAATTCATACTGTGCAGTTTTGAAGACAGACACCCTTTGAAAGGGAGAGGAGCCCCAAAATTATGGAAGGAGGCTAGAAATGATGAGTATTCACAGAGGGCTCCCCTGTGAAAGGTTTGACTGTTTTTGTGCTTTTCCTTTGGGCTATGGAGACAGACCCATGTAGTATATAATTTCAAATGTTGCCCTCTTAAGTCAGAATTCCCATTAATTGCATCATTACTTCCTGATTATTTGGATTTACCTTTACAGGCTCATGTGGTAGGTCGTGAAGAATCAAGAGCCAGGCAGTACTTAGGGATGTGACCTAGTCCAGATCCTCTTTCCTGCAGGAAGCCATGTAGGGAAGCAGGGGAAAGAGCTGCCAGGTGGACAACTCAGGTTCGATGAGGTATACCCACTTGCCAGTCTTTCCCAAGTGTAAAAGTGACACTGGCTAAAGGTAGACTATCTCCTGAGTGATACTTACTTTTCATGGTTAAGAGGGCATAGTTTGGAGTTACACTGTTAGTGTGCATATCTCTGCTTCATCACTTGCTGGCTATATGATCTTGGACAAGTTAATTAACCTATAAAAAGAGAATTGGGGTTAGTGAGGGTATTAAATAAATTAATAAAGATTTCAGAATAGTACCTGGCACATATTTCAATAAATGTTAGCTATTATTATTATCATTGAAAGCAACTTGATGTTTTTGATTTCCTAAATATAGTAAACTTCAAAAATTCCCCATGAACTTAAAGCACAACTTGGCAAACCATGCCTGTGAGCCAAATTTAGCCTGTTGCCTGTTTTTGTAAATAAAGCTTTTTTGGAACACAGCCATATCACATCATTTACATATTGTCTATGGCTGCTTTCATTCAGCAGAGTTGAATAGTTGCCACAGAGCAAGTATGACTACAAAGCCTGAAATATTTACTTTCTGGCCCTTTACAGATCAAGTTTACCAACCTCCAGTTTAGAAAATGAAAGTGATAACTTGAAAAAATATTAAATGAAGCTGCTTTACATTCACAAAAATATGTGTAAATACCATGCATAAAACTTGATTTTTTCCCAAACCTTATCAATCTTTACTCCATAATTAAAAATAAGGGCAAATTTGTTCTCCTCCGTATTCCTCAACCCCCACCATTTTTACCTTGACTAAAAAGAGAAGCTTGAGATAAGACTTCAAAACTAAACTTTAAAAATGAAGAGTAGGAAAATTCCTTTTCCTTTGGTTGAGTATGCGCAACTTTGATGACCATCTGTCTATGGTAAATTAGTCCAGTAGGTTAGAGAAGGGTGCTACTGAAGCCAAAGTCAAAACTTTGACCCCTAACTGGGTGCTGTATACAATGACCTTTAACACAAACTAATTCCAGTCATCTCTCTCACCAAGGCATGTAGGTGTTCACAGTGATATTCCAAGAGACCCTTCAAAATTTATCATCACTGGTGGTACAGTCAATCAATAAACAGTCTTATATAGTGGTTCAGATACATCCTATTTACCCACGATGGATGTTGTATTCATGCACCAAGCTATTATGTGTATTCAAAGAAACACATGGGCTGCCCAAGAAGGGGTTAATCTGAAAGGTAGGGTCAGTTGATGATAGAAGAATTATTAAGCTACTTAAACTCACCCCACCATCACTGCCAGCAATCTGCCTATCCTTTATTGCAATGTTTCCCCTATTTTCCCTACTTTATTACTATATGTTCTTGACCTTGATTTGGCAACCTTGCTTTCTTAAGTCCTGTTTTAAACTCGACAACATGTTACTCATCTCCATCTTTCCTAGATTTTCCTTTCCATGTTTTTGTTCAAACCTGGTCATTTGACCCTGAATCAGTGTTACTTCCTTGGTTACTTGATTTAGGAGAGATGGATAAGCTCCTCCCACACACATAAAACAGTCCTCCAACAGCAACAAAAAGCCTGTCACTGGAAATGAAATCAAATGCGGAGAAGGTCAAGTACTAAGGATTGTATTTCCTAACTTCATACTGTCATCAGTATTATATCCATAATCAATCTGCAATAAAATCTGCATGTGAACTACATTTATGAAAGGTATACAATTGGGAAAATGCTTTATTTCTAAAACACAGTGTCTTGTCTCTTAGCCAAGCACACTTATTTTAAAGGGTTGGTATGCAATTAATGTATTGGAACACATGACTGATTAAAAATAGCAGCACTGATAAGTTCTAACTTTGTTCTTTTGCCAGTTTTGAAGTTCCATGGGAGCAAAGGATTTAACAATCATAGTAACCAGATAAAACCATTGCATATGTATGTTTGTCTGCTTTGTCTTATTGAATATGTCCAAATGTGCATATGTAATACAAATCAGGTACTGCTACAAGCATGCATTCTCAGTTCAGTATAACATTATGACATTATGGCACTTGCATCACTTAAGAGTTTCTTATAGATAGATAGATAGATAGATAGATAGATAGATAGATAGATAGATATACAGTTTTATCAGTACACCACACAATCCATCCTAAGTGTACAATCACTGGCTTTTGGTATAATCACATAGTTATGCATTCACCACCACAATCAATATTAGAACATTCTCATTTCTTCTGAAAAAAAAATCCCATAGCCCTTATATCCCCCTATTATTGACATTTAGCTTTGGCATAGTGCCTTTGTTACAATTTGTGAAAGAATATAACAATGTTACTGTTAACTATAGACCTTAGTTTGCATTAATTGTATTTTTTCTCATATAACACTATTATTATCACCTTGTAATAGTGACATACGTTTGTTCTGGTTCATATAAAAACTTTATTGTATTTGTACAGTTAACCACCACCATCGTCCACTCTAGGTTTTGCTAAATTATACAGTCCCAGGTTTTCTCTAGCTTTCCTTCTGGTGACATACATGACCCTAGCCTTCTTCTTTCAACCATACTTACACTCAGCTTTGTTACTTACACTTACAGTATTGTGCTACCATCACACAATATTGTGGTATCCATTTCCAAACATTTACAATCAACCTTATTAAACATTCTGTACTCCTTAAGCATCAATTGCCCAATCTCTACCTCTTTCTATCTCCTGATAACCTATACTCTCGAATTTAACTTCCAGAGTTTTCTCATTATATTCAGTTCATATTAGTGAGACCATACAATATTTGTCCTTTTATTTCTGGCTTATTTCACTCAACATAATGTCCTCAAAGTTCATCCACATCATTGCATGCATCATGATTTCATTCCTTCTTACAGCTGCATATTATTCCATAGTATGTATATACCACAGTTTGTTTACACACTCATCAGTTCATTGGTGTTTGGGCTGTTTCCATATTTTGGCAATCGTGAATAATGCCACTATAAACATCGGTGTGCAAATGTCTAGTCATGTCCCTGCTCTCAGTTCTTCCAAATATAAACCTAGTAACAGGATTGCCAAATCGTATGGCAATTCTGTATTTAGCTTCCTGAGGAAATGCCAAACTGCCTTTCGGAGCAGCAGGACCCTTCTACATTCCCAGCAACAGTGAATAAGTGTACCTATTTCTCCATATTCTCTCCAGCACTTATAGTATTCCGGTTTTGTTTGGTTGGTAGCTTGGTTTGTTTGTTTGTTTTGATAACTGCTATCTAGTAGGTGTGAAATGGTATCTCGTAGTTTTGAATCGCATTTTCCTAATAGCTAGTGAAGTTGAGCATCTTTCCATAAGCTTTTGACCCATTTGTATTTCCTCTTTGGAAAAGAGTCTATCCATAATGTCTTTTTGCCCATTTTTAATTAGGTTGTTTGTTCTAATATATATTTGACATATTGACTTACTCACGCACACTGATTTTCGGTGGGATTGGTGTTGATAATAATGATAAAGCATAATTCACAGGATGGGTCAAGAAAACGAACTGTATTCCTCAAGTTTGCCATAACTTAAACTTTATGCTTCCCCAAGTTCTTTTTGAATTTTATTCTCTATAACTAAAGTTTTTTTCCAAAAAAAAATTCTTGAGCTGTTGAATTTTATTTATTTTTTTTGCCCATTCTTTAAAAACCATTTCTACCTTGCCAATTCCCAAAACCAAATGTACCAAAATGTTCATTTCCTCTGCTTCTGAGCTTCTAGAGAAATTAAATTAAATTAAATAACTGTGTTAATTGTTTGAAATAAAAAATGTGGGGGGGGGGGCCTTCATACTTAACCAAATATGCTTCTACTATCCTAAGTCAGCTCCTAGTTATCTTTCTTGGCTGCTCTCTTGGGCTGAAGTTATAATAGAACCTCCTGCTTCAGAAACAATAGCCTTCACATTGCCTCCAACCAACTCCAGGCTCCTATACTCACTTATTCCCTCACCTTTTCAAATTCTCCCTATTCATTTTCTCCCCTCAGGCTACAAACATGCTTAAGTCTTTGGATCCTAAAATTAAAAAAATAAATAAATAAAAATAAATTGAAAAGGAAACAATGTTTATGCTATGTACCCTCCCTCAACTAACAACCCTTTCTCTAAAAACTTTTTTTTTTTAAACTGGCATACCTCTTCAAATAGTCTATGGAGATTATCTACACTTCAACTCTGATTTCTTCCCAGTGTTCTGCAGAAATTATTGTGGTCTCTTCCTAGTTGCTCGTTTCTATGATATTTGACATGGCTGAATACTTCTCAATGTTGAGGGGAACCTCCTTTTTTTCCTGGCTTCATGTTTTCTGGTGGAACAAGGGCAACTAGAATAGCATCTTCTTTGCCCTCCACAGGGAAGAAGTGCATTTTCTGGCTGTTGAGCTTGGGAAGAGGAACTGGGCTTGCTTTTGCTTCCTCAGCGTCTTGCATTCTTCCTTGCCTCTCCTTGCTGTAAGATGGTTCAGACTGACACCATTAAGACGTCTGTTTCTGTTAGCAAGCCTGCTTGCCTAACAGACCTAAGGCAGGTCCTCCAACTTAACCTTTATTAGTAATGAAAGCGATTGTTTTGATCTCCATCTGCCTCTCTCAAATGGTTCCAAAGTCTGTAGGATAGAGGGGTGTTATTTCTTGGCTCCTCCCCAAAACTCCAAAACATGCTTTTTCAAACTCTTCCTATGGCTTTGTTTTCCTTCTCCCTTTGCAAATACCTGTAAATTAACAATGTTACGCAACCAACACCTTCTCTCCTTTCAAAACATTTTCATCATTCCAAAATAAACCCTGTACCCATTAAACAGTTACTTCCCAGTCCCTTCTCCCTACCCCCAACCCCACCCCCACCCAACACCTGGCAACCACCAGTTTGCTTTCTGCTTCTATGGTATTAATCTATTCTGGATGTTTCATATAAAAGACAGTATGTGAGCTTTTGTGTTTGGCTTTTTCATTTAGCATAATATTTTCCAGGTTCATCTGTGTTGCAGCATTATCAGTACCTCATTCCTTTGTATGGCTGAATAAAACTCCATTGTATGTATATGTCACAATTTGTTTATGCATTCATCTGTCCATGGACATTTGGGTTATTTCCACATTTTGGCTATTGTGAATAGTGCTGCTCTAAACATTCATGTACAAAAATTTGTGTGAGTACCTGTTTTCAGTTCTTTTGGGTATATAACTAGGTATAGAATTGCTGGGTCATAAGGTAATTCTATGTTTAATATTTTGAGAAACTGCCAGAGTGTTTTCCCAAGTGGCGGAATCATTTCACGTACCCACCAGCAAGCAGAGTAACAGGGTTCCAATTTCTCCAAATCCTCACCAAAACTTATTATTTTGCAGTTTTTAAAATTATAGCCATCCTTGTGGATGTGAAGTGGTATCTCATTGTGGTCTTGCTTAGCATTTCCCTAATGACTAACGATGTTGAACATCTTTTCATGTGCTTGTTTGTACACTGCATTTTTATTGCATTTTTTTCTAATTATAAAAGCAATCCTTGTTATAGAAAATACCTAAAATAAAACAAACATAAAGATAAATATAAAAATCTACATGAACAACTGATTATACACTGTGGATGGTTGTATGTTATGTGACTGTATTTCTGTAAGATTGTAGGAAAAAATATAAATAGAGGTAAAAGTGCTGGAGAAAACATGTACAGAGGGATGTACCTATTTACTGTTGATGAGGAGGCAGAATGGTGTAGCCTTTCTGGAGGTCACTGTGGTTGCTCCACATGAAGCTGAGTATGTGGGGTATTGGGGTCCTGCAACCTCATTGTGGGGTGTGTATTTGGAGGATCCGGGAGCGGATACATGGGTGGACATTTGCACACTGGTGTTTGTGGAGGCAGTGTTCATGATTTGCAGTGGGAGGAGGTGGCCTAAGGGTATGCTGACTGAGGAACAGAATGGTGAACTGTGGTGTATGCATACAATGGAATATTGAGCAACTACAAGAAGGAGTGAAGCTGTGAGACACGCAATGAGGTGAATGGATCCCGTAGACAACAAGTTGAGTGAAGTATTGTCAGAAACCAAGGCAAACACTAATGCCTCACCAATACGGACTAACTACAATGTGTAAACTCAGAATTAAATCTTAGAGCACAGCCTAACAGGGAAATGATTATTGTAATGGTCCCTAGATTGTAAGCTCTTACAGCAGTCAAATCTATTCCTGAACTGAAATGGCTGTTTCCAAACTCTGAGATGTTGATCCCTTAATGTATAACCTGATTGGTCTCTGGAACATTGGGTATCTGTGTTACACCTGAAACTCAGAGCTAGATCAGCAGATATGACTATCACTATTTAAGCATATAGCAACTGTTAAAAAAAAAAAAAAAGCTGAAACAGAGCCCAGACTTCAATTAGAGATATGAATAAAGCAGATCTGGTTAAGACTAGAGCAAATTGGGCCAAAGAGTAAAGGTTGAAACTGACTGTGTTCAAACCTCAACTTCCATGTGAGACCAAGGGAAGAGATGTTTATTTGGTGTAGGATCTGTATTTTCTAAACAATATAACTTCTACAGTCAGTTTGTTTAAATTACATGGAACTTTGAATAGGAAGTGAGCTATGGTAGGTCTGTATAGATTAGAATGAAATAGCAACACATCCTAAAGTAATTTGGGTGGAGAATAAAAATATATATTTGGGACCCCCTGAAGAGTTGGGGGGAGAATGCAGAGGTGTTGGACTTCCTCACCTGGATTGTTGCTGATGTTCTCACAAACATCAGGGACTGACGGCTTGATGTGCTGAGCCCTCTGTCTTGGGGCTAGCCCCTATGAAGCTTGTTGCTGTAAGGAGAGGCTAACCCTGCTTATAATTGTGCCTAAGAGTCTCCCCCTGAGTGGCTCTTTGTTGCTCAGATGTGGCCCTCTCTCTCTAACTAAGCCACCTTGGCTGGTGACCTTGCTGCCCTCCCCACTATGTGGGGCCTGACTCCCAGGGGTGTAAATCTCCCTGGCAACACAGGATATGACTCCCAAGGATGAATCTGGACCTGGCATCCTGGGATTGGGAACGTCTTCTTGACCAAAAGGGGGATGCGAAATGAAACAAAATAAAGCTTCAGTGGCTGAGAGATTTCAAATGGAGTCAAGAGGTCACTCGGTGGACATTCTTAACGCACTATATAGATAACACTTGTTAGGTTTTAATATATTGGAATAGCTAGAAGTAAATACCTGAAACTACCAAATTCCAACCCACTAGCCCTGACTCTTGAAGATGATTGTGTAACAATGTAGCTTACAATGGATGACAGTAAGTGTGATTGTGAAAACCCTGTGGATCGCACTCACTTTATCCAGTGTGCGGATGGGTGAGTAGAAAAATGGGGACAAAACCTAAATGAAAAATAGGGTGGGATGGGGGGGTGATCTTGGGGGGTATTTTTATTTTTATTTTTTATTCTGATTCTGTAAGGAAAATGTTCAAAAGTAGATTGGGGTGATGAATGCACAACTATAAGATGGTACTGTAAACAGTTGATTGTACACCATGGGTGATTGTATGGTATGTGACTATTTCTCAAAACTGAGTTAAAAAAAATCTATAAGCCTGTTACTCAGAGATATCCATCTTTAACATTTTAGTGGCTTTCCTTCTAGTCCTTTTTTCTAGGGGTATAATAAAAATTACATACTTTTAAAATATTAGAATCAAACTTCATGTACTCTTGTATTCTCATTATTTCATTTATAGTGAATATTTTTCCATATCATTAAACAATTTTCTAAAATTTTATTTTCAGTGGCTGCTTAAGATCCATCATATGGATTCATCAAAATTTATTTAAACCACTTCCTATCATTGTTTTTATTTTTCACTGTTAAAAATACTAGCTACACAATGCAGGAGAAGATGGCAGCATAGAGAGGAGTGGAAGCTAGTTAGTCCCCCCTGGAACAACTATTAAACAACCAGGAACAACTAGTAAATAATCTGGAATAACTGCAGGGGGACAAACGTGACCATCCACTCATCATACACCAACCTGAATTTGGAGGAATGCCCATGATCACAGCATAAAATCTGTAAGTGAAAATTGTAGACCCAAGCTGGGAGCCCCTCCCCCCGTAGCCCAAAATGCATAGCCTCACTGTGCTAGAGAGCAGCATTCTCCAAGCAAGTGAATATAGCTCAGCTGAGCGCCAACTGGGGTTTTAATTAACAAATGTGAACTGCTCAATACAAGCTATGAATCCCCAAATAGCAGACAGAGGTTTTTGTTGACGACTGACCTTTGAGAGCTAGAGGACCTCTCTGGGTGGGAAGGGAAGCCCAGAGGACCTGGTGCTATCTCTGGCCAATGGGTGAAACTGAGGGGGCTGCAGACCAGCCCTGAAAGGGGGCTTTCTGTCCCTTTTTCAGCTCAGTGGAGAAAGCCTCAGCCATTTTCAGTTCTCAGCTCTCTGAACCAGACAACAGTGGAGATAGCAGAATCAGAGAGACTATTCAAATGCTAATGACCTCTCCCTGGGGGATGTATCCTCCCTAAGAGGAAGAAGGTGGTGCGAAGCTCTACTACCTGCCTTGCATTCAGAACCAGACCCCAGAGCCTGGGGGAAAACAGCCACGAGCCATACCTCCTTACAGCAGTCTGGAATTACAGGCTGACAGGCACCACCTACTGGGCAGAAAAGCACTGTGACTTGAGGCCTCACAGGGTGTATCAGTCTTCTAAGACACCCTCAGGGAAACCAGATACTATAGCCTCCTTCCAAGACCTGAGCCCATTCTGGTCTGGGAAAACCTGATTAGGGTAACCAAGGAAACCAGATGCCTAGACAGCAGAAAACTACAACCTACATTAAGAAAAATGAAGTTATGGCCCAGTCAAAGGAACAATCCTACACTTCAACTGAGATACAAGAATTGGAACAACTAATGCTAAATCAATTCAAAAAGTTTAGGGAAGATATGGCAAAAGAGAAGAACCTTATAATGAAAACACTGGGCATATGTAAGGTAAAAATCGAAAGTTCAAAAAAACAACTGGCAGAATCTATGGAAATGAAAGGCACAACCCAAGAGATGAAAGACACAATGGAGACATACAACAGCAGATCTCAAGAGGCAGAAGAAAACACTCAGGGACTATGGAACAATGCACCTGAAAGCCTACACACAAAAGAACACATAGAGAAAATAATGGAAAAATTTGAGCAATGACTCCAGGAATTGAATGATAACATGAAATGCAGGAATGTATGTGCCATGGGTGTCCCAGAAGAAGAAGGAGAGAAGAGAAAAAGGGCAGAATCAATAATAGAGGAAATAATGCATATTTCCCATCTCTTATGAAAGACATAAAATTATGGATCCAAGTACAGTGTACCCCAAACAGAGTAGATCTGAATAGGCCTACGCCAAGACACTTAATAATCAGATTATCAGACATCAAAGATAAAGAGAAAATCCTGAAAGCAACAAGAGAAAAGCAATCCATCACATACAAAGGAAGCTTGATAAGACTATGTGTGGATTTCTCAGTAAACAGGGAGACAAGAAGGAAGTGGGGTGATATATTTAAGATACTGAAAGAGAAAAACCACCAACCAAGAATCTTTTATCCGGCAAAACTGTCCTTCAAATATGAGGGAGAGCTTAAAATATTCTCTGACAAACAGACAATGACAGAGTTTGTGAACAAGATACCTGCTCTATAGGAAGCACTAAAGGGAGCACTACAGACAGATAGGAAAAGACAGGGGTGAGAGGTTTGGAAAACAATTTTGAGAGATAGTAGCACACCAATGTAAGTACACTGAACAAAGATGACTGTGAGTATGGTTGAAAGAGGAAGGTTAGGAGCGTGTGGGACACCAGAAGGAAAGAGGAAAGTTAAAGACTGGGACCGTATAACTCAGTGAAACCTAGGGTGCTCAATGATTGTGATAAAAGGTACAAATACATTTTTACATGAGGTAGAACAAATGAATGTCACCATTGCAAGGTGTTAAAAATAGGGTGGGATTTGGGGAAAAATAAAATCAATGCAAACTAGAGACTAGTTAACAGAAACATTGTATTATGCTTCCTTATTATAACAAAGGCAAATATCAAAGCTAAATGCATAAGTGAGGGGGACATAGGGGACGGGTATGGGAGTCTTGACATTGGTGATGTTGTGTGATTCTTTATTCTACTTTAGATTAATGTTATCTTTCCTTTTGTTGCTTCCTAGCTATCATGTTTTGTTTTGTTTTTTCTCTCTTTCTTTTTTCTTTTTCTTTTGTCTCTCTACCTTCTTTGACTCTTCCTTCTTCTTTGTGGAAGAAATGGAGATATGCTTGTATAGATAGTGGCGATGATGCTGAGTACATAAATACGTGACTATACAGGGAGCCATCTATTGTTTACTTAGGATGGAATGTATGGTGTGTGAACAAAACCATCTTTAAAAAATGGGCTGAGGAAGAAATCTTGAGGGCACTATATTGAGTGAAATAAGACAGACACATACGGACAAATACTGCGAGTCTCACTGATATGAACTAATTATAATATGTAAACTCATAGACATGAAATATGAGTTACCAGGATATAGAATGAGGCTAAAGAATGGGGAGCGGTCACTTATTACAAGCAAAATGTTAAACTAGGTTGGAGTTAAATGTTTGAAAATGGACAGACGTGATGGTCACACATTATGAGAGTAACTAACAGTGCTGAATGGTGTGTCAATATGGTGGAAAGGGTAAGCTCAGAGTCTCGTATGTCACCAGCAGGAAAGTTGGAGGTTAAAAGATGGGAATGTATAAAACAGTGAATCTTGTGGTGACAATGTCCATGACTAGCTATATAAATATTAGCAATCTCTCTCATGATCTAGAACAAATATATGCCACTATAACTAGAAGTTAATAATAGAAGGGCATATAGGAAAAAATATATACCTACTGTGAACTATATACTACAGTTAGTATTTTCACATTCTTTCATCAACAGTAACAAATGTACTATACCAATACTATGAATCAATAATGGGCAGGGGGAGGGTCAGGGGTATGGGAGTATTTGAGTTTCCTTTTTTTTCTCTTTTTTTCTTTTCTGGAGTAATGAAAATGTTCTAAAAATTGAAAAAAAGGTTAATTGTGGTGATGGATGCACAGCTGTATGACAGTACCATGGGGAATTGATTGTACACTTTGGATCTTTGGATAATTGTATGGTTTGAGAACAATCTGAATTAAAAAACAAATTGCATACAATGAAACAGAAAAAAAAATACTAGCTACCATTTATTCATGTTTATTACCTGTCAGTAACTATCTTGTGGCTTTTTACAAAGATTGTCTCATTATTTATCACAACTCCATAACGAAGTTATGCTATCACCATTTTACAGGGAAGCAAATTGTGGATCAGAGACTTGATCAACTCACACAACTAACTGGCAGCAGAGTTTATACCCCAATCTGACTCTAAGCATGTGCTCTGAATCACCTTTCCATTATTCCTCTGTAAACAATAATATGATAATCATTATAGCACATACATCATTATATACAGCTCCCATAATTTGTTTAGAATAACTACCTAGAAACAGAAATGTTTGGTTAAAAAATGTTCAATAACCATTTTAAGAAGTTTCGATCATACCAGTCATCCTTTTTTTGTTATAAAAAAAAGTCAAAAAATCAGGTAAATTCACATTTTTTAAGGTTAAATCCTTATATTACACCATTCTCAACAATAAAGTCCAGATTAATTAGAGCTAAGTATTTTTAAAATAAATAAAATTTGGAAAGTAATATAGGAGAGTACGTTTGTAATGTTAACATTATATGAGACCAGAACTTCAGATGCTATAAAGGAAAAGGTGCACTGAATTAACTACAGAAAAATTAACAATTTTATTCAATAAGAGGTGCCCATCAATGAACATTGGTTGAGTTAGGCTACTCAGAAACTAATTATCCTGCTTTTATCATCAGCTCTGGATTCCTGTTTGGCCACCCACTCTCCCCCTACTCACAGCTATTGTGGGTCCTGTGCAGTTGACTCCATCTGTGGCTCTAGTGAGGTCAGCTGATCCATGCCGTAGTAATAAAAGCAACACAGTTACCTGACAGTGATTGTTTCAGAAATGGGCACATGATCCAAATCAGAGATACCAGAGCGAAATTCAATTTTTGGCTCCTGTTTGAACTGTTCAGGAAATAGATCTCCCCTCTTCTACAGGACTTAGTGTTGGAATCATATGCATTGGGAGCTATAAAGTAGAACCTGAGAGTGAAACCATAATGCTAAAGACAGAATGAAAACTCCATAAAAACAGGAATTTTTGTCTGTTTGGCTTAATGATGAGTCTTCATTTCTTAGAGCATTGCTTGTTGTGTAGTAGGCACTTCTATCTTTGTTAAATGAACAAGTGACCTGAGAGAGAGGCAGAAACTACATTTTTTTTTAATTCAGTTTTATTGAAATATATTCACAAACCATACAGTCATCCATGGTATACAATCAACTGTTCACAGTATGATCATATAGTTATGCGTTCATCACCACAATATATTTCTGAACATTTTCCTTACATCAGAAAGAATCAGAATAAGAATAAAAAATAAAAGTGAAAAGAGAATACCCAAACCATCCCCCCATCCCACCCTATTTTTCATTTAGTTTTTACTCCCATTTTTCTACTGATTTTTTTTCAATTTTTTAACTTTGTTTATCAAAAAATTAAAAACAAACAGGCAAACAACAACCAAAAAAACCCCACAACATTTCAAACAAAGCAATGGATTAAGGAAAACAAATAACCTAAAATAACTACTTTGCTTCCAATATGTTCCTATCATACCCCAAGAAAATTAATAAACCATGTCCGAACAGAGGAGTAAGAAAAACAAATAATCTAAAATAACTACATTGCTTCCAACATGTTCCTACCATACCCCAAGAAAATTAACAACCCCTAAGAAAACAAAGGAATAAGAGAAAAAAAAAACCTAAAATAACTCTATTGCTTCCAACATGATCTTACTATATCCAAGAAAGTTTACAAACCATAATCATTCCTGAGCATTCCCATAACATTGAGATTACCCTCCATAGTTTATCTGTTCTTATTAGATTATCATTCCCCCTCCCCTAATTAGTATCTCTAGGTCCCCTACATTCTACAGTATAAAACATTGTACATTTTTCACACAATTCACATTAGTGGTAACATACAATATCTCTCTTTTTGTGCCTGGCTTATTTTGCGCAGCATTATGTCTTTTTTTTTTTTTTTTTTTAATCTTCATTTTATTGAGATATATTCATATACCATGCAGTCATACAAAACAAATCGTACTTTCGATTCTTCACAGTACCATTACATAGTTGTACATTCATCACCCAAATCAATCCCTGACACCTTCCTTAGCACACACAGAAGAATAACAAGAATAATAATTAGAGTGAAAAAGAGCAATTGAAGTAAAAAAGAACACTGGGTACCTTTGTCTGTTTGTTTCCTTCCCCTATTTTTCTACTCATCCATCCATAAACTAGACAAAGTGGAGTTTGGTCCTTATGGCTTTCCCAATCCCATTGTCACCCCTCATAAGCTACATTTTTATACAACTGTCTTCGAGATTCATGGGTTCTGGGTTGTAGTTTGATAGTTTCAGGTATCCACCACCAGCTACCCCAATTCTTTAGAACCTAAAAAGGGTTGTCTAAAGTGTGCGTAAGAGTGCCCACCAGAGTGACCTCTCGGCTCCTTTTGGATTCTCTCTGCCACTGAAGCTTATTTCATTTCCTTTCACATCCCCCTTTTGGTCAAGCAGATGTTCTCCGTCCCACGATGCCAGGTCTACATTCCTCCCCGGGAGTCATATTCCACGTTGCCAGGGAGATTCACTCCCCTGGGTGTCTGATCCCACGTAGGGGGGAGGGCAGTGATTTCACCTTTCAAGTTGGCTTAGCTAGAGAGACAGGGCCACATCTGAGCAACAAAGAGGCATTCGGGAGGAGGCTCTTAGGCACAACCATAGGGAGGCCTAGCCTCTCCTTTGCAGCAACTGTCTTCCCAAGGGTAAAACCTGTGGTAGAGGGCTCAACCCATCAAACCACCAGTCCCCTATGTCTGTGGTCATGTTAGCAACCATGGAGGTGGGGTAGGCGAATACCCCTGCATTCTCCACAGGCTCCTCAAGGGGGCACTGCATCTTTTGTTTTCCCTTGTTTTTGTTTTTTTTTTTTTTAACTTTCCCTTCTTTTTTAAATCAACTGTATGAAAAAAAAAGTTAAAAAGAAAACAAACATACAATAAAAGAACATTTCAAAGAGACCATAACAAGGGAGTAAGAAAAAGACAACTAACCTAAGATAACTGCTTAACTTCCAACATGTTCCTACTTTACCCCAAGAAAGTTACCTAATATAGCAACATTTCTGTGAACTTGCTCCTACTATATCCATCAGAAATTAACAGACCATAGTCATTCCCGGGCATCCCCAGAACGTTAAATAGCTTATCTGTTCTTCTTGGATTATTGTTCCCCCTTCCTTAATTGCTCTCTATTGCTAGTTCCCCTACATTCTACATTATAAGCCATTTGTTTTATATTTTTCAAAGTTCACATTAGTGGTAGCATGTAATATTTCTCTTTTTGTGCCTGGCTTATTTCACTTAGCATTATGTCTTCAAGGTTCATCCATGTTGTCATATGTTTCACCAGATCGTTCCTTCTTACTGCCGTGTAGTATTCCATCGTGTGTATATACCACATTTTATTTATCCACTCATGTGTTGAAGGACATTTGGGTTGTTTCCATCTTTTGGCAATTGTGAATAATGCTGCTATGAACATTGGCGTGCAGATATCTGTTCGTGTCACTGCTTTCCGATCTTCCGGGTATATACCGAGAAGTGCAATCGCTGGATCGAATGGTAACTCTATATCTAGTTTTCTAAGGAACTGTCAGACTGACTTCCAGAGTGGCTGAACCATTATACAGTCCCACCAACAGTGAATAAGAGTTCCAATTTCTCCACATCCCCTCCAGAATTTGTAGTTTCCTGTTTGTTTAATGGCAGCCATTCTAACCGGTGTTAGATGGTATCTCATTGTGGTCTTAATTTGCATCTCTCTAATAGCTAGTGAAGCTGAACATTTTTTCATGTGTTTCTTGGCCATTTGTATTTCCTCTTCAGAGAACTGTCTTTTCATATCTTTTGCCCATTTTATAATTGGGCCGACTGTACTATTGTCATTGAGTTGTAGGATTTCTTATATATGCAAGATATCAGTCTTTTGTCAGATACATGGTTTCCAAAAATTTTTTCCCATTGAGTTGGCTGCCTCTTTACCTTTTTGAGAAATTCCTTTGAGGTGCAGAAACTTCTAAGCTTGAGGAGTTCCCATTTATCTATTTTTTCTTTTGTTGCTTGTGCTTTGGGTGTAAAGTCTAGGAAGTGGCCGCCTAATACAAGGTCTTGAAGATGTTTTCCTACATTACCTTCTAGGAGTTTTATGGTACTTTCTTTTATATTGAGATCTTTGGTCCATTTTGAGTTAATTTTTGTGTAGGGGGTGAGGTAGGGGTCCTCTTTCATTCTTTTGGATATGGATATCCAACTCTCCCAGCCCCATTTGTTGAAAAGACCATTATGACTCAGTTCAGTGACTTTGGGGTCCTTATCAAAGATCAGTCGGCCATAGATCTGAGGGTCTATCTCCGAATTCTCAATTCGATTCCATTGATCTATGTGTCTATCTTTGTGCCAGTACCATGCTGTTTTGGCAACTGTGGCTTTATAATAAGCTTCAAAGTCAGGGAGTGTAAGTCCTCCCACTTCGTTTTTCTTTTTTAGGGTGTCTTTAGCAATTCGAGGCATCTTCCCTTTCCAAATAAATTTGATAACTAGCTTTTCCAAGTCTGCAAAGTAGGTTGTTGGAATTTTGATTGGGATTGCATTGAATCTGTAGATGAGTTTGGGTAGAATTGACATCTTAATGACATTTAGTCTTCCTATCCATGAACATGGAATATTTTTCCATCTTTTAAGGTCCCCTTCTATTTCTTTTAGTAGAGTTATGTAGTTTTCTTTGTATAGGTCTTTTACATCTTTGGTTAAGTTTATTCCTAGGTACTTGATTTTTTTAGTTGCTATTGAAAATGGTATCTTTTTCTTGAGTGTCTCTTCAGTTTGTTCATTTCTAGCATATAGAAACATTACTGACTTATGTGCATTAACCTTGTATCCCGCTACTTTGCTAAATTTGTTTATTAGCTCTAGTAGCTGTATCGTCGATTTCTCAGGGTTTTCTAGATATAAGATCATATCATCTGCAAACAATGACAGTTTTACTTCTTCTTTTCCAATTTGGATGCCTTTTATTTCTTTGTCTTGCCGGATTGCCCTGGCTAGCACTTCCAGCACAATGTTGAATAACAGTGGTGATAGTGGGCATCCTTGTCTTGTTCCTGATCTTAGAGGGAAGGCTTTCAGTCTCTCTCCATTGAGTACTATGCTGGCTGTGGGTTTTTCATATATGCTCTTTATCATGTTGAGGAAGTTTCCTTCAATTCCTACCTTTTGAAGTGTTTTTATCAAAAAGGGATGTTGGATTTTGTCAAATGCTTTTTCAGCATCTATTGAGATGATCAATTGATTTTTCCCTTTTGACTTGTTAATGTGTTGTAATACATTGATTGATTTTCTTATGTTGAACCATCCTTGCATGCCTGGAATGAACCCCACTTGGTCATGGTGTATGATTTTTTTAATGTGTCTTTGGATTTGATTTGCAAGTATTTTGTTGAGGATTTTTGCATCTATATTCATTAGGGAGATTGGCCGGTAGTTTTCCTTTTTTGTAACATCTTTGCCTGGTTTTGGTATTAGATTGATGTTAGCTTCATAAAATGAGTTAGGTAGTGTTCCATTTTCTTCAATGTTTTGAAAGAGTTTGAGTAAGATTGGTGTCAGTTCTTTCTGGAAAGTTTGGTAGAATTCCCCTGTGAAGCCATCTGGCTCTGGGCATTTATTTGTGGGAAGATTTTTGATGACTGATTGGATCTCTTTGCTTGTGATGGGTTGGCTGAGGTCTTCTATTTCTTCTCTGGTCAGTCTAGGTTGTTCATATGTTTCCAGGAAATTGTCCATTTCCTCTACATTATCCAGTTTGTTGACATACAGTTGTTCATAGTATCCTCTTATAATTTTTTTAATTTCTTCCGGATCTGCAGTTATGTCACCTTTTTCATTCATTATTTTGTTTATATGGGTCTTCTCTCTTTTTGATTTTGTCAGTCTAGCTAGGGGCTTGTCAATCTTGTTGATCTTCTCAAAGAACCAACTTTTGGTGATATTTATCCTCTCTATTGTTTTTTTGTTCTCTATGTCATTTATTTCTGCTTTAATCCTTGTTATTTCTTTTCTTCTACTTGGTTTAGGATTGGTTTGCTGTTCATTTTCTAGCTTCTTCAGTTGTTCCATTAGTTCTTTGATTTTGGCTCTTTCTTCCTTTTTAATATATGCGTTTAGTGCTATAAATTTCCCCCTTAGCACTGCTTTTGCTGCATCCCATAGGTTTTGGTATGTTGTGTTCTCATTTTTATTCGTCTCTATATATTTAGCAATTTCTCTTGCTATTTCTTCTTTAACCCACTGATTGTTTAGGAGTGTGTTGTTTAACCTCCAGGTATTTGTGAATTTTCTAAGTCTCTGGTGGTTATTGACTTCTAATTGTATTCCATTGTGGTCAGAGAATGTGCTTTGAATAATTTCAATCTTTTTAAATTTATTGAGGCTTGTTTTATGTCCCAGCATATGATCTATTCTGGAGAAAGTTCCGTGAGCACTAGAAAAGTATGTGTATCCTGGTGATTTGGGATGTAATGTCCTGTATATGTCTGTTAAATCTAATTCATTTATCAGATTGTTTAGGTTTTCAATTTCCTTATTGGTCTTCTGTCTGGTTGATCTATCTATAGGAGAGAGTGATGTGTTGAAGTCTCCCACAATTATTGTGGAAACATCAATTGCTTCCTTTAGTTTTGCCAGTGTTTCTCTCATGTATTTTGTGGCACCTTGATTGGGTAGAAACTACATTTTAATGTCATGATTTGAACCCTGATTCCAGTTGTACCTGCCAACAGTCCACTCCTGAGCTTTTTAGATATATAAGCCAATAAGTATCCATTTTTATTTAAACCAGTTTGAGTTGAGTTTTCTGTCACTTGCAACTGACAGAGTTTTAATTGATATAACCAAGCTCAAAATTAAAAGACAAATAGCAGACCAAGTGAAAATATTTGAAACATATATAATAGACAACAGAACAAAAAACAGATTCTTCAAATCAAGTTAAAACAACTATAACAACTACTAACTAATGGGGAAAAATGGGCAAAAGTAATAAATAGGCAATTTACAGAAATAATACAAATGGAACATATGAAAAGGAGTTCAACCACACAAGCAATCTGAGAAATGTACAATAAAACAATATGGTGTAATTTAAAACATATAATTGGCAAAATTTAAAAATATTGATAAAATACAATATTTGCAAGAATGTGCACAAACAGAATCTTTTCTATGTTGACAAGAATAAACTTGGCAAAGCCTTTTTTTTTTTATCATCATTTTATTGAGATATATTCACATACCACGCAGTCATACAAAACAAATTGTACTTTCGATTGTTTACAGTACCATTACATAGTTGTACATTCATCACCTAAATCAATCCCTGACACCTTCATTAGCACACACACAAAAATAACAAGAATAATAATTAGAGTGAAAAAGAGCAATTGAAGTAAAAAAGAACACTGGGTACCTTTGTCTGTTTGTTTCCTTCCCCTACTTTTCTACACATCCATCCATAAACTAGACAAAGTGGAGTTTGGTCTTTATGGCTTTCCCAATCCCATTGTCACCCCTCATAAGCTACATTTTTATACAACTGTCTTCGAGATTCATGGGTTCTGGGTTGTAGTTTGATAGTTTCAGGTATCCACCACCAGCTACCCCAATTCTTTGGAACCTAAAAAGGGTTGTCTAAAGTGTGCGTAAGAGTGCCCACCAGAGTGATCTCTCGGCTCGTTTAGGAATCTCTCTGCCACTGAAGCTTATTTCATTTCCTTTCACATCCCCCTTTTGGTCAAGAAGATGTTCTCCGTCCCACGATGCCGGGTCTACATTCCTCCCCGGGATTCATATTCCATGGGCAAAGCCTTTTTTGAAGACAATTTGTCCATTTCCAGAATTTCTAAGTCTAGGTATCTGTCCTGGAGAAGCACCCATATATATGCTCAGATGCAAGACCAAAGGTCTTTACTATAGCATAGGTTGTAATGGCCCTAAATTGGAAATTGTCAAATAAATTACCATAGACCTCTATGCAATATTTAAAAAGATTGAAGCAAATTTTTGTATACTAACTGGCAAAAAAAAAAAATCTCCAAAATATATATTTAAAATAAAAACATATAATTACCCAATAATATGTTAAATTTTACAGAAAATGTGAGTAATATCTCATTTGTGTAACAAAAGAAAACTATGTTGGTAAATAAATGTACCCATATTGAAAAAAATCAGGAAGGATACCCACCAACTCTCAACAGTGTTTGCAACCAATATCAAGAGGTGGTTAAAGTGGAACATTTACTTCTCACCCTGTATACTTCTGCACTGTTTGAAATTTTACAATCATTAATGTATTAGTATTACTAATGTATTATTTATGCAAACTTATGTTTTAAGTATTCCTCATCCTACTCCTACTCCTTTTTCTATTCTTCCAGGCTTTTTCTAAGCATACATAACTCAAATAACACTGGGCTCAATAGTTCTGTGTTTCTCCTTAGCTTGTTAGTACCATGTGAGAAAATGTAAGAACATGTCAGAGTTGCCCTTATGCCCCAGGGTCTGCACTGCTGGGGTCACTAATCTTTGCAAAGCTCTGCTCAGGCTTCGGCAGCCTACACACAGTCATGGCTTCAAGTTTGAGCCACATCCCGTTGCTCCACTTAGGCACCCCAATATAACTCCTTCAGCAACTTTTAGCACCCACCCCAATATAACTCCTTCAGCAACTTTTAGCACCACAACTCATTCTTCCTCCTTCTTCTGGGTTGGGCTCTTTTAGGGGGTCCCATAGCAGGAAGGCATATGCCCTGAGGTGTTATAGCCCCTTTTGGCTTTACACATACACAACCTTTCTCCCACCAGAACGCATCCCCATAGAGAGAATAGCTGGGTGGTGCACTGTGCCAGTTTGAATGTATTGTATCCCCCAAACGTCATTATCTTTGATGTAATCTTGTGTGGGCAGATGTTATCAGTGTTGATTAGATTTCTTTGAGTGTTTCTTTGGAGATGTGCCCCACCCAGCTGTGGGTGATGACTCTGATTGGATAATTTCCATGGAGGTGTTGCTCCACCCATTCAGGTGGGTCTAAGTTGAGTCACTGGAGCCATATAAATGAGCTGACAGGCAGAGGGAACTCAGTGCAGCTGTGAGTGACGTTTTGAAGAGGAGCTACAGCCTAGAGGGACACTTTGAAGAAAGCACAGAAGCTGCAGATGAGAGAGAGTTTGAAGACAGCTGTTGAAAGCAGATTCTTGCTCCGGAGAAGCTAAGAGAGGAAAATACCCCAAGTGCAACTAAGAGTGACATTTTTGAGGAACTGCAGCCTATAGAAGAACGTACTGGGAGAAAGCCATTTTGAAACCAGAACTTTGGAGCAGACACCAGCCACGTGCCTTCGCAGCTAACAGAGGTTTTCCGGACATCTTTGGCCATCCTCCAGTGAAGGTAGCCGATTGCTGATGTGTTACCTTGGACACTTTATGGCCTTAAGACTGTAACTGTGTAACCAAATAAACCCCTTTTCGTAAAAGCCAATCCGTCTCTGGTGTTTTGTATTCCAGCAACATTAGCAAACTAGAACATGCACCTTCAAATAACAAAAGCCACTAAAGATTCAGTGTCACTTTTGGAAGAACTAATGGTGCAGATATTCATGTGAAATGATGAGAAATGGCTTTTGTGCAAAGCTATTTATTATAGCATTGTTATAATAGCCAAGGATTGGAAACAACCCAAATGTCCATCAAAGGGAACTGGTTAATAAATGATGATATATCTATACCTTAGAACATTAGGCAGCTGCAAAAGAGATTGAGGAAGTTTTCTTTATACAGATAGTTGAAGAAGACATGTTAAAAACAAACAAAAAAAGCAGGGTGCAGAACAGTATGTAAAATATGCTACTTTTTGTAAACACATGAAAAATAAGAATCTCTATTTTTTTTTTGGCTTGTATACGCATGAAGAAACCATGGAAAGATATATAACAAATTAAGAATGGTGGTTACCAGTGGCAGGGGTAGAGTGGGAACTAGGTAGATGGAGGACGAGGATGGTCAGGAGACCTTTCATTGTGTATGTTTTTGTACTTTTTGGCTTATAAACCATATTTATGTTTTACCTATTCAACCGCTCAGACCGTCAGATTTTCTTCTCTTAAGGTGGAATCCTTTCAAGGGGGACATGAAGCCTTGCAAGTGAGATTCCTGAATCCAGTCTTTGCTATGTTTTCCCCCAACAAAGATCTTCTGCGGTATTGTAAATTCAGTCAGTGTAAATGGGAAGAGAGGGAAACAGAACACTGGCCTTAAATACCTAATTTCCCTTACTGTATATACCCTATTTTACACAGCAACAAAGACATGTATACATGATAATATGTATCATATTGACATACAAGGAATACTCCTAGGATGACAAATATCATAAATTTACTATATTGATTATAATGATCTACGATTTCCCAGAGACACCATGGCCCAGAAGGTACTTAAGCCTCTGTAACAGGCTGGAAGCACAGGGTATGAAGCTATCAGGATTGCCTCTAACATGTACCTGTGTCATTTCTCTCTTTGTACAGTTGGATTCCAGTAATTCTCTGGTCCTTATGGTGGGAAAAGGCTACCAATGGCTCTTGGAGTGTGTCCTTGGTCTTGCCACACACAGAGAACCTGGTATCTTTCTCCTTTTCACTTATACTCTGGCTCCTGCTCCCACGCTTGCTGTTTTCTAAACTTCCCAGGCAATGCCTTCAATCAGCTGTAGCCTCCTAGACAGTTACATGGTAGCTCCAACTCAATTAAGTGGAACAAGACAGGAGAAGGGGCAATCAAGAGAAAAGTCTTACTTGGAGGCCAAATTGGCAGGTTGGTATCCTTTACAATACTACACAACTTACTTAACCTTGACTATTCCTAATTTTAATGCAATGAAAGCCCTTGTTAATATACTTTTGCACATTTGTCTGGTTATTTCCTTGCATTAAATCCTTGATACATGATGGTTATTTCCTTGCATTAAACCTTGATACATGATGAAAAAAGTGTTTCCCAGAAAGATGGTATAAATGTACACCAATAACAGCAGGGTGTGAGCATGCCCATCTTACTGCTCTCTCACCGTACTTGGTATTGTAATTTTTCAACTTTTTTAAATTTGATTCCACATTTAATTTTAACTTTCATTATTTTGCATTTTCCACATTTGGAACTTACAACTTGCTGGGTTCTGATCTCCTCCAAGTCCAATGTAATTATATTATTAATATCATAATCATTTACTTCTTTGTAATTCAGAAAATGCTTCTCAGATCAAGCCACTTTTGGACTTTATGAAGCTTCTACTTTATTCTTTGAAGTACAATAAATCATATTTAATCCTAACTAAGTAATTTATACTTTAATTTATACTTCGTCCTATTACTTTCTTTTACTTCAGGGATTGTGTTTCAGTCATCTTTGAATCCTTTGTAATATTTTATTTAGGGCTTCGCATAGAGTACATGTTCAATAACTATTTATTGAGTTTAAGTTAATTAGACTCTCAGAGATGGGAAAATTCATTCTCCTCCAAGACCAACTATGAAATAGCAAAAGGAAGGTAAGTGTTTGGTCTAACAGAAGCTCAACCCTTAAGAAGTCAAAAAAGTGATTTGTGAAAATCTTTCTAGTCTCTTCAATATAAACATTTCCACCAGTGTAGACAGTGCTATGTGACTCCTTACATTATTGCCGATACACAATCACTCTTCCTTTGAAATATCTCTGATATATATTCCTTTTTTTCCACTCTTAATGACATTGTCTTGGTCCAGGTTTTTCTGATGATATTGATCTACTCGGAGTAAGGAAATAGACACATATATGTAATTTACATATAATCATATATTATATTGTGTTGCATATTTATTTATATATACACATTTATATATGTTTTGTTTTGTTTTGTTTTTTACATTTTGATACATGGAGGGATTACTTATGGAGATATTTTTTCTTGTTGTCCTAGTGTTCACCTCCAGGAAATAACAGCATTCACACCCTCAGGGGTCATTTGTTTGCCCTAGAGGAGGGAGGGCCCAAGTTAACTCAGGAAAAACAAAAGAAATGCTTAGATTTTGAAAAAGTCACAGCAGAAGCCATAGTTTTGACAGCCCAGGGGCTTCTGATTTGGCATAGCCAAGCTTTTTGAAAAAGAAAAGTGTTTTTGAGTGTTAAAAGTTTAACTTTGAATATAAAAAGCCAAAACCCTGAAGGACTTGGGCCAGGAACTTTATAGCATGAAGATAAGAGTAGTGCCTGATGATAAAAGCGATTGCAGGAAGGGCTGGTGAGAGAAGAGCTGGAAAGGAGCCTCGCCTCACTCCTCCTGGGTTTCAAGCTAGAGAGTGGAGTAATAGTGGCTATGTAAGGTGGCGCTTAGGAGCAGCCCCAAGCACCCTCCATGTGGTGCCAGAAGAACGACTGAAAATACCCCAAAGAAAGGAGCAAATGTGACTGAAATGAAGCCAAGAGACTCCAGAGTCATAATTGGCAAAAGGACTATGAAGTTTGTGGTCTTCATAATCAGGGATTCTGTGAGTTTGGGGTCTTCCGAGCAGGAGCCAAAGGGATAGAGACAGACAATCAAAAATCATATTGAATTTCTCAGCAGATAACAGCAGGGGATGAAGAACAAATGAGGATCAAACACCCCCTTCCTACCATAATATTATCAAAAACCTCCAGGAACTCAGATGTAACTTGGGTAGAAAAGGGACAGGAATACATTTTAATTGACAAAGTTTAAATCTTAAATAACTGAGCTTCCTTAAAATCAATGAGATTAATTTTTCCACCATAATGTGGAATAGAGGTTTAAAATAGAGATTTAAATGAGGAGAAAGAGCTACATTTACAAAATATTTGTGCATAGTATATAATATACTTCAGTATGTAATTATGTAATATTTAATATATTAAGGTATATATATTGAGTATAATATATAAATGAGTATAATATATATATTGAGTATAATGAAAAAATTAAAAATTATCAATACCAAAAAGTATACTTTGAAACAAAGAGATAAAATATTTGTGAGATACTTATATATATATATATATATATATATATATATATATAAATTAAATATATATATAATTGGTAATGACTTTTTTAATCCTGAAAAGATGGTATTAAATAAGTAGTGCATTTTATACTTGGTGCCTTAGAATTAAGAAGCCATAGTAGTATTTGGATGACCACACTCACTAATATATAGACATTCTTGGAGAAGAAGAATGGCATATGGCATAGGATTGAGACTTGAGAATCTCAGCTCTGCCACTTCTGAGCTGTGTGACTAGGGCACACAATAAAAATCCTAATTTCTAGGGTTGATAAATCAAATAAATTCATGCACATAAAGAACTTAAGTCTTGCACCTACTTCATAGTAAACAGAAACTAAATGTTAGTTATTATCATTGTGTGGACATTTTAAAGCATAATATTTGCTTTTCTGTGCTACATATCTGAATATTATTTATAAATGTGCATGATCTATTATACAAGTTACAAAGAAAGGCTTGGGTTTTAAGGTTAGTCTTTTATTTACATGCAAAAATATCTATAGGGCAAGGAAAAAAAAGAAAAGCTGGCTATGAATTTTGAACTCTAAATTTTTAAATGATTAAGTTTAATTCAAACTTTCAAGTGAAATTGAGACCAAAAGCCTATGAAAATGCCTAGTAAGAGAAAATAGGGGATTCCAAACGGTGCTTGACAAACATTCATTCAATACTGCAAATACTTAGATGGGGAAAGATGAATGACTTGGTTGGGCAGCAGTCATTGTTAAAGGAAAATAAAGTGGAAGAAACTGAAATATTTAGGTACCTATCAAGAAGTGATGAAAGCCAGCTGTGGAAAAAGATTCTGTAAGGGAGAGTTTCTGTATTACAAAGGAAATAGCTGTTCTATGTCAAGAAGGAATCAGTGAGATGGAAATCAAGGAAACCCACCACAATAAGATGTCATATTCACAAAAGCATTGTTCACATAAAAACACAACATCTTTTTCTACTGTGCAATGATTTTAAAATTTTTCTTCATCACTGTTAGGAATTTACCACCAAACTTTTGTGGCTGTCTCAACTTTAATATTCATCTTAAAAAAATCTCTTGGGGCCCCAAGAATATATTTGCCATGTCTTTGGTCCTTCACATGATATCTATTTGGTTGGATCAGGATGGGAGAAATATCTATGGCAAATTGTTGTCACAAATATCTAGATTTCTAAACATTTGCGATAACAATAACCAATGAATCTGAATGATTCTTAACACATTTAAATATGCAAGAGTATTTAAATACTGTCAGATATACCTGTTGGCATCACCTTTCTTGTAATAATAATACTGGTGATGCTGATGATGACAACAACCACTTATCATCATCTAAAATATCTTGAGATTTGGCTCTAAGTAGTCCGCTGAAATGCTTTTCTAATAAAATGCATGACAACCAGAAAATGAAACTGACTATCAAAACAGCCACTGTTGACATTTGTGTTCCTCGAAACTTCTGATGTTTTAAAGGAGCATTTAAAACAGAAAGCGAATGAAAAGCAAACCGAAAGTAGCTAATTTCAGATATTCTTCAACAACATAAAATACTTTGGGGTCTTAAATTCAGGCTAGACATCTTGAAGGAACAGACCGTCTTGCAAGATTTCCAGGACTTCCTGTGTTCAGTTAAGCCAGCAATGCCACGAGATGAGCCTTTCTTGTTTATTTTCGTACTTCCACTTCCTGTCAAAGTACTGTTAAACAGCAAATTCAGAGGTGCATGCACATTTAAAACAACTCCAAGTGTGCACAATTATGTGTTTAATTACCTCCAACAGGTTCAATGTCTTTAGAGATTTCTGTGGTTTTCACTGTACTCAAATTGGCTGATGGAATTTTAATTTTAATTCAAAGGTGATTATCACTGACTCTCTCATTCCCTAAGGTCATCTAAGTAGTAGTGTTCTTCTTTCTTGAAGAATAACTGTAATGACAAAAACAATAATGCCACCCATCAGAGCAGTGCCTTGTGGCTTATGCCAGTTGTTCTCAGGTTGTGGTCTCCAGACCAGCAGCATCAGCGTCACATGGGAACTTATTAGAAATGCAAATTCTCAAGCTCCACCCAGACCTTTTGAATCAGAAACTCTGGGGGTGAGGACCAGCAATCTGTGTTTTAGCAAGCTCTGCAGGTGATTCTGATGCATCCTGTACCAGTTTGTATATATTATGTCCCCCAGAAAAAGCCATATTCTTTGATGCAGTCTTGTGGGGGCAGATTGATTAATCTTTTTGATTAGGGTGTGACCTCTTGATTGGATGTTTCCATGGAGATGTGACTCAACCCAACTGTGAGTAATACCTTGACTAGATTATTTCCATGGAGGTGTGGCCCTGCCCATTCAGTGTGGGTCTCGATTAGTTTACTGGAGCCCTATTAAAGCTCACAAACAGAAGGATCTCAGAGCAGCTGCAGCTTAGAGAGACATTTTGGAGAATGCCATTTTGAAATGCAACCTAGGGGCAAGCCAACACCAACCACGTGCCTTCCCAGCTAACAGAGGTTTTCCAGGCACCATCGGTGTTCTTCAGTAAAGGTACCCTACTGTTGATGCCTTTGTTTGGACATTTGCATGGCCAAAAGACTGTAACTTTTTAACCAAATAAACCCCCTTTATAAAAGCCAATCCATTTCCGGTATTTTGCATAAAGGCAGCATTAGCAAACCAGGACACACCCTAAAGTTTAAGAACCACTGGCTTACACAATTATTTAAAAAATATTATCTCACTGAATCCTCAAAACGTTGTGACTTTGGTACTCATCCCATTTTACAGAAGAAAATAAGGCTCAGAGAAGCTTAAATGGCATCCAAAGATCACACTGGTAAAGGCTTGAACTACACTGGCTGAGGCTTGAACCAAGTTCTTGTGCCCCAAATCTACTGCTCTTTCTATAGTATCATAGTTATCTTCTCAAATAATTCAGGCATTTTCCTAACATGTAACCCCACCACCATGTAAGTCTTGAGATACTTCACAGAATTGCCCAAGATAATGGAAATATGCCTAACCTACTGAATAAACAACAGGAATTGGCCCTCTCTTGGAGCTCTGCATGTTTCATAGCAGTGGAACGCAGAGAGAACCAGAACCTAAAAATGTTCCCATCAGGTGAGAACAATGGTTTGTTTGGTCCAACGCTTTTATCAGGAGGTATTTGTGTTGGTCTTTCCACTCAATGATGCAGTATAATTCGTAACAGTAGAAGAGTGCAAACAACTGAAATGCCCTTGAGAAGGGAATGATTAATTTAGTTTTGCAGCCATTATAAAGAATAAGGCAGCTGTATATGTACTCACATGGAAAGATCTCAAGATACGTTGGTAAGGGGAAAAAGTAAGGTGCAGAACAATGTCTAGTATGCTATCATTTATTGGTGAGAAAAAATAATAACACACATACATATGTTTGTAAATGTATAGAATTTCTCCAGAAGGACAAATAAGAAATAGATAATATTGGTTTTGCCCAGCAAGGGGAACTGGTGGGGGCTCTGAATGAGGGGGAGGGAGACTCACTTTCATTGTATAGTCTTTTGTGTCTTTTGAATGTTTTAAAACCATAGTTAAAATTACCTATTTCAATATACATTTATTATACTTATTTATTCGTTTCTATTTATTATATATTGAAAAGAACGATTACAAACTCTTAAATATCCTGTCTTTCCTCGATAATCCATTATGGATTTCTTCCCCAGAAAGCTTATAAGTTTGCCTAAGCTACCTTAGTTCTCTAAATTTCGTCTTAGTGGGTGAAGCTGAATTTATTCCTTTTAAACTTGAAGCACTGCTTCCAATTCTAGTATACTAGGATTAAATAGGAAGTTGTTCTTAGGTCTACATTTCAGTTTTACAGAATGCATAAGAAAATCCATAAATTGTCTCATTAACTTTATCAGCCCTACTAAAATCAAGTACCTATAACACAGACATTGTCACAGTTCTCATCCTGATTCAGTTCTGAAACACTACATAGTACTTCACTGGCTTCTCTACCTTCCCTTGTCCATAAAAGTAAAAGTAAAGTTTTGACTCCATGATCATGAGTGAGCAATGGTGATTATGCTAAACGAGGAGGTGGTTTAGATTCTAAAAATCCCCACTGGATTTTTCTTTCTTCTCTCTCTGCCTCTGTCTCTGTCTTTCTGACTCTCTTCTGTGGCGTGCACTCTCTCTCTGGCTCTCTGACTTTCTCCATTCTTCGAAAGCTGTTAAAAACTCCCAAATCCAAAATCTTTCAGCAGGTCTGGGTCATACCCTGGTCCTGGAGCTCTCTGCCTCACTTCTTTTCTAATGCAGGCAAACTGCTTTCCACCCTGGATCCTCCAACCTTGCATCCCTATGCTGTAAGTACTATTAAATGAGCAAATGTCCAATAGATAATTAATGAGTTGTGAAGTGCCCTCACAGTTAGGTGACTTCTTCTCACAATCAGAAACTCTTCCCCCACTCTTTACCCCTTCTAATAATAAACAATAAAAAGATGAGCAAGGGGAAAAGAAAGAAAAATAAGTCTGTATAATTAGTCATAAGAGCCAGTTATAACTAAGGAAACTGAGATGAGCAATGGTGAGTTCATTTAGGAGGGATGTTAAAAATTTTTCAAGTAAAGGAGTAAGAGAGGGTGCTATATACTGAAAATTAATGTGCAATTTCTGAAATATGTAAAATTTTGAATGATTCATATATAAAGCTTAGTAGGCTGTAGGAAGCAGGATATGGGCTAAGTGGAGATGTATGTACAGGAGCTGGTGATACTGGGAAATTCCCATAACACAGCACAACATGACTCAAGAAGAAAAAAAGAAAACAGTGAAGGGAAATAGGTTGTGATGGTTTGGTGTATTGGGTTGGCTGAAGCAGCCCTATTTTTAGAGGACGCACCATCCTAAAAGAAAATATGAAGTTACCTAATTTACTAGTTACCAACTAGTATTACAAATGATTTAAATCATCTAAACTAAATAGGTAAGGGAAGTTTCAAAAATAATTCACAGTTTGTTAGCATATGACTACTGGGGCTCTGAGACCAGTCTCACTCAGATAAATATTCTAATTTATAGCCAAAGGGCTTATCCATGTTGACTGATTTTTCTACAGTGAATGTACATTATGTAAATCTGCAAGGATGAGGAAATGTAGAATAGAGAAGAGCTGGTTCTTCTGCTCTTCCCCAGCTCATCCTCAAACCCACTTCAGCTGATCAAAAATATTATTATATTTTCCTCTGTCCCATAACTTGCTTATTACAAGGAAAACAGTAGTAAGAAGGTACTCTACAGAGGTATTGTGGTTCTTAGGGCTAAGGGGATTTTTAGTTTTATCTTGGTTTTTAGCATGAATTTTTAAAGCAACTTCATTTACCTTCTTTTCTATTCTCTCTTTTCTATTAAATGGGGTTATTAATGATAAAAAATAGCTCCAGGGTGAAGGATGTTATAAGTTTATTGGCATTCCAACATCAAGAGTACAAACTATGTATCGTTCTATGTGTTCCCTCTTTCCTTTCAGTTTCCCACAAATCAAGATTGGTTTCTGCCAACTTAATATGATCATTCTCTAGCAACTGAGGTGTTTCAATTATCTATGCAGGTGATGGTCTTTGCAGGTGAAATGCTCATAGTAAATAAATAAGCACTTAGTAAAATGTATCCTACTTAGTTGCTTAAAACAAAAGCACTATTTGACAACTAAAAATAAACAAAGAAAGGCTTAGGGTTTTGACAGTTTATTTAACAAACATTTAGTTAGTACTTATTGTGTGTTTGGCACTGTACTAACCACTTTGGATGGCAATATGAATAAAATAAGGCTCTTGTTCTTGAGAAAATCTCAGTCTAGTGGAAAGACCTGGAAAAGTGAACAGATAATTTCAATGCAGTAAGTGCTGCAATAGAGGAATATGAATAGAAAATTGTAGGAGAGTAAGGGACTACCAGTTCTGCTTCAGGAAGTCAGCTTAGGCTCTCAGTTTCATCTTGAAGAGAGAGTCAGAGTTTGGGGGGCATATCCTTAGCATGGGGGAAATGTGAACAAGGCTTTGTAGAAGCTGGTATTCTGGTTGGGGAGGCTTACCAGCAGGTAACTATAATACAATAAGAAAAGGACTTTCCATGGAACCACACTTGGAAGGCTCTGGCAACACCAAAGGCAGAAGAATTCATTTTGTTGAAGGTATGGGGGAGTAAGTTGGAGGGCCATGGTCAGTGAAGACTATTACAGCAGAAAGGAGGTAACACTAGAGCTCCATGTTACAGGAGAAATAGAGATTTGCCAGACAGAAAAAAAAAGGGTAGAAGAGAAATGAGCATTCCAGAGAAAAGGAGCACTTTGACCCCAGTTATAAAGTCACGAAGGGAGAACACTCTGGAATGTAATGATATATGGGAGTTGAAGACCAGGTAATTAGAAACTAGCCTTGGCCATATTATGGAGATCATATGACACACTAAGGAGTTTGGACTAAAGTATATCCTATAGGCAGCTGGGAATCCAAGGTCTTTAATCCTGAAAGTGACATGTTAGAATCTAGTTGTAGAGAGATGGCTTGGTGAAAATCTGGATTCAAGCTTCCAGGTGTGAGTTAATGAGCTCCCATCTAGACTGGTGAAGTGGAATGAAGAATGAAGGACAGAAGATGACTTTTCAGGAGGTAGGACAGAGAAGAAGGGAGGAGAGATGAAAGGGGGTCGCTGTTCACTCCTGGGCATTGGAGAGGATGATGGGGTTCTGACTGAGCTAGAGAGAATGGAAGAAGAAATCTGTGTTAACAATCCAGAGGAAGAGCTCTGTGTGTTGAATTTTGAGGTACCTAAAAGACAATTCCTATGAGCAGGTAGAGATGCAGATCTAGAGCTAGAGGAGTTGCCAACTTGGAGATGGAAATGGGACTCATGAACAAATGAAGGCCAAAGCCCTAGGAATGCATGAGATTGCCTGGGAGAAAAAACAAGGGAAGGGTGAGAGAGGAACCCTAAAGAACCCCCACTTTTAAGGGATAAGCAGTGAGAGAGGAAATAGGACAGGAAGACATAGAATACTCAGAAGGAAATGAGGGACCAAAAGAGGAAAGTGGGATAGAGCTCAAAAGAGAAGATGCTTTCTTGCAAAAGAAACTAATCAATGGCAAATGGAGGAAAATTTAACAGTGTCCATTGATCAGAGGCAGAAATCAGATGATAGTGGATTAAAAAAATAGGAATTGATGAATAGAATAAGTCATATGGACTTCTTAAGAATTTGTTGAAGAAGAAAAGGAGAAACGTAAGCCTTTAGCACTTTATTAAAGGAAGCTGAGCTAAAGAAAGTGGTTGTATGTGTAGCTGTTTCTTTATTTCTTTAAAGTCTGGAGAAGCCAGAAGAGAAGGATGGGTCAAAGATAACATAAGAGGAGGGGAGATAGCTGATAAAGCCAGATCTTTTGAGCACTAGGTTGAAGGCTGAGACTTGGAAAGGGGTAGAAATTTTTCTTCTGGGGTAAGAGGGAAGAAGATAAGAATTGGTTCAGGCCTCTAGAAGTCTGAAGATGGTGAGGGAGGTAAGCTCAGGGAGTTTATGTGTGATGACCTCTCCTTTCTTGGAGAAACAGCTGGCTAGGAAATCTATGAGAGTGAAATGAGAGTAAATAAGCTGAGAGAGAATGTTGCTAATAAATACCAGTATCTTTCTGGTTCCTTTAAAAACACTGCTTCACTTTGTTTAGTGAAAAATACCAAAGTCATATTCAAGAAAGGCACTTAAACATGACTGGAAAACTGAGTACAAACTTCTAGATGGCAGCATCTTTGCAGAGCAGAACCTAACACAAAGGTTATACAGCTTTGCCTGAGGCTCAACAAATGATCTCAATAACATTTCCTTTAAGCAACTTTGGGGCAAATAATGGGTTTAGAATTTAGAACTTGTTTGGAATAAAATGTTCTGGTACTTCTTATCCTGCAAAACAAAACAAAACAACAACAAAAAGCAGGCCTTTCCCTAGTATGGAAAAGATGTTAAGCCTAGCAGAGAACTAGCACGTCTCTCCAGCCTTATTAGCAACTTAAACCACTGATTATCAGGTCTGCTGTGTGCTGCACGGTTGCCCTGAACAAATGAGCCACAGACACAATTATGAAAGAAAGACATCAGACTAGACAAACTGTCACTTAGAAAGAATTAAGACAGCCATATTATATGCTAATCTTCAGCTGATCTACCTCTGCCCTGGTGTCACTACTCTCCAGAGGCTACCTAATCTCATTGAGACAAGAAAGCCAGTCTAATTGTTACAGAAAATGAAAGCCTTTGATCTCGTATCAGTCAGACTAAGAGAAGGATCCAGCAGGCATGAGGACCCTCTTCCAAAGGAGAGTTACTACTGCAGGAAGGAAAGCAGGAATAGCAGGAATATCTAACTTTGGTAGTCCATGAACCTGGTTTACGTAAACAAGGATTGAGAAGTATTAAGTTCATCCCAATGAATGAATAAGATTTGTTTGCTTTTACTTATAAAACACAAACAGTACTATTGCTATGAAATCCTTTCAAATTATCAACTTTCAGATATGTATTATATATTAGTGCTGGAAAGCACAATGGAAGTCCAATAAATGTAAGAACACCTGCCTTTTAGCATATAACTGTAAAGGGCAGGTGTTGCCAATGCCAACCTACAATATATTGCCCCTAGTAAAGAATTTTCTTGGAATGGTTTTATATTGTGATTTAAATAGCGTTTGCTATGCTTTGTAAAAAATTAGGTAGCTACATGTGCAAGAAACTGGCTTTGCAATAATCAGAATATCTAAGAATATACTAGTGTTTCTGTAAAATTATCAGACCATTATTCATATGTCAGGAAAATCATAGAAATTTATGATGTGTATTCTAATGTAGAAGGTACATGTTTCAATAATTATATCAGTTATATTTTACATACTTAATATAATGATCATTGCAAAACTAGTCCAAGACTATGAATATATAAGCAAGATTAAATTAATTACAGTATTTAAGGGAGAAAAAAATTAGGAATAATACAGTGCTTTCCTTTTAGGTACAGAGGATTGCTTTGAAAAATAACTAGTTTAGTGGTTCAGCCAACTGGATCTCATTGGAGGTAAATAGCCTGTGGTTGGGAAAGTGCATCCTTCCCACTGTTTGACATTTTTAAAGCTGGGGAATTATGAAGAAACACGCCAAAAGCAGTGTCCTAAATGAATTGAGAAAGATATAAAATAATATATCTTTCTTACCAGAGACAGTATCCATAATGATAAATAATGAAATAATGAAATGGACAACAACAAATTAATGTTGATTTGAATGAGTCTAGAACAAGTTGTGGTTGTCTAGAAATATATAGTGAAGTCTTCAGAATAAATTATGGCCCTATTGGGAGTTTTCTTCCAATAATTTACAAGCATAGACCTCAAACTTTTGGACTACTCAATTGCCCACTTCTTTTTCCCAACCATTTAAAATTTATACCAGTTCTGTGTTCCACCATCTTAAAGGCACTGCAGCTGTTATTTACTAAACTCTTATGAGGGCTACTTCCACTTTTCTGGAAGAACACAGCACCTGGCTTATGAATTTCCTCCACATCCTCATTCCTTATCATCATGCCAGCAACTTCAAAATTCATGCTGTGGACCCATCAAATACCTCAACTATATAGTCCCATAATCTTGCTAACTGCAGTCCTCCAACTCCACCTGCCTCAGCCATGCACCAGCAAGATCACTTCCGAATTTTAATCATTATAGGTCCATTCTCCATCCACAACCCCTCCACCACTCCACTCACCCACTCTCTGCTTACCAAGTTCAGTAAACACTAAATCCTTCATTGTTTAATTCATCCATGAATCCTCTTCTCAGCCCCTTTTGCCAGTTCCAGTAACACCGAGGCTCCCGTCATGTTCTTGTGACCCAACATGTCAGTGGACAAACCCACATCACACCCCTTGTCAACTTTTTCTGTTCATGCCCAAGGACATTGCTGGAAAAACCTGGAACTGCACTGACTCACTATAACACACTTGTTACTATGCACTGGGAATCCTGAAAGCAATCCCATGATTCATTGCCGGGAACATTCTCCCAATAGCATCTACACACATAATTCTTGCCCACCATAGCCTCCTCTGTCATTCCTGTATCATTCATGACAAAGACTTCCTGAAGCAACCAAATATAACAGGCTCATCTCCCCTCCAATTCTTTTCACATGTCTGCATGCTTAATCCAAAGCTGGCAAATGGTAGACACTCAATAGATATTTATTGAATGAATGAATAAATAAATGAATCTATACCTGGATGCCCTACTTCCAAACCAACTCTAGATATGTTGAGTTACGGAAGGAGAAATAAAAAGGGTCATCAAAGAGAAAGACTCTTTTCTTTGGGGATGGATAGGAGCTTTCCTGTTCTTTCTACTCCAGCTGTCACTATTACCTTCAACTCTAGTCTTTGTGTGTTCTATTGATTTTTCAACAAAAAGTTTTTATAGAGCTATTTGGAACATGAAATTGGTCCCAGATACAATTACTCTAAATAAAATTTTTAAATATAATATATATTTAACTGTTGCCCTTTAAAATGTTGTGTATGTAATCAAGTTGTATTTTTTATTTAGAGTAATTGTACATGGCCTGATTCCATGTTCTAAATATCTACCTTTATAAAATCAGAAGGGGCGTAACATCATTCCCAAACTATCCTGGTCATTAGCATTTTTTTTTCCTACATTCAAATTCTAATGGCCTGGTGGCTACTCTGTTTTTTCCCTTCTTCAAATATATAGGATCCTTATGATACTGTTAAAAAAATGGGAGGCAGGGCAAGATGGCGGCATAGAGAGGAGTGGAAGCCAAGTAGTCCCCCTGGAACAACTACAAAAAACTGGAAACTGCTAGTAACTAATCCAGAATAACTGCGGGGGGACAAATGAGACCATCCACTCATCATACACCAACCTGAATTGGGAGGAATGCCCGAGAACACAGCATAAAATCTGTAAGTAAAACCTGCGGATCCAAGTCGTGAGACCCCCTCCCCCATAGCCTGAGCTGCAAAGCCTCGTGGTGCCAGAGAGAAGCTCTCTCCCAGCAAGCAAATATAGCTCAGCTGAGCTCCAACTGGGGTTTTAAGTAGCGAGTGTGAACTGCTCACTACAGGTACGCATCCCCAAAAAACAGACAGAGGCTTTGGGTGACGACTGACCTTGGAGAGCCAGAGGGTCGCCTTGGACTGGGTCTGAAGAGGACTATCTGTTTCTTTTTCGGCTCAGTGGAGAAAGCCCCAGTCATTTTCAGTTTCCAGGGCTGTGACTCGGGGAAGGGTGGAGACAGCACAAGCAGAGAGACAGACCATTGAAATGCTAATGACCTCCCCCTAGGGGGTCTATTTTCTCTAAGAGGAAAGGGGTGGGGCCTTTTCCATTCAGAACCAGACCCCAGGGCCTGGGGGAACACAGCCATACCTCCTCACACTAGTCAAGAATTATAGGCTAAGAGGCATCACCTGCTGGGCAGAAAAGCACGGTGACCTGAGGCATCAAAGGGTGGAGAAATTTTCTAAGACACACCTGCAGGGAAACCAGATACTGAATATTTCTTCCCTCTGGGACCTGAGCCTGTTCTGGTCTGGGAAAACCTGATTTGGATAACCAAGGAAACCATGCCTAGACAACAGAAAATTACAACCTACACTAAGAAAAACAAAGTTATGGCCCAGTCAAAGGAACAAACGTACACTTCAACTGAGATACAGGAATTTAAACAACTAATGCTAAATCAATTCAAAAAGTTTGGAGAAGATATTGCAAAAGAGATAGAGGCTGTAAAGGAAGCACTGGGCATGTATACGGCAGAAATCAAAAGTTCAAAAAAACAACTAGTAGAATCTATGGAAATGAAAGGCACAACACAAGAGATGAAAGACACAATGGAAACATACAACAGCAGATCTCAAGAGGCAGAAGAAAACACTCAGGAACTGGAGAACAAAACACCTGAAAGCCTACACGCAAAGGAGCAGATGGAGAAAAGAATGAAAAAATATGAGCAACGTCTCTGGGAACTCAAGGATGAAACAAAGTACAATAATGTACATATCATTGGTGTCCCAGAAGGAGAAGAGAAGGGAAAGGGGGCAGAAGCAATAATAGAGGAAATAATTAATGAAAATTTCCCATCTCTTATGAAAGACATAAAATTACAGATCCAAGAAGCGCAGCGTACTCCAAACAGAAGAGATATGAATAGGCCTACGCCAAGACACTTAATAATCAGATTATAAAATGTCAAAGACAAAGAGAGAATCCTGAAAGCAGCAAGAGAAAAGCAATCCATTACATACAAAGGAAGCTGAATAAGACTATGTGCGGATCTCTCAGCAGAAACCATGGAGGCAAGAAGGAAGTGCTGTGATATATTTAAGATACTGAAAGAGAAAAACCGCCAACCAAGAATCTTATATCCAGCAAAGCTGTCCTTCAAATATGAGGGAGAGCTCAAAATATTTTCTGACAAACAGACAATGAAAGACTTTGTGAACAAGACACCTGCCCTACAGGAAATACTAAAGGGAGCACTACAGGGTGATAGAAGACAGGAGTGCGTGGTTTGGAACACAATTTTGGGAGATGGTAGCACAACAATGTAAGTACACTGAACAAAGGTAACTATGAATATGGTTGAGAGAGGAAGGTGGGGAGCATGTGAGACACCAGAAGAAAGGAGGAAAGATAAAGACTGGGACTGTGTAACTTGGTGAAATCTAGAGTATTCAACAATTGTGATAAAATGTACAAATACGTTCTTTTACGAGGGAGAACAAGCAAATGTCAACCTTGCAAGGTGTTAAAAATGGGGAGGCATTGGGGGAGGGATGCAATCAGCATAAACTAGAGACTGTAACTAATAGAATCATTGTATTATGCTTCCTTTAATGTAACAAAGGTGATATACCAAGGTGAATGCAGATAAGAGGGGGGGATAGGGGAGGCATGTTAGGCACTTGACATTGATGGTATTGTCTGATTCTTTATTCTATTTTGATTTAAGGTTATTTTTCCTTTTGCTGCTTCCTAGCTGCCATTTTTTTTCCTCTTTCTTTTGCCTCTCTACCTTCTTTGACTCTCCCTCCTGCCTTGTGGAAGAAACACAGATGCCCTTATATAGATAGTGGTGAAGGTGGTGAACACATAAATGTATGACCATGCAGAGAACCATCGATTATTTACTTCGGATGGAATGTATGGTGAGTGAACAAAACCATATTAAAAAAAAAAATGGCTTGATGACAAAACCTCGAGGGCAATATACTGAGTGAAATAAGCCAGACACATAAGGACAATTATTGCAGGGTCTCACTGATAGGAACTAGTTATAATATGTAAACTCATAGACATGAAATATAAGGTACCAAGACATAGGACGAGGCTTAAGAATGGGGAGTGGTTGCTTAGTATGAGCAGAATGTTCAATTAGGATGAACTTAAATGTTTGGAAATGAACAGACATGTTGGCAGCAAAATGTGAGAATAACTAACAGCGCCGAATGGTGTGTGGATGAGGTGGAAAGGGGAAGCTCAGAGTCATACATGTCACCAGAAGGAAAGTTGGAGGTCAAAAGATGGGAATGTATAAAACTGAATCCTATGGTGGGCAATGTCCATGATCAACTGTTCAAATAGTAGAAATTGCTTCCATGAACCAGAACAAATGTATGACAATACAATTAGAAGTTAATAATAGAGGGGCATATAGGGAAGAACGATATACCTATTACAAACTATATACTACAGTTAGTAGTATTTCAACATTTTTTCATAAACAGTAACAAATGTACTATACCAATACTACGAGTCAACAATTGAGGGGGGTTGGTTAGGGATAGGGGAGGACTAGAGTTTCCTTTTCTTTTTTTCTTTTTTCATCTTTCACTTTATTTCTTGTCTGGCGTAATGAAAAGTTTCTAAAAATTGAACAAAAATTAAGTGTGATGGATGCACAGCTGTATGAGGGTACCCAGGGGCAAGTGATTGTACACTTTGGATCTTTGGATAATTGTATGGTATCTGAACAATCTCAATAAAAATGAAAAAAAAAATCTATATTTTCTGTAGAACAACAACAACAAAAAAAGGTCACCCAGATTGTTCTTTATGCTTTTTTCACAGGCTGTTTCTATTATGTATACTATTTTAAATTTCTTATGATCTCGTTTAAAGTATGTGTTTATAAATTGTAAATTGTGTTTTCCTGGTTTCTTCATCTATGGCTTTTTTTTTTTTTTTTTAATGTCTAATATGGATGAAGTCCAGGAAACTCAAACAATATCTAACAAGATCTGGGCAGAGGAAGGAGAGAAATGGCAAATAAACATTTTCCAGTGTTGGGTTAGGATGATATTCGATCTTTCAATGTGTTCAACAAATGGGTTTAATAATGCACATTTCAATATAAAACAGTTCACAACAGAAATATTTGCTACTCAGCCCATTTATCCTGGGAATTACACAACATGGACCATTTTCAATAACTCTTTTCATTATAATGATTTCCTCCTGCTCAAGCAACAGAGATGTACAAACCATTTTGGTCTAGAAATGTAATATGTTTAAGATATAAATGTATTAAAGAAAAATTAAAATGTAATCATTTTCATCCCTTTGGGGCAGTGTTATACTGTCTTTCTCAAGGTAATTAGCTTTCTTAAAAATTTCCAACGAGAATATAAAATAGGCTTTTATTCAGAATACACACAACTAGACAACTTGAAAATGTCTGTTTGTTTTAAAGGCTTGGTAATTTACTGGTAGGTCAAAACAAAAGATGAAGATATACTTTTAGGAGATCCATTGGTTTCTCTTAAAGTAGCTTGAAAGTCTTGAAGTGCCTCTTAAATCATAAAAAATAACATTTTAATATAATTTTATACTTAATATTACTTTCTAATGTTAATCCATGTAGATTATATAGATGATATCTTTTACTTAATAAGTACATTCAAATATGTAAAACCTCTTCAAGCATTCTGAATGAATGGAAGTATAAAGTCGTTCATTTGATCATTCATTCATTTATTCAGCAAACAGGTATTGAAAGTATATGATGCATAAGATTCAATACAGAATTAATTCCCCAAAGAGTTTTAGAAATAGTAGAGGGAATTATGATATATTTCCGTATCAGTATAATTTATAGCAATGACCACAAAGGAGATGCTATAAAAATGCATAGTACTATGGAGATTTGTGATCATTATTTTACAAGTAAACAATTGAGAATTTAGCACTTTGAATTTTGTTTTACAAAGCTGCCTGAATGATAATCACATAAAGCACTGCCCTTATTCACAGTTGTATTATTTTGGGCTTTATGCACTCGGAAAATTTTACCACCTTTGTCTAATTCATGGGGATCAAAAATTCAGGGAACATTTATTTACTGAGCAACATTGTGAATAAGGCACTAAACTGTGCACTAGCAGTATACATTAAAAATGAATATGGCATGCATGGTCCCTTCACTCAAGGAGTTCCTAATGTAATAGGAAAAGGGAAAAACCATGTTTCCACTGAATGTGCCTTTCATTCCTCTCCACATTCTCACCATCACTGGAGTTTGAACTTTATTGGACACCAAAGCAACCACATTATTTCATGGATGTCCCCTAGGAGCAGCAAGGAAGACAACTGGTTATGGTTGATTTTACGGTTAGCCCATGATTGTTGATAAGACCAGTCAGTGTTTTCTAAAGCAATAGGCACTGCTGGTATGACCCACACACGGGTTAGAAGTGCTGAGATGGCATTTCTGATCAACTTGAGCAACCAACAGTCTTTGATAAAGGGCCTCTGATCTCTAAAGGAGGGGCTGCTTCAAAGAGCAAAATTCTACCCAGGAAGTGAGAGATGTGAAAGATCACTTCTTTGGGACTCTTTCTGGTGACATGACAGGTCCTTTGCCTCCAGAACTCATTTTGTGAATGAGAGCAGAAATAGCAGAAGAATGGAGGAAGAGACAGGGAGAGCTAATAAAGAAAAGTCTGTGAAGTGAATGAGAGAGGTAGTATAGAAGAAAGATAAGAAGGAAATGTAGAAATTATGAGCGAGAGGGAGGGAGAAAAGGAAGAAGGGAAGGAGGGAGGGAAGGAGAGAAAGAAGGGAGGGAGGGAGGAACGGACAAAGGGAGAAAAGGAAGAGACTCAGCATATACTACTAATAGCAAGGGCTCCAAGAGTGTGACAGCTGTACCGGTTGGACACTAGGTTCTGTGCCATAGGAAACAGTAAATCCTGGGCCATATGCCTGGGAACATGGACAGTAAAGTGCTAAGAAGTGAGAGCTGTTTTAATAGAAGAAATATTAGTAATAAACATAGCTAACATGTACCTTCTATATGCTAATCTGGTAAATGCTTTACATGAATTAGCTCATTAAATCCTCACAACAACCCTGTGAGGCAGGTAATCAAACAACCCAAATAAAGAAATTGAGACTCAGAGAAGTTAAGTAATTAACACAAGGACACAAAGGTAACAAGTGGCAGAGTACAGATTTGAGCTATCAGAGTCTGTCTCCAGTACCCCTGTTCTTAACACCATACTACCCATCAATGCCTCTCATCAGGCATGTAAGAACTTGGAATAATAAAATGATAGGTGTGCTGGTTTGAATGTATTACGTCCCCCAGAAAAAGCCATATTCTTTGATGCAATCTTGTGGGGCAGACATATTAGTGGAGATTAAGTTGGAATGTTTGGATTAGGCTGTTTGCATGGAAATGTGCCCCACCCAACTGTAGGTGATAACTCTGATGAGATATTTCCATGGAGCCATGGCCCCACCCATTCAGGGTGGGCCTTGATGAGTGGAGCCATATAAATGAGCTGACAAACAGAAGGAACTCAGTGCAGCTGTGAGTGATGTTTTGAAGAGGAGCTACAGCCAAGAGGGACACTTTGAAGAAAGCACAGAAGCTGCAGATGAGAGACAGTTTGAAGACGGCCGTTGAAAGCAGACTCTTGCTCCAGACAAGCTAAGAGAGGACAAATACCCAAGTGCAACTAAGAGTGACATTTTTGAGGAACTGCAGCCTGGAGAGGAACGTCCTAGGAGAAAGCCATTTTGAAACCAGAACTTTGGAGCAGACACCAGCCACGTGCCTTCCCAGCTAACAGAGGTTTTCCAGACACCATTGGCCACCCTCCAGTGAAGGTACCCGATTGCTGATGTGTTACCTTGGACACTTTATGGCCTTAAGACTATAACTGTGTAACTAAATAAACCCCCTTTTGTAAAAGCCAATCCATGTCTGGTGTTTTGCATTCCAGCAGCATTAGCAAACTACAACAATAGAAAAGGAGCATTATGGACTGAAACATAAATCTGGCCACCTCTGGCTTCCAAACTGCTTCTTAGTCCTTAAATGAGGAGAGAAAAATGGTTTATGCAAAACACATATTTGTTACTCACTCATCCAGTATAAAAGATATTTTCAATTAATTGAATATAATTACTAGATAGTCTTAGTAATTTTAGATATAATTTTATCTATGGTGTGTAAGACAAACTATTCTTAAGTAATACCTTTCTGAACAATCCCAGCTGAAGTACCCTAGGAAGGAATTGGCTGGGTTAAAAAATACCTAAATTTAGGAGGATTATACTAAGGTATATAATATAGATTGTTATTCTTAATTCATAAATGGTCACCCAGCTAAGGACTGGCTAGTTGTAAGCCTGAGTAATAGGAGGGGAGTTCATTTATTTATTCATTTATAAATGTGTTATTAAATAACATTTACTAAGATGGCAGACTGGTGAGCTGTATGTTTTAGTTACTCCTCCAGGAAAGTAGGTAGAAAGCCAGGAACTGCGTGGACTGGACACCACAGAGCAATCTGACTTTGGGCATACTTCATACAACACTCATGAAAATGTGGAACTGCTGAGATCAGCGAAATCTGTAAGTTTTTGGGGCCAGGGGACCCGCGCCCCTCCCTGCCAGGCTCAGTCCCGGGGGAGGAGGGGCTGTCAGCTCCGGGAAGGAGAAGGGAGAACTGCACTGGCAGCCCTTATCGGAAACTCATTCTACTGATCCAAACTCCAACCATAGATAGACTGAGACCAGACACCAGAGAATCTGAGAGCAGCCAGCCCAGCAGAGAGGAGACAGGCATAGAAAAAAAAACAACACAAAAAACTCCAAAATAAAAGCGGAGGATTTTTGGAGTTCTGGTGAACATAGAAAGGGGAAGGGCCCTGAGGCGCATATGCAAATCCTGAAGAAAAGCTGATCTCTCGGCCCTGTGGACCTTTCCTTAATGGCCCTGGTTGCTTTGTCTCTTAGCATTTCAATAACCCATTAGATCTCTGAGGAGGGCCCGTTTTTTTTTTGTTTTGTTTTGTTTTTTGTTTTTTTTTTAATCCTTTTTTCTTTTTCTAAAACAATTACTCTAAGAAGCCCAATACAGAAAGCTTCAAAGACTTGCTATTTGGGCAGGTCAAGTCAAGAGCAGAACTAGGAGAGCTCTGAGACAAAATGCAATAATCCAGTGGCTGCGAAAATTCACTAAACACCACAACTTCCCAAGAAAAGGGGGGTGTCCGCTCACAGCCATCATCCTGGTGGACAGGAAACACTCCTGCCCATCGCCAGCCCCATAGCCCAGAACTGCCCCAGACAACCCAGTGTGACGGAAGTGCTTCAAATAACAGGCACACACCACAAAACTGGGCGTGGACATTAGCCTTCCCTGCAACCTCAGCTGATTGTCCCAGAGTTTGGAAGGTAGAGCAGTATGAATTAACAAAGCCCCATTCAGCCATCATTTCAGCAGACTGGGAGCCTCCCTACACAGCCCAGCAGCCCAGAACTGCCCTGGGGGGACGGCACTCACCTGTGACATAGCACAGTCATCCCTCAGCAGAGGACCCGGGGTGCACGGCCTGGAAGAGGGGCCCACTTGCAGGTCTCGGGAGCCATACGCCAATACCAAGGACTTGTGGGTCAGTGGCAGAGACAAACTGTGGCAGGACTGAACTGAAGGATTAGACTATTGCAGCAGCTTTAAAACTCTAGGATCACCAGGGAGATTTGATTGTTAGAGCCACCCCCCCCTCCCTGACTGCCCAGAAACACGCCCCATATACAGGGCAGGCAACACCAACTACACACGCAAGCTTGGTACACCAATTGGACCCCACAAGACTCACTCCCCCACTCCCCAAAAAGGCTAAGCAGGGGAGAACTGGCTTGTGGAGAACAGGTGGCTCATGGATGCCACCTGCTGGTTAGTTAGAGAAAGTGTATTCCACGAAGCTGTAGATCTGATAAATTAGAGATAAGGACTTCAATTGGTCTACAAATCCTAAAAGAACCCTATCAAGTTCAGCAAATGCCACGAGGCCAAAAACAACAGAAAATTATAAAGCATATGAAAAAACCAGACGATATGGATAACCCAAGCCCAAGCACCCAAATCAAAAGACCAGAAGAGACACAGCACCTAGAGCAGCTACTCAAAGAACTAAAGATGAACAATGAGACCATAGTACGGGAGACAAAGGAAATCAAGAAGACCCTAGAAGAGCATAAAGAAGACATTGCAAGACTAAAGAAAAAAATGGATGATCTTATGGAAATTAAAGAAACTGTTGACCAAATTAAAAAAATTCTGGACACTCATAGTACAAGACTAGAGGAACTTGAACAACGAATCAGTGACCTCGAAGATGACAGAATGGAAAATGAAAGCATAAAAGAAAGAATGGGGAAAAAAATTGAAAAAATCTAAATGGACCTCAGGGATATGATAGATAATATGAAACGTCCAAATATAAGACTCATTGGTGTCCCAGAAGGGGAAGAAAAGGGTAAAGGTCTAGGAAGAGTATTCAAAGAAATTGTTGGGGAAAACTTCCCAAATCTTCTAAACAACATAAATACACAAATCATAAATGCTCAGCGAACTCCAAATAGAATAAATCCAAATAAACCCACTCTGAGACATATACTGATCACACTATCAAACACAGAAGAGAAGGAGCAAGTTCTGAAAGCAGCAAGAGAAAAGCAATTCACCACATACAAAGGAAACAGCATAAAACTAAGTAATGACTACTCAGCAGCCACCATGGAGGCAAGAAGGCAGTGGCATGATATATTTAAAATTCTGAGTGAGAAAAATTTCCAGCCAAGAATACTTTATCCAGCAAAGCTCTCCTTCAAATTTGAGGGAGAGCTTAAATTTTTCACAGACAAACAAATGCTGAGAGAATTTGCTAACAAGAGACCTGCCCTACTGGAGATACTCAAGGGAGCCCTACAGACAGAGAAACAAAGAAAGGACAGAGAGACTTGGAGAAAGGTTCAGTACTAAAGAGATTCGGTATGGGTACAATAAAGGATATTAATAGACAGAGGGGAAAAATATGACAAACATAAACCAAAGGATAAGATGGCTGATTCAAGAAATGCCTTCACGGTTATAACGTTGAATGTAAATGGATTAAACTCCCCAATTAAAAGATATAGATTCGCAGAATGGATCAAAAAAAATGAACCATCAATATGTTGAATACAAGAGACACATCTTAGACACAGGGACACAAAGAAACTGAAAGTGAAAGGATGGAAAAAAATATTTCATGCAAGCTACAGCCAAAAGAAAGCAGGTGTAGCAATATTAATCTCAGATAAAATACACTTCAAATGCAGGGATGTTTTGAGAGACAAAGAAGGCCACTACGTACTAATAAAAGGAGCAATTCAGCAAGAAGAAATAACAATCGTAAATGTCTATGCACCCAATCAAGGTGCCACAAAATACATGAGAGAAACACTGGCAAAACTAAAGGAAGCAATTGATGTTTCCACAATAATTGTGGGAGACTTCAACACATCACTCTCTCCTGTAGATAAATCAACCAGACAGAAGACCAATAAGGAAATTGAAAACCTAAACAATCTGATAAATGAATTAGATTTAACAGACATCTACAGGACATTACATCCCAAATCACCAGGATACACATACTTTTCTAGTGCTCATGGAACTTTCTCCAGAATAGATCATATGCTGGGACATAAAACAAGCCTCAATAAATTTAAAAAGATTGAAATTATTCAAAGCACATTCTCTGACCACAATGGAATACAATTAGAAGTCAATAACCATCAGAGACTTAGAAAATTCACAAATACCTGGAGGTTAAACAACACACTCCTAAACAATCAGTGGGTTAAAGAAGAAATAGCAAGAGAAATTGCTAAATATATAGAGACGAATGAAAATGAGAACACAACATACCAAAACCTATGGGATGCAGCAAAAGCAGTGCTAAGGGGGAAATTTATAGCACTAAACGCATATATTAAAAAGGAAGAAAGAGCCAAAATCAAAGAACTAATGGATCAACTGAAGAAGCTAGAAAATGAACAGCAAACCAATCCTAAACCAAGTAGAAGAAAAGAAATAACAAGGATTAAAGCAGAAATAAATGACATAGAGAACAAAAAAACAATAGAGAGGATAAATATCACCAAAAGTTGGTTCTTTGAGAAGATCAACAAGATTGACAAGCCCCTAGCTAGACTGACAAAATCAAAAAGAGAGAAGACCCATATAAACAAAATAATGAATGAAAAAGGTGACATAACTGCAGATCCGGAAGAAATTAAAAAAATTATAAGAGGATACTATGAACAACTGTATGTCAACAAACTGGATAATGTAGAGGAAATGGACAATTTCCTGGAAACAGATGAACAACCTAGACTGACCAGAGAAGAAATAGAAGACCTCAACCAACCCATCACAAGCAAAGAGATCCAATCAGTCATCAAAAATCTTCCCACAAATAAATGCCCAGGGCCAGATGGCTTCACAGGGGAATTCTACCAAACTTTCCAGAAAGAACTGACACCAATCTTACTCAAACTCTTTCAAAACATTGAAGAAAATGGAACACTACCTAACTCATTTTATGAAGCTAACATCAATCTAATACCAAAACCAGGCAAAGATGTTACAAAAAAGGAAAACTACCGGCCAATCTCCCTAATGAATATAGATGCAAAAATCCTCAACAAAATACTTGCAAATCGAATCCAAAGACACATTAAAAAAATCATACACCATGACCAAGTGGGGTTCATTCCAGGCATGCAAGGATGGTTCAACATAAGAAAATCAATCAATGTATTACAACACATTAACAAGTCAAAAGGGAAAAATCAATTGATCATCTCAATAGATGCTGAAAAAGCATTTGACAAAATCCAACATCCCTTTTTGATAAAAACACTTCAAAAGGTAGGAATTGAAGGAAACTTCCTCAACATGATAAAGAGCATATATGAAAAACCCACAGCCAGCATAGTACTCAATTGTGAGAGACTGAAAGCCTTCCCTCTAAGATCAGGAACAAGACAAGGATGCCCGCTGTCACCACTGTTATTCAACATTGTGCTGGAAGTGCTAGCCAGGGCAATCTGGCAAGACAAAGAAATAAAAGGCATCCAAATTGGAAAAGAAGAAGTAAAACTGTCATTGTTTGCAGATGATATGATCTTATATCTAGAAAACCCTGAGAAATCGACGATACAGCTACTAGAGCTAATAAACAAATTTAGCAAAGTAGCGGGATACAAGGTTAATGCACATAAGTCAGTAATGTTTCTATATGCTAGAAATGAACAAACTGAAGAGACACTCAAGAAAAAGATACCATTTTCAATAGCAACTAAAAAAATCAAGTACCTAGGAATAAACTTAACCAAAGATGTAAAAGACCTATACAAAGAAAACTACATAACTCTACTAAAAGAAATAGAAGGGGACCTTAAAAGATGGAAAAATATTCCATGTTCATGGATAGGAAGGCTAAATGTCATTAAGATGTCAATTCTACCCAAACTCATCTACAGATTCAATGCAATCCCAATCAAAATTCCAACAACCTACTTTGCAGACTTGGAAAAGCTAGTTATCAAATTTATTTGGAAAGGGAAGATGCCTCGAATTGCTAAAGACACCCTAAAAAAGAAAAACGAAGTGGGAGGACTTACACTCCCTGACTTTGAAGCTTATTATAAAGCCACAGTTGCCAAAACATCATGGTACTGGCACAAAGATAGACATATAGATCAATGGAATCGAAATGAGAATTCGGAGATAGACACTCAGATCTATGGCCGACTGATCTTTGATAAGGACCCCAAAGTCACTGAACTGAGTCATAATGGTCTTTTCAACAAATGGGGCTGGGAGAGTTGGATATCCATATCCAAAAGAATGAAAGAGGACCCCTACCTCACCCCCTACACAAAAATTAACTCAAAATGGACCAAAGATCTCAATATAAAAGAAAGTACCATAAAACTCCTAGAAGGTAATGTAGGAAAACATCTTCAAGACCTTGTATTAGGCGGCCACTTCCTAGACTTTACACCCAAAGCACAAGCAACAAAAGAAAAAATAGATAAATGGGAACTCCTCAAGCTTAGAAGTTTCTGCACCTTAAAGGAATTTCTCAAAAAGGTAAAGAGGCAGCCAACACAATGGGAAAAAATTTTTGGAAACCATGTATCTGACAAAAGACTGATATCTTGCATATATAAAGAAATCCTACAACTCAATGACAATAGTACAGTCGGCCCAATTATAAAATGGGCAAAAGATATGAAAAGACAGTTCTCTGAAGAGGAAATACAAATGGCCAAGAAACACATGAAAAAATGTTCAGCTTCACTAGCTATTAGAGAGATGCAAATTAAGACCACAATGAGATACCATCTAACACCGGTTAGATTGGCTGCCATTAAACAAACAGGAAACTACAAATGCTGGAGGGGATGTGGAGAAATTGGAACTCTTATTCACTGTTGGTGGGACTGTATAATGGTTCAGCCACTCTGGAAGTCAGTCTGGCAGTTCCTTAGAAAACTAGATATAGAGTTACCATTCGATCCAGCGATTGCACTTCTCGGTATATACCCGGAAGATCGGAAAGCAGTGACACGAACAGATATCTGCACGCCAATGTTCATAGCAGCATTATTCACAATTGCCAAAAGATGGAAACAACCCAAATGTCCTTCAACAGATGAGTGGATAAATAAAATGTGGTATATACACACGATGGAATACTACGCGGCAGTAAGAAGGAACGATCTCGTGAAACATATGACAACATGGATGAACCTTGAAGACATAATGCTAAGCGAAATAAGCCAGGCGCAAAAAGAGAAATATTATATACTACCACTAATGTGAACTTTGAAAAATGTAAAACAAATGGCTTATAATGTAGAATGTAGGGGAACTAGCAATAGAGAGCAATTAAGGAAGGGGGAACAATAATCCAAGAACAGATAAGCTATTTAACGTTCTGGGAATGCCCAGGAATGACTATGGTCTGTTAATTTCTGATGGATATAGTAGGAGCAAGTTCACAGAAATGTTGCTATATTAGGTAACTTTCTTGGGGTAAAGTAGGAACATGTTGGAAGTTAAGCAGTTGTCTTAGGTTAGTTGTCTTTTTCTTACTCCCTTGTTATGGTCTCTTTGAAATGTTCTTTTATTGTATGTTTGTTTTCTTTTTAACTTTTTTTTCATACAGTTGATTTAAAAAAGAAGGGAAAGTTAAAAAAAAAACAAAAAACAAGGAAAAACAAAAGATGCAGTGCCCCCTTGAGGAGCCTGTGGAGAATGCAGGGGTATTCGCCTACCCCACCTCCATGGTTGCTAACATGACCACAGACATAGGGGACTGGTGGTTTGATGGGTTGAGCCCTCTACCACAGGTTTTACCCTTGGGAAGACGGTTGCTGCAAAGGAGAGGCTAGGCCTCCCTATGGTTGTGCCTAAGAGCCTCCTCCCAAATGCCTCTTTGTTGCTCAGATGTGGCCCTGTCTCTCTAGCTAAGCCAACTTGAAAGGTGAAATCACTGCCCTCCCCCCTACGTTGGATCAGACACCCAGGGGAGTGAATCTCCCTGGCAACGTGGAATATGACTCCCAAGGAGGAATGTAGACCTGGCATCGTGGGACGGAGAACATCTTCTTGACCAAAAGGGGGATGTGAAAGGTAATGAAATAAGCTTCAGTGGCAGAGAGAATCCAAAAGGAGCCGAGAGGTTGTGGGCACTCTTACGCACACTTTAGATAACCCTTTTTAGGTTCTAAAGAATTGGGGTAGCTGGTGGTGAATACCTGAAACTATCAAACTACAACCCAGAACCCATGAATCTCGAAGACAGTTGTATAAAAATATAGCTGATGAGGGGTGACAAGGGGATTGGGAAAGCCATAAGGACCAAACTCCACTTTGTCTAGTTTATGGATGGATGAGTAGAAAAATAGGGGAAGGAAACAAACAGACAAAGGTACCCAGTGTTCTTTTTTACTTCAATTGCTCTTTTTCACTCTAATAATTATTTTTGTTATTCTTGTGTGTGTGCTAATGAAGGTGTCAGGGATTGATTTGGGTGATGAATGTACAACTATGTAATGGTACTGTGAAGAATCGAAAGTACGATTTGTTTTGTATGACTGCGTGGTATATGAATATATCTCAATAAAATGAAGATTAAAAAAAAAAATAACATTTACTTACTGCCCACCATGTGCCAAATTATTTTAGTGATACAAGAGTACATAAAACAAATTTCTATATTCCTCTAAATTATGTTCAGTGGGTGGAATGGAGACTGACACTAAACAAATAAATGTATAATGTGTCAGGTGATGAGGTGGTTTGGAGCTGCACATACCCCCAGAAAAACATGTTCTTAAACTTAATCCATTCCTGCAGGTGTGCACCTATTATAAGTAGACTTTTGATGAGATTACTTCAGTTAAGGTATGGCCCACCTCAATCAGGATGGGTCTTAATCCTATTACTAGATCCCTTTATAAAAGAATGAAATTCAGACAGGAGAGAAAGCCACAGATGGAGCAGCCGGGAGTTGAACATCAATGGAACCCAAAACAGAAGGTAAAGACCAGGATATACCACTATGTGCCTTGCCATGTGACAAGTTAAGGCCCAAGGATTGCCAGCAGCCAGTCCCAGAAAGCCAGTCTTTGGGGAGAAAGCATCACCTTGATGATACCTTGATTTGGACATTTTCCCACCCTCAAAACCATGAACTAATAAATTCCCATTGTTTAACCCAACCCAGTTCATGGTATTTGCTTGAGCAACCAAGGAAACTAAAACAGGTGGTAATAACTATTAAGAAAGAAAAACAAAGTCAAGTGATGGATAGGGAGAGGAGGTGTATGCAATTTATGTAGGGTGGTCAGAGAAGGTCCTTCTGATGACTTTTGAGTGAGACTTGAAGGAAGTGAGGAAGTCAGCCATGCAGCTCTGTAGGCAAAGAGCATTTTGGCCAGAGGGAATAAGTGCAAAGGCTCCTGAGGCATAAGTGTGCTTGGAGGATTGAGGAACAGCAAGGAGACCAGTGTAGCTGCAGCAGAGGAAGCAGGAGGGAGAGTGAAGAAAAGAATCAGACTAGTTATGGAGTAGGGTCAGATGATGTAAGGCCTTGTAAGCCGGAAAGGACTTTGGATTTTACTGAATGAAATGGGGTGACACTGGAGGGTTTAGACTCGGGAGAGTGATATGATCTTTTTTTAAAAAGGATCACTTGGCTCTGTGGAGAAGGCTGAGGGGTAAGGGTGGAATCAAAGAGACCTGTTATAAGGCTCTTACAATAGTCCAGGTGAGAGAAGAGGGTGTTGGCACTATGGCTGGGGTGTGAAGGTACAGCTGAGGGGATTTGTTGATAGATGGCATGTTGGGTATGAGTGAAAGATGAGAGCCAATCTTGACTGCTAGGATTTGGCCTAAGCACCTGGACAAATGGAGGGTTTTGTTTACTAATATGGAGAAAACTGTGAGAGAAGCAGGTTTGGGGAGAAAAATGAAGAGTTTGGTTTTAGACGTGTTAACTTTGAGATGCCTATTAGACATCTATGTATTTATCTGGAATTCAAAGAGGATATCTGGGTGAAGTTATAAATTGTAAACTATTAGCATGCAAATGATATTGAAAGTCATGGTACTAGATAAGGTCACCTTGAGTGTGAGAGTGGCAAGAAATGAGGTCTAAGGTCTGAGCCCTGGAACACACCAACCTAGAGTTTGCAAAGATAAAGAGTAACTGACAAGGAGAATGAATCGAAGTGGCTGTGAAAGAGGAGGGAAGTGAGAGAGTAGAGTTCTGGAGAGAGTGAAGAAAGCAGTCCCTGATTTCTTCTGTTTGCTCAATAAAATACAGAGCAAGGGCATCATGGCAGTGAGGAAGGGAAGAAGGTGCTGAAGATTTGTGAAGACAGGTGAAGGTATAAAATAATCTTCTGGAAATCAGGATAGAGAATTAAATAAAGTAATATGATGTGCTGCTTAGAGGTAGTAGGGTTGTTCAAGAAAGCTACTGGTTTGGCAAACACATGGGCAGAAGATAGATGGGTGGGTGGCTCTGGGATGCAAAATTCAATTTCACACTTGTTCAGTTTCAGTGTTAGACAAAAGATTTGCGAAGCAGGAGAGAGAACACCAATAGAGTTAAGGCAAACCCAGTGGGAGCATCAGCCTCTAGTACTTGGTCAGATGAAAGATCAGGGAATAGGGCTAGCCTAGGCAAAGTATTTCCCAGGGTGGCCTAAAACAATAGGAAGTAGGAAAAGCCCTACCATGGACTGGTGGTTAAGTAGAGAAGCCAAAGGTAAAGGCTAACTGAGTGAAGAAAGGCCATAAATCTAAAAGAGTTATGAAGTCAGTAGGTAGAAAAACCAAGAACAGGTAGAAAAAAGGAGAGTGAAATAGGTCAGGTACGTGGGTAAGGTTGAGGCAGGACATGCTACAAGGATGATAGAAATCCATGGAGAGGAGTACACAAGCTCACAGAAGAACATTTCAACCGCAGATTTTGTGCCTTGGAAGTTACCTCCAGATGTTGAGCAGGATGAAGAAGAAAAGCTAATAATGAAAGGCAAAGGAACATCAAATCAAGAAGTGGCAGAAGTCAGAAGTTACGATAGATAAAAGAGGAGAGAATTTTAAGAAAAGACTGAAAACCAGCGGTAGAAGAGCACAACCTAACAACTAAGAAGACCTACCCCTGACTGCGTCAAAGATGGTGTTGGAGAGAACAGCTGTATGGAAGCAGAGAAAAGAGCATACACCCCTTAAGGGTAAAGGAGGCCTGAATTGTGACATGAATGACCAGATTTGGAGTGTCCATCCTAGATGTTCCATTAGGTAGGCATGCCCAGAAGCATAATTTGTGCAGACCACTCCAAAATGGCAATGCAGCGCCCCTTGTTAAAAAAAAAAAAAAATTAAGAATTTCAAGATGATGACAGCAGAGCATTATACCAAGCATACCATGCATGGTGCCCTTCTGTGTCCTGTGTGAATATGATAGTTTCATGGCCACGAAGCCGTCTCTGAAGTTTGGAAAGAAGAAAAGCCAGATGTCATTTGAAAATAGCTGTGAGTTTCTCCAGGATGGAGGATCTGGGCATATTTTAAGACAGAACCAGGCAAAAGTGAAAAGTAATCTACTCCTTGTGTTCACTAGATATTTTTACTTGGCTGTCATCACAAATTCAAAAGCAGAATTCCTAACCTTCCCCAAGCCATCTTTTTTTTTCTTTAAACTTTTTATTTTGAAATAATTTCAAATTTACAGGACAGATACAAAAATAATACATACCCCATACTGAGAACTCCAACATACCACTATCCTTCCCGGCCCCTCACCCCAATACCCAGATCCACTAATTATAACATTTTGCATTTTGCCACTTTTGCCTTCTCATTCTATCTATCCATCTATCAGTATATGTATGTATGTATCATCTATCTATTTTCTGAACACTGTTTTTGAGAGCAGGTTGCAAACTTCATACTCCTTTAAGACATCACACTTCCATGTACCTTTCCCAAGAATAAGGACATTCACTTATGTAGTACCTTTCCCAAGAATAAGGACATTCACTTATGTAGTCACCTTAAGTGCAGTTATCAAGTTCAAGAAATTTAATATTGTTATAAAGCCTACATTGTGTATTCCAATTTTTCTGTATGTCCCAATAATGTCCTTTTGAGTCTTTTCTCCTCCATTCTTAGATCTCATCCAGGATCATGTATTGCATTTGTCATTTTCTCTTTAATTGCTCTTTCTTTCTTTTCTTATTTTTTAAAAATTGTGAAAATATATATACAATGTATCTTTTCCCATTCCAAAACCTCTCAAGCTTAACATTCAGTGGGGTTTATCACATTCACAATGTTGCAGTACTCTCATAACCATCCATTACCAGAACATTGCCTTTACCCCAAAAAGAAAACATGCACCCATTTTGCATTAATGCCCCATTCCCTTTGCCCCCTACCCATGGTAGCCTGTACTTTACTTTCTGTGAGTTTGCTTATTCTCTGATATTTTCTTTGTGGTTAACATGGAGCTTAAATTTCACAGCCTAAATCTATAACAGTCTCATTTGCTTTGATACCAACTTAACTTCAATAGCATACATAAACTATCTTATGGAGAATGACCCACGTGCACTTGAGAAGAATGTATATCGTGCTGTTTTGAGGTGCAGTGTTCTGTATATGTTTGTTAGTTCATTTATCATATTATTCAAGTTTTCTGTTTCCATATTGATCCTGTGTCTAGATGTTCTATCTATTGATGAAAGTGGTGTACTGAAGTCTCTACTATTATAGAGACTTCTATTTCTACCTTCAGTTTTTCTATTGTTTGCCTAACGTATTTTGGGGCATCATGGTTAGTTTAGGAACATACATATTTATGCTTGTTATTTCTTCTTTGTGGTTTGTCCCTTTAAAAAAATATATATAGCACCCTTCTTTGTCTCTCATAAGAGTTTAGCATTTAAAGTCAATTTTGTCTGATAGTATAGCTACCCCAGCTCTTTTCTGGTTACTATTTGCATGGAATATCTTTTTCCAACCTTTCACCTTCAACTTATTTATGTCTTTGGGTCTAATGCAGGTCTGTTATAAACAGCATATAGTTGGATCGTGCTTTTTTTATCCACTCTGCCAATCTGTATCTTTTGTTTGGGGAGTTTAATCTATTAACATTCAATGTTATTACTGTAAAGGCAGTACTTACTTCAGCCTTTTTATCCTTTGATTTTTATATATATATTTTTTGTCTCTTTTTTACCCTTTTAGTTAGCTTTTCTGATAATCTTCATTTCTACACTCTCCTTCAAGCTTCTCTCTCCTATCTTTTTCAGCCTGCAGAACTCCCTTTGGTATTTCTTGTCGGGTAGGTCTCTTGTTGATGAACTCTTTCAGTTTCTGTTTATTTGTGAATATTTTATACTCTCCCTTATTTTTGAAGGCCAGTTTTACTAAATAAAGAATTTGGGGCTGACAGTTTTCTCTTTCAGTACCTTAAATATATCATATCACTGCCTTCATACCTCTATGTTTGCTGATGAGAAAATGGCACTTAGTCTTATTGCAGATCCTTTGTATGTGACAAATCACTTTTCTCTTGCTGCTTTCAGAATTCTCTCTTTATCTTTGGCATTTGACATTCTGATTAGCATGTGTCTCACAGTAGGTCTATTAGGATTTATTCTGTTTGGAGTATGTTGAGCTACTTGGAAATGTATATTTATGTCTTTCATGAGTTGGGAAATTGGAGCCATTATTTCTTCAAATATTCTTTCTGCCCCCTTTTCTCTTCTCCTTCTGGGACACCCATGACAAAGATGTTTTGTGCTTCATGCTGTCATTTAAACCTCTGAGACTCTGCTCAATTTTTTCCATTCTTTTCTCTATCCCTTTTTCTGCCTATAAGATTCCAATTGTCCTGTCTTCTAGTTCGGTGATTCTTCTGCCTTTTCAAATTTGCTTTTGTATGCCACTAGAGCATTTTTAATCTCTTCTATTGTGCCTTTCATCCCCATAATTTCTGTTGTTTCTTTTTATACTTTCAAATTCTTCTTTATGCTCACACATTGTCTTCTTAATATCCTCTATCTCTTTAGCCATATTTTCCTTCATCTCCTTGAATTGATGTAGATTTGTTTGAACATCTTTGATTAGTTGTTCCAAATTCTGTGTCTCCTCTGAAATTTTAACTTATCTTGATTTGGTCATATCTTCATGTTTCTTAATATGACTTGTCATTTTTTGCTGATGTCCAAGCATCTGATTACCTTGATGAGTTTACTCTGAAGGTCTGTTTCTTGCTCTTGCCTAGGGCTTTATTGTTGATTGGCTTTGTGTTGAGGCTCTTTTTTGACACTTGGCTCAACTTATTGTAGACCTTTGGAATAGCCCGTGTTTAACCAATCAGATTTTTTCAGCTTTTCTTCATCTGATTCTTGCCCTGCAATTGTGCTATAGTTTTTAAGATTGCATTTTTTGTGTGCACATGTTTCACCTACAGGAAGCTTCCTTTCCTTTGTTCCTTCTCCAGGAACCTTGAGCTGTTCTGTTTGTTTTTGTTTTGTCTCTATAGTTTTTATTCTCCTTTCCTTGTATCTAGTTGCTTTTGCCTGGAAGGTAAATTCTAGGAGGAGGGTCACCCTGGAGAAGACTTTTCCAAGTCAGTATTTGCCAGCCAAAACAGGGCCAAGAACCCACGAAAGGGGTAAGGATAGCCTCCTGGGGAGGGGACCAGGAAGGGTGTCAAAAGCCTCTTTGATGGCTCCCCAAATCTGTGCTTTCCTGGCACAGCCTTTCAGCTGAATGTTCCCTGCAGCCCTGAGGAAACACTGCATCTTTAAATCTCCCCCATCTCTGCCTTGTCTGGAGCAGGGTTGAAAGAATGGCTGGTGCCTTTGTCCCAGGAGGGTTGAAACAGTAGCTCAGAGCCAGGTCAGCGATCTGAATTCACTAATCAAAAACTGTAATCAGTGATCAACCATGCCCACCCCTGTTCTTGGGAAAGGGGATTTTTATGTCTCTTTTTGTCTCCAGTAAGCTAGCCAGGGACTGGACTCCAAGCTGCCCACCATGAGAGTGTGGGATGGGTGCCAGCAGCCACTGGGCAGAAAGAGCAACTCACTCTTCTTTACTGTTGTTTATCGGCCTCTTCTTCCTGCTGTTCCCTGGATGGTGTACAGTGTTCTTCTGGCCTCTGGAGCCCCAGAACAGTAGTTTCAGGCAGTTTCTGTCTGTATAATAACTGTTTTGATGGAAGGACTGAGTCCTGGAGCTCCCTACTCCACCATCTTCCCTGGAAGTCCCTTCTAAATTATGTTCTTATACCTTTCTGTCCCTCTACCTTATGTATTTCTTATCATAAATTACATATTTTTATATCATGAATCCAAAACCATTGATTTTTCATTACATTTTATACATGTGCCTTTTAGATCCTGCAGGAAGTAAGAAGTGGAATTACAAACCAAAACAACAATAATGCCGGTATTCATATTTCCCCATATCATTATTTTTACCAGAGATCTTTATTTCTTCTTGGGCTTTGGTCAATTGTCTAGTGTCCTTTCCTTTCAACCTTTAGAACTCTCTTTAGCATTTTCTTGTAGGGCTGATCTAGTGGTGACAAACTCCTTCAGCTTTTGTTTATCTGGGAGTGTCTTAATCTCTCCCTAATTTTGCTGCTTTCAGAATTCTTTCTTTATCTTTGGCATTTGACTGTTTGGTTATAATATGTCACAGTGTTGGTCTAGTTCAGTTTATCCTCTTTTGAGTTCACTGAGCTTCTTGGATGTCTGTCATTAAATTTGGGAAGTTTACAGACATTATTTCTTTGAATATTCTCTCTGACTCTCTCTTTCTTCTCCTTCTGGAACTCCCAAAATGCCTATATTGATATGCTTGATGGTGTCACACAGATTCCTCAGGCTCTATTCACTTTTCTTCATTCTTTCTTCCTTCCACTCCTCAGACTGAATGATTTCAATTACCTTATCTTCAAGTTCACTGGTTTTTTTTCTGTTGCTAACTCTAATTTGTTTTTGAACCCCTTTAGGAAATTTTTATTTCTGTCACTATGGTCTTCAGCTCCATTTGGTTATATTTCATAATTTCTACCTCTCTATTGATATTCTCTTAATCTCTTTAATTGTTTTCCTAATGTCTGTTACTACTTTGTCCATGTTTTCCTTTAGCTCTTTGAGCATATTTAGGACCATTTAAAAAAATGTCTTTGTCTGGTATTTCTCAGGTCTGGTCCTCCTTGTTGATGGTTTCTAATACTTTCATCTTCTCCTTTGCATGAGCCATTTGTTTCCTCTTTGTATGTTTTTTAATCTGTTGTTCAAATCTGGACCTTCTGATATTTTAATGTGCTATTGCTTGGATTTAGACTCTGGAGCACCTCTTCTTTAACTTGTATCCAGGTAGTGTTATGACAGAGATTTTCTTGAATGCGAGGAGCTAACTTTATAAAAACAAAAAATAAAAAATAAATAAAAAATAAGGAAAAAAGAAAGCACGTTTCCCAGTCTTTGCAGAGTGACCTGTGTGAGTGTTCTCCTTCAGAGCTTAGCCATACAATGAATTTGAAGACTAGCTCTAGGCAAAGACATAGGGTCTTCCCTGGTCCTTTCTGCACATGTGTCTTGTCTCAGGCACACATGTGGCCCTAGGAATTCCTATGTTTACACAGATACAAATGTCTTGTCTCCCCTAGGAAACAGCATCTTCTCACAGTTCTGGGCACTGCACTGTATGTTCTATACCAAGCAGTCCCTTGCCCCTGGCAGCCATGACTTGATTGCTCTCCTATAGCATCCTGTAGAAAAGCTCTGTGAGCTGCCTGAACATGTAGGGCAAGTTATGGGATGGCGAGCCTGCAGCAAGTGTCCTAGTTGAATCCTTCAGGCTGGCACAAGACAGACTGGGCCAAACATACATGCTTCCTGCACACACATGAGGGAATTAGCACCAGGGACCTGAACTGGAAGTACGGGCCAGCTCTGTACTGAACCAGTGAGGGTATGGGGCAAAGGCCAGCCAGGAAGCCAGTAGATTCTACTGCTTTTAAGATGTCTTTTCTTTTTTTAATTTGGTGCTTGCCCTGGTCTGCAATTCCTTAACGATATTCTGGAGCTTTGAGGAAGATGTATCTGCCAGTTCTTCCTGGTTGTTCAAAGATTCTGTGGGGGATGGAGCCCTGGTGTCTCACTCCACCATCTTGATCGGGTGGGGCCTTAACCTCCCAAGTCATCTTCTTTTGCCATCTTTTATCTATTATTGGCTGCACCATTTTTAAAATCTAGGACCCAAAGCCTGGTTAGAAGTTCTGTCCTGTGTCTCAGTTTCTTTGTCTTCAAAATGGAGATAATAATATTACATTCTCATAAATTTATTAGGAATTTTAAATGTACTAGTTTATATAAAATTGCTTAAAGCTATGCTAAGCAGCCCATATACATGTTATCTCGTCTCTGTATTCTGTTTATCTCTTTATTAACCAAATCTTGCCATGTTTCCTTTCAATTCTCTCTTGTAGCCATTCCCACCCTCTCCTTGCCCCATCTACCCCTCCCATTTCTAGACTATCACCCAGCATCTCTTTGCTGTTTCTTGGACACTAGAAGGAGCCTGTGCATTTTCCTCCCTGATTGCAGCCTCCAGCCTTACATTATGAAAGCCATCTGCCTTGCATACTGCTTCTGTCCTATCACTGCTCCAAGAGCTACCTCCTCTGCCTGGGAACTTTAAATCAGTTTTCTTTTTTTGCCCATTAATCAAGTTTATACTTCTTTGTCTGGATTTCAGGGCTCTTCCAGACTAGTGTAATCCCAGGTAGGTCAAACCAATTCAGCTTCATGAGTTTTCTATCAAACCTTCATAACACTGGCTTCTGTCAAAGGAAGCTGTGTTGGGGCAACCCAACTGGGGAGGATGGAACAGCCAAAATGGAGATTTTTGTTCACCCTTAAAAAGAAAGCAGTGAGAAGGAAATAGGTGAGGAAGATGCAGCTTCGAAGAGTACCCAGTGACTTCTGAGGGGGAAATTATCTGATGGCACCTATGTTTCTTACGATAGCATATCTTTCATTCAACCTACATTTATTTTTCACTGACTCTGTGCCAGATGCTAGATATGAAGAAATAAAAGCCACAGACCCTGCCTACAAGTTGTGCATAATCCTTTTGGGGACCTTCATAGGAGTCAATGCAAAGAAGCCTAGGAACTGTGTGGCCAAGGTATCTGATTGCCCATGAGGGGGGATAAGAAAGCTGTGAGGAAAAGAGCTGAAAGGGAGGCATTTGAGCATCAAAATACAAAATGATGAGGAACTGTGGAGATATCCTTGGGAAGTTTAAAAAAAAAAAAGAAAGAAAGAAAAAAAGAGGGGAGGCAGGAGCTCCCCTTGAGTTTTGCTAGGGAGAACGTGTAGGGTGGGAAAAACAGGGTCAGCTAAGGACAAGGAAACTTATGCTAAGCCAAGAAGATAAGGTGGAAGGGTGGGGAAGAGATTGATATGAAAAGAAACAGGCCTGTGAGCAGAAGTGGGGGGGGACTGAGTGCCTGTGGAAGAGTAATCAATGGGGGTGCTTTTGGAGAGGCAGCCAGGTGCAGGATTTTTAAGACAAATAACAGCAATATGAGGTACAAATTGAAGGGGCATAATGGGGTGGTCTTCGGGCCATACCAAAGCAGTAGGCAAAGGAAGAACAGAGCCACATGGGAGGAAGAGGGTGAGGAAGACAATGAGGAACAGATTCAGGAGATTGAGCAGTCCTGGGGTAAGATCTGGAGAAGAAAGAGAGGTGGAGGGAAGTCTCAGATGAGACAACTTACCCTCTCCCTCATCCCCCACATACTTAGAGGCAGTTGTGGTTTTGTCAAGGCCCAAGATAATTTTGGGTGTGCTCTGTTTCCCCGGTTGTTCCTCCTGCAGTGAGTAGATGTTTCAGTAGAGTTAAAGAGAAAGACAAATGGTTAGTAGTCCCTAAAAAGAGAATAGGAAATATGATTTCATGTAAGGGATATTGATTGCAAACTAATATATTTATTCAGTGTCTACAAAGTGCCAAATGCACGTAGTACATAGTAGGCACTTATTTAATTCTCCTACCAACCTATAGAAGCAAATATTTGTATCCTTACTTTACAGGTGAGAGAAACTGGGAATCTGGAAGTTTAAGAACCTTGCCCAAGGTCACCCAGTAGAGCCAGGCTTCTAATCCAGGGCCATGTGGTTCCAACTGCCTAAACTTTCCCTCCCTGTAATCTAGAGAGAACCTTGGTACCATGTACATGGGCCAGTGTGGTGGAAAATAAGAGCACAGGTAACAGCCTGTTCCTCTACACACATTTCAATTATGGCTTTTGATCAGCAGCTCTAGGAATACCTGATAGTACTGGAGCCTCTCAGATTCACAGCATACTACTTTTGACCCTCCCACCCTGAACTTCCCCAGTGCCTTCATAAACTACAACTGCCCCTGATGTTTTTAATGGTTTACAGATATATCACATCTCCCAAAGTTATGTTTCATAATATCTTTGAAGTTTCTCTGTTCACCCAAGATTTCTAAACTTGAGCATACTGGTTCTGTGGGTACGGCTATAATTTATTTATCACATTTTATTATTGAGGGTTGATTAATTTAATTCATCGCATTTAGTTTAATCAAACATTTAATCCCTGGCTCCTCCATTCCTGTCTCTAATGGAAACACCAATGAATTTCCCTAATATTTTTCTAGAAGTCTTCACTTCTAATCAGCCTTGAAAATCCAGGGGTTTAATTTAGAGAAAACCCTATATAATTCTCCTTTGAAATCCAGACACCTCTCTGGATTGCTGACATCAGAGTTCCATCCCCTGGCACCACCCTGGTTAAGGGATGTATAAAAACACCCGTATAGTGATGAGCCTGGAAGAGCCTACTGAATGGTACCATAGCATTTTTGAGCTGCAGCAGCTATAGAAATCATATAATCTAATATCTCTTTTACTAATGAGGACCTAAAGACCCAGGGACTTAACTGTGTTGCCCAAGGTCACACAGGTAGTTTGTGGCAGGTACCAGGTTAAATTTCTGGTCTCCTGACACCCAGACCAGCTGCCTCCATTATACCTCCATACCTTCTCTTACGAAGTTAAAGCTCTTTGTTGTCTCTCTTCAAACTGTTTTCATAACATCTTCCTGAATGATTAGCAATCCGATTTAATAGGCACAGACACTGAAGTTCCTAAAGATTAAATGACTCATTCTTGAGGGTACAGAGAACATTAGAGAGAGGAAGAACTAGGGAAAAAAAATACACACACACACAAGTCTCCCGACTTAGAAATCAAGGGTTCTATTCTTTAGGATATACCCACATAGATATAAGAATATTGGCATATAAAATTAGCGGTCTTTTCGGGTTCCAGGCTACTTAGTATCTCATTTACCCCCACAGTTTAGCATTTGCTCTTCTTAAAGAAAAACTATTTTATTGGGATTTTCAGAGGACTGGGAGAAATTTATCTAAGCATATTTTCTTTCAGACAAGATGTCAGAAATTGGTCTTTAGAAACTCATCTACTTAAATGATAAATATCTGCAGTACAAGAGAAAACATACTAAATTCACTCAAAGCAGCAGGATGACCTGGTTCTTCCCTATTTAAGCAAAGTAGAAGACCTAGGTCCCCAACTTTTAAATGATATTCTAGTTATGTCACATCTGTTCCAGCCCTTCTGTGCCTGCTTGTTTTAGTAGCACTCCTGGAGGGAGACTAGAACCACTGCTGCATTCATTAAACACCTATAATGTCCAGAAGGCAATAGCCAGGTGCTGGAGGATTGCCAAAGGGAACAAGGCATAGTCGATGCTCTCAGGGAGCTCAGGGTGGTGTATAACAGAGCATCAAGCTTTAATAAAGCAGAAAGCGAAAGGTCCTAAAGAGTTCAGAGCAGGAGGGATTCTTCCCAGCTAAGGGAAATCTCAAAAGTTTTATGAAGGAACTGGGCCTTGAAAGAATGGTAGGATTCAGAGAAGAAGGCTAAAAATGGGGAGGAAAGGCAATTACAAATAGAGGAGGCATGATTTTGGGGTCCTGAAGTCAGCATACTGATTCTTAAATGTCATTAAAATACTTTTTTGAGATTATATAAAAAATTATTGAAACACATCCCCTGAAGTAAATAGAAAGAAGTAGCTCCAAACAAGAGGGACTAACAGATCAAAGTCAACTTTTCTGTTGACAAACATTTATTGAATGTAAAATATTTGTCAGTTACTAAGCAAGAAGATACTAGGAAAGATATGAGTAACTTTGAACAAATGTATAGGAGGACCTTCTCTTCAATTTCTGGTAACATGCTTGATCCACAGAACTATGCTATCATATACTTTCTTCTAGACCATCCAAGAATGCTCTGAAGAATTTCATTCCATATTATTTTCAGGAAAAACCCATAATAGGACAACATAAAACAGAATTGCATGAATATGGATACATGTACTATAATCTCATTTACTAAGACAGACATAATTGCATAAGGACAGTATAGAATGCAGTTCGTTCTGAGAGAATCAGGTTGTCTGGATACGCCACACCAGAGAGCACCAAGGCTGCTTCTCTTGGCCCCACAACCTCAGGATGTGCTTCCTTCACTTGCCCTACTTGTTCAGAGAAGCCTCTACCCAGGGTATCTCTCTTTTTCTTTCCTGGTAACTCCCAGAATCCACCTTAACATCATTCACCCTACTGTGTTGTTCCTTCATTGCTTCATCTGAATGGTCTCTGTGAAGCGTGTACACACCTTTTAGCTCAACCCAAAGCAGGTATGGCAACATACCTGTTAGGCCAAGTGGACAGTCAAGATACAAGTATCATCTTAAAAAAAGAAATTTTAGAAGACAGTGAAAATTACAGGACAGTATATACTGAAAAGGAATGTAGGTATTTTAATGTGATAATCATCTTTTGTAAGTATATTCCATAGTTATTTTTCTGGTTACTCAAAATTCTAATATAGATGATCAAAGGATCTTAAGAACATGTTTTGAACATGTCATGACCATATCCCAAGATTATACAGCTATTCACACAGAAACACACACAGGTACACAAAGGAAAATGAAGATATGGATGTCTATCAAAAGGGAAAAAAGTAGAAAAGATGATGACAATTAACTATGAACATAGTAGTGACATGTCACATAGTAATAATTATAGAGCAGAACTCATGAAAACGGAATGTTCTGAGAGATAATAATGTCTGTTTTTTCCTCCTTAAATTTTACAAACTACTACCCTATATATTATTTTCCTTCACAGAAAATATCTAAATCTTTTCAAGTTTTACTGCTTAACTGCAATGTAATAGATCACATGCAGCTTAGAAAGTGAAAAATTCCAGGTCATTTCCAAATTAACAGAAAGTAATTTATTTAGAAGACTGAACTTGAAAAACCATTTGGAGTTCAGAATTTTAAGATTGGAAAAAGATAATAAGTATCCTAAGATACTTAGCAAACTTTTGATATATTTTGAGGTAAAACCTAGAAAACACCTTGGAAACATTTAGGGGGTAAAAAAAGAATGCACTGAAATGCATGAAATTATATTATACCATTTATGTTAAAAAGTTTTGTATTGTAATTACTTAACAAAGATAATATTGAAACACACATGTTAAAATGGGGGGAAGTCATTTCAAAGTTATTAATCCAAGGATATTTTTATCAAAACAATAAATAGGAGATCTTTATAGACAAAAAGTATACATTTACATGGTCCTCCAATTAAAACTATTGTATAGAAGATGATAGCAAAACTGCATTTCCCAAGTTTCTGAAAAATATATTTTATAAAATCTAATAGCCAATAAAAACCAGACATGCTATAGAATTAGATGTACACCAATATAAATAATAATTTTAAATAAATTACTAATTTTTTAAACAAGGTTATTAATTTTGTACCAGCATTTTAAAAATTTATTTTAGTAAAACAAAAAGGTAAAGATATTTGATATTAAAATGTTCAAACATGAAATACATCCGTTGTGTGACAGTAGGAAAATTTTCAGGGTAAGCTACAGTAGCATGTTTGAAGATACATCGATGAATTCTAATTTTTAAAAACCTGTAAAATGATTTGCAACTTTAGAGTATCTGTTATGTAGTATGGAAATACTGGTGCAAAGCATTATGCTTGAATGCTATGTATTCATTCGTAGAAGACCTACAACCAAGGGGGTCAGAATTTGGTTTAAAGTTTGTAAACTTTGCACAAATTTTGTTATGATAACCTGTTAACCACAGAGGAAGTTCTCCATAAACAAAAACAATCTGGTGGTTACTAATTTTATACAATCCATTGTAAAACCTCCTTGGGTCTGAAGCTTTAACTGGGATTTCATGTGAACCACAGCCAGGGAGAGTGAACAATAAGAAATTAGCATGAAATACAAGCAATATCAGAAAAAGCAGAAGACAGGAAGAAAATCAACACTGGGTATTAACATATATACATGAATAAAGTTTCATTGGTTTTTCACATGTCCAAGTGTCCTAGTAATCTAAATCAGGGAATTTCCAATCCAGCTACGGTTGTTGACAAATTCAGTTTTTGAAAAATGGAATCCACTGTAGAAAAGATATTTTTCTGTTAATTTTAAAGATATTTAGAGTTTACTATTTTTTTAAACAAATCATTTACTGATACATTCTTGCAATCATGTGTGGGTTCCTATGACTATTGACAATTATTTGTGGATTATATAAATGTCTTAATTATCAGCAAGTAAATTTTGTTTTAAAAGGCATTGATAGATGTGGGCAATTATCAAAATGGAGGATTCCCATTTGTGTCTAGTGATTAATATTGATCCAACATTTTATATAAATACAAAATCTAATAACTTGCTTTCTTAAGTCTATAAGGTATATGAGACTATAGAGATCTTTATAAATACCAATTTTGTTCAGAAATTAGATTTCATTTTGAAAGATATGGTCCCAAACACAAAATGTATTTTATGAATTAACTTAAGCTTAAAGAAATGCCATTATTCATTTTCGTTATTTAAGAAAAATTATTATAAAGCATTGCAAAATGTTTGTTAATGGAAATACATCAATTTTTATTTACCTAACCTGTTATCCACACTAGTATAGAATCAATTTTACCAGGGCAAAAAATCTGATTTACTGTAAAATTAGTAACATGGTTTAATCCAAAAAGTCAAAAGATATTTATAGAGGTAATATTTCCAATTCAAACAGAATTTTTGCACTTTAATTTTTCCATAAAGCACTGAAATATCTTTTTTTAAAAATCTTTTTTTAAAAAGATATTTGTTTAGGAGAGTTTCAAGTATTCTACAAATATAGATTTTGGGAGAACAATGAATTCTTTCCAAAAAAAAAAAAACAGCTATATTTTAAGTTTTTTTTTCACTCCTGTAGAAAGTCTCCCCCCCGGCCAAAAAAAAAAAAAATCTCATTTTCACCTGAAATAATGGTACTAAGGTTTTCTCAGCAGGTAAAGTACACATTCTTCGTTTCTTACCAGGTTTCAAATTTCAGAATTCCAATAATGCAGTTAAACTGAGAACCCACCGAACCACGTTCTCTCCTCTTTGTGTGTGTGTGCCTATTATGTTGCAGTTCTGTTATTTGCACTAAATTCTAGTCTTTTTAGCTCCTCAGGAATACTTTAGTGACCCTTCAGGAGTTGCTAACCACTTAATAATTATGAACCAGGCGGCCCCGTCAAGTAGATCGTTAACCACAAGAGTGCCTGACAATTTCCAAACCATATCCTTCGTCCAAAAGGAAAAGATAGGGCTTTGTGCGGCCGAAAGGAAGCGAAGGAAAACAAATGTAGCTCATGCTGAAAGTGAAAAGTGCTTGGACAGATTAGTATTTTCTTTTCTGCAAGGCGTCCTGCCAAAGTTTTTTTTTTTTTTTAATAGAGAAGAAGAGTTATTTTTTTGGTCTGATTTTTCAGTTTCTTGGGAAGTGTTAGTATTTACCATCCTCACAATCTCTAGTAATTACTGTTGGTTGCTTTGTGTTTTTCTCATCCGTCCACATCACGGACTGATAATATCCCCGTTTCACCGTGTCAAAGCCCCAATTTTGGGAGACCCTGGGTTTAGTGACTCTGGACGACACACCCCACCCTCTCCCTCTCCCGCCTCTTATTTTAATCGCTGGATCCCCCACTCCAGTTTCAGTGAAAGCCGGAAATTTTCGTCACCCCCACCCCCACCCCCCACCGTCACTACCATCGCTACCGCTCGGAGCCGAGGGCTGGGGAACCCGGAGGCACGGAGCACAACCGGGTCTCGGCCACCTCCCCTCCCTCCGAAAGGCTTTAATTTGCACCCTCGCTTGCCACGGCGCCACAAACCCCCAGCCCCGCCGCCGCGTGGGTGTCCGGCAGAGGCGGCCTCCTGGGTCCCCACCCAGTCGGGTGGCCACCCTTCACTTTCCCGACTCTGTTCGCGAGCCCGGGCCAGAGCCCTGCGGCCCCCGTCCGCCCCCAGTGAGCTATGCGGGCGGTGCCCTCCGCAGTCCCTCCGCCCTCCGCCTCTGTGCCCACCCCCTCGCCAGAGAAAGTGCTGGTAACGCCTTCCCTGCAGCCGGGTTACCTGCTCCGCGCGGCTGTGGACACGTGCGGAGGTCGGACTGACACACGCAGCTCCCTCGGCCGGCCTGAGGCGGCTAGGCCCCTCAGGTGAGGTGCTGTGCACTCGGGTGGGTGGGCTGCGGGTTAGAGGGTCCCAGGGAAGATATCCGGCCTGGGGCCAGTGTCGGAGGCTAGGGAGAGAAAGGGTGGGGGTGAGGGGGGAGGCTGTGTGTCCTTGGACTTGCTTTGGTTAACCCCTTCCGAACCGACACACCGAGTAGGTTCGGGGCTTTGAAGGTTCGAGAGGAATTCCTCCTAATCTGGCGAGAGGGGAACAACTCACACTAGGGATACCCCCCAACACCGACATCGTGTGCTTGTGCATATCCGTGTCCACAAACACCCACGTAGACACAAATTTATCCAAAAGGAACTCGAACTCCACTCCGACACACATGATAATCCACATGTAAAGATTAAAATGCTGTGCCTCTGGGGGCTCCATGCGGGAGAGTATGCTTCTATACCCCATATTTATTTCCCCACGAAGGCTCTCCAGCTCACGGAGGTGTGGGTTCCACCTTCCCCACCAAGAGATAAATGTTAACGCAAGCTTCCTGTTGCCAGCCCCTGCGGGCTTGTTGTGTACACTTAGACGAGTGCACGCAGCCGGCCTGTATCCAGGCCTTTTGCTTTAGTTTCCAAGTTTACTTTTATAACTTAAAAAAATCGGAGTTAAAACGCAAGCTCCAGGGAGAGCAGCACTCGGACCCCGCAGCGCGCTCGTCCTGTGCACGTGGGCGCATCTGCGTGTGCGCACGCGGGAGTCGCGGTCCCGGGTCTGCCCTTTTGTCGCTGCGCTGGTGGCGACCCTTGCGGTACTTGGCAGGCTACGGGAGAGGCACATGAAGGATTTCATTGAGTGTGAAGACAGAGAGCAGAGACAGAAAGCAGAAGGAGGCGGCTGCAGCCTTTGTAGTCGCGGAGGAATGCGGAAATGTTGAAGCACTATGTCAAACTTTTTTGAAATGGGGTCAAGTCACATTCAGCCAGCGTGGGAAAGCAACAACAACAACAAAAAAAGTGGAGGAGAGGGGGGAAAAAGGCACTGTTGCTCCTGTTTTTCTCCGCCGGAGCCGACGGCTCGTGGAGCGAGGGGGACAGAGCCAGCGCGCCGGCTGCGGGCTGTGCGGATCCGGGCGGGGGCAGGGGCTCGGGCTCATTTTCCTGCGGGGGTGGGACCTCCCGGGATGCTTCCTTCGCTGCTGAGCTTCTGGCTGGACTGGGAGGGGGTGGGGAGGTTGCGGGAGGGATTGACTGGGCGGCCTGCGGCGGCTCACTTACTACCTGTGTGGCCCTCGCCCTCGCTCTGGCCCCCGACCGGCTCTGGTGGTTAGTTCCTCGGCTCCCCCAGTATTATTCTTCACAGTTTCAGGAAAGCTCTGGATGGCGCGAGGGTGAGAGGCTCTACCCTGGCCTCAGTCAGCACCGTACGCACACCGTGTGGTCGCGCGGTTTGTTTCTTTAATTCCCGGCGGGTGATTGAGAGGCAGGTAATTCTGAGGTGACCCGGGAATTACGGGCACGCGACTGGAATGTTTGACGCCGCCGCGATGGTGGGCAGGGAGTACCCTGTACCCGGATTTGCAGCTGAAGGGGAAGGGAAAGTGCGGTGAACCCCCTCACCTCCACCCCGTGCTTTGCTGTGCCGAGGACTGCGGGGGTGTCCGGCTGCAGACGGGACCGGGCCTCAAGCCCAAGGGGAAATGGTGCAGCCCCCTCCACTACTTACATCAGGGACGGTCCTGGGAATGGGGAAAGATCCGCGATTCCCAACCTGCGCCTTACCCCCAGCGCCGCAGCATTAACATCCCACCCCACCCCCCTTTTAGGCTGAGGTGGGTTGGAGGTCGAGTTTTACTCTGGTTGAAATCAGTTGAAAACTTAAGGGCGAGTCACGGTTATGCTACCGTTCTCCTGAAGTTATTCTTTAAGAAGGCAACATGCCAAAGTGTGGGCAACACCCCTTTCTCCCACCCTTGGGGCCTCTGAGCGACTTCCCCTCCAGGGCCCCTTGCTCGCCCACTCTTAAGTAGCGGGAGCTCAAGTCTTCCCCAATCTGATGGGTTGTCCTCTATGGGTTTCCACCAGGGAGGTCCTCTGAGTTGAAGGAAGAATTCGTTTCCAGCCGAGACTCCTTTACCCCCAAAAGACCATTCATGTGTGCGAGTCGTTTTGAAATGTCTCCTCATAGAAAAACTGAAAGTAGAAAGGAAGCAATTTCCGAGCAGATGTCTGACCACCCCTTCTCGCTCACTCCCAGCATCGGGTTACAGGGTCCTGGGAGCCCCCACCCACATTCTGCGGCCCCATACGGGTGGACCCACAGTCTCTTCATACCAGCTTGTGCATGACCCCTGAACGCCCTCCGCCACCCCAGGACCCCCTTTCCCTGCACGTCTCAGGCCTCTGGAGGTGGGGACGGTAGCAGTATAAACGATGATATAGAGATAAATATTAAACCGTGACATTGGCGAGCCTGACGCCTCCCCTCCCCCGCGCTCCCGGCACACTCTGGGCTGCTCGGCACGCCCCCTCCCGTTCCACTGGGTCCCGCGCGGCGCGCTCATCCCCGAGGGGCCCCTGCAACCACTCCGCGCGAAGACGGCTTCAGCTCCGCAGAGAATTCTATTAAAGTAACTTCGCTTTCCTCGGAGGAACCAGGAAGGATTAAACGGCCTGGGAGAGGGCAGGAGAGCGCGGAGGGTAGCGATGGGGGCTTCATGAAGGAGGAGGAGGGGGAATCTGCAGGAACCCCGAGGAAGGCGCCTGAGATGTTTGATCGCACTTTCTTCTTGTCCTGCCATCTCCTCTTTTAGGTGAAATAAGTTTGGACTGAGAAGCGCTCAGGCAGAGACTATGTAATCGCCTCGCTGTCTGGGCAGAGGACTGCGCTTCGGGGAGGAAAGAGGAGGGATCGGCTTGCTCCTCCGGCGGCGGCGACGACTCGGCAGGCGGAGTTTCGCGGCGGCGGCACCAGGGCTGCGCCCGCCCGCGGGGAGGTAGTTCCATCGAGCCCCGGCGGCCGCGAGAGCTAGAGTCCCGGAGCCGACGCGGCGAGGGAGAGGTCGATCGAGTTCCGCGGCGCGAGGGAGTGGGCTAGGGAGCCCGGGAGGAGGTGAGCGGCGGCCGCGAGCGATTCGAGCGCGCCTCTCACCCGCCCCAGCGGCGCCTCTCGGGCCGGCGTCCGGGCGGCATGGAGAAGGACGGCCTGAGCCGCGCGGACCAGCAGTATGAGTGCGTGGCGGAGATCGGGGAGGGCGCCTATGGGAAGGTGTTCAAGGCCCGGGACCTGAAGAACGGAGGCCGTTTCGTGGCGCTGAAGCGCGTGCGGGTGCAGACGGGCGAAGAGGGCATGCCGCTCTCCACCATCCGCGAGGTGGCGGTGCTGAGGCACCTGGAGACCTTCGAACACCCCAATGTGGTCAGGTGAGCTGGAGAGCGGCGCCTGAGCCGTCCGGGGTCTTGAGCCCAGGGAGGGCTGAGGGTCCTTAGCCCAGGAGTGTGCAGGGGAGGAGGGTGGTGCCTGGGGAGACTGGGCGCGACCCATTGACCTTACAGAGTGCGAGTAAGTTTTGTCAACAGAGCCGCGAGCCAGCGCCGGTGACCTTGCCAGACAGATCCGAAAGACAAGTCAGAAAATGCACAGCCTTCTGTCGCTGTGCAAGGTCTGAGTGTTTTCTCCCTGCACCCCGAAAAGGAGTCCGCGAGAGTTAGGTGCCTTATAGGGATAGAACGAGCCAATCTAAGACACCACTATCGCCACGCATTTTTCTTTGGTTATTGGGGTATTTTTGAGAGAATGAATGAGAGAGAGGTAGCAGGATGAGGTCTGATAGTAAAAAGAGAACTTCACTAGTCGGGTCTGGTATAAATAAGGTTAAAAATGCAGAAACTTTCAAGAAGATTTTTGCCAATCATGCCCCTAGTTTTGTTTTTTTTTTCTTTCTTAATGATACATAATGATGAGTAATTTTTGATGATCTAAGGAAGTTCATTGCTGGGCTCAATTTCAAATAGTGTCGTTTAAAAAAATGTTTTCCCCGAGAATGTTACCTCCTTCTCATTATTCCTTTATATTTCTGTCCTGCATAGTCTTTAGACTATTCTAAAAGGTCAGATGTGAGTCTAAGATGTGGTTATCTTCTAAAGATTCTGAATGTTCTGTCCTTGCTTTTCCTGGATAAGTTGTGCAAATGGGTGGGAAGACAGCAGTCCTTGAGAGTCTTGCCTGCTTAGTAACGGTATTAAACGAAAGTGTGTGATTTAAGATAATGGTATTTTCTAAGTGATAGCTGAATTTCCTCATTGTGTGGTTGTCACTGTATAGTGTGCCATCCTTTTTTTCTTTTTCCTTTTTTAAACAGAGATGTCTAGTTTAAAGTTGAAAAGGAATGCACAGAAACTTCTACAAATCAGACTGTGATTTTACCTTTCTCAACTCTTAAGATACTCTGTTGGAAAAAGGAAGTCTCATGGTCTTCTCCCTATTCCCTCATCCATCTGGGGATTCTGTTCAACAAATACATGCCTACTGTGTGCACTGGGATGAAATTATGTAAATAAGCACAGCTAAATATTTTTGTAAAAGCCAAACAATTTAACATTAGTCATCAAAGTGAAGAAACCCAAGACTGACCTTTGAAATATCAAGCCCTCTACAGGCTCAGGGAGCCAAAGTGTCTACAAAATCTTCCTGGGAGGTTTTAACTTGACTCCTCCTATCCCAGGCTGGGTGATTTGTGTGGTGCTTTGTTGCCTAGACAGTTAGATTCAGGCTATGAAAGGCAGCAAAGAATCATAAATACATAAATAAGGTAGTAAATGATTTTAAAGATACGATCCCATTATACCTCCACTTCAGCCAGTAAAGGAGGGAGGGACAAGAGGTAATGAGATTGGGAGAAGGAGTGTTTTTACAAAGGTGGGATTATATATAAAATCTGTACATTACCTTGTATGTGTGGGTGTGTCTTTTTCTTTGTTGAAAAACAACAAAAACCTTGCTTGAATAAGCAAGATCACAGGGTAAAGGAGAGGGTACAGTTAGCACCCTTAATTATCTTTTCAAAGTAATCACCTAAACACTTCCAAAGAATGAATTCTGCCACTAGAATTTTAAAACAAAAGTTCTTGTTCTATTTGTTCCTACATATGGAATGTCCAGTTAAAGTTGATGATTGTGTATGTGAATAAAATAATATCCTAACAAGAGGCACCTCTCTGTAACACTATAGTTTACAAAGCACAATCCATTCTTGTGACTGAAGAAGGTTGAGTTGTTTTTGCCTTTGTGCTGGTAGATTTTGGCTGATCCATTTTATTATCTTGATTTATCTTCTTGAGATTGGTGTGTCTTCAGAGATTGCTAATTGACCCATGACTTGTATTCTGTATTGTGAAATTTCAGGATATACTTGTGTACTGAATCAAAGGCATCATTTTCTAAAATTATTTTTATAAAGTGGTGATAGTGATACCTGTCTCATGGAGTTGTACGTAAAGTAAGAGTGTATATGAAAGCACTTTGTAAATATAAAAGTAGTTCACATGTCTTAAGTATTGTTTGTATTCAGGCAGGTTAGTGGGACCCTTGCCCAGCAGTAAATTTCCAGGAAGGCATCAGTTCACCTGACCTTTTAAAGAGCAAATCATATTCAAATCCAGACATTCCAGGTTCCGGAACCTAGAAAGTACTTGAGTATAATTAGCTTTTAGTTTGACAGAAAAGACTCTCAGGGAATATGCCAGGAGGTCAGTGACACTTGAGAAAATTATTGATAATGGTGTCACTCTTACAAGTTTACAGATCTCCACTCCCTTTTCATTTCCTTCCTGTTTCTTCCCTTCCATCTTTGCCTGCAGGCAGCCACTGGCCTCTGTGACTTTCTTAGCCAGACTAAGGAGTTCCGGATTTGAGTGGTTGCTAATATTTATTCTAACAGGGTCAGGAAATCAAGGACAGGTAACAATTCTTTTTCTTCCAAGAGAGAGTTGTCAAGGTTGGGCCCCCAAACCTGTGATTTATTGTTGCCCCACAGAATCAGTTTTACAGACCTATGCCTGGTTTTTTTGTTTTTTTTTTTAAATTCAGTTTTATTGAAGTACATTCACACACCATATATTCATCCATGGTATACAATCAACTGTCCACAGTATGATCACATAGTTATGCATTCATCAGCACAATCTATCTCCGAACATTTTCCTTACATCAGAAAGAATCAGAACAAGAATAAAAAATAAAAGTGAAAAAAGAACACCCAAACCATCCCCCCATCCCACCCCATTTGTCCTTTAGTTTTTGTCCCCATTTTTCTATTCACCCATACACTAGATAAAGAGGGTGTGATCCACAAGGTCTTCACAATCACACTGTCACCCCTTGTAATCTACATTGTTATACAATCACCTTCAGGAGTCCAGACTGCTGGGTTGGAGTTTGGTAGTTTCAGGTATTTACTTCTAGCTATTCCAATGCACTAAAACCTAAGAGGTGTTATCTATATAGTGCATAAGAATGTCCACCATAGTGCCTATGCCTGGTTTTTAAGGTATCTTAAAAGGGCACATCCCTTTAAGTCGTAAGTAAGTGAACCTAACTATAGACTTTCCCCACAGATAGTTAAGCCTTGAAACTTGAAGGAAGCATATTAAACATTAGTTTCCTCAAAAATTTGAGATTTAATTTTGATGCATTTGCTAGAAAAGACTGACTACTGCTGACACTGGCACGTCTTGCATGCACAGGGATGATGACTAGAATTATTGCTTACCTGCACTTTATGTGTTCCAGGCCCCAGGCTTGACCAGCCAGTAAATGTCTAGGATCATCAGTATTTGGGATCTAAATTCACTGTTATTTTACAGTTGGTATTGCCAAAGTCTGTGGCTTTTGCCAGAAAATCTGACATCATTGTGAACCTGTATTAGAGCATCTGCACTCCACAAATAGATCCTGTTTTACATCCCAAACTAAAGAAAATATAGATAAAATAATAACATGTTTTATCAACAGTTTGTTCATTCACCAAATGTTTATTGAGTGCCTACCATGTGCCAGGCACTGCTAGAAGCTAGGGATACAGCAGTGAAAAAGTTGGAAAATGTTTCTGTCCTTGTGCAATTTACATAGTAATGGGATAAGCAGTGTTTTTTCCTCTTTTAAGAATTTGCTTCTCTTTATATGGAGTGGCTCGTTTTGCAATATTTCACCTAACCAGTTTTGTTGAGCAACTAATATTTGTGATAATTTGGTTACCAGGAATTGGCTGATTTAGTAGACAAGATAACCAAAACACTAATCAGAATCAAATGCTTTTTGAAGATTAAATTTTACCTTAGGGACATACAAATACATCGATGTAAGAAGGCATTGACATGTAACTAATATAGATGAACATTTGAGCTTTGCTTATTCAACAAATATTTAGGAAGTCCATATTCTTTAGAAACTACAGGGCTAGGTTCTGGGAAAGAGACCTAAGTAAATCACACCTGACTCCTGCCCTCCAGTAGTTCCCCCTATGTTTGAAGGACTGCATATGTTGAGCACCATAAACCAAATAGGTAATAGAAAGTGTCATATGCCATAAGATAACACGTATGTGCTACCTGTATTGTACCCAGGGATTAAATTTTTAACATTGCAGTTGCATCCTTTTTATACAGCTGTTATAAACATGGAATCAAGGACAGAATAGTCTGTAAAAGGAAATGTGTATAAACTTGGATATCTTTTGGGGTATCTTCTTATGTTTAAGTCATGTGTGAATAAATATCGATGAAAACCAACCTCTTTGTTAAAAGAAAATTATCCATTAAAAAAAACACTAATGATTCCTCAGGATTTTTTTTTAATAATTAAAAACCTGATACTTACGCCATGTTATTGTAAAATCACAGGATACTAGTGTTAGAAGACATTTTGGAAGTCTTTCAGACCTTTTATGTTATAAATAAAGAAATTGAAGCCCAGAGAGATCAAGCAACTTGTCTATCATGACATTGAAAGTTATTGACTTGTTCATAAATCTGAGTAGCAATTAAAAGTTTTGCTTGATGGAAGAAGTTAAATTAAGTGAGTACATTTCCATTTTGGAAATAATGAACTATATGTAGGCAAAGGTGATGATTGCCAGGAATAAGTGACATATCAATTCAAGAAATTCCTGAATTTTCCACTATTCTCTACTGAATTATATCTGTAAATAGTATTTTGATTATTCCATTAGATTCTGTTTTTAAAGAATGTGGGTTGTAACTATCCTTTAAACTTGTCTGATGAATGAAATATTAGATAGGGTGTTTCTGGCACCTATTATTTAATGAAATGAACACCGTAACACTGAAAATTAGGCAACCTAAGAACCTCCAAATATATAAGCAAGTATGTGTTAACTCTGCTTTTTGAAGAACTAATCTCACTATTGCTAATTTTTTTGAGGTCCAGATGGGATTTCCTATTTCCATAGGAAGTAAATTAATTGGAGCCTCCTGGGTGCAGTGGGACATGGCAGAGGTGAAATCTGGGTGTAGGTAAATTGGAAACAGGAGGTGGTCATGTGTGTGATGTTGGGCTTTGGCCTAAGCCTAAGAGGCAGCAATGAAGATGGGCACCAGAGGTTGGTAATAAGCATTTCTACATTAAGGTCACCATTTCAGTGATGATCCATTTCTCTTAAGTCTGGTGGGCCAGCAGGTCATCATCCAGTGGGAGGATTTTGTAAGAGCTGCTGGGCAGTTCTTGTGAATATTGCTGATTTTTGTTTTACCAGCTGTACGTGTAGCTCTTGTCACCTGAAAGGTGCAATAAAGGCACCTTTAGGCATGTGGCAGGAATCTGGATGTGGCAATAGCAGCCTGGAAGTCCATTTGAGACACGATAATTATTAAATACTTTTGACCCAATTTTTGCCTGTAGTAGTTTACTTGAATTTGGGTAATTACTGATTTTGTAATTTAAGCAGCCATTTTAATGATTGATTCCAATATCCAGCCTTCCTAAAGAATTTGGTCCAGTAGAATGAGAATCATGGTATGAGCATTTTTGAATTGAAAAGGTTCTTAGATTTAACTTAGTCTAACCCCCTTTGATCCGTGTAGGGAAGCTAACAAATTGTTTTATTTGTAGTCAACTGCTTTATTCCACAGTATATGCATTGTGCATGCATATTGAGGATAGCTAAGGTTCAAGCCCAAGCTTATATCCAACATGAGCAGGACAGGATTACTGATAGTCGTTGCGTACCAGAAAGCATTCCCTTGAGATGTAAAAGCCTTTTCAGTTTATTAATTTTTGTGTTTGTTGTCTTGATGACAAAGAGTTTGCCTTTTATGTCCATAAATAACATTATTAGTTGTTTAGTATGTATGTTATGTATGTATGTATGTATGTATGTATGTCCTGTATGAATGAATGAAGTAGAATAAATTAAGCAGTAAACCCTTCAGATGAGGACGTTTTGTCCTTTTAGAATTGCACACTGTAGTAGCAAGTATCTCAGGCTAATGTTGACATGAGATTATTGGGTGTATTGGCTGTTAACTGCACCCAATACACATATGCACATAAATTCCATTTAGTAAGAGCCTTCAGGTACTAATAATATATTTAAAAATTTTCTGCAGCTGTCCAAATTTGTCATTAATACTATCTTTGGCTTTGTTGAAATTTGCTTGTACTCTTTGCATTTGTCTATTACATGTATCCTACAAATAGACCGCTCCATTTCCCTCTATTATCCTGCATACCATCCACCTCTGTGACTTTAATTTGGACTGATACGGATTGTGTGTCTGGGCCCCCCTCTACACCACCGTTTCCACCTGTTGAAATGCTACCAATCCTTCAGGGCCAAGCTCTAATGCCACCTTTTTTGTGGTATGCTCCTTAATACCTCCATTTGGATAAAATGTCTGTTTCCTTTGAACCTTAACAACTTTAGACTTCCTTTATAGCATTCAGTTACTCCTGCCTCCTTATATTACTTCTAACCCCACCCTCCACCCCACCACCCTTTTTTTTACTCTCTCACAGCCCAGTTGTAAGCTTCTTGAGGCAGGGAGTGTCTTGTGATCCTTACAACCTTATTCAGTTGAAATAAAATGAATACATGAACAAATGAAGTTTTTAAGGAGGGGACTGCATGGATTTCCATCATGTGAAAAAGTGTTAATTCTCCAGAGTGTCAGATAAAGAAGGAGAGCGAATCTGTATATTGGATTAAACATGTTGAGTTTCCTAGGAAATAATTTTTAAATACTGAAAAAAAAGTTTCATTTCTGTTTTATTATCTTTTATATAGTTTACACTAAAGAAAGTGAGTTTTAAAGTTTAAGTAAGTAGTTCTATAGTTCACTGTACAGTCTTGGACTTAATTTATATATGATGAAGAAGGCATTAACATGAGGAAATTTGCACGCATTCAGTAGAACGATTTGAACATTTTAAAATGTAAGGTGGTGTAAATAATTATCAATTGCTTGAATTCTTTTGCTTTTTCACATTAATATCTTTGACTTTCTATACTGGAAAAACTATTAGAGGGAATAGAATTAGGTAAAATCTTCCTAACAGTTCCTAAACGGATGTCCAAATTTTGAATTCCATTCAGACTTTTTCTTCTACTCTCCCCATAGTTTGTGTACAGAGAATTTGGATTACACCTTGAAAAACTGGTAGGTTTAGTTAAGAAGTATTCTTCCAGCCTGAATTAATTCCAGTTCCTTAAGACATATGTAGTTGAGTATGTATCTGTGTTCAGAACAGTTGAACATAAAATCTCTGAAAGAAGGGATATGTTGTCTTGTTCCTTGTATCCCAAGTATTTAGCATGGTGCCTGGCATCCTGTAGGCACAGAATAAATATATGTGAATGAATGAATGAGTGTAGCATTTAAGAATTCAGAATTTAATTTAAGTCAGAAAGGGGTAATGTCTGAAAGCATATATGAGGTTACTTCCTACATGGATTATCCTGATTGATATCTAGCATTTAACAAGCATTTATTGAACATCTGCTATATTCAACACAGATCTTGTGATTAAGACAGTGATCACAAAAAGTATCTATATATTAAAAAGTTTATGAATAAAATTATATAAGGTGTGGAATTTGTTTCAAAATGGGGTATAGGTGAAACAGAATTGGGCCATGAGATGGTCATTGTTAAAGCTGTGGAGTTTTGTTGTACAATTCTCTTTTCGTTTCTGTATGTTTGAAATTTTCCATAACAAGTTTCAAAAACATTCCTGGTTGTGGGCTAAGAGTCAGAATAGTTTGATTCAATCCTGACTCTGCTACCTCAGTGTTTCTTGGTTGCGGTTTCCCCTACAATAAAACATAAATTACTACTACTCTTTGGACCTTAGAGGGTTACTATGAAAAAGTGAAATTAAGTATCTGAAAATCACATTTTGTACAGGGCATTAACAAAACTAATTCCTGCCCTCAGGTAATTTATAGTTTGATGGAGGAAGCTGAAATGTATGTGTGTGTGTGTGTTTGTGTGTGTATATATACACATATATATATGTGTGTGTATATATGTATATATATGCATGTATACGTGTATATATGTATATACATATGTTGCTGGCTGGTAGTATTTTCATTTTTCCCTCCACAATGTGAAAGTATGAATGGAGCTAGGTATTTCTGAAAAGATGTCTATTGGATTTATAGTAGTTATAGTAAAATACAATCTTTAACCTGGATGTTGGAAATTGGTGTCAGGCTTATCAAATGGTAATAGGTTCATGAACAGATTTTATTATGGGAGGGTCTGAGGGCACAGTGCTCCTGAAAACACATTGTCAAAACTTACTGAGTTTTTTAGAATTATACTATTCAAATGAGCTCAAAGAGAGGTTGGATTCTTTGCATATTCTTTCTCCTCTTTTTTAATTTAAAAATCTTAAACAGAATTATTCATTTTTATGTCACACATTGAAATAAATTTCTGCTTGTTTATTTTCTGGGGCTGTTCTTATGGTATGACTGCCTTATGACATTTAAAATTTTGTTCCATGTACTCTGTATGTAAATCATTAAGAAGTTATATCCACAGCAAGGAAGCAGTTCTCTTTCAGGGACACTAATCTCTGGTGAATTAATCTTCTTTGCTGCCTTTTCTTGCTAAATAATCTCATAATTTCTGTGTTAGAAATCCGTAACGATTCATATAAAACATTTGTTTTTCCTAAAATGCTTTTATTTTGAGAAAGAATAAAGGTATAACTTAGGAAGCTGGGAAGACTATTCAGCAACAGAGTAAGAAAAACAAAAGTGATCTTTGTATTTCAAGGGCAGACTTTTAAACTTTAGGTTATTGACACTGACCAAACATTTTAAAACTTATTAGTGGCAACCAGCAGACCATCTGAGTAATTTCAAGTTGGGAGTTGTAGATGATGTAGTCTACATTCCAACCATGTAGGATCACTTAAAGAACTTATTAAATGGCTGTGGGTAAAAATGGGGTATTTTTGTGGAGAGCCATGAGAAACCAAGGGACAAATTTAGAAGGGACTTTTGGTGCTAATCATAAATGAAGTGCATTTAATTATATAAGTTTCCTTAACTGGGAAAGTGTTAACTTCTGAGAAATAACACTTTTAAACACTAAGACACAAAAGAAAAGTTTTGACATCCTGCCAGTCATTACAAATTATTTTGGCCCCCATGGGATTTAATTAGTGGTAATCAAGCTAAGTACTGGTTCATTGTACTATAACTTGGAGTCGATGATGCCTTTATTACAGCTTAGGCTCTCAATTAGTTTTACAAAGGAGAAAAGTATTTCAAAGGCATTACTCTGAGTGATGGAATTGATCGCAAGGGGGCTTTATAGAAGAGCATGGTTGACTTGAGTGGTACCAATTCTTGGTCGTATAAAAACAAAGACTTTTGAGACAAGTCAAGAGAACCATCTTTCATAAAAGTTTTTTTTTTCCCCCCTTTCATTTTAGTTGATAAAATAAAAACTAAGAAGTGAATCCATCACTAGGTAAATAGAATGGTCTAGAGAAGATGTATCCATGATATGAAAGGATAGCACACTTTGAAAGAAGGGAAGAAGGTGACACAAGATGAGCTAAGTTGAGGTAAAGGTGAAAGATACATAAGGCGGGAGAACCTCAGATAGCAAGTAAATCTGAAGTTTCTTAGGCTTCAAAGTGAACTGAAACCTGGTGATATGAAAGTAGATGTAAATTTTGGCATGTTTAGAAAACCTTTAGCCAGTGCTTGTTGGATGAGTAAACTCAGGATACCCTTCTTCTATTCCAAAATTGTAAAGTAGCATAGTTGCCTGATTGCTTTTTCTTGAGTACCTTATTTTAATCATTCTTATATTGCCTACTATGCATAGCACTTACATATTTGCTGAAGTAAAGCATGAATTAGCATAGAATGCAAGCTTCCCATTAGAATATAGTAAATCCCATGAGAGCAAAAATTGTTTTGCTTATTGCTCAATCTCCAGCCTCTAGAACAGTGCCTTAACACATAGTTCAATATATTGAGTGAATGAATGAGTGAATTAACAGCTGAATTGTGACTAAAGATTTCTGTTTTTACAGCAAGTATATTGACAGTACAATGTAGTTTAACACCAAAAGTTAGCCAGATATTTTATTTTTGCATTCACTCATTAGAATTGTGTTTAACACTCTTTAGGATTATATAGTCTCTAATAATTACAGTATTGAATTGGATTCTGAGTAATTAGATAGGAGTTATTTAATAATTTAATGATTAGCGAGTGGATTGGACACTGAGGTATATCCTTCCTATGCTAATTCTTCCACTAATGCTTTCATTAAATTATGAACATAATTATCAAGATTGTTAAATATTTTAATGATACTATGAATAATCTATCATTTGTGGCGGAATTGATGTTTTGATGGAAATTTTACTACATGGTTTCAGATTCTCTAGATTGTAAATTTTTATAAAAAGTATTGATGTATATCCTCCTAAAGAATTTAAAATATGCTCTGCATACTGGTATAAAGGTCCTTATGAACCATGAGGCCTGAGGCTAGTCCCATCATTGATCTTGCCCTATCACTCTTACATGTTGCTACTATTCCAGGCACCTTCTTTCTCTGCTTAGAATAGCTCGTTCTGGTGATATTATGCATCATGACATCACTTTGTCAGGACCAACTATTTAAAAAAAATGAAAAAGGAAACGAAATGAAAGAAGGAAGGAAGAGAGGATGGCAGGGAGGAATGGAATGCAATGGAATGGAATAGAATAGAAAATGTGCAGTGTCCTAAGTCAGTTGTTGGGTATGCTGCAAGGAAGTTATTACTAAAGTAGAACACCAAAGTTTGGGGAGAAGGGAGTTGTTTGCAGTTTTTTTGTTTAAAGTAATTTTTATGATCAGTAAATAAAGTAGTTGTTCTGGTTAATATTGCTATGTAGCAGATTACCACCAAATTTAAGGGTTTAAACAACCATTTTCTTTTGCTCATGGAATCTCTAGATTAGGAGTTCAGAAAGAGTGTGTATCTCTGGTATATCTTTGCTCCAGAAGGTCTGTGCCTTCAGCTGGTGATGCTAGCAGCTGGGGGTTTGAATCATCTGATGGTTTCTTCACTCTCAAGTATGGGGGTTCATGCAGGCCAGTTGATGTAGGTAAGACCTGGGGCTGTTAAAACACAGAGCACTAATATCTGCCCTCTACATGTGGCCTAGGCTTCCTCTCAGGGCCAAGGCTTCAGCATAGTGAACTCCATGGTGGCTCATGGCTCCAAAAGCCATTATTCCTGGGCACAGGGATGCCACTTCTGGCACATTTTATTGGTAACGAGTGAGTTCAAAGCCCCACAAATTCAAGGGGAGTGGATATATACAACCTCTTAATGGAAGGAGTGTTAAAGAATTTGCACACCTTCCCTTTTCTTTATAATTAAGACATTCATACTTGGTGATTAGAACAGAAGAATTTATGATAAAAAAAAACAGGCTCCTGCTCCAACTCTCTGTACTTTGTATTTAAACTTCAGATAATATCTGTTAACCTCGTACTCTGAAAGATGAGGATTTTGCTCATTAATATCTATTTCTTGTTCCTTCACTTTTTGGCAGTATCTCTTGATTCTGGTTAGTGAGAGAAGAATTATCTTAGTCCCCTAATCTTTCCTCTACCTCTATCTTCCCTTAAACATCATAATTTCTATCTGTTACTTTTCTGGGGTTGTTAAACATTCTCTTTCTGTTCTGCAGCCACAACAGAGCCTTCCCTGCTTTGTTTTAAAGGATGACCCTTAGAAGCTGAATGCCATTAAACAGTGCTTACATTATTCTAACTATATAAACAAGAGTTCAGTGCTAGGCTAAATAGTGGGCCTTTACATTTCCTTCTCTGCAGGTCCATTGTCATAACCCTCTGAGGCAGAAGGAGTCCTTTCTTTCTTAAATACGAACATCTGGATTATCTTATTCTTATCACTTGTTTAAAATCATTCCCTGTTTTTAGTGTACTTCTTATTCAGACCATGACTTTCCAGTATATTTTTTTTTCCTGGAGTTTTTAATTGCCTTTCTTTTTTTCTTACGTCATTTGTTTTTATCAAGTATAAATTTTTTTGTCCAAGCTCTTCATCATCCCATCTCTTTTTCTTGAATTTCCACATTTCCTGAAGTTTTTTTCTCAGAATGCTTCACCCTTTTGGTCCACTAGGCCTGCTGAACAGTTGTCTTCCTGATACTCTTGTTTCACTGCTCCCTAGGTTGAATCCACATGTTCTGCATCTTGGCTTTTCCTCTTTAGTGGTTTGCTCCCTTGTTTTGCTAGCCTATTATCTGTGAGTAACGTCCTAAAAATATGCATATGGGAGATAAACCTTATAAATCCTTATCTATTTGGAAACATCTTTATTCTGCTTCACATTTAATTATGGTTTGACTAGTTATAAAAGTCTAGGATGAAAATAATTTTATCTAAAAATTTGAAAGCCATTGTTTCTCCTGTAGGCTAGCATTCAGTCTTGCAAATGAAAAGTGACCTGCCAATCTGATTCTCATTTGTTTTTTTCCTGAAGTTTCTAGGATGTGTTCTTCAGAAATATTACATGTCTAGAAGTGTTGCTTTTCTTTTTTTTTTTTTTCTTAAATTAAGTATTTAAGGAATGCCCAGTATGCTGGGCACTCCTTGATATCTTTCTACATGAAGATTTGTTTCATTTATTTTTAAAATTAATTTCATCCTCTCCATTTGTTCTGTTCTATCTTTCTGGGGCTCTCCTGTTAGTTAGGTATTTGAACTTTCATTGGTACCTCCATGCTTCTTGAGTACAGTTCTGTCCTACAGAACGGGCCTCTGTGTTCCTTACCTTCTTTTCCATTTTCCAACTATTCTATTTTCCTTGTTTTTTTTTTTGTTTTTTTGTTTTTTTTTAATTTTTCTATTTTATAAGAAATCCTCTATATTACTTTCCAACTTTCCAAATGTTTTGTTGAATTTACTCCTTTGGTGTTTATATTTTAACCTCAAGACTCTTTCTTTTTTTGTTCTCTGCTTGGTTTTTTTTTGTTGTTGCTGTTGTTGTTGTTTGTTTTTAAGCAACCTATTCTGGTTTTATGAATATAATATTTCCTTGAATTGCTCTAATTTGTTCAGAAGGTCTCTATATAATCTCTGTTTCTGTCAGTGTTTTAAATTTTGTTTATCTTTGTTTTTCATACTTCTGGATTCCTTAAAGATTTAATGAACTTTGGATATCCTTTAGATTTTGTTTTTTAAGTCAAGTTTATTAAAGTATAATTTATATACAGTAAAATGCAGCCATTTTAAGTGTATTTTTATGTGTTTTGACAAATTCATACACCCATGTAACCACCATCGCAATCAAGATTTTAAAATGTTGCATTACCCCCAAAAGATCCCTCAGGCCCCTTTGTAGTCAATCCCCTCTCCCTTCCTGGACCCTTGACAAACACTAATCTTTCTGTCTTTATAGATTACATTCTTCCTTTTCTGAAGTTTCAAATACATAGAATCAGACAGTGTGTGTTCTGTTTATATGGTTTCCATAGTTAATATTTTCAAGATTCGTAAATGCTCTTGACTGTATCAGTCGTTCATTCTTTCCCACATTGTAGGAATTTACCCCATTTTGATTATCTGTTCATCAGTTGATGGTCGTTTGTGTTGTTTTCAGTTTGGAGCTATTATGAGTAATGGTTCTATGAATATTCGAATACAGGTTTTTTTGTTGATATGACATATGCTTTCATTTCACTTGGGTAAATACCTAGAAGTGAGATTGCTGGCTTGTGTAGCAAACATTTGTTTAATTTTTAAATAAACTGCTAGACTTTTCCAAAGTGATTGTACCATTTTACATTCCCACCAACAATGTATCAGGGTTCTATTTGATTTGCATACTCTTCAGCATTTGGTATTGCCATTCATTTTAATTTTAGCCCTTCTGTATTGGGTATGCACTGATATGACATTGTGGTTTTAATTTGCATTTACTGGATGACTAATGATATTGAGCATTTTTTCAATTGCTTATTGGCCATTCTGATACCTTCTTTTGGAGATGCCTATTTAAATATTTTGATCGTTTTTTAAAACTGAGCTTTCTTATTGCATTATAAGGGTTTTATATATTCTACATATATTCTTTTGTCATATATATGTATTAAAAATATTTTCTTCAGGTCTTTGGCTTGCCTCTTCGTTTTCGTAATGGTATCTTTCAGAGAAGATTTTAATTTTATCAAAGTCTAATTTTTTTGTTTTTTTTTTTCCTGAATGATTTGTGCCATTTGTAGCCTATCTAAAAAATCTTTGCTCACTCCACAGGCAAATAGATTTTTCTCTTGTTTTCTTCTCGAATTTATAGTTTTTGCTTTTATCTTGGGTTTATGATTCATTCAAGTTAATTTTTACATGGTTTGAAGTAAGAGTCAAGGTTCATTTTCCCTTATATGGCTATCCAACTGTTCTAGCACCATTTGTTGAAAGAACTATGCTTTTGTCATTCCCTTTGAATTACTTTGGCCAAAATCGATGGACGATATAAATGTGGGTCTATTTCTGGACCCTATTCCAGTCATCTATTTATCTGTCCTTTTGCCAGTGCCATGATATGTTGATTATTGTAGTTTTATAGTAAGTCTTGAAATCAGGTAGTGTAAGTCCTCCAACTTTGTTCTTTTTCAAAGTTGTTTTGACTATTCTAATTCCTTTGCATTCCCATATAAATTTTAGAATCAGCTTGTCAGTTACTCTGAAGTCTGCTGAGATTTTCAAAATTGGGATAGAATTTAATCTCTGTCAGTTTGGGGTGAATTGATATCATAAAAACCATTTTAGTTTCCCAACTGCTAAAACAAGTATCATACAGTGGGTTGGCTTAAACAGCAAGAATTAATTAGTTCATGGTTTTGAGGCTAGGAGAAGTCCAGTATTGAAGTATCAGCAAGATAGTGCTTTCTCCCAGAAGACTGGCATTCTGGGGCTGACTGCCATTGATCCTTACTTTGTCTTTGACTTTTCTGTTATGTGGCAGTGCACATAGTAGTGTCTTCTCCTGTCTCTTCTGGGTTCCATTGTCTTCCAGCTTCTGGCTGCTTCCTGTGACATCTCCTTGTCTGACTTTCACTCTGCTTATAATAGACTCCAATAATCCTGGTTAAAGCCCAAGCTGATTTAGTTGGACTACACCTTAACCGGAGTAACATCTTAAAGAGATCTTATTTACAATGGATCCACACCCACCAGGATGTGGACAAATACCAACAACATGTTCAAACTAGGATACACAATTCAGCCCACTACATAACACTGTTGAGACTTCTGATCCATGAACATGGTATATCTCTCCATTTACTTGGTTCTTGTTTAATGTTCTGTCATCAGTGTTTTGTAACTTTTACTGTAATAGTCTTGCATGTATTTTGTTAAATTTATCCCTGTGCATTTCATGTTTGGGGTGGTATCTTATCTTTTTATTCCAGTTTCCAATTATTCATTGCTAGTATATAGGTATACAATCAATTTTGTATATTGACCTTGTAGCCTGTGTCCTATCAAACTCATTTATTAGTTCTGGTAGCTTTTTTGTAGATTCCTTAGTATGTTTACATACTTATCATTTTGTCTGAGAATAAAGACAATTGTAACTTTTCCTTCCAATATTTATGTCTGTCTGTCTGTCTCTGCACTGTGTAAGACCTCTAAAACAATGTTGAAAAGAAGTGGTGAGAACAGTATTTTTGCCTTGTTCCCAATAATGAGAAAGCATTTAGGAAAAAGTATTCAGCCTTTTGCCCTTAAATAATGTATTAGCTATGGATTTTCATAGATGTCCTTGACTAGTTTGATAAAGTTCCTTTATGTTCCTAGTTTGCTGAGGGTTTATCATGATTTGGTATTGAATTTATTCAGTATTGTTTCTGCATCATTGAATTGATGATATGGCTTTTCTTTTACTCTGTTAATATACTGTGAATTACGTTGATTGGTTTTGTTTTTTTTTTTTTTTTTTTAAATGTTAAGCCAACCTCCTATTCCTAGGATAAACCCCACTTGGTCATGATGTAGCCATTTTATATATTGTTGGATTTTGTTTGCTAAAATTTTGCTAAGAATTTTTGCGTTACGTTCTTGAAAGATGTTGATCTGTAATTTTCTTTTTTCATTTTGGGGTAATGGTGGCCTCATAAAATCAGTTAAGAATTGTTTCTGCCTCAGTTTTCTGAAGTATTTTCTATAGGATCGACATCATTTTCTTCTTAAACATTTGCTTTACGGGGAGGTCTTACTACAAATTCTGTTTCTTTAGTGAATATAGGGCCATATAGGTTAAATCAGTTTTTGTAGTTTATGTTTTTCAAGGAATCTTTCTGTTTCATCCAGGTTTTTGAGATTACTGGTATAAATTGTTCAAAATGTTGTCATCATTTTAATATCTGTAGAATCTCTAGTAATGTCCCTTTCTTTTCTGATGTTGGTAATTTGTATGTTCTCTCTTTTTTCTTTGATAATATAGGTAGAGTTTTGTTAATTTTGTTTATGATAAACCAGTTTCTGGTTTCATTAGTTTTCTCTATTGTTTGTTTTGTATTCTATTGATTTTTACTTTGTTCTTTATTTTTCTATTTACTTTGGGTTTAATTTGCTCTTATTTTTAGCTTTTTAAGATAGAAGCTTAGATCATTGATTTTAGAATTTTCTTCTCTACTAACAAAAGCATTATGCTGTTTAATTTGCTTCCCACAGATTTCAATATGTTGTGGTTCCATTTTCATGCAATTCAAAATATTTTAAGTGTTTTTGATGATTTCTTCTTTGATCCATGGATTATTTAGATTTGTGTTAATTTAAAAATATGTAGGGGGTTTTCCAAATAACCTTTCTGCCTAATAAATTCTATGGTCAGAGAACAAGTCTGTGATATTAATCCTTTTTAAATTTCTTAAGACCTGTTTATGGCCCAGATACAGTCTATCTTGATACATGTTCCATTTGATTCTTTTTTTTTTATATTTCCCATTTTTCTCATGTTCATGGTTTCTTTTAACTCTTTTAGCATATTTGTAATATTTATAATAGCTAATTTAATCTTGTCTGCTAGTCCATAATCTTTCTCATTTCTGGATACATTTCTATTGAGTGATTTTTCTTCTGGTTATGGATCACATTTTCCTTTGTTTTCATGTATGATAACTTTTTATTGAATGCCAAACGTTGTGAATGTTGGACTTTATTCTTGTAGGAAGTAATGTTACTTGGCGTTCAGTTTGATCCTTCTAAGGCTTGTTTTTAGTTTTTTTAGGGGTGGGATGGGGTGAGAGATCTAGCATAGGCTTTAATTCAGAACTAGGTTAGCCCCACTAATACCAAGGCATTACCTTTTTTGGCTTGTCCTTTTTGTCTGGTGGGATCTTGACAGATCCTTTGTCCTGTAAATGAGTTCAGAGAATTACTCAGTTTACAGCTCCCTGGGAAGCTGCTCTTTGCCCAGCCTCACGCAGGTCCACATGTGCAGGTTGATATTCAGCCAAGGACTCACAGGATCCCATGTAGATTTTGGAAGGTATTTTTCTGGGTAGACGTTTCTTCTCTATTACTCTGTCTCACACATTTTAGCCATCTCAGCCTTCCTGGATTCCAGTCTCTGTCTTTTTAACTCTAATCTCTTGTGTACTCAACTCAGAGAGGCCTCAGATCTTTGAGATCCTCCTCCCTGCACCTGTGGTCCAGAAATTGCCTCCAAGCAGAAAGCCAGGGCATTCTCAGATTCACCTCTCTTCTTTCATTTTCCTTCTCTGGGATCACAGTCCTTTATGACCTATAGTTCAATGTCTGAAAACAGTTGTTTTATGTAGGTTGTACAGTTTCTAGTTATTTGTTGTGAGAGCATAAGCCTGGACCCTCTTGTTCCCTTATTGCCTCGTGTTCTGGTTTGCTAATGCTGCCATTTTGCGTAACACCAGAAGTGGATTGGCTTTTATAAAGGGGGTTTATTTGGTTACACAGTTAGTCTGCAGGCCATAAAGTGTCCAAGGTAATGCATCAACAGTCAGGTACCTTCACTGGAGGATGGCCAGTGGCATCTGGAAAACCTCTGTTAGCTGGGAAGGCACGTTGGCTGGATTCTGCTTGCTCCCAGGTTGCATTTCAAAATGGCTTTCTCCAGAGTGTCAAGTTTCAGCCTTCAACAGCCATCTTCAAAATGTCTCTTTAAGCTGCAGCACTGAGTTCCTTCTGTCTGAGCTTATACAGTGCTTTAGTAAACTAGTCATGGCCCACACTGAATGGGTGGGGCTGTACCTCCATGGAAATTATCTAATCAGAGTTATCACCTACACTTGGGTGAGTCACATCTCCATGGAAACAACCTAATCCAAAGGATCCAACCTAATCAACACTAATAGGTCTGCCTCCACAAGATTGCATCAAAGATAATGGAGTTTTGGGGGCCATAATACATCCAAACTGGCACACCTTGTATATCCATTAGTTTATATAAAGACTGGGCAGTGGTATAGCTGTTAAATAGGACCTTTTCTTCCCTGCTAGATTCCATTTGTGGGTAAAATTTCTGGGAGGATCGTTTGGAGTAGGGCGATTTGGGGTGGGAGTATGCTTTAGCAGACTTTACTTTTGGATGAATAGGGAAATTGGCTGTCAGGATGTAGAGGAACCTATGGCATAAAAAGAAAGATTTTACCCAAATATGGGGATGCTAACTAGTGCAGTTTATCCAGTACACAGACTTCAGTGGATTGGCCTCTTTGGGCTGCATTTTTCACTCCCTTTTTCTGTGTATCTGCTCACCCTTATTCCTGCTCTTACTGCCTTCACAGTGCCCTCATAGCTTATTCCAGGTCAGTGGCCTTCCTTCCAGTAAAAATATTTGAGCATGCCATCAATATTCACTTACATATAAAAATTATAAATTATACATATGCATTTACAGCTATACTATTATATCTGTTAAAATATACAAAAATAGCAATTTTGAAAGGAAGAGATAAAAATATACCCCGCTTTCTCTATGGTGACTTTCTCCATGAATTTCCTCAATCAACTTGCTTCTATTTATTTTCAGTCACCCAGATTATTTACTAAACCCATATTTTTGATGACACACCACCCCCCTTCTTTATTTCTGGGTCTATTCCTTTTAGTTACGCCGTGCTGGAAAAGACTAGAAGCAAATGTTTGTAATGAGTCTGCCATTTTGAACTGAAAGTCCATCCAATATATTTCTTGAAATAATTTTTGAATAATTAAAATTTCATTGTTTCTTGTAGTGCAGTTTCCTTTCCTGAGTGGGAGCAAGAGTAGATTTAAAGATAGTGGCCTGAGAATTGCTTATAACCTCTAGGAGGTTTTATTTATGCAGCATCCTTTAAATTTGGGTACGTCAAAGGGAGTATTAGAAATTTAACCAGGACCCAAAAAGTTTAAGAATAGCCACTCCAGAGAAATATGGGGATCTTGTGAGGTATACTTCTATTTATTTCACATTCCTTAATTTTGAGGACATTATCCTCCTCTGGAGAGGAACAGTAAATGTGGAACGAACCTTGTCTCATTGTTCCATTTGCATGTTGCACCTGGTTATCTAAATTCATTATCATATTCTAGGTTTTCATACTGTTAATATACCATCCCTAAGCCAACAGCTGTTGTAAACTGTAGCATGCAAAAGCTACTTTGACATCATATTGAATGTTAACCCATTGATTTTTCTTAAAAGAAACAAACTGAAAAAAATCCCACTATAATTAATTTTTTGCAGGAATTTCCCGTGTCTGATGATCTAAAACAATAAATTCAGCATGTAAATGAGTCATTATAAGCTTAATTGAAGCTTGTTGGATACTCAAGATTACTCACTGTGGTGTGTTTTTGATGGAGACAGGAAGTGAAAAAGCAAGGTCTATAAGGTTTTTTTTCTTTCTGTGAAGTCGTAGCCAGTCTTTTAATGTTTCTCATTGAGGCTTTGGTCGCTAGGGTAGATGACTCAAGGTATCTATTGCTGCTTAGCTGTTTTTAAGGGGGGAATTTCCCCCAACATTCCTCCCCTCCCCAAAATAGTTAATTATATACTGGAAGTTTCAGTACATTGTTCAGTTTGTGAAGTCAGCGTATTTCTGGAAGCTCACTGTGAATGTAGTTCTTAGCTGTACTGATGCTTTTGTTTCTCCATCTCTGGAGCCAGGACTCTACTGTAAGGACACAATTCTATCGCTATTTTTTCCCTCACATTTGATGTGGTAGTTTGCATACAGCTGCAGAGTAGACAGTTACCTTTGAAAGGAACATTTGGCTGCTCTAATTTGATTAAAGAAAACCACCTCAATCATTTCTAGACTGAGAACGTTTTCATTTTAACTTGGCAGTAGGAGTTGGGAATGTACTCAGTGCACTTAGATATGTGGGGGAGCAGTTAGGAAACAAAACCAACTGCTCACATGAAAAAAGCTTTGGTGCAATTTTTGTTTTTATTCAGGCAGTGTTATATGGGATTGATTTCCTTCCTCTTTCCTTCCCAAATTTTCTACCACCTTGATTTTCATCTCCATCTCCTTTTGTAGTTATATACTTAATTTTTCCGATGAACTGATTCTGGCAGGCGTAGAATGAATTCCCTAGTAATTTGAAGGACTTCGAGGTCCTCAAAATTGTTCCAGATTAATATAGAAATAAAATCCCAAAACATCCATGACTATGAATTGCATGCACTTTCTTGGCCACTGTTGGGAATGGTTAAAAACGTTTTTGGGCCATAGGTACTGAGTCCGTGGTTAGAAATTTAGAAGTCGTAGCTTGCATAGAAGAAAATTGCTACCTGTCAGAAGCCTGCAGCTCTAGTGCTAGGCAGTTAATCAGTTATCTCACGTATGTGTACTTCACATCTGAGATAGCAGGACCTATCACCAAGTTAGTGGAACAGTTAAAAATATATTCTACTGATTGTGAGTTGGCATCAACTTCATGCATTTGTTATTGAAATGATTGAACTGGGAGTTAATGTCTGTAGGGTAAACTGTGAACAAATTCATGAGCCTCAGTTCAGTAATTCTATATATGGTGTTCTTATGAAGACTAATAAGCTGGTTTCTTAAACAAGTTTGAGTGTGAAAACATAACTAAAAAAGGGTGATAGTGCACATGAAGTCTTGGAAATGCAAGCACATTACTATTTATTGATCATTCATCATTGTTCATAACCTAAGAGTAGAGATCAAATGGAAATTCACATTCTAACTACATGACAATGTGACTTGGCCATAATACCTTCTTACCTTTAAGCTTTAGTGTCTTCATTTGTAAAATTAGTCCATGCATTAAATTATGTCTCTAAAGAAGTCAGGTACAATTACATGCTTGACACTTGGCAATAGTAGTTACCTTTCTGCCTTCGCTTCTCCTTGGTATAGCCACTCAGTGGGAATGTTTTGAGTTGGGTGGTTTTGTTCATAGACTGGGTGACTATATTTGATAAAGGTCTCTTAATATTTTAATATTATGTGCGTCTCTTACTCTCTTGGACAAAATGACTAAGTCCAATAGGAATCTATCAGTTCTGCCTAGTTTTCTCCAGATAACAGACCTTGAGGCAGACATCATGTTAGGTAGTAGTTTCAAGGCATGGGCACCATGGACATGGGAACTGTTCAGTAAATGTTTGTTGTTTGATGGAGCTATGTTGTCATTTTGAATGCTTTGCCATCTTTGAATATCTTCTGCCATCCTCAGGTGCTAGAATGATTTCCATATTTAATCTCAGGATTTATGCACTTCAAGCCACACTAATCTGTTCTTTCTGAGAGTCAAGGGCCAAGAAGGAATCTTCCTATTTGTTTTTACACACGCTAGGGAGAGGGCATTCCCATCAGCCACACCTATGTGATCCAAGTGTACATGACAGTAAAGAGATTCTAAAGATGATTGCCCAAAGGCCACTGCCAAATCTAGATTTGAAGACTCAAGGTTTCTCTTAGGTACCTTTGTAAATGTAGTTGATCCCAGGTAAGGTCACCATGCTTATATATTCCGTAATATATACTGTACAGTGCAGTAAAATATTGCAGAACATGATGTTTGCTGTTTTTGTTCATTTACTGCTATTATAACATTAAACAGCATTAAAAAATTAAATGCTGGTGATTGAGGAAAAGTTAGTTTAATTTGAATAAGGTGTTTGGAGACCTGTGGGGATGCTGCAGGAAAATACTGGTTACTGATTTTTTATGCACCTCCAATCTTTCTTTTTCCTCAGTAGACAAATATTATTGTGATAGTTCTTATATATAATTACCTTTTTAAAAGTGTACTTTTCTGTAATCCAGAATTCTTATCTTCCATGCTTCTATTACTGTCCCCAAGTTTATCTTTGTAGGTCACTTTTAAACTGATAATTTATACATTCAAATTCAGTGAAATTATTGAAAATTTCTGATGAAATGCATAGGAGTTTGCCTGAGACTGAGGTTTTTGTTTTTGTTTTTTAAATAATAAATGCTTCCTTCCCTTCTGAATGGCAGTTGTCTACTTCTTAATTGCTGTTTTATAATTATTCTCACAACAGCATTGAGGGGTTGGCAGTAGATTGTTATTCCCATTTTACAGATAAAGAAACAGACAGAATTTAAATGACTTGCTCAAGGTCACCTGCCTGGTTGCAGAGTCTGGACCTCGACCACAAGTCTTTACTAATTTCATTGTTTTTCTATCTGATAAGGCAAGTGTTTCAGTCATGCAAAGATCCTTTGGGTTTGTCTTTGATGGATCCTGTTTGGGAAATTAAATGCACATAAACTGCATACTGACAAAGGCATGCTGATATTTGAGGAGGAAACTATCTTCTATAGCTCTAAAATTGATTAATTCTGAAAGGTATTAAATGCCATATATATGTGTATATATATACTCGCCAGTGTATTATGATCTATTTTAATAGCTATATAGGGTAAGAGATGCACCTGGAATCTGGATTAAGTAGTGTTATTTGGTAGGGGTCATGCTGCTCTTCAACTTAGTGGTAATCAGCTTGCCTTTACCTACCCTTGGCTGGCCAGTGAGAAATGGAAGGAGGGGTGGCAGGTCAACGGAAGTACACTCACCTTTGAATCTGGCACCAGAAGTGCTGACAGCTGTGTCACATAGGCTCACGTTGACTCAGCACTTCCTGGTTTCTCTTTGCAGCCTTGGTCTGGCTAATAATATCAAATGACCTTGGTCCGAACTGAGGGTTTTAGGGACCCTTTGGTTTCCTCATCAAAAATTTGAAATAAAAAATCATTTTTTCCTTTTTGTTTTTTGATTAATGACACTGGGTATGAACCATTGTACTGTGCACTGGATTAGATGCTTCTTCTTAAGAAAGTCACAATCTAAGGAAGTATCTTTGTCCCTGGACTATATATATATGTGTGTATATATATATATGTATATATATGTGTGTGTTTGTGTGTGTATATATATATCCTTACCTCTCAGCTTAAGGCAGTACTGTTGTAATTCACTTGGCCTTTTTATTGTTTCTGTGCAGCCTAATAACTAAGGCAGGAGTGAAGGGGAATAGAGCTCATACTATAGTTAGTTTGCTTGATACTTGGATTTTAGGCCAGGCTTAGTGAGCAAAGATGATGAGAGAGGGAGGGAAATCCTGAGTTCTCTTCATTGGGCCCCTCATCGTTTTTTGAATGGTCCAGAACAGACCCACTATGTGAGTGAAGTCAGATGGTGTCTGTTAACTATTTTTTTATGTTTAGTTTTATATTTAGGACTAACCCAAATTGTTAGTCTCTAAAATTATTAATGTTGTACACATTTGAAGATGAAAATATTCAGAAAACCTTATAACTTTTTAACCTAAGTTTTCCTGGGCTTTAATAACATTAATTACAAGACATGTTTGATATTTTATCTGTTGACAATCAATTTGTTTAAAAATTTATGATACTATTTAAAAGCTATTTTATAAACTATTGAAACATAAGCTTTCATTAGAAATTTATTTTTATTATTGAAGAAAATCTGGTTTACAGTGAAGAAATAGCTATTGATAGCAAAGATATGGCTATATTTAAAACAAGTATTTATTATTGTGTTTTCATCTTTAGAGAGGCTTCTAAATAGCAGGAATTTCTGGCCCTTTAACAGTCTCCAAATCAGCAAAAGTAAAAATCCCTACGGAAAACATAGTCCTGACCTTTTTGCACACGTAATCCAAATGAAAATTTAGCTTTGATGTGGTGTTTTGTTATGTAATCATACTGAAAATATGCAATAATATATTCCTTTGAATATCTTTCATTCAGAAACATATTTTTGTTTATTTGACGATCCTACCAGCTGAAAATGGATTATGTCTGGTTGTTCATCTAACCACCCAACCTCAAAATACTTGAGAAATTACATGAAGAGCTTCATTCCAAAGCATAAGATACTCAGAAAAGTTCAGGCGTTGAAAAATTGAACATGGAATTCACTCTGTGATGATTGAAATAAAAACAAATAATGGGAGCAGGTAAAACAGTTTACAGACCTAGTATTTACCAGGCAGGATACCTGTCAAATCAATAGTAAATATTTTAAACAACATTTACTTTCTAGAAGGTGCTTAATGTAAATCATTGTTTCAGATATGTCTGTAGCATTTCTTCCAAACTATTTGGCCAACTCAGCCTTAGGGTATAGAATATTGCTAAGCATTACAAATATTACCAAAGGTGTGAGAATAATGATCATTATAGGCAAAAGCAGATGAAACCCCTTATTTGCTTGTATGTCCTCTGAGATGCTGCTGCAGAGGTCTGAGAATTGGTTGCCTGTGCCTAAGAGTCCAAGCTTCCGATGGTGTCCCACAACACAAGAACTGATACTTTGATACTTTTCGCATTTTATCCATCTTTTGCTGATTTAGTGAGAATTCTGCATGTTGAGCTGTAACAGGAAATTCCCTTAATTATTACTAAGAAAGAAAAATACGGGGTTTCTATTTTTTTAATTTCTATTTTTTAAATTGTTTTTTAAACACTTACGGGAAGTTTTCCTTTTAACTTGTGTAATTGAGGAATAGAGCACTCTAGTTAATAAGAAAATCTGAGCATTAAGTTCCATGTGCAAAGAATTAGAATATGTTAAAATGGACCTAATATCAAAATTCATAAGTTAATTTTTTGATTATTGAGAAGCTACTTCAAGATTTATCAGTGCTTTGTTATAATTCTTACAAACTGCAGTTATCAATGACTATGCCTGCTTTTAGAAAACTATAGGTAATAGAATTTTCACTGGATAAACAAAACTGAGTGCTGTGTTGTGTTTTAGTTAAACATAATAAAATATCAGTCTTTAAATTTGTGGATAAGGAAAGGGGGGAAGGGTTGTGAGATTGAGATAGCAGAAGTGAAAGACCAGCAGGGAGTTTAGATGGAGAACAAAATGTGGAAAATAAAAAGAAAACTGAAATATTTAGGAAGAAGAAATTCTTTAAAGTCTACAGATAGGTATGATAGAAAATAACCAAAAAACATTAGAAGAGAGCAAACCAAAGAAACAAATGGATCTCTTAAAGTTTGGAAATATTATTAAGAGATAAAAATAAGCATGATGATATTTGTTGGCTCGAGGTCTAATTTTTTTTTAAAAAGTAGCATTCTGTCTAATGTTGATAAAGTGCACAAATCTGTACGGAAGTAAGCCTAGAAAATGAAAACTGTAGATTGGATAGTAATCTAAATCTTAGAGGAGGGGAAATTTTGGTGCCATAAATTCTCCCTTCATGGTGTTGTGTTTAAATCAGTTGAAATGTATTTCTGTACCACAATTTATGCTTCAATAAAAGTTTGCTTAATTTTTTAAAAAATCAGCATGACAAAAAACTTCTGGTTCTGAGAGAGACTTTCTAGAGTAGACACAGAGAGAAAATAAAATTAAAGGGGGACAAAAAAGAAGGAAAAACAAACCTATAAGTGTAGCTTTGTATTACAGAATTAAAGTTAGTTTGCTTCAAAAGTTGGTAGAAACCACAACTTGAGTATGGTTTCTCTTAAATTGTTGACCTGTTGCCCAGAACCTAAACAAACATGCATTTGTTATGTGTCTTGTGGGAAACATAAGGTAGATTCATCTTGCATTATCCAGCTTTTGGTCTTATAGCAGAAAACTGTGGGCAAAAGAATTGTTATATTTGACATGCAAACAAAGGTTTTTGGTCTGTTCCACATGTTGTAAAATTCCTGTTTTGATTTTCATTGTTGACATTGTTATACATGGTATCTGGTAACAGAAATTTTTGTCATGCTATGTTAAAACATGAACTGACTGCTTTAAACATACAGATAAGGGGTAATCAATTTAGGAAGATAGGTTCTTCATTCTGCCCTCGCTTCCCCCCCACCCCGATCCTCCAGTTCTCCAGATTTTCCTCTTCATGTGGGTATGTGCACATCTTTTTTGCATTTAATTGCTTAGTTTTATAAAGATGCTAATAAAGAGGTAAGTAGTGATAAAAGTAAAGGAATGGCGGAAGGTTGGGAATCACTGAAAAACAAAGGGTTGCTTCAAGGTCTGCATTTGTTTACTTTTTCATGGGGCATTTTTTTTTAATTCAATTTTATTGAGATAGATTCACATAACATACATACCATGCAGTCATACAAAGCATTACAATCAGTTGTTCACAGTACCATTATACAATTGTGCATTCATCACCAAAATTAATTTTTGAACATTTTCATTACCACACACACAAAAATAATAAGAATAAAAATTTAAGTGAAAAAGAAAAAAGAACAAAGTAAAAAAGAACACTGGGTGCCTCCCCCCCCCCCCCCCATTTTTCTACTCTTCCATCCATACATTGGACAAAGGGGAGTGTGGTCTATATGGCTTTCCCAATCACATTGTCACCCATAGGGGCATTTTTAACAGTCCTAGATAAATTCTCAAAATACTTCTCTGAATTTGGGGGGATTTTGTATAATACTTTCACATTTATTCTACAAGTATAAGGGGAAAATCCCCAACTATCTAGTTTTACTCAATGTTGAGGATTAGAAACTTCTTTACACAGGATATTTTAATCATGTTTTTTTTTCAAGAAGATAGATTTTTAAATGACACTTTAAAACCAGGAGATAAGAACTAAGCAGTAGTTCATGCCATAACCAGTAGGCGTAGTATCAAGATTATAAAAAACAGAGACCCACTGAAGCTGGCTTAAGAAAAAGGGATTTTATTGTAAGGAAACGGTTCTCATGAGAATCTTTATACACTAGGCCTTCTGGGACAGGGGTTCTGTATTCCAGGAGTCTCTAAGGAGTGCTCATTTCTCTCCTTCCAAAGATTGGTCCTCTTCTTCTCCCTGGGTGTCTGCCCTGCATGTCTCCTCCTTGCTTTTTGTGCTTCTTCATGGCTGAGGCTCCCTTATAACCTCTACTTTCTTGGGGCCCTCATGGTCTACACAGCACTGATTCTGCATGACATTCTGTAATTCCCAAAGTCAGTACCTTCCACTGCCATCATTGGGTGCCCCACATGGACTTGCAGCTGCTGTTCCTTAGTTTATATTCTAGAGAGTCTAAGGCTTGTCGTATTGAGAAAAGCCTGGGAAAGACTGGACTTTGGTCTGTCCCAGTTTAAATGGTTAAGAAAGTTGATTGACATTTGACGTTTATTCTAAGTAAGGTCTGAGTTTTTAAGAAGCAAAATACCAGTTTTGTCATGAAAACAGTATTTTTAGATACTTCTTAAATCATTTTGAAGTTTAAACATTCCAAAGCATTTATGTGTTACTAGACAGGTTTAAAACTGTATGCCAAGACTTAATAGGAGTTTTGTTGTTGTTTTTTTGGCCATAAAATCCTCTCCAATTTCAACCATAGCACATCTTCAGAACACTGAAGGAGTTCATGAAGAGTAGGTTGCATGGATGAGCATAAATCAGTTCCTGACCTCAGTGTTGTCTTGGGCTCACTCATTTTGATGGGAAAACCGTGTTCTTCAGAGTGAAAAGTTGGACCAACATTACAGAAAATGGATTTTTATTTTAAGCTGTTGAGAAGACATGCTGCTTGGCTTTATGATAATTAGAAGACACCGTCCATATAATTAACTCACTATCTGATGCTTTCCCCAACAAACCCCAAAGCAGCATCGCTTTGATCCTGAATGACTTGAGCCAACATGGTGGTGGTGGTGGTGGTTGTGGAACAGGCAGCTGCATGATTCAGTCTCCGACTCTTGCCAGGTTTGGCCATGCCATCCTTCGTTTGCCTACTTCAGGGACATAGGTTATGTGACCAGTTTTCTTGCACTGGGGCTTCAAGCTGCCTTATATTTATCTAAGTGCTCTTGAATCAAGAGAGCAGAAGAAATCATAGGCTTTCCAAGTTCATAGATTATATAATCATTGTACTCATTTGTTCAGTCTTTGACCCTGGAATATGCAAGCACTACTTGACTAGTATTTGTCTTCCCCAATATCACATTACAGTGGCGATCTTCAACCAGCAGCGATTTTGCATCCCCAGGGGACATTTGGGATTGTCTAGACACATTTTGTTTGTCATAACTGGGAAGGAGGAAGTGCTCCTGGAATCTAATAAGTAGAGGTCATGGATACTGTTAAGTATCCTACTATGCAGAGGACAGCTCCCCACAACAAAGAAAATTCATAATGTCTATAGTGCAAGGATTCAGAAACCTGGTACTTCAAGAAGGGACTAGTTGGTATCAATTTGTAGGAGATGGAAAATAATAAAGATCTGTGGAAAGCACACGGGTCCCGGACTATCCAGTATTAATAAGCCAACGTTCCTATAATGAGCATTCCCAAAGTCAGTACCTTCCATTACCATGTTGGGTGAGAAGAGGAAAACCAATATTAGGCATAACTTTTTTCCTTAATTGTTTAATTGAAAGCAAGGTGAGATGTTTGAGATGGATGTAAGAGTTAAAGGCAGCTGGAATATTTGGGATTTCTTTTGAGCATGGCTTAAAACTGGAACCCATGATGAAGGTAGAGTGGCAAAGGAAAACAGTTTATTGAATTTTTGAGTTAGTTGTCTTTGGAGTTGGTGAGGAAATCAAAGGTTTTATAAAAGGAACTTATCAGAGTGAGGCCTCAGGAAGTGGTTTGGCTCGGTGACTGGTTCTTACAAAAGGAGACACAGACACCCACTCAAGTGAAGATGCTCCATGGTAGTCCCAGGCAATTTATATTGCAGGTTAGAGTTCCCTCCAAATTATGTTATGCATTCCCTCATCTCTGCTCTTTATTGGCTTGATGTATATCCATTTGTAAAATGTCATTAACCCATATGAGGTGATTCAATAAATGTCTTCCCGTATCACTTACATGCTCAAAATGGCCGTTAACGTACCACATCATGTTCAGCTTTCTCTGCCTGTCTTTCACAGCCCTCCAAAATCTGGCTCCGTCCTACATATTCATGCTCCATCATCTCTATATAAGCACTTTGCAGTAGTCAGGCACATCCCTGGCCACAGACAGAGCTGATTGGGAAGAGGACAGTGTGGTAGATTGAATTACCTACCCCAGCAAAGGCACATTCTTGATCTTAATCCACATTCCTGTGGGTATAAATAGTATCTTTTGAAGATGCATTTTCAGTTAAGGTGTGGTCCTTGGAGTTGGGGTGGGTCTTAATCTGCATTACTGGAGGCCTTGTAAAGAGTAGAAACCAGAAACCAGAAGTCAAGAGAAATACAAGAGAAAAACCACATAGGAAGAAGCTGGAAGTCAAGGGAAACCAGAAGAGCAGGCACAGCAGGAAACCAAGGACAATGGTTATATTTTGTCTGGTAATGTTCATGGTTATTTCATATGTGCACATCTTCTTTGCTCAACTGTAATGAAAGCACCTTGTGAGCAGAACCCACGACTGTATTCTTTTGGATGGTTAGCTTACAGTTAACCATACCGCAAGTACTTAACGACACTTATTTTGTTGATGTGAGATTATTTTTCTTTAAAAATTACTTTGAAATACTTTGCACAAATACAGTAACAATTAGAGTATATAAGAAAATTTGAAAAGATAAATTACTACAAGTTTTCCTAACATTGGGTTTACATGGGAAGGGCATGTTTTAAAAATTCAATAAGAACATAGCATGAACTCTTCCCTCTATAGCACTGATTCTCAACTGAGGGCAGTTTTGCCCCAGGGGATGTATGTCAATGTCTGGGGACATTTTTGGTTGTCACAACTTGGGGGATACTGCTGGCATCTTCTGGGTAGAGGGCAGGGAGTCTGCTAAATGTCTTATAATAAACAGGATAGCCTCCCACAACAAAGACTTATCAGGCCCCAAATGTCAGTAGTGCCGAGGTTTGGAAACCATAAGGATAGCATTCTGTGGACACCAACATTAACATACCTTACCACCTAATAGATTGAAAATATGCAAAAAGCAATCTTTCAAGTAGTACATTTTACATGGAGGAAATAATCATACACTATAAACTCCTAAGTGCTGGGAACTGCAGCTATGTACATAAACCAGAATAGCATGACAGTTAAAAAGATATGTGATAACTACTTGTGTAACAAATGGGGACTTTATGTCTTTGGTCATGCCTTCGGGAGGGGAGAACAGTAACTAAAAAGAATTTTCTCACTACAAGAAGGCTTGTAGTGCACAATTTTAGAAAACGAAGGCATTCCCTAACCCAGAAGGATATATTGGAATAGATCAAATTTTTTATGAACTGGAACTCCTCCAAAGGGACTGAGAGTTAGAATATTGAAACATACATCCTTCTATTTTTCTAAATATTTTGAAAGCTTCCTTGAAGAATACTTGATACTTTTTAAATGTAAGAATATCATGCTTTCCCTCCTGCAATTAAGTTTGGGAGGTACTTTTGCTACATTTCATGGCAATATAGTTGAGAGAATTCACAGAGAGATCCTGGATGGGTCCGTGCCTCAGTTTCTTCATCAAAAAGGAACTAACACTTTCTGACCCCTAGTTCTAGAATTACGTTTTCCTTTAATTTCAGTTTCAGGTAATAAAAAAGGAGAATGCTTATGCAAAGCCTTTGTGATTGAAACTTAGAAGGCATTATTCCAGGCTGTTTCTTAGAAACTTCATAAACTTGTCCATAAAGGATTGCGTCTAGTGTTTAAAGAAAGGAATTCCTGTTAGAAGTAAAAGTTGTCCCCACCCCCAAGCAAAATACAAATAGTCCAATGAAATTTACACTCATTCAGAAGTGTCATTGTTAGCTAATTCTGAAAATTCAGTTCATTTCTTTTATGTATGTAATATTTAATATAAAGAAAATATTTTAAGTGTATGAATAATATTGACTTTTTCACAGAATTCATGTTAAACTGCATGTTTCCAGATAGGAGAAAATTCCTGTTTGAAACACATTGGAAAGCCTTATTAAGGTTTTTAGTCCACCATTTAGTAAGTTATTGGGCTCTGAACAACATGGTCAAACTTTCCTGTCTGCTGGATGGAAAATTAAATGGAGCCTTGATAATTTTCTTCTTTTTTTCAATCCCAAAGTTGTGAGTTCAGATATTCACAAGGGTGGGGATATTATGTCATCAAGAAATGAAGCTTGCATCTGTGATGTCTCTATTCTGAAAACAGGTGAGAGGTTGTTTCTGGCATATTCCAAATTCCCCAGGGCCCATTCTAGAACTTGGGTAGCAGGATTACCTAAAGTGAAGATATTTTTAGGATAAGAACAGAAATGTTAACTACAGTTTGTATCTTGTTGGAATTAATGTTGCTTACAGGCTCATAAAAGAGAGCCTTTGGTGACTTTCTATTTAGCAGATACTAATGAGCATCTCCTGGATGCTCTACAGACAGTATGCAGAGCAGGGAATCAAAATGAGTAGGACCCAGATGCCTGCTTTCAGTGAGTGAGAGGAGGAGGGAGAGAGAGAGAGAAGACCTTGGCAAATTTCTCTAACACAAAGGATAAAGTAATAAGGGTCATTCAGAGGTACAGATACAATTCTAGGCCAAATTAAGAAATCTACATTATGGGAGCAAGAAAGGTGGGCGCCGCAGGAGAGGTAAACAACACAAGCAGAGTCACAAAAGTCGAGATATATAACAGATGAACCTTAGGAAATGAAACAGTCTGTGGTGAGAGAAAAATGGTGGTCTAAATTAGGGTAGTGCCCTTGAAATGAGAAAAAAAGAATTGAAAAGCATAGTTAATTTAGCAGCAGAATTGGCCAGTGTGAGTACGTGGTTGGGTGTGTCAGTGAACAGAGTTCTGTGGTCACCAAAAGGAATCACATAGTTTAAAGTTTGAGTGAGAGAGGATGGTGGTACTCCTGTTAGAAGTCACATTCACAGGGTAAGAAGCAGGTTTAATGGGACAATGCTAAATTCAGTTTTGAACATGTTGTTTTAGGTGCTTTCAGGAAATAGCCAAGGCGGAGTATTAGTTGAAGTATTAGGTGAGAGCACCATAGAGGAGTGCAGAAAACCTGTGACATCCTTAAAGGAGACACAGAGATCTTTTTCAGTCCACACATTTGGAATCCCATAATGCATGTAATTTGCCCCACAATGGGGAGCAAACCACAAATGCCCCGATGTGTGTACTGAGCACGACTAGGCTCAGTCACCAGCTAAGTGACTTGTTCATATACACCAGCCTTTCACAGCACAGGTGGTTCAAATCTGTGCCTCAGTCACTAATTGCTGTTTGTCTTGCATCTTCAGGGCCACTGGCAAATTGGACTTTACTTATTAAACCAATGAATGAGTAAGAACTCCTACATCTGAAAAAAAATAGACTGAGTATAGAACCTTGAGTCCACCTGTATTTAAGACGGAAGGAGAAAAAGGGCCAGAGAAGAAGGCAGAGACGAGAGAATTGGAGGGAGAAATAGAAGAAAACTGTCAGGAAGCCAAGGGAAGGGAGAGTTTTGGGGAGGAAGAGGCATCTCATTCAGGTATCTCAGGTACACATGAGGGTGAAAAGACCGAAAACTGCATTTAGTTAGTGGGAAGTTATTGTTATCCATCTGAAAGACAAATTTTGCTGGAAGAGAGAGGGGAAGTCAGTTATATAAATAAGCAGTGAGGAAGTATAGCAGAAAGTGTAGACTGTCATTAAGTAAATTGGGGGTAATGGAATGTGGTTGGTAGGATGACAACCAGATGGAGGTAAGAGTGGACTTTCTTTTTCTTATTATACAAGGGAAATAGGAGTGTTTGGAAGTGTATGCGAAGGAGCCAGTAGAGAAGAGATTGAGGGAGAGTAATGGGGAGTAAAAATTAAGACTTAACAAAAGGTGGAGGGCACAGTTGGATTCATGCAGGACAGGGGGGACACTGAACTATGAATCAGGAGGGGCAGAAGATCCATAAAAGAGGCTGACCATAAAAGAGGCTGATGGCTTTGCAGAGAGAGGGAAGTTGTTGGGACCCCTAAGTGTGAGTGGAGGGATGTGTTAGGAATTAGATGGAGAGGATGGGAGGAGGAAGAGCCAGGTGTTGAGGACAAAGAAGCAGAGGTTTGACTGTCCTAAGAGGGACCAGAATGTGTGGAAGAATCCAAAGTGGTCATTCCCCTTGAAGTCAGCCACAGAGAGACCGTTCCCTCATTCATCAATAAATGAAGGCTTTCTAGTGGTCCAAAAGAATGCATCTAAAGGAAGCTTTGTGCTTTATTAAAGACTCTTAATAAGTGAAGTAAAATTCTTAAGAATGAGTCATAAAAATTGTCAGCATCTCACAACTAATACTTAATTGTGCACTTCACATGTCCCACAGCCTGATGTTTGCCTGTGGTAAATCATTTCATCCTCACAGCATCTCTACTGTATAGGTGAATTTGCCTTAATGTAAGGAGTTTCCTTGTCTCAAGTTCTTGTCTTTTGTTTAGAAGCTCCACACATGAATACATATATGTAAAATTTTTTTGGTATGTACCAAGAGTGGATTAATTCACTGATGTATAGACTTTGTTAGTTGACATATTTTATAAAAAACAATCACTGTTATATAGCGTATCTGTTAAAATTGTTGTGCTTAATCGGGCTTAGTAAAAGCTGGGCACACCGTCCATAAAACAGTAACTATTTGTCATATTCCTTTTTCATGAAAATCTTAACTTACAGTTGAAATGCAAAAAGAAAATACTTGATACAGCATTTTGACATTTGACATTTTAAAGTAATTTCATTAGATCACCAAACAATAAGTTATTAAAGATTGTTCTGTAAACAGGTTTTTTTTTTTTCCCATTATATTTCTTTGAATTAGAAACAAGTTGGATGCCATTTGCCTGGAAGAAGATAAATGTATTTTGTACTAAAATGTACAAAGATTTTGGCAGTATTTTTTCTGCTCTTTATTAATGAATGCTTTTGTTTAGTCTTATGTTAGATGAATAGAACGAATTTCTGTTTTGAATAGCTAAAGCCAGGAACAAAATTTGTATAACAGTGTTGGCAAAATTCAGTGACAAGTCAGGTCATCGTTCAAGACAAGTTGTTTTCAGTCTTTTTTCCAATGTAGCACACCTGAAATAGGAAGCACATTATTAATCAGGTAGCTCCCAGCACAGTGATTCAAATAAGTTTTTGAGTTAGCAGTTTTGCTCACTGCCGTATCTCCAGTGTTAGCACATTCCAGGTGTCCAAGTACCTTTTGTGGATTACTTGGCTGATTCTTACTGGAGGGTGAAGAGAAGGTATTTCACAAGGCCACATAGGGGGTTTTGATATTATCTGGGCCTCACCCTCCAGCATTTCCCACCCCATGAGGTAATTCATAATCAAAATACTTCAATGTAAACTAAGTCTAAGAATTAGCCTTTTCAAAAGTGCTTATCTGTGTTGCCCAAACAAATGGTCTCTTTCTTCCAACAAACCTGGGTAAATATGTCCTGAGTCATTGTCTGTATTCCTATAGTTTAAAAGTTGCACGAGTTAAAAGTCAAAATGCAGAAACATTCTATGTGAAGAAAAGGTGTGTCTCAAGTTCCAGGTAACCACTGTTGGCTTTTCTTGAGGCAGTCAGAATAATGGCTGGCTTCCCATACACAAGGACCAGTTCTCTGGTGTGATTATCTTGTTCCAGGATTTGCCTGGCATTGAAGGCTGAAAGCCTGATTTTATTAGTCTCCCTCCAGAGATTGAGAGTTCCAGGGATGACAAACTCAAGCCAACCTCATAAGAAACCAAGGTTTGAACCAAAATGTTAATTTACTCTTTTCCAGTGAAAATTGTACTTCTCAAGCATGCTTGGATCTGCCTGCCAACTAGTGCATTGTCCTCCTCGCATACTTTTCTATGGGAAAATCAAATTGTAGTGGGACAGTTGCATAGTCAGCCTGGAACCAGGAGAGGGAGTTGGTGGATGATCTCAACATCTGATGGCCTCAAGCTCTAATGCCCAATGCATCCATTTTGACTGTAGGGAAGGAGGTTCCATTTGTTGTACAAACTCCCTCACCTATGATAGAGCCGGAGCCACATGGCTAGGTTGTGTCTTTCCAGAATTTGCTTTTATATAGCTAATATATAGGCTTCTTATAAAAGTACAATTTGATTGACTACATTGAGCTTTGTGAATTGCTTTCTCAGCCTAGTACATTGGATTTTGGGCAGGAGGCATAGTTTCTTGGGCCTTTTCTACTCTTAGCTCCTCCTCATCACCTACGTTTTAATTTTTTTCCTACTTCAGTCTTTGAGTTTGTCCTTAAATTCAGTTCAGGGAATGCCATGTTATCTATCCCAAATCGTGCCTACAGATGCTTTTGTGTGTGTTCATTGAAATAACATTCCTGACCAAAACTAACCCTTTGGAAATAGAGTAACTTTTGGTAAATCATTTGATAGTGGTATTTAAGCATTGTTTTACTAGTGTGAATGGAGTATTTCAGAGTTCTTTGTTATTTTATTTACCTTTATAGTTAAATAAGTTCTAAACTATAAATTGTATTCTTACTTTAAGGTTTTAAAATTTTGTTGAAGAGATTATTTTCTTTTGCATATCAAAAAATATCATGTGTATTTTTAAGGGGAAAAATGTCTTACTGTTACCAACTCAGAGTCTTCCTTTAAGAAACTATTTTAATTTTTGAAAGAGAGATTTACCATACATCTGAAAAACAAAGAAAAGAGAAGTTGAAATATCAAAGAAAGGTCAGAAACAGTACACTGTTATTTATGCATTTAGCTACTTTTTAAATATAATTTTCTCTCAAATTATTCTATGGAAATGATTTAAAAAACTAAAAGGAGACTGTGAAAACTCTCTAATTTATTATTTTAGCATCTAGAAACAAATCAGTAAAAACTGTGATCTCATATCTCATGTAACTATTCATCTTCTAATTTCTCTGTCAGTTACAGATGGCTTTGTAACTGGCTTCCTTTTTGGTTTTACTTCTAACTAAGACATGCAAGCCAAGAGGGCAGTGATTGAATAACCATGTCTAACTCCAAAAAATTTTTTTCCTAGGGTTATGTTTTTAAAAACTCTGTTGTTCATTACCAAATAAACAAACAAACCCCTGAAATATTCGAAGTAGACCTCTTTTGGGGTTTTTGTTAGGATGGGTTTTCATTTTCAAATTAATTTTAGCTACTGGTGATGTTACTTTGTGTTCTCTATTTGATAGCACTGCTCTGTGTTTTCTGTGTCCCGTTTTAGTTCCAGTGGGTATTCTGCAGAAAGTGATCATAAAACAAAAAAACTCCTATATGTAAGATAATATTGAAAGTATTAATAGCGTAACATTCTACTAGCTCAGTAACACTAGTAACTGACATTAGCAGAGATGTGTACTTAATGGGCTAACCTTTGTATATACTAACCAAATGTATAATGTAAAAATTTGTACATTTCTGATATAAGAAAAACTGTTTAAGTTAAGATATATGGATATTTGTACTTCAAGGATTGGACATGATCTTTGAAGGAAAGTTAAACACAGATAGGCATATTAGCATATCAAGATTTAGACTTGGAAGAAGCAGCATGATAGAATATGGGCTGTGGCACAAGTTATTTATCTTCTCTTGTTTTGATAGTGGGTAGAGTTGGGGTAGAGTTTATATAGGATGTGATTTAGTATATGAGGTTGTTTCTTTCAGGAAGCTTTCTTTCTGTATTTCCTGAGAAATTTCTCAAAATGTTGGAAGAGTGAAACATGCTGTTGTTCTAAAATATTTTGTGACCTAGTTTTGGTCTAAGTATACTTTTGTACTGGCAGGATACATGGGGGATTTGGGCTTTACTCTGACAGCTAAATGAACTCAAATATATACTGAATGTAAATTGCTTTGAAGGCTGTGGATCACAAGTTAATAGATTCTGGACCTTGTTTTTTCTTTCATGAGCCAGATATTCCTTGGATTTATGGGTAGTTTAAAATTAAAGAGTAGTAAATTGCTTCCCTCTTTGGAAATAAGCAACATCATCCTTCTGATAATAAAATATTTCTTTAACATGTCAAGACAGTTACTGAGGAAAGAAAATACGAGGGGAAAAAATGGGGATAATTTACAAAGAGATGTTTACTCTGTAGGAAATAGAATATATTTAATGAAAGTATGACTGCCTTGTACTGTATGACTTGAAAATAATAAGACAAAGAAAAAAATGCAAGTGCTACATTAGAACTTATATGACCAAATAAATCTTGTCCCTCGGGAGGCAGTCCAGTTTTTCTAGGTCTGCTCTAATTGAGCAAAACATTTTCAAACTCTTCTGGAATTGTCTTTTGAACTGCTCTATGAGCCAAACCAAAACATCAACATCTTTACTTTATTATTACATCTCTTTTTGAACCCAAAGAATATTACTCAGCTTGGTCCCTGACTTAATTTATCAGACTTGGCGCTGAATAACTTTAGGCCATTTCCAAAAATGCAGTGCACTCTCTTACAAGACAACTGAATATTTGTCATTTACTTATTCCTTCAGCAATCATGGACTGTGAGACAGATATGTTATGATAACGCCAAGAGTTCTGGCTCTGAGAGTGGGAGGGTTGGAAGGGAGACAAGTGAGGATCATGGAGGATGTGTGCCCTGAGCGGTCTTTGAGGATGAATAGGAGATCACTAGATGGACAGGGAGGAGAGCTTCCTAGGCAGAGGTAACGGCTTGTGTCAAGTCACAGAAGCACAGAAATCATAGCATCAGTTGGGAACCACAAGTATTTTGGGATGGAAAGAATCCATTTAAAAGATGAGGGTGGAGTGGTAAGTAGGAGCAGAATCATGAAGGTTCTAGTAAGCCATGGAATGGAATATGCAGTGGTTAAGGGTGAGGGTTCTCAAGCCAGAATATCAGAGCTCAAATCCTGACCCTTTCATTTACTAGCTTTATGGTGCTGGACAGTTTTATCTTCTATGTTTTAGTTTTTTCATCTGTAAAAGAGAGATGATGATACCTACTTTGTCGGGTTAAGAGGTTTAAATGCATACACATAAATAAAGTTCTTTGCACCCTGCCTGCCACATAGTAAGCACTCAATAATTGTTAGCTATTTCTGCAGCTACTTTTTCCTATGGATAAACAATAGAAGGATTTTAAAGAGCAGAGTATGTTTTTTCATCTTAAATACCGTTGACCACTTCTTTCTTCTTGACACTGTTCTCTTCCCTTTTTTTAAAAAAATAGCTTTACTGAGATGTATTTGTACTATAGATGCACATGCCATGCAATCCATACTCATTTAAATTGTATGATTTGGTATTTTTATATGTTCAGCCATTGCCACAATCTACTTTTAGAATATTTTATTACCTCAATAGCAGTCTCTTCATTAATCTCACCCCCCACCCCCCGTGCGCGCGCACACACACGCGCGCACACACACACACACACACACACACAGCCCTAGGCAACCACTACTCTAGTTTCTATTTCTATAGATTTGCCTATTCTGGGCATTTTGTATAAATGGAATTATATAATATGTGGTCTTTTGTAACAGGTATCTCTCACTTAACGTGTTTTCAAGGGTCAATCATGTTGTAGTATGTATCAGTCCTCTGTTTCTTTCTATTGCCAAATAATATTCGATTACAAGTATATACCACATTTTATTTATCCATTCTTCAGTTGCTGGACATTTAGATTGTTTCCACTTTATACCTAAGAGTAGAATTGCTGGGTCAACTCTGTCTTTAACATTTTCAGGAACTACCACTTTTCCAAAGTGGCTGCAACATTTTATGTCCCCATCAAAAATGTATGCTGTTCCACTTTCTGTACATCCTCAGCAACACTTTTTATTTTTGCCATCCTCGTGGGTACGAAATGATATCTCATTATAGTTTTGATATACATTTCCCTAATGAATGATTTTAAACATCTAATCATGTACATATTGGCCCTTTGCATATCTGCTTTGGAGAAATGTCTATTCCGGTTCTTTGTCTGTTTCTCAGTTTGAATTATTGGTCTTTATTATTGAGTTGTGCAAGTTCTTTCTGGTTACCAATCCCTTATCAGATATATGATTTGCAAATATTTTCTTCCATTCTTTGTGTTTTCTTGTCACTTTCTTGATGGTGTCATTTATAGCACAAACATTTTTAATTTTTATGTAAACCAGTTTTTCTTTCGTTGCTTGTGCTTTTGTTGTCATATCAAAGGAGTTGTTGCCTAACCTAAGGTAAAAAAGGTTTACTACTATGTTGTCTTCTAAGTTTTATAGATTTAGTTCTTACAATTAGGTCTATGATACATTTTGAGGTAACTTTTATGTATGGTGTGAGGCAGGGATCCATTTTCATTCTTTTGCCTGTGAATATCCAGTTATCCCAGCACAATTTGTTGTAAAGATGGTTCTTTCCTCCATTGAATGTTCTTGGCACACTTGATGAAAACCAGTTGACCATAAATAGAAGGTTTTATTTCTGGACTTTAAATTCTATTCCACTGATCTTGTAAGTATATCTGTTCAGTTTGTTAATTCTGCTAGAATGCAAAATGCCATAAATGGATTGGCTTTTATAAAGGGGGTTTGTTTGGTTACAAATTTATAGCCCTAAGGCCATAAAAGTGTCCAAACTAAGGCATCAACAAGAGGATACCTTCACTGAAGAATGGCCGATGGCGTTCCGAACACTTTTGTCAGCTGGGAAGGCCACGTGGCTGGCATCTGCTGGTCCTTTGCTCCCAGGTTGCGTTTCAAAATAGTGTTCTCCAAAATGTCTCTGGTTTCTCTTAGCTCCTCTCTCTCAGCTCCTGTGTGTCCTTGCTTCTTTCTCCCAGGACGTTTCTCTCTAAGCATCTGGGGGTCCTCTCTTAGCTTCTCTGGGACACACTCTGGACTTCATCTCTTAGCTTAGCATCTCCAAACGTCCTTCTGTCTGTACCTCCAAGCATCTCTAAGCATGTCCAAGAATCAGCAAGTGTCTGTGTCGGCTCTTGAGTTCTCTTAAATACTCAAGTGAACCAATCAAGACCCATCCTGAGTGGGCGGGGTCCACACCTCCATGGAAGTAATTTAATCAGAGGTTCCACCCTAATCAATAGACCAAGCAGTCTGCCCCCACAAGATTGCATTAAAGAATATGGCTTTTCTCGGGAGCATAATATATCCAAACCAGCACACTATCCTTATCCTTGTTCCACACTTTCTTAATTGCTGTAGCTTTTAGTAAGTTTTGAAAAGAAAAGGGATAGTCCTCCAACCTTGTTCTTCTGTCCAAGTTTGTTTTGGCTATTTGGGTACCCTTCCACTTCCAGATTAATTTTAGGATCAGCTTGCCAGTTTCTGCAAAAAGTCCAGGTGGGATGTTGACAGGGATAGCATTAAATCTGTAGGTCAATTTAGGGAGTATGACCTCCTAACAATATTAAGTCCTTCTGATACATTAACATGGGATGTCTTTCCATTTATTTAGCTCTTCTTTCATTTCTTCTAACAAAGTTTTGAAGTTTTCCATATACAAATCTTGCACTTCTTTTGTTAAACTTTTGCCTAAGAGTTTTGTTCTTTTTGATGCTATTGTAAATGGAGTTGCTTTTTTAATTCCCTTGATTTTTTTTTATGGCACCATTTTCATCACTTGTTTCCAGGCCTTTCTGCTCACAACATGTACAGCCTCCAGGATTCTTTCTCACCTGTATGATGATAACTCCCCAAAATATCACTTGACCTGTGTCCAGAGCTCCAAATAGATATTTACAATGGTCCACTGGATATCACCACCCGAATGTCACAAACATCACAAATTCATCTCTCCTGGGTATTTATGCCCCAAATCTTCTCTTCTTCTTTTCTTTTAGACTTTGGGAATAGCACCACCATACGCCTAGTTTCCTAAACCGAATATCTGGAAGTCATTCTAGGCTTCTTCCCCTCCTTCGATTTTAATATTCTGGTTGGTCACCAAGTCCTCTGCAGTCTACCTCCTAAATATCATTATGGGAATAAAAATTGGTGCAATCTTCTGAAGGCAATTTGGATTAAGGACTTTTAAAAAGTGTATATATTTTGATTCAGATAAAGTGCATATCGTTTATTTTGCAATGCCACTTCTAGTAATTTATCCTAAGGGCATGATGAGCCAACTTTATAGGAATGTGTGTACAACAGCAAAACATTAGAAATAATCTAAAGTCTAACCGTAGTAAATGTCATCCATAATCTATTGCAGTACAACTTAAAAATGGTAATAAAGGTACATTCTTTGACTTGTGAAAGCATTTAGTGCATTGTTAAATTTTTTTAAATTGTAAGATATTATGTGAAGTATGATTCTATTTTTGTTTAACAATAACAATAGAAAATAAGGTCTAAGGGAGCAAGAATCTTGTCTCATTCACCTCAATATCCCCCAAAGAGTGTAGTTGCTCAGTAAATATTTGTTAGTTGTATTGGTCTCTGCTGCTCCTATTTCTCTATCCAATATAGCTATGTATATTTCTATCTATAATATCTATATTTCTGTCTGTGTCTAACTATATTTTACCTGGTCTTTTGCAGATGCTTTCTACCTATTTCCTCACCTGCAATTTCATTCCATCATAATCTGATTTCCATTCTGCAGCCAAAGGAGTATTTGCAAGTGGCAAATATGACTGTGGAATTACCCACTATAAGTCTTTCTGTTCTTCTCAAATGCCCAAATTCCATACTTCTTAGCCTGGATTATCAAACCCTTTGTAATTTAGCTTTTGTGTACTTTTCCAGATCTTCTCTTGCCATTTTCCAAGACATTCACCAAGTCATGCCAAAGTACCATCGGTTCCCCAAATATGAATTTTCTTGTGTACCTACATACTTTTGGACATACTGTACCTTCTACCAGGACCATGCTAAACTTCCTTTGTTTATCTGGCAAATTCCAGATGATCGTTTGAAACTCAGCTCCCCAGCCACATCTCTTCTCAGTTTAGTCACATGCCTCTACTTCAGGGTTTCTATATCCTCTTGAACTCTTTACGTGCTTTACATATATGAGATAGACTAACTAGAGTTAGTGAGGACAGAAACTATATATTATTTTGCCTTCAACTCATCAACTTATTGCTGAACCAACTTATTCTCCTGTATCTTCATTTTAGGGCTTCCCAGTGTTGGTCTGAGACCTTGTACCAATTTTTCCTTGTCTGTGATGAAATTAGAAAAATAAGATAAAATGAAAAAAGAAAAGTTATTTATAATGCTGACTATATTCACTTTTTGGTGTTAAAAAATGCTTTCTTTATGAAGTTATGTTGATAGTAGATTGCAGAGTATGTTTATGTGTTTAGTTGGCAACTTTCTCTCAGAGCCTTAAGTTTGAGGGAAATTTTACAAGTCCCTGAAAACCAAAGGTCTGGAAACACTCATGGGTGGCACCAAGTCCCCAAAGTCAAAAGCCTGTGAGTCATCCTTGGCTTCTCTTCCCCCCCCCACTACCACCCCCCCTGCCCGCCTCCGCCACCACATTCAGACACTTAGTAAGTCCTGCCAATTCAACCTCCTAAATATTTCTGGAATCTGTACTCTCCTCTCCATCCTTGCTGCCAATTCCTTAGGACAGGCCCTCTTTATTTTCCCTGTACTACAGCAACAACAGTCTCCTTACTGGTCTTCTTGCAACTATTCCTCTCATATCCATGTCCATCAGAATGAGCTATTGAAAAATTAATACTAGATCCTCATTTTCCACAGGATAAAAGTTTCTTATGGCATACAAGGCTCCTTCCAGTTGGACTCTTGCTGTCCCCTTGCTTACACTTTATCTTGGTCTCAAGTGTCCTTTCTTTGCGATTTGCATGGATAACTCCTGATACTCTAAGACAGTTAAATTGTCACTTTACTCTACAGATCTTTCTCTACAAGTCTGATTTAGGTCACTTCTTTACTATTCTTCTAATACTCAGTATATCTCCACCACAGCATTTCCAGATTAGTTGATACGCATCTTTTGAAGCTTGCTTTCCCCACTAGTCTCTGAACAGCTTAAGAAAATGTATTTTATTATCATTTTATCTCTAGCATACAATACAGTGCTTGGAAAATAATAAATATTTTAAAAACGTTTGTTGGTTAAATGCATTTGTTCATTATTATGCTGAAATGTACGCTGTAGGAGGTTTGTTGACTGGAAGTGAGGGATGGGGCAGTGAGTCTCCATGAGGCAGGAAAACCAGTTAAAAGCCCTCTGTAGACATCTAGGCAAGAGTGATGAGGCCTGAACTCAGGCACTGACAAGGGAGGGAGAAACATTTAGGTGATGGAATTGATGATTAATTGGATACGTGAAAATGGGAGAATGTAGGATTACTTGTATGTTGAGGGGGACGCTTAGAAAATTGGTTGGATGGTGGTGTGTTTCACCAAGGGAGACAAGCTCTGTTATAGACACTTTAAAATTGAGGTGCTTAGAATATTGGTTGAAGTTGTCCAAGAGGTAACCAGTTGTAAAGTTTGGAGAGAGAACTGTTCTGGAAAGAGATTGGGAATTCATAAACAGTTTGGTACTATTTCAGACCATGGCCATGAATGAGATAATTATCTTTTGTTGTTTTTTATGTTTTGGTGGTAGTGGTGGCAAACAAGAGAACAGGCTGATTGACTCTAGGTATTGAAGGTACAGACCGAGGAGGAGAGAGAGGTTTGTGAAGATTCTGATTCTGCCTATTATCAGTTCCATGACCCTAGACAAATGACCCTCTGAATCTCGGCTCCCATCTGTAAAATGGGAACAATAGTACCCACTTTATAGGGATGTTGAAAAGATTCAGTGAATTAGCATATAAAATCCCGAGTGCAGTCCCAGACTCACTGTAGAAATGCATAAGAAATAGATTAGTGAAAATATTCAGGAAAATATTCCTCAGGATATTTCAAAACAATTTATTAGAGGTTACCCTGGGTATTATAACATGTTAAAAACTGTAACCAACTAGTTTGAATTGATACCAACTTAGTTTCAATAGTATACCAAAACTGCTCTATACAGTGCCATCTCTCCCTCTTTTTGTTATTATTGTCACAAATTACTGCTTTATACATTGTAGCCATTAGCATAGATTATGATTATTGTCATACATTTGTCTTTTAAATCATATAGGAAAAAAAGGAATTACAGACCAAAAATACAGTAATAATGGCTTTTATATTTACTGTTTGTGCTAGCTTGGATATATTACATTCTGCCAAAAGCCGTATTCTTTAACGCAATCTTGTGGGGGCAGACAAATTAGTGTTGATTAGGTTGGAACCTTTGGATTAGATTGTTTCTGTAGAGATGTGACCCACCCAACTCTAGGTGATAACTCTGAGTAGATAATTTCCATGGAGGTGTGGCCCTGCCCATTTGGCATAGGCCTTGATTAGTTCACTGGAGCCCTATAAAAGCTCAGACAGAAGGCACTCACTGCTAGAGCAACTGAGAGGGACATTTTGAAGAGCAGCTGCAGCTAAGAGATGACAAAACTCCCCAAGAGCAACACTTTGGAGAATGCCATTTTGAAACACAACCTGGGAACAAGCAGAGGACAGCATGTGCCTTTCCAGCCGACAGAGGTTTTCCAGATGCCAGTGGCCTTTCTCCAGTGAAGGTTCCCGATTGTTGATGCCTTACCTTGGACACTTTATGGCCTGCAGACTGTAACTTTGTAACCAAATAAACCCCCTTTCTAAAAGCCAATCCATTTCTGGTGTTTTGCAAAAGGGCAGCGTTAGCAAACCAGAACACTGTTGTAGTTACATTTACCAGTGTTCTTTATTTCTCCGTATAGCTTCCAGGTACTGTCTAGTGTTCTTTCATTTCAGTCGGAAGGGACGCCTTTTAGTATTTCTTATAATGCAAGTCTCCTGGGGACAAACTCCTACAACTTTTGTTTATTTGGGGATGTCATCATTTTCCCTCTATTTTTAAAGAATAGTTTTGCTGAAAATAGAATTCTTGATTGACAGTTTTTTTCCCCCCAGCATTTAAAATATGTCATCCCACTGCCTTCTGGCTTCATGGTTCCTGAGGAGAAATAGGTTGTTAATCTATTGAGGCTCCCTCGGATGTGATACATTGCTTCTCTCTTGTTGCTTTTAAGATTCTTTGTCTTTCTTTTGACAGTTTGATTATCATGTATCTTGGTGTGGATCTCTTTGTGCTTACCTTACTTTGAGTTGTTGAACTTCTTGGATATGTAGATTCATGTCTTTTATTTCATTTGGGAAATCTGGGGCCATTATTTCCTCAGATATTTTTTCTGCCCTTTTCTCTCTCTCCCCTCACCTTCTGAGATTCCCATTATGTGAATGGGAATGTCCCACAGGTTACAGGTTCTGCTCAATTTCCTTCATTTTTTTTTTCTTGTTTGCTCTTCAGGCTATCTTCAGGTTTGCTGAGTCCTTCTGCCTGCTCAAATCAGCTGTTGAGCCCCTTAAGTGAATATTTCACTTGTACTTTTCAGCTCCAGGTTTTTTATTTGGTTTCTTTTTTAGAACATCTCTTTTTTTTGGTATTCTCTACTTGTTGAGACATGGTTCTGGTTTCCTTTAGTTGTTTGTGGCTTCCTTTAGCTCTTTGTGCATATTTAAGACAGTTGCTTTGAAGTCTTTGTCTAGTAAGTCCAATGTTTGTGCTTTTTCCGGGACAGTTTCTGTTAATTTCTTTTTTTTCCTATGAATGGACCATAAGTTTCTCGTTTCTCTGTATGCCTCATAATTTAAAAAACAAAAGAAACAAACAAACAAAAAAAACTGAACATTTTCAATATTATGATGCAGTAACTCTGAAAATCAGGTTCTTCCTCCTCCCTAGGGCTTGTAGTTTTTGACTGCTGAGAGTTATAATTCATTGTTAGCTTAGAGACTTCTAAACTATTTTAGTAAAGACTGAATATTTTGTTTTGTGCAGTTTCTGAAAATCTGTTTCTTTAGTTTAGTGAATAGCTAGTGGTTTGACAGATTTCTTCAAACACCTGGAACCAGAAAAGAAAGAAAGAGAGAAAGAAAATGAGAGAGAGGAGATGTGACCACAAAACATGAGAAGACAAGAAAAGAGAAAGTGAAACGCTCCATAGGACTGGCAACTCCTTCAGTGCTTAGCAAGGCTATTTACAACTCTGCCTTAGCCTTCGCTTCCTGCTTGTCCTGAGCTGAAAGATCATATGGAAGTGAAAGCACAGGGTCTTCTCAGATCTTCTCTGAGTATATGTCCTGTCCTGGGCATACATGTGGGCTTCTAGAGTCCCCAATATACATAGGGGTCATTCAAACCCTGTGCCCCTCAAAATAGCTCACTCCCCAGCTTTTCCTCCCAGGTTTTCCATGTGTCTGTTTGCCCCAACTGTTACCTTTTGCCCCAGGCAGTAGCAACTTGCTCATTTATTTTTGTTGTTTTCAAAGAACACTCTTTGTGTAACTGCTTTCCCACCCTGAGAAAATAAAAAAGGCAGACTCTTTGTGTCAGTCCTTCAAGGAGCCCCCAGTCAGTTCAGAACAGGAAATCTGAAGGCCTGAAGAACAAGGGCTACTCTGTTCCCTCAGTCCCCGGGTACCCACACCTGGAGCACAGGTGGTTGCTTTCAAGATGGCCACCATGTAGGGAGGGGGTAGGAAAAGGGTAAGTTAAAACACCACCAAGCTCTCCTACTGGGTTATGTTTTCTTGGTTGTTGTGAACCTTTGACTCTTTTCCTGAGCCCTGACAAAGTTGATTCCAGTAGTTTTGCCCATTGCTGTGGAGGGATGGGCCCTTGTAGCTCCCTTTTCCAAAACAAAGAAATTTTACTGGCATCACTTCCCCAAAAGAAAGAATATAAAAAACAATTTTAGCAGCAAAGAGTAGTGCCTTTGAAATGAGTATAGTCTCTCATGGTTTTATTTTACAGGTGACAATACAAATTTGAATGTGTGAGTTTTGTTTTATCGTATTTGTATTGCAGATCATATTATTTTTTGTCATAGATGACAACATTTAAGTTCTACCAGTAAAGCACACCATTTAAGTGCCTATGTTAAAGTCCTCCAAATACAATAGCAATTACCATTATTTTTTTGAAGCAAGAGAAGTGTACATAGAATCCATGAGTGGAATAACACATTGTATCAGTCATCATTTGCCTACAGTCAGTCTACAGAGGAGCTCTGTTTAGATTTAAAAAGAAAATGGTACCAGAGATGTGGTTAAGTCTCAGGAAGCAGAAAAATAGAGTCTCTCCTCCCTTCCTCAGCATCCTTTCCAGCCAACTAGGTTAGTGTCACTCATGTCACCTTCCAAATTGAAGGCAAAAAGATTATTCCTGGCTTCTGAGATCAGTTATCTCTGGTAAACCCAGACATATGCTCAGGTTATTGTAGTTCTTCTCTGTGCAATGTACTGGGCTGACCACATTATTTATTCCTCAAACTTAACTCTAAATAATTCACTGCCAAGTTTTTTAGTAATGATATTTACTATCACATAAATGCTCACTCTTTATTGCCTATCAACTACATTCCAGGCCTTTTACTAAGAATTTAATATATGCTGTCTTTAATTCTTGCAGTAATCCTGTAAGTTAAGAGTTAGTGTCCTCATATGACAGATAAGGAAGTTGAAATTCAGACTATTTTAGGAACTTACACACTTAGAAGGAGGTAGATAAACAATAGGTTCAAAACTTAAGAAATCCATGATAGAATCCAAAATAGGAAACAATTTAGGAATGATCTTTTTACCTTCAATTTGGAAGGTGACATGAGTGACACTAACCTAGTTGGCTGGAAAGGATGCTGAGGAAGGGAGGAGAGACTCTATTTTCCTGCTTCCTGAAGTTAGTCGTACAGCTTATAAATGGGAGAGCCAGGATTCAATTCACTTTACATCAGCCTTCTGTTGCTAAAATTCCTTAGCTGCTCATTTATTTTCTCTTTCAGATGAGTTTTAGACTTGGCTTCCCTAAATCATTGAAAAGACTGTTATATACAGTAGTACAGAAGAGTGCTGTGTCTTGAACAAGAAAATCTAGTCCCGTGAATATCTATACATTTTAGAAATTTAATAACCAGAACAAAAACTTTCATGTTGTATTAATGTGCTGACCTTCACGTTTATAGTGATGAGACTCTTGGCCACATGTCACACTTGGACAAATGGCATTTTTTTTTTCCCGAAACGGTACAGTTATTTACCCATTCACCCCCGCTCTTCTCCACGCTCTTCTTTTACAGATGGGCACATGTTTAGTTTTGTGGCATGCCTTAAATTATACAGCCTGCTTGAAGCCAGTTGGATTGAATGGAAATCAAACCTGAGAGTTTGGCTTCATTCTTAGAAAGATGTCTGTCCAACAGCAGAAGGAGATAGATAGCTTCAAAACTTAAGAAATCCATGATAGAATCCAAAACAGGAAACAAGCTGAAAGGAAAAAATAGTCTAGTCCACAGGAGTTGTTAGAGAGTATATTGTGAAGGTTTATTTGCAAGATGGCTCTTCACTCAGAATTTATTTTGCTCTTATTTTAATTAGAATTCTGATAAGCTTGGCTGTCTGGTCTCCCTTCCATCATCAACTTAGAAGCAAAATATAACATGGAGGAAATTCACAAGAAACAGACACACTGCTAGAAATACAGAGTGGCTGCGTGATAAACCTGATAGTTAAAGAGAACCAAAAAACTGGAAATAAATCCTAAAGGCTGCTGTCTCCTTGAGGGTACAAATCAGGTCTGCTTCATCTTCATTACACCGAGTAAGCACCAAATAAATGATCATAACAATGGCCCTGATTTAAATGATTATAATTTAGTGGCAATAATAATGACCACGAATCATCCATCAGTAAAACATGATCAATATATTGTGCTTAAAAAGTCAAGAAAATATTCAATACATACTACAAACAATTAAAAACTTTAATTTTTAAAAATAGTTCAGGGCTTTAAATGAGTAGGAAGATGGTATCTGAACTATTCACTTGTGTGGATTGCCTAGTTGTCTAACATTTACTGGTCTCAGGTGTTCCAGTAGTTTTGCAAAGTCTGTCTTGGAGGAGATGCAGTTTCAGATACATTTACAAATTATCTCCCTGAATTATCATTTACTTTTAACATCATAAAATATTTACCTGAAATATTCCTAGAGCAAAGGTCAAACCCATTTAAAATAAAATTGATCTATAGACATATCAAATAATAAGATAATTTTTAAAAATTTTTACCCCTGAACAAAACAACGTAATTTCTGATCCTTAAGTTTAGTAGTTGATATAGATACCAGTTCTTTTAACTTTTCCAACTGTGTTAGGTGTTTTCCAATCTTTTAATATAGTTTTCTGGAGGTGTTCTTAAAATATATTCTTAGAATTTTTCACAAGATTTTTTTACAATAGTTCCCGGAAATTTTGATGGACTAGATCTAACTTTAAAATGTAGGGTATTATGTGTTAATTTTTATATGGATCTTTTTTTAGCCATGTTTTAATTATTTTGCTTTCTTTTCCCTAATCCCTGCACTGTCTCTCTCACTCTGTTAGTCATAGGACTTGGGTGTCCTGTTCCATTATTTAGCTTTGCTGTCTATACTCTCTTGACCTGTGTTTCCTTATTCGTAAAGGAAACATACAGAACTAGGTCATCTCTAAAGTTTCCTGTATTTATAAAACTCCGTAATTCTACACTGCAGAATGTTTCTTTGGCTTTTATAATGAACATTAGTGTAATTTGAAGACTTTGTGATCTGTTGTCTCCTTTGTTTGATGATAATTCTGTTACTTTTGATCTATTACCTATGTATAAGAAAAATAATTTCATTTTTCCCACATTCTTTTTTATAGAGTCAATCCATTTTGGGAAAGGATTGTAAATTACTTGCCTTCAGTCATTCAATAGTACATAATATATATATGTGCTATTGTTTTTCTTCTAGAACAAAATTAAGAATGTAAGTTATTAAATATTTAATTTTAAAAACTATCAGGATTTGAAGATAAGGATTTTCTCATTAACTAAGAGGAGCAGATTGAAGAAAACTACCTGAGTGATAGAAGGGAGAAAACTTGAATGAGAAAAGAAGCTTTTAAAAATCTTGTTTATAAAATGGTGATTTTTTTTTCTTATTAAAATCAATAAATTCTCAGTAGAAAGTTCAGATAAGCAAATAGCAGAAAACCCAATTCATCCATTATCTCATCACTTTTAGCATCTTGATTTATTGTACATTTTGTGCACATATATTAAATCAAACTCTATATTATACTCTTTTGAAATCTGTGTTTTCTTTTAATAATATATTATGAATGCCTTTCTGTGTTCAATAAATATGCATCTGTATCATCATTTTAAGGACCACATAGTATAGACAGATAGATAGATTGATAGATAGCCAGATTACTCTCCAGAAAGCATTTAACCAATTTGTACTCCCATAGTGATGAGGGCACAGTTTGAAAGGCTTAGAAAGTACACCAGTGATGTTTTCATTTGTTTCTTTAAGTTACTAGTAAGGTTTAACATTTTCTCATATGTTTATGATCATTTGTGTTTCCTAAAAAGGAACTAACTTCAGTGATTTATTAGATAAGAATCTAATTGTAAGTACCCGAGTGAGTTAGTGCTGGGATAAATTTACTCACATACTAAAGATGTGATTATGAAAGAGTTTGGGCTCATGCGGTAGGTAAAACTTGGTTGATTTTCTTCTAAGACCCAGCAGACAGTCTTCATCACAGACGGCTGCCTCGTTTTGGCTGGTTATTCATTTTTCCTCAAGAGAGGCCCAAAGCTAGAGAACAGGGTTTTTACAGGTCAGAAATGGAGACAAAACTGAATGTTGAAAGTTGTCCAGAACGTTCCCGTACTCTATCTGACTCAAGCCAGAGCTGTTCACTCTGCTTTCAAAAATATCAATTAACTCATGTATTTTTGAGATGAGAATATCCTTTTCAAGCCCTGTTGGGTGACTTACAACCTGTCATTTTTCTACCTGGTCTGCTGAAGGACCTAAGAGGATTTAGGAGATCACCAGTCTTTATTTTATTTTTTTTCTGTGAATTTTCTGAACATTTATTTTTTTCAGTCCAGCATATAAAGAATATATACTGGGATGTCCAAGCTTACCAAAGGCATTTGGGGATTGGCAGGCCTAAATGCCTGTTTGCAGGGTGCCTCATTTGCCACAGAATGTCTCTGCATCTTGGCCTCTGCTTTATTGCAGCCCCACGGGCTGTGCTACATACACTGGTAGGATTGTAGAGTGGTTAGAAAATCAGACTCTGGAGCCAGACTGCCTGACTTCAAGTCTTCACCTCTTACTAACTATGTGCTTTAGGCAAATTACTAATTCCCTCTATGGCTGTTTTCTTTCCTCCTCCTCCTCCTCGAGATATAATTTACTTATCATAAAATTCACCCATTTAAGTATATAGTTCAGTAGTTTTTAGTATATTTACTGAGTTGTGCAGCCATCGTGATGATCTAATTTTAAAATGTTTTCATCACCCTAAAGAGGAAACTTACACCCATTACCATCATTCTCTACCCTCCTCACCTCAACCTTTTCTCCCCAGCCCTGGAGAAGCACTAGTCTACTCTTCACCTCTGTATTTGTCTGTCCTAGAAATTTCATATAAATGGAATCATACAATATGTGTTCTTTTATGATTGGCTTCTTTTATTAGCATACTGTATTCAGGGTTCACCCATATTGTAACATATCACAGTACTTCATTTCTTCTTCTTGTTGAATAACACTCCATTGTATGGCTCTGCCACATTCTGTTTATCTATCAATTGTTGGACATTTGAAGTGTTTCCAGTTTGGGACTATTACGAATAATGCTGCTGTGAAAATTCATGTATCCACGCCTGTTTCTTCATCTATAAAATGAGTGCCATCTCCGAGAGATGTAAACAGTGGCTAGTAGAAAGACAGTAAACAAATAAGTATTACCTAACAAATATAGTATATTAGTGTTTGAGTCTTCGTTTAACATCAGATTGCCATGCTTTCCTAATGACATCTCTAAATATCTTCTTTTACTTTGCCCCTGTCTTTTTACAAAGTTATAATTTTGAAAAACTTCATTAATTCAGTGAACATTTTGTGAACGCCTAACTATGTCAGACACTGCACTGGGTGCTGAAGAGGATTCAAAGGAAAGAACGAACAAAAGTACCAGATTTGTTTACAGTTTATGTCTCTCTTTAGTTTGCTAATGTATGACCTCTGACTTGCCAGCAGGGCATGGAACTCAGGGTCTCCCCATTCCTGTTCTCGTAACAAATGCCACAGGTTTTGGGGTCTCTTAATCCATTCACTATTGCCTTGTCTTGCCCTTTTTTTGACCAGCATATCTATATTTCTGATGTGGCTGGTTGAAGTTAACTGTTCTGTAAGGAAATGGCTAAACTCATTTCCAGGTAGAGACCTCAGGTGGTGAAAGGGTAGATTCTCATCTCCTTAGCTGTAGCTGGGGTTAGTGAATTAGTATTTATTCTAATATAGACCAGGTAGTCCTTGATTTTCTCAACTGGCAGGTTTCTTCCTTGTTTAGAGTTGGCTATATGTTCTTTTACAACTTCCAAAACTGTTGTTGAACTGGACTGGTAGAAAATATCAACCCATTGTTTAGCTGCCTGTGTTTTCTTTCTCTGTCTTTGGGAAGATAATGATTTCCATGGTGGCTCAATTCATTTATTGAATATTTTGTTCTTGCTATCATTCTCTTCCCTGTAAGAGAAAAAATAATGTTTTATGATTTTCCTTATTTTTTAAGCACTAAAATAATGTTTCTCTTTTTCTCACAATAGCATGTAGTTAACATAACAGAGTGACGCTACTGTGTGTGTTTTTTTTTTTTTTTTTTTTTTTTTTTTAGGTATTAAAAACTGTATTTAAAGTCTATACCAACAAAAGATGTCATGATGACACCCAGTCAGGGACAGGTTACTATGTGATATCTTATTTCAGTTTTTCATTGAGATAAAATGCATTAGCAGTTTCAAGAATCATACTTGATAATGTAAGAGGGCCTCCAGTACTGTGAAAAAATTTGAGTTCTATTAGTTAATGTCCATTTCAGGAATTCATCTCAAATAGGAGCAGAGAAGTATATAGACATCCTATATACCCACAAGGACATCCTGTAGCTTATTTGGAGCATAGTTAGTTGTACACCAATTTTGTTGCTGATAGGGGTGTGTTTCCATATATACAGGTTTTATTGTTTGCTCTGTTTTTAACATTTACTGTACTGCAAGTCACAGCTTGTAAACCTGGCCAGTTTGGAGGACTACCATTTAATCCATAACGTTTTTTGGTTAATGCATACAGAACTCATAGAGCTACAGTGCCAGGTGTATGTAACTAGACGCTGAAAGTAGATTAATAGCAACTCTATGGATGTACTGGAAGAAAATTAACTATGAAACTTTATTATGAACACTCTCTTTAAAGCTATCAGAGTAAAATTATTGAGTAAGTGAAAGATACTGACTTTGTTCACTAGTCAGATTTTGGCAACCTTAAATTTAACTATATAAACACAAAGAGGTTTTCCCTGTTTTAGAATTATTGTTGATTTGATGTGCATTTTCAGTTTTCAGCAATAGCTAGTAGGGAGGGGGGTTATTTAATTGAGCATTGCAAGAGAACATGCAGAGAACCATTGGATTCAACCGTTAAACAAATTGAACACTATTGTTGCCTTATTTTTAAGTATTTTTTCCCCTCACTTCCTCCTACCCTTTGAGTCCTTCCCTGTTGTAGGTTCTACATTCCTGTTTGTGACAAGCCTATCTTTCTTATTCCTTTCTCTGCTTTTTCTCCGTAAAATTTCTCTGTGTCAGACCAGGAACCTTTAATAGGAATGGGAGGAAGCTGTATGGCTCCTTGGGACAGGTGAATTAGCCTGCTCAATTGTTGTCATTTACTTTTGTCTAGCAAACATGATAATGAAGTAACCCTTTAAGGTAAATATTCATTCTCCCAGCGAGTCAGAGGACTATTGCTGCCCCTTGTGAGGACACCAATACTGCTTAGCTAAATTCACTTTGTTTGATATATAAAATGTATTTGAGGTCAAATATTAATGTTTCAGAATCATTTAATCATTTCAAAATATCTGTAAGTTTATTAGGATGACTTTTTTTGTTGTAAGTAATAAAAACCCATCTCAGACTGGATGAGCAAAAAAGTAACTTTACTGCTCACGTAACTAATAAATCCAGGGGTAGATAGCACAAGTGAGCCTACGTGTTTAAACAGTCCTGCAGAATCTCTTGCCTACCATCCATCCCTCTGCTGTGGCTCTGTTCTGTGTTGGCCACACATTCCATGGTAGTCTCACTGAGGTGAAGGCAAAGACAACCATCAGCAGCTGCAGGCTTACACTGTGCCAGTGTGGTAATCCCAGTATAAAGAGTGCTCTACTCTCCCAGAAGTTCCAGCAAAATTCCTGGTACCAATTCTCACGGTCCTCTCCATCCCTGAACCAATCATTGTGACCTTCTTTGTCCAGCCTAGGTCAGGTGCCACCCCTGCTCTCTACCTCCAAATCATATTTCCTGACTGTGGGGCAGGAGTGGTTCCTCCATGAAAAATAAGGTTTCCAGAGGAGGTAACCATGAATATGGCACCTGCACATGGTAGGCACTCTGTAAATATTTATGAATGGTACTGAAATGGTGATTACCTTCTAGCAGTATGTTCGTTACTGTTGGTGGCAAATACTCTGGATTGAGAATAGGTACATATACAGTCCACATTCAGTGAGCAAAAAAAAGAACTCCCTGTCCAGTATCCAGTAGGATAGAACTAGTGGGATGTGTATACAAGCTATAGCCACAGAATGTGCTTCCTAGAGTGTAGAGGAAGAGATTAAAGATTAAAAAACATTCTTCTTAATTCCCAAAACTGGTTCTAGTTCAAATAAAATTTTGTTTAGCTCCTTAAGGTAACTGTGCCAAATGTCTCTTGGCTCTTGAACTATTTGATGTCCAAACATTCAAGAGTATGGAAAAAAAAAGTGACAGGAAAAAAATCCTCATAGAACTTCCTGTGATAGGTCAAAGTTTAATCACGGCAAATAATGCAGATTTCCCTTTTATTATAACTACAATAGAAAAGCAGGCCTTGTGTTTATAAAGCATGTTGTTTGGGAGACCTTTGTAAACTGTAATCTTTGGAAATCCCAAACCTGTTGGATGTAATCCATCTATTAGATGAAGGCAACTTGCCTATGCAATAGATCCAGAATAGCAAGTTAAATAGAGAACATGAACAGGAAGCAGTCATTAAGAATTACAATGGGTAGGATGCAGAGTTAATTCACAGAGATATTTTGTTATGAGATAATTACATCACTGGGACAGCTGGAAAGCAGAGGGCTGTGCTGGATGGCAGTGCTTGTTCTCTGCCCTGAGGCTGGGGGGTCAAGACAATCGAAACAGCAAGAGAACTTGCTTTATGGGATAGTTAGGGGCTTGGCTGACTTAATTGTGAAATGATAATGACATATCTGCCTTTTTTGGATTGTGTTTTGCACGGCTAAATTGGATTCAGAGACTGAGTAAATGCTAAGAATTACTTTCCATTCTACTTTTTGAACAAACACTTGCTTTAGACCACATTAAGCAAAAACGTAAAAGATAAATATTGAATGATAATTTTCTTTTCTTCTAAAAGTCATCTTAGATTTTTTTTCATATTCAACACAGTGCAATTAACTTTTTTCTTTTGGAATTGCAGTTGTGCAGACATTGAAATAGTATTTTTGCCAGTTTACTGAATATCTGGCCAAAAATTAAATAAGAGTTTTAGAACGTTTTAGTATTTTAAACTAAAATTTTATTTTATTTATTCCTAATAATTTTAGGAATTATTTTCTGATGTTTGTGTTCACATGTTTAGACCTGTTTGGTACTTGTGTTTTGCAAATGTAAGGGTTAGAGGCAGCCTGGCCACATTCCTCATTGATTTATATAAGTAAATTACAGATTGTTACCTTCAGCCAAATACCAGGGATTTCAGTTGTTGTTTAGCTCATTTGCTTTGTGTGAGACTTATTTGTTATATTAAAGCATTGATTGGTCTTCTCCTTATTGGTCCATTAAAGTCACCATTATTTGATATGGGGGAATTCCAGAGGGAGTCGTTGTAACCAAAAAGCATCATACATACTGTATTCTAATTCCTAAGGTTAATATATTCACAACTGTTAATTCAAAATGCATTTCCTACTAATTATGACTAATATAACTTAATTTTTACTGTGATAATGTTTACTAAACAATTAAGTCAGACAGAATTTCATATTTTAGTGTAGAGTAGTGTTTCCAAAATGTTTTCCATGGAATACTGGGTCTGTAGGACACTGATGGCCATCATTAGGCCAAAATGGGTGGTATCTTTTAGTGCCTTTTAGTACCTTTAACCTTAGGACATTAGGGCCTTTAAGGAACCTCAATGTCACTTGTGAATTTTTAAGAAGAATGTAATACACTCCATTTCCCAAATATAATTAGTAGTGACGCTTTAAAAATTATAAAAAGGATTATCTCCTTGAACCAGGATGTGCCAGTTCTACCAAATACCATTTTTTATAGCCTACGAGAATTTGTAATTATATACATTAAAATGCACACAAGAATGTTCTGCCCTTGCACTGTCTTAAAAATTCCACTTTTTAAACATTGCCGTTTAAAATTAGTGTTCTTTCTCCATGACTTATCATTTAGGAATGGTTAGTAGTAGCTTCAGTGAGCTCACCTTTGCAAATCCAGAACATCATTTGGAAGTTAGAGTGTGGGGTACAACTTCTTCAGATGGCATCAGTGAATCTTAATATTTTGAAGAGAGTGATAGAACTTTGAGGAAAATAACTTGGTGAATTAGATATTATTCTTGAATTGTGTCATGGAAAATGTGCTTGAAAGCAGTTTCAGTGGGTTGAAGCAACATAACATATGGCCAGGCTGTTAGGTAACTTGTAAGACAACAGTTTGGAGAGCAGGTGACCTTTTGGTTCAGCAGTGTTTTATGATTCCTCCATTCTTCAGTTATGTCCCTGTCAGAATTTTTTTCCTTTTGGAAATTACTAAAATGTCTTATATATATTACAAACTATTAGTGCAGAACTGGAGTTATCGAAATCATTGTTGACCCCAGGCAGTGAAGAACATTGTATTTTTTCATTAAGGAAAGCGTTTTTAAAGTAATATTTAAGAATCACAACTGTAATGGTGCAGAGTTTGACCTAGTTCCCATGTTTGTACTTGATTTTACTGCATGCCATTTTTGGTTTTGCTGTTTTATTTTATTGCAAAAATAGAAGCAACAGATGTAAAGAAGCTTGATGATTGCAGAATTCCTTTTCCTTCTGAAAAAAGGAAGAAAAAAAATGAAGTTGTCAAAGTATGTGGGTTTCATGGGAAGATGGCTTAAAGTTACCTAGAATTACCAAGTTGAAAGAGTTGTTTTAATAAACTTCCCAGTTCTCATCTATGCATGATACCAGTCATAATTTTTCATAGCGTGGCACTCATATGATCTGTGGTACTCTCTCTAATAAATTTATTAATTTGGAATTTTCACTTTATCAGAACAATTTTCCAGAATAAGTCACATTAGTGGAAAAATTTAAGTTTAAAAGGAGGTGATTAAAATTCAGAAATAAAAATGTTTGAAAGTACAAAAATGTGTGAGGGGGGGAAAAATCAGTTGATTTTAATCGGTTTTAATGGAATGGCAGAACTCACCCCAAACTGCCCACAATTCAAAAGTAGTTTGGATCTGGCTGTGAATTATATATGGTTATTGGTATTCTGTTGTTCACTCCACCTGTAGGTTTAACTTAATTATAGTGTTATTTAGCATATTTTAAAGTTTATTTTAGATTCCTAGAGAAATACCAAATGTTGGGAGCCCAAATAGTCCAGATATATACCTAGGCAGCATGTGGAAACAGCTGGGCATTAAAAGTTTAATTCAGGTAATATACAAAGTGGATGATAGAGAGTCAACCCTGAGTTTTAGTAATTGTGTTGTTTGCACGTTTGTAGTTAAGTTTCTTTGGAGAGGGTGTTTATTCAATTTAAAAACAAATGAAAGAAAATAATATGAATAGCGTTTTATTAGCCTATTCATAGTATTTACATTACATTCTTATCAGGAAGTTTACTTTAAAAAGACGTGTTTATGACTAGTTTAATTCTTCAAACATTTGGTGAGTACCTTCATATGTCAGATACCATGCTATAGCTGAAACTAAAGGGAAGTTTGTCCTTCGACTTGAAAATTCTTTTTATTACTGAAGGTTTTGATTTTTCAAACTTAAATTTTGACTTAGTTTTAACATTTTATGAAACAAATAGGGTTTGCCCATCCAAACTTAATTGTAATGTTGTTAATCTGGCTTTATCATTTCAGGGCAATTTGGTTACCAATACTGGGTTGGTTGGTTTGTTTCCCAAAAAAAAGGAATGTTAAAATTCTACAGTTTTGATTAACATTGCATTTGGAATTTTGAAACTAATCGAGGAGTTATGCCCTTTCCAGGAAATGACCTGATTCACCAGGATGGGAAGGCTGTCTTGGAAACAAACTAAATTTAATTTCTTCATATTCCATCAAACTTATTCTCACAGGCATGTTTGTAACACCTTAAGTTCCAAGAAAATCTTCATTTCAGGGTCTGGCATCTTAAAAAGATGCTCACTCTGTCTCTAATAATTCCCAAACTGCAAGCTAAAAAGCAGCATATTTTGTTTAGGTTGCAGTTTTTAAAACTGTCTCCATCAGCAAGTTCTATCTGGTGTCTTTAATGAAGGACATTCTCCAAGCCAACATTCTCATGCTCCAATCATGTTGCTTTCTTTTTGCTAATGTGGATGTTATTGCCATTTAACCAAGTGCTTCAGGTGCTCCTCCCCTGAACTTCTCTGTTGATATTAGAGTATCAGATCCGATTAGGTACCTTCACCTGTGATCACAAGGAATGATCAAGATTAGCCTTTTTCCCCCCTACCATGTGATAAAATTGAGGGATATGGATAAAAGATACAGATTATTCTTTATTGCCATCTACTTAACATGTCTTTCCTTTTTTTTCTAGGTTGTTTGATGTATGCACAGTGTCACGAACAGACAGAGAAACCAAACTAACGTTAGTGTTTGAACATGTTGATCAAGACTTGACCACTTACTTGGATAAGGTTCCAGAGCCTGGAGTGCCCACTGAAACCATAAAGGTACTAAGAATCCTCTCTGCCTCTTCAAGCAGTCACACTGTTATAATGTATTAAGCAGCAGCATTCTTTGCTTAAGAAAATTGCCAGAACTAGAGCTTTTGGAACTCTCTATATAGGTAAAAATATCAAATAAGTGGAATGTTCAAAGAACAGGATATATTCTAGTTCTTTAATTTTAGTGCTAAGTGAAAAAAAACCTCTTAACTTCTAATACGTATAAAAATTATTGAAAATTATCTATTTGTATGGTTATCTTGTCTCAACCTTAGAAAGTATAGTGTAGTAAGTATAGTTCAGTCTTTTTCTGATGGTTCCAGATCTCTGAGGGATATAATTTGAAACTTCCTTTTCTGAGCACATTGTATCTCATAATTGTATGCAGAGTCCAGGATATACCTGTGCTGTTTTTTTAGTAAATCAGAAATACTGGTTGTTAGGCCTTTCTTTCTCCATTTATTCTCATTCATAAAACATGTATAGGGGCTCTAAGTGCCAGGTACTATGCCAAACTCTTGGGCTTCAAAGGTTACTAAGGCATACCTTCTGTCCTTAGAGGTCAGTAGATTAAATGCAGTGTATCAGCCAGGAGTTCTTTCTTCCTTTAGGTATAATGGAAAATAGCTACTTGTAAGATTTTGTTGGTCTTACCTGTGTTCTGCTTAACTGAACTTCCCAGTAAATATTTTAGATCTGTGTACATCTTGCAAGGTCTTCATGAAGACTTTTTTGTCCATGTGAGTTAAGTGACTTAATTAAACAAACTCCCTATCTCATCATTCATTGTTTAGAAATGTGTTACAGAATTCAGCATCATTTTAGATAGGTATTATAGCTGAAAATAATTTACTTTCTGAACAGAGTAGGAAATGGCTGTTAGTGAAGCAAGGTGATGTTCGCTAGATACCGATACATTTAGAATTCAGTATATTAAATAATTTATTCCCTTGATTTTAGACTAATATAGGTCATATTTTCTCCCCTCTGACATTTCTATAAAAATATGGAGCACTTTCAAAGACATTAAGGCCCTCTACGTGTAGGTCTTCCCAATTACCTATTCTTGGCCCTCTTCTCTTTTATCTCTATACCCCACTTTTCTCTGGTGTTCCATTTTAGTCCCGTGACTTCAATTCTCTCCTTCATGTATTTGTCCAAAACCCTGCTTTAACATGCAGGGCAGGGCACATACCCCATTCATATACTCTGTTTTGTGGTGAAATCACCATTCTTTTGGTATGGCCTAATCACCATTCTCTTAGTAGGGCCCATGATTTCCCACCTCTGTGTTCCTGCTACTCATGCCATTTATTTTGTTCCCTCCACCACCAGTAACTATAGATTTTTCAAGGCTCATCCCAGATAACAGTTGATCGTCTTTTACAGCTGGAACTAATTCGTCTTATAACACCTGTTGTAGATACCTCTTTATCATGTTTGCTACTTTCAACTTTGATTATTTATGTATATATCTCATCTGCTCATTTATCTTTGTGTCCCAACAGTGCCTTCCCCAATGATTTATACACATAGGTACTCAATAAATAAGACAAAGTATTAAGCTTTCTTGGTAATTATTATTCAAATGATTATTTCAAAATTATTTTCAAAGTGACAGTCTAAGTGTAGACTGTCAAAATAATCATTGACTTTTTCTGAGATACATTTCTTATTTCAAAATTATCGTCTTTGGAGAGGTCATGTTTTTTATAAACAGAGGGACAGTTAGGGTAGCCATGTATTTATACCATACATTGCCACCTATATAGATATTTTGAGGTTTGCACTAAATTCTCCTAGGATATTAGATGGCTGCCTGAGTGGAATCATTTGCAGGAGTATCTGTGTAGTTAAAATGATTGACAAGCCAGAGTGGTATCTGAGACTAAGGTTTGATCAGGTAGGAGTAGAAATGAAGCAGGGGAACAATCTCCATGGGTGGGAGTGGAAAGGCAAACAGGATGGAAAGAGAAATAGGCAGAAAGGAGAACAAAAACGTGAGATAAAGAAGGAGAGAAGGTGAGTAGGAGAGTGACTGACTGGGCCAGAGTTGGTGGGTGGGTGAGCTTGTCGATGTGTGTTTTTAACAAGCTGACTTATTAAAAGTTAAAGTTTTTCTCAGTGTTTCGTCTGTCTCTGGGGAAGGGGGATTGCCACTTCATTCTGCGTTGAACAGGAGCTTGTCCCAGAGGCTGTTACATTTCTTCAGTCATCAGGGCCAACAGTGACACTGATGCTGTAGGAACCAGTTGGCTGGTAGGAGTGGAGATAGGGCAAGGGGTTCTGGTTATTTAAGGTTTGTGGTTAATGGTATTGATGTTTTCATAGTAAAATAAAACCATGGTCAACTGAAATATTTCAGGCAGTTAATTTGCATGTTAATGGTTAATTGTACGTTTTTTGCTAACTAAAGGCTAACCAGAGGTCCCTTTTTGTTTTCATCCTTATTTCTTTTTTTAATTTTCTAAACTATACTAATTTACTTTTCTTCCTTATCAAATACTGTAAGACAGACTTTTTAAATAAGTTGAGGATCTGTGATACTTTGTCATTATTAAAAACATGAATAATCATTTAAAAGTATTACCACACTATAAAGAATATAGTTTTAGGCTGAATATGTCATTGATAACAATTTATTTTTAATAAGTCATCATATCTTTTTGTCTCTGTGACTGACTTATTTTTAAAACTTGGAATGCAGGGCAAAAATCTGCTGAGTGGGAGGTTGGGGCTAGTTGAATTTGACTAATTGAAGTTTTCAAGCAAAAAACCGGATACCAGAAACATTTTGTTGTTGTTGCATAGTCTCCTTTATAGGAAGTCTCAAAACCTAGATTGAGAGAATATTGTTATTATAAATAATCTATTGGGAACACACAAATGGGTTCTTTGTATGGAATGTTGTGTTGTAATAAGATTTTTCTGAATATACTGGTACAAACATTTATTAAATATTTACTCTGCAGGGAGAGTTCTGTGCTAGGCACAGAACTGAGTTATAAAACTGAATTAGGCTTGAACTTTCTCTCAAAAGCCTTATAAAGCATTTGGTTATATATTCTCTTTGGTTATTTAAATGGTCAGGGGATGTTTTCAAGTAAAAAATAATCACTTATTTATGAGTAGACAAAATCTGTAGATGATTTACATTATAGTCCCAAAATATCTTCTAAAATATTTTCAAAAGATCTAAATCATAGATATTAGTATCATAGACATTGGTATTGACATTGCAAAGATCAATACATGCTGTGCTTCAAAACAGTTATAAATACGTAAAATATTTTAACATAAAATAGATGTAAAACAGAAAGACAAAAAAAAAAGTCCTCATATAAGATCATCTAGGCTAAGGGAATTTTCCTCACCCAATTGTTGAATAGTTGTTTCTCTTTCTTTTCTGTTAACAGTTCACTGAAATTCAGGATATTCTAGTGCATGTCCAAGACATAATTCACATTGCGTGAGCAGTACTTGGATAAAACTGGGATGCTTATGGTCTCTGATTAGATATCATAGGGATTTAATCTTTTTGTTCAATATCATAGTTGAAAAGAGCCCATCATGGGCTTATTTTCTCAGCTTATATATATAATGTAACATTTTTTCAAATGCATTCAATCACTGTTTGTTTAAAAAAAAAAAAAAAAAAAAATTAAGGCAGAAAATGACCCCTGAAGCCATAAATAAATTTGTGAAGGTTGATAGTTGGGTGAAGTCATCAAGGAAACCCTGTAATTATTGTATAATACCCATATCAAACTTTGATAAAGTAAGCTGAGGGTATAGGACTGAACTGAAAATTGTCATTATCTCTTTTCTTGGTGTCTTAAGATTTTTTAGACATTCATGGATGATAATATTTGCATAAAGGATCCTGTTGACTTCTGCACTGTGAAGACAACAAATAGTGAACTTTTATCTCATAGGCTTGTTATTGCCATGTCTTGCTTTCCTTTTTCTGATTCAGAGTATTATTTATGGATTTATTTTATTGTGGAGGAGTTCAGTGTCATCTTTAATTTTTATTTGATAATTTGAAATTTTTTCTTTTTGAGTTCATAATAAGTTTAGAGTGTCTGTGCTTATATAGAACTTTCCGTTTATGAGGGCTTTATGAGGGGAAAAAAAGGAAGTTTTTGTTTTTCTCTTTCATGCTTTCATGTGCCACCCTATGAGAGGGGGTCAGAAAGAAATAAATTCCCTCACTGTGTTCCTTAGACATTTGTAACTGCTGCCCAGAAGGAGAACAATATGGCAGAATATATATATGGGGAGAGACTGTTTTGTAAAATATTGTACTGTATAAAAATCAGAGCATAATGACCTCTTTTACCCCATACCATTCCTTTGGCACTTAGGCTTCTTGTGTAGTAAATAATCTTTCCTAGTGTATGACCTGGCTTTTCAAGTATCTTGTTATCTCTTTGAGAACCTGGTATCCTTCCTCAGACATTCAGTGCATGTCACATTTTGATGTAATTTTCAATATAATTTCACAAATAGAAATTTGAGGCACTGAAAGGTCACACAGAATGATCAGTAGCCTCTATTAAAATAGGACAGTGTTCTTTTAGCTTAATACCATATGGCCTCTTTTTGATAGCTCAATCTTGGAATAAAAATTATATTTTATTTATATATCTCTTATAAATGAATTCTGTAGAGCTTGAGAGAGCCAGAAAAGTTCAATGTTTGTATGTTTGTGTGGATCATTTTCTCTGTTAATTAGATTTCACTTTATCTTCAATTGAACGTTTCTTCAAGATTTCTGTGGAATGAAATCTTTTTCAGTAAGAGATAAGATATACTATTTGGTTTATTTTACAAAACCCAGACTTCGGAGACTGACCCCCATTCTTAATAGCACCTGTTTCCTGCCTCTGGGAGAGAGCTGTTTTCATGAATAATATCTGCTTTTGGTAAACAGTGGCTATGATGTTAGGGTGGGATGCCCAGGGTTGATTCATCTTTGCTGATTTAACATAATGTAAAGTGACTGACGGGTCCCCTGTACTGCTGATGAGGAAAGTCTCCCAGATACCCCTCTTACCCCTGAAGGAATCAAGTCCTGGCCCCTCTTGGCTCCTGGTGGTCTCCACTTTGCCTGAATTATGAGCAGGTGATTTGTCTCATCTTTGCAGGACACAAAGCAAATTAACATGAAAATATCGCTTCTCAGAAAACAAGGCAGGCTTCAATGCCCTGTCGCTGCTGGTCATTAGCCATCTGCCACCGACACTCATACTCTGTTTATCACATTTGAAATTCAGAGCAGATGTTGCATAATAAGGTGATTCCCCAAAACAAGGCAAGAAATTCAAAGAGCAAATACTCCACAATAATGATAAAGAAAGAGAGAGAGAAAAAATTTTCAACTTAATATCTTCATAGCTGGACTAATTGAATAAACCTTAAAAAAAAATTTCTCTCTCCTGGTGTTAATGCAAACTACTTTTCATAGTAATGTTAAATATTTTTAAAAGAAAGCACATGTTTGAAAGATACCTGAGAGGACTGTTTAATAAAATTTCTTTTAATAAGCAAAGGGAATGTTGTTATAACACTATACCTAATAGATGCTTCATAGACCAGTCATGCCAGTGATGACTTTACTGTAAGATAGGCCTCAACTTAAAGCAATCTGACTTAAAATAGTTCACTCCTACAGCACAGTTGCATCTCTCAGGGCTTGTAGCTCACCAACCTGGCTCTCCAGTCACTTCCTTGGTACTCAAGACTGTGTCTTGCCATACCCTCTCCGTTCTTTGCACCTACCCCACCACCATCTCCCCTCTCCACTCTTAGCATCCCTTAGCTCCAATAGATCATCCCCAGATTTCTCTTCAGTCCCTGGCTTTAAACACTTTACATCCTGATTCTTTCATTTTAGTTTCACTAGCCCTCCACCTTGAGGTAGCATTTTATTGGGTAGGTTATTGTAATGTTTTACCTAATTGATTTATGTACATTCCAGACCCTTACGCCTTATGAAGAGTATGTCATTCATAGTATATTAATTGTTGTGTTTAGAGTCATCTCTGTTTTTTTTTAAAACAGGCATCAGAACTTTCATCAAGAGTGTAACCATGTATAATAGTTTTATTTTTTCCCTGTGGAAAAGTCAGCTTCAGGTAACTCAAAAGAAGTGTTTTCTCCCAATAAATCCTCCTATCTGCACATTGACATACTTTTTTCTTTTTGGATTATCAGACATATTGCTAAGCAAAAGGTGAGAAGCCAGCCTCACAGAAGACAGAGGGTTAAATCAAAGTACCACTAACAATTGGCTTATTAACTCAAATAAGAAAGATGCTTGGAAGGGTAGTGAGTTGACACTAAAGTGTACTCCAAATTTAGGGGGAAATGTTGAATGGTTGTTAAAACATGGTTGAGTAACAACCATGATACCTTTTCTCCTAAACTATTAAGCCCAGATCTGAAACTTGGAGAGAAACGAATCGTTAGTGCAATCACCATCCTTCACTTACTCACTAGTAATTTCCATTTGCTGCCCCTCCCCTCCATGAGAGACATACATATTGTGCTTTAATTCCATATTGTGTTTTTAATTCCAAGTGAAAACTTTTAGTAACTTAGTGACTTCTTCAGGGAGAACATTTTTCTAAAGATAATCTAGAAACTGAGGACTCTCCCAGAAACAAATCTTTTTGCAGTTTCCCAGCCTCTTGTATTAGATGAAAATACCATGAGGAAAAGAGGACAGAAATAAGCAAATATCTGATTATCTGAAAGTATGTAATAACAAGCTATAACAGATTTCTTCAGTGTTTTTTTCCCTGCAGTAGGAAATATGGGTTAAAGAAAAAACAAGCTAATGTCTTTCTAAAGATACTGTAAGACCTACTCACTAAAATAAATACTGATTCACTAATAAGATAGAGCAAATGACACTTTGATTAAGCTAATAGCAGTAAATTGGAATCTCTTTGGAAAATGCTTCCTTGCCTTAGACAATGAATGTGTTTATAGAGCCCATTAAAAAGTTGCAGGCAGTATATACCCAGTGTATATCACCATGGTGACAGATAGAGCAATGCTCTGCCTAAAAGAGGGATATTCCTCACCTACATTTAGCTTCTACCTAAGGTACCTGGTTACAGTCTCCTTTTCTGGTTCTTCCTCACCTAAATGTTGGAACACCGAAGACTTCATCCTCAGCCTGCTGCTCTTCCCTATCTGAATTCTCTGACCTGGTGATATCATTCAATCCAGAATTTTCAAATATTTTTTAATATATCTAAAAGATAATTGAATAGTTACACATTTTACTATTTTTTTAAAAGTTTCCGTATATCCACCATTGTATGTATGTAAACCCCCCCAATCCCCAACATGAAATAGTAGCTTCAATAACATGAAATAGTGGCTTCAAAGGGTTAATTTTTTTAAAAAAATTCATTTAAACCACTATCCTGTATTTATTCATTTGGATTTTTATCATTCTTATCCAGAAATTTCAGATACCTGGAGTTTAGAAGTTAAGAAAGCACCATTCTATTAGAGTAATTGCTAACAATTTGCAGTATTATTGTCACTAAGTTGTAAATCAGTGAAAGGCAGATAGAGGAGGTATCCATCAATTACTTAAGAAAGTATCTTATTCCCTATGCCTAAACAAGTTGGAGGAGATTAATCAATCAGGTGACCATTCCATTGCAGTCAAGAAAGTGATTATTGGTTCTAGTAAATTTTGTGGAATGAATAAGTGCTTTCACAAACTGTTGTGTAATGAAGACTTGCAAACCCCATGGAGGAAAGGATGAGAATCAGATGTCACCAACCAACAGATGAAATGTTGTTGTGATTACTTTTGTTCTGTTCTTCCTCTGCCACCTCCTCCTCACCCCCAAAAAGCAAAATTCTCCAAAATTAAAAATTAATTTGATGGAAAATTAAATGAGGAAAAAAGTTGACCGGAATTTGGATTCATGTCTCTAAATCAGGGGCTTGATGTCAGGAATCTGGGCACTTGGACATCTGAAGTCTTAGGAAATAAAAGAGAATTCCTTTAAGATTAGAGATGTTGAAGTGTAACTCTAGTCTCTGAACCCCCTGGATACTACCATAGACTGTTTTGCTTGATTTGGATGCCTGGAAAATAGACTAAACTCAAAAAATTTTGCAAACTGAGTTACCTTCTAATAAAGGGCTGATAGATGTAGGTTTAGATAAACACTATGGCTGTGTTTCTCCAAGTGTGGTCATGAATCACCTGCAACCCCCCAAGCTGGGGGTGCTTATTTAAAATGCACAGTTCTGCCCCAACTGAAGTTTTTAATAAATGTCCACTGATGATTATTATAGACACTTGAAGTTTAAGAAATAGTGCCCTACAGTTTATATATGACACAACCCAGAAATGAAAAGTGGCTCCGTTACATTCTGAGATGACTCAGACCTATGGACTATTTGCTTGGATTGTGTGTAGGTAACACCAGCCATTCAGAAAGCTCTAACCTAAGCCTAGCTGAAGTCAGGTCTGGCATTTTAACTAAAGTCATCTGTATGTATGATACTTATTTAAAACACTGACATTTTATTCCCTAAGATGTTCTATTGTAAAATGCTGACTCATTAATAGGAGATATGAATTAAAGAGAAGATGCTTACAAATAGAAGAGTTCCTAAATAGAAACTCCTAAGCCACCTAGAAATCTATCCTTTAAAAAAAGTGTTCATGACACACCATGATTTGACCTTTGAAAAGTGATTTTTTGTCTCATGTACATGTGTGCTATCAACAGTTCTCTGTGGTCTTAAATTAATAAACAGTGACCAGACTTGCAAATGTAATTACACAAAATTCCTAACCCTGTTTTATAGGTGAGGAGCCCAAACCATATGAAACTTACGTGGTTCATAGTGACACATTTTTAGTGCTGATACCAAATTGGCCAAACACAGTTTTCAGGTTCTCCCTTTCAAGTTCACCTATTAGATACTTGTGTTGGTTTGGATGTATTATGTCCTCCAAAACTCCATGTTCTTCAGTGCAGTCTTGTGTGGGCAGACATATTTAGTGTTGATTAGGTTGGAACCTTTTGATTGAGTGTTTCTGTGGAGATATCACCCACCCAATTGTGGGTGATGACTTTGGATAATTTCCATGGAGGTGTTACCCCAACCATTCAGGGTGGGTCTGAATTAAATCACTGGAGCCACATGAATGAGCTGACAAACAGAAGGAAATCAGAGCAGCTGTGAGTGACATTTTGAAGAGCAGCTAAGAGTGACATTTTGGAGACCAACTGAGAGTGACGTTTTGGAGCTGCAGCTAAGAGAAGACAAAATGCCCCAAGAGCAACATTTTGGAGAACGCCATTTTGAAACACAACCTGGGAGCAAGTGGACGCCAGCCACATGCCTTCCAAGCTAACAGAGGTTTTCCGGATGCCAATGGCCTTCCTTCAGTGAAGGTACCCTATTGATGCCTTACCTTGGACACTCCATGACCTTATTAAGACTGTAACTTTGTAACCAAATAAACCTCCTTTATAAAAGCCAGTCTTTCTGGTGTTTTGCAAAACGGCAGCATTAGCAAACTGGAACAACGCTGGTATCATGCTCAGAGTAAAATTTTCTTCAAGAAGCCTTTAACAAATATAAACTAGTAGTTTTGTTGATTTTTCTATTTATCATTGTTCTGTGCTGTCTCTGACCATACTTGTTAGTTTCTCCTTACTTGGACAAAACCAAAGAAATACATTTTATTCTAGTGTAGTCACATCATTTTTAGATGGAAGAGCTAAAATGGAACATTGCAGGAAATTGGGAAACACGGCATAGGAGGTTCCACCATGAATTTAGCATAGGAACTGTAGCATTAAAGGTTGTCTACTTAGAGCAATGAGATATTGATTGATCTGGAAACAGGTATCCTCAATTCAAGATGTTCTATGAATATGGTTAGTATAGAATAAATAGTTGAAGTGCTCTTATCAACATTTAAATTTCACTAATCTATCATATTATAATGTTCAAATCTGTAACTAAGACATTTACCATCACCTATAACTGAAGACTTGCAATATTTGTTGAGACTAAAAATGGGCCCTACCTCCCTCTGCCCCCTCCCTCTAGGACTATATATTCCAGGTCAGAAGAATGGAGTACAAGAAGAGGGAAGAAATAAGTTGGTGGTAAAAAAAGAGAATTGATTGAATGGTTCCCAGGAAAAAAGGAGAAATTTATGAATCCTGAAAAAATAAAATAGCCTTTTGTAAAGTCTGCAGTTATGCTGAGTATAAATATCTGAAACATTACATTGCTAACTCTTGTTTAGCATTATGATTATTACTCTAATCATGGCAATTTATCTTTTAAACCTGAAGCCCTTTAATATTTCAACCAAACATAAAAGATAGGTTGATTTATGTCTTTAGTTCAAAGCTATATTGATCCAAATAAATTCCGTGCAAGTACATAAACATTAAGTTTTGTCTTTGACATCATCTGTTCTAAATGTAGCCTCTGTACTAATAGCCCTTGACGTGCATCTCATCAGTGCTGTAAGATCTTGATTAAACAACAACAACAACAAAAACGCTTAGGAACTTAGAAGAAAGTAAAATATAAATTACATTAGAATGAATTAAGAAAAGAGCTGCATTTTGGTTTCCTCCCAAGTGGGAGAGATTTATGAAAGCATCACACACCAAGAGAAAGGACTTCTTTGCTTTTCTGTTTCAAGTCCACCATCACTTTCACCACCACAATTTCACAGACTTCTTACTTTATTTATCACCAAGTTCCATAATTAACATATGGTTCATGTTATTGATTTCTCGGATTTCAAAGTAAAATAAATTGAGCTTTCTTCCACATTTAGAATATACAGTTTTTTTTAAGGAACTCTAAACAAAGACACACATTATTTGTAAGTTAGAGAGCAGCTGCCAGAAAACAGAAAATTAGGAATGGAGTCATGGGTGAAATAATGGAGATACTGTTCAGAGGTAACCCTTTGTACAGCAGGAAATTTTCCTTAGAAAAGAGACAGCTGAGTTTGCTTGTAAATTTTGCTAGAAACAGGCCTGATTTAGTAACATTTAGTGCTGGTTAGGAGGCTGAAGACACACTTTCAGCATTGGATACCAAGCAAGTGCTCTCGTTTATGGTTTTATATAAAATATAAATACTTTATAATTTCAAATGTGTGTATGAGGGGAGCTATTATTCATTTTTAATAGACTGAAATATTAGAAAATATTTATCAGATCTGAGTAGAGAAGGATTTTCTAAACATAAAAACAGTAGAAGATATCACAAAGGAAAAGATCCATAAATTAGATTCTAAAAATTTGAAAGTTAAAATATTATAAATAAAACTAAAAGGCAAATGTTGAAATACTTGCAAAAAAGCTGCAAAGGTTTAATATCCTTAATATATAAAAAGTTTTTATAAATGAATAAAAAAAAGAAAACTACCAAATTTAAATATGAATAAAGAACATAAACAGATAAAAGTCACAAAGAAATACATGTACACAGAATGCCTGGTAGGTATATGGGGGAAATGTTCAGCTTCAAAAATAACCAGAGGAAGGTGCATTAAAAATTACAATGTACCATGATAGGAAATGTATATTATATACTATCCTAATTTTGTAATATGTTTCAAATACATGTGTTTAAACACTAGATGGAAATATACTAAAATAGTAATGGTGTTTATCTTTTGACGTACTACGAGTTGTTGATATTTGTCATCTAAAATGAGCTTGTACTACTATTACAGTGAACCATGTGAAACTGCCAAGAGTCTACTATTTTTGACCTTCAAAAATTGCAATTTCATATGATTTCAACATAGACCTTTTATAATCTATCAAAAGGGCATTTTAATGTACATTTTAATGGGGAGGGCCGTCTATTACAGAGAAATTAAAGTCCTTACATTTGACTCTTTTATTTATTTCCATTATTATAGCCCAAAATAAGAATTAACAGGGTGGTATCACTTCTTTTGCTATTAATAACACAATAGGAAAGATTTTAGATTTTGTAAAATAATGAATGTGTATACACTAAAAACACTCAGTACATGTTTATTATTATTGACAATGACATTGATAAAATGCAAATCTTGAAAGACTAGAAGATTTTCTAATAAGACTTACTGATACTATTATTATTAACTCCTTTAATCTTACTAACATTTCTCATTAAATAGTATAGTTGGGCTATCATGGAATTTCACTTAAATAGAAGCAATTGCTGGTGAGTATTAAACTTAAAATACTGTGTGCATATTGAATAAAGATACTAGCCTGTTTTTACTGTAGTGGTAAGCACTGGAACACGTTTCTGTAACAACCTCTAGGTTTTCAGTGTTTTTTTTTTTACTTGAAATTAACTTTCAGTCTCCTCATTGTAACAAACTCATAGCAATGATGTTACATATCTGAGCAAAGACTTTTTATGATGTATGTATTATTCTTTGCCTAATAAAAAAGGAAAGGTCCCCTCCCCGCCCAAACTTCAGATGGCTGTACAGGGAGAGTGCTTGCAAGTAGGTATTATGAATGCAAAGTTGGTTTAATGAAGGAATGTCAAATGCCTTTCTATTTTTCCTGAAGTAAAATATTTAATTTGAGGCTTGAAGTGGTAACAGTGCTCTTTGGAACATGCGCTTGCTCTTAAAACATGTTAGTATGTAAGTCCACTTTCCACTTAAAAGCAGCCTACATTTCTCCAAATTAAAGGGGAGAAAAGCACTTTAAAGTGATACCAAACAAAGGGAACTTAGATATATATTTATTATTTTTCAGCATTCTTTTTTTTGCCTTCCTTTAAAATCTGTCATCCCTTTTTATTGAGACCCTTTGAACATACGAAGATGAAAATAGATCAGTGATGGAAACTGCTGAGGACACATCATTTATAGAAAGATAAATTTCTGCAACTTTGGTAATCCTTTTGTTGAATTTAGAAAACTGGTATCACCAAACATATTACAAATAGTTTTTAACCCCAGACTGAATCATCTGTACATTAGCTAAAATTGCTGTCTTCCATCTTAGCCCTGTGAGCCTCTGTGCCATAAGGCAGATAATATTAAGGTGGAGGCAGCAAGCCCTTGATGATACCCTAAAGCGTTGATTAAGATAGTCCTATTTCAGTGGCGTAGAAATCACCAAGCTTTCCTTCAGCAGTAATAACAAAGTCCTATCCTCTGGTGATTGATGAGCATGTTGCCAGAGAAATGGACTGGAAAATCATCGCCTTGTCTTTTACTTGCCTCAGGAAAACCATAACAGAGCATCTCTATTCTTCTTCTGATAAGAGGCCTAACAAAGCATCAAGGAGGGATGTGAAGCCTGGAAATGTGTTATGTCCAGCTGCTTGCTGGATGGTCTTTTAAAATACGATTCTTAGTTCCCTAATACACTAATAGTACATGTGTGCAGTTGGAGGGCCTTTGTTAAGCCATGAAGTTTCTTTATTATTATAGTGTGGTGTTTGAGCTGAGAGAAGGCTATTTTAATATTTACAGGTATTCCCTAATTAGCCTAAAAGTGTGCATTTCTGAAAAAGTATGTAGGTAATCATAATCCATATGTAGAATTCTTTTCTTCCTTTTGGCATTTTTAAATGGGAGATTTATATTATGGAAAAACTTGGCAGCACAGAGACGGAAGTTGCAGCGAAATTCGTAAATGCAAATAATGTTTCAGCTAATGAGAAATGATTCCAGAAGCATGCTTTCCAGCCCCACCCCCATAGCAGACCTCCTGATAGAGCCATTGGTGATAAGTGCCAAAGCTGATGGAGCTGTGGGCATTACACTTCAAGCCAGGAGGCACTCGGGATTTCACATCTGCATGTCTTCAGTAATATCTGTAAAATCAGTTTTGAGAAATTTAATTTCAAATCATCTGGTTGTCATGAGAGGGATGTCTGAAGTTGAATGGGATTCCTGTTTATTAATGTATCGACACTGGTCTTAAGCTAAAAGGATCTATCCTTTTATCAGTGTGTTCTCAGCACTGTCTGGATTGGAGTGTTTGAATTTTCATTAAAAATCACTATTATCAGAAAGCAGAGATTAATTAAGAATATATCAGTAGTGAACATTAAGAATGTTCAGTTTGCATTATATGGTTTATTTTGAAAATATGTTTGCTTAAGAGATTAGTTTTTCCTATGCATGATTTTTGTCTTGTTTTACTTTTTGATGCATTAAGTATTTCTTTCGCTTTTGTGACTTCTTCATTTGTGTTTTTTCTAGACCTGCATTTCAGTTCTGAGTTAGACAATTTTTTAACTTTTCCTGAATTCAATAGATCGCTCACAAATTATGTTTACAAAAATGCAGCCCATCCACTAAAGTTATTCCCAGAGCTGACAGCCATTGGAGGTGGGCATGTATACTCTGTTTTATTCTCTCTCTGGTCTTGTGCTTCTTGCCGGAGTAAGTTGGAGAGTTTTGTTAATTTTGTTGTTTTTGGTGCCAAAAGATAGATTACCTGTCCCTGTAACTAACTCTCTGTGTCCAAAAAATGACCATCCTAAGGTTGCCATTCTAATGTTGTCTTAGAAATGCCCCTTCAGAGGTTGAAATACACTTCCTCTTTCTGTCAGTCAACCTGGTAACTCTCTCAGTTATTGCATTCTGTTCTCCCCACACTTCCCCACAAAAATAAGAGCCCTGCCTGAGTTATTCCAAATCCCACACATTGTTCATTTGCTGAATTCCCTGGATTCTGTGAGCGTTCCTTATTTTCTCAGAAACTGGCTGTCTCCTTTATGTCCCCTTCACATCAACTAGTATCCTTTAAAACTAGAAACACACTTTAAAACTGGATGGAAGAAAAAGTGAATTAAATAGATTCCTGTTTTTATGAGAATATCCACTAACTTCAGAGCATGAAAATTTCACTACATGCCATGCCGAGCCACAAAATTGAGGTGCCTCTTTGTTGTGCCTTTTTGAAATGCCCCCAGGACTTTCCAGATTTGTTATAAAACTCTTACCAATGTAATTTTCCTATTAGAACTTTTCATCTTTTCTCCTTAAACTTGACTTTTGAGTCTTACACAAGATCATGATTAGGTGACTTTTCTGCTATGACTTTTAAAAACTTATTTATGTGCCTTTATTTGTTCCCCTGCACTGAAGTCAGCAAGGCCCAATCTGTAACAGAGCCACCCTTTTAAGTGACCACCGGCTGAATTTGATTCCTGGCTATATTAAGAGGAGAAAGATTCTGCCAAGGTTGGGGCAGATTTCCCCACCTTGTAAAAGGTTGCAGGCAATTAATGGGCTTGAGATTCTTTTGTGTATGTGATTATACGTGAGAGAAGGAGTGAAAGAGGTACCCCATGCATAGAATTTTTAAACTGGGCAGCACCATGGTAGTTAGCTAGAGGCAAGAGATACCTTCTTGGCTCCCAGACCTTCCTGGAAGCTGGCTGCTGGAAAAGCCTCCTTGGAGATGAATCTCATGTAGCTTCCTTTTGCCCGAATGATCTTTCTATCCTAGCTTATACCTTACAAGGCCTTGGAAGAGAAATAACATCTTATACCCAAAGCACTTTGGAGATTGGATTTATGCAATTTGCCGCTCAGGAAAATAAACCAGCAAATGCCACCTCCTTGGTTTGAAGCAGTTTGTAAAGCGTTTTCTTCCTGGTTTGTGCATACCACATTGTTTCGGCTCCTCTCATCACTGACCAGCTGGCTTGTTGGTGAATAGAACTGTGGGCCCCTCGCCATGTTTCATGTGAGGTCTTGGCTGGGTGGCAAACAGGCAGCCTGTGGCCAGTGTCAGCAATTCAGGAGGAATTGGCACAGCAGTGTCCTCATTAATTTCTGCTTGTCACATACTGTCATGCAAGTTACACCAGAGAGGAAATGACCGTTAAAAAAAAAAAGGTACCCTTGTGGCACTGGGTCCCCTCCAGACGTTCCCCGAGGTTAAACAAGTGGATACAATTAGCTGTACACAGACAGCTGCGGGGAAGGGAAAGCCTAGACGTGGGCCCCACAGCTATGTGTCTTTCCTGTTAGTAAGGAGTGTCAGCTATCAACATCTGCCATATTTTAACCCTTCAAAGGGACCGGTAAATTATGGGGAGCTATTATCCCACGCTCTGCTGATCATTATCAATCATAATGCCTTGGGAAATTACTGCAGTGTTGCCGCCTTGGAGGCAGGTTTTGTCCTCTGGGGGTTGGTTTTATGTTTTTGCTGGGAGCTGAGAAGAGTGGTGAGGGCAGAGGGTGAGAGGAAACTGGCCCTTTAATCGTTGGTAATTTACTGTCATGGGTCCTGGCAGGGAAGGGGACTACAGCAGCAATAAACTCCTCTTCAGTTTAAACTGAAGTGGTTAAAATTGGTGGGCCCCAGACGGCTTCCATTTCCAAAGAGATCTGTCTTGCCGACTGACTTTGTCAACCTGTCTTCACCAAGAGCTGTGGTAGCTCGTAGAGAGTACAAACAACAAGCTTTAGGAAATGAGAACAGTTTCTGAGGAGAAAGGCAATCCTAGATGAGAAAAGAAACTTTAAAATAAATAAGAGGCTTCCAAAAACTGTTGTTTTATTTTTTAAAGATTGAAATGATTAAACTGCTGTTATCCAAATTGAGTGCCTCACTAACCTTTGTAAGCACATACTGTGCTTTGGGGTGGATTTGGCTAGTGAAAATCCGACTGCCAGCCCAGAGAGGCAGATGAATGAGACAGCCCCGTGTTAGATTATGTTTGTCGAAATTTATTTGCTTAAACTAATCATTAGAACTGTTGAGAAAAAAAGAATGGTTTCTTACCATGTTTTAATTCCAGCAGGTACTGAGTTCATATCTGTGTACTTGGAACCTTCTCTACGGAAAAAGATACCATTTTGCTTGGGGGCATGAACATTTCTTGATAAGACTGTTCTAAAAATGATCAGTAATGATGAGTATAGGAGACATGAACTGATTTTCTGTATGGCTGAGCCAGGACTAAACATTGGAGACAATAATCTTACCTAGGTTTTAGTGAGTTCTTATTTAATGTTACTCGGGAAGATTCTGGTACCATATAAGATAACTTTAAATGAGGGATGAAAGCAACCATTAGGTTAAATTGAGTAGAAGTAGTACCATATCATATTCTCTGGATTTCATCTCTTTCCAATATGGAAAATGATCACCAAGGAGAGCTAGGGGATAACATCAATGATGGATGTTAGGACTGTTCAATCCAATGACATCATTTTATAGATTAGAAAACAGATACTCAGGGAGGTTAGGGGCTTGTCTAAGATCCCACAGTGAAGCAGAGGTAAGACTCATGCCTCCTGGCTCCTCTTCCCAGGTAAATTGTTTACATCATTCCATGAACTGACTCACTCCTTTGGTTGCTACAGCAGGAGTTAGCGGCCAATCCCAGCAGCTACAAAGGGGCACCCCTCCCCATTAACAGCAGGTAGTAGGAAGGACCACAGATCTGGGGTAGAGGTGACTGTCTTCCATAGAGGCCACAGTTGATTTCTGCCATGTTGTCAGGCTGTAAATTTGAAGCACAAATTTTAGTTGGCCATATTAGAGAAAGAGATGGCAGTTTTAAAAGATGGTCTTCTTGTCCAATTTTAAATATTTCTAATACTATGTAGAAGTATTTCTAAATTTTTAATATTAAAATAATATGTGGATTTAGAGAAATTTATCTATAGTTATTTATAATCTTTTAAATATTAGATCACAGAAGATTTTCTATAAAGTATACCTAAATGTGGGCCCACATGAATTTATGCTAAGTCCTTAATTACGGAATCTCTTCTTGTCTTGTAGATTAGATGAGTAGACTACGTGTGATTTTTCTGTTACATGTTACTAATTTCTGATGTTAGGGCATAATCAGTAATTAATTTCTATTTGAACTTAGGTGAATATTGATGTGTATAATTTAATAAGTTAATAAATGTCACAATTTGGTACGCAGAGTGGATTTATTCACCATATAGTAGATTCTTAGTTCAGTTAAATATGAAAACATACAGAAACTATAGAAACTGTATTTACTGTTCAATTAGCACTATTTTCTCAGCATTGATTCTTGGGCCTGATTTCAGAATCTGTCATGTAATGTCAGGCTTTATTTGAAGCACATACCTGAATATTTTGTAGGCTCCAGAGGAATCCCAGATGACCGGAAACAGGAATAGCAGAAAAAAATACCAATTTAGTGAATAACGGCAAGCCAGTTAGACAAAAAAACGTTGGCTTGAAATTCATGTGAAGGCACCGAATCATTACTAACTCCTGTGGTATTCAGAATAACATCAATCATGATGATCTGCTTTAGTAGTTGTCTGTCCATAATATGTAATTCCATAAAAATCCTCGTGGCTTTGGCATTAATTAATAGGGACTATATTTTATAAAATGGCACATTTCATTGAAATCACTTACATTTAAATATTGCATCTAGCAACTTGAAATTCTTTCCTAACATTCATTAAGATTATAGTTGCTGAGTTCTCTTGGGAAAAAGTAGTTCTCATTTTAAGTCCTGAAAGTTTCGACAGGATTTGGTATAGCATTTCATTTCTCTTCTAGTCTTAATGACTCACTGCATTCTTTTCCCCAGAACTTATCCCCTGTTTACCCTCAGAGTTTTCTCTCCTGTAGATACAAGCCTAAGACTATTTTCATGAGCAGTTGAATAGTTCAACACTGTAATGCCACTGGAAGCCATTGTCTAATCTGCACTTTAAGGAAAATTAACATATCTTATACTTTTACATCTTGATAGGATTTGTTTTTTAAAACAGATTAAATTCTGAGGTAAACTTCTCAGGGCTAAGCCTGAGGCATTCACATGCGTTGAGAATTAGCACTCCTCATTTTACAGATGGAGGCAGCTGGCATAAATAGCTAATTAATGACTTGCCCAAGTTCACACAAGTAGAGAGCCAGGAGCTAGATTTGTGACTTTCACAATCCATTAGACTGTTTTCATCTAAATCACTATACTAGAATTAAATATAATTTCTGTATCTTTGTCAGTGCTATTTAATGAGTAAGTCCTATTTACATAAATGTTTTAGCATTTCCAAGCCCTCTGGGCCTTTGAGGTAATTTATTTTTATAATTTTAATTCTTATAAGCCTCTAAGTGTACAAAAATAAATTCAGAAATGAAATAAAGACACACATTTAGTTTTATTATTATTAAACTCTGTAGTAATGATAGGATTCAGAAGCAAATCTTATCATTAGTTGTTGGCTGTTCGTTACATACTGTGTCTTATTTAACACCTCTATATTATATTCAGAATTAGGGAGAATATACTATTATTTCTACAGATTTACTTTAAAACCATTCAGGGATATATACAGTTTGCTTTACAAAGATATGCAGCCTTGTTTCTTTAGCATAACTAACCTGGGAAAAGTTAATAGAACCATCCATGTGATTATAATTTTAATGATAGTTCCTCACAGATTTGTAAATATTCACCTGTTTGGAGTTGCTGTTGACATACTGTTGTCATTGAAACAAGACTCCATATTAGGATGGTCTCTAGTTAATCTAGCTAAATTCTCTTCTCTTGAAGAAAAAGACCCTGTTTTTTCGTTTGTTTGTTTGTTTTTGTTTTTGTTGTTTAATTCTGCGAGAATGATCCCTACAGGAACTTGAACTCAGTTGTCAATTAGAGCCCAACTTACTTCAAGACAAAAATTTATCCCAAGCACCTCTTTTCTCCTTAAAATATCAGCAGTAATCTAGCATCTAAAATAGGAGATTTATCACCACCATAAGACTTACTGCAGTTTTTCCTGTGTGGCTTAGTATTTTACACCTTTAATTTATCTTAGAACAAATGAAGGTTGTGAGAGACCAATGAAAGTAGAATTTTAATATTTTGAAGGAATTATTGTATTACATTATTCTCCAAGCGGCTTGGAAACCACTCCTGGAATTTGTTTATTTAGTGTTTTATAGCTATTAGACTCTGTATTGGCTTGCTGTGTAAAAAATAGGAAGGCCATCTAGGCTGTAAATTTTGCTATTGAATTTCCTCGTGACCTTTCAAATATAACATCCCTATAGAAAACATATCTTGTGATTGTGTGGTAATCTACATTCTGCCTCAAAACCTGGAAATGATTTTAATAAAGTTATAAACTCTATCATTGAATATCCTTTTTTTTTAACTTCATTCATGTCAGGCAAATTTTTATATTATGAGAGCTGGATTAAGCCAAAGTAGGACTTGTAAAACTTGATGAGAATAATTTGAAATTCACATTGCACAATTAACAGGACAAATATTCAAAGTTAGCATTCTAGAAAGTCCAACTTGAGTGGCATTAACAAGTAGAACTAATATTCTGTGACTCAAAGCCATAATTTTATCGCTCAGATTTGGGTGATGGGATCTCACAGATTTCTTTGCCCCTTAGCCAGAAAGAAGTCATTGTCAACTTAATCAAGCGTTATTAGCTTAGTACCTACTATGTGTAGGGTTTGGGAAAATAGAGGCAGTCTTTGCTGTTTAGGAGTCTTAAATGCTGAGCTCTTAATTACAAGGAACTAAGCTTTCCTATAGAGGGAGTGGGGTATCTTTTCGGTAGGGTAAATGGGATTTTCTGGGGTTTGGGGAAGGTAATATTACAGACAGAGATCAGTATTATAAAAACACAGGTGTAGAAAACATATAATAAAGTCTGGTGAGGGCTACCAGTTAAAGTCTACCTTGTATAGACTGTCACAATCTACAACATTCATTCAACAGATGTTTATTAAGTACCTATTCTGTGTTCATCCCTGTTCCAGGTGGTTACGACAAAGTCCCTGTCATCACAGAGCTCATGTAATTGCAGGGAGACAGATACTATACAACCAAGAAAATACATATTTAATATAATTTCAAGTAGTGAGAAACGTATGGCAAGGTTTAAGGGGTTATTCTAGAAACCATGGTCAGAGAAGACTCTCAGAAAAGGGGATGTCCAGACAGGATTGAATAGCACAGAAGCAGGTACGAATGAGTTTTGTGTGCTGGGAGAGTAGCGACACACCTGAGTGGCTGGAGCATCGTGGGAGGAGGGAGGATGGTAGTGGATGAGATCAGAGAGGTGGGCAGGGCTAGATTGGGCAGAAGCCCAGAAAGCTACAGAAAGCAGTTAGGTCTTTATTTTAAGTATTTTGATCAAGGGTGTGAACTGATTTCCCTTTTAAAAATATCATCTGAAAGCAGTGCAGAGTCCAGACTGGGTTATAAGAGTAGATGAGAATAGAAGCAAGAATCCAGTTAAGAGGTAAGCGGTAGTTCATGTGAATGACCATGGGGGCTTGATCAAGGGTGATGAGGGTAGTAAAGACAATTGTAGTAATAATAGAAGTGGTGACCTTCATAGTAATAGTAGTAGTAGTAATAATAGTTGTAGGAATAAGTAAGTGATACATTTGTTGAGCTGTTTGGCGTGGCAAGTCTTGTTTTCAAGGCTTCACATGTATTAACTGATATAATCCTCATAACAGTCTTACGTGGAAAGTACTATTATCATCTCCATTTTTCAAATGAAGAAACTGAAGGTTGTGAGAGACCAATGAAAGTAGAATTTAAAATTACTTGTACAGAGTCATAAACAATGATTTGTACCAGGATTTGAACCCAAACAATCTGTCTCCAGAGTCCATATTCTCAACAGTTACTTAGTGAAGGTGAGAAGTGATTAGGTTTACAAGGTAGCTGAGCCTGTATCAGGGACTTGTTCATGGATTTGGTGTTCAGTGTGGGAAAGAGAGGAATTGGGGTGGACTCCTAGGCTTGACAGTGAGGACCAAAGAGGGGTCCTTTTAACATGTGAAGTTCGAGATGGCTGTTAACTATCCAAATGGTTGTGTAGAGTAGGGAGTTGGAGCCCAAGCCATTCTTATGTGAGAATCCAGAGATTATTTGTGAGTCAACAATACCATATAGGATTAAGACTATAGATTAGATGCAGTCACCTAGGGAGTTGGTGTAGCTAGAGAAGAAAAGGGGGCTGAGAACTGAGCCAGTCCTCTAACATATAAAGTAGGAGAAGGCCACAAAAAAGAATCGAAATGAAGGTATAATATTCCTGAAGCCATGTAAGGAGAGTGTTTCAGGAAGGAGGGATTGATCAGCCATGTCGGTTGTCATCGGGAGACTGGGTACAGTATGAGGGAGTAGTGGGAGGCAAGGCAAGCCTGATAGCGTGGGCCCACCATGCACAGCATCCTGACTCCCAGATTTAGAAGTTTAGGCTTGATTGTGTAAGCACTGGGAGATAAAGCTGGGCTTTTGGGTGGGTGACTGAAAGCATCATTGTAGGGTTTTTTCCCTTGCTGATAAAATAAGCATCAGACTGATTATTTTGTCATCACTTGGATCTCTCATTTCTGAGCACTTTAAAACTAGGCTTATAGAGGCCTTCCTAGACTGTTTTGGTAATTCATGATATAGAATCCAAACATTCTATACTGGTGTATTTTAATTCTCGAGTAAGATATTTTTAGCTGCAAACTAAATATGTATGATAGATAGTGAAGTCTCTTGGGCTTTTAAATGTTAAAAACTTTCAACTTCCAGTGTTCATTTTGTCTGCCCCCCCCCCACAAAAGCTGATAATACAACACCAGAAGAGAAAAAGAAGAGCTTATAAACTTTAAAGAAGAAAACCAATTCTTTTAGCTTATCCTTTGTGCTGCTTTATTAATGATTAGAGTTTGACTGTGTATGTGTATGTGTGTGGGACGGGGGGTAGGGGCATACATACTCTGTGCCTCTTAGATGTATTACAAAATAAAAGCAACTATTCAATTATAAGCTATTAAACACAAGTAAGAACTGACTACCCTGGTACCTCTTGGCAAATCATCAGGTAGCATGTCTGACAGAGTATGAGATGATCCCAAAATCTTTGCTCAAAAGTTTTTTGGCATAGAGCCGTAGAGACCAGATAAAAAGTTTCAGAAATGGTTTTAAAAGGCTGTATGCTGATTCCAACAAACTGGAGGAAAAAAAGCGGAGACTGGAAGTATTTAAGGCAAGATTTAGTACAAACTTTGTTGTGATGGATGTTCCTTAGGGTTTTTACATCGATCGTTTTGCCTGTAAACTTTTAAGCTTTATAGTTTCAGCCCAAAGAAAGTTCAGTTTTGTTCTGAGGGGAGATTATTGATTTAGTTTCCATTCTGAAATATTTTATAAAACATTTTCACAAAATACGAGTCAAAAACAACCCCATACTTGTTTGTATCATACCTCCTCTCTAAAATGGGTTGCTGTATTGTCATTAGAACCACCTCTGGCTTTTACTTTCCCTTTTTTATAGTTTTTATACTTTAATATTAAAAGTATAAAATTTGTTGAGCATCTATTCTGTCCTAGGATCTATGCCAGGAGAAGTGGAGGTTAAAAAAAAACAAAACCTGAATAAGTTGTCTTTCCTCTTTAAGTTGCTAAAATCTGTTGAGGACATAAAATGACACTGTTAACTACATTTTAGGAAATGATGTGTTATTTCTTAGAAAACTCTGACACTTTCTGCTTTCTGCTATGGAATACTTTTGAAAATGTTGTTGTAGGATTTTTCTTGTTTCAGGAACTTTACTGGAGACTTCTTACATTTTATATTTTCAAAAGATTGCTGATTACTAAAAGGGAATTGGGAAATTTAGAAACCCTAAAGATTTTAAAAATCATCCACAATTCTACCACTTTAAAACCTTGAGATAAAAAAGAAGTCTCTCCTTTTGGCTCCCCCAACTCTGTTGTCTTCCTCCTTAACATCCCCTCCCTACCTCACCCCCAACCAGGGAACAATCCTTAACTGTAGCTATAGCTCCTTCCAAATGTTTTTTTTATATATACAGAGCAGAGTTGCCAGATTTAAAAAATAAAATTATGGAACATTCTGTTACATTGAATTTCAGATAAAAAACAACTAGAACAACTAATTTTTCAGTAAAAGTATGTCCCAAATATTGCAGGGGTCATACACTAAAAAATTCTTGTTGTTTATCTGAAATTCAAATTTAACTGAATGTCCTGTATTTTATCTGGCAACCCTAATATGATAAATCCATAGATATATAAATATGTATACCCATTTTTTCCTTCCATCAAAATACAGGCAAGCTATACCTATTACTCTAAGGCTTGCTCCTTTTGCTATTGATTTATCTAGTTTACATGTTAGAATTACCCGTGTTCTTTCTAATGACTACTTGATATTGCATTGTAGATGAATCATAATTTATTTAACTATTCCCCTATGGGTAGACATTTTGAATGTTTTTGTTTTTTTACTCTATCAAACAAAATAGCATGCACCTCTTTGTACTGACTTGTTATAAACATGTGCTGTTGGTTCTGTAAGATGAATTCCTAGAAGTGGAATTGCTAGGCCTTAGCATATTTTTAAAACAGAGGTTGTTCATTCCTCTCATGCTATTCAGTGCGTGAGGCCTGAGGCGTGAGAAGCTGAGGGGCCCAGCGCACCCGTGGCACATGATCCGGCGGAACCAGGCCTCCAGGTAGAGCAGGTGTGGCTTGGGGTAGGCACCTGGCTTGACCTCCCAGAGCCTCCTGCTCCTCCGTCATCTGCTCCATGGGGCCAGGCCCTGTTCTCCAGCCTAGCACAATGCCTGCCACAGAGTTGGCCTGTGACACAAATTTTGAATAAACAGATATGAATGTATTCAAGGGGTTGCTATTAGACTTAAATGAAATAATGTAATGTAATATTTAAAGTGCCTGGAATGCCCTTTTATTTTCCTCTCCCCACCACCATTTCCAGTTCCGTCCTTAGTATTAGGGGACTATTGATTCTAGTGAGGGAGACTCTACTGTTACAGTACGGTGGGATGAACTCTGTAACAGAACTGTGCTCAGCGTGCTGTGGAGTTATGTAGCAGCGGGGGCACCCAATGTAGCCTGCATGTGTGAGGAGAATTGCTCAGGGCTGGCCCAAGGCTAACTTGAAGTAACTCCTGAGAGACAAGTTGGAAGGAGCCAAACAGAGAAAATGTGTGTGCTGGGGGTTCAGGCAGTTGAGGCAGCATTCTAGGCAGAGGGAACAGCATTGCGAAGGGACAAAGGTGTAACAAGGCATGCTTCCTTCAGGCGTAGTAAGACGGATGGGGGAACATCTAGAAATGAAACCAGAGGTAATTATGGATCCGACCTTAAAGGACTTTGGATAGCAAGCTAAGTTTTACCTTTGTAGGGAACAGACTTAAATTTTAGAAATATCACTTGTTTAAATTTGTGGAGAAAAGATTAAAGAAGGGTAAATTTAAAGACCAGGAGGTATCTGCGTTGGAACACTATTGGAATAATTCAGGTAAGAGATACTGGGGACTTGGCCAGGGCTCTGGAGATGAGAAAGAAGGGCTGATTTGAGTGATAATTTAGGAAGTATAATTACCAAGACCTGGTGACTGATTGATTAGCTTTGTGGTCAGAAGGAGAGAAGGAATCTAGATTTCTGGATTGATCATTTGGGTGGATGATGCTATCATTATTCAAGATAGGAAATACTGGCTAAGGCAGGTTTTAACGGGAGTGAGGAAACTGTTATTTTGAGACATGTGGAGATAGCAGGTCCTGTGGAATATTTTAGAAAACAAGCAGAAACCATTGAGATATTTATGGCTTACAATATGGCTAAATATTGAAGCCAGGAGAGATAGAGGTGAGGAGGTAGAGGTGGAATTTAGAATTTAGGATAGGTTTTTTTTTTTTAATATGGAATGCTTCATGAATTTGCATGTCATTCTTGCACAGGGGCCATGCTAATCTCTATAGAATGTAGGATACTTGTAAGAAGCATAATTGCAAAGGAAAGGAGACGGGGAACTCAAACAAATGGTGACTGTTTGTGGTAGCCATGTGGAAACAGAAAAAGGAGCTGACCAGAGACCCAGAGAAGGTCATACGGGAAACCCAGCTGAGATGGGTCTTCATGTGGTGATTTTCTCTCAGCAGTCTAATTGTGGTTCCTAACATGAGGCCTTGGTGGACCAGTGGAAGAGGTGGAAGAACACTTTGGGTGCCTGGAAAGAGAACAATCTAAGAAGCCAACTGGGGGTTTTAGGTGGGCCAGGGAAACATTTGAAGGCAAGAAGCGCATGTTTAAGAGACCAACCTGTTCAAGAAGCTACAGAACCCTGCATTTGGGGAGGGGCATCTTAAAGCCCCTGCTGCATGCACTGCATAAATGTGTCTGTACCAGCATACTTGGATCTTGAGTTTCCCTGTGGTAATGCGCATCTTTCCCTGGACAATTCCTATTCTGATGCCTGTTTCAGTGTTAACTTGCTGGATTCTTCTAAGATATTCATTAGATTATCAACCCAGTTATCATTTTTGCCTTAGTGAATAGTGCTGAAGATGTGCTTTTCCCTTGACTTCTGTACTTTTCCTGACTAGATGTGGCCACCCAGATCCTCTTCTTCCTGTAGATTGAAGAGGTTACTAGTGAAAAACATATGTTCTTCCTCCCCCTGGAGATGCATTTGCTGTCTCTACCCTAACAGGCTTCAGCTTAAAAATTCAGTCCTTCCAACAACACGAAACAAAAACTGCTGAAGTGCTGCCTTTTCTGAGTCCGCATAAACAGCTGTGCATGCAGCTCTAACCGAAACAGATAATATGCACAGATGTGTTTATGGGAAAGAGACGAGTACTCTCAGTTGTTTTCAGCTTCTCACTACTGCAAGGATTTCCTTTCTTTTGCAAGGAAGAGGTACATTGTGGTAAACAGTGTTTTATGACCTATAATAAAAACTCTTGTAAAGATCATTTTTTGACCAAATGAAGCTGAGTGTTTTCAGAGTCCTCATTTGCTCCTCTCCCTCTCTCTGTATTGGAATGCACACAGTTCAGCATTAATGGATAACATAAGGTAATAATGTCACACATACCAGTTCTTATTTGTTAAGCTGGGAAAGCAACCAAAATCATTTATGTAAGAAAGTTCATTAGTAATGTTTTTCCCTCTTCAGTGGTAGCTTCTGAATATATGTATTGATTAAGTTAAATTATGTATCACATTCTTATGGTGTACAGTTATTACCCCATGAAAGCACCCTAGAATAGTTTGAGAGAACCTTGACAATTGGAAGGCCCCCATGGAAAAATCAGCTGAAGTTCACATATAGGAAAAAAGCAACTTAGAAAGCTGGGTTATTTACAATAAGAGACATATGAAATATTCAGTGAATAATAACAGATGATGTCTAAGGAGCCTCCCAGACTTAAAATGCTAGAAACCTTCAAAATTAAGAACAGGGAACATAAGACTTGCTTTAATTAAAATAATAGATGTTTTTAAAATTGTATCCTCAGTATGTACACAGTTGTGTTTGTTCGTCTTAATAATGGGGAGACTGAAGACTATCAATGTACTAACTGGAAAAAACTAAGTGGATTCAGACTTACAGTGGTGCCAGAGCCCCTTCTTGGTTTAGTGGCATCAGTGTTCACTGTTATAGGCCTTGGGGGTGTTGTATTTCTCAAGGAATGGACCAAAGGTCTTAACACATATGAAGATGTATGAATACTGCTATACATATCATGCCTCTTTGATCTCTATCCTCTAATCCAAACCTACTTATTTGGATTCTTGTGGAGTTTTATCACCTGCCACAGTATTCTTTTTGGGAAGGAGTCAGGGAGTTCTTTATAAGCTAACAACTTTTATAGATTTCATGGCCATTTCCAAATTAGTTTGCCTCACTTCTCTATGAAAAGTTATTCATTTGTTTACATCAGTCAAATCTGTTAATACAGTGCACTGAGAATCCAGTATATCTGCAGGAGTGATTAAAGGCAGACCTTTTCTCAGAAGATGGGGGAGGTGGAGCAGCAGGAGTAATGGTGAGGGGATTCCGCAGAGTATCGAAGGCAAGGTGGGAGCTATGTGGGCTTCGTAGGAGGGTGTTGAAGCGGGACGGTGACCTGACAGGATCAGGCTTGCTTGTTTTAAAGATCACCCTGGCCAGAGAGTAAAAATTAATTCAAGAATGAGATCAGGGGGCAAATGACTGCCAGAGTACACGTGAGGAAGGATGAGGCCCAGGCCCACTTGTAGTGTGAGTCTCAGAGGTATCAGAACTTATGAAAAAAAATGACAGAGCTGTACTGAGGGACCCCCAAGACTTGAATATAGAGAACACACCATGCTTTGATAAAGAAAGGCTCAATATTGAAAAGTACTTGTTCTCTCCAAACTGAATCTATGAATTTCAGAAAATCAGTGAAAATACTAAAGGAATTGGAGGTGGGGGTGGGGGGCATGGAAATTGAATAAAATAACCCTAAAAATAGTCCAGGTGAAAAATATGTGAGAATATGGAAAGAAGAAACTGTCCTGCCAGATACTAAAATATATTCTGAATCTCTAATAATTAAAGAAGAGAGGCGCTTCAGAGGCAAAAGAGCAAAACTCCAGAAAACAAGTTCACATAATTTAGAACTTGATCAAAGTGACACTTAAAATTAGTGCATTATTTTTAAAATACCTAGAAACCATTGGCTATAGATAGTATAAATACAAATAGAATAGTACACAACTGTTAAAAATTGAGCAGTAGACTGATATTTATTGACATGCATATTAAGTTCGTATACATTATTATGTGCAAAGGGAATTACCAAACAGTTTGCACCAGCATGTCATTTATAAAACAGAGAATAACTCTATGAGTATATTTGTATATAAAAATACTTGAAGGAGTTAGTTGTGGTTATCTCAGAATGAAAGAATTGTTATTTATTTACCTCCTTTTTCTTGTGTTCTGATTTTTTTTTTTTTTTTTTAACTTAGCAGTGAATATGTGTTACTTTTCTAATCAGAAATGTAGAAGGTCCTTCTCTTTTAGAAAAAATCAAGAGGGCAGAGTCCAGGTGAAACACCATGGTGAGGTTAAGCCAGTAGAATGTCTCTTTCGTTGTGGCAGGCAGGTAGTTTTGGTGACCTTGCAAGAGCTACTGTATTTCCATTTGGTGCGGGGGTGTAAAGTGGTTGAGAAATGAGAAAATGTGCACGTCTCTTTAAAGACCATTGGCTGAGAAGGGAATGGGACTGATGCTTGAATTCATTTATTGGTTAAGGGATTAGAGAGAGGGAAGAGGTTAATGGCACATGGTGAGGTACTTGAAGATGGAGAGAATGGGATCTAGAGCATAGGAGGAAGGAAATCTTTCCCACCGAGAGACAAGAGAGGGAGGATGTTTGCTAGAGCATATAAATTTATAGGTAGAATACAGGGAGTTGTCAGCTTTCCACTTATGGTTGCTGTTTCTCTCTGGAGTAAGGTATATACTAGTCTGCTAAGAGAAAGAAGGTGGGTGATGAGATAGAGAGGACTTAGCCATCAAAGTTTAGACCAGCCCACAATGACAGCCAAAGGGCTGATTAGGAACCCATAAGATTGCGTGGTAGCACTGAGATGGTCAAGGTTGGAGACTGACTTCATAATGATAATGATACTTAAAACCCAAATATAAGAGCTGACAAGGAGTAATTGGAGTAACTGAGGATTAAGTTTTGCATGGAGGGAGGGTAAGGTAGAATGACCATAGAGCAAGAGAGTTGAGGGAATTGGCAGACCTAGCAAATGATGTGTAAAGAAAGAAGTTGCTGTCCAAATTTAATTAATTATGCTGTGTGCTAAACTTATTTAAGTAGCATTTTGATTTTCAAATAAATGTAATTAAAGTACCTCAAAAAATTTCAAATTAATAGGAAAAAATGGTCAGAGATAAGTTATTAAAACATTCCTGGTTTTGGCCATAGGAGTAGATGACAAAAAAGGAAATGGGAGTAAAGGAATCAGTTTTCCGAAGTTAAGGTGTTAACTGGGAGGCATCCAAGGATGTTAAAGGTCGTGCAAAAAAGATGGTGAATGTGGGGTAAAGAGGATGAGCCATAGTCCTGATGAATATAGGGGATTGACAGATGATAGATATTGATGAAAAAGGAGGATGTCATGAATATTTATGGAGGGAGTATAGTCTCAAAAGATGACCATTTGGGCTAGATAATTGGCAAGGAAAAAAGATTATTAGTACAAGGAAGGGGGAGAAATAAAAGGTAGTGCCCTTAACAGGTTTTAGTTAATTTAATATAATTTTAGTTAAGTTAAATTTTTTAGAATAATTTTCAAATTAATTTGCAAATTTTGTAACACTCAATGAAAAAAAGTGGCTTTAAATAGGGCTTATTGTTTTCATAACTAGAAGGCTAGGTGGGCAGTCCCAGAGTTGACTCGCTGTTCAATGAAATCGTCAGAGACCCAGGCTCTTTCCCTTATTACACTCTGGCATTTTATGTACAGGAATGATGTCTCCCTGTTCTAGTTTGCTAATGCTGCCAGGATGCAAAACACCAGAAATGGATCAGCTTTTATAAAGGGGATTTATTCAGTTACACAGTTACAGTCTTAAGGCCATAAAGTGTCCAAGGTAACACATCAGCAATCAGGTACCTTCACTGGAGGATGGCCAGTGGTGTCCAAAAAACCTCTGTTAGCTGGGAAGGCACGTGGCTGGTGTCTGCTCCAAAGTTCTGGTTTCAAAATGGTTTTCTCCCAGGACATTCCTCGCTAGGCTGTTGTTCCTCAAAAATGTCACTTTTAGTTGCACTCGGGTATTTATCCTCTCTTAGGTTCTCCGGAGCAAGAGTCAGCTTTCAAAGGCCGTCTTCAAAATGTGTCTCATCTGCAGTTCCTATGCTTTCTTCAAAGTGTCCCCCTTGGCTATAGCTCCTCTTCAAAATGTCACTCAGCTGCACTGAGTTTCTTCTGTTATGTCAGCTCATTTATATGGCTCCACTGATCAACTTAGACCCACCCTGAATGGGCGGAGCAACACCTCCATGGAAATTATCCAGTCAGAGTCATCACCCACAGCTGGGTGGGGTGCATTCCAAAGAAACACTCAAAGAACTACAGTCTAATCAACACTGATAACATCTGCCCACACAAGATTACATCAAAGATAATGGCATTTGGGGGACACAATATATTCAAACTGGCACACTCCCCTTTTGTTACAAGATGGTTGGCACAGTTGCAAGTTCATGCCCCTAAGAAGTAGCATTCAGTATTAAGTGTGGGTAGGGGATAGAGGTGAGGAGGGAGTGCAGCAGTTGAGCTTTTACTGTGCTCTTCTTATCAAGAAGGAAATTCCTTCCCAGAAACCTCTGGCAGGTTTGCCCATATGTCACGTTTGCCAAGACTGGGCCTCTTGTCCATCCTTGGATCAAATACTAACAAATAAGAATGTGATTGCCTTGTCTTGGACCAATCCTTCATGACTGGCAACCAACAATGTATGTTCCAGTAGGCAAATAATAATAATATGCTCTAGTCTGTGGAAAACCAGCTTCTCTGAATGCATTACCTCATTTGGAGAGCAGGGAGGTATGGAGGGCGGGGGAAGCCTTCAAAAGAGGGAATTGAAAGGAATATGGGAAAAGATGAGAAAGTATGTTGTCCAGTTGTAGCCAATTTAAAAACCATATTGTCAGGTTTTTTTTATAATATTTGTATATTTTTTGAACTGGGAAAATGTTCACAGTATGTTAAATTTTTTTAAAAGGGTCACAAAACAGTATATGCAGAACAGCCACCATTTGGGTCATTAGCCAGCAACCTAGGCACTTGTACATCATATCTTCTTCATTATTTATGCTATGCTGAATTTTATATCTTGCTCTGAGGAAGTTAGAATTAACATTGCATATTTGTAGTTTCAGTTCCTGATGACTTTCCACATTGGGTTATTAATAGCATTGATGATGAGGTAATGTTTCCTTCTTTCAGATTGTCCACTTAATTATTATGTTGTCCCTTAAATACCAACATTTCCAGGCTTGGTAGAAATCAGTTGTTGTTTTTTTTTTCTAGTTAGTTGAGCCAGATTCTTCACTTATTCAGCATTATCACCATTTCCAGGAATAAATATATGGATTCTTTTAATTTTCTCTTCAGAATACATATTTTATTAATAAAACTTATACATGAAACCATATTTATTATGCTTTTATCCACTTGCCTAGAGGCAGTAAAATACTAGACATTTCCAATTGGGGGTCTTGCCTTTGTTTGTTCTGAGAAGCCTGAAGGTGATGTGTTGCCTTACTTCTTTTCCTTCTCCCCCTCACACAGTGGCAAAGTAATGAGCGTTACGGCACTGCTCCACTGTGTTCTTTTTCCCCTTTGGGAACAAAGCTCATGTGTGACTCTCTTAGTTGGTCTCCCAGGTCCTCCAGTTTATTGCTTGCTTTGAATAAAAATTCACCAAGTGACTTGACCATTTCAAGGGACTCCTTTTAACTGTCCTCTTGCCTCATCCTGAGGAATTGCTCAACTTGGATTTATATTTCAGTTTGTTTTGCCCTTTGTGATTTTGGAGGAGGCATTCTTTGGGGACTCCAGATGGCCAGAACGAGAAGTAGGGGAAACCTACTTTGTAAAGCAGGCTTTGAAGCACATTGTCATCATTGTGGGCTTCAGTGAAAGCTTGAAGGAGGGCCTGCATGTTTTGAGGTGAAGTAAAAGTAGAATGCTGAAACAGTAAGCTTGGCTTGTTGTTTTACAGCACAGAATCTTGCTCAGAAGTAGGAGTGGGCGAAATTGCCAATGAGAGAACCCACCTGACTGACTGTCCAGGATCTTAACATGGCTTTGTTATTCACTACTTCATTGCTTATGTAGTAATGTTATGTCACATTTTATGATTTTAGAAGATCCTGGGACTGTCCATTCGTTACTGCCAACAACCCTCTTCTACTTTCTTTATGAATCCACCATCACCTTTTATTGGTTCAGGTGATCTTTTATCTCTACTCCTATAATCATAACCCCTACCTTAATTCAAGATACTGTTATCAGTTCAGTTTAAAAACCTTGTGTTATATGTGATTTATCTTAGTCCATAGACTCTTCTAATACCTGGTGGTTAAGAGACTTTCATAGGAAACAAAGAAATCATTGCAAAGATGTTCTGTCAAAACTTGGATAGCAAATTTGAAGACTGTGGTTTACACATTATAAGGAGACAAAATGATTATTTTTGTCTACAAGTTGTATATGCCTTATTTTGATTTTTTAAATAGATAAACCATTGACATACATTTTTGGTGCTAAAACATTGATGCTGTGAATGTATCACTCAGATTACCTAGATATATCCAAATATCCGGAATTGTCCATTAAAGTTGTCATTTCTGTGATATATTATATTGGTACAATTTGGATGTTTTCAATATCTTTTGTAACTAATGGTGCTTTTTTTTGTAGTTGGGAAATAGAACCTAATGATAAAATTTTTTCCCATTAGAAAGGCTTGATATAGGGCTTTTGTTTGCTTATTTCTTTTGTTCTTAAAGAAATGAGAGGATCAGAGCTCTAGAACTTATAAAAGGAGCACTTTTCCAGGCTTTAAAAAGGTTTCTGGTATTCATATGAGGTCCCCAGTCTTTTTAGGGGAATTGCCAAGGACAAAGCCCCACCTAAAATTGTTCTGAGCCAGACTTCATTCCATGATGGTATCCTGTTGAAACATGCTTCCAAGTCATGTGGGCTGTTTTTCAGAAATACAGACAATGAGGGCCCCAAGTGACTGTTTATCATAGGTATGACTAGATGTTCAAACCTTTTATACCAGAATTGTTCATTGTAACATGAAAAGGGAAACTTTTAAACCTGTATTTAATTTAAAAAATGTTAATTGGTAGTATCCATAGTTTCACTGCATTGTGTCCCTAGGATTATTGTGAAACATTTGAATCTTGTATAGGACAGATAAATTTAGATAAAAATCTTGAGGAACTAATTTAGAAGTGTCTCTCATGATACCATAAATTGAGATAGAACAGATAATAAGCTTAAGAAGAGAATCCTTTGAAGCGTCTTTCATCAGAACACTTTTAATGATTCTGAAGGAAAGGTGTTTTTTCTTACCTTGTTCATTATTGTTATTTATTCATTCATACATAATTATGTGGAATTAGACCAGGTCTTATTCTTGTTTCTGACCAGAGTTCTTGACATAACTGGGTGTACCTCCTTTAAAATTAGGTGTTCTGAGGAATGGTGATGAAAGATTTGGGGGAGGCATCCCCGAATCAAACTTACTATAGGTCTGTTATTGCTTATCAGCCTGACTTACAGTTGAATTACTAAAGGTGATTAATGGGATTGGGGGCAAGATGTATTTTAAAAATCATTAATTCAAAGCTCACTAATTCTGAACTCTTAAGTGTACTAAGATATTGGATATTTAAAAGGAAACTCTGCTTGCTAAACAAAAATATTATAAAGTAGCTTGCTACAGTCTAAAGAATGGTAATTCTTATGTAGAACCAATTCTTCATACATCAGTAGGCTCCTTTTACATGAAATCAGTGTTAGTATGGGCATGCGGATTTATACTGCTTAAACCATATTTTGATTTGATGTTAGCAAGTCCTTTTAATCTATTCTAGCCTTTAAATAAAGAAGGACTAGACCTATAGTATAATGATTATGGTCTTTTCCTGGGAGGAAAACCATGCAGCCATTAAAAATCATATTGTAAAAAAAAAAAATTATATTGTAGAAGAGTTTTGTTGAAGTGGGAAAATGTTCACAATGAATTGTTAAATGTTTTCTAAAGGACCACAAGTAATGTGGACAGAATAACTATATTTATATAAATATTGTTTTATTTTAAAATTATGCAAATATAATAAATAATGTATGAGTTTTTTAAAAGCCTAACTAGAAGAACAAGCAAAAATACTTATTTAACAATGACGTTTTCTCTAGTTTCTGAGAGGTAAGATTTTGAGTGATATGTGTTCTTCCTCTGGATTTTTTTCCCCTAGTTTTATAAGTTTCCACATTAAGCAAGTATTTTATAATTAAGGAAAATGTAATGTATGTTGTTTAAATAAATACATAAAAATATTACACATAATCTTTTTTCCCTCTAGTTCAGGCTTTTTATAACTTTAGATGGGCCTTATTAATAATTTTCATATTTTTATTCTGCTAATGTCTGCTTAAATTGTTTGAACACTGAGACATGAACCAAGCAATTTATTCTTCATATGATTTTAAATGGTTGGTGCTTAGCGTATAGTAAAGTTAAAGATGACGAACCAGCATAACATTGCTTTAGGTTAGTCATGCTATTAAAAATCCAGTGCCTACAAGTTGTGTGCATGTGTTTCCAATAAAGGCATTATTTGCCACAGCAAAAGACTGCTTTCTTTAAAATTTTGTGATTCATTTTCACACTACTGTTTATTAATTGCAAGTTGTTTGACCTGTAGTGGTTCTCAAGTCTTGAAGTGCCATCCTTCACCAGCGTGCTGTCCAAAGTTTTCACTTTTGGAAGCTTAGAAAGCAACCCCCTGCCATTCAGACTATCCATTTAGGTGGATCTCAGAAACAATTCCAGGACACCTTATATCACTGCATGCCTCCTCATAGCACTTTGCTCACACTGACAGTGTGGCATTGGCCACATTTTCATATAGTTGTTTATGAATCTGCCTCCACTAGGAAACATGACACTAATCTTGGCAGTAATCGTCCTAATGGTTACCATTTGTTGAATGCTTACGTGCCAGAAATTGCACTAACACTTTATATACATTACTTCATGAACCTCATAATATTATTTAAAAGAGGCATTATTTTCTCTACTATATAGATGAGAAAACCAAGGCTTTGGTTTTAACAAGCTAGAACTCACAACTCTGAAGGAAGAACCAAACCATAAACTGAAAACCAAGTATGCTTGTTTCAATGAGAAGGTTTAGTGATCCAGCTGATGACCAAGTGCATCTCACAGCTCTTTCCAGCTCTGAAGTCCATGATCCTGCCTGTTCCGGTTTGCTAAAGCTGCCATTATGCAAAATACCAAAATGGATTGGCTTTTATAAAGGAGATTTATTAGGTTACAAATAACCTAGTTCTAAGGCCATGAAAGTGTCCACACTAAGGCATCGACAAGAGGATACCCTCACTGAAGGAGGGCTAGTGGTGTCCAGAATACCTCTGTCAGCTGGGAAGGCACATGGCTGGCGTCTGCTGGTCCTTTCCTCCTGGGTTGTGTTTCAAAATGGCTTCTCCAAAATGTGTCTGGGCTTCTGTCTTCACTCCTCTCTCTCAACCCCTGTGTGTCCTTGCTTCTTTCTCCCAGGGCATTTCTCCCCATGCATCTGGGGGTTCTCTCTTACTTTCTCCAGGGCAAACTCAGAGCTTCGTCTCTTAGCTTAACATCTCCAAACTTCCTTCTGTCTGCATCTCCAAGTGTCTCCAAGCATCAGCATCTGTGTTGGCTCTTGAGCTCTCTTAAGTACTCCAGTGAACCAGTCAAGACCCACCCTGAATGGGCGAGGTCCACACCTCCATGGACATAATATAATCAAAGGTCTCACCTACAGTTGGGTGAGTCCCATCTCATGGAAACACTCAATCAAAAGGTTCCACCCAAAAAGATTGGGTTAAAAGATCATAACTCTTCTGGGGTCCATAACAGTTTCAAACTGGCATGCTGCCTGTGCTGGTTTGAATGTATTATGTCCCCCAGAAAAAAGCCATATTCTTTGATACAATCTTGTGGGGCAGACGTATTAGTGGCGATTAAGTTGAAACGTTTGGATTAGGTTGTTTGCATGGAAATGTGCCCCACCCAACTGTAGGTGATAACTCTGAAGAGATATTTCCATGGAGGCGTGGCCCCACCCATTCAGGGTGGGCCTTGATCAGTGGAACCCTATAAATGGGCTGACAAACAGAAGGAACTCAGTGCAGTGCAGTTGTGAGTGACATTTTGAAGAGGAGCTACAGCCAAGAGGGACACTTTGAAGAAAGCACAGGAGCTGCAGATGATAGAGAGTTTGAAGATGGCCGTTGAAAGCGGACTCTTGCTCCGGAGAAGCTGAGAGAGGACAAATATCCCAAGTGCGACTAAGAGTGACATTTTTGAGGGAAGGTATCTAACTGCTGATGTGTTACCTTGGACACTTTATGGCCTTAAGACTGTAACTGTGTAACCAAATAAACCCCCTTTTATAAAAGCCAATCCATCTCTGGTGTTTTGCATTCCGGCAGCATTAGCAAACTAGAACACTACCTAATCATTTTTCTAACTCTTGTATGAACAAAATAGCTCCATTCTCCCTTATACACAAAATTCTCACAATATTTTGGGGGGTAGGCCACTCTTACTGGCCCCAGATTTCAGAGGACCGTGATCAAGGTCTTAAGTCCCTACTTTCAGACACTATTTCTGAGTTTTAAATTTTATCTCTAATATATTGGTCCTAAAATTAGGAAAAGATATGACATTGGTTTATTTTCTGAATGTCCCCCTGTTCCATGCTGATTAATAATGATAACTTTGATAACTGCCATTTACTGACCATGTAGTACTGTGCTGAGTACTTTATAAATGACTATCCTGTGAAGTAAGTTTTGTTAATTTCCCATTTTACAGATGTTTATTTTCCTTTTTTATTTTATTTAGGATATGATGTTTCAGCTTCTCCGAGGTCTGGACTTCCTTCACTCTCACCGAGTAGTGCATCGTGACCTAAAACCACAGAACATTCTGGTGACCAGCAGTGGACAAATAAAATTGGCTGACTTTGGTCTTGCCCGAATCTACAGTTTTCAGATGGCTCTTACCTCAGTGGTGAGTGAGAGAGTGCTGTTCTTTCATTAAAATATTTTCCCTCTTTTGGATGATAAACTGCCCCCTTCCTTGCCTCTCCTGTTGTCAGTGGGCAGAAGGTCTTTGCACTTTTTTCCCATAGCATTTGGGTAGGAAGAAAGCATTCAGCTTACAACCACGGACACATGAGGCTGGGCTTGTTGTGGACATGACCCATTGCAGAAATAGCCTGTTACATCTTAGCCGCTAGAAAGGAATCAGTTACAAGTTTCCAAATGCTCTTTGCCATAACCACTATTTCTGAGCTGCGTATATAATGTCTGGTGGAGACAGTGCAAAGTTAGGGAAAAGAGAGCAGTAGGAACTTCACCTGACCTGTCTACAGCATCCTGGTTTGAGGAGCAGCCAGAGTTCCTACCCAGGGGCGTGAACACACTGCCCTGAAGCTATAATGCCGATTGTGAAGAAGAAATTAAATTTACAGTGAACTTGGATTCAACAAGTAACACTGCCCTGCTGGGTGAAGGCTACATCCAAGCCAGAATAGAAAGAGTAATCCCAAGGGCCCTGTTTTGGCCAAGAATGACAATTATGATATCCTATTCTTTGTCTTATTCAGATGCAAAACCATATTGGCTGTTTACCTTAGTTAGCTTCTATTTCTCCTTACAGTTCATTGTTTCTGAGATGAATTTTGTTGAAACTTTGTACCTAAAATATAGTGAGAGGTGACTGGAAGTAGGTACTAATAACCTTTCTCTTTGAAAACCTGGTTTACATACATTTAATTCACACATAGATACAAAAAGCCAAAAAATCAGTAGCACTTTTATGCTACTAATTTGGGGCAGGAGGTTAGAGTGGAGAATCCCTTTGATTCGGTGAAGACTACAGAAATATTGCCCTCAAAGGCATTAAATTAAGCCTTAAAGAAAGGAATCCTCTTGGATCATTATTACATTTTTCACATATAGTCCGTCTTTTAGCCTCAAAGGTAGTTCTCAGTCAGCAACAGCGCTACCCGGGAACACAGGATTGTTGAGAAATGTATAAGGTCATCTTTGATTTTCACAATAACTCAGAGTGGGGGGGATGGCTATTACTGGAATTTAGTGGCTGTGCTTCAAGGAGGCTAACAATCTGCACAACAAAGAATTTCCCCCAAATTCCAGTAATGCCTCAGCTGAGAAACCCTAGGGGTAACAGAAGTAGAAATTAGGGGATATGAGTTGCAAGTTATCTGACATAGATAACTTGCCTTAGAAAACAATCCAGTTTTCAGGAAGTATCCTGTTCCCCACCCACCAGAATAGGGATACCACAACCTGGACTTGTAAGACCACTTTCCCAACATTATATACCTTGCTCAGGACTTTGGAATTTTTACAGAGAACTCTTAGAGTATATTGCCATTGTTTAAAGAGAAATCGTGCTTGTTTCCTCTTTTCCCAGCACAAGCCATCTCTTTCTAGAAGACAGGCACAGACGATTAAAGGATAGGCCTCAGCTTTGGGATGGGTGGGTCAAGTGAGCCCTTGTGTGCTTAACTTATCGTGCCAGAAAGGGTCTGTGTTTCCCCAGTGGGAAGGGTGAGGTAGGTTGCAGGCTTCCCTAGGAAGTTGTTGCACATGTTGTTTTGGGGCCCTGGGGAGAAGCTTGAATAGGCTTTGTGATACAGAAACTCATCAGGGGAGCGGATGGAAGAAACTGGTCTCCTTGGGTACATTAATTAAGGGAAGGATGAGCAGTAACTGAGACATTTTATTTTGATCCCCCCAAATGGGGCACTAAAGACCATAAATAAAAACAGGAAACCTAGTTGGTTTATTGTTCTGATATTTTTTGCCTATTAAATTTGAGGAATGATAGCCCAGCTTGTGCGTAACATCAATTAACATTCCATTCTTGCTGAAAGTTGATATGTTCAGACAGGAAAATGTAGACAAATTATTTCACAGACAGAAAATGGGAGAGGCAATCATAAATACAGGATTTTTTGGTATTGAGTTTGTACTGCATGCGTGCTCTATATTTCCTGTGGTGTTATAAAATAAAAAATAGTAGCAGCTGGAAAAAACGCTAGAACAAATTCAGACATTATTTGGAATTAAATGGCAATAATAAAGGGTATGTTTCCTATGGGATACTGCATTTGTGATTTGCCCTGCTATTTTAGTAAATCTTGATTTCGTATTTTTCTGCTTAAAGGAAAAACCCATTTGGGGAATTGAGGCACTGATTTACATGTACAAAGCAATATATAAAGACTTGAATCACAGTTTTTCAGACTGAACTGGTACTTATTCTTAGTATTTCTTGAAGAGAAACAGACTACTTCCTGGAAATGCACATTTTTTTTAATGTGTTATGTCATACAGGAACTGGGACTCGGTTTAATTTGTGGAATGTTAAAGGAATTACAATTCAACTGATAGACAACCAACATTGTACAGCCATGAGAAATTCCAGTATGTTACTTTCTTTCAAAGCCTGACTCAAATGTCCTCTCTAATATTCCCTGAAATTAATTCCTCCTCCTCAGTGTTCCCAGAATGTTCCAACATCTTATTAATACCTTCCACAGTAGGTATTATCATAATACTTTTCTGTCTTACTCGTAGTTATTTGGGGGTTATATCATACTCCTTTATTAGGCTGTAAGCACCTTTGAAGACGGACATCGTGTCTTCCTCATTCTGTGTCCATCTCAGCCCTAACACCTTGCTTATTGTGATAGACACTGAAGAAATATTTTTGAATGAATGAATTGGTCAATGCTGACATGTATAATGAAATTAGAGGAATTATTTTATATCTTTAATGGTAGCATTTGATGTGTTTCAGTATTCCTACATAGCTACCTGGGAGTGCTGAGATAAAAGGACTTATTAGAACAGACTTTTTAAACTTCTGAGTCCATTTTGCGCCTCAGTCCTGATTAATTGGCAGATATCCATGTTCAATGCAATGAAAGCTACGCTCTGAAGTTTGGATCTCATGTTAGAATTCAAAGGATGATGTGAACCCAGGTTGACAGTCTGTGCATTGTATTTATGGGTATCCTCTTTGCTGCTTTGCAAGAAGTATGTCTTGAACTGCCTGCCGTGAGCAGAAAGCTGTAGAGATACGAGATATTATTGTAATTTGTGTACTTATTTGAAGACTTCTCTTTTAACCCAGAGTCGTTTGCTATTAGCAAGCATTAGAAGGGGGATATCTTCTAGAAGAATAATTAACATTCTCCAAGTGAAAGTATGGGTGAAATATTAAATAGCCTTTTCTATCTATGTATGTATATTTATGTAATGTTTATATGTGTGTATGTCTGATATTTCAAGTAAACCAATGACAATAGCTTTTATTCTCAGCTTCTTTCTGAAAAACTCAAAAAGTTCTGACAGAAAATCTAGCCTTTTAAGGTAGCAGTCAGCAGTACAGTATTTATTCTCACTTTAAGGTCATGGCATGATAGATCCTGAACTATTGCTTCAAAATTCCTGGGCCAGCATTCTCTTTGCCAGTATTCAAGAAAAGGTATCTTTTATGGCTTACTTTTATTATTAACTATTCTAGACAGATGAGCTTTTCAGGCATCTTAGTATTTATACTCTGATCTTTAGTAACTGTATATGCTTTCTAATAAAAGCCTCTAATGGAAAGAGATTCTGTTTCACTCTTCATAAATGGGATATGCTCAATGTTAGTTGGTCTTTTGGGTAGAAATTAATTTATGGAAATCATTTTTAATTTAAATTGTAAGTCTGGACTGTAGCTGTAATAACATACGGTCAAATAACTTGTCCCTGTCTGATCAGGGAGAGCAAGTGCCCTTTAGATGCCTAACTTTACTGGCCTGCCTCCAGCGTGGCACTCAGGTGTTGGTCTCTAGGGGCTTTGAGGTTCTTGTTGCTCAACATATAGTTGTGCTTGCCCAGGTACCCATACAGAGTAGGGCTGTTTATGCCTGTTTCTTTAAAGGTTGTAGAATTAAGCTGCAGGTGGCTCTTGTGTATGCCTTAGACCCAGACAAGAGGGGCTACTGCCCTGGGTTTCACACTTTACAGGAGCTGGAACCGGTCTGTACTCCAGCCATGCCTCCCTTGGGTGTGGAGTCCAAGGGGCCAAGGGGACATGCCACCTAGAGGCTGAGTCACTCACCCCAAGACCACACTCAGGGTCTCTAGGACACTGGGACTCTGACTGAAATGGCCCTGAGTATACTTCTAGGATCGGCCTGGGTTCTTCCTAGAGCCTTCCTCCTAATGGTGGTTTGTGCCGTCTGTATGTTTACCCCTTACCTAAGGGGCAGCTTTTGCAGATACATAGGCAGAGCCTGGAGTGTTCATAAGCAGGCATATGAGGCCCTTCACAGTGCAGGAAGGAACCCTTCCTTCCTTATACTTATACTTATAGGCCCCTTATACTTAGCACTGACTTGAGTTGTTTGTTGTTGTTGTTTAACCAAAAAAGCTTCTCTGAAACCATGAAAAATAAACTTCCGTGACCTTTATTGAAATGCTACGTTTGTAGAAAACCAAAGAGAATAGGTTACAGGGAGGTTCTGTCCTTTGCACAGAAGTGATAAATAAGAATCATGACTCATGTGGTTATATAATCTTTCTAGCCGAAGTATTTCAAGAATATACACATATTCAATAGAATGGCTGTAAGACTAGCTAAAATTATATTTAGAATCATTCTAAAGTCAACATTTCTAAATACTTCCCATGTCAAATGTGGAGTATGGTGCAACTCATTTTGCCTGTCAAGATAAGGGACATAGAGACCAACTGCTCAGCCAGCAGTTTTAGCCATACTGGATTGTGCACCCGGGTTTGATGTAAATGTCTCAGAAGCAGAGCCAGGAAGTCCTATGACCAGCAGCTCAGGAAAGGAACAGCCTTCTCTTCTTTATGATGCAAAATACCGTCTCCCCACCCCCAAGCCAGAAGATACAGCACTCAGGGTAAATCCATTGCCATTGGATTGTGGAATTTGGGGAACTCCTTATTCACCATCTCATTTTTAAAGTGGGGAAACTGAGACAGGCACTTTGTGACCTGGTTAAGTTCAACTTCACCAAATAGATTGTAAATAGCTTGGAGAATTCTAATGTTTATATGTTGGCTCTCACCCACAATCCCCACTCCCTGTTCTCCTCCCAGCTGGAGGCTCCAGTACCTCAGAGGGTGTCAAACTATGTTCTGTGGAACTCAGTTACTATGAAGGTTATCCAGAGATTCATTCCATAGATGTTCGACAGTCCACTTGAAAAAATATATTTCAAATCTTGCTGTAAAATTGTAATTAAAAACACAACCAGCTCATACCACATTTTGACACGGTGGCAGACACTGAGGCATGAACTTACCCCTCCTGATTAATTTATTTTTTTATACAAACTGCAAAATAAAACTTCCATGCTTTTGCACAATTGAACGTCTTGTAAATGTATCATCATTGTTTAGGAAATGAAGTGTTCTCCTGACTTCACTACTATGTGTGTCCATTCCCTTAAAATCATCCAAGTGCATAATCACAATGCCACGGACATTGTGCTGGGCTCACTGCATCTGAGACTTCTCTGAGGGCCATCAGGGCAATGCCAGTGCTGATGTCTTTATATCCCGGTGTACTTGCCAACACCTGGGCAGTTAGAGCCAGTCATTCCCAAGGACAGTCACAGTAAAGCCTTCCCGAAGATAGAGAGAGGTCTACACCTTAAAATGATGTTGTTCCTTTTGGTACTTCAGTAACTTCACCTCCTGGGATGAAGTCCAAGATTGGCTTGCCTTAAGCCAATTGCTGCTTTTCAGTGAACAGCATTACTATGATTTGTCAGCATATTTAGAGGGCCTTTATAAAATCTTTGGACAAAAGGTAGAAGTAGCATTTTTCTTTTAAATGCCTGTGCCTATTACACCCGTAGTTTGGAGTAAAATTCCATTGTACCATAATGGAGAGTGGGAAAGTTCTCCTGACTTTTTAGTGACTTGATAAAATTCCCACTTAGTGAATTACATTTTCCACTTTTCCAGAGGTCTTTTTTCCACTTCGTTTTCCCTATTAAAAGACACGTATGTCCTGAAAACATCTTTCACTGTGTAGAAATCACCACGAGACAGCAAGTAAATAGAGAACAGGAAAAGACTTATTAGACAAGCTCTACAAAATACAACATTGATCTGGGGATATTTTTGACATGGAACTGATAAGATTCCTGAAACTGCTGTTTTCTTAAGGTCATTAATTTATTTAATGCCACAAGTATTACAAAAATCAGATTGCTTACATTCCCTTATGCCTCTGGCAATAGATGGTTTCCTACTCTAACCCCCGTCTTGGTAGCATGCAGTAAACACTGAAGGAACCCTGTGGATTCAGAAACTTTTTTTTTTCACTATCCATTTGAGAAACTTTTTGATAAGCTTAGAAGAGAAAATGAATGAAATGAAGATGTAGCATTTGTTCAGCAAACAATTACTGATCACCTTCCGTTTGCCAGGTGCTGTCATTGAACTTGAGAGACTATGGTGAATGGAAATGGACAAGGTCCTTACTCTCAAGAGTTTACCATCAAGCTGGGAAGACAGATCTTAATTAAATAGTCACACAAAGAAACGTAAAATTAGAAACAGAGAAAAGTGCAGTAAGTGTTAAAGGATACAGTTCTGTGAGGCCAACCTGCAGAGGCTGGGGTCAGGGAAGCCTTCCCTGCCCACTCATGCAAGGATATATGGGATGCTCCAAGAGATTACCAGCATCCTCCTCTCAGAGCCCACCTGGCTGTTTGTCCTATGGCTGTATGGGTCATGCAATCTGTGCTTGTTTTCTGTGTATAGTTTGGAATAGCTCATTGTACAGAACCCAGTTGGCACCATCAGGTGACAAAATGAAGCAGGACCAGAGATTGGAGAACAGTGTCATCTTTTACAGGAAAAAGTAAATTGTTGATGCTTGTTTCCTCTTCGTGCATGCTGTATTTACTAAGGAGACCTGGCTGGGTTTGTACCACGGCTTGGGCAGCTGAGTTGCTCCCACAGAAGCCTCCAAATGCTGCCAGTGCATACTGAATAAATCAAACCAAGAGCATTACACAAGCATAATGGAAAAAACCCAAAGCCTTGTCGCCTCAGCACCTCAGCAAAAGTGCAGGACACACCTCTGAAGCAGGAAAGGCTCCTGTAACTCCCTCCCTGCTCAACATCTCCTTGCCATGACACAACTAGTTCTGTTTTGTTAAAACTTCCAGTTGCCAGTACATATTTCATAGTTAACAATGGAGTGTTTGTGCCAGTTTCGTTTTCACTTTCACCAGGGAGGGAAGTGGAACACAATGGGGGCAGTGCACAGAGCTGGGAACAGGACACGTTTTCTTTAGGATTCATTCCCAGGACTGGGTACGTGGAAAATGCCAGAGCCAAAACAAACATAAAAACCCATCCAGGTCCCCAGTTGCGCATTCTCAGTAGTAATAAAACACATTTTGAATTACCGTCTGATAGGTTCACTCTGCCTCAGCAGAGAAGGCAAACATTGATGACCACTGTGAGAATTTCTCCCATAAAGAAAGAAAATGTATTCATTACTGTACAGAAAGCCACCTTAGATGTGTGTGCTGCATATGGGTATTTAATTGCATCAGGTATATTTGTGAAGTTAATCAAATAACTGCTTTCCTTGTTTTTAAAAGATAGCTATTCATTTGACTCACCTATTTCCAGCCCCATCATAAGTGGTCACTGTTGTAAATTAGTTTTGTGCTAAAACAGTTTAACTGGAATAATGCTGCATGGTGAAGTCAGTATGGACAGGATGGTCTTTGCTTCCTCCTTACATCTGTTCTATCAACATGTCTTATCAAGGTATGCTATAGATAGGGTCTGGTTGTCACCTGGTTTTTATATCCCATCATATAGACCCTATATGATGCCATTCAAATTTCAGAAGCCTGGGGTCAGGTTTGAAGTGTAAAAACCAAGCACTGTCTTAAGGTTGACAAGACCAAATGCTTTTAGAGAGGTTTTTCAAGCAAAGGGTTTCTCAGGGATCCAGAAGAAGAAAAAAAATTGGTGCCTATTACATCTGACATTCTTATGGGACTACTGCTTCTGTCCTTGGTTAGCGGCTAGTCTGATAAACTAATGCAATAATTCCATCTCTCCTAAATTTATTTAACTCAAGTGTTTTATGGGCATTCAAAGAAGTATGAAACATGGACCTTGGAACTGAATCTAAAAGGGTGTTTCTATGACTTGGAATTTTACATCCTCTTTAATTTTGTGGATACATGTTGTTTTAGTATCCACAAGTAAATACTGCTCAAGTAAGTACCATGTAATGGGTCAACTTAAATAATGGGAATTTATTAGCTCACAGTTTTGAGACTAAAAGAGAGTCCGAGTCAAGGTATCATCAAGACAATACTGTATTCCCAACACCTGGCTTGCTGGGGCTGCCTGCCGGTGACCCTTGGTCCTTGGTTCCTCCGTCACGTGGCAATGCACATGGTGCCCCCCCCTCCCCCCCCCCCCCCCCCCCCCCCCCCCCCCCCCCCCCCCGGCCTCTCCCTTCTCTTCCGGGTTCCACTGAATTTCAGCTTCTGGCTGCTCCCTGTGGCTTTCTCTCTGTCTGAGTTTCATTCTGCCTTTAAAGAACTCCAGTAATAGGATTAAGACCCATCCTGGGCCACACCTTAACTGAGGGAACCTCATCAAAAGGTCCTACTTACAATGGGTTCATACCCGCAGAAATGGATTAAGTTTAAGAACTTGTTTTTCTGGGGTACATACAGCTCCAGACCACCACATGTATGCTTGTGTTTTCCTCCTTGTGAGGAAGGGAATGGTGGTGGTATCTTCATTTTGCTTGAGCTTTGAAAGTCTCGTAGTGTAAGTTCCTAAGCCTAAGGCATACTATAGAAATTTTTCTTTTCCTGCCTTGGGCATATCCAGTTTTATTCACTCAATCCAAATATTGTACTATTTTAGTATTTTCCCACATTCCTTCCTTGCACATGGTAGGCACTTGATATTGAATGAATGGATCCTATGATTCCCCGTTGCTTAAAGAATGAATTCCAAATTCTGTGACATGGTGTACAAAGTTTTTTGCAGTCAAGCCACAACCTACCTCCCTATCCTCTTGTCACCACTCTCACCCAGAGACTGCCTCTGTACACATAATCACATATTCCTTGTGATCTAACATCATCCAGTTTCTCACTGGTCTTTGAACTTAATTAAATTCTTTCACAACTCCATGCTTTCACAAATTAATCGATGAATGAATTTCCAACTCTGCATTTTCCATGTTGCTGTTGGTGTCATTGCATCATCTATTATAGCATCTAAAGATTTCTCTATTTGTTTTAGACGCAAGTTTCAGCTAATCTTCCCAATTGCCTGCGTCATTCTCTGATAGTAACTTGAACACTGAGGGAGTAACAGTCTACACTTTGAATGTCTGTCTGGGCAACCATTCCTAACCTTCAGATAATTATTGTGCCTTCTCCTCCTTATTCAAGATTACAAACCTTATCTCCTTCCCCAACTTATACACTTAGATTTTTTGTATGGTATGTTTTTATTTAAAAATTAAGATCTCTTGGGATCTTTGGAGGAACTACAGTTTCACAGGAAAAGGTTGAAAATGTTTGAGTTGTGGTTTCTTTTAGTTATTTTATTTAGTCCACTGCAGTCCTTGAGAAGATTAAATACGTCGTTCTGTTAGTCTGGACTGGTCTCTCCAAAAGTTAAGCTCAAATTTTACTATGTCATTACTTTGTAATAGTGGATTTTCTTTCATATTTTGTTGACTTTTTTATTAGTATTCCAGAATTCTTTCTAATGATGCTCCTTGACCTGCTTGAACCATTCCTCTTGTTGCCCCTGCTTTCTTTTTTAAAAACATGTAGTAAGTGACATTGTTGCATCTAACATCTATAAGGATACAGATGATTTTTAAATCCCTCATAAATTTGAATATTACACATTACAGTCTCCAAAAGAGAAAAGGAGGGAAAAGTGTAAGAGAATTTACTTTAGTGCTGCTCATATATTTATTTTGAAGCCTGGCAGAATCTAAAAATGGGTCTGCAAATTTAACAGCTCAACCATAAAAACCCCAAAGTAAGGGAGAAAAATCACTACTGCTTCTAGATGTAGACACTAATGTAAAGTTAAAAGATTTCTTTTCTTCTACTGGCCTCTTTTGTTGTAAAATTCTTTTTTTTTTTTTTTTTTTTTTTAATTTCTAAAGCTATTTTTCCCTTTCTTCTTTCCTGTTTTTATTTTGATTAATTGCTTTTTAAAGGTTACTGATGTTTTGAAATGTATGGAGGTGTTTTCAGAATAACTTAGCTGGCATACTTCGTTTGATAGATCTCACTGATGATGTTAAATACTATCTTTATCTTATGTAACGCTGGGTGGGGACTGCACATGGTATCAGTTCTTGTGGGAAAATATGCTTCAGTGGCTTACTGGCACTGGTTTAGGAATGTGGCATTTAAAAGTACCTTTTTACAGTGGGAAAGAATTCTGTCAAGAATAAACAGTCTGACCTTGTTAAATGGGCCAAAGTCTGTCCATAACCTAGTTCCAGAAAACTAGCTTTTACTAGTTTAGAAAAAAGCAGATTAGAAAAAAATACAACTAAATTTTCTGAAGAATGGAAAAAGTTACTATCAGGAATATGGGAAATAAATTCCCAAAATGATGGTCTTCACATATATTCATAAAAATTTCTTTACCTGACTATAAAATCCTCTTTTTGCAGAGTGCATGAGAGATGAGGAAAGTAGATTTTTTTTTTCCTGGAAAGACAAGACTGGCTTATAGAAAGGAGATGTGGATTCAACCTTGGGAAGCCAGCAGGCCAAAGAGACAGTGAAAGAATAAAAACTGTCACTGATTCCCCATTGCCCACAGGTTAAAGTGTATATAACATGAACTCTTGAAGGCACCAGTCTGTTCCTAACTTTTCTTTCCATCTCTGCTTTCCTGCACCCACCCCAACACTGGCCACAGATACCCCATGATTTTGCTCTTCCAGATCTCTCTCATCCCCCTTGAAATGACGTGCCATTAGACTTTGTGCCTCTGTGCCATTAGACATTCTTTGTCTCTACTTGGTTTGTCTTTCCTCATCTCAGCCAAACAAATTCCTCCTCATTCTTCAAGACTCATTTCAAATGTCATCTCCTCCCTAAAGTCTGCGTGACTTTTCAGGATAAAGTCAGGCACTTCCTTTTTTGTGCACTTTTGATTTATCTATAATATGGTAGGAGCCATCATATGATAATGTCCTCATTTGTTTAGCTTCTATCTTCTCTTTTTAAAAGATAACATCGTGAAATATCAGTTTCAGCACTCAACAGAGCATACAGGCACGTGGCAATCGCTCAGGTAATTGTGTATAGAATATGTGGATAGGAATAAGAGGATTCTGAGTAGAGAATAAAGGGGAGCTGGGTTGGAGGGGGACTGAATGAATCTGGGAAGGGAAACTATCTCCTAAATATTGGCTGCCCTGAAAAGTGCCATTATAGCTTGTATCTTCATCCATTTTGAATTTCGGCACCAGGAGCCAAACTCATTTTATTAGCCACTTTCATTGTTAAAATCTTGTGTTTGTATTTAAATGATATTCTGGAAAACCAAGATTTTACTGCTTTACCCTGGTGCATAACCAGTTGGTTGGTTGGTGGATTATCATAGAGAACGCTAGATCTCTTTGATGCTGGTTCTAATCCTAACCAATTTTAATGTTAAACAACTAATTTATCAGTAATATGTCAAATTGGGGAATATTTTTGATAGAGTTACAGTGGAAACCAAATTGGGTGGTCCAAAAAACCAATATAGCTTTTAAGAAAACCGCCTAAGTTTAAAAAAAAAAAAAAAAAAGCAAATGTGTAAAATAAATAAATAACCAAGTACTTTGCAGAGGGATTTATCGTAAAATTTTTCAAAAGCAGCCCGTGGAATTTAAAAAATGATTTGCTAGATTAAAATGCATTTTCTTATACCTTTTCAAGAGTATATATATTTTGTAAAGCTACTCTGTCTGTAGCCACTGTAGTTCTTACTGGTTGTACATACAAAGATATCGTTAGTTGAAACGCCAAAATAGTCTGTTTTGAACTTAAGACTGTCAAAGTCAAGAAAAAAAGAGAGAGAGAGAGAAGCTCACAAATTTTTGTTATACCCAAACACAAACTGGCCACAATAATGCCTTTGACAGGCAAGTAGAGGTTAAACATGCAGCACGCTGTTTCATTTTGAGAAAATTCAGTAAACAATCCATTTGAAGTGAGATAAGCCTCTTGAAGTATGAACTTGCTTTAGAAATTTTAGAGCAGTTCAATATAAACTACTATCTTTACTTTCTGACATCTCTTTTTTTTAATATTTATTATTCCATCTTTTTATATAAGGATTCCTTGATTTAAGATGAAGGATTGAAATACCACGTTTAAATTATATTATTAAATTATACCTACAGTATAATCCAGTTTGCTTTTTCTGCAAGGTTTCTTTTTCATTTGTGTTTTATGTGCTCCTGATTAAAGGCACCAAATTTTCTTAATATTTTATTATAGTTTACAGATATTGCTAGCCCTGTAATGTTTTAGAAAAATATGATACTCCTCATCAATTGCTTTAAAACCCTAATAGTTATATCATCCATTTACTCTGTAAGTTCAGTTTTTGAAATTTGACATCAGGGGACAACTTATTAGAAAGAAATACCAATATTTCTAAGATATAACCCACCAAATTGATGTCTATTTCTGCAACTTCTACCTTCTCTTTGTAGCTTTGTCTACATGATTCCCTCCCTCAAAATCTCTCATCTCTTTTTAATTTACTTTTTTCTAAATCTGCACTTTTCTAATTGCAAAATTTATTTAGAAGTTCAAACATTCCAGAAAAAGTAAAAAAAAAAAAAAAAAATGGAAAGGAAATCCTCAACAATCCTTCCTTCCAGAGAAAACTACCATTAACATTTTGGTGCATGAACTTTCGTATCTTTTTCTGTTTGTATACAACCCAGAGTATGTGTGTATGTGTGTCTGTGCATATGCATGTAAGTGCTTATAATATACATATGGGTTTTGGTTTGGATTGAGTTTTTTTCATTTACTTTTTTCCATATCTGACAAATAATGTTTATTTCTTTTTCTCACCTTCATTGTATGAATTTACCATAATATATTTTTGCAGTCTCCTAGGGTGAACAGTCTGCTAGTTTTTACTTTTTTTACTGCAGTGAACATCCTTGGGCTTATATATTTTTCACCCAAATACTAATATTGTTTTCGGGTAAGTTTCTGGGAAAGGCATCACTAAGACAAAAGACAGAGAGTATGCACATTTACAAATTAAATGGTTAATGCCAAATTTTCTCCAAAGGGTTTCACTTTACACTCCTGCTCTCCTCTTAACAGAGGGTGAGGAGCTCTTTCTTCAGTCGCTTCTGAGTGTTTCTGCCCATCGCCTTTGCTGGCCCTTCCTGCACCACTCCTGCTTACCAATAAAGTATCCTAAATATTTGTTCCAACCTCAGCCCTTTCTTGGGCCTCGCCTGTGTCCAGGACTTTAACTTTCACCTCTTTGTGGAGCCTCCCAAGTCTTCAGCTCTGCTTGGGGTACCTCTGAATGCTAGACCCTCATTCCCACTGGTCTTTTCACATCTCCTCCTGGTGTCCCTTGGGCAACAGAAACATAACATTAAAAAAATGTTCCGGGATTTCTGGGAAGACAGCAGCATAGAGAGAAGTGGAAGACTTAATCTCCTCCAGAACAATTCATAAATGAACAAAAAACCAGTAAATAACCTGGAATAACAGTGGGGAGACAAACATGACTGCCCACTCATCATCCACCAACCTGAATTGGGAGGAATGCCCGAGATCACAGCATAAAATCTGTAAGTAAAACTGTGGACCCGTGCTGAGAGCAGAGAGCCTAGAGCCGAGAGCCCCTCCCTCACGGAAGCCGCACCGTGCACTCTCTCAGCCCAGCTCCAAGTGAGGTTTTAATATTAACTGCTCAATACAGACAGCGAATCCTCAACAAGCAGACAGAGGCTTTTGGTGACAACTGACCTTGGGAGAATCAGGGGACATATCTGTCTCAGGATAGGGAGCCCAGAGGATCGGATGCTATCTCTGGCTGACGGGTGAACCTGGGAGTTTTTCTCTCCCTCTCTCTCTCTCTCTCTGTGGAGAAAACTTCAGCTGTTCTCAGCCCGCAAGGCGTTGCAGTAAAGACAGTCTCAGACATTCTGCATTCTGAAACGAGCTGGGAGCACGCCGCGGCACGGCATGGCGGCCCAGGGCTTCCCTTGAGGGACAGCATGCACTGGTGACGTAGCACGGCATTCCCTCGGCTGAGCTCCTGGAGGATCGCTGCTGGGAGGGGGGACCTGCTTGGAGAACCCAGGGGCACTACGCCAAGTCCGGTGGTTTATGGAGCAGTAAGAGGTCTGGGGCTGAACTGAAATGAAGGCTTAGACTCTTGGGGCAGCCTGGAATCTCCTGGAATCAGGGGGATTTGAACATTAGAACTGCCCTCCCTCCCAGGCCACCCGTACACATGCCCCACATTCAGGGCGGACGGCTCCAGCAACACACCCAAACTGAGTTCTCCAACTGAACCCACAAGAATCATTTCCCCACACACCACAAGGACAAAATTGAGGAGAACTGACTTGAGGGATATAGGTGACTCACAGATGCCATCTGCTGGTTAGTTAGAGAAAGCGTACGTCGCCAAACTATGTCTCTGAAAAATTAGATTGATATCCTGTTTTTGTTACAACTTGAAAGAACCCAATCAAGCAAAACAAATGCCAAGAGGCCAAAAACAACAGAAAATCTTAATGCATATGATAAAACCAGATGATTTGGAGAATCCAACTCCAAACACACAAATCAAGATTTCGGAAGAAACACTCTGCCTCGCACAATTAATCAAAGAACTACAATCGAGGAATGAAAACATGGCAAAGGATTTAAAGGACATCAAGAAGACCATGGCCCAGGATATAAGTGCCATAAAGAAGACCCTAGAAGAGCATAAAGAAGACATTGCAAGAGTAAATAAAAAAATAGAAGATCTTATGGAAATAAAAGAAACTGTTGGCCAAATTAAAAAGACTCTGGATAATTCACAATACAAGACTAGAGGAAGCTGAACAACATCTCAGTGTCCTAGAAGTCCACAGAACAGAAAATGAAAGAACAAAAGAAAGAATGGAGAAAAAAATAAAAAAAATCGAAATGGATCTCAGGGATACGATAGATAAAATAAAACATCCAAATTTAAGACTCATTGGTGTCCCAGAAGGAGAAGAGAAGGGTAAAGATCTAGAAAGAGTATTCAAAGAAATTGTTGGGGAAAACTTCCCCAACCTTCTACACAATATAAATACACAAAGCATAAATGCCCAGCGAACTCCAAATAGGATAAATCCAAATAAACCCACCCCAAGACATATTCTGATCAGACTGTCAAATACTGAAGAGAAGGAGCAAGTTCTGAAAGCAGCAAGAGAAAAGCAATTCACCACATACAGAGGAAACAACATCAGACTAAGTAGTGACTACTCAGCGGCCGCCATGGAGATGAGAAGGCAGTGGGATGACATATTTAAAATTCTGAGAGAGAAAAATTTCCAACCAAGAATACTTTATCCAGCAAAACTCTCCTTCACATTTGAGGGAGAGCTTAAATTTTTCACAGACAAACAAATGCTGAGAGACTTTGCCAATAAAAGACCTGCCCTACTTCAGATTCTAAAGGGAGCCGTACCAGCAGAAAGACAAGGGAAGGAGAAAGAGATATAGAGAATTTTAACAGACATATATAGTACCTTACATCCCAGATCACCAGGACACTCATTTTTCTCTAGTGATCACAGATCTTTCTCCAGAAGGGACCATAAGCTGGGACATAAAACAAGCCTCAAGAAATTAAAAAAAATTGAATATACTCAAAGCACATTCTCCAACCACAATGGAATACAAATAGAAGTCAATAATTTTTGAACTGTAACTCCACTGTTTAATTCCTACGTGATAAAAAATACGCAAACTCTAAGGACAAATCAGTGGTTTTGAACTCAACATAAAATATGTAATTTTCGACAACTGTATAAAGGTGGGGGAATGAAGGAGTATAGGAACATAGTTTATGTGCCCTATTGAAGTGAAGGTGGTATCAAAGAAAAACAAGATTGATAGGGATTTAAGAGGTTAATTTTAAGCCCCACAGTAAACACAAAAGAAATTATCACAGAATATAACCATAGAGATGAAAAGTACAGTTTGGGTTAAGAGAAATGGGGGAAGGGACAATGGGGAGTTAAGAAATGAGTGTAGGGTTGCTGTTTGAGGTGAAGGGAAATCTCTACTAATGGATGGTGCAAAACAGCATTACAACATTCTAAATGTGATTAATCCCACTAATGGAAGGCTGGGGTGGGGTGGAATGGGAAGATTTAGTCTGTATATATGTTTCCACAACGGAAAAAAGAAAAAAAAAAAAAGTCTAACTAGACGACAATTGAATGCTAAGGATGAACTTGGATGGGATTGGAGGATAGAGGACAGATGCCTCAAAGGGACACAGTTGAGACATAAGGAAAAGGAAATATAGAATGTAAGCTTTGTATCATTGTTGAATCTCTTATACTTCTTAGCTGCGCTTAATGAAATTACATAAAAGAATGTTCTTGTTCATGGGAAGTATATACATGAATTATAGTGTATATTCAAGGATGTGTGTAGCTAACTCTCATATGTTAAGAAGACAGAGCAATAGATGATGGATGATAGATAGGGAGGGAGGGAAGGAAAGAAATAGTGATGTGACAGCATGTTAAAGTTGGTGGATTGAGCTATCGGGGGAGGGGGGTCAGGGTATGATGGAATTCCGTGTATGGGGCTAGTATTGCTTTTGCAACTATTCATGTAACTTTGAATTTATTTCAAAAAAAAAAAAAAAAAATGTTCCTCACCAGCTTTTCCTGCCCCAGTAATTCTGCTTCATTTTCCTTTCTTTAGTCATTAAAGCCAGTATCCTCAGATATTTTTCTGGCTCCATTGTATCTGCAAGTATTTGGTTACAAGTACAAAATACCCAATCAAAAGTTACTTGAATAATACAGTTTTTTTAAATAAGACATAGGAGGTCTGGAGATAGGTAATTCTGCAATTAGTACAGTTGCCCTGTGGTGTCATCTTGGCTCCTATTAATCGAATATTGAGAAAATCCGTGTTTCTCTCCTAAGTGAATTGGTTGTCTTTCCTGGTAGTCTCAAGGTGGTTGCTGTGGCTGCAGGCCTCCCATCCTCACACGACAGTGTTCTACACAGTGAGTGAGGAAGCAGGGCCCGAAAAGGGTTTTGCTGCCTCTTTGATGAGGGTGGACAAGCTTTTCCCCTCCTCAGCCTCTCTCTTGCATTTCATTGTCCAGACCCAGACTACACAGACCAATTGCTGAAGAAAAGGGATGATTACCATGATTACAAGCCATTCATGCTGCAGTTGGGCACTTTGCTCAGGATTGTGAAAATCAGGGTATCTTAGCCAGAAAAAGGCTGTTGTGGTGGTGAGCAGTGCATCTTGGGAGAAAATGATCAAATGGTCTCCCCCACCCCACCCCAAAAAGATCACTCTGATGCATTGTGATGAATGGGTATGTTGTGAATTAAGAAATTGCTGGCACGGAGGTTAGTCAAGAAGCATTTCAGAATGTATTTTGAGGGTCTGAATGAAGGCAGAAGAGAGAAGAGATAGAAACAGGAGATAGTTAAACGTAGCTCCAGAAAAAAAGTTTGGAAAAACACTCCATGCCGAAGTCTCCTAGGAAAGTTACCTTATGGGAAAAAAAAGAAAGAAATAATATTCCTTTAAATAGAATAAGTAACTATAGTTAGTCATAACTCTTCATATAATACTGTTATAGATGATAAGGTAGACATATGCCCAGGACCTAGTGGCTATCACTGATATAATCATTATTATTTTTATTGGCATTTTCATGAATACATATCGTAATATTTCTCTTGACACAATTAACATTTCCATTCAAAGTGGAACACATCTTACAGAGTCTGCATGAGACTTCTCACGGATAGTTACATGAACCTAAATTTTCTAATGGTTTTATGTTCATCCTGATTGTAATTAGGTGAATTCATCATAAAGTGATTTTTTAATTTTGAATTTACTAATAGACCTTGTTCTAAAAATACTTCTTTTCAAGGCAGATGCTTTACCTTACTGGCCAAAAGTGCCAGAAACATGATTATGTTCTATCCAATTAGCCACCTGTCTTTCTGTGTCTCTTTTTCGTCCCCATAATCCAGTTTTTGCTAAAGTTAGCAAATCATACACGTCACACATACATGGTCATTATATGACTTAAAACCCTAATGAGGGTTATGTAATGTAAACAGCCACAAAATACCATAATTTACTCTTGTCATTAGACAGCATAGCAGCTTGAGGGAAGAAATGGGCCATCACGTATATTATGCCTGGTAAATAGTAATTGATAATAAGGTACTTTTAAGATGTTTATGTTTATTGTAAAAGTAAAATATACTCCTTAGAGACAAATTTATGTGGTCTTGGTTTGTCTCCACATTTCAGCTTATCCATTATTTTTAAAAATGGTAAGATGCATTTGTTTTTCAGTTTCCGAAGTCAAGAGAATCAAAGTGGGGTTTGAAAGCAAGATGCAAATAGATACAGAAAGGTGTAGAGTATATATACACCCATTTGTCAGATTTTTCTCTCCTTTGGCTATTTCCCTTCACTTTTCTCTTCCCTCTAGTGCTCCTAAAGAATAACAAGTTACAAAAATTAGATATTTGATATAATTCCAGTAAGAGCCTGTTTTATGTGAGTTTTTGAAAAACTAAATATGCCAAAATTTTTTCTGTCCTCCTGTGCGCCCTCTCCCCCATCCACTGTAATGTCATAACCTGATAGTGGCAGTTCCTGTTAAGAGAACATGTCACTCTCTTAAGGGCACATATTGCTAGGTTGGGAGGACATCAGAATTTAAAACACTCTATACCTGCTGTTCTTTCTAATACTGCGTTTGTTTATCTTGTGTGTGAGAGAGAGTATGTGTGTTCTCTGTATCTCATCAGGTATTGGTGAATAAATAGTTCACACCCTCTGAAGAGAATAAGTCCTTTCTTTTCATGAAACAGTGACTCTATTGATCCTGTTTTAGAATTTCTTCCCTTGTTTCTCAGTTCCCTCTTGGCAGCATTGTTTTTGAAGTCTTAAACTGATTCTAGTGTTCTAGAATATTGCTTTTTCTCTCCTTCCATTTTCAACTATGGGCAATGAAATGATTTTGCCAAAAATCTTTTTCATTCAAGAGGTAGTACTGCACAGCACATTGGTTAAGGGACAGACTCTGGTATCAGACCTTAAATTTGAAGCTTATCTTGATACTTAACAAGTGTGTGACCTTAAGGAAATTCTTTAGCCTCTCTGTGTCCCTCCCAGGCTTCATATCTATTAAAATGGAGATAACAATGATACCGTACCTATAGGATTGTTGTGAGAATTAAATGAATTAATTCATGAAAAGAGTGAGTACTTTGTAAAGTCTTGTAATTGAATTACATTGGAGTAATAATCATCTTTGCACCAGAAGGTGAAGACAGATACAGAAATGAATATAACCAATTAAACCATTTTATTACTGCCAACTCTGGTAGGGACCACTGATACTAGAGTTTAGAGTTGAGGTTATGTAGGGAGACTCTTCTCTTCTTTGTCAGTATTATTTTAGATGTTTTCTCAAAAGAGAATGTTTCTGGCATTCCTGAAATTAGTGTATTTGAGAAACCTTTCCACTCTCAGAATTCTTTAAACAGAATTGAAGTTTGGAGTAAGTAAAATATATTTTTTCCTAGAGTATACATATATTTGTATGCATATATTGTATTTGAATATGGGAAATTGAATATGCAAACCCAAACAGTTGTAGACTTTTGACTAAGAGTGGGTGAACATGTGATTATGAATAAATGTATAAACTGTGCAGCTTTCAGGGTGATCTCAGTGTGAGATCTGATCCCTAGAAACCCAGTGCTGTTTCTTCAGTCCTTCTTCCTTGCTTACTTTCCCCTGCTAGCAAAGTAGGTAAAAAGGGTGAGAGAAGCTAAATTTGGGCCCTGCATCACACACCTTCATGATTGTACTTATGTTCTTCTTTACCACCTACAGAACCAACACTAGAAAGATAAGGAAAGAATTTTTCAGGACGGATATATTCCATCTTTAAGTTCTGTAAGAAGGAAGAGAGATGACTGAAAAGTAACAATTCATAAAAATATAAACTTAATTTCCTGTCCTTATTTTAGTCAAACTGAGTCTTTTAATCTTATTTCTAAGCTGAACTATTTTGCATTCCCGTTTTCACTGACTCTTGGGGATAGGTACTTGGTAGTTAATATTCAGAAAGTTTCATTTCTCAAATAGGTTAGATTCTTCCCCAGTGAATAAGTGACTCATTATACCGTGGATTAGGAATTAATGTCACAAATAACATACATTTCTTTCCCATAGTCTGCTTAAGATGTGTCACATAAGAACTCTTCCAACTATTAAGCTTTCAAGAAAATGAGTTAAAAGAAATTCCTGAGGCTTTCAGCCCAACCCTTGTATAACCTGCACCGTCTTGTTTTCTTTTACAAAGCCGTAAGGAATGCCCCCCATTCACAAAAGGAGTTGGTACCTAAGCTAATAATTCAATGGCACATTCAACCTGTCATTCTGGAAATGTGTGTGTGGCACTTTATATAATTTACTCTAATTTGGTTTTTAAGAACATTTGTCTTAGTGTCACTATTATCTACCTATTGCCCTGATTCAGAATCCAGATTAAACCACAAGACTTTCTCTATGAAGAAAATGTACTCAGGCTTTTCTTAGATTCAAGGTAAAGGTGTAGTTTGGCCACATAAGCTGTGTTGTATGGAAGTGTAATTTAGGAGCCTCTGCAACATGACCTGACTGGGATCCAGCTCTCTTTTGGTACTTCCTGCTCTGAACTCTGCAGAACTTCTTAAACCACCTTATTCAGTCTTGACATGAAGCCTTTCATCCTGTACTTGTGTTTCATGTGATTTCCTTTTTCCTCAAGCTGCTCAGAGCTCCTTGACATCAGGAATAATGACTTGTATTTGCTAAGCATGCCGAGCACCAGCAGTGTGGGCCACAGAGCTGCAAAATGGTTGACTATTGGGTGAATAACTGCTTGTTATACTCTTCCTTTTTTGGTGCCTGGAGAACATTGTGGTGGAAATGCCCTTACTAGTCTCATATTTTATTATTATGTATGTGTATATGTGGAATTCTAAACACAGAGTATACTCATGAGACAGAAACATTTTCAAATACGTAAAAACCAAGAGAACTTACCACTAACAGACCCTTCCCTAAAGGAACTTCTAAAGGATGTACTTCAAAAAAAAGGAAAATCATCCCAAAGGAGTGTCTGAGATCAGTAAAGAATGGCGAGTATATAAATTGGTAAATATGTCCAAATGAATCATTAACTACAATGCATGTAAATGTAAAAAAAACTCAAATTTAAAAGACAGAGAATTTTGTATTATATATACTTATAAATTTTTATATAAAAATCATTATATATAATTATATTTTTATTTATATATTTTATATATTTATATAAAAAATCAACTCTGTGCTTTTTCAAGAAACACATATAACTTTGATCCATGCTGGTGAGAACATAAAATGGTACACAACTTTGGAAAACAATAAGACATGAACTCTGAAGTTGAACGTGCCTCTGCCATGTAATCCTGCAATTTCATGCCTAGTACATTCCTTAGAGAATTCTTGCACTTGAGCAGCAAGTTGTATTCAGAAATATTCATGGCAGCATTGTTTGTAATAACAAAAAAATGAAACAGTCAATGTTGACAGACAAGATAATGGATAAATAAATTCTGGTATATTCACACAATAAAATTATATAGCAGTGAAATGAAAATGAATGAACAATAGCTACAGGCAACAACATGATTGAATATTAGAAACTGTGTTGAGTGGAAAAAACTAATTGAAGAAAATTTCTGAGTGTATGAAATATTTATAAACTTCAGAACAAACCATACTAATTATTATTTAGGAATATTTATGTGATAAAACATTTTTTAAAGCAAGGTAATGACAAACATGAACTTCAGAATGGTGGTTATCTCCAGGGGCAAGGAAGACTGAGGAAGTAGAATTAGAAGGAGCATAAAAGAACAAAATATGAAGGAAGGCTCTGAGTTCCCACACGCTGTAACATCATTAAAGCTTTGCGTTTACCTCCCTGGACTCTTATTTAAACTCAAAATCTTGTTTAACGTGATTTTTTAAAGTTTTGCTATATGGGTTCTGCTGGCCAGGCACTGAATTGAGAGTTCAGAAGTTGACAGATACAGTCTCCCCTCATTCTTGTGGAGAAGATGAGTAATAAACAAATGTTATATAATGTCATATAATATGTTATATAATGTCATGTAGTGGTAAGTGCAGTGAGGCCTGGTGAGGGGATAGTGTGCAACAAAGCAGGAATCTATTTTAGAGAGGGAGGAAATCAGGGAAGGTCTCTTACAAAGCCAAGTGAGGGAGGGAGGGAACTTGCTTAGATCTGGGGAAGAGCATTCCAGGCAGAGAGGATATACCTCAGGGGTCTCAGGTCAGGAAGGAGTATGGTCTGTCCAGGAAAAGCAAGAAGGGCAGTGAGGCTGAGGCAGAGTGAATGAGAGGGAAAATGGTCAGGCCTGAGATCAGGAGGATGGTCCAGCGTCAACTTCAGCGGGGAGAGGGGCTAGTAAAAGAGTGAATTCATTTTTAGGTATGATAGGAAGCCATCAGGGGCTTTGAATAAGGAGCCTCATCGATATTAGAAACAGGAACTTGGAGAGGAGTTAGGCTGATAAACACAGGCTGCCTTAACAGCAGGAAAAATGACAATTAATAATATAGGACACAAGAAAAAAATTTTAATGATTGAAATAATTGGCTTTCTGAGCTTGAAGAGAGAAACAGACAATCTGGGAAACTCAGTTAAAGCTAAGCCTTCATTCATTCATCTTACCTGATAAATGTTAAAGTATTAGTTTCACATACATACCTGCACAGTAACTTCCATGACACATTCATGTCATAAAAAGGTAACAGTTTTATCCAGGGAATTGAGAAAACTTATTTTGTGCTTTAATTACTTAACTGTAAATGATAAGTTGTGATGATTAATGAGGTCATTTGAAATGTATTTTCACTCATCCATAGATTTGCAGCATGTATATGAAAGAAGTAGTACCATTAATTATTATGGGTATATTATTCATGATCAGAAGCAAATTTACAGTGCCTCATAATGTTTAAGTTTCAGAGCTCCTCACTAGCACCACCACACACCCACTAAGGCCATGGGAGAGACTCTAGCACTGTTTTCATATGGCCTTTTTTTTTTTTCATTGCAGAAGTGATCTATTTTAAACTCAATTGATTAACTCCCACCATCACACTTCCCTTCATATCAGGTGGTATTGGAATAGCCATAGGCATTTTTGAGATCTGGCTAAGTGGATGTTGAGTTAGTTTGGGTTTTGTGGGCTCTATATGGGGGTCACTGTGACTTACATATGTATCAGTGATTCTCAACTACAGGGTAATTTTTGTCCCCCAGGCAACCCATATGCCAGTGTCTGGAGACATTTTTGGTTGTCACAACTGGGGGGCGGGGTGCTATTGACATCTAGAGACCAGGGATGCTGCTAAACACCCTACACTGCACAGGACATCCCCCCACGGTAAAGTATCATCTATCATTAGCAGATGAAAAGATAAACAAAATGTGGTATATACATATAGTAGAATAGTATTATTCAGTCATAGAAAGGAATGAAGTTTTGATACCTGCAACAACGTGGATGAGCCTTGAAGGCATCATTTTGAGTGAAATAAGCCAGACACAAAAGGACAAATATTGTATGATTTCATTTATATGTGCTATCTATAATAAGCAAATTCATAGAGACAGAAAGTAAATAACAGGTTACCTGGGGGGGGGGTGGTAATGGGGAAATGGGGAGCTATTTCTTATTGGGGATAGAATTTCTGTTTGGGGTGTGAAAAAATTTTGGTAATGGTCGTATGATACTGTAAATGTAATTAATACCACTTAATTGTGCATGTGAAAATGGTTAAAATGGGATCTTTGGGGTTGTGTATTTGTTACCACAATAAAAAAAATTTGAATAATAATTATCCAACCCCAAATGCTGATAGTGCCTAGGGCAAGAAACCCTGATGTGTGGGTAAGTTATGACTGGCTACTCCAGTGTAGTGGCTTCCAGGTATGTTCACCACTGTGCTGACTCACCTGGCGTTGAACTTGAAGGTGCAGTCCTAGGTCATTTCACAGTGTGAACATATGCTGTGGCATCAGGCACCGTTAAGACTGGGGGCAGTGGAGGAGAAACAAGGTTTGAAACATACAGGGCCAGAAGGTAGTCTCAGGAAGATTCTTCCAGGCAACAGAGAGGTAAATTGTAAGCTGAAGATTCTGTTCTCATCTAACACATTTTTTGATCAACCATATTGTCTTCCTATTCTTTTCTGTAGAAACTGTTTCAGAAGTGTTGTCAAGTCAAAATGCAGTGCAAGCATGTGCAGCCAAAAAAAATGTAGGACAAATAAGTTTTATAGAGGAGTGTCAGTTTATTAATAAAAATACTGCAATTTTATTTCTGCATTCTGTGCTGTTTGTGGGATTTGTCCGTTTTTTAAGATTGTGTAAGCTTTAGGCTTCACCAAACAGCGATCTGCCCGTTCCTGATAATATTAGATCATATTTATCACGTGAATAAGACTTTTGTTGTGAACTCCCTTAGCTTTCTGTCTCTCACACACACACACACACACACCACTGCAAATTAGTGTTTTTTATCTGTGCCCACCCTTGCCTTCATGATTGTCACCTTAGAGGCAAGGGTCTTCTAATTTCACTGCCTGGGGGCTTGATTGCATCCACTTTGGTCTCCTCTAGATCCTGGTTCTGTTGGATCTCTGCCTCTCCAATCCTCTCAGTCACCACCTGCCTCTGTCTTCAAGAGAAGAGCCTTGAAGAATGGGTCTAGGAGGTTCCTGAGTAGAAGTAGAGGGTGGATCCAAAAGGCCACAGGTGGCAGAGAGAGCAGCTTTGACTCTACTGCATCTGCCTCTTTTCTTCCATAACCAGGGTGGCCAGGGTGGCCGTCACCCCGATGCCATTATCCGTTCAGTGTTATGCAGGCAGTCTTTTGCTCCTCCGTTACTGTAGTGGATACTCTAAAGCCCTCTTGCTGCTCAGCATCTTCCTGTACACGTCTGCTTCTCTCTTCTTTTTTTTTTGTAAATATCCTCCTTGGCTTCTGTGATACCATAGACATTGTAAATGTTTGTTAGCTGCATGAGAAGTGATATTAAGACTGTGGTGATAGAGTAGCTATATATATGTATTTCACCTGCCTTCTATATAGCCTATATGAGGACATAAATGAAGTAAGAATGTCACTACTGCCTTTGAGGAGAGTTTGATCTGGCCAAGAAACTTATTTGAAAGAACTTACATTTTGAACTTTAAACACCATTTTTGTCACTGATACCAATGGAATTATTAATATTTATAGGAATCAACTTATCTTTTTAAGGGCTCATTATGTGCTAATAGCTAATGGCATCAGCAGGTTAATTATTGATTTGGGCACGATCTAAGGGAGTCTTTGAGAACTGCTGGCCGCTTCTCATGTCAGCTTTGGTTTGCAGGGGATCTTAAACTAGTGAAAGGTCTCTGTCTGTCTGATGCAGAACTGGTTTATCAGTTAATGTGGAAGGGAGGCTTCCCAGCCACAGCAGTTGAAGTTGGCAAGAAGATTATTCATTTTACATATATCAAGTTATATGCAAAAGAAAATCTTCAGTTACTATTTTAAATGCAAAAATAATATGCTTTAAATATAGGTATGGGCATACTGTGGTTTCTGGCACTGTCCTCATGGAGAACTGTTGAAACATGGCCTCTGATGCTCTTTATAATAGTAGCACACTTATTTCATAAACCTGATCCCACATAGGAAAAACCTTTTTTCCCCATGCAAAGGCTTATAACCGAATGAGAAAAAATAAATTAATTACATGAATATTAAGAGGTTACTTATCTATTATAACATTGGACCACAAGTTGACTAATTAAAAGGAATGCAAGTTGGAAAGCTGCCACAAATCTGCTCCTTTCATTTAGAGGGACACAGGCTGAAGCCAGTGATTGTGCGTGACAGACTCTGGGAACAATGGTGCAGCGCAAAGACCGTCCAGATGAAGCATGCTCTTCTGAATTACACCGACAACGGGGTGGCCTACAGGCAAACAAAATGGTTAAACAATACATAATAAAGTTTTTATTTGGTATTTCCTGCGAGGCTGTGCCAGTTGCCAGGGAGTGTACTGTATTTTTTCTTTGGCTGTATTAATTGTTGACCATAGCTGGCAGAGCACCAGACAGGGACAGATAAGGGGGAAAATGGCATCTGGACATTAAAAGGTCCAAGTGTACTGGGGGGGGGGGGGGGCGGGGAGCAGCACAAAAAATTACAGCATATATCTGGAATTTTCCAACTAACGATGTGCGGATGTGGTAGCACGAGGGAAAAAGAGCCAAACTGAGCTTGCTTTGTTCACTAAGAGAGGCCCCCCTGTAACATTCCTTTTAGCTGTGCATATTTTGGCTTCATTTGTACAGTTTTAACTTTATACTGTGAGTGGAGAAGCTCAGTTGTAACTAATAATTCTGTTGCAATGATTAAAGTTCATGGATAGCTGCTATGCTGTTAGTTATTTTAGAAGCTGCTTCAAAAACCAAGTCTAAGCCGAAAACTTTTTCTGTGGAAGGTCATTACTATATAAAAGAAGGCAACAATTATTTTCTTTGATTTCGCAACAGTTTTTGTTTGTATTTTAAAGACAAACTTCATTTATGGAGATAAACAAGAAATATGTCTTAAAAGCTTGGAGTGGGAGTGGGGGCTTCATCCTGGGATTGATGAGAATACAGATCCTGAACCCTGTCAATAAAATATTCTGTAATGGGTTTGTAAAACATGAAGATTTGTGAAAGAAATAATCCCATTTGCTACTTTTAAATTCCATATAAAATATAAAAGTAATACATAATTATTAATTTGTAAATCTGTTGCAGAAACAAAGTATTGCAGTTTCTCACCTTCAGTGGAGATCATATGTTAACTGTTTTAATTCAGTAATACAATGAAAATTCTTCAAGTGAATACTGCTTCCCTTTTTTTTTTCTGTTGTCAAATGATCCTTTATTGAAATATTTTCCTTTGTAGTTCTTGACTAGCTGGGCATTCCCACTGGACCACTGCTGATGTAATCTGTGATGTCAGGAGTGACAACCATGAATGTTGCCCCCAGACTGGCAGTCCCCAGAATCGCTTTAATGGTTCTGTTTTTTCGCTCCTTTAAGGGCTTGATGATCAGGCTGGAGGCAGAAGGTACCACTGCAATCTGGGCCTATATGTTCTGAATGGTTAGTTTGACCATAATCCTTAGACCCTTGCAATCACCAATTGCCTTGACAATGTCATCACCTACCTTCATTGGAGACAGACCCAAGGAGCCAACTTTGGGAACCAAGGTAGACATGGCACCAGCTCCCACAGGTGCACATGGGGTAGAGGACTTTGATCTCATTGGGGTCGAACTTGGGCCACATGGTGGAGGCAGTTGGTGCTGAAGAACCCGACTGCAAGGCGACCAAAGGAAACTGAGCCAAAAGCCAGAAGGAGGACAAGCTCTCTGCTTTCAAAGGCTGGAGAGCTTTGGAGTCCCTAATAATAGTAATTGTACTGTATAACAGACTATTAGAGCTGTGAAATATGGTTTGTGGGAGCTTCTTTTGCCACGGTAGTGATCTATCTGTGTGTATAGCTGTCGTGTTTAGTGGTTAGTGTGAAGGCTCTGGGGTTACAGCTAGGCTTGAAATTTAGCTCCCACGCTTTCTTAGCTGTGGGACTTTAGTACAGTTATTGATGTGTACTGAACCTCAGTTTCTTGCCTAGAAAATGGGTAAAAATGCAATGCCTACCTCACAAGTTGTTGCAGGATTTAAACGACATAAAATTTTAAGTCTTCAGTGATGTGCCAGGCATATAGAAAACCCTAGAGAAATTTGGATGTTATTACGTCTCCTCTTTTGTGAAGCTCTGGGGTTTCCTTTAGCTTCTCAAAGTATTATTTTTAGTCAGTGTCTGCATTAGAATTGAATGCATTTACTGAATCACTATTAACTTTTATACTAGATAGCAAGTAATGGGTTAGTCTGTATTAAAGTAAGGCCAGTGGTTTTAAGCTTTCTTTGAGAAGCTGAAATTTAAATAACTTTTCAGAGCACTTATATAGAACCAGTTATTAGTCAAGAAAAATTGAAAAAGTGCTTTCAATAGCCTCATGCTTCCTGAGATGGGCTTCCAAACTACAGAATACATATACTTAATTACATTCTAGACAGCTGACTGGTACAGGCAAGCCAAATGTTAAGAGAAAATCCTCTCTGTCTCATTACTGTCTTTATTTAATCAAGCAATTTTCATAAGACTTGTCAATTATTTTTTGTGTATATCAATTACATTTTCTGTTATATATTGTCTTTCATTTTCTTCTCCAGAAGTTCTAACCTTCTTAAAGGCAGGAAACACATGGTAAGGGTTCCTAGACTCTGAATATCTGAATTGCACTGTTCATTTTAACACTGCAGGAATTCGGTGCACTGTCTGTTCAGTAAAGGGGTAAACAGTATTAATGTAATCAATGTATAGATCCCAAACATCTTGAAATCTACAACTTCTCATAGACCAAAAAGCATTTCTTTAAATATATGTGAGTCCCTGACTTCAGACAAGTTTTTCTCCAAGTAAATCATGTCCTGGAAACATTTTGAGACTTTAAATAATATTACTATTGAATAACATCTTTTGAGTAATTTAGCAAATACGGTAATAAAACATACACATTAGGTGGTCAATTTTTATTTGCTCTTTACTTTTTAGCATTAGGAATAAAAAATTATTAATTCTCTACCACCAAAACAGTAACAGTAATAATAAGCTAAATGTGGTCAGCTTTTACTTCCTTTTGATTTCTACAATTGGCTTTTTCTCTTCAGCTGCTTTTTAAGTTGGGCTGTTAGCAATTTAGCCTGTCTTTAATTTTAAGAACCATTCTTCCAGTCAGGAGATCCCTATAGGAAGCCCCACTACTGTTGCCTTGCCTCTCATTGGCTAGCTGGGAAAAGAGCATTTCTGCATAAATTGGATGCTTCCTTCTCCCCTGGAGACCAAATATGCTCATGTTTCACAATCCCCTGGTTTGTAAGCCTCAGACCAATGCCTGAAGCTGGAAACTTTCACTTTGTAAAACTCAGTGCACATCGAAATCCTGATCCAATACCCTTGATGTGCGTATGGGTCTGATAGCAGATTGAATACATACTTCTTAATCCAGTGTTTCTAAACTGCTGAGACTGAAATCAGAAACCGATGTGTATGAGAGAGGTGTCCTTCAAAGAAAGGTATTTCCTTTGTGCAGCTCCAGTGCACACAGAACCCAAGGGGTTAACCTGAGAGCTGCTTTGAAAACAGAGGCGAAGGTCACTGGCGGCAACAGCAAAGACTTTTAAAGCCTGCCGTCCTGAGCCTTTCACCCTGCCTTTCCCACCCAGGGGATTGTAAACATTGGCTCCGGGCCACCTCATCTCACAGCACAAAACTTCTCTGTGCTTTCAGCATATGCATTTATGCTTTTTTATGGCAACTGAAGCAAAAGGCGAGTTATTGCTCTGAGCCCAGAGAACATGTTTCTGTTCATTGAAAGGGAAGGAATCCTGTCCTGCTGGAATGTGAAAGCATGCAGATACGCTTATTTAGTGGCGTTTCACATGTAACTTAGCCTCTGCTCTTCGTCTGACTTTCTCAAGTCAAAAGAATGTGTAGAATGCTGTCACTTAATCAGAACCCAGAAGAGCTCTTTTATCTACCATTTGTTAGTAACTAGCAATATTGCTCTTATCTCTTTGTCCTTTAGCTCTATCCAGTGCCCTCGGATATGAGAACTGGTAACATGAAAGCACTTATTACCTTGAGCATTGCTTCTTGTTTATTCCTTTTTAAAACTCAGAGTTCTTTAATCACCAACAAAGAAATTGTGGGGTTTTTCTTTATTTTAATAAGTTGGCTTAGTCTTAGGAACATAGCTGTTTGATAATGTTTAAACAAAACATTCATATATTAATGTTGCCACTTATACCTGATTCTTCCAAAGTCTGTTATCCACATAGTAAATTATTATTATAATAACCTTCATTGATTCAGTTGTATGAAAACAGAATGGAATTTCCAGAGATACTCTGTGTAGCTTCAAATTTCTTCTTAGAGGTTTTTAATATGTTATGATAGGTGAATATCTTTCTGTCTATAAGTAATTTCATTAATTTCAATCATTTGATAAAATATTTTTCTCTCTGGTAATTTTTAAAGACAGGAATAGAGAATTTGTTTTGACAGGTCCGTATCTTAAAATTGGTAGGGGCAGAAAAAATATACCCATACCACTCCTTTTTGCAATGGTCTGTTTTTAGAAGTGTCTTTATTTCAGGCTTAGACATATAAAATCCTATCTCTTTCTTTTGAAATGGCTAGTAAGAGCATATTTTGTAATAAATTTGGATGCTGGCCTACAGAAAGCTCAATCAATTGCTATACCTTCCTATTTGAAAAATGATGCTTGATTCTGAAAGGAATACATGACCAACAATAGCTCCTAACCATATTGCACAGACATGATTGTTCTCTAGCCTGTAGCTGCAGTTGATAAGAGATATATGGCTTTGCTTTTTTGCCTCTCAGTCTAAATGATTCTTTTAAAAGTTTTTCACAGACTTGTGGAATTGCAGTTTTGCTTTATGGAATCACAAATTCTATTTGGTTCTTATTAATGACCTTTAAATTTACCTCTTGATCAAAGTTCCATTTCTTTAATGTGAAGTTTCTATAGATAGCATCACTGACCTGGATGTATTGGTACACAGTGCAGTGGCCAGGGAGTGTCACTGAGCATAAGGAATTTTTTCTTAATCTTAGAATTCTAGGATTGGAAGGACTTAAGCATTAATGTAGTTGACCTCGTAATTTTATAGTTGAAGAAACTGGGATCCAGTGATCTAAAATTACTTTTTTTGCAAGATATTATGCACAGGTTATTAGTGGTAGATCTAGAACTAGAATCCAGGTACCCAAATCTCAGTCTAGAGCTCTTTCCTGACTCCATCTAGTCCCCCTGTACTGTGTGATGAGGTCATTAGTGACCGATGATGAGATTAGTAAATGGCTATTTCAATCGTGGGTGTTCTTCAGGAGGTGGAAGACCGCATAGTGATTATGAGCTGATATTTTGTAAGTGACCCAGGAGGTAATGTGAGGTCTTGGTCTTTACTCGTTCTTTACATGTTCTCAAACCATCTACTGTCTAGTATTTCCACCCCTCAGTGATCAACTTGTCACACCTCAGTTCTACTATGGTAAGTTTCTCAAGATTTATGTAAAATCTCCTTTTTCTTTTAGTTATTTAACACGGCCTCAGGTAAGAGTGACTTCACATTACAAGTAAGAGTGACTTCACATTATATCAGAGCTTACAATATGACCAAAGCTGTGCACAGAGGCTAGTTCATGACATTAATATTTTTATGACCAGATAAGAAAGAGTATATAAAAATTAAAAGCCTTCAATCCAAGAAGCGTAAAAGAAGAAGACATTTTTTTCCAACAGGCATCTATTGCATTTATTGTTCTTTAAAGATAAACATCATGTGTGTTCATTGTGAAAAACAAAAGCACTGTTGAAATATATAATGATAAATTTATTAGAAAAAATACCTTATCAACTAGGATACAGGAATAAAGTTTAAAACATAAATGAATGAACTAGAAAACAGAAAAACAGTAAACTGAAAAAATATACCTTAAGAGTTGGTCCCTCTCATATATAGTATGATCTCTCTGATTTGAAGCAATTAGAATACGCAAACTCATAGAGTCAGAAGCTAGAATATAGATTACCAGGGGATGGAGTGGGGATGTGGAATGAGAGATCAAGGCTTAAAATATACAGGGTTCCTATTTGGAATGATGGAAATGTTTTGGTAATGGATGGTGGTGATTGTAGCAAAATATTGTGAACACAGTTAAGAGCACTGAAATATCTATATAAATGATTAAAAGAAGAAATGTTAGATTATATATATTTGTTAACAGAATAAATTTTTTTAAAAATCCTGAAATTACATTATGCAAGCAGTGAACCCTAAGTTAAACCATGGACTTTAGTTTATAGTACAATTATGAAAATATGCTATCATGAGTTATAGCAAATGTTCCACACCAATGCAAGTGGTGGTGGTGGGGTGGTATATGGGAATTCTGTACTCTGTGCACAATTGTTCTATAAACCCACAGCTTCTCTAAAGAAAAAATATATATTAAAAAAAAAGTTGGTCCTCCATAAAAACTAATAACAGAGACAATCCTCTGGCAAAGCTAATCAAGGAAAAAAGAGAGTCATGGTATGAGGCACCATCAACTTTGCTACTGGTCAGCAGAACCTTAGGAAGAACTTGTGGCATACGAGGCAGGGTCAGATGGAATGCTGAAGCTCACACAGACCTGGGAATCTATTATAACATTCACTAAGAATTTGGGGTCCCAAGTTAGGGGCTTCCATTCTCTCAATAGGTACCAGATTCTTAGTCTTAGAAATTGAGGCAAAAATGTACTGTGATTAGTATATGTGAATTTATCTTTGGAGTGAAACTGGCACTCAGCAGAGCTCTTGCTAATTAACGAATGTACTATTGTGATTCCTTCCTAATAATGCCAGTTTAGTTAGAGTTTGTTGTGGGATGTGTTTTAAAGAAGTTTCTGATTGCTGAGGCTTTCAGATGGGAGAGTTCATAATTTCAGCCGTGTCTCATTGGAGCAGCAAAATGGCATCCTTAAGTTTAGTAAATGACTGCTTGTTAATCTCTTGCAATTAAGGAATTTTAAAAATATAGTTAAATTACTTAACTGTGTTTGAAATGTTTCTGCCCCCAGGTTCTCTTCTATGTCAGAGACTTATATTTCTCCATATATATTCCAGGCTTTTCTTTGAAGAGGTATACTCCCTCTGCTGGTTCTAACTATGAAATGAAAGCATGTACAAATACATTTCTAATTACAAATCCCAGGGATTGTTTGTATATGATGTTCTTTGCCTTCGACCTTTTCCGAAGTGTAAAATTAAACTTCAGTTTGGCTCCCCATAATTCTGGATTTAAAGTCGCCAAGAATCTGAGAGATATTTTACATCACCTATTCTGTTTCTTTGCCTCACTAGACTATGAACTCTTTCGGGACAGACGTGGTCCATTATTTATCTTTTTGTCTCAGTTCTTATCATGGTAGGTTACCTAGTAAATGTTGGTGAACTTCAACATTACACTGAAATAAACTCTTCCCAAATTGTGTACAAACAGCCAAAAAGTTTAAGTGACCGGATTTTTTTCTGCATTCTACTTTCACCATAGATGTAATTGAAAGTTAAGTATGGCATTTATTCAGAACAGCCACGTTGTAAACAAGAGCCTGTTTGTGCTAACTTTTACAATTAGTATAGTTAGTACAGCTATGGCAAGGCCACCTATGTCTATAATAATGTATAGTGGTAATTGATGCCCTTATTGGGATACTAAAGCCCTGAACGGCACTTTTGCAACTTTTATTTTGTACCTTTATTTTACTTTGTACTTTTATTTTTAATGCAAAACCAGATATTCATATATATTACTTGCTTAAAGCAAGATATGCCAGCTCTTATTTTTCAGAACTATATTCATTAAGAATGTTAAATTGCATGCATGCATACATCAGAAATTTATTTTGAATTATTTGTATTCCTGACCCTGTACATTGTCATAGACTAATGATTTTCAAAGCATTTGCTAAAGAATACTATTCTTGTAGGATGGTATTGGGTGTTGTGTGAAAAAAGTTCCTTGGGCAAAGTTCGATAAATGCAGAATTAAATAGGATTTTTTTAAACTGCAGGACCTCTTAGCGCCTTTAATGTATCAATGCATACAACATGAATATTAAAATTGTCGATTCAGTGTACTCTTATTCCCAATTTTGTTTGATTTAGAACTTTTTTCACAGAGCTTTTCTGGGCATTACTGTCCTCTAAACTCCCTTTTAGAAACAGGCATATAGACACGAGGACTTAACAGTATAGCCAAGTGGGTTCCTCCTCCATCTTCTTCAAGCTGCTCCCAATATTCCTCTCTTATCAGAAGGTTCTGTATTAATGGAAAATATTGATGGAATCACTGTGAATCTGTTTCTCTTTGAAGTTTAACAAAAAAATCTCCCAGGATTCCCTTTGTTTTCCACAATATGCGTAACTTCCAGGTCTGAGTCACAGTACTCCTTACTATCTTTGCTCCTGCGTTTTTGGAACCAGTCAGACTGTAAGCCCCATAAGGGCAGGACCTGGGCATTCACCAACGCTGAATGCCTGCCACAAAGGAGCACTCTGTAAAGTAGTAGACCTTTACTGACTGGATGAAGAGAATCATTTCTGCAGTCTTTCAGAATTTCTCAAGTATAAAGGAAAATAATATCACAAGTCCACGAATCAGTGTCCTTCATTCCGGCCCTCTGAAGTACTTGCTGTGGTTTCACATGTTTACATTCCATGCCTGGGTGAATGTGAACACAGGCTCACCATGGAGGGAACCGTGACCACATGACCTCTTCAGAAGGAAATGCAGCAACAGGAGCCACCAGTTTTAGGGTATGCTGCTTAACCTACAGGGCTAAATACTGGCAGGTATGGTGCTGTATTTTAGTTTCTAGTGATGTTTTGGAATTTTTGTCCATTGAAGAAATCCAGCAAAAATCACAACTTAACAGCTTCTAAAAGGTTTCTATTATTAATATTTTAACTTAGAATCTTTCTCAAACATTTCAAAATACTTTTCACTTTAGTTTCACTGTTCAATGACTAAATTGTCTGAGAACTCTGTATAAATATGTAATTTATACATCTCCAGAGAAGGACAGACAGAGTTGGAAATCTACTAAAAGTCAGACATAGCAGGGACAAAAGTGAGAAGAGAAGACTTATCATTTTAAAGTTGTCTTAAACTATTGAGTCCTATGTCTGCACTCAAACAATAGACATCATTATTTATTGCATCATTCCAAAAGAGTCTAGTCAGTGCTTTAATAAATCCAGATTATATTATTTACTCTTTTAGAACCTTACTGTTTCAGTTTGCTAATGCTGCTTAAATGCAGTATACCAAAAATGAGTTGGCTTTTACAATGAGAATTTATTAGGTTACAAAATTACAGTTCTTAGGCTGTGCAGATGTCCAGCTCAGGGCATCGTCAGGATCATACCTGGACTCTGAAGAAAGGCTGCCGGCATCTAGGGCCCTTCTCTGTCACAGGGGAAGGCACATGGCAGTATCTGCTGGTTCTTTTCTCTTGGGTTTCACTGCTTCCAGCTTCTGGCTTCAGTGGCTTCCTCTCTCAGCTTCTGGGTGTGTCCTTGTCTCTCAGCTTCTCTGGGGTTTCTCTGAACTCTCTGGGCTTTTCTGTGTGTCCTTTATCCTCTCATAAAGGACTCCAGTAAGGAGATTAGGACCCACCTTGAATGGGATGGTTCACATCTCAATTGAAATAATCCAATTAAAAAGTTCCTACCCACAATAATTTACAATTCTTAGGCTGTGAAGGATCCACAGGAATCGATTAAAAGAACATGGCCTTTTCTGGGGTATATAACAGCTTCAAACTACCATACTTATATTCTTATAAATTGCTTAGTCAAAAGAATAGGAAGTACCGCTACACACTAACTTGAGTTGTTGGGAATATCAAGTGTTGGCAAAAATACAGAAAACCTGGAACTTTCATAAATTTCTGGGGGAGTATAAACTGGTTGAGCCACTTGGGAAAACTGCTTGGTACTATCTACTAAATTTATGCCTAATCTATATATGTACCCAAGAGAAATGTGTGCCTTTGTCCAGTAAGAGACACGCAACAACATTCATAGCAGAATGTTTATTCATTATTGCCAAAATTAGAAACAACCATCAATCAACTGAAAAATGGGTAAATAAATTTTGGCATATTGACACAATGGAATACTCCACAAAAATAAAAAGGAACACAACCAGATGGACATGGACGATTCTTAAGTCTTATGTTGAGTAAAAGAACCCTTTTATATGAAGTTCAAGAACCAACAAAACTAATCCACAGCGATATTAAGTCAGAATAGTGGTGCAGGGGTGGGATTGACTAGGAAAGGTTTAAGAGGACCTTGTGTGGTGATATAAAAATGCTCTATCTTTATCTTAGTATTGGTTACATAGGTGCATACATATATGAAAATACATAGTATGCTTTAAGGTTGTGTAGTTATGCCTCAATATAAATAAACAATTGAGTGCCTTAGATAAATAGAAATAAATTGGCAAGAACTAATTTGCTCTTTACAAGAAATTTCCTCTAAGGTATGATGTATACATTTGATTGTATTGCCATGTTGATGAATCTAGAACAGTTTTCATATCTTCAGAATAATCCAAAGACATGGATTTTTTTCCCTCTCTGGTACAGTGTTGTTGTGGGGTGTGTGTGTGTGTGTGTGTGTGTGTGTGTGTGTGTAGTTTAGGGGGCAAATTTGGAAGAACTCTTTGTCAGCGAAGGTATTTTTCTTGATCATTAATATTTAACAAATAGTCAAAGAATTTCTGCTATCTGCCAGACACTGTGCCAGGCATTGGGGATCCAAAGATAATTAAGTCCCAGGCCCTGCCACTGTAGTGTCCACCATTCTGTGTGGCAACAGAATGGAAGCAGATTCTTGTGGTCACATCAGGAGAGTCTGAAAGAGATAGCTTTTAGAGGTGCAGAGCAGGGAGCCACTCCCTCTCAGAATGTTTGGGAAGGCTTTTAGAGGGCATTAGTAGGCCCTGCTTCCATTTTTGCTGTACTTCATGTTAAGTATCCACCATGATAATATAAGATACTTTTTTGTTATTTTAAGAATATTTAAAATACTTTGTATAATCTGTGTTTTATTTGTCATCTTAATCACTTCTTAGACCATTTATCAACATCCTAGCAGTTTCAATGATAGAAATTGTCTGCCACAGATTTCTAGAAAGTAGCACCATTCTTTGAAATGTTTTTACATGGAAAGGTAGTGTTTCTTTGAATTGGTTCTGAGTTGAAAGCCAAGTTTTACCCAAGCTGGAGGGTTACTTTTCCTTTCCAGTAGTGTTTGCATGCAGCAGCCACACCGTCTGAACACATGTACAGCCTGCGTCCCTGAGTCTTAAGTGAGAAGCCTTCCGCTGGTTTTATGTTTGCCTATGTGTCTCTCCTGATAGCGGATGTACCTAGAAATACTCTGTAAGTCCTTGGTATTAGTGTGGTTCTTCCTAGAAACAGACAATTTTAAGCGAAGCATAGCAGCTCATCAAGAAAAATGAATTTATATATTCTCTATTTACTAATTAATAGAACTATATTATCTTTCAGTGATCCTTTCCTTCCCATGAACTCATAGAAGATATAAAAATACTTACAATTCTATAAATATAGAAAGGCGCTTTATAAAATAAAGAAGGGAAAAATTAAACAAAGGGCTAGGACCACCTATTACATATCAATTTTTTTCTTAGTAACTTAGAAAGGAGTCAGTAAAATCAAGTGATGTCATCAAGTCCATACAATTGCACTGAGTCTTTGAACCCAAAAAGTTCTTATTCCCAGTAATGTGAATTTTCTTTTACTTAGGGGACTATGTTATAAAATAGAGGCTGATAGTATTCAGGTTCCCCAAACTGTGTTCTCCATTCTCCTGTGTTCACGACTCTAGGCCTTTGTGTGTTTTGCTCTTTTGTCATGACAGGAAGGTACCTTTTTACACTGTGTCTACATAAACAGGTGAGGGGTGAGTTTGAGGAAGAGTCTGACTTGAAGAACTGGTTAGGTGGTGATTTCATTTGCAGAGATAAGGAAATCAAAAGGAGAACAAATTTGCGGGGAAAAGATGGTGCATGCAGTCCCTAGGGATGGGATATTCTGAAGGGACAGCCATGAAATATTTTCCAACACAAATGGGCCAGTGCACAAGACTGCCAGACCCCTGGTCCCCGTGCAGGGCAGTGTGGGTAAGTAGACTTTCCCTTCCCTCCATCAGGACCCAGCCATTTGCACATCCGTGTCCCCCGATCCCTCAGTTGGTGGTCATCGTGGTGAAATACTTTGGGATACCATTATCCTAGGAAAATAATTTCTTCTGACTTGTTGGCTTTTCTGGTAAACCTTCATTGCCATGAAATGTTGACTGTTTTGAAAATATAGACATTTCCTATTATAATTAGAGTTAAGACAAAAAAAGACCTAAAGCCATTTAAACTCCACAGTGAGAAGAATGACCTGAGTCAGAATAGCCCAGTTTCAAATCCTGCATCTACCATTAATTAGCTGGTTTGTTCTGGGCAAGTTACTTCCTGAGTCTCAGCTTCCCTTATATGTAAAAATAGTCTGTGATACCCACCTGACACCATTATAAACTGAAAAGACAAAGCCAATCCAGCACAGTAACTGACATCTTTGGTACTCTGTAAATGTTTTCTTCCCTCCTTCCCTAGCCCACTTTTTTGATCCCAGATAGGATAAAAATTAAAATATTTTAGTGAAAAGAAAAGATCATAGAATCTCACAATAAACCCTTCCAATATTTAAGTTTTTGTCAGAAAATACTTCCTTCTGTGTAACCTAAATTTCTAATGCTGCAGTCTAAATCCTTCTCTTGGTTGTGTCCTTCTTTATTGTTTCTTGTTTCAGTTTTGCTAAATGAATATCATGAAGCATCCTAACTTTTACAAGCCTGTTTTCTTTATTTCTCACCTTTTATAGCTGGAAGCATAAAACAGAGTAAGAGCCCCCAAATCCTGTATAGACTTTAAATTCATTTCTGTTAGGCCAGGTTAGTTGCAAAGTGCATGGCTAATTTTCTTTTCCTATGTGTATCCCTGTGAAACTTGATAGATAAATATGTGTAGTGGAAGATATGCAGAAGCCAGGGCTGCAGAATGAGCTATACCTTGGTAGCTCCTTCCAGCTGAGGATCTTGAAATCCTTCCCATTTAAGGAAGACCATGCCCACAGAATTTTAAGTTGTTCAGGAATGTTTGTGCCTGAACTTAGATTTAAACAGTAAGCTTCCATTTCCCTTGTTGCTTGCACTAACCAGATAACCTGATAGTACTCATTTAATAGGCTTACATGCATCTATTAAATGAAAAATAAACATAGTAACCCAGGAGAAAGAAGGCATGGACTTTAGAGGCATTTGACTGTTTTCATAACAAAAAAATTCAGTTGCTAAATTCTCTTACAAATCTGAGTAATTATGTGGGCCTCCCAAAACATATAGATTTTCTTAAGAGTGGAAACGATGAGCTGTGCAGCCTGCCATATCCTGTGTTCAGTATAATTTTCATTTCTACTTATCTGTGAAGGTTGAAGGAATGTCTACAAATATTTGCTTGGTTTCTATGGTGAAGGCAGAGAGAGATCAAGTGTGTGATTGTTTAGTGTCAAAATATACTATACTATACTTCTAAAAAGAGAATGAGTTTGTTGCTTGAAACATAATAGACATTTAGCAAGTGGTAACTATTTTAAGTTTCACAAGTTCAAGATGAAATTTAAACAATACAGCCTGAAGGAAAACTTGGGCCCTTAAGGTATTTTAAAACTTCATTTTTGCAAAAATAAAATAGTCCTCACACTTTATTAAAAAGTCAGCCGACTAAAGATAGTATTGGTAGACTCTCTGAATGCCTAGTGTGTGTATGGGCAAAGACAGAACATTCTCTGACCATGGTCTATCAATTCATACTATAGTAGAAATATCCTGCTTCCTGCCCTAGGTTATCCAGCCTAACCCTGTGGCCCTCCATCCTGCTCTTTTCTGGCTCCCTATGCATTTATTTGAACATAGTATTTTATGCCTGCTAAATGTAGCATTCAGTAAGATGTTGGTGATAAAAAGTCAGCTTAGAAATGGGCTCTATACTCAAAGGGCTGGCTTTGAATCTAGTAGGCAACAACTACATAGTGAATGGGATACAGTGTGATAAGTGCTGTGATCATGTGTGACTGGGGAGAGACTAAAGCAAGTTTCACAAGAAGTACAAATGCAGTTGGGAGAAGGATGTTCCAGGGAAAGGTCTCAGTGTATAGCAAGGTCATGAGGCATAACATAGCATGCATGCTTAAAGAAACTCACAGCCTTCTGAGCAGACTGAGGAAATGCCTCGTGTGAAATGAGGAGCTGGAGATAAAGCCAGAGAGCAGATGAGAGCCAGTTGGTGAGGCATCATGGGTTAAGCTGGACTTAAACTTGACCCTAAAAGCTCTGGAGAACGGTTGAAGGGTTTTAAGCAGGAGCATGGTGAGCACAGATCAAGTTTAGAATGATTGATTCTCTGGCAGCAGAAGATAGGACAGAGTATAAGGAGGCTGACCGATGGGAGAAGAGCCCAGAAGAAGCTGTGGTTGGCAGTTCAGGAAGGGACAGATTCACAAAGGAATTATTAGGATTTGGGGGTGAGGCAGGAACCTGGGTGGGTGGGGATTTTGCCTGCAGAGAGAGGGAATCTGAGAGGAGAAGCAGCAAGTTTCAAAGGAAGACATGCATGCATTTTGAATTTGAGGTACCTTTGGGAGGACTTAAGTGGTGATGCCCAGGAGACAGTTGGCTGTGTGATTCAGAACACTGTGGAGTACTGGGTATGCAATATGGACTTGGCTGACATCCACATGTAATGCTCCCAAAGATCATGCATCACGTAAGAAAAGCTGCCTGGGGATGGAGTCTTAAAGAAAATAACTGTTTAAGGGATTTGGGGAGAAAGAGGCTGCAAAGGAATCACTAAGAAGATGGGAAGAAGCCTAGGACTCACATTCTGCCCTGAAGTCACTTCTTAGACCCCAGGTGTCCTTCAGCCAACTCATTTCTCTTGCCTGCTTTCCTCCTCTGTGACCACCTGTCCAGGACTGGCACAGTGCCTCTCATAGGGCACTCGTGATGAATTGAATTGAAGCTCCCTTCAACTCAAAGGCCTGACGTCTGGCATAAAATCTTTTTTTAGGTAGCTCTGTCTGGAAATTAACAAAATGAGAGTCATAAGGCTTGGAAAGAGGTAAGAACTACTGATATCACAGAAGCTTGGATCCCTGGACCCACCTCCATTCATCTTTTAATCCATCATTGTCATTCCTCCTCAGACACAACACATGGGTCCCTCTTTCCTAGGTGGCTCAGTTTCCCAAGATTCCCTTCTTTTGTACCTGAAGGAAATAACACCGATCTCAGTTCATTTTCTTAAACTTCCTCTGAATCAAATCAGGGTCAGCCCCACCTCCATTTACAGATCCAGTTCCTTTTTTAAAGACAAATGGTCATTCAAAGGTACTAAATTGTTCTTGGATGTTATTGTTCCCATACTCTCCAATCTAGCAAATTGACTGTTCTTTTAATCATTGCAGTAGACATTCCCTGAGTGCATTCATGTATCCAGCCATCAGATAATTACTGAGCACCTTGCATAAGACATTATATATACAATGAATCAGATAACTATAATGGAAAATAGAAAGGGCTGAGTGCTGTATGCCTGCAGTGAAAGCTCCAGCTGGGAGCTCAGAACAGGCTTTTTGGGAGATGTGATATGGGAGCCAGGCTTTCAGAGGTGGGAAAGAGCATCCCAGAGAGAACCACACAAGCAATGGCCATGTGGTAGGAAATCAGTCTGTGTGGGAGCCAGTGATCTCGTGGTATCCAGGGTAGCTATGGGTGCAGGGAAGGACAGCTCTTCCTCTGGTAAGGGATGCATCAAAACAAAGGATAATGGAGTTATTGGTGCAGTGCCCAGTGCTCTGAGTGTCATCCATTTTTTGTCAAGTGTCCAAGCATCTCTTTCTTGCCCTTAGATTATAAATGAGTGAATTTGAGGTGATGCCATTATTATTTGTTTGCATAGTACTTTGTGTGTTAATTTTTATTGACGTTTCTTTCACTCTTAATAGTTTCCATTTAACTGGCCTGGTGATGAGAAGACTGTGCTTGGCAGAACCAGAATTCTGATTACTTATAATATTCTTAATTTAAATGTATACTTTCAAAGAACTGAATTTTTGATGTTCTTTATGAAGAGCCATCAAAATTACCACAAGTTTTTATTTACACTTTGCAAAACCATAACAGTCTTCTGTAGAGAAAAAAAATCTACATCAGAGAGTTTTGTAACCATATGAAGTAAATAACCATTTGAGCACAGTTCAGAAAGCCTTTACTTTGACAATATAAAGATTTTGACATATTTCAAGGATTACATCTGCATTCCTCATAAATCATGATCTAAGTATGCATTTGTGACATGTCATTGAGGGAGAATACAACCACACTGATACATTCCACAAGTAATTACTACCCGTCCCCCCCCCCCCGCCCAAAAAAAAAACAGGCAGAAATGTCCTGTTCTTTCTATCTATATTTTTAAAAATCTTCATTACCATTGCCTTGTCATTTAGGGTCTCATGCTACAGGGGCACCTTAAGATTCCTGAAGTCCAAATGTCTTTTTTTTTTACAGATGAGAAAACTGAGGCTTAGAGAAAATTTGCCACCCATGCTCATTTCTTCATCTGTAAACTAAGCATATTAGTCAGAATCCCAACAGGAAATAGATGACTCACTCAAGATGATTCAAGGAGGGTTTGTTTATAGAGGCACAATTTACAAAGATATAGTAGGGGAACCTCATGGGGACAGTGCTGTAACTTGAGTCTTAGTCGCAACTGAGCTGTTACCATTCCTGTCCAGGCTTGAAGGCAAGAGGAGACAGAGAAAAAGAATCTTGCAAAGTGGGTTACCCAGAAAGGGCACTGACTTTGTGATGACAATACAGCCAGCTCTAGGTAACCTTGCTGAGAGGAAATCAAGGAGTTAAGGATCCTGGCCTCACTCTTTTCCCTGCCTCTGAACCCCTGCCTGGGCTCCCCATTGGCTAAACCCAACAGGAAGTTGGGGGCATGTGGTAGATAACAGGTCCATCTCCCAGGGCAGAGAGCAGGATGGAGACAGGTGGAAAGACCATGTGGAGAGGCAAAAAGAAGGGACCCAGCACAATGGTCATAACATGTTTTTAAGGATGAATCAGATATCTAGCAGCTGCAAAGTTTTTCTCAGGATCTTGGTGAAAGGGTACATGAATAAAAGACTGTAAAATTGAATACTGCATGAGGGCAGTTTATCTGACGTGTATTTTGAGCCAGAGTTGGCCTTGGCTCTCCTTTATCTTATACTGTTACTGAACTGGTTCAAAAAGTTGTGAATAGAGATCAAAGCAGTTTAAATAGATACATCCACTTCGGTAAATATCCTTGAGGTCTCCCACCCCTCTTCCACTCCCCCTCCTGTTGCCAATTCCATTCAGCACCTCTAGAGGCTGTTAATACATGTAATGATTGTAATAAACATGCTATTTGCTTTGGTTCCAGCTGGCTCCAACCGCCAAACTCCATCCGTATCTTTGCTTGCTAGGCAACTGCATTGTTATCATTAGGAGCCACCTTTGCCATAGATGTCTAAATGTTGATCTGTATATATTGCATTCATTGTTTCCCTCTCTAGGTTTTTAAATTTACCATTATATTCTGTAAGGATATTTAGAATTACTAAACATAGAGCACTTTTAGATAGAAATTAGCTTATTATATTGTTGAGAACTTTACTTCATGCATTAAAACCTAGAAATACTTTTATCGATATTGTCCATTCTTTATAAAAGTTTCAAAATAAAAGTGAATAAATCTGTGCTTATGTTCGACTAAAACTGGTTAAGTTAGGCAGCCTTCCTTCAGAAGGTTTTAGTGGCACAGAGTGTAACAATTCCTAAGCAGAGGGAATTACATTTTACTCTCAGGAAAATTTTTGTTTTGTTCTCAAAAACTTGGAAGCAGATTTAGTTATAGTGGATATTTTAAATCCTGTGGAATTGCAGAAACTTACCATTTAAGATTTTTAAAATTACAGTGATTTATGAGGATTGAAGGACTCGAGGTCAGAGTTTGTAGAACAACTCTGTGAATTAGCAAGTTAAAACTGGGAAAGCTTTCTTGATATATGGGATAATATTACATAACCTAGGAAACCATTGTTAGAAAATGCTATTCTTTTATATTCGATTACAAAAAGTAGTAATTTGTTATTTTTAAATATAAGTCCTTGGCCTTGTTGGGATTATTTTATTAGAGAATTGACTAGTAATGTATATCTTATATAATTCACACTTTCAAGCATGTTGAATTCCATAAAATCAATAAAGATTAAACCACAAAATTCTCTCTCCATACAAATGCTGATAGTTCAAAATGGAGTATAAACATTAAACCGAAGTAATGAATCTACCTCCTTTCACCTTTCTAAATGATTTACATATAGTCCAAGCATGAATTTTAGTGACAAATGAGATTTTTAAATCTTAGCTTTAGTTGATGTTATTAAATGAGAATCAATGAGTAAATATCACCGCCAGAGACAGCACCATCATGGTTCAGAACTGAATTTTGAAGTAATAAAAACCTTTGTTAATTTGTTAAAAGAAAGTCGTTTAACCTCCCAAGGGTAGATGAGTTTTTGAGATTCATAAACTCTTTAAAAAGTTCATATTAAAATATTCCAAAGTAAATTAAAATTTTTTTCCTGTTGATCATTTAATTATGACCAGCATCTTTGCTAGTTGATGTGTGGATGTTTGAAATGCTGAATTTAAGGTGCTGTGTTGGATTTTAAGGAAGGACCACAGTTTTTAAATCAGACAGTCCTGGTGAGAATCCCAGCTCTTCTACTTCTTGGCTACGTGACTCTGGCCAGATTGCTCAACTCTCTGAAATACAGTATTCCCGGTTATAAATTGTGCTTACTGACAGTAAACTGACTAAATTCATGCCCTTAAGATCATCATCCTGCCTCTCTTTTCCTTCCCACTTTCCAACCCCTCTCTGTACGGCCATGTTTTTGTGAAAATTGCCCGCTTAAAACTTGATGTGTCTGTGTCCTATCAGAGATTTTATATGCGTATACGATTGTGTTTACACCCACACATAATCAAAATTGGAATATGGTTCACATTGTTCCAAAACTTACTTATTCATGTAAATATTGAGAGCAAAAATGAGCAGGATGGATAAGAATCCTTTTGATGGCTGAGTAGAAGTCCCCTATTTGTAATTCCTGTGTAGTAAACATCCTTGTGAATATCTATTTGTATGCTAGTAGGAATATCTCTCTCTATAGGATAAATTCCGGCAAGTGGAATTCTTGTTGAGGACATCTACACTGTTAATTTTATTGATACTTTCAGATTGCTCCCTAAAATAGTTGTGCCAATTTGCAATTTAAAACAGTTTTCCCATTCCCGTGGACATATTCATGGCCAACCCTGAATATTGTCATTCTGCTCATTTCTTCCAATCGGGGGAGAAAAAAACCTTTTAATGTAATGGCTTGCCCTTTTCTTTCTCTCTCTCTCTCTCTCTCTCTCTCTCTCTCTCTCAGTTGGGTATCTTCAGTAGTTTTTTCCTTCTTGTGAATTGTCTTTTCATATTCTTTCTGTTGTATTTTATTTCATATTGATTTGTACAAGTTCTTTATGTATGATGGATATTAATTCTTCGACTTTATATATGTTTTAGATGGCTTCTCCCAGGTTGTCACTTGTCTTTTGCCTTAATTTATAGTATTTTTGATGATGAGGTTTTCAGTTTTAAATAGCTGGATCTGTGAAGAAATCTTTTCACTGAAGACTTCTAGGCTTTCCAACATGCTGAAAAGGCCTCCACAGCCCAAAGTTAAAAAATGTTCTCTTCTGTTTTCTTGTAGTACCTTTTTATAGTTCTACTTCTTAAGTTTAGATCTTCCACATATGTAAAATTTCTTCTTATAAATGGTTTACAGTAGGGATCAAACTTAGTTTCTTCCATATGGATGCTCTGTTGTCTTGCTTCCCATATACTGAACGTCATTTTTTCCCTCATTGAACTGAAATTTAGCCATCTTTCAGAATGTTAAACCCATATCAATCTCTTTCTGGGTGTTATTTTATTTTCTTCTTAATCTGTTAGCACCTATTTTATTGGCAGTACCTTAGAATATATTTTGGTAGCTGAGAGACCAAATCTCCCTCATGGTTAGTCCTCAAACTATTCTTTGCTCTTCTCAAGCTTTATTCTGCCCGAGGAACTTTATTGTCAAAGTTAAATTCCTCTCAAAAATCATTATCTTAAATTTTTGTGTTAATATGGGGATGATTATTATCTTTATAACTTGGCTTTTTCCCATCTTAGTCATGGCCTGTCTCACTACATGGATACAGCAAATTTCTTTGTCAATGTATTTTTATTCCTTTACGTTTTTGTTAGCATTGTGAATGGCCTCTTTTTCTGTTATGTTTTATAACTGATTTATAAGGATTTTGTATTTACTCTATATCTTACATCTGCTGTCATGTGAATTCTTATGATTTAAATTGTATTTTTATCATAATTTTTATTAACCAAAAACAAGGCCAATGTGTATGACTATTAGGCAGAAACCCTTAGAAATATAAGGAGATTCTGGGAGAAGGAAAACAAAAACTCAGTATTCTTTTACAGTTTGACAAATAAAGTAGACAAAAAGATATGTACATGAGGCAAACTTTTCAATAAAGAACTTTACATTTAAAATACACTACCTAGTCTCCCCTTACATTTCATATAACAAAAACCAGTTATATACATAGTCATAAAGAAAACCATAATAATTTTACAATATAGAAATTGTACAGGGCACATTCTCTGGCTGTGATGCAGTAAAAATAGAAATCCAGCAATTAAAAAGTGATTAAAAATAACCCTGACCATATGAAAATTTTAAAACACTTTTCTAAATAATTTATACTTCAGTGTAATTTACTCTTGGATTAAAGAGAAAATTCAAGATAAGTCATATATTATTTAAAGGTTAAGAAATGAGAATGGTTCATTTAAAAATATGTGGGATTTGGGAAATGTAAGATCCAAAGAAAAATTAATAGCACCTAATGTTCTATTATCAATTAAAATTGAAAATAAATAGCCAAACTTCAACTGGGGAGGGGGGAGACCAAATAAAAGCAAAGAAACTAGCACAGGGACATTTAAAAAGATGAAAGTAGAAATGAGAGCAGAAAATAAAGCTACATCCTTCAAAAATGTAAGTAAAACTCCATATCAGCTTTTCAAAAAAAAAAAAAAAAAGTATATACAGCTAATCTCCTCACAAACTTGACTAATATAAAGAGAAAACAAAAATTAGAAAAGAGAAAATCAGTACAACCAATATGCCAGTTTGTATATATTATGTCATCCAGAAAAACCATATTCTTTGATGCAGTCTTGTAGGGGCAGACATATTAGTGTTGATTAGATTGTAATTCTTTGAGTGTTTCCATGGAGATGTGACACAATCAACTGTGAGAGAAGTGTTTGATTGGATAATTTCCATGGAGCTTTTGCCCCACCCATTCTTGGTGGGTCTTAATCGAATCACTGGAGTACTTTAAAAAAGAGCCGCACAGGCCCAGATGCTTGCTGCAGATGAGAGACAGTTTGAAGATGGCTGTTGAAAGCAGACTTTTGCTCCAGAGAAGCTAAGAGAGGACAAATGCTCGAAGAGCAACCGAGAGTGACATTTTGAAGAGCAGCTGCAGCTAAGAGAGGATAAAACACCCCAAGAGCAACATTTTGGAGAACACCATTTTGAAACACAACCTGGAAGCAAGCAGACGCCAGCCATATACCTTCCCAGCTAACAGAGGTTTTCTGAATGCATTTAATGGCCTTTCTCCAGTTAAGGTACCCTTTGTTGATGCCTTACCTTGGATGCTTTTTGGCCTTAAGACTGTAACTATGTAACCAAATAAACCCCCTTTATAAAAGCCAATCCATTTCTGGTGTTTTGCAAAAGGGCAGCATTAGCAAACGGAACAACCAAGAAAACATGAGATTAAAATAATTATAAGCATTACTATGTACACATTTAAGCCAATACATTTTAAAATCTAGATTAAGATTTTCCTATGGAAATTCTTTATATTTACTAAAATTGCCTCAAAGAGAAGTTGAAACCTAAGAGACCAATTACCAAGAAGTTCAATAGATTGCTAAAGATAGACTGCTAAAAATAATCCAGACCCAAATGGTTTCACATGTGAGTTTTTTTCAGCCTTCAAGGGACTGACTATTCTGATGTTGTAAATACTATTCCAGAGTATAGAAAAGGATGGACAGCTTGCATATCCCTGAAATCCAAGCATGAAAAATTAATACAAAAATAAAATAACAAATCAGCTTCACTTATAAATTTGTTAGTATCCTAAATAAATATTAGCAAATATAATCCAAGAGTTTATTAAAAGAATAACATACCATGAGCAGGTATGGTTTATTCCAAAAAGGCAAGGATGGTACCATATTAAGAAATATATTAATGTAATTTAGATAATATTAATAAAATAAAGGAGAAAGTTCATATAGTCTTTATTAATAGACATGTTAAAAAATTGTTTATCCATTTTGAGTGGTAACTAAATTTTACAAGGAATAGAAGGGAAACTGTATTGTTCTTATCATTTTGACTCTATGAACATTCATTTGATGATCATAAAAGGTATCACTGATTAAAGCTTTGAAAATAAAGAGTTCTAAAGTTTTTTTTTAAGGGATAGTCAGTCAGAAACCACAGACTCTTAGAACAGTTTAAAATAATTATGTGTTCAGATTAAACTTTTCATCTACTGTGGTGGTAGAGTTTATTTTGAATAGGGATGAGACGATAAATGTGTGGCCTCACAGTGCCTGTGTACATCTGTAAACCACTGGAGTGGAACTTCACGAACAGTTGGCACCTGCACTTTTGTTTACAGTGTATTAGAGAAGCAAGGAAGCACTGCTCCTGCTAGAAATATTAATAAAACAGAAATAAGTTCTTTAACTAAAAACTGATGTCCAGAATTACCTTAGCAAACACAGTACCTTCTTTTTAGGGAATGACTGGTAGTTGGAAATTGTTCAGTTTTCTTTCCAGGAATGACTGCCTTAAAATCTTTCATTATGTGTTTGTTAAGCCCCTATTGTTATGTACATAGTATTGTGATAGGTATTAACAGACATAATTGTTGATAAAATCAAGTCCATGTCTTTAGGAAGTAACCATATTGTGAACTATTTTACAAGGTATGATTTTCAGTAGGTTCAAGAAGGTTATGGTATCACAGCTAGATCTTTTGTAGGACAAGTAGAACTTCCACATGTAGAGAAAAGAAAGAAAAGTTTCCTGGGCTTAGAGAACAGTGTGAGCAAAAACATAGAGGCAGGAACTGTAGGATATATTTGTATAATCCACTGGTCATCAATCCTAGTCAAGTATCATGGTACTTGAAGAACTTAACAGAAAAACACCAAGGGCCTCATCCATGAAGAGATAATTCAGTGGGAGTGAGAGAAGGCCCAGATATTCTATACTATTCTAAAGGTCCTATGACTGATTCTGGAGAACAGCCAGGTTTGAAAACCACTGATGGAGTATAATATGTGACTAAGATGTAACAAATTTGTGAATACTGTGAGAGATGATGCTGTAGAGGTATACTGGACTAAATGATAACTGAACTAATATTGTTTTGGTATTGTGGGTCTTTTTTTTTCCCCCCCAATTTCTATTAAATCACCAACCCTCCATTAGATAGCAGTAAGCAATCCTTTAAACAAAACGTGACCCCTTGTGTGAATCCAAAGTTAAATACGTTAAGAATCAGGTGAAGAAGAGCTGAAAAAATCTGACCAAACTCAGGATGTTCTAAAGGTCTAGAATAAGTTGAACTAAGTGTAAAAGAGCCTTAACACAAAGTCAATCAACAGTAAAACCCTAGGCAAGAGAAGCTGACCTTCAGAGTAAGCTCATTGAGATAATCAGATGCCTAGACATCAGCAAAAAATTATAAGCCATACTAAGAAAAAAGGAAGATACAGCCCTGTCAAAGGAGCAAATTAAGACTTTGGAGGAGACACAGAACTTGAAACAACTAATCAAAGATGCTCAGAGAAATCGATATCAGTTCAAGGAGATGAAGGAAAATATAGCTCAAGAGATAAAGAGATTAAAAAAGACACAGGGTGAGCATAAAGATGAATTTGAAAACATGCAAAGTAAAATAGCAGAACTTAATGGGAATGAAAGGGATAATAGAATAGATTAAAACTACCCTAGAGGCATACAACAGCAGATTTGAACAGACAGATTTAAAAATCAGCGAACTAGAAGAGAGGACAATCAAAATCTCACGGACAGAAGAACAGATAGAGAAAAGAATGGAAAAATATGAGCAGGGTCTCAGGAAATTGAACAGCCGCATGAAGCACACAAACATATGTGTCATGGGTGTCCCAGAAGAAGAAGAGAGGGGAAAGGGGGCAGAAAGAATACTTGAGGAAATAATGGCCAAGAATTTCCCAACTGTTAATGAAACACAAAAATATACATGTGCAAGAAGCATGGCGTACTCCGAATACAATAAATCCTAATAGACCTACTCCGAGACACATAATAATTAGAATGTCAAATGCCAAAGATAAACGCAGAATCCTGAAAGCAGCTAGAGACACACAATTCATCACATACCAAGGGACAATAATAAGATTAAGTGCCAAATTCTCATCAGAAACCATGATGGCAAGAAGGCAGTGGCATCACGTATTTAAACTACTGAAAAGAGAAAACTGCCAGCCAAGAATTCTTTATCCAGAAATACTGTCCTTCAAAAACTAGGGGAGTTTAAAATATTCATAGACACATAGAAACTGAAAATGTTCGTCAACAAGAAACCAGCCTAACAAGAAAAACTAAAGGGAGTTCTGCAGGCTGAAAGGAAAAAACATGAGAGAGGGACTTGGAGGAGAGTGTAGAAATGAAGATTATTGTTAAGGATATCTAAAAGGATAAAAAGATAAAAAAATAAGATGTGACATATACAAAAAGTAAAGGATAAGATGGTTGAAGTAAGTGCTGCCTTTACAAGTAGTAACATTGAATATGAGTGGATTAAACTCCACAATCAAAGGACAGACTGGCAGAATGGGTTAAAAAATAGACTTGCTCTACAAGAAATACTAAAGGGAACACTACAATCAGATAGGAAAAGAAAGGAGAGAGAGAGGTTTGGAGATTAGAGTAGAAATGAAGATTAACAGTAAGGGTAAAAAGAGAGGAAAAAATAAGATATGACTTATGAAATCCAAAAGATAAAAATGTAGAAGAAAGTACTGCATTAACAGTAATAGCATTAAATGTTAATGGATTAAACTCCCCAATCAAATGACATAGATTGGCAGAATGGATTAAAAAACAGTACCCATCTATATGCTGTCTACAAGGGATTCACCTTACACCCACAGACGCAAATACATTGAAAGTGAAAGTTGTAAAAGGATATTCCACATAAACAATGATCGAAAAAGAGCTGAGGTATCTATAGTAATATCAGACCAAATAGGCTTTAAATGCAAAACTCTTATAAGAGGCAAAGAAGGACACTATATATTAATAAAAGAGGCAATACAAGAAGAAATAACAAACATAAATATTTATGCACCTAACCAGTGTGCCCAAATATACATGAGGCAAACACTGGCAAAACTGAAAAGTCTACGTCCCTGTAAGAATAGTTGGTGATTCAATATATCACTTGTTCAGGTTTGCTAATGCTGCCAATATGCAAAATACCAGAAACGGATTGGCTTTTATAAAGGGGTTTATTTGGTCACAAATTTACAGTCCTAAGGCCATAAAAATGTCCTAACTAAGGCATCAAAAAGAGGGTATCTTCACTGAAGGAAGGCCAGTGGCATCCAGAACACCTCTATCAGCTGGGAAGGCACATGGCTGGCGTCTTCTGTTCCTTTGCTCCCGTGTTGTGTTTCAAAATGGCTTTCTCTAAAATGTTTCTGTGCTTTTGTCTTTGCTCCAAGCATCTCTAGGCATCTCCAAGCATCAGTAAGCATCTGAGTCTGTGTCAGCTCTTTGTTTCTCTCTTAAATACTCCAGTGAACTAATCAAGACCCACCCTGAAGGGGCAGGGCCACACCTTAATTCAGTCAGAAGTTCTACCCTAATCAACAGACTAATCAATCTGCCCCCACAAGATTGCATTAAAGAACATGGCTTTTTGGGGGACATAATATATCCAAATCAGCATACCAGTCTCATTGATAAGTGGAATATCAAGACAGGGGATCATTAAGGGAACAGAGAACTTTAACAATATGCTAAGTGAAATAGACCTAAAAGACATATACAGAACATTGCACCGCAAAACATCAGGATATATATTCTTCTCAAGTGCTGTTGAATCATTTCCTGGGATAGACCACATGTTGTGTCACAAGATAAGTCTCAGTTAATTTAAAAACATTGAAATTATACGGAGCACCTTCTCTGACCATAGTGGAATGAAGCTGGAAATCAATAACAAGAAGAGAATTGGAAAATTCACAAATACATGGAGGTTAAACAACACACTCTTTTTTTTTTTTTAATTTTAAATTCAGTTTTATTGGGATATACTCACATACCATGCAGTCATCCATGGTGTACAATCAGCTGTTCACAATACCATCATATAGTTGTGCAGTCATCACCCCAATCTATTTTTGAACATTTTCCTTATACCAAAAAGAATCAGAATAAGAATAAAAAATAAAAATGAACACCCAGATCATCCCACCCTATTTTTCATTTAGTTTTCGTCCCTGTTTTTCTACTCATCCATCAATACACTGGATAAAGGGTGTGCGATCCACAAGGTTTTCACAATCATACTGTCACCTCTTGTAATCAACATTGTTATACAATCATCTTCAAGAGTCAAGGCTACTGGGTTGGAGTTTGATAGTTTCAGGTATTTACTTCTAGCTATTCCAGTACAACTCCGAAATCTCTCAGCCATTGATGTTTTATTTTGTTTTATTTCATATCTCCCTTTTGGTCAAGAAGATGTTCTCCGGTACAACTCTGCAGTCAGTTTGTTCAGACACCACAATTGCATGGAACTTTGAATAGGAAGTGAGATACGGTAGGTTAGTATAGGCTGGAGTGAAATAGTGACACATCCCAGAGTAATTTGGGCAGATAGTAAAAAATATATTTACAGCCTCCCCCTCCCCAGCCCTGAGGATCTGTAGGAAGGTGCGGAAGTGTTGGACTTCCCCACCTGGACTGGTGTTGATGTTGTCACAAACATTGGGACTGGCAGTTTGATGTGCTGAGCCCTCGATCATGGGACATGCCCTTATGAAGCTCGTTACTGCAAAGGAGAGGCTGAACTTGCATATAATTTTGCCTAAGAGTCTCCCGCTGAGTACCTCTTTGTTGCTCAGATGTGGCCCTCTCTCTCTCTAACTCAGCTACCTCTACAGGTGAACTCACTGCCCTCCCCCCTACGTGGGACCCGACTCCAGGGGTGTAAATCTCCCTGGCAATGCAGAATATGACTCCTGGGGATGAATGTGGACTCGGCATCGTGGGACTGAGAGTATCTTCTTGACCAAAAGGGGGATGCAAAATGAGATGAAATAGTTTCAGTGGCTGAGAGATTTCAAATGGAGTCGAGAGGTCATTCTGGTGGACATTCTTATGCACTATATAGATAACACATCTTAGGTTTTAATGTATTCTAATAGCTAGAAGTAAATACCTGAAACTACCAAACTCCAACCCAGCAGTCTGGACTCCTGAAGACAATTATATAATAATGTAGATTACAAGGGGTGACAGTGTGGTTGTGAAGACCTTGTGGATCACACCCCCTCTGTCTAGTGTATGGATGAGTAGAAAAATGGGGATAAAAACTAAAGGACAAATGGGGTGGGATGGGGGGATGATTTGGGTGTTCTTTTTTCACTTTTATTTTTTATTCTTGTTCTGGTTCTTTCTGATGTAAGGAAAATGTTCAGAGATAGATTGTGGTGATGAACTCATAACTATGTTGTCATACTGTAGACAGTTGATTGTATACCATGGATGATTGTATGGTGTGTGAATGCATTTCAATAAAACTGAATTTAATTAAAAAATAATAATAAATAAATAAATAAAAGATGTTCTCAATCCCATGATGCTGGGTTCAGATTCATCCCTGGGAGTTATATCCTGCATTGTCAGGGAGATTTACACCCCTGGGAGTCAGGTCCCGCGTAGTGGGGAGGGCAGTGAGATCACCTGCAAAGGTGGCTTAGTTAGAGAGAGAGAGGGCCACATCTGAGCAACAAAGAGGCACTCAGGGGAACTCTCAGGTACAATTGTAAGCAGGTTCAGCCTCTCCTTTGCAGTAACAAGCTTCATAGGGGCAAGCCCCCAAGACAGAGGGCTCAACACATCAAGCCATCAGTCCCCAGTGTTTGTGAGAACATCAGCAACAATCCAGGTGAGGAAGTCCAACACCTCTGCATCCTCCCACAGCTCCTCAGGGGGGCCCCAAATATATATTTTTATTCTCCGCCCAAATTACTTTGGAATGAAACAACACACTCTTAATCAGTGGCTCAAATTAAAAATTGCCAGAAAAATCAGCAGACATCTCTAGATGAATGAAAACAGGAACACAACATATCAAAACTTACAGGATGCAGCTAAAGCAATGGTGAGAGGGAAACTTAGAGCCCTAAATGCTTACGTTAAAAAAGAAGAAATATCGAAAGTCAAAGACCTAACTGTACAGCAGGAGGAACTAGAAAAAAAAACAGCAAACTAACCCCAAAGCAAGCAGAAGGAAAGAATAACAAAGATTAGAGCATAAATACATGAAATTGATAATAATAAAAAATGCAGAGAATCAACAAAACCAAAAGTTGGTTCTTTGAGAAGATCAGTAAAATTGACAAACCCTTAGCTAGTCTGATAGGGAAAAAAGAGAGAAGATGCAAATAAATAAAAGCAGAAATGAAGGGGGACTATTACTACTGACCCCACAGAAATAAAAAGGATAATAACAGGATACTATGAACAACTGTAGACCAACAAATTAGACAACTTAGATGAAATGGACAAATTCCTAGAAAAACACAAACAACCTACACTGACTATAAGAAATAGAAGACCTCAATAGACCAATAAAAAGGTGAATTAGTCATCAAAAATCTCCCAACAAAGAAAAGCCCAGAAGCAGACAGTTTCATAGGTGAATTCTTCCAAACTTTCCAAGAAGAATTAATGCCAGTCCTGCTCAAACTCCTCCAAAAAAGTTGAAGATGAGGGAACACAGCCTAACTCATTCTCTGAAGCCAATATCACCCTAAAAGCAAAGCCAGATGAAGATAGTACAAGAAAAGAAAATTGCAGACCAGTTTCTCTAATGAATATAGATGCAAAAATCCTTAACAAATTACTTGCAAATCAAACCCAATATCTCATTAAAAGAGTTATATATGATGGTCAAGTGGGTTTTATCCCAGGTATGCAAGCATGGTTCAACAAAAGAAAATCAATTAATGTAATACATTGCATTAACAATTCAAAAGGGAAAAATTTTCCACATGATCATTTGACAAAATCAAGCATTCTTTCTTGATAAAAACATTTTGAAAGCTAGGAATATAAGGAAACTTCCACAAAATGATTAAGGGCCTGTATGAAAACCCACAGCTACCATCATACTCAAGGTGAAAGGCTAAGTGCTTTCCCTCTAAAATTGAGAAAAAGACAAGGATCCCCACTGTCACCACTGTTACTCAACATTGTCCTAGAAGTTCTACCTAGAGCAGTTAGGCAAGAAAAAGAAATAAAAGGCATCCAAATTGGGAAGGAAATACAACTTTCATATTTGCAGATGATATGATTCTGTATATACAAAGTCCCTAAAACTACAATAAAGCTACTAGGGGTAATAAACAAGTTCAGCAAAGTGCCAATCTACAAAATCAATATGCAAAAATCACTAGTGTTTCTGTGCAGTAGTAATGAGCAATCTGAGGAGGGAATCAAGAAAAAAATTCCATTTACAATAGCAACAAAAGAACTAAATACCTAGGATAAATTTAACCAAGATGTGGTTGGGCGGGGCAAGATGGCAGACTGGTGAGCTGTAAGTTTTAGTTACTCCTCCAGGAAAGTAGGTAAAAAGCCAGGAACTACGTGGACTGGACACCACAGAGCAATCTATCTTTGGGCATACTTCATACAACACTCATGAAAATGTCGAACTGCTGAGATCAGCGAAATCTAAGCCCAATACAGAAAGCTTCAAAGAATTGCAATTTGGGCACATCAAGTCAAGAGCAGAACTAAGAGAGCTCTGAGACAAAAGGCAATAATCCAGTGGCTGAGAAAATTCACTAAACACCACAACTTCCCAAGAAAAGAGGGGTGTCCGCTCACAGCAACCATCCTGGTGGACAGGAAACACTCCTGCCCATCGCCAGCCCCATAGCCCAGAGCTGCCCCAGACAACCCAGTGTGACGGAAGTGCTTCAAATAACAGGCACACACCACAAAACTGGGCGTGGACATTAGCCTTCCCTGCAACCTCAGCTGATTGTCCCAGAGCTGGGAAGGTGGAGCAGTGTGAATTAACAAAGCCCCATTCAGCCACCATTTGAGCAGACTGGGAGCCTCCCTACACAGCCCAGCAGCCCAGAACCGCCCTGGGGGGACGGCAGTCACCTGTGACATAGCACAGTCATCCCTCAACAGAGGACCCGGGGTGCACAGCCTGCAAGAGGGGCCCACTTGCAAGTCTCAGGAGCCATACGCCAATACCAAAGACTTGTGGGTCAGTGGCAGAGACAAACTGTGGCAGGACTGAACTGAAGGATTAGACTATTGCAGCAGCTTTAAAACTCTAGGATCACCAGGGAGATTTGATTGTTAGCGCCACCCCCCCCTCCCCGACTGCCCAGAAACACGCCCCACATACAGGGCAGGCAACACCAACTACACACGCAAGCTTGGTACACCAATTGGGCCCCACAAGACTCACTCCCCCACTCACCAAAAAGGCTAAGCAGGGGAGAACTGGCTTGTGGAGAACAGGTGGCTCGTGGACGCCACCTGCTGGTTAGTTAGAGAAAGTGTACTCCACGAAGCTGTAGATCTGATAAATTAGAGATAAGGACTTCAGTAGGTCTACAAACCCTAAAAGAAACCTATCAAGTTCAGCAAATGCCACGAGGCCAAAAACAACAGAAAATTATAAAGCATATGAAAAAACCAGACGATATGGATAACCCAAGCCCAAGCACCCAAATCAAAAGACCAGAAGAGACACAGCACCTAGAGCAGCTACTCAAAGAACTAAAGATGAACAATGAGACCATAGTACGGGATATGAAGGAAATCAAGAAGAGTCTAGAAGAGCATAAAGAAGACATTGCAAGACTAAATAAAAAAATGGATGATCTTATGGAAATTAAAGAAACTGTTGACCAAATTAAAAAGATTCTGGACACTCATAGAACAAGACTAGAGGAAGTTGAACAACGAATCAGTGACCTGGAAGATGACAGAATGGAAAATGAAAGCATAAAAGAAAGAATGGGGAAAAAAATTGAAAAAATCGAAATGGACCTCAGGGATATGATAGATAATATGAAACATCCAAATATAAGACTCATTGGTGTCCCAGAAGGGGAAGAAAAGGGTAAAGGTCTAGGAAGAGTATTCAAAGAAATTGTTGGGGAAAACTTCCCAAATCTTCAAAACAACATAAATACACAAATCATAAATGCTCAGCGAACTCCAAATAGAATAAATCCAAATAAACCCACTCCGAGACATATACTGATCACACTGTCAAACACAGAAGAGAAGGAGCAAGTTCTGAAAGCAGCAAGAGAAAAGCAGTTCACCACATACAAAGGAAACAGCATAAGACTAAGTAGTGACTACTCAGCAGCCACCATGGAGGCAAGAAGGCAGTGGCACGATATATTTAAAATTCTGAGTGAGAAAAATTTCCAGCCAAGAATACTTTATCCAGCAAAGCTCTCCTTCAAATTTGAGGGAGAGCTTAAATTTTTCACAGACAAACAAATGCTGAGAGAATTTGCTAACAAGAGACCTGCCCTACTGGAGATACTCAAGGGAGCCCTACAGACAGAGAAACAAAGACAGGACAGAGAGACTTGGAGAAAGGTTCAGTACTAAAGAGATTCGGTATGGGTACAATAAAGGATATTAATAGAGAGAGGGAAAAATATGGCAAACAAACCAAAGGATAAGATGGCCGATTCAAGAAATGCCTTCACGGTTTTAACGTTGAATGTAAATGGATTAAACTCCCCAATTAAAAGATATAGATTCGCAGAATGGATCAAAAAAAATGAACCATCAATATGTTGCATACAAGAGACTCATCTTAGACACAGGGACGCAAAGAAACTGAAAGTGAAAGGATGGAAAAAAATATTTCATGCACCTACAGCCAAAAGAAAGCAGGTGTAGCAATATTAATCTCAGATAAAATAGACTTTAAATGCAGGGATGTTTTGAGAGACAAAGAAGGCCACTACATACTAATAAAAGGGGCAATTCAGCAAGAAGAAATAACAATCGTAAATGTCTATGCACCCAATCAAGGTGCCACAAAATACATGAGAGAAACACTGGCAAAACTAAAGGAAGCAATGGATGTTTCCACAATAATTGTGGGAGACTTCAACACATCACTCTCTCCTATAGATAGATCAACCAGACAGAAGACCAATAAGGAAATTGAAAACCTAAACAATCTGATAAATGAATTAGATTTAACAGACATATACAGGACATTACATCCCAAATCACCAGGATACACATACTTTTCTAGTGCTCACGGAACTTTCTCCAGAATAGATCATATGCTGGGACATAAAACAAGCCTCAATAAATTTAAAAAGATTGAAATTATTCAAAGCACATTCTCTGACCACAATGGAATACAATTAGAAGTCAATAACCATCAGAGACTTAGAAAATTCACAAATACCTGGAGGTTAAACAACACACTCCTAAACAATCAGTGGGTTAAAGAAGAAATAGCAAGAGCAATTGCTAAATATATAGAGACGAATGAAAATGAGAACACAACATACCAAAATCTATGGGATGCAGCAAAAGCAGTGCTAAGGGGGAAATTTATAGCACTAAATGCATATATTAAAAAGGAAGAAAGAGCCAAAATCAAAGAACTAATGGATCAACTGAAGAAGCTAGAAAATGAACAGCAAACCAATCCTAAACCAAGTAGAAGAAAAGAAATAACAAGGATTAAAGCAGAAATAAATGACATAGAGAACAAAAAAACAATAGAGAGGATAAATATCACCAAAAGTTGGTTCTTTGAGAAGATCAACAAGATTGACAAGCCCCTAGCTAGACTGACAAAATCAAAAAGAGAGAAGACCCATATAAACAAAATAATGAATGAAAAAGGTGACATAACTGCAGATCCTGAAGAAATTAAAAAAATTATAAGAGGATACTATGAACAACTGTATGGCAACAAACTGGATAATGTAGAGGAAATGGACAATTTCCTGGAAACATATGAACAACCTAGACTGACCAGAGAAGAAATAGAAGACCTCAACCAACCCATCACAAGCAAAGAGATCCAATGAGTCATCAAAAATCTTCCCACAAATAAATGCCCAGGGCCAGATGGCTTCACAGGGGAATTCTACCAAACTTTCCAGAAAGAACTGACACCAATCTTACTCAAACTCTTTCAAAACATTGAAGAAAATGGAACACTACCTAACTCATTTTATGAAGCTAACATCAATCTAATACCAAAACCAGGCAAAGATGCTACAAAAAAGGAAAACTACCGGCCAATCTCCCTAATGAATATAGATGCAAAAATCCTCAACAAAATACTTGCAAATCAAATCCAAAGACACATTAAAAAAATCATACACCATGACCAAGTGGGGTTCATTCCAGGCATGCAAGGATGGTTCAACATAAGAAAAACAATCAATGTATTACAACACATTAACAAGTCAAAAGGGAAAAATCAGTTGATCATCTCAATAGATGCTGAAAAAGCATTTGACAAAATCCAACATCCCTTTTTGATAAAAACACTTCAAAAGGTAGGAATTGAAGGAAACTTCCTCAACATGATAAAGAGCATATATGAAAAACCCACAGCCAGCATAGTACTCAATGGTGAGAGACTGAAAGCCTTCCCTCTAAGATCAGGAACAAGACAAGGATGCCCGCTGTCACCACTGTTATTCAACATTGTGCTGGAAGTGCTAGCTAGGGCAATCCGGCAAGACAAAGAAATAAAAGGCATCCAAATTGGAAAAGAAGAAGTAAAACTGTCAATGTTTGCAGATGATATGATCTTATATCTAGAAAAACCTGAGAAATCAACGATACACCTACTAGAGCTAATAAATTTAGCAAAGTAGCAGGATACAAGATTAATGCACATAAGTCAGTAATGTTTCTATATGCTAGAAATGAACAAACTGAAGAGACACTCAAGAAAAAGATACCATTTTCAATAGCAACTAAAAAAATCAAGTACCTAGGAATAAACTTAACCAAAGATGTAAAAGACCTATACAAAGAAAACTACATAACTCTACTAAAAGAAATAGAAGGGGACCTTAAAAGATGGAAAAATATTCCATGTTCATGGATAGGAAGGCTAAATGTCATTAAGATGTCAATTCTACCCAAACTCATCTACAGATTCAATGCAATCCCAATCAAAATTCCAACAACCTACTTTGCAGACTTGGAAAAGCTAGTTATCAAATTTATTTGGAAAGGGAAGATGCCTCGAATTGCTAAAGACACTCTAAAAAAGAAAAACGAAGTGGGAGGACTTACACTCCCTGACTTTGAAGCTTATTATAAAGCCACAGTTGCCAAAACAGCATGGTACTGGCACAAAGATAGACATATAGATCAATGGAATCGAATTGAGAATTCGGAGATAGACCCTCAGATCTATGGCCGACTGATCTTTGATAAGGCCCCCAAAGTCACTGAACTGAGCCATAATGGTCTTTTCAACAAATGGGGCTGGGAGAGTTGGATATCCATATCCAAAAGAATGAAAGAGGACCCCTACTTCACCCCCTACAGAAAAATTAACTCAAAATGGACCAAAGATCTCAATATAAAAGAAAGTACCATAAAACTCCTAGAAGATAATGTAGGAAAACATCTTCAAGACCTTGTATTAGGCGGCCACTTCCTAGACTTTACACCCAAAGCACAAGCAACAAAAGAGAAAATAGATAAATGGGGACTCCTAAGCTTAGAAGTTTCTGCACCTCAAAGGAATTTCTCAAAAAGGTAAAGAGGCAGCCAACTCAATGGGAAAAAATTTTTTGAAACCATGTATCTGACAAAAGACTGATATCTTGCATATATAAAGAAATCCTACAACTCAATGACAATAGTACAGACAGCCCAATTATAAAATGGGCAAAAGATATGAAAAGACAGTTCTCTGAAGAGGAAATACAAATGGCCAAGAAACACATGAAAAAATGTTCAGCTTCACTAGCTATTAGAGAGATGCAAATTAAGACCACAATGAGATACCATCTAACACCAGTTAGAATGGCTGCCATCAAACAAACAGGAAACTACAAATGCTGGAGGGGACGTGGAGAAATTGGAACTCTTATTTATTGTTGGTGGGACTGTATAATGGTTCAGCCACTCTGGAAGTCAGTCTGGCAGTTCCTTAGAAAACTAGATATAGAGCTACCATTCGATCCAGCGATTGCACTTCTCGGTATATACCTGGAAGATCGGAAAGCAGTGACACGAACAGATATCTGCACGCCAATGTTCATAGCAGCATTATTCACAATTGCCAAGAGATGGAAACAACCCAAATGTCCTTCAACAGATGAGTGGATAAATAAAATGTGGTACATACACACGATGGAATACTACGCGGCAGTAAGAAGGAACGATCTGGTGAAACCTATGACAACATGGATGAACCTTGAAGACATAATGCTGAGCGAAATAAGCCAGGCACAAAAGGAGAAATATTATATGCTACCACTAATGTGAACTTTGAAAAATGTAAAACAAATGGTTTATAATGTAGAATGTAGGGGAACTAGCAGTAGAGAGCAATTAAGGAAGGGGGAACAATAATCCAAGAAGAACAGATAAGCTATTTAACGTTCTGGGGATGCCCAGAAATGACTATGGTCTGTTAATTTCTGATGGATATAGTAGGAACAAGTTCACAGAAATGTTGCTATATTATGTAACTTTCTTGGGGTAAAGTAGGAACATGTTGGAAGTTAAGCAGTTATCTTAGGTTAGTTGTCTTTTTCTTACTCCCTTGTTATGGTCTCTTTGAAATGTTCTTTTATTGTATGTTTGTTTTCTTTTTAACTTTTTTTTTCATACAGTTGATTTAAAAAAGAAGGGAAAGTTAAAAAAAAAAAAAAAGAAAAACAAGGAAAAAAAAAAAGATGTAGTGCCCCTTTGAGGAGCCTGTGGAGAATGCAGGGGTATTCGCCTAACCCACCTCCATGGTTGCTAACATGACCACAGACATAGGGGACTGGTGGTTTGATGGGTTGAGCCCTCTACCATAAGTTTTACCCTTGGGAAGACGGTTGCTGCAAAGGAGAGGCTAGGCCTCCCTATATTTGTGCCTTAGAGTCTCCTCCTGAATGCATCTTTGTTGCTCAGATGTGGCCCTCTCTCTCTGGCTAAGCCAACTTGAAAAGTGAAATCACTGCCCCCCCCCTACGTGGGATCAGACACCCAGGGGAGTGAATCTCCCTGGCAACGTGGAATATGACTCCCGGGGAGGAATGTAGACCTGGCATCGTGGGACGGAGAACATCTTCTTGACCAAAAGGGGGATGTGAAAGGAAATGAAATAAGCTTCAGTGGCAGAGAGATTCCAAAACGAGCCGAGACATCACTCTGGTGGGCACTCTTACGCACACTTTAGACAACCCTTTTTAGGTTCTAAAGAATTGGGGTAGCTGGTGGTGGATACCTGAAACTATCAAACTACAACCCAGAACCCATGAATCTCGAAGACAGTTGTATAAAAATGTAGCTTATGAGGGGTGACAATGGGATTGGGAAAGCCATAAGGACCACACTCCACTTTGTCTAGTTTATGGATGGATGTGTAGAAAAGTAGGGGAAGGAAACAAACAGACAAAGGTACCCAGTGTTCTTTTTTACTTCAATTGCTCTTTTTCACTCTAATTATTATTCTTGTTATTTTTGTGTGTGTGCTAATGAAGGTGTCAGGATTGATTTAGGTGATGAATGTACAACTATGTAATGGTACTGTAAACAATCGAAAGTACAATTTGTTTTGTATGACTGCGTGGTATGTGAATATATCTCAATAAAATGATGATAAAAAATAAATAAATAAATAAAATCTTCCCTAAAAAAAAAAAAAAAAAAAATTTAACCAAGATGTAAAGGATATGTACACAGAAAACTACAAAACGTTGCCCCAAAAAATCAAAGAAGAACTAAACAAATGGAAGGGCATTCTATGCTCATAGATTTGAAGACTAAATATTGTTAAGATGTCAGTTCTACACAAATTTTTATACAGATTCAACACAGTCCCAATCAAAATTTGAACAGCATACTTTGCAGAAATGGAAAGTTAAGCAGCCCTGAATATGAATAGTACTTTTGGAAGTTTAAGGGGCCCTGAGTAGCCAAAAACATCTTGAAAAGAAGAGTGAAGTTGGAGGACTTACACTTTCTGATTTTAAAGCATATTACAAAGCCACAGTGGTCAAAACAAGATGGTACTCTCATAAAGATCTATTGACCAATGGAATCGAATTGAGAGTTCAGAAATAGACCCTCACATCTATGGCCAATTGATATTTGACAAGGCTACCAAGTCCACTCAACTGGGTAAGAATAGTCTTTTCAACAAATAGTGCTGAGAGAACTGGATATCCATATCCAAAATAATGAAAGAGGACCCCTATTTCACACCATATACAAAAATTAACTCAAAATAGATCAGACTTACATATAAGAACCAGGACTATAAAACTCCTATAAGAAAATGTAGGGAAGCATCTTCAAGAGATTGTGGTAGGCAATGGTTTCTTAGACTTTATACCCAAAGCATAAGCTACAAAAGCAGAAGTAGATAAACAGCATCTCCTCAAAATTAAAAATTTTTGTGCTTTAAAGAAGTTTGTCAAGAATATTGAAAGGCATCCTACTCAATGGGAGAAAATATTGGGTAACCACATATCCAATAAGGGTTTAATATTCAGAATGTATAAAGAAATCAACAATAAAAAGACAACAACCCAATTTAAAAATGGACAGAAGACTTGAATAGACATTTCTCCAAAGAGGAAATATAAATGGTTATAAAGTACATGAAAAGACGATCAACATCACTAGCTATTAGAGAACTGCAAATCAAAACTACAATGAGATGTCCTTTCACTCCTACTAGAATTGCCACTATTTAAAAAAAAAAAAAAGAAGACTGTAAGTTTTGGAGAGTGTGGTGAAAGAGGAACACTCATTCATTACTGGTGGGAATGTAAAATGGTGCAGCCACTGTGTAAGACAGTTTGGAAGTTCCTCAGGAAACTAAGTATAGAATTGCCGTATGATCTAGCAATCCCGCTGCTTGATATATACCCAGAAGAACAGACATCTGCACATCTGTGTTCATAGTGGCATTCACAGTTTCCAAGAGATGGAAACAACCCAAATGTCTGTCAACCGATGAATGGATAAAGAAAATGTGCATATACATATGATGGAATTATTATTCTGCTATAAGATGGAATGAAGTCCTTATGCATGCGACTACATGGATGAACCTAGAGGACATTATGTTGAGTGAAATAAGCCAGACACAAAAGAACAAATACTGTATGATCTCACTGATATGAACTAATTATAAGAAGCAAATTCATGAAATGTAGAATATAGGTTATCAGGGGATAGAATGAGTAGAAAATGGGGAGCTAATGCTTAATTTGTGCATGATTTCTGTGTAGGTTGATTTAAAAGGTTTGGAAATTGGCAGTGGTGATATTAGCATATTATGTGAGTGTAATTAACAGCTGAATTATGTTGGTGTTTGTTGTTCAAAGGGGAAGTTTTAGGTTGTGTATGTTACTAGAAGGAAAGTTAGAAGATAAAACGTGGGATTGTATAACACAGTATATACTCTTGTGGATGATGGCCTGTAGTTAATACTACAAATATAAGGATGTTCTTTTGTGAGTTATAACACATGTATGACACTATTACAAGGTGTTAATAATAAGGTAGTATATGGGAATCTTGTATTTTAAGCATGAGTGTTCTGTAAACCCGTGACTTCTAATTTAAAAAAAAGGAAAAAAAAATGAGTTCAAGATTGGAAACAAATACTGTTAAGAATCTTGTTCCAGTTAAATATTGTAAAACCACCCAAAACTTAAAACACCAACATTTTATCACCACTCACAATTCTGTGAGTTTATTGGACGCAGCTTGGCAGTTTTTCTGCTCTATGTGATGTTGACTGGGGCTGCAGTTGTCAGGGGAATTGATTGGATTTAAATGTCCAAGATGTCTCACTCCCATGGCTGGTAGTTGATTCTGGCTGTCACCTGAGAGCTTCTTAATGTCATGGCAGCCAGGTTCCAATGGGAAGCATCTCAGGAGCAAGCATTCAAAAGGCCCAGGCTGCAAGACTTCTTATTCTTATGACCTAGTTTTGGTAGTCCCAGGACATTACTTCCACTATATTCTATCAGACAAGCAAGTCACTAAGGCCAACTCAGATTCAAGGGAAGAAAAATGATCAGGGCCATTGTTGGAGACTTGCTACCAAAATCTTTGTGCTCCAAGTAAGATAGCATTAAAATACATAAAGCAGAATTTCAGGAAATTTAAATAGACATTAACAGAAATACAGTTTGACAAAATAATAAGGATAAAAGGAGTATGAATAACATAAAATGCTTATATAAAAGATTTATGTGTTGAACTCCTTACCTGACAAAAAAGAATACATCCTCATTTCAGGCATCCATGGAGTATCTGCCTCCAGCCTAAAAGTACTTGAACCCCTATATACTTCATAAATTTGAAGTCTCAACAGTTGTATGTTTTCCTCACTTCTCAACCTGGCAGAAATAATTAGAGATTTGTTTGTTTCATCTGTTATTATACAGATTTCTCACTATTTTGAAATCTGTTTCCCCAGATGAGTTTTTTACACATGGTTTAAAAATTATGGGTTACACATTCTCTCAAGTTCTTCCCCATTTTTGAGTTGTTTTCTGATTTCCCACAGTCTCATGCTATAAGTAGTTTGACTTGTCCCAGGTGTTCTGTAGCCTTCGGGGTCACCATGCAGCTGCCACGAATCATCTTCTAATTTCCCAATAATACTGATCTGGGAATTGACCTGGAATCATTGCCATCATGTTTATAAAATTTTTTCCATGTTTATAAATTTTTAAGCTCTTTAGGAAAACAATAATAGTTTTAAGATACTATTTTGTTAGTCTTTGCTTTTCTTTCTGAAACTCAAGTCATTTTGCCATCCTAGTCAGATGCATACTGAAGTGGTATACCAGGTTGTGGGGATGAAGTAATTTCCTGGCCTGTCAGCGATGAGTGCTGTTTACTTATTGCTTCTACCTCAGGGTCCCCAAATGATTATAGCAGTTCTTTCCTAACTGGATCTTGGCTTTAAACCACCTGGGATGAAGGGTTTAAGCAGACAGCCGTCTTCTTCAGTAACGCTCGTATCTGCTTGCCATTGCAGGTTGTCACGCTGTGGTACAGAGCTCCAGAAGTCCTGCTTCAGTCCAGCTACGCCACCCCCGTGGACCTCTGGAGTGTTGGCTGCATATTTGCAGAAATGTTTCGTAGAAAGTAAGAAATGGATTTTGTTTCACTCTGTTTTTCCTTGAAAAGAGACTGTGGACCACTGGTAATTTAAGTGGAAGCATACCATTTCTATTTCAGGTAGTGTTGTGATACCCAAATCCATCTGTTATCAGGCTACTGCTTCCAGGCCTATTCTGGAACTGCCTTCTAAGTCTTCCCAATGTAGTTTTGTAGGATTGTAACTTCCAGCTTTCGGAAACTATCTGTTGGGAAAGGAGCACTCCACTATCTTTACAGTTTACATTCGTTTTTGTCAGTGATGATAGGACATTGTGAGCATGCAGCATATTATGATTTATTTCATTTTTTTTTTACTGAAGGAATATCCTCAGGGTATGAATTTTGTCCACAGGAGAAGAGCCAGGACTGTTAAATATATGGAAATTTTGATGGTGAGAATATTTTAAAAGGTTTAAATAACCTAAATGTTTAGGTTGAAAAGGAAATAGACAAGGAGGATGTTGGTGCTATTTTAGAATACTTTAAATTCCATCATGTGGAGGAGAGATTAGACATATTTAAGACACTAGAGAGGGCAAAAACAGGACTAGTGATACAGAAATTACAAAAATAAAGAATTTTACTCAGAAGGGGAAGCGTCTACTGACTAGACAGTTATCTAAAGAAATGATTAGGGTCTCTGAACATAGTGCATTCTTCTCATGGGCTGTCAGAGGCTGGACCACCACACATGGAACATGTTTTCAGAGGCATTCATAGAGTAGTTGGGTGGGCTGGATGACCTCCAGGACCCCCTGATACCGAAAGTCTGTGATTCACTTTGTTTAATTTTCAAGTCACAAGAAATAGCCAAGCAATATAATGAAGATATGCTTGGAAAATATCCATATCCTGGTACTATTCAGCCTGGTCAAAATTAAACAGAGAACCTAATTATAATCTAATCTCTCTTTTTCCTTTTCTGTTTTTATTTGCATGGGGGAAAATGTGAGTTGGGAAACAGTATATTCACACAGATTGGACACATTATATTCAAAATGTAGCTATATTGATAGCTCACAAGGAAAAGGAGTGATCAGTCATTTCTTGTTTGTTTGTTTATCTGTTTGTTACTTTTAACCAAATAAAGCTTTGTACATGTAATACATTTAGGGAACCATTCTACAACTCAGTTAATTCATCTTTAGCTTACAATGGAAGACTCCAGAAGGGGATCATGGCAAAGAGATAGAAGTACACAGGGGTTTAATGTGGGCCTACAGTGTGCCAAGTACAGGTGCAAATCCCTTCCCTGAAGCTACCTTAGTTAACCCTCTCATTAAGAGGAAACTGAGAAGGTGTAGTAGATTTATTGTCTAAAGATCAGGCAGCTAAAAGGTAGCAGGGATATGATTCTAAAGGAAGCTTTGGTAATCCAAATCCAGTGTTGTTTTTCTACAGGGAGGGGAGGGGAAAAGTTAGTATTGAATTCAGCTGCAGTGTTTGCCAGACATTCTAGATGGTTCTCAAAGTGAGATCCCCAGATCAGCAGCATCATATCACCTAGGACTTGTTAGAAATGCAAATTCTCAGACCTCACCCCAGACCTTTTAGATCAGAACTTCTGGGGGTGGGGCCCAGAAACCTGTGTTTTAACAAGCCCTTCTCCAAGTGATACTGATAAACACACTGTGAGAACTATTGGTTGAATGGCAGGGATCACCCAGGTACTTTTTAAAAGTGCAGCTCCCAGGCCTCACCCTTGAGATTCTGAGTCATTACTGGATTGGGGCCAGGATTCTTGTTTTAAAAGGAACTCAAGTTATTGTTTTCATAGGGCAACTGTGGGAAACACTGGGTTAAACGCGTATGGTCAAAACCCGGGATCATTTACTGTCAGTAGAACAGGATGGGAGTTGGGTCAGTCATTCCATTTTACCCCAGGAATAACAGTGCAGCTGAGCAATATTTATTGGAATTATACTTATGTTTAATGTAATGTAAAGATGGAGTCCTTCTTTTGGTATGTAGTTGGGGAATAAATTATTTTTCAATAGTACAGACTTTGAATACCAGCCATCATTGATGTTAAAAGAAACATAGTTTTGAATAATGTTGAAAGGTGAAATTTAAGATATGTAGATTTAAGCATTCACTATTAAGGAAATTGCTGTATTTTTTAAGTATAGGCAGTCTCCAGTAATGGAACAATTGTGACCCCAGATTTCATTTTAAAGCATTAAAAACATTTTCCCACTGAAGTGATAGTGTTATTGGTAATCCAGTTCCTAGCCTAGCTTGTAGAATTCTGAAATATCATTCAAATTGTGCTAATTCATCAAAATCTATTCTGTATTTATAACATTGTGTCTATGGAAAAACTCATTCTGTGTTCTATCCAAGACGGCAGGAATACTTCTCTCTCTACCCTAGCATTAGGACTGGGAAGAGGGGCTCAAGTGTTGGAGGCTCTGAAAAAGGCTAGTTTGACAATAGTGGCAACAGTCTTGCTTCAGTTTGCTGGAAAAGTGAGATATTGGGGAGTGACTCTTTGGCTTTTCAAGTGTGTGTACAAAAGAAAGTGCCTCCTTTCCTGGACTCTTGCACAGAGGTAGTAAATTGAGAAAAATTGCTCCAAGAGGCACAAGCAATATCAGAATCCAGGACCATGTTCCTTTAAGGCTGAAGAAGAATGAATTCAGGTCAACCACACGACCTTCCTATGGTGGGTGCCAGTCTCCAAGGTGGATCCTGCTGGTTTGACTGTGACCTTGAATACAGCCACAGGATCTGACCTTTGTTCCTGCTCAGTTCACATTTGGTATTTCCTTTGACATTACCCAGATAATCTGACCATGACATGCCCCTTATTTATGTCAGATGTGTTCTAGGGTTGAGCTCCCAGCTTAACCTGGTTCTGACTTGACTCTTCCTTCACTATTGCCCTGCCTTTTTTGTGGTGCCCAGCTGAGAATTCATAAGCCATGGACTTTAAAGCAGACTTTCTCATTACCTCAGGCTAATCCTAAATCAGGGAGTCCTGGTATGCATCCACTCTCTGTTCTTACTTGTTCCCAAGGCATTAGTTCCCAAAATTTTCATCATCTCTTTTGTTTATCTGTTTGTTAGTTTTAACCAAATAAAGCTTTGTACATGTAATACATTTAGGGAACCGCTTTACAATTCAGTTAATTCATCTTTATCTTACAATGGAAGACTCCAGAAGGGGATCATATTCCCCTTACTTTAGCCATATTCTTATACTATGATTTACTTAATTTTTAGCTATGATAAGTAGGTTCATTTTTAAAATTTAGCCTCATCCTAAGCAAAAATATATAAAATCACAGACTTGATGAGCCAGTGATTTATTTTTCTGATACACGTTAAGATAAATATATAACTATTAAAATTATTTTTAAATAATTCAACCCTGAAATCATCTCCCATAACACCAGTGGTGTAGGTAACATGTTGGAAACCCTGTAAAGGGCGTTTTAATTCATTACACAAATAACTCATTGAGTGGCTACTATATGCCAGGCCTTCTTCTCTAGAGATAACTTGAATCCTAGTGGCGAAGAGAGGTATTATTGCACTATTAGTTAATTAACCAGAGCTGTGGTAAGTGTTATGAAGAAGTACAGGGTACTGCAAGCAGATATGATAAGACCATTTTCAGGGCATGAAAGAAACTTCTCAAGGAAGTCTAGAAGTCAGGATTAAACTTCCTTAGAAGTCACATGTTATTTGGATATATAAAAACCTTTGAGGAAGAATAGTTTATGCATCAGTAAGGTTCACCATCCTGCCATAACCTAGGGAGAAGAAAGAAGCAAAGGGAGTTAACACTTGTCTGTTGTCACTTGTATTATCTCGTTAAACTCACATTGTGAAGGCTGTTATTCAGAGTTTACAGATAACCAACCAGAGTCTTCGGCATAGAGGGTAAATAGTTTGTCCATTGTCACACCACTGTTAACGTGGTTGCATGACTCTGTAGCCTTCATTCTTCTACTTTTCCATGTTACTGCCTTTGCTGTTGTTTGACCTAATAGACCTTTTTTTTTTCTGGAATGTTTTGTGCATTATTGTAACATAGCAGCAATGATATTTTAGAAAGGGCAAGAAACATCCCACACTTTAATAGCCTTGATTTCCAATGTCTACTTATACAGGAAAGGTTGACCAATTCTCTGTTGTAATATTAAGAAGTGCATTCCTTCTGTTCTAAAATCAAATATGTAGTGTTATGGCCCAAGATGGCTTTTGCAGCTTAAGGACTGAAGAAAGCACTGGACACATTCTGAGACATGAGCTTTGATTTTGGGGCTTACCTACAGGGTGGGTAGTCAGCTACTCCGAATGGCTGCGGGTTCAGAGCTTGGTGTATAAGGTGCAGAAGCAGGGGGTGCCAGAGAGTGGTTTATAAGGATTAGGACAAAGACATTCAAATGGGTATGAGAGGAGGGGGTCTTCTGACGTAGGGAGGGATCAATTGTAGTCAGAAGAGAAGAGGGAAGGATTATAGGTTATCTTGTAGATAATAGTACCTCAGGGAGTTCAGGGAGGAGGTAGTTTTGGGAGGGAGGTAAGCTGTCCTAGGTCACGCAAGCTGCTGTGTGCAGTCTTCAGGGCACTTGGGGAAGGCCCTGGGCCTGGAGCTCCCAAATGTAGGAAATACGAACTCAGTAAAAAGAGTTTTAGGGCAGATGGTTGATAAAGAGCCAGGGAGTTTAAATACCATTTCTCATTATGATATAGTATTAATAATTGTCCACACTGACCTACAGAAGCATTCTACACAATGGTTAAGAGCTGGATTTTTATCTTCCTCTATTTAACCCTCCATCCATGTGTAATCCATCTTTATTCCACTTTAAATTTTATTTTAACACTAAAAAAACATTGTCATGAATTTGATCAGTAGCAAACTCTCCAGATTAATGGATGGGTTGGAATGGTTGGGTGGGTGGATGGATGGATGGTTGGATGAATGGATGAATGGATGGAAGGATGGATGGATTTTAAAATCCCACTAATTAGAAGTTTTACTTCATAGCAAAATAAATTTACACTGTTAACTGTCTGGTATCTTTTGGTTGCCTTGTGGTCCTTTTCAGAACTGTTGCCTGTGGTTTGAAAATTATGGGGTTTTCAGATTACAGCGAAGTCATAAAAAGAAAATGCATATTTTAAAAAATAAAACATTCTGCAAATTCTTTGAATGTGGAGATTCTGGTAAACAAATAGTAATTCTTAGAAGTTCTGGGTTGCCAACTCTACTGATCCCTAGCTAAGAAATGCCAGATGCCACCAGGAAGAATGTAACAAATACAGTCACTGTTAGAAGGAAACAAGCAAGACTTCATGGTTATATTGCTCCTTGTATGATAGCCTCTCTAGGCTTGTCGTCATGATTTCTATGAATTAATACCCAGTAGCTGAGAAACTGATGGTAATACTGTCCTTTGTGGCTAAGTGGTCCATGAGCAGATGTCTTTAAAATGTCACTGACTGCCTTGCCAATTTTCCCATTGGTTACTGTGTTGGCGTTTCCCCATACTTGAGCCCTCTCTTTAGTGACATCAGGGAAATAAGGTCCTTAACTGGCTGACTAGGACACCAAGGCACCAAAAGGCAAGCCCAGCCTAAGGAAGGAAGCCCATCACCTTGGGTAGGTCAGAATACTTGCGTGGAAACCAGAGCACTTGGACTTTCAGATTTCTTATCACTTCTTGGATATTTTCCTAGGCTTTTTTTTTTTTTTTTTTTTTTTTTTGCCTTTCTTTAAGGAACCAGTCAGATGGGAAGTACTCTAAAGGAACATATTCTTGAACAAGGAAATACCCAAGATGTTAATCAGGAAAAAGACAGCTCATAGTTGAACAACGTGTACAGAACAGTTCTAAATAAGAGCAGAGTACTTTTTTTAAAAAAATCATCTTTTTTATCTTAGAATATACCATGTATACATAGAAGTGATAACTTTTCAAGTGCAATTTAACTGATAGTTGGAGAGCATATTTCAAAGAATGCTATGGGTTACAGTTCCACAGTTTCAGTTATTTCCTTACTGCAAAATATAACATATATACAGAAAGTATAATCTTTCAAAGTATGATTTAACAAGTAGCTATATGGGAAATTTCCAAAAATGTTAATAAAATCAAATATTGGGTTTTTTTGTTTGTTTGTTTTTTAGTTCTTAATGAGTGTCTTTAACAAGACTTTGAAAAATGTATCTGTTGTCACGACATATATTGAGAAACCACCATCAGGCCTGGTCTTCCCCTGAGCTCTTCAGCCTTCTACCACACCACCCCAATACCTCCCAGTTCTGGCCCTCTGGGTCTGCATATTTTGCGGTATTCTCCACAAATTAATTTTATCTTCTTCCTCCTCTTCCTACTTTTCTGCCATCGTGCCCTTCCCACCTACTTCTGAAGTCATTGCTTCCCTCTTGCCAGCAATTACTGGTCCATTATTTTTAGTTCCCGTGTTCCCATCCCTGTTCCGAGTGGCCAGCATCCCCCTTCTCTGGTTCTCTCTACCTCTTTCTGTTAATCCTTTCTACTGTGCCTCTTAGAATCCCTGTCCTATGGCAACAATTTTCCTGCTTCCCTGAACTTTTGCTCAGTCTCCTTTTTCACCCCCCCCCCAAGGAAATTGAGATATTCGTGGCCACCTGCTGTTTGGGGCATTATTCTGCAATGGCCTCTCAATTTCTTTTTACTATCCTATTACACTCCCTTCTCCCCAGTCTTAATTGCATCACCTGCTGAGTTTCAGGACCAATGTTTTTTTTTTCCAATATTTTTTTTAAATAATTCAATTTAATTGAGATGTGTTCACATACCATAGTCATACAAAGCATACAATCAGTTGTTCACAGTACCACCATATAGTTGTGCGTCCATCACCAAAATTAATTTTTGAACATTTTCATTACCACACACACAGAAGTAATAAGAATAAAAATTAAAGTGAAAAAGAACAATTAAAGTAAAAAAGATCACTGGGTGCTTTTTTTTGGCCCTCGTTTTTCTACTCATCCATCCATACACTGGACAAAGGGGAGAGTGATCCACATGGCTTTCCCAATCACATTGTCACCCCTCATAAGCTACATTTTTATACAATCGTCTTCAAGATTCAAGGGTTCTGGGTTGTAGTTTGATAGTTTCAGGTATTTACTGCTAGCTATTCCAATTCATTAATACCTAAAAAGGGTTATCTGTATTATGTGTAAGAGTGCCCACCAGAGTGACCTCTCGGCTCCTTGTGGAATCTCTCAGCCACTGAAACTTATTTCATTTCACATCCCCCTTTTGGTCAAGAAGATGTTCTCCATCCTACGATGCTGGGTTCAGATTCCTCCCTGGGAGTCATATTCCACATTGACAATGTTATTTATACCCCTGGGTGTCAGGACCAATGATTTTTGAGCGGAGAGCACGTCTCAGTGCAGAGTAACCACATTTCAAGTGCTCATAGCTACGTGTATTGCATTAGACGATTCAGGTCTCAACTATCAAATAAAAAGTTGAAGAAAAGGACAACTTGTATTTATTGGGAAAAAGAGAAAAAAATTGGTCAGTGCCCTTTTACCCTTGCCTTATTATTTTCTCACTCTTCTGTCTCCTACGTTGTCTTTTTTAGTTTGGGTGGGGGCTATAGAAGTTCAAGTTCTTGTATCTTGAACCAACACTGACCTGAGGTTGTTGAAGCCACCTGGCCTTCTTCCCCTGAGTTAGTTGTGCTAGAGCACCAACCTGCAAGTTTATCAGCACTGACAAATCTTCCGCAATGTATTCTGTTTTAAAAATGTTTGTCTCTGTGATCTCTCAATCCACAATGCCACTTTCAGGGACAAGAATTGCTGAAGGAAGGAACAAGTTAAGAGATTTAGATGCCAGTTAGCTTTATTTATTTATTTTTTTAATTTTAAACCAGAAATTAAGGGTCTATTTGTAAAAATGTCAAAATGGTACAGAAGTATAAAAATTGAATATTGTCCTTCCTATAGTCCCATACAAAATCTGCTTCCCAAAGATAACCCCCTGAATATACTTTCATATCTTCTTTATTGCAAATCCAAATGTGTTTGTGTTTATAAGTACATGTACACATATGCATATACACCTATACATTTCTTCTGTGCATTGCTTTATTTGCTTTATTTTATTATAATATGATTCCATGTCAATACATAGACATCGCACTTGCACTTTTAAACTGATGAGTAAATTGTCAGTTTATTTGTTTCATAATTCAACTAATTCCCTGTTAATGGCCATTAGGGTTGGTTGCTTGGTTGGTTGGTTTTTGGTCCTATTACAAAGAATGTAAAACCTTGTCCTTATTTTGTGGAATATTTAACCAAGTATTTCTGTATGGTGAATTCCAGATGTGAAATTACAGGGTCAAATACCATGCATATTTAAAATTCTGCTAGCTGAACCAAATTACCCTCCAAAAACTTCAAGTAAACTGTTTTCAGTTTAAGGTAGGAGGTAGGATTGAGATTATCAAAGATTAAGAAAGGTTGTCAAGGGTAAAACAAGACAAGGACTCATGTAAGCCTTGGGTACCTCTTCTGCCCCTATTTTAAAATAATATCAAGGGAAAACCGTGAGTGAATATGGTAATTTTATAAAAACTGTTGTTGAACTCAGTTTGAAGCATTAGAAGCTTCTTTCCCTGCAAGTTTCCTTTTTAATAGTTGGATAGCAATAGGGAAGGAATCACCCTAATTTTGTCAGTTAAAAACAAATTATCTTAAGATAAAATCCCCAGCAATTTTTTAGACTGCACAAGCAGGGCAAAAATCATTCTGCAGCATTCCATACAGCCTAGACTTGGAGAATAATGTGTTACTGAGTTCGGATCTTTCTTCCACAGACAGGACGTGGGGCCTGGGAATTCTCTTTATATCATCCTTCCTTCTTATTCGCCAGAGCTCATGCTTCTTTACTTCAGATTTTGTATCTTTTGACCTTTAGGTCAGGTAAAAAATATTTGGTTTGTGGCCAAAAGCCACCCATTTTTTATGTAAAACACTGGCAGAGAAAGTAGACATTTTAAACCTTGAAAATCAGTTTTCAGCAGACCAATCTTTAAAGAAAAAAAAAACTCTTCATTCGGTGGTAAACTTCTCATCCTTGTCTCCTTGCTCTCGTGAACATGATATGCTTCCAGCCCTACAAAATAACAAGTACCAGGCCTGCACAAAATTGTTTTAGCTGGACCTTGGACCTCTGATTGAATTGATTCTGGCTTTGGTAACACCTTTTTCAAAGCATGATTTAACTTTCACATTTGTTGTTTTATAACAGTCATGCAAATTTACTAGACAAGACAATATAATGAATAATACAAGATCTTTCCTATAAACGTAAAATCATATGAAATTTTATTGTATGTCTAAATTACTCTTCACAGGTGCTAAATGGCAACAAATGGTAAATTAAAGATGCGGCAAGTTTCCACTTGGTCTTATACTAAAATGATAGGTTGTGGTGACAATCTATTGGCAACTCCATGAGGTCCACTGCTGCAGGGTGGCGTTTGTCTGTCTGACACCCATGCCCCATTGTTGTGCCCTGAATGAACTTCTGCCTCCCATCTGGCCTTCCCATGGTGGCTGGAGGAGCTGGTGTCTGCAAGACCCAGCACTTGTTTTAACCAAGAAGCATTGTGCATTTTTCCTATAGATATAAAAGATAGTCCTAGTTAATTTTCTTTCTCTCCTTCCTTTTCCCCTCTTGTCTCCCTCCAGACTCCTCTCCCTCTCCTGTCCCTTTTTCCCTCTCTCCCTATATCACTCTCCCTCCACCACCTCCCATTTTAACCATGGGAAATACGGAGCATTCAACATGGCCTTCTATATCTACCTTCTCTGGTAATATGTAGTATATTGGGTTTCTGATTTATTGCCCCAGTTTTGTTTTGCTAAATTAAATTTACAGGGATTAGAATTTACTCAAAGGTAAGATTAGAGGCTGTTAGCTTTGGGCTGTTGTGTACCTGTATACATAAGCTTTTATAAAACCCAGAATCTGATAAATATATTTTGAAATCTTCTGTTTTTCTTATAAACATTTTACAAAGTCTTATTATAAGAAAGAGAAAAAAAGATGTGATGGCGATAGCTATAGACATGTGGACTGTATTTACTTGCAAATTGAAATAGTATAAGCAATGCAAAATGACAGGTACCCAGTGGAAATTAGATTTTTACTACAATCTGAGTTGGATATTACCAGTTCTTCTCTTATCACTAGCACAGTCAGGGTTTGTTGAACATTCGCAGTCCAAACCCTGGGAGGAGCTCCAAAACTTTGGGAGTTAGGCATCAGGAGCCTGCCAAGTATGTCTCTGCTATGTTGTTTAGCCATTTAATTGGTAATAATTTGACATACTGATATTTCAAGATGCAGAAGTAATTTGGAAGCCAATTGCTATATCTGTTTTTCCTTGTCCGAGCCATATTGAATTCTCTAGGTATCAGCATACAATAAAGTTAATTTCAAAGACACTCAGTTAAGTGGTATATAGTCCCCCCAGAAAATGACACTGAACTTAGTTAATGCTTAGACACTTCTCATTTTTTTTCTTTAAACTGGTACCTTTTCTACAGATTGTATATTAACAGTGTTTTGTTGCATTACCTCTGTCAGCCCTTATTCAAAACTTATTAAAATATGAGGAGCTTTTAGTTTAAAATGATATCTAGTTAAGAGCCCCTACTGCTCCTTCTTCAATTTTCTACTTAGGACAGAAATGTCCAGTACCAAAAACTAAGGCTGGCAGTGAAACAATTATCTAAATTATTTGGAAGAATTCCCATTTAGCCAGAATTGAATTTAAAAACCCATTTGGTGACTCATTTGGTGACCTGGAGATAGTTAGGTTGACCTTTTTTTCCTTCCCTCACTCCTCCTCGTTTCAGAAATGCAAAGTTGATTTCAATTTGAAATTTGGGCAGCTCTTCCCATTACTGTTCCTATTAAGTTCTTCACAATGTTCCTGACCCTCTGCCATCAGTATTACATCTCTTCTCTCAGATAAGAGACCACAAATTCCTAAAAAACGTAAGTGGAAAAATGTATGTAGGGAGCAGGGAGTAACTAGTTTGGGTGGACAGAAACAGGAGATAAGAGAGCGATATTAGATGAAAGCATGTTAGATTCTTAAAATTGAACTACAAGCTATTTAGACAGCATTAAATCTTTACAGAATGAGTTCAAGGTATTGTGTACATTGTATTGAATAGCAAACTTTGTCTGGATAGGGACTGATCTTTTAGAAGAATGAGAAAACATACTAAAAGAAAAAAAATTCTTGTGGCTTTTGAAAAATACTACTGAACCAAGATGAAATATCATCCAAAAGACTCAAAAAAATACAAAACTCTGAATATGATTAACAAAACTAGAAGAAAATTTCTAGAACTTTTAGACTAACTGAAAAGAATACTGGAAGACATACTTTCTAAATGTAAAAACAGTAGACTGAGACAGAAAGGGAGATGAAAGAGATGAGGAATTGTAAGGAAAAAAGTACAGTAGCATAATTAAAATCTGACAGGAGGGGGAAAAAGTAGAATTATCACTGTAGGAAATTGAATCATTGATATAAAGGAAAAATATTGAAAAGTTCATACAGAATGCTGAGGAAAAGAACAGAAGGATTAAAATGAGAGGAAATGACAAATATGAAAGGGATAGAGAATGGAAATCTGGCCTAAGAAATCAATGGTCCTGAAATGCAATAATGAAAAATGTAATTAAAGAAAAATGTTCTTAAACTCAGAATAGACTTGTGTGTGCAGATTAAAATATAGCAACAATATTTGGGGTAAAAATGAATGAAAAGAGATAACTAGTAGTTAGGATGCTCAGAGCTGTAAGTACAAAAAACTCAGTTCAACCATCTAAAGATAAAGAAATTTGTTGGCTTACTCTAGGAGCTGCAGCTCTTTCTCTGAGAGTGCCTTTTCTGTCTTGGCATCTTCTAAAGACAGTCTCCCCTCATGGGAAAGTAGCTGTAGGAGTTCCAGGTTTCACATCTCCATACCAGGATACTCAGGGAAAGAATACATGCTCTGTACCAGGATTCTAAGCAAGAGTCCTGAGGGTCATCCAGATTGGACTGCTTAGGTCATGTGCCTAACTTTAACCAGTAACTAAGGACAGAGAAATGGAATTTGTTGATTGGATGGTAGTCTGAATGACGTCAGGGTTCTGTTACTAGGTAGAAGGGAGAAAGGGATTCTGGGAAGACAACACATGAAATCCACTACAAAGCCTGACATAAAATACATCCTGGCAAAACGTTTGCATTACATGGAGAAGGGAAAAGCCTCCAAGGAGAAAGAAAAACCCTTCAAGGATCAAATAAATTTATTTTAAAGCTATACAAAAAAAGAAAGAATGTCAGGCTGGCCTCAGACTTCTCTTTTGTTTAACTAAACGCCAGAAGAGAATAGAGGAAAATCTATAGCTTGGTGGGGAATAGGCTGCGACCCAAGAACTTTCATTCAGCTGAATTGTCTTAAATGTATGAAGGCAACAGAGAGTTTCAGACATGCAAGAATTCAGTTACTGTCTGTTTAATACCAGTTGGGCGTACTTGAATTAAGCGAGAGGGATATCAAAATTAGCACAAGAATGGGAGGTCATAGAGTATAAAAGGGACTTCTTATGGGACTGTCCACAGACCCAATACCCAACTCTTCACAGAAGTTCGGAGAACTGTATTTTTAGCCCACCATACCTGTTTGAACTGGGTACGCTAATGACCCTACAGGAATGTGGTTGGATTAGTATATTTTTCCTAACAGCATCTGGATGATGCTTAAAAGCAAATAATTTCATTATGAACTATTAGTCCATATTATGAGAATAGCCCTGTAATTAGACTTCAGAAATTCCCCCGAAAAAGCTTCAGGGAGAGTATACCATCAGACTTAAAAGTCTAATTAAACATGATTAAAATGTTTTATTTTAGCCCATCTGTGACTAGAAAAAGATGATCTCTAAATTTTAAAGTACCTAAAAAGAAAAAATAGAAAAGAAAAGGTTAAAATGAAAAACTGAAGATGAAATGGAAGGAAGATGAATGAAATACGAGAATTATAAAGACAAATTGGAGTAGCCTGAGGAGAATTGAGGCAGAGATTGATGCAAAAGGCACATTGGGTTAAACTTTCAGGTGGGTGCTCTGTTTCTTCTGATACTATAATTTCTTCCATTTCCCTGTTTTTCTTTAATACTTTGAATTTCTCTATTGAAGCATTACCTAAATTAATTAAAAAGTGAAATTAATCAAATGTTCAGCATTAGTGAAAATGCTTCATAAATGACAACCTTTCAATACAGATTGTGAAGAATGTTCAATATGAAAGTATCTGTGCTATAGTGTCCTTCCCTTAAAAGCGTGAGTGCTAGCTCTTGTGTTATTCGTGTCGTTGGATGTCTTGGTGTTATTAATATTATGGCATCCCTTACCTATCCTTACCTGTTGATAAAATATTGAAATATGTCCATACCCATTGGTTAAAAAGGCCACCATCCAGAGTACCCCAGCTCCCTAGATGCCCCTTTCTGTCTGCAGGATCTCCAGGCACTCCCTAGGATCTAGCAACCAAAGGAGTAACAGCTGGCTTACAGGGTTCTCCAGAATCCTGCTCCAGGCCTTCCATGTTAATATATATATATATTTTAATATCACCTCAGGCCATGGAAGTACATTCCTGGGAATGTACATTTACAGTAATTCCTGTATTCTCTTTAAGTCCCCTGAAGTCATGCTGTGCTTCTGGCAGCAGTTTCTTCCAGATACCCTTTAAACAATTACTGGTCTAGGGCAATTCTGTAGGCCCTTTATAATATCACAGACCTATCCTAACTGGCTGCTGATCTTTATCCTGTTTTCAGGACCTTAGAGGCTTTCTAAAAAGAAGTAAACCTTGGAATTCACCATCTAACTATAAAATTTTTCTTTAGGTTTTTTGAGACAGGTATAACATTATCTTTCACCACTGTCAGCCATTGTGGCACTGAAATGTTTAGCAAATATAATATTCAGAATGACCACCACCACCACCCCCAAAAATGTCTTCACCACATTCTCTGTGAATTTGTTACATGGCAAAGAGGACTTTGTAGATTATTAAAGTTATAGACCTTAAAACTGGGGAGATTATTCTGGATTACCTGGGTGACTCAGTCTAGTCATTGAACCCTCTAAAATTAGAGAACTTTCTCAGACTGGAGGCAGAAGAGATTGGCAAAAGGTGAAGCCAGAGCAATACCAAACATGGGAAGGATTCAGCATGCCACTGCTGGCTCTAAGATGTAGGCTCTGAGACAATCCTACAACCACACAAAACTGAATTCAGCCAACAACCTGAAGGAGATTGGAAGCAGATTCATCCTCAGAACCTCAGACACCTTGACTTGAGCTTTCTAAGACTCTAGGCAGAAAACCAGCTGAGCTGTGCTTCACCTGGACTTCTGACCTTACAGAACTATGCGATGGTAAATGATTGTTTTAAGCTGCTTAAATTCATGGTAATTTGTTAACAACAGTGATAAAAAATTAAGGCACCAAAATAATTGGGGAAAAACAGCACATAGTGGGGGGAGGGGGGCAGTAAACAGTGCAGAACACAGTATTCCGAATGTTGACTAGAGTGCTCTGCTGCTGAGAATGCCTGCACAGTAAGGAGCCCCAGTGCCAATGGCCAAAAGAACCCAGTAGGAGCCTGCACTCCGTATTTGGCTGAGAACATGCAAGATGATTGGGAGTTTGGGGAAAACACACTAACATGTATATATCTATATGTTATTTTATTGTAAGAAAAATATTTTAGAGACAAATCATTTTAACAAAGTGGCCTTGCACAGTGCTGTGGTTAACAGGGTGTGCGTACTGTTTGTTGCTTCTTTATTGTTTACTTAAAGTTAATGCTGTATAGAGCGACAAACTAGGGAGAGGAAGGAATTGTGCGAAGGGAAGATGCTTTGGGAGGGGATACATGATGATCCATTTGTATTTATTTCTTCGGGTACAACTGTAAAACTTTGACAATCTTTTTAAGATGTGTCCTCAAACTTTCTGGGTGTTAATTTATGGTCTCTAAGCTCTAAAGGCTACTTTCATGAGGCTTCAACCAACTATAAGGTACGACAGTGCATTGCTTTGTGATATGAATTGTGCTGGCAATATGTTAGCATACTAACATATGCTGTAATTTCAAAGGTAGTAAAGCAGAGCAATTGACACTAGAGCCAGGCTTCCTGGATTTAAATTCTAATTCTACCTTGGGCCAATTTCTTAACTTCTGTGTGCCTCGGGGTTTTTTGTTGTTTTTTTTTTCTTCTTCTGTAAAAATGGATATAAGACTACCTCTCTCATAGTGTATTGTAAGGATTTAATGTTAAGTACTCAAAATAGCACCCGGCACATTGATTGAAAGCAATAAATGTTGGCTATAATTATGATTACTACACCCCAGGAATTGGGGCTTTCTGACTCCTTGGACCCAAGAAACAATTGATCCTAAAGGATCTGTCCAAGTGGAGAAGACCTGACCTCAAGTCACCTGTCATCTCTTACTGTCCCCACACCACTGTTATTTTCCACTTTGAATTAGTGAGACTTTTTAGATACGATGTCATTATAGTAGTATATTCTTTACCACATATCTTCATTTTTAAATCCTTAAACAAACATTTTTCTATCAGCTGTTGTCATGGAATGGTGCTTCCTGAGACAATAATAGGCATGCTATGAAATCATTGAATACTAAAACAATTCGGGAAATTCTTGGTTAAACAAGGTTTCCTTACTTAGGATTTATCAGAACCTTTTGTTGTTTTAATGTAAATTTTCAGTTTCCTAGGATATATAGTGTATTGCTTCCCAAACATATTTGATTATAGAACATTTTTTTTCAAGATATGCCTCTTAAAATTTCTTGGAAGTGCTCTGCACATCCAGTTTGGGAAACATTGTCCTAATATATGAGCATATTTTTGCTAGGACTGTTTAATATTTATGAATTAAGATTATTATGAATTATAATTTTTTCTAAAGAGATTTTAAAGTTATAGATCCCAAATAAAATAGTTGAGTCTAATTCTTATTTCAGAGATTAAAAATGGCCTTTGCTAGGTCAGATTAATGATTTTTGTTGCCCCAAAGTCCTTCTCTAATGAAGATAATGAGAATCATATCATAGAAGGGCATGATCCTCCACTTGGCAAAGACGGAATCATCAAATACGTATTAAGTTGAATATTCTAGGGCTGTCATCCATAAACTTGGCATTTTACAGTCAGAACCTTTTATTGAGATAAGTTCTGTAAAGTTAGTGTCCTCCATGTGAAGCAATTCCTTTCTTTTGTCCTAAACTTATCTGTCTTGGATGTCAGGGATTGACCCCTTGATTTGATATTCAAGATATGTGAACACGGCCACTTTTAGTCTTCCTGATCTTACGCACTTCAATCTTATCACTGTCTTACTCTTTGTCTCTAAACTAAAAAGACAAAAAAAGAGAAAGTTTATTGCTTGAAGTAATAGCAGTAGCCAGAGTACCATTTGCACCAGTTCCAAGAGCCCCAGTTCCCACAGGCAACAGAAAAAGGGCCTGATGACTCATGCACAAGCAGTGAATTACATTAGAGGAGGGGAACCCAAAGCTTGGGTAACTCAAATCTTTTATAATGGCCATTAAATATGCCGGACATTTGCCTCAGAAGGAGACTGTGGTAGATTGAATCATGCAGCCCAACAGAAAGATGTGTTCTTAATCTTAATCCATATCCCTGTATCTCAGAACCCATTTGTAAATGGCACCCTTTGAAAGATGCATTATCCATTAAGGTGTGGACTCATTTGTAATATGATCTTCTAAGATGCTATTTGGGTGTGGCCATCTGAATCAGGGTAGGTCTTAATCCAGATTATGGGAGGCCTTATGATGAGAAGCCAGGAGTCAAAACCAGAAAAAGATGGCAGAAGTCACCAGAAACCAGAAGAGCGGACACAAGGAGAGAGAGATTGTCCAAAAGAGATCTCTTGGAGAGATGCAAGCGTGGAACCCCCCAAGGTGTGTAAGGCAGTCAGCCTCAGAACACTACTGCCTTCAGGAAAAAGCATGGCCTTGCCAACACCTTGTTGTTGGACTTCCAGCCTCTGAAACTGAGAGCCAATAAATTCTTATTGTTTAAGCCAACTCGTGTGGTATCTGTCATAGCAGCTCTGGCAAACTAAGACAGAGACATTATATTTATTATACTGGATGTTAAACAGATGCACCTTCTGCTCTAGAGAAGGCACTATCTCTATCTTCCAAGGCCATTCACTTGAAAATATAGTCCAAGACAAATGCAGTCAGTGCCTCTACTCACAAGGAGCCCATGGACAATTGTCTCCCAACAGGTGGCAACTGTCCCCTCCATCCCCTACATAACTGTTCCTTCCTCTAAAACTGTCCCAGTTTCATAATATACATACTCACGTCTGTAGCCATACCCACAATATTTAGATGAATATAAATTAATGCTTTTATTTCTCATCATCGAGTATAAACTTCAGGACAGGGATCTTTGCTTTGTTTACTTAGGTATCCCAAAGGCATAGAACTGTGTCTGGCACATAGTCAGCATTCAATAAATATTTATTGACTTAGTGTATTACTTTCCTGTATTCTTTCTGTTGGGACCCGTATGTGTATTGGCTTTGCAGTGCAAAAGCAGCAGTTATATCAGTATCTTCACAAGACTGCCTGGAGTGATTCTAGAATCCTCGCCTAGAACAGTCTCCTCCACCCAACCCCAAATTCCTCTCCTGACTGGTTCATCTCATCCTTCAGTTCTCATCTTAAATGTTATTTCCTCAGAGAGGCCTTCCCTAACCAGAGTGAAGTAGGTGGTACCCTCTGGTATTCACTCTCATAACACCCTGTCCTTTCCTTCGCAGTACTTGCCGCAGTTTGTAATTACATGTTTATTATAGTGTTTTCTGGTTTAACCCTGTTTGCTCCAGTCATTCCATGAAGCTAGGGACCATATTTATTTTGCTCACCTTGTATACCTAGTACCTAACAGGGCATGGCACGAAGTGGGCACTGAATGAACTCATGGTGAATGAGTGAACATATTACAGCCTATAGCTCAAAGCCTATCATTCTAGGAATAGCTTTGGCATAAAGTGGGCCAAATGCATTATTTGCTCTTTGCCTTCATCAAAACAATTTTGTCATGTTTCTCCCTAGTTATACAGTCTTCCAGATTTTTCTTTGGTGGAGGCTTAACATTTTTTATTTTACTTACCCAGAATATTTATACATTTGATCCACTTGCCTCATAAGGAAATGAAACTTATTGAAACCAGGGACTCCTATGGTATTTTTCTGTCAATTAATGAATGTATAGATATTCTTTGAAAACTTGCCAGGTGCTTAAGGTTATTCTGGGCACTGGGAGATAGTGAAGAAGTGGAAGACCAAGCTTCAAGGAACTTAGAGCAAATTAAAAATACATGCATGATGTGTTAGCATGAAATAATTAGCAAGTGATATTAGACTGAATATGTAATTGCTGCACTACATGGTACAGATTTCTCATACCACAAGAGCTCAGAAAAATTAATTATCCTGAACTGGACTAGAATAATAGGGACTCCATGAAATGAGTCCCAAGGTGGATTTTAAAGGTGTTTAATTGGATATTTAACTAGGACTGCATGAGGCAAGCCACAGAAATAGCAGCGTATTCTTGGAAAAGCAAGATCTGGCTGGACTGGAAAGTATAAATTGGGAAATAGTATCTTTTATGCACAATCGCCATTGGACTGTAAAAGAAACACATACAGTATTTATGACTCCTTTTCCATTCAGTTAAACAGAGTACAGAGATGAAGCCACACCTTCAGTCACATATAGCTGGGATAAGGAAGGCCAAAAGATGGAGCCCTTCTGCATCCTTGAAGTAAATAAAACTCTGAAGGAAAGTCTTGGAAGGTCATCCAATATACTCATAAATTCGAGCTGTTACCAAAGATGAAAGGGAACTGAGACGCATGAGGAACAATAGGAAAGAGTGTTCCCCCATCCCCACTAACTGCCTGTTTACAGTACGGGAGGAGCAGCAGGGCTGCCCAGATGGCAGAGCCAAAGTTAGAATGACGCTTTCTTGCCCTAAGACCTCTTTAGGAAATCCTGTTTGTGATGGTGGCTTCACTATGGAGTAATCAGGAGCCCTCCCTGTGTTGTTGAAGCACAATCCTTTATTGGACCATGATTTGAAATCTTATTATTATGTACACTTAGCAAGATAGAGACTGATGATCAGGTGAAATCTTATTTTGCAAACATTTTCTTATCTTTCTAGTGCCATTTCAATGCTGTTAACACAATAGCCTAAAAACAAGAAAAGCCTCATCTTTTTTCCTGTACCTGTATGTTAGGGAATATGACTTGGATGGCCTTTAGAAAGCAAGAAAGGGCAAAACCCTGTGATGCCGTTTCTTTGGCATTGCATGACTTAATTAAGAGAATTAGATTAAAAGCCTGGGAACTGTAAATACAGCTTAAAGTTGATGGGAGCTGGGTGTAAACAGCATAGAACCCAAACGACATTATTCAGAAGAAGGTTCATCCCAACAGGATCCACTTTTATATCCACTCTTGGGGTCTGCACTTTTTTCCTTTTTTCTTTCTGCCACTCAAGTGCTTTTGGAGGCAGGGGTGGACAATTTGCTTTCCATGCTAGACCTCATGAAATGAAATTTGTCTTCCCATGCAGACAGGTGGCCAGGCTATTAGCAAGAGGGCTCTGCATGGCTTCTGGCCCCTTTGGACATCCAGCACTGCAGCGGCACAGCGCCAGGCCACATATCTGACCCTGCAGCCTCACAATCTGGAAGCCCACATTGGCAGCCCAGGGTGGTAGCAGCTTAGGGTAGTTGGTGTGGAGTTCCACTGACAGACAAAGGAGAGCAGGAGAGTGTGCTGATCTGTTTCATTTCTGTGTGATAGAAGAAACCTTTAAGGTCCTGGATATTTGTGAAACAATAGAAAAAAAAATGAATGGCTGCTCCAACAATTTAGATGGGCTTTTCTCCTTTTTTTTTTCCCCAAGATAAACTTGGATTAGGAGAAGAATTCCAGCCTTCTCAGATGGTATACATTGCTTAATGTGTCCTTATGCACTTATTACATGCACTGGAGCAGATGTCAGAAGCCTTTTTCCTAGGAGACTAGATTACTCCTTAGGATTAATTATTCAGTAGTTAGACGAAATATTATGATGGGGGGAAATAGATGTCTAGAAGCCTGTAAGTAGAAAGTCTTCAGAAATTAAGTTGCTCTTTGAAGAGAGCATGCTACCATTATATTACAGTCTTTGAGCATAAGAAAATCATCATGATTTGAATTCTCTAAATACCCTAAAGTATTCCCTTCATAGCTATCAGTGGCCTCTGGCTCCAACCCCACATATCTTGAGGGAGCTTCTGTTCTCCCAGACAAAATGCAGTTAGATTGTAGCAAAGAAGGACTCTAGGTCTTCTGTGCAGTTGTCTTAAGCTAACCTGCCAGGGTCTTTTTTTGTGAGGTGATAAAATCACCATTTGCAGAAACATGAAGAAGGTAGGTCAGGACTCATCAGTGCTGCTTCAGAAAGCCCATTCGTTTAGAATCGAGTGCTTTATCTGAACACTACACAGACAGCATTAGTAGAAAAAAATTGGAACCAATTCACTGCCTTTGCCTCCCACTCTCCCACTAAGGGCTCGCGTGAGTAGTAAGTTTGGCTGTGTTTTCTTAGGACCCTCTGGGCCAATTTCTTTTCTTTGATCATCTTTCCTAAAGTTGATATGAAAATTCCACAGGGAAGAAACAAATAGTTCACTTGGATGAACTCGGCAGAAACACACAGACCTTTCCTCTTATCCCTGATTCTGAAGTGATTTTCTGTATTTTAGAAAAATAAGGACACTACTAAATTGGATAGTAAAATCTGATTTGTATCGTATCTTTGATGTTTTGAACAGGAAAGCATTAGTGATAAAGCATGTGGGTTATAAAAGTAGGGGTTGACCTGCTTAAGAGAACCCAAGTCATAAAGTACCTTTGAAAAGTACTCAAAAATTCCATCTACTACCACAGATGAATGAGAAATGAATAGGCTCAGTCAGCCTTGCCTCCTGTTTCATCCTTCAGGTTAAGTGCCGTGTCTTTACAGACACCTTTCCTGACCACTCTGTTCTTCATCAGAGCAAGTGGTAGGAACACTTATTGTTTATTTCTTGTTTTTCTTTTTCCCTAAACTGTAAGCCCCCAAAGTCAGAGACCATGCCAGCCTTATTTATCATTTCTGTGTTCTCTGCACTTAGCACAATGAAGAGCACATCACAGATCCCCAAATTTTCTGAATTAGTGAATGAAATACTGAAGTTTGCTGTTTGGTAGACTTGTTCCAAGTTCTTAGTGGACTTGTGGGCTCCTTGTGATTTTCTTTTCTCTTAGAATTGACTAAAGAACTAAACTTACCAGTGTTGTTTCCATTCATTGATTTATATTTTTAAAGGAAACTTTTGCTCAGGCTGAGTCTCAAGTCCACTGACAGTTCCACAGTCATATCTAAAGGACTCAATGTAGAAAAGTGGTTTGGAGAACCCACTGTGGAGTATCTAGCTATGCCGCCATCACTTCTGGTTAATGGTGACTCATTATTAATCATTGCTCAAACTCAGTTTCCTCAGCTTTATAATAAGGGTATTAATATATCCCAAATGAGGGAGGATCTTCTAGGGAAGATGGTGAAATAGAGAGCTCCAGGACTTAGTCTTTCCATCAAAACAGCTATTAAACAGGAAAGAACTATCTGAAACAACTGTTCTGGGGCTCCAGAGGCCAGAAGAACACTGTACAGCATCCAGGAAAGAGCAGGAGGAAAACACTGGTAAACTAAAGTAAAGAACAAAGAGTTGCTTTGTCCGTTCATCAGCTCCTGGCACCCATCCCTCACTCTCAGAGCGGGCTCCTTGGGGTCCACTCCCTGTCTAGTTCACTGGGGACAAAAAGGGACATAAAAATCCTCTTCCTCAAGAACAGGCAGATTCCTGATCATGACTTTTGATAAATGAATTCCAGTCTCTGGGTCCCAACTCTGAGCTAGTGTTTCAGCAAAGGTGGTGACAGCCATTGTTTCAGCCCCACCCCTGGCAGGGGTGGAGGCAGTGGAGATTTAAAGACAGATCACTTCCTCAGGGCTCCAGGGTATGGTTAGCTGAAGGGATGATTTTCTGGGCAGTCCAAGAAAGCACAGATTTGGGGAGCCATCATAGAGGTCTTGGGTGCCTTTCCTGATCCCCTCCCCAGGGAACTTTGGAGCTGGTCTTCACCCCCTTCATGGGTCTGTGGCCCTGTTTTGGCTGGGAAATACTGACTTGGGAAAGTGCTTTGTGGGGTGATCCCTCCTACCAGAATTTGCCATCCAGCAAAAGCAGCTAGAGATAAGAAAGGGATTGTAAAAAGCTATAGAGGGAAAACAAAAACAAACAGAACAAGATTCCTGGAGAAGGAACAGAGGAAAGAAAGCTTTCTCCTGAAGGTAAAACAGTTGCACAAAAAGTACAGTCTTAAAAATTGCATTACACATCCAGGGCAAGAATCAGATGAAGAACTGAAAAAACCTAATCAGTTAAGCATGGGCTATTCTAAAGGTATAGAATAAGGTGGACTAAGCAACAAAGAAGAGTCTTAACACAAAGCCAGTCAGTAATAAACTTCTAGGCAAGAGAAAGAAACTGACATTCAGAGTAAACTCATCAAAATAGTCAGATACCTAGACATCAGCAAAAAATTACAATCCATGGTAAGAAATGGGAAGATATGACCCACTCAAGGGAACAAATTAAAACCTCAGAGAAGACACAGAATTTGGAACAACTAATCATAGATATTCAAGCAAATCTCCTAAATCAATTCAAGGAGATAAAGGACAATATAGCTAAAGAGATAAAGGATATTAAGAGGACAATGTGTGAGCATAAAGAAGAAATTGAAAGTTTAAGAAGAAACATAACATATGGGAATGAAAGGCACAAAAGAAGAGATTAAAAAGACACTAGAGGCTGACAATAGCAGATTTGAACAAGCAGAAGAAAGAATCAGCAATCTAGAAAACAGAACAATCAAAATTTCATAGAAGATAGAAGAACAGATAGAGAAAAGAATAGGAAAAAAATTGAGCAGGGTTTAGGGAATTGAATGACAGCACAAAGTGCACAAACATATACATCATGAGTATGCCAGAAGAAGAAGAGAAGGAAAAAGAGGAAGAAAGAATACTTGAGGAAATAATGGCTGAGAATTTCCCAACTCCTATGAAAGACATAAACATACATGTCCATGAAGCACAACTTACTTCAAATAGAATAAATGCTAACAGATCTACTCTGAGACACATAGTAAGCAGAATATCACATGCCAAAGATAAAGAGAGAATCCTGAAAGCAGCAACAGAAAAGCAGTTCATCACATACAAGGGAACAGGAATAAGATTGATTTCTCATCAGAAACCATGGATACAAGAAGGCAGTGGTATGATATATTTAAGGTACTGAAAGAAAAAAACTGCCAGCCAAGAATTCTTTATCCGGAAAAACTGTCCTTCAAATATGAGGAAGAGTTTAAAATAATTACAGATACACAGAAACTGAGAGAGTTCATCAACAAGAGACTAGCTGAGCAAATACTGAAGAGACTTCTGCAGGCTGAAAGGAAAAGACAGGAGAGAGAGAAATGATGATTATCAGTAAGGGTAACTAAAAGGGAAAAAGAGACAAAAATAATGTGTGACATTTAAAAAGCAAAGGATAAAATGGTTGAAGTAAGTACTGTCTTTGCAGTAATAACATTGAATGTTAATGGATTAAACTCCATAATCAAAAGACACAAACTGGCAGATTGGATTAAAAAAAATGTGATCCATTTATATATACTGTCTACAAGAGACTCAGCTTAGACCAAGGACACAAATAGGTTGAAAGTGAAAGGCTGGAAAAAGATATTCCACACAAACAGTAACCAAAAAAGAGCTGGGAAAGCTGTACTGATATTGGTCAAAATAGACTTTAAATGCAAAATTCATAAGAGACATAGGATAGTGTATATTAATAACAGGGACAGTCCATCAAGAAAAAATAACAAACATAACTATGCACCTTACCAGGGTGCCTCAGTACACACGAGGCAAACACTGGCAAAACTGAAGGGAGAAATAGATGTCACTACAATAATAGTTGGAGACTTCAATATACCACTCTTATCAATAGCTAGAACATCTAGACAGAGGATCAATAAGAAAACTATTGAGGTGGCCATATAGCCACTATTATTGTAGTTCTTATTGTTAAAGTACCTTTGTGTATCTTTTTTCTGGAACAGGATAAAGGTAGTTTCTTTATGTCTCCTCTTTTAGACTTTACATCTCTCCTAATCTCTTCTAATTGAATTTGCATCACCAATTGCAATTTGAATATGGTGCTCTGTGTGTCATCTCATCATTGCATCACCTGCCCTAAGCCTTTGCCCTACTTCTTCCTTGTTCTGGCTCTGAACAAGCTAACAATCTATCATTTCTTCATGTTTTCATTAGATTTGGTTCATTTGGAAGACATTAGCATTTCTGAAAGGTTTCCAGTATAATTAGCCTTTTTCTTTCTTTCTTTCCTGATTAATTTATTTTAATTATATGTCCTTCCTTCAGTCTTCTGAACATGCTCTTTTTTTTTTTTTAATTCCATTTTATTGAGATATATTCACATACCATACAATCATCCATGGTGTACAATCAACTGTTCACAGTACCATCATATAGTTGTGCAGTCATCACCCCAATCTATTTTTGAACATTTTTCTTATACCAGAAAGAATCAGAATAAGAATAAAAAATAAAAATAAAAAAGAACACCCAAATCATCCCCCCCATCCCACCCTATTTTTCATTTAGTTTTTGTCCCCATTTATCTACTCATCCATCCATACACTGGATAAAGGGAGTGCGGTCCACAAGGTTTTCACAATCACACTGTCACCCCTTATAATATACGCTGTTATACAATCGTCTTCAAGAGTCAAGGCTACTGGGTTGGAGTTTGGTAGTTTCAGGTATTTACTTCTAGCTATTCCAATACATTAAAACCTAAAAAGTGTTATCTATATAGTGTGTAAGAATGTCCACCAGAGTGACTTCTCGACTCCGTTTGAAATCTCTCAGCCACTGAAGCTTTATTCGTTTCATTTCACATCCCCCTTTTGGTCAAGAAGATTGAACATGCTCGTTCAAAAAACACTTCACCTGTTTCCAATCATCAGTTGAACCTTAAATTCATTATATGGAATAATGTTGTCTTCAGTGCCCTCCCTTCCTGTTCCCTCCTCTTCTTCTTGGAATAATTCATGGCAGTAATGGTAAGATTTCAGATTACTTTCATCCTTTTTGGACAGTAAGTCCTTTTTAACATCTCTGGCCATTGGACAACACCTTTTTAAAAAAATCTCCTTTATCTTGCACTCTGGTTCACATGTCTGTAAAAGTTTCTTTCCTTGCCCATTAGCAATGCTAAGGTACATTGGTTAAACCAGTGCTTCTTAAACTTTAATGTACTTAAAAATCTCTGGGTAATTTTCTTAAAAGGCAGAGTCTGATTCATTAGGTCCAAGATGGGGCCAGACATTCTGCATTTTTCAGGATCTTGGTTGGTGCTAATGCTGGTCCAGGGATGACAGTTGGGTAGCAAATTAGGGCTGTCCCCCAAGTTAACCAGAATTGTTTTTCCTTGTTCATCAGAGTTTAATACAGAGAAGCCAGTTCCTTTCCTTAATCCTTCAACCCTGAGAGATGAACTTACAATGAAATAAGTCAAGATTCTGCTTTTTGCAGAATTATATTTACAGAACTTTCCAGATAGTCACTATTTTGCCAATTATATGTACCTAAAGTTATTTAAATTCTATATTTTCAAATTATTTGTTATTCCAAATAATTCAGACTATTTAATGATTCATACCTGTCCCCTGGTTAATCCTAATTTGTCTTCTTTGCAGTGAGTTCCTGAAAATCGTATCTTAAAGCAGGTTGTAGTTTCCTTAGGAACAGAGTTCAAATTGAAGTTAAATTCCTGACATGAGCTGGCATCAAGTAAATCATGATTATGACCAAAATCCATTACAGTGGGCAAAGATATAAAAATGCAAACAATCTCTGCAATCAATTAAAATACTAAAAAAATAGTCAGCAGAGCTAGGTGTCTATATCTGAAGACAGGCTTGACAGCCTCCTTGGACCATTTGGACCAACAACATATTCAACAGCTTATAAGATTTTACCCCATACCATAAGTATTTTTCTCTCTATTATTTCTCATAATCCCTACTTACTCCTCATCATTCCCCCAAATGTCCTATTTTTCTGCCTCTATGCCTTTGTCCATGCTGTGCCATCCACCATCAGTTCCTTTCGTCTTTTTTTTTTTTTTTTCTCCTGCTTGTCTTGCCTTTATCTGGTTCTTTCCTCAGAGACTAAGTTAAAATTCTCTCCTCCTAAGGCTTTCCATAAAACTTTGCATTCCGTTTTTCTCATATTGTAGGCTTTTGTGTCCATGCCTTGCCTTCCCTCCTCTTAATGCTTAATCTCTTTGAGGACAGGGTAGCATCTTGTTCATCTTTCTGTACCCCACATGGCACATAGCAGGCATTCATTGCATGTGATTCAGAGGTCACTTCATTTAGAGATGAGCATGAGGCATTTTAAATACAGGCTTCAGAGCAGGATGGTCCAAGGTCCACACTGGATCTCAGACCCTATGCGTCCACCACAGAAACAGGACTGGGTCAGGCATTCTGTAGAGGTCTGAGCCCTAGGTCATCGTCATAGGTAACATCAAACCTGAGAAGAATTCAGAGTCAGAAGCCTAGGACCTGGGCTACTGGAATTCTACATAGAACCTCAAGCCTGGGTGCAAAGCTTGAACTTAGGTCACAGCAAACTGGGCAGCATGGCCAAATGACTCAATACTGAAGTAATGACTAATTGTCATAGGGCCCCTTATGTCTCTTCCCTTCTACACCACCACAAGCACCACAAAGGCTAGAACCAGTCCTGGAGTGTAGCAAAAGACTGAACATACAAGTGAGCTGCAATGAGAGAAACTGGACAGGGCACTCTGGGGAAGGGTCTCCTAACTCCACAACAGGGAGAAATTGGGATCTTCTGCCCAGGTTTTCTTTGCTTTCCATAGTAGCTCACAGAATTCAGAGTGCTCTCCCCTCTCTGTGTTGGCCCTCATAGACAGTCTTGTTCTGAGCCACAGGAAGAAGTATCTCACACCAGCTCACAGGGAAACTCCAAACAGTCAGCAGTAAGAAACTCAATCGCAGATGAAAATGATTATGTCTCACCATTCATCTATGCACAGTTTTCTGAGAGGGAAACCAGGAGACATTTGATTATAAGATATTAATTGAACAGAATGTCCTTTTAACTGTTCCCTTTCATATCTGGTGCTGTGTCACCTGCTCACTGGTTTAGATCGAGAAGAGAGCAATGATTTATGCATTTAATGATCTTCCGGATGTAATCGCCTTTTGTATTTCTTTGTAAGGCAGTCCCCTCCCACCCACCCCACCCTCATTCCTCAATCTCAGTTAGAACTCAAAGAAGACCTCCATTTGTTTTGATATTTCTGAACCTTCTAGGGTCAGTAATCTGGACTTTTAAAATAATCCTACTTTTTATATAATGTTTTTTTTAAAAAATAGCATGTATCATGTTCATTTAACAAAAGTAATGCATGGTTATTGTAGAACATTTTGAATATATAAGTAAAGAGTACAAGATAAGCCTGTAGCATCTTGTTGTACTAGAAGGTAAGGAAATGAAAAAAAAAAAGAATGGGAACGTATCAAAAGGACTCAGAATTTAACTTCAAAGAGCTCCCACTGGACAAAAGTGAAGCAATTTGAGCATCAAAATAAATAATGGCAGTAATGGATTATAATCCATTGACTATCAAAATCTGTGAGTCTACAATAAATAGATAAATAGGACAGAAAACTCTTTTATACTGTAGAATGTCCAGAAATAAATGTAGAATGAATGATGGAGTTAGAAAGTCATCAATGGATGCTAAAACTAGTGAGTGAAAGTATGACAAGGATCAGAATATTTATATAGTCTCAAAATATCTCCCCACAAGATACTTATAAAGGGGAGGAGGGGGCACAAAGAAGAAGAAAGGAAAAACCATATGCCAACATCCAAGTGATGACCATTATTAAAGTTTTAAATGGGTGTCTTTCTATTGTTTTTCCTGTCCATACAACATTTTAATTTTCTTACAAAAATGGGATCATACTTCTCTGTAAACTCCTTTTCTCATATAAAAATATATCATGATCTTATTTGTATTTAAATAATCCCCAGCACATAATAGGAATGTAGTAAATAAACATTTGTTGAATGAATGAAATTTGCAAGGCTGTTTTAAACAAGGTTTTTGTATATACTCTTGTAATTAAAGTTTTCCATGTTCCTTTGATTATTTCCTTAGTACTAATTCCCAAAGTGAAATGATGAGGTAAAGAATATTCAAGATCCTGAAACCTTTGCTACATGGAGCCAAATTACCCTCCAGAAAGATTTTTCTACTTTATCTTCTCAGAGAGTGGTGTAGGAAAAGCATGCCTTTCAATACATTTTTAAAGAGAAGAGTGAGATTAATGGGTGTGAAACATCTAGCTTAGGACCTGGCAGTCATCAGTCAGTAAATAATAGTTATCACATCCTCTTCTTTGTGTGTAGGTTAGATTTTGTCAGGACCAAAACCTGGGAATAACTAACAGTTTATGCTATATAATGGAGTTTTTGTTAATGCCGAAAGCTGTGAGTTGGAATAGAATCTAATTTTAGGTGAGCCAGTCATATACCATATCATATACCATACCATCCTCTTTTTATATCTACTGAAATAGCCTGTCAGCCTCACTAGGCCTGGAGTCTGCTAGTGTCAAGGTAAATGTTAAGTGAAAACCTGGTTTCCATTTGTAATAAACCAGCATTGAGCACCACTGTTACCTGCACAGAACCTCCTAAGAGGACCTGCTCCATTTGAACCTTGATGCTGGATAACACACTTGAACACCAGCCTCCAATGCAGTTTCCACAAGTGGATGCGGCAAGGTACAGGATACTTACACACCCCATGGGCAGCTGAGCAGTTAGCCCTCTTACGCTAACTGGTACCCGTGGCAATCCTTAACAGCTGCCTTAAGCCTCCATCTTGTTGGGGCAGGGGTGTATTTTATCTCCTGAACCATATACTATATGGATTATTAAGGTGAATCAAGAAGAGGCTATTCGGAGAAATAACCTTTAGATTCAAAAGAAGAGCAGTCAGTAAAATCATTATTTGAATTCGCTGATATTTTCCCTTTTGTCTTTCACTGGCTAGCATGTCCTTAAGTAATGACAGTTGAGCTGATTGAGAGACGTTAGTCAAATCCAGTCACAGTATTAATCTGTGGTTGGAAATGACTGTTAAAGTAAGTGCCAGGCTATTCAGTTGTGGTTTTTCTTCTAGCTTCCAATCCTGCCAGGCTTCCAGCAGGAGGAATAGAGGCTGTGGTAAAGGAAACCGTTGATAAACGAAAGAAACCAGAAACTGTCACTACCCATAACAACAAAACAAAACAAAAAAAAATTTAGACAAAAGAAGAGGAAAAAAAGGAAATTGTACAAAGCAGTTTAAACGTGCAGTCTGATGTGTTCATTGGTAGATGTGGCTAGCATGGTGGTGCCCCAGGCACAGACTCCAGTTTTCCAATGAGAACAGGAAGGCTCTAAGGACCAAATCCGTGTTCTCCAGTTATACTGCTGAGCAAGGAAGCTTTTCTTGAGGGAAGAGAATGACTGGAGTTTAATTGAAGCTCTTTTTGTCAATTTTCCAGCATGCTCCTTACACCACTAATACACAAAGGAACCTGGGGTCTGGTCACCAAACTATATCAAAAGACTCTACCCCATAATACTCTTCACTGAATTTTCCAGAACAAATGTTCAATAATGTTATCAAGAAATGCATGTTTTAACCAAGATGTGCTTAGCAGTAAATCTGTCTCCTATTTGCTTGTTTTATTTCAAGAACTTTGGACCAGCAGCTCTCCATGTGTGTTCATCAAAGCTCTGAGAATTTTTTTATACTTAAAGACCGTTCAGCAAATCTGTATTCAGTGAACTGAATAATTAAATGGATCTATAGAGAGAGAGAAGATATAAGATCCAGTGGTGCATCCAGGAGAGTCTAAACATAGTACACCTGAAGCGTTTTGATACCTCCCAACATGAAAATAGCTCTTTTATCAACAATTCTACCATATTTTGGTATTTCTAAGTTGTGCATTTTTTTTCACATTTTATTATTCTATTATTTCTAAAATCTAGATGTATATTGCAATCAATTGGTAGCATCTTAGATTTGATGAAATATGGTGTTCTCCTTGAAAAGCAAAAGTTAGTAATTTTGTGGTATCCAATGACTAGTTAATTCTGGGTGTCAAAAGACATTTTCAAGCACTGTTAAGGAAAAATGCATTTAAATTGTGGACATGTTAGTATGCTAAGTAGTGCTTTTCCTTGGGATCATTCAAGGAACTTCAACTCTGAAAGTTAGCGTTGCCCTCACGGATCACAGCCTGTCAAGGGCAGAACAGGACTGGAGCCCATGCCCAGCCGGGAGGGTCAACACAGGGTGCATTTTCCTGTCCCCTCTCAGAACCCTGCCTTACAAAGCAGGACTCAGTGAGGCAAACCCCACATTCGCTCTGAAGCATCCTTCTATCTGGGCATTGGCAGAAGTCCCAAACAAGTGGGTAAAAGTACAAGGAAAGTTCAGCCTCAGATGAGTGGATCAGTAAAACATGAGACAGTAAAACCTTGTTCAGTGTTGGGACATGGGATTGGTGGGACAGTGTTACTCAGAGGCTCTGAGCTCTGGTATCAAGGTAACCTTCCTTCTTTCAGGTGCCAGGTTTATCTTTCTAAATATACCATTTAAAAAAAATAATATTGATACTAGTAACATTATAATGCCAAAGGTATACTAAAAGTTTAGTTTTAAATATTTTTGGTAAATTAATTTAAAGAAGCAGTTAGATTACCATATTAAAAATTGAAGTGTCTATTATACCTTTTACCATGCAAAAGTGAAGAAATCTAAAATGTGTGTCAGGTGCTAAAGTTATACAAACTTTTTTTTTTTTTACACAAACAATTTTAAAGTGTATTTTATGAGCAAAGCATACAATACGTATTACTGAATTATACCAACACTGGTTATTTGTAATAGTAAATCCTTTTACCTGTAATGCTTTGTAAATTTTAAAGGGCTCTAATTAATTAGCTAAGACCAGCATAGTACAGACTTCTAATTTTTAAAAATTTATTTTGAAGCTCATTTTGTGCTTTCTCAAGTAATGATAATCACCCTGTATGTGTACCATTGTGTGTTCTCTTGGCTGCTAAGAAGTAGATGTTAGAGGTTTAAAATTTGTTCTTAATTTAACTTAAGCCTCAGTTCAAACCTTTACAGTGAGGATAATGAATTAAATAAGACTATATACATACATACATACATATATATATATAGGTGCTTGATAAATTTTGCCTACTATTATCAATAGCTGTCAATGTTGAAGATAAGTTACCTACTCAACATTTTTAATGTTACACTGGTTTTTATCTACAAATTTCTTATAAATAAGGGCCACAAGATTAAAGTGTAATATACTTCCTTAAAATTTCTTTCGGAGTTTTAATCTAGCGCAAAGTAGTCAGAAGTTCTTTGATATGTTGAAAGAATTTAAATCCCATTTTCGAGGAAATTGTGTCCTCGGTTACAGTGCCAAGGCTACCAGTGACAATCAGGAATTCTAGATGTTCAGTAATTATCCTTTATGTTAGAAAGTAGACATTTGTTTTCCTTAAAATCTAAAAACTGACCAGAGTGTTTTTTGAATCCAGAAGCAATGTTTGGGTAAAATATTCAGTTGTCATTTAAATCTTAAATTCAGTTAAGAGGTATATGAAACCTCATGTAAACTGACAGCCTCCTCTGGCAGCATAGCCTTAAGTATATAAGAAATGGCCCCGCCCCCCAAAGTTTTTTTTTTTTTTAACTTGTCTAGAGAATGTAATATAAATGGATTACAAATATAATCATATGCTCAGAGCCCACTCATTCTTATACATTCATTTGTTTAATAAGTAAATGAAGTATTACTTTGTCCTGAGACCAAAGATTGACTAATATTTGTGTTGTGACATTTTAAAAATGTGCTATGATAGATTGCATTTAAATATATGATAAAATAGTATTGATAAGAGATCATGATTTACGATACTGATTCCAGCTCCAGCACATCACATTTATCATGTATGATTGTGTCTGTGCAAGTTACAAAAATTTCCTGATCCGTAGTTTCCCATAAAATGAGGATTAATCCTGTGTTTCAGGGTTGTTGGTAAGAGTTAGAAAAAATGAGTATTTCCTATAATTCATTAACCAAAATTTCATTAAGGAAAGCCATCTGGCTGTGTTGGAAATTGAGAAGTAGAAATTCATAGAAGTATTAACAATGATAAACGTGAATAAAAATGTTCAAACTCATTACTGATTGTTTGAACAATAATTTATCAGTGCATTGGTGGGGGGGTATAATTTATTTACTGCTATATTCCTAGCATCCAGAGCAGTGTCTGACATAATAGGCACTCATTAAAATTTCTCAGAATGAGGAAGGAGTGAACAGAATACAAAACCTCAGGCAAGTCATTTAATATCTCAGGATCTCATTTTTTTCATCAATACAAGGAAAAGACCACATTCAAGCTCAGTTGATGGAGGAGAGGGGGAATGGGGTAACCGATTCGCTTCACTGCCCTGGACACTGAATTGGGTAACACATTTTTCCCGTATTTGTCATTTTCCTGACTGCATCATCTTTCAAGTTTCCTGACTTAGTGATCTTTGTAAGTAGCACTGCAGAATATCACAGTTAAATTGAATCCATAGATAGGACCAAAACAATGGCATTGAATTTTCCTTGCTTATTTAGATATAGTGAAACAAGAAAAAGAATACACAAGTGGGGAAAAGAAAAAGGTGGTATAGTGTAGAGCAAAAATGACTAACTTTGGAATAAGATTCATTATACTTGCTGTATGGTTGGTGACATTACCTTGAGCAGGCTAATTTTACTTCTCAGCAGTTCTGTTTCATTCACATAGTTTATTATTTTCATAGCGCATCCATGATATAGAGTGGAACAGAAGCTATGGTATGTTTTTTGTTTTTTGTTTTTTTTTTTAAACAAATGAGCACAGGTTAAGTAGCTGGCTTGCACTCAGTGACTTGTTAATCAGTTACAGAGCCAGCATTAAAAGCTGGGTCTCCTGACTTCTGGTTTATATTCCTTTCCATTACACATAGCTAAATCCTTCTATTTTATTCTAAAGTCCCTGTAGGGGACACAACTAGATTCCTGCCCTGTTCTAGAAATTGCATTGTTACCTGACAGGCTGGTCTGCCAGGGTAACCATTTTTGTATATTTTAGGACTGAGTTTAATCACTTTTTTTCCCCAAGGGGAAGTGGCAGTAAATCATCCACCAAAAATGAAGCCTTAACTGCTAAATTCTACTTGGTCGGTGCTTTCCCAAGGATGATCCAATGCGATGAGTCGTCTCTCTGAGTGCTTATTAACACATTATTTCTCTTTTTTACGAACCCTTAATGCTTTTGGTTACATGTTTTTTAACCTTCAGAGTGTTCCTGGGAGTTCAGTCTTCTCACTATGAATATAAAGCAGACTCTACTTCATCCCCTAATGTCCTCTTTCCCTTTTGCTTCCTCCATTCACCAACATGATGGATCTAGCTTCCAAGAAAACACAAAATTAAATGATTTTGATTTAATACAACGTTTGGTATCTGGATTCCGAGCTCTTAGAAGAGAATTCTGAATTGTTTGCATGGGGCATTCATGGTATGAAACAGTAGACTAATGTAAACAAATGCATGGGACCTATATCAAGAAAACTATGACACTTGATTGGGAGACATAAAAGAGGTATGTAGAGGTAGAGAATATTTGATTACTTGTTCCATTTTCCTAAATGAGAAAATTGAATATTGTAAAGATGTAAGAGTTTATAAATTAATTTATAAGTTAATGCAAGTCCAGTCAGAATCTCAGTGGAATTTTCCAAATGCGTTTGGAAGAGTTAAATTGGTGAAAATAGCCAAATAGTTTTTGTGAAAGAAGAGTTATGAAGGGAATCTTCCACCACCAGCCACTAAAATGAGTTGTGCAGTCACACTAATAAAAACAAGGTAGGACCATCAGAAGGGACAACATTAATGGAACAGAATAGAAAGACCCCAGTTTAGAAAATAGTGTTATTCATCATAAATCACAAATCTGGGAGAATATGATAGCTTGTTCACTAAATTAGATAGGATACTTGGTCACCTTGATGGAGGAAAAAAAAAAGACAACTGATGAGATTCTCGCTATTCCTTACCAAAGAACAAGTGACAGATAGCTTAAAGAGTTAAATATTAAAAATGAAACCATAAAAAGATAAACAAAAAAACTGTAATAAATATTTATGGCCCTAGAAAAGGGATAGACTTTGAAAGCATTAAAAAGTCACAAATAAAAATATTAATATAGTTGATTATATATAAAAAATGGAAAACTTTTTTTCATCAATAACAATGAAAATACTATAGACAAAGTTAAAAAGTATATGGTAATCTTGAATAAAAGCTAATAATTATGACAAAGGTATAATATCCTTAATGAATAAAGAGCTCTTAAAATTAATCGGTAAACTACTAGCACAACCAGTATGCCTGTACCACTTTTATAGCACATCATGTACATGTCTCAGTGCTGAGTGGGTTTTGTAAACAGACTACATGTCAAATGACACGAGAGTGAAAGAAATTCAGATACTAAGTTCCATTCACATATTCTTTGTTCAGAGGCGGTTAAGGAAATTACACATTATGTTATAAATACTCAGGACAGTTTGTCCACAATGACACTTCCATTTCCTAAAATGAAACCCTCACTGGCTCACAGGGAGGAAAAAAGGCTGGCTTTGTTAAGCAGCTTTATTTCAACAAGTACATCCATATGGTCAGAACCTTCTCTGATGAGTCATCCACAGTTGTCAAACACCATCTTTCCTTTGTTTGACCCATGCAGAAATAAGGTCTGTGGAAGCTAAAAGTGCAAGAGTCTGAATCATTTAATTGTATTTTACTGTTCATATCTGAATCTACATCCATCACAAAATTGCATTCTTCACTCACATATCACTGAAAAAAATCCCAATGGGTCTGTTTTGCTTAGATAGTCTGTGAAATTTCTAAGGAATGTTGTGGTCTTTGTTTCCGGTACTAAATTGTTGTGTTATCAGACATTATTGGTTTCCCCCCAGAATTTACGGGTAGGAATATTTATGCATACAGACTACCAGTTGTCTTTACATTCATTTTAAAAAGAAAGAGCTTACCACTGCTCTCTGTCATATAAACTGGCAGGTGAAAATGTGTGTGCAAATAATGTTTTAATGTGTCCTTTTTTCAAAGAGGCTTGAGTTGTATTGTCACAGCTTTTTACAACTGCTAACCACTGGCTGTCTCTTTATGCTTTTTTCAAACCAAGAACTACTCAGCCAGGATTCACATCCTGCTGTGGGTTATGGTTCCATCTTAATTTGTTTGAGCAAGAAAAGATCCTTAGAGATACCGTTTCATCCATTTGTATATAAAAAGAGAAAAGAATGAAAGTGATGCCACATGATTTCTTTCTATTTACTGTTCTCTGTTTTTCCAGTTTTCTACAATGCATTTTGTAATCAACCAAATATTTCATTATTTTTTAAATACCCACCCATCATTAAAAATATAAATAAACCTTTTTAAAAATTAAGCTGACTTTTGGGTCAATAAAATTTTATCCTAACAAAATAAATGCTAACTTTCGTTGATTGATTTCTACACTAATCTCTCAATACTAGAGACATATGTGGGCAACATCATTGACATTCAAGGGCCAGCACATTTGTATGCTTAAGCAGATTTTTCTTTCTTTTTTTTTTTTTTTTTAAGGAAAAAATGAAGAAGACGGTCTTCTACTGTTTGGACTATTTTTAACCAATGATTGAATTCAATTTGAGGATATTTTTGGATCATTTGTAATACCCTATGAGTGATATTTTGGGTTCCCTTTTAAGCAGAGCTATTTTTTTTAAATACTTCAAACACTTTCATTTCAGAGAATTCTGATTAGTTTTCCCCAAAATGAACAGTAAAACCTTCAACCTTGGAAAGATGTCATTTTGATAACAGCTGACTGATGTCAGTATTATGCGATGTTTGCAAGAGAACACATACGCATGTGAGCATCAGGAGAGATGATCATATAATTATTTACTTGAAGACTACACACACAAAACAGCCCATAAAACTCCCTGTGGCAAAAACATTGTGTCAAGGACAAGACTAAGGGATTCAGAAATGAGTAAGTGTCTCTCAAAATAAAAAGTGACTTTGAAAGCCACCATTTTGTTACTTAATATATGTAATATTTGCTATTGGGGTATGTCTCTATTAAAAATGTTCTGGCTTTTATTCCATTTGTGTTGCTTTGATATCAGCTTCTCAGAAAGAGAAAACTTGATTTCACTTAGATCACCTTGACTCACTTGGTTAGTTTGTTTTCAGTGTGATACATTGCTGGTTCATCTCAACATGCTCTCCTGCACCTAGATGGTGCTTCAGAATCTTCCAGAACCCAGCATGCAGCCTGTCACTACCAATCACTCAGACTGGAGAACAGATGATTCTGTTTCTCATCCTAGATATGTAGGTAGCTCTGCTTCTAAAACACTTTATTGTTGATGCCTCTTTAAATCGTATACTTCCTCAGGCAGCCATGTAGGCTAAGATAGGCAAGGCTCTTTCTCTGCAACAGAGGCAAAAAGGACATAGTTTTAGAAGATTGTTTGCCAATTTTGAGTAATAACATCTTGAATTATGATATGAGGAGGGAGCTACCTTGGGTCTTAGTCCCTTTCATAATAGCAGCAAGTTATTAAGAGTAAAGAGAATGAAATCTCTCCATTTCGACCACCTTGGGTCTTAATGGTTTGAGAGATGCTTGTCTGATTTTTTTAAGAAGCCCTTGGAAATAACAAAGAATTCTCTCTCTGTCTCCCCCCACCCACCCTTTTTTTTTAATTCCCTCTTCTACAACCTCCTATTCTGGGACTCCTGGACACGGTGACCAACCATCCCACTTTGTCCAGGACGGGGGGTGTCCCAGGTCACAGTGCTAAAACCAGGACCACCCCAGGTAAACTGGGTTGGTTTGCACCCTACTTCTGGGCACTACCCTAATGGCTAGGTATTGAGGAACCAGATGCTAAGGTTCTTACTCACAGAACTATTGGAGCCTTTCTTTCAGTCCCAGGGAGACAGACCATGAAACAGGACTAGGAGTTGTGAAACAAAATGATTTTATTACAGGGGATGATGAGGGTCCAGTTCAGTTGAGTGATGTCTCTAGTTCACAGTTCTTCTGCAGAGTAAAGGTAATTGATGAACCCTGAGCCCAGTTAATAATCAAAGCCTAACTACTAAATTTCCAGCACTGATTTTGCCAGATGTCCATGATAATCTCTGACAATCTATTCTGTGTCTCCACACACCACCATCACCCTTGCCAAACCCACCTTAAAATAAAGTGGCTATTACAGCTAGACATTCCACAAGGCAGGAGGAGAGTCATCCAAGCTTGGTGCTTTTATGAAGGGACAGAAGACAGTATTCCCCAGAACGTTGGGCCTGGGATATCTGACTATTAAAGAAGTTTATTGTCTGTGGTGAGAAGGGTGACTCCCTTGACTTACCTCCGGTTTCTTAGTAGTAGTAAAGGTTTCAGCCATGTAAAATATAGCTTCTTAGATTTTACTTAGATTTCTTTGCTATCAAATGCAAAGTTGTTCAGTACTTGCTAGTCATCTGACTTTAGAGTTAAAATTAAAATGCAATAATATAGTTAGGAACGCAGCCCTTAGAAAGTGCTTAATATGTGATAATTCCTTTCCCTGCTTTAATAATTCCCCTGAGAAGTATGACTGGAGAGGAAAAGATAGGGAGGTTTTGGGGGAGTAGCAAGAATTATCAGAAGGTTTGTAAAACGAATCCTTGGATCTCAGACACACACAGAGACAAAGCATGCTTGTTTCTGCTGTGTGGACAAGAAAAGTGCCAGCAAAGCTTTCTAATTTTAAAGGCATGGAAAGTATATTGTATTCAGTAATGTGAGGAAGGATGAGATATCACTGGGAGAACAGAAATGAAATTCTTTAATTAAATAAGTATTTAAGAGGAATAACTATGCCTGGAAAATATTAGATACGTATTAGATATTTGTTGTGGTAGTTAGAAATGACTTTTTTATCTTAATGACTACTTAGGCTTCTTTAGTCATCTACTATATATAAAATTGACTAAGTCAGTCAATATATTAATTTGTAAGTTTTGTAATGTTCTCAAAATTTCGGGTGGTTTGCTGAGCTCTAGTTTAATTTTAATTCTCAATTTTGAAATGAAAAGTGGTGGGTTTTGTTTTGTTTTGTTTTGTTTTTCCCTCTCTCTCTCTCTCTCTCTCTCTCTAAAGGAAGTTACTCATAGTCCAGTAAATATGAGCGCTCTGTGGAGAAATAAATTATTCACATCTGGTAACAAGGAAGAATTAATTCAGCCATTTATTTTTAAGGAAATTACCAGACTCATGGTCCCCTTCTATGGACAGACAGGCCAGCACATTCTCTGATGTTTGTCATCCCATCTTTCCTGTCAGTGGCACCTCCTTTCCCTGGTAGAGGTTTACTTTGATTGGTCTCTGTCTCTGACAGAACTTCACCTCAGATTCTTCTCCATGCCACAATCCTTCGCCTTTATTACTTTGCTTTTTTCTTTCTTTCTGTGACCTTTCCATCCAGCCTTTCTTCCTTTCTTGATTCCTTTGTTTCTAGTGCCTCTTTCCCACTCCACACCCTCTTACTCTTTGTTTTACCTTTGCTACACCTTTTCTCAACACTTCTCTTTCTTTTTCTTCCAATGAGCCCATCCCTATCCTGCATACCTGAATGAAGTAAACACCTAGGGCAAAGTTCCTATCTTACATGCCTCTTGCTGCTTCTGTGATGGTTTGGGCAAGATGTTAGACCTAGGGGACTGTGCTGGTTTGTATGTATTATGTCCCCCAAAACACTGTGTTCTTTGATGCAGTCTTGTGGGGGTAGATGTATTAGTGTTGATTAGATTAGAATCCTTTGATTGAGTGTTTCCACAGAGATGTGACTCAATCAGCTGTGAGTGAAATGTTTGATTGGATAATTTCCATGGAGGTGTTACCCTGCCCATTCAGAGTGGGTATTAATTGGATCACTGGAGTTACATAAAGGAGTTCACAGACAGAAGGACCTCAGAGCAGCTAAGAGTGACATTCTGGAGAGCAACTGAGAGTGACATTTTGGAGAGGAGCTGCAGCCTAGACAGACATTTTGAAGACGACCATTGAAAGCTGATGCTCTGGAGAATGCCATTTTGAAACACAACCTGGGAGCAAGCAGATGTCAGTCACGTGCCTTCGCACCTAACAGAGGTTTTGCGGGTACCAATGGCCTTTCTGCAGTAAAGGTACCCTATTGTTGATGCCCTACTTTGGACACTTGAAGTGTTCAATTTGCTAATGCTGCCCTTAAGACTGTAACTTTGTAACCAAATAAACCACCTTTATAAAAGCCAATCCATTTCTGGTGTTTTGCATAATGGCAGCATTAGCAAACCAGAACAGGGACTAATTATAAATCAGCCCTGGTTTTAAAATACCCTTTCTATGCAGGCATATATTGTCAGGTGCCACAAACTATTTAAAACATAAAAATATATACAACCATTTAAATCAACTCTTGTTTTGGCTCTGTGTATGTATCGATTCTGTGTATGGATGTTTATTGCAGATAAACAAGCTGGCACTTGATTTCCTCAGGGATGAACCATGGAAGTGAATTTTGAGGTGGGAGGGACTGAAGTTGATGGGAAGAAGAGAGAGAAAGTCTTCTCCATAGGAGGACCACTAACTATTCAGTATGTATTGAGTGCCAATCACAGACAGACTGTGTGGTGAGTTACAGAACCAAGTAAGGGTTAGCCCTTCCTCAGAAGACTTCTAGTTAGGTTACAGAGACAAGTAATAAACATTGGGTTAGTATTGGAGTAGGAAATGAAGAGGTTAAGTGAACAGATCTTATACATGTAGTATATGGCAAGTAGTAATAGTTTTTTTCACATTTTAAAATAAGTGCTTATAAAATGATGAGGGCAGAAAAATAGAAAAATGAAGAAAACAGGCAAATCACCCATCCAGAGGAAAGCATAAGTAGTGTTTCATACATTGAAGTTTTTTGGCTTATTGTTTATTCCTAGTCTGATAAATTGGGTATTTGGGGAAATTTGAATCACATTGATAGGTTATTCAGAACTTTCAGAGCACATGCCTCCAGATAAGTACTTGATTGAATATATGGTAAAATAAAAACTTTTGTCACTACACTTTAATACCATTTACTTAAGCCTTTCATAAGACTAGGTTTGTTAGTAGTCTTTACCTGTCCTTCTGAATCTGTAATGTTTGCTTGGAAATACAATTTCTTAACTCTTCCTTTTTAACAGCTTTATTGAGATATAATTCACATACTGTGCAATTCACCAATTTAAATTTTGCAATTCAGTTGATTTTAGTATATCGATGGAGTTGTGCAACCAGCACAGTCAATTTTAGAATATCTTTTACCGCCCCAAAAGAAACCCCATAGCCATTAGCAGTCACTCCCCATTTATTCCCACACCCCCAGTCCTAGGCAACCAACAGTCTACTTTCTGTCTCTATAGATTCACCTATTGTGGACATTTCATATAAATGGGATTATTCAATATGTATTTGGTGACTGGTTAGCATAATGTTTTCAAGACTCATCCATGTTGTATCAGTACATTATTCCTTTTATGAGTGAATAAATATTCCATTGTATGGATATTCCACATTTTGTTTATCCATTCATAAGTTGATGGACCTTTAGGTTGTTTCCATCTGGGGTTATTATGAATAAATACTGCTATGAATATTCATGTACAAGTTTTTAGGTTGACATATTTCAACTCGGGTATATAGCTAAGATTGCTTAACTACCTCTTTTGCACATATTTTTCATTCTCAAATTTCAAAGACTTGTTTTGTGCATTAATTTTTTATTATAAATTAACATGTTTAAAACCAAACTGATTAGCTTCCACTGTCCTCTCCCTCCCCCCATCTTGCTTCACTTTCTCCGGCTATCTCATTTAGCCTGGCTTTCCTAATAAAACAAACTTAAAATCTTAACTTCTTCCGAGTCATGTTCAGTCTTTCTGATCATCTTCCCTTAAATGTTTTTGCATCTCTTCCCGTTACCTAATCCTATCTAGTTTAGGCCCTTGTCATCTCACTCATGCACCAACCTCCCAGTCAGCCTTCCTGGCTCAGTCTCCATCCATTCTGATTCACTCAATAAATCCTTGCTCTATTAATCTTTCTGAAGCACTGCTTCTTCTTTAATGCCTATTGGAGTCTGCCAGACCTAATTCAAAGATCAGCATAGCCACTTACTAAGCTGTATTTCCTTGGGCAAGTTACTTTACTTCTCATCTGTAAAGGGAAATTAATCAGACCACCTCCTAACATTGTAGAGAAGATTAAGTGAGGTGATGTAGGTAAAGTGCCTAGTATGGTTCTAGACATATATAAATAGAAGCAGTGATGATGATTAATAAGGAGAAGAAAATGATGATGAACAAACAATGAAGTGAATCTGAGCAAATTCTGTGACTGTACTGGGCTTCTATCACCACCGACCAGCAAAGTGAAATAAACTTCTCTATTTAATGATTCTTTGATCCTGGGTTCATATATCTACTCTCCAGAGAGGACGGAGTCGGGTCTTTCTTCTCTCTCGCTCGGTATCTCTCTCTCTCTCTCTCTCTCTCTCTCTCTCACCAGCACCCAATGCAGCCTTATATGTTTATCAAGTGATCTGTTTGCTAAGTATATTAAATGATTTTCCACTTAATCTGGTTATTTGAGTAGGTGGCAATTGTAAGATGGTAAGTTAACTTTTTTAACTTAACAAATAATCCTAGAACAGAACATGGGACTGAGAATAAAATCATACACATTTCCCTAAGTAATATTTTTGATGGGAGATTTTATGAACATGGAAAATTCCTCTGCTAATGAGAAAGTGTCTAAAGCATAGCTACAGGTCAAATGCAGGTTTTAGAGGGAGGTGTTCTATAGGATGACCCAGGACTTCCTTACCTTTTTATAGTACGATGAAAGTATTGTAACTAAATGGAATCTTTAATTTTCCATTATGCAAGAAGCATTTCCTTTCTATAACAGACATACCAGTATACATTGTTTATCTGCTAGATAATATACCCTACTTCTAAGTGCTATTTTCCACTGTTCAGTGAGATTATGAATGATATTTATATCATTGTTGTTTGTATAAAAAAATCATATAATCTGAAACCTGGTCCCCTTTGTAATTTGACACAAAGAAAATCCCTTTCACTGATAACAGGCTTTAATAGACTGTAAATACATATTTTTGCTTAAACTACATTGAGAAGAAAAAATAATATTGCCAATTAAGAATTAATTAATCTTTATTGAAAATTTTGACATTCATTCTTTAGAAAAATCTTTTCTTGATAAAGTTGCAAGAGTTGGAACAGGTGTAGTATAGGGAATATTTATGATTTGGGAGCCCACCGCATAGTGACAAATGGCCCCTTCCTTTCTTGTTCATATGAAATATGTTATCATCTTTGTGTAATTGTGGCCCAAGAACAAGGGAAATGAGTAAGCAAGTGAGTAAGAGAGAAAGAGTGTACATAGTTACCACTAGTTGTAGTGGTAGTCATAGGCATATTGTAGAAGATGATTTATGTTCATATTCTCACTTTAAGTTGAACCTGTGAGGTAGGTGTCATTATCTCCATTTTACAGATGATGCATCTAAGGTTCAGAGAGGTTAAGTGACTTTCCTAAGGTCATTCAGGGAGAAATGGCTGAGTAGGAATTCACGTCTGGGTCCATCCATCATCGAAGTCTGTGCCCTTTCCACCAGTCAACAAACATGCTGAAAAATGAGTATGTTAACCAACAAGGAATAGACAAGGGGGAAAATATTTAGGTTTAATATCTATTCAAATCCACAAGAGCATTAAGGAAAATCCTTGCTAAAAAACCACAAGAAACATACGTGTTTTGGTATGACAGTGTGTAAGGTAACATGAGAAGAGAATTCACCTTGCTATGGTTTGAAATGAATTCAATTTTGCCATTGTAGTCTGCAGTAATCTTCTAGTTATGAAAAAAATGCTATGTATAAATCAAAATGCATTTCTTTCATAAAGAGTTTATCTTATCAGCATTAACTATTATCAAGTATAATGTGAAGGGGGATATTTAAAGGAAATACTTGGAAATCACCTAAAATTCTCTTTCATTAAAACCAACAGCAGTGTTCAGTTTTCAGATATCCCCCCCTCCCCCAAATTGTTTATCTTGTCAGATAAATTGGTTTCAAAAGGGTGGCGTGGCAAAAGCCTTCCGGTAGTCTCCTCTGCAGTTTATGTGGGACTTCAAAATGGGAAGAGGCTCAAATGAATGAGAGTCAGAAAGAGGGCTCATACAATGAGGTATAATACTTCTAAGAAGGGAGTATGGAGAAAATCTTCTAAGGAAAAGGAGAATCATAAGCTAGGTGATGAGATTAGAAACTTGGATATCCAAGATTTAAAATGGGATCCAAGAAATTTAGATGCATCAAAGATCTTTAGCAGATAAAGTTTGTGCGCCATGACCCCCAAGCTCTTGGCTAAACAACTGGAAAGTCATGTAAAGTAGGTCATTAATTGTAGGTTTTGATACAGTAACAAAAAAATGTTCGAAAGCCACTGATATCAAGTAATGTCCTTGTGCTGGTTTGAATCTATTTTGTCCCCCATGAAAGCCATGTTCTTTAATGCAATCTAGTGGGGGCAGATGTATTAATCTTTTGATTAGGGTGGGACCTTTTGATTAGGTTGTTTCCATGGAGATGTGAACCACCCAACTGTAGGTGAGACCTTTTGATCAGATCATTTCCGTGGAGGTATGACCCCACGCATTCCAGGTGGGTCTTAATTAGATCACTGGAGTCCTTTGAGAAAGCTCATGGAGAGAAGGAGCTCAGAGAAGCTGAGAGAAATATTTTGAAGAGAAGCTAAGAGCAAACACAGACCCAGATGCTTAGAGACTCTGGGAGATGCAGACAGAAGGACATTTGGAGATGATAAGCTAAAAGATGAAGCCCAGAGTTTGCCACTGAGAAGCTAAAACAGGACTCCCAGATGCTTAGAGAGAAATACCACAGGAGTATTAAGCAGAGAGCTGAGAGAAGCTAAGAGAGACAGAAGCCCAGAGACATTTGGGAGAAAGCCGTTTTGAAAGGCAACCCAGGAGCAAAGGACCAGCAGACACCAGCCACATGCCTTCTCAGCTGACAGAAGTGTTCCGAATGCCATTGACCTTTCTTCGGTGAAGATATCTTCATGTTGATGCCTTAGTTTGGACACTTTTATGACTTTTTTGACCTTAGAACGGTAACTTTGTGACCTAACAAATCCTCTTTATAAAAGCCAGTCCATTTCTTGTATATTGCATGCTGGCAGTTTTAGCAAACTGGAACAGTCCTGTATAATAAGAGGATTTTTTTTTTTTAACATACTAATACATTAAAGCAGGTGCACAGTCTTTATTTTGGGATGTTCTTGGTGGGTGTAACCTTTTAACTGTATTATTCAACACCCCCCCCCCATGTGCATATAAAGAAGAAATATTTTTAAAGTATAAAAACAGGCTTCAGATTTACTACCCTTAGTAGAATATATATATAGCTAATTTTATATTTAAATAATTAGGTAAAAAGAATTAGTAAGTATGTCACCTAGTGGGCTTATGTCTAAAAACATGATACTGCTTAGTGTGGATCCTCTCCCTGCACTGACTCAGAAAAAAAAATGCATGGCTTTTGTCTTTTATGAGCCCTTGTCTTGTGGTAAACAGAGCATTCCTCTTCCATCCTCAGCCTTCTGTAAATATGTTCTAGAAATTCAAGGAAAGGTTGAAACAGAATTCAGAATTATCTTGGAACTCCTCACATTTTCTCTCTCTCCATCTCTACCTCAGTTTCAATCTTCCATTCTTTTTGTTTCTTTTATTATCTCCCATTTTGTTCCTTCAACCCTCTACTTCCTTCCAGCTCAGCTCTATGTCATGGTAATAAGATACCAGCCCAGTCCAACTCATGTTTTTTATGTATTTTTTAGCTGAATCATTCCTACAATTATAAAACTATTCAAGGCAGTAGAATTACACCCTCCCTCATCACTAAACCAAAGAAAATAATTGAAAATTTTGTTCATATTTGTCCACCTACAATATGCCATATATTATATGAATTTAAGGCTATTTAACTCAGCTAATAAGAAACGGGAATAATTACCCAAAATAACCTCAAGTATAATACAGTCCTGTGTATTTCCTCAGTACATGGTGTACACAGGTCACAGAATTGTTAAAGCCCAGATTTTTTTTACCATTGAGCCTTATTTAATAAAAGATTGTATCATATAAGGTCCCTGTGGTTGTCTAACTCTTACATTTCAGTATCCACCTACCAAAGTACACCCAAGATTTTATCCTGATGAAAGATTTCATTCTTCTTTGCATACATTGTACCTCTCCATGCTCATAATGTACATAGCATCTTCAATCATAAAACCAGCTCATACAGACTGCAGAATTTTCATCCAAAAATTGGATAAATTGTTCTAAGAGTTCGATCACATTCATGACCAACCTCTTGGTCAACTGAGAGTACTGGTTCCAGTTAGGCCTGTTCTAGCCGTTCATATGACCCATATCCATTGTCTTGTGACCATGTGTTTATGTCCCAAGATCCATTTTATAGGAGTTATTTACATGCAGTTAGCCAGATTAGTAGAGCCCAGAGTTGCAGGCCAGGTCTTCCTAAGGTGGTGAAAGTCATTCTGACCTATACACTGAATTGCTACCTCAGAGTTTCTGGTATTCCCCATAGCTGGTTTATCTGACTGTTCACACTTGCTTGCCATATTCCTTGTAAGTTAAAGGAGGTCGAACTGATGGGCCGTTTCTCACTTGAGTATGGTAAGCACATTTCATTTTGTGACCAAGTCCAGCCAGTAGGTACAGGTAAGGCTTCTGATTGCAGCATTGTGGTAGACTAGATGACCTGAAAGCCTTCTGCTCAGTCAGCTAATGTTAGATAAAATAAAACAAACATTTGTTTAAATGTATAGTGGAGCTAGCAAGAAAGTTAAGAATGTAATATTGCCAGGGACCAGAAATGAAAAGTGAGTTGAAAACTAAAACAAGTACTTGAGCCACTGATGTCACTGGGGGGCCGGTTCTCAGTGCCCACCTAGGGACAGGAAATGATCCTATGCCTCTGCCTAGGAGAAACATCCCTTCAGGTTAGGTTAGTCTGCTTTTGGTTGCTTACAGTTAGCCATGGCCTACCATATTTTTTATTTTAAACTGCTCCTTTATACTCAAAGGTAATTTCACCCATGCTTCTGTGGACACCAATCTTCATAAAAGGTGAGGGAGTTGGGATGGTACACAGGCATTTAACCAACTCATCAGATTACCTGACATGCTATATTCCCTCTGTGAACTTACTGACTGATGATGTACTGACTGACCACACGCTAATGCTCCAGCCATTTGAGATACATGCTCAACAAGCAGGAGTCAATTGTTTCTGTATCCAAACCTCATTATGCCAGTTATACTTTGTTTTTAATTTCATAATTTAATTTAATACTATGGAAACAGATGTGGAAAGTATGAAAAAGAAAGAGAACTATTGCTTCTGTGAAACCTAAGTTGAATTCTTTGGAAAAAGTAAAAAATTGTGTGTTGATTAAGGTGTGGGTAAAAGCAATAGAAAATTGGGCTGGGAGGAGAAATTAACGATCTAGAAGGGCCATCAGTCACTAAGTTTACAGAGAAAATAAAGAGTATCAGTTGATGTAGTAAGTTGCATTGTTCCTTGACAATATAATAATGTTAATTATTATGTTAATTAACAACACAATAATGAAGCATACAGACTCTGGGGCAAGACAGACTTGTTTTGCATTTCTTTCTACAATTTTTTAATGTGTCCTTAGGTTAGTCATCTCCAGTCTTCAGTTTTCTCATTTGAAAATGGGGGTAATAACTGGTACGTTTCCTGTAGAGTTTTTGTGAAGGTGAAATGAGATCATGTTTGGGGAGCAATTAGGACCAACCAAACATAAAATTAGCTTTTGAGAAATGGTAGCTATTAAGGTTCCATTTTCTGCCATTTCTTTATCAGTTTGTCTCTATTAGTGATGTTCTGTGAATTGCCACAAATAAATTCTTTTCCATTGCATTTGAAAATAGTCATTTTCAGGAATAATAATCTTAATAGAAACTAAGGTCGAGGAATTTTAAGATGTCTTCTAACAACTGAACTGCTATGAGTCTTCACAGGATTCTCCATGTGTGACCTATAGAGCAAGTTCATTTATTCATTGGGCATAGAAAATGTTCAAGAGGTCAGGTTTAAGGCTCTGTAAATTGATATGAAATATAAAAAACAAATGGGCTCTGATAATAGGCTATAAATATTTTTAAAAACACATTTGTTGTTGAAGAATATCTGTTTATGTCAGTCATTGAGCAAGAAATTAGGGAACATTTACTTGTGTACCATAGTTGTATATGGAATCAAAGAAAATATTTGTTAATGGAGCACCTGCTAACGTAAAGCAATAGACTTAAGAGTTAGGGGAAAATCTAGAGAAGTCCCTGCCCTCAAGAGGCATTAATCTACTTGGGGAAAACGCCAGAAATGTCACAAAGCGGGCTTGGTTAATTGCCAGTTAAATATTCAGTGTAGATGATGAGGACTATGCGTTCAGAGGAGGACACAGTTGCCTCTAAGCCCATAGTTAAGATTCTGAACTTGTAATGATTAACTACCATAAAATGGGGAGAAATGAATGTGGCATAATCAGAGAAATAGACCCAGAGGCTGCTCACTGCAGCGAGAACTAATTGACTGAGAAAGACCCATAAGGAAGTACTGTGATACTGAATGGTGAGGAAGGGGTGCTTTAAGGCCTGAGAAGGATCTGACTGAAAATGATTTCATAGAATTCCACATACCCATGATCCATGATCTCAGACAGGACAAGTGATGCCTTCCACCATGTCAGTGTGGTAGTAGAACTTTTAAACTTGAACCCATATATAATGTAGTTTTAATGATTGTGAATAGTATACCCATGCTTATAAAACCTGGGAGTCAGCTACCCCCAGGTGTTCATAAGAGATCCTTACCAGAAGTAAAATGAAGTAAACCTTCATTTACCAAAGAAAAGACATCTTAACTCGTTCCTTCTTCCCTACCCACAAATAATATTTTGCTTCCTGTTACAGGATAATAATGACAAATTTAATTGAATGGTCACCTGAGAAAATACCTTTTTTAAATGTATCTTTATTCCTTTAGGCCTCTTTTTCGTGGAAGTTCTGATGTGGATCAACTAGGAAAAATCTTGGAGTAAGTAATAACTATAATTTTACATCAGTGTCCGTAGTATTAAAACATTTACAGTGACTTTCCTCTGATGCTCATATGTTTATCTCTTGTCTTTCTTACCCAAGCTTCTGCTGCAGACAGTGTTACTATTTGTGTGGTGAGTGGGGACAGAGTAGAGGCACTGTTTTATGCAGAGCCCATCATGACATGTGGCCCAACTGCTCTGCTCTGGAAGCTTGTATGTTGCTTGTGTGGATCCTTTTGCTGCTCTTCTTTCTTCGCTTGGCTGAGCTCCAGTTCTATAGTTCAGATATATTGTCTGCCTGTGGTCACTTCAGATGCTCCTGCCCTCAGAGGTGGGCTGCTTGGTGACCTGAGAATCCAGTATGCTTTGTCCAGTGGGCTTCTGGTACTCATTGCATATCCTCAGTCACCCAGGATGGTATTGCATTTTGTTTTCCTGGGTGAAGGATGGTGTGCTACCCAATCTTACTTTTCTTTGGAGCACTGAAATAATGAAATGAAGATCCTAGTTTTAATCCTAGGTTTGTGACTAAATAAATTTGCAACCCTGAGCAAATCACTTAAAACACCCTGTAAAGGGTTTATACAGTGCCTGGCATGTAGTAAGTGCTTTAAAATATTAGCTATTACTATTACTGTAATTCATTATTGATTATTTAATCTTTTTGTTCCTTAACTCCATCTGAGAAATGGAACTTTGGACTTACATTTTCTTTAAGATCCTTTGTTGTGCTCAAATTCTTTGGTTTCAATTGTCTGTTACATAGCCCCTTGACAACTGAGGATATGTATGCTTTCATGTCTCTAGAATGTAGCAAGGCTTTTTTTCTCATAAAGCATGCCGTAGAGCATCCTTTTTGAATTCGTGCCTTTGCCAAGTCCCATCAGAATTGGGGTCAAGTAGAAAGAAAGTGGGAGTAGTAGACCAAAAGTAGCCCTGATCATTGCTCTGTGATACTTCACAGGAATCCCAGTCGTTTTTAGGATATTTGCAGTCTGTAAGGCTGCAAATAAATGCCCCTAAAAAAAACAGAATTATGTCTTTACACTATCTACTCCGGCCTGACTACTTAGAATAGTTGGGATAAAACTGAAACCTGACTTTGTTCTTTTGGTGACTGGAAGCAGTTCTAGGAGACTTCTGTTAATGCCAGTGCCACTGCTGAGTCAGACACCAGTAGCTTTAAGGCCTGCAAAACATTTGCCAGTTTTATTGTCAGAGGCTTCCCCAGTCCAGGGCAGCTGCCATTTGCTGCTGCTACTATGACCACTCCTGTAAAATAGATGAATTCCCCACAAAGCCTTGATGCTACTCCTCTGCTTCTGCATGTCAAGTTCTTTGATCATCCAAATATGAACTCCCATCTCTTCTTCCCCATGACCTGACCACTGACTTTGTTTTATGGCCTGTGATCTTGAAGATGGAACTGTGAAAGTTGGGCATACCAGTGGCCCTCTCTTAAAAGGAAAAACAGTCTTTACTGACACCAGCTTGCCAGACCTTGAAGGCAACCACCTGCTGTCCCTCACCAACACCACCTGGAAGTTCTCTCCTGCTCCAGCAAACTTACTGACATCCTTAGTACCCCTTAGTACATGAAGCCAGGGATACGGACCAGAAGCAACATTTGAAGAGCAAATTGTCTTGCTTCCAAGGGAAAGCCAGTTCCACTTCTGGCAAAGGCTTGGTGATCCTAAGTTGCTAGCAAAAAAGCAGCCAAGAAGTTGTATATATTTTGTGTCTTTAGAGCATCATTTTGCTTCTTGGTTTCTGGCAATGTTCTCTTTCCACTGAATGCATTACCTTGCCAAAGAAAAGGGACAATGCTGCACCCTAGTGCCACTTTTAAGGTACTTAAAAAAAAAAAAATGTCTGTCCCTGCCATCACTGCCATTTATAGGTTTTGTGCCATCGTCAGTCTTTCCAGTGTAAATGTCAACTTTTAAAGCTAATATTCGGCTATCCAAATAGTGACGCAAGCACTTTTTAATGGACCTATCAGAATTTCACAGCGCTCATATATGGACCATAAAAGTTCATTCTGGACATTAAACTGAATTCTTTTTTAAAGGGAAGCCATATTCACATAATCTAAAAGGGAAAAAAATTTCCGTGTTGAAGAAAGTTTATACTTTCAAAAAAGAGCAACACTTTGAAAACAAAATTGAATGCTTTTAGACTGTAACATTTTAGAACATTTTTAGAAGCAGTATCATAGTTAAATGGAAATTAAATATTGGATTTGGAATAAGGAAAACTGGGTTCTCTCTGCACTCTGTGGCCAAACTTGCTGCGTATGACATTGGCAGTTCATTTCATTCCTCTTTTTTAGTTTCCTTATCTGTAAAATGGCAATAATAACACCAGACCTGCCTATCTCAGGATTTTGTTTCAGGACTCAAAGTAATAGGATTTAAAACATATAAATATGTATAAATTTAAATATATGTAACAGATACATGTATTTATAGACACACAACATATACATACAGGGACATGATATTTCTCTGAAAGCTTTTGGCATTCTATTGCTTATATTGTAAGGCTTAATTCAATATAGATATAGTCAAAACTTCAAATAAAATATTCTAAATTGTTACTGAGAGTTGATGTAAACAGTTTTTAAGTGCCTGGTGATGATAGCAAAAACATTGATACAAAATAGCTAAAAGGATAAAAATGCATGAAAGAAATATAAAAAGGTCTTTAATAAGTATTCTTTTCCTTCCTTTGTTCTGTCCTAGTATATCTAAACATAGTCATACATTTATCTTAATAATTAATAGTGGTATATTTATTTTCTTCTTTTTACTCCTATTCTGGGTCTTGCTACTAAAACAAATTTTCATTTTGCTCAAGTTGTCGTTTCTTATTTGTTTGTTCCTGTACGTATGTCCGTGAGTCCATGAGTCTGTGTTTGACTCACTAATGTGGCTTTTCCAACATGCCCAGCAGAGGCAGGATTGGGGTGTCTTTACTCAGACACCCAGTGACAGATGCACTTATGACAGATGTCTGCTTTTCCCAGGTAAGATCTGTGACCTGGGCTCTATTAAGTAAGGAAAGAGGGAACAAAGTCCTGCAGAGGTCTTGTTCATTTGTCACATATTCCCGAAACCTGGAAATATATTCATGAGAACAGCCCTTCTAGACCCGCTTCCTCGCAAGTACATACCATGGAGAAGACCCTAATGTGGGCCAGCACCATTTCTAACTCTAGTTAAAATACTTTGGCTCAGTATTCGAGTAGCCATATATGCAGAACATTTACTGTCCACAGAACTATGATTTTTTAATACATTGTTAACCAGAGTCAATGTGGGATATAAGTTCTTGTATCCCCTGATCTCCCTTGTTCAAACCTACCTGCCACTTTTTTATTAGAAACTAAATAATAGCTATATAATGTGCAAATTATGTAGGGCCACTGACCTATTAATATTTCTGAAGAATCTTAAGTCACACATCAACAGGACTCAAGCAATTTATATTTTTAGTGTGTTAGTGATGCATTTTAGATAGACAATAACATAATTTTCTTATTGTGATAATAGTGGGTAACATAATGATGTTGATAGACACTGTGTGTCAGGCACTGTGTTATATATTAATTATTACTGATACTTGGATAGCTAAAGAACCTGAGGCTCACAGAGGTTGGGTAATTTGGTACAACTAAGGAGTTGTACAGCCAGTAAGTGACAGGTACAGAATTTGAACCCAGGTCTGCCTATTTCCAAAGCTTGTGCTCTTTTTAATCACTTGATGCTTTCTCCACATTTCTGGTTCCAGAATGATTTTCAGGGGAACCATAAATTATATTGTTTTTATTTATCATTTGCTCACTTTGGAATACCATAGATTTCCTTTATAAAATGGGTTTGCAGAGCACAGAAGTAACATATCTTTTAGTTTCACTTATTCTGTAATTCGAATACATGTAATTGCTGTTTGGAGAATTATTGTTTAACCAAAAATGCAACCAAATTTATGTGTTAATAAACCATGTTGGATGAGAATGATAAAAGCATGTCACTACTGGTGTGGGTGTTCAAGCAAAACACAAAAGCATTCTTGGGCATGAAGGCAAATATTATGGGTCTGTGTGGGTTTCCTTTGAATTCATAGGTCCCGCTTGGTCAGTTATGTCAGGGCTTTTGCCCTTGTAATGCAGTATTTTCCATTTCCACCTTATGTCTTACATTTATATCTGTACTGCCAGGGTGATCTCTCATCTCTTCCCAGTGAAGTTTATGATTCTCCTTCGAGATTGCCCTCTATCCCTTGATCACCATATTGCAATAGGACAGAGATAAAAGAAAATTCCTGTGAGTCATACAAGTGAGGGACTCCTGGGGCTCTGCATCTCCTTGCCTGCCCCTTGGACTTGGCCTGCATCTAGAATTTGGTGGGAAAACTGCTTCAGCTTAGCAGCTAATGCTTGTGTTCATGTGTGGTTCTTTTGTAGCGTAATTGGACTCCCAGGAGAAGAGGACTGGCCTAGAGATGTTGCCCTTCCCAGGCAGGCTTTTCATTCAAAATCACCCCAACCGATTGAGAAATTTGTAACAGATATTGATGAATTAGGCAAAGACCTGCTTCTGGTAAGTGTGTGTGATGCAGAGTTGATCTGTGCTGTGCTAATGAGAGACCTGCCCTATAGAAACTCAGCCCGGGACGTGAATGTCAGTTTAGCGACTACTACAGGCAGCACATGCCACGACCGTTCAGAACCACCGTCCTCCCAAATTTCATTTCCACACCTGTAGAAGCTGGTGGCTTTAATTCTGGAATGTCTTCATTTCCTATCCAAAGGGAAAGATTCTGATCCATGTTCTTTAAATCCACCATCTTTGAACATTCATTTGAATGCAGCCTTAAAAGCGTCTTGATTCATCTGAACATACGCTTCTTTGAAACAGTTTCATGCTTCTTTTAAACAGTTTGTTTGTTATTCTTATGTACCTTTTCTTAAATAGGCACACCTTTGGGAAGATGTTTTTCCATAGGAACTATATAGCAATCCTCCTAGTTATCCATTTATTTAATAAGTATCTAGTGTGCCCTGCATGTATACAGTACCTCACTGAAAATAAGGTCTTCTTTGCCCTATTTGAGATTCAAACTCATAATCCTCGGCCTTGTCAGAATTCCCTAACTGCGGAGGCCAGTATAATAGGTAGAATACCCACGTAGGCTTTTCTCCTTGTCTGGGACCGCACTGAGTAATTAGTGGTTAAGCTTTACCTACCAAATTAACAAACTTTGATATCTGTCCAAGAAAGTGTTCATAGACACACACTCTGTGGAAAATATATTTGGCTAAGGAGTTCTGTTCCTCTTCTCCCCACCAGGTCCCCAGCTCTAAGCCACCAGTGTTCCTCCCAAATAAAATTCTAGGGGCATGTCTCTATCTTGAACACATTCTCACAACTCTTTTCTCTTCTTTTCTATATCCTGGTGGTTAAACTAGCTGCTTCCCTTTCTAGTGTTTTCTCCTTCTTGGATTCTGGTTAGAAGAATCCTCAGGCTCAAGAATTTTGCCCCTGATTTCCTGTCCTTTGGGAATTCGGCCCTTGTAATGAGCCCCTAAAGATTTTTATTGCCATTGAAGCCTGCTGACAAGCTCCTTCCATTATTTGTCGTTTGGCTTTTAAATTTTCAGAAGACCCCTATAGGGAGGTTGGCTTCCATGGACTAGTAGGGAGCTCAGGACAAATAAGATACGTAGAATTTTCTATTTTATGTGATTTTCTAGGCCAGTAGCTTTCAACAGGGTATCAGAGAGAGGGGTCCGTAATCCAGCAAGGACCTAACTGGGACTCTGAGCTCCTTAAGGGCAGGGGCCCAAATTAAGTGGAAGAGGTCTACCTATGATAAATTTTAAATCTTTAGATTACCTAGAGGTATTTCAAAATACCAAACTAACTTCATTGGGCATTGCATCACAAAACTGAAGAAGCTGATCTAGGTCATCTACTTGTGACCACTGAGTGATCTACCCATCGTTAATTAGTGCTTGCCACATGCTGGGTAATCAGGAGATGTTGACAAAAGGATAGGAGGAAGAACAGGGACTGTGATTTGAAGATGATTCCCTGAGATTGGAGTATGTGTGGCACTGAAAATGGGACTGAGATTAGGGAAACCTTCTGAATAATTTATTATGTATCACTCATTGGGGAATGAAGATTGCTGCCCCAAAGGTTCACCTTTCCCTCCTTTCACTTTTCTACGTTAGTAGCCCAGCCAAATTAAGCAGAGGAGCTCCTTAAGCACAGGGACTAGCTCATTTATCTCGGTATCTCTGTGTTTGATTTTACAGCCTGAAATAGAGTTTATTGATTTGAATTGTATTTAATGAATCTAATGGACTCCTTCTAGGGCTACTGCTAGCCCTTATAGTACCTTGACGTAAACTAGACATCAAGACAGCTCCCTTCCCCTGTTGGGTGCAGCCCTAGGGTAGGGTGCATGGCTTGCTAGTGGAATAGGGACTAGGATTTAGTCCTTACTTGCCTTCTCCACTAGGCATCTTTGTTCAGTGATTATCCTTTACAACTGAACAAGGCAACCCCCTTCTGTCCCCTGCTCAATAGCAAACCTTGGGACAGGATAAGAAATTAGGGTGAAGATCTCTGATTATAGAATTAATTTTGCTAGCATTAGAAGAATCACTATCCAAGTGAAGCTATATGCATACCATAACAACAACAGTAAGTTAAAATATCTTGTAACCTGGGGTGGCTTGGAGAGAAATCCTGGGTGGCCACACCAAAAGGTGTTGGCTTTTCCTGAGAGGCAGTTTATACATTAGGGGCATATAAAAACTGAGTATTGTCTAGATAGAATTTAGTGTTCAGAGGAATAAATATTAATTCTCATTAGAGACACACTTAGTCCATGGCAGTGAATAGATGTCAATGTATATAATGTGCGTATAGTTAAAAACATGTTTTATGTCAATCAATTATTTTTTCTTTAACACAGAAGTGCCTGACATTCAATCCAGCCAAAAGAATATCTGCCTACAGCGCTCTGTCTCACCCATACTTCCATGACCTGGAGAGGTGCAAGGAGAACCTGGATTCCCATCTGCCTCCCAGCCAGAACACCTCGGAGCTGAACACAGCCTGAGGTCCCAGCGGCTGCCTTGCGCTGATGATACACAAGGAGGCCCTTGGTGGCTGGCAGGTCCCCCAGGAAAGCCCTGCAGAGCTGTTGAGGATTGCTGTCTGGAGGCCTTCTAGCCACCATCTTCTGGACGGGCTCTGCTTCTCCAAGGAAACCACCTAGTTTACTGATTTGAAATCAATGCAAAAGTGATTGCAGCTTTATGTTTTGTTTGTTTGTTTGTCTGTCTGTCTGTCTGTTTCAAGAACCTGGAAAACTTCCAGAAGAAGACAAGCTGCTGACTAATTGTGCTGCCATTTCATTTTTCTAACTTTGAACGCTGCCAGGGTGAAGTGGGCAGTCCAAGCACAGCTGAGCTATGATGTAATCTCTCTGCAGCTGCCCAGGCCTCATTTGGTACTTTTGAGAGAGAGAGAGAGAGAGAGAGTGAGAGAGTGTGTGTGTGTGTGTGTGTGTGTGTTTTGTGATCTCTTAAAGTGTTACTTTTTGTAAACAACATAGAATAATTGCATTTTAGAGACCAATAAGGTGTTTAAAGGTGACAGATAAATAACGGGCGTCTGTTGACTAAAGGTGATTCACCAGAATGGGCTTCTCAAATTATAGAACTTTGAGCCTTTGTCCTCAGCATTTCTTTTCTGGCCAAAAACAGTAAATTTGCTAGCAGTAAAAGGTTCACTACCTAGATGAAGTTTTATACACACAGCAAAAAGAAAAAAGAAAAAATCCTGATATCTTTTAAGAGACCTGTTTCTAAAAGCACACAGTCTGTTTACTCTTCGAAAAGCTGAATTTACTTATTTTAAGTTGGTTTTAGCCTTGTGTATAATATCATGCTTTATTGTTTCTTTTGGAAAATTACCCTGTAAGCTTTTTTATTATTTACTATAGGTTTAGGGAATGTACCTCAAAAAGTTTAAAAAAAAAAAGTTATCCAAAAAATAGAAAATGCCTTTATTTCCTGATTTGGAATTTCTTTATTTCCTTTTGGTTTTTGTTGTTATTTTGTTTTGTTTTTGTTTTAAGAATTTGTCAGAAACTGTTTCCTGTTTTGGTTTGGAGAGTAGTTCTCTCTGACTTGAGACAGGAGTGCCTTTTAACTTTTCCCTGCTTTTTACACTGTACGTTCCATCATGCACTGCCTTATTTGCAAAGTATCCATTTTGTCTGTCCCCCAGCACCTATAATATATGTTGCTACCATTACATAACTAATAACAGATTGCTTAAACTGTTCATGCACCACCTGTTTTATTTCTTTCAATGAACATTTCATAAATACACAGAGTCAGGTTTTGGCTCGCGGTCTCAACAACACAGTTTTAGCAAGGTCCCATATGTTCTCAATTTAATGCGATTATCCTATGGTGGTGTTCACAGTTATTACCTAGGAAATGAGTAGAATACTTGTTCTGCTCCATCACCAGCACATAGACTACTTTAAACTGTTACTTAGTGTTTTACATTTTTATAGAATATATTGTCAGTGCAGTATCTAAGAGAATGTTTTTAACTATTTTTTAGAGACATTATGTATATTTACTCTATAAAATGATCTTTCCCCCATCCCCCAGGCTGTGCTCCTTCCTAGTGCCTTGTGCATATCCCTGCTTTCTGCAGAGCCAGCCTGGCCCAGCCATCCTGAACAGCTTCACTCTTTCTCTTGTTGTTTTCTTGCCTTCTATAGTCTTTTCTATTCCAAACCATCTCTGCCGTATACACGGTTCAGTGTTCATTCGGCTCTCATAACCAGAAAATACAGAAATGAAGTATTGGGGTGTAAGTTTAGCTACCTGTACTTTTTCTGACTCATGTTTTGAGAGCGTGAAACAGTTAGACCATGTTCAGAGTTAGGATTTTGAAAGAATGGAGAATAATTACCTTGTAGAAAATGTTCCAGATGATGTTTATGCATTATAAAGCCTTACTAAATTCTTGAAAGCTTTATATTGCATATGACTGTTTTGAATAGAGATAAATTAGATGATGTTTCTCCTGAAAAGTTTTTGGATTGGGAACCATTCTCTTTTTAAACATATATTGTTGAACATTGTTCTAATTCAGTAGTTTGAAGGACAGAAAATTTTTCTAAAGCAAGATACAAATGATAAGATGGGCCATAAGAATGTTTTACACTTTCTTCATTGTGACAGTGCTGATTATGTTTTGTCATCACTGTAAATGCTTGAGATATAATTAATCCAGAGATTGAGGGTAAGTCATACTCTCAGTCTCACCCAGAAAGGTGAGTTCTGCCTTCCCTTTGATAGAGGATCAAACTACAAAGATTTGCTGGGGCCTAGAAATTAATTCAAAAGCTCAGTGCACTGATTCATCACTAGCTATTTGGTCAGTATCCATGGTTAGAGTAAACATAACTTTAGTTTTTGCTTTTGTAAAAGTTTATCATAAGTCAGCTCAAGAAAAATGCATCTGTTCTAAACTGGAATTTTCAGCATTCTTTAGAATTTTAAATGAGTAAAGAGCTCAGCTTTTCTTTATAGAATATGCTTTTGGTTTGTTTCTCTGTACTGTTTGTAAAGAAAAATAGAGCACAAGCATTTTGGCATTAGAGACTTGTCAAATTATGCTCTGATGATGCAGGAGAGGGCGTCTTGGCCTCTCTGAACTTTGTCAGGGGCTGGCCCCAGCTCTTCCATCCTTGTGGTTGTTGCACTTGAGTGATCACCCTCTGGTTTCATGTCTTTTACATCCGTGCTCACCACTTCAGGTCCATATCCCACACAAGCAGCCTTGCCTTTGGGACACTTTGAAGCATTATACCAGAGTAAAAACTTAGTGAATACCACTTATTCTTCTGTGACATGTGGTTTCAGACATCTTTGCCAAAAACTGGGCAGTGATTAGAAAGGTCGCACTATCAGGGTTATATAAGCTTATAAGAAGTAGAAATATGGTAGATTTGAAATCACAATTTGAATTTCTTACTAGGATTGGTGCAAGAATATGCCTGATAGTTTCCATAAGAGGTTTGGTTCTGGTGGCCCAAATATTGTGGGAATTGTTGTGCATTTAAAAAGAGAAAGAGAGAAGCCTGTCCATTTACCCATCGTTAAACTGTCACGTAAACTGCAATAAGGACCTAACCTTTAAAATACAATTCATGAAAGCTTCTAATAAGAACCCAGTGGGCTGGATCCTCCCACTTTGTCCCTCCTTTGAAGTGGATGGGAATTTAAGGTGCAAAAAACCTGTCCTGGAAGAAAGCTCAAGGCTGTTACAGACCCTTGTACTTCTTGATAGGCACACACTGTGAATGGCAGGCTTTTCGTTTAGCCCCAGGTGACCTTCTGGAATTGTTCAAAATTATTCACCTAAGAATGGAATCTCAGAATTTTATTTTTAAGTAAAATAAAAATTGCAGTATGTACATGATGTTACTATCTTAAAGAAAATGCATTCCTTTTAATAGAAGAATCTAGTTTGACTCCAGAATGTGGTACTGTCTTTATGAGATAACTCTTAAATAGTACCATTACATATTAAATCTTAAATTATGTATTTGAATTCAGTTTTTAAATAACTGTAGCTGCTTCTCTTAAAAATTATGCCTGTTAGATTCAGAATAGGAAATCTTGTTCCATTGTGGAAATTAAATCATGTAAGCTTCCTAACTTCATAATTATATTAAAATTCATCTGTGCAAAGAATTACTTCCTTTCTTTTAAGTGACAATTGACTATTGTTATGATAAGCACATGAGAGTATCTGACATTTTTCAAAAGCAGGCTTTTGTTGTATAGTTGTGTATAAGAAAGAATAATGTGAAAAGTTAATATGCCACCATAAATACTTAATTGCATTAGTTTAGCAACTACAAAATATTTACTTGGGGAAGAAAATATTAAAATATATATTCTTAGATATTGATGGAATTCAAAAGAATACATGTTTTACATTGTTACAGGTAAAAATAAAGATGTTATCTGATTTCTAAATCTTTAAAAATTATTCATAAAATAGTAATCAATGGATAGGGAAAATTCAGAATAAATGAAGGTATTCAAAGGACAGTTTCAAAGTTATTGTTGAAGGATGTATATATTATTAACAAATATGTTATAAGAACTTATATGAAAATCACTTGACAACTATGGACTTCATATGTTCAAAAACAAATTTTATGGAGAAGATATTCCAAGCACAGTTACCATTTCAAAAGTTGGGCTGAACAAACTAAACCATCTATATTCCTTCCTCATTTCATAGGGAAGAAGCAGTCACATGAACCTACACCAATAATGCATGACTAAGAATGTTCATTGTAAAAATTAAAACAAATTTTTAAAAGGCATATGTTTCTATGCCACCAGGATTTTTTAAAAATTGTGAACCTTACCCAAAACAATTTATCATGTGCATTAAATACCTTTAGATATATAATTAGCTATATATTTAACATGTTCCCTCTCCACAATGGAAAAACTTCTTGAGGCTACCAAAAGCCTGTCAATGTAAGTCCTCAGATAATTAGTAAGTGTTCTCCAAAAGCATGGGAAACAGCATTTTCATTTCTTACCGGCTCCCTTTTTTACATCAATGCCATTTTTAACAGTTTTGGTGGCCATTGGGTACAGACCTATATCTCAAGCATTTCTAACTTGTACTTTTCCAGAAAATAAACCAAAAATATTCTTTTGGCCTTCTTTATCTTCTTACCTTTGTAAACAACAGAAATACAGAAACGGAAAGGGTCTGGGGTATTTTTTCCTTTTTTTTTTAAATGAAGTACCAATCGGCTTTTCAAAATGTTTTCATTATTAGCATTCCCAGGAAGTTAATTCAGATAAATGAATATATTTAAGTCCACATATTTGTTTCCTTAACACTGGTGCTCCGTCCTTCAGCAAGAAAACTGAAGAGCCACCTGAAAATGAGCATAGGCTTTTTTCAAGCATCTAGTACAGCAATTTGAAGTGAATATAAGGTAAGAAAGGGAAGTGTTTTGTTTTTGTTTTTGTTTTTGTTTTTTATTGCAAAAGCATGTATGTTAAATTCACACTGTCCTTGTTTTATTCCATTATATTCCACAAGATGGCACTTTCAGGGAGGTAAACAAAACAAAACAAAAACCTTAAAGACCAAGGTCAAAGAGGTACTTCTAAAGACTTTATTCTAATTTTATTTTTCTGCTTATATTTAACTCTTTCGGCCTTTCATTTATGGGCTCAAACTGTTTTTCACTTGTTTTTCAAGGTGACTGATAGCCTTCATAATGTTATATAACTTACAAGTTTTAATTGTTTGCTAGTTTCTGGACAGTTTGTTATAAAGTAAATTTGCTTGAGGGTGGATAATAGACCCATTTTGATCATTTGAGTGAAGAAAGCCTAGTCATTCAGTTCTTCCAGGCACATTTCTTTTAAAGGTACCTGATTACCTGACACTTTTCAAGGTGCAGAAGTTAAAAAAACAGACAAGGCTTGCTTACTGAGAAATCAACCCTCAGTTGTGAACAGGACAGTTTAGTAAGGCGTGTAAAATTCCTATGGTGTCCTCAGGCAAAATACCACACCCCAGTCTGCTGCTTTCATATCCCCTACATGGCAGCCGTTAAGACATGGAAGCACACATCTTCATTTAAAAAGATCCGATGAAGCAAGATAATTAATGGATCAGAAATTAAGTAGACAAAACTACTTTTTTCTCAAGGACTGCTATCCTGAAACAGAGCCCTAAAATACTAAAAAACTTGGTAATTTTTACATGTGTGTATATATATGCTTATGTTTTCAATCACAGGTCTGCTCAGAGACCCATTATTCTCCAGAAGGTTTAGTTAAGTTTGGAAGTCACTTTCCTCAACAGAATCACTGGAATTTAGAGGGAAGGAAATTATAGTATTTTTCAGTTTCCTCAGCACAGCACAAGAGAAGGCAGTTTATTCCTTCCGAGTGGTAGAAACTCGATATCGCCTGCTTAACTTAAAAGAGTAACAGGCAGCAAGTCTCAGTAATTCATACTGAATCAAAACATACACACTAGGGCTAATAAAATGTGCCTTGAGAAGGCATCAGTCTCATCCTTCTACTCAAAACCCACCGTAGCAAATTCCAGTTTGAGCCCATAAATGAAAGGCCGAATTAAAACCCAAAGTTGGTTATTAGTGGGCCAGTTTGAATTCCATTTGCTCGTGACTCCCACGTGAAAACTTCGTGGATGTGTTGCATCTTCTCCCAGCCCTTCTTGGGCAGGGGAGGGGCAGTGAGCGGAGCTAACCCAAGACCTGCCTGCCCCGCTCACCTGATAGTGTCTGAAATGATGTACGGACCCGGCAGGCTACTGGCCGAGGTCTAAGTGTGCCCTGCTGCTGTCTCAGAGACATCTGTTCTGCACTCTTAAGAAGAAAAATGTCCCTAGAAGTAAACAGATGTCTTCTGTGCATAAACAAGTACAACACAATTCTCCAAAAGTTCGGGTATAAAGAGATGTAGTAGAGGCTGCTCTGTGTGAAGCTGTCTGCCAGGCATCTCTCAAGCTCTAAGCTCAGCTTTTTTTTTTTTTTTTTTTTAAGAGAAGATGTATAATTACAGGAAAGATGTTTTTATTTTTTTATTTTCTATCATTCTACATATATGATGGCAAAAGATAGCCTGGAAAGGTTTTGTTTTGAAAAATTGTTTATTTTCTGCTTCATCTTCAGTTGGCAAAGGCTCCTAACTCTATATATAGTTTCAAAACTCTTCTCTCTTTCTTTGTCAAGTAATTGAAACTATGTAAACAAATTATCTCATGTATGAAGGGATGTTCCTGTTTAGAGGAACTTTTTGTGTGAATTACTTCATGCAAATAACCCCTTCTCTATTTTATGAGTGTGGATTGTCAAGTGTAGGTTTTTTAAATGGGGACACATTTCTGTACATATTGATTACCATAAACTATGACTGCGTAGCACTAATCAGCAAGCATAGAGCCACACAATTATTTAATTTCTAAGTTTGTGGTTTCTAGCCAAATTCCGTTGGTGTGCTTATGTTAAAGTTCTGAAGATACCTTTGTACCCTTACTTGAAAGTTTCTAATCTTAAGTTTTATGAAATGCAATAATATGTATTAGCCAGCAATATTTCTGAGAGCACCAGCAATTTTAAATTTGACCTTGAAGCCTCTGATTAATGAAAATAGGTTCCAGCAGTAATAGATTTCTTGAACCCCCCAAGTGCCTCATAATCTTTTCGTTCTGGTCCTGTATTTGCAATGATGTACACATGTTTATTACAGTTCCTCACTTATTTTGTACTCATTTTCCTGTGACCAGTAATAAACGTATTAGTTAGCTCATGGAATTAATGGCACCAACTACCCCTAGAATCAGCACTTAACAAGTTGGGGAATTTTTATTTCAAGTTGTTCTACATTTACATAAATTATTTCTATTATTATTCGTGTATATTATTTATTTCTGAATCACACTAGTCCTGTGAAAATGCAGCTGAAGGCAAAAAGTGTAGAACTTGCATTTAATGTTCATTATCATAGTCTGGATGGATGTCTTGATGAAGCTAAGAAAATAAAAATTAGACTAAGCCCCCTAATAAGCTGCATGCATTTTAACGTGATTACTAGAATTTAAGACTGTAGATGTAGCCTTTTGGGTGTCTTGGTCTTTTATCATTGTATAAAGGAGTTAAAGGCAGAGGACTTTTATAGTTTTGCTTTTGTCAAATATGCATATAGTGTAGTATAAAAATATAGCAAAATAGAAACTAAAGCTAGACAAGCATTTCAAATACTGCCTTCATTTAGAAACTTTGCCAGATGACCATTGGCGTAGATGCCAATCAGAGACTGGTGCCTAGGTGATACCTCCCCTGCCCTGGCTTTGTGAAGAAGTTTCCTTCTCGTGAGCAAGTGCCCTCGTAGGTATTGTGTGTGATAGTGGGAACAGGTAGAACTGTTGTAAAGACAGCAACCTGAGAGCTTTCTGTAGAAACAGAATTATGTCAGCTTGTGCCTTGAGGCTTCCAGGATGTGTCAGATAGAGGAGTCTTAAGTTTCTGTGCTTCAGGCAACTTGAGTTTTGTACAGAAGCGATCCAGTCTGGTAAGAAAAAACAAGGATTGCATGTACAATATTCAAGAATGGGATTTTAACAACTAACAATGCCCAACACTATGAAAGTTTGTTGCATTTCTGGTAATTTAGGTTTTGATCTGAAGGTTAAAGGGCAAGTGTTTTCGTTCAGAAAAGCAGTATGTGTTAAGAAGAGCAGAGTATCGGTTCCCATAGAGTGCAGCTTAGAACTAGAGAGTTTTATAGGATTATCATTTCTGAGATGTAAAAGCATGTTTTCACTGTAAAAGGTATTAGTGTTTCTGCATTCCCATAGTGTCTAGTTAAAACTTTCTTCAAGGTTTCAGCAAGGGTGTCACCCACAGTAAACTTTTTTGTTTTTCAACTTATTCTTATAATAGAAAATGTTTTAAAAGTAAAAAAAAAAAAAAAGAAAGAAAGAAAGATCCTAATTTGGACATTTAACTTGTTGGTTTCTGTGTTTGAAGTCACAGTTTTGGAAACGTAGAGGTTGTGCTTGTCAGATAATAATCTAGACTGCGCAAGTCCGCCCAGGATGACTGACTCCCTTCCCCAGCCCCTGTGTCTCTTCCCTCCTTCTAAAATCCTCCCTGCTACTATCCTAGCTACTCCACGTGATCCCCCATCCACCTGTGCCACTCACTGGGTATCAGACACGTGATGAGAGATACTTTAGGCACCATGGGTGTGCTCGCCTAGGCCAGGCCAACACCCCACTTGACCTTCAGTTGAACATAGTCATCTTGAGAAGGTTCCTGATGTGGGCACAAAGTGTGCTCATGGCACCAATTACATATCCACTCTAGCTTCTTTGCATACATCTTGATTTTTAAACCAAGTCATTCTGCAGAGCATTTAGTTTGGGCTGTTGTGGTACAAAGAGAAAAAATAAGCAAGAATACAAACCACATTCCAGGCTGCTGTTTTCAACCCAATCGCAAGCTATACTTCTACTGTATTTCTTCATACTTGAAACTCATTCTGCTATATTCATATCAGGGTACAGACTTAAAAGGGTGCATGTTCCTTAAAGGTGCATAATTACTCTCATTCCGTTTGCTCATATTGCTACAAAATGCTCTGTTTTGGTGCTTCGGGTTCAGCAGGTTAAAAGAAGCAGGGTAGAAATTCACTGCCTGGAATAGTCTTAAAAGAATTTTGGCAGATGACTTGGTGTTTGATGTTGTTTCTGCTTGGTTCTCTGTACACGAGATTGAGGGTAACTGCACCGGCCTGTTGGGTCCACTCGGATGTCGGCTGTATAAAACCTGTGCTCTCCCAAGTGTGGGTGCAGTCGGCTCTCTGAAAGCAGAAACCTTCCTACATATCTGGATTGTTTAGCCCTCAAAGAAAAATGGCCTTGGGTATAAACAGGAGCAGAATAGGAAGGGCCATCTCACTCTACTGACCATCCATCCCTCCATTCCACATAGAAAGCCCTCCCGAGGCAAGAAAAAATAATAATAATAAAGCTTATCTCTAAGCTTCCCCTCCTCATAGCCTCCTGAGCTGAATGGTCTTGCTTTGTTCCCTTGAGGCAAATGAAAATACAGGTCAGTTTATCTAGACCCTTCCTGCCTGAAGAGAATACAAAAGTAGGTGTTTAGTCAGGCAAAATATGTAATCCAAGGACCACAAAAACTTACATTAAATACCTCATCACTAGAAATCTCTCTGTTAAAAAAAGTAGTTCAAGTAAGGGATGCCTTATGACCCTGAATTTCTGAGGTCAGTTGTAGCCTTTCTAGCATGCGCCTTACTCGAGGACTTCTTTGGAGAGAGAGAACTGCAGTGGTGACTGTTGCCATCGCAAAGGTAGAATGTCAGAAAATTCAGAGGGTTACAGAAGAATGATCCTTTGGAAACTGGATGTCTTACTGGGTGCTAGAATGCAAATTTAGGTATTTATTGTCAAATAATGGAATTCATTTTTTTTTTTAATTGGTGTTGAAATGTCACTGTCAAGTTAATTGTGTTCACTTATGCACAAGCTAAATTGGAGCAAACAAAATGGTTTGTACCTTTTGTACAACTTCTTACAATAAAAATATCGGTAGCAAATAAAAATAATAAAAACAGCAATTTCTAACTGCTTTCTTGGAGATGAGTTACTATCCTGGCTATTTTTTTTTTCTTTAGTTTAATGTAGGTGAATATAACAGCAGTGGACAATGTATAATTAAATAGCAGGCTGTAGCAGAATGTGTTTTAAACTTTTATTTTAAGAGACTCCTTTTCAGGCTTCAAATGTTTAAAGAAAAAAACAAAAGAAAATGAAAAGACAAATGATTATCTTATTGAGCTTAAAGTTCGTTCAACAAATATTTATCAAGCCCTAATTAGTTGACTGTGCTAAACCTTAATCAAATGAGAAAGGCATGACCAGTCCTTTCCAAAGCTTACATACTATAGAAAGAAATATAATCTAACAGCGTGATCTGGTACATGCATACATATACAAACGTCAGAAACTTAAGTTTCACAAAACGATGCTAAGTGCCCCTCACATATTATCTATTCAATTTTTTTCTGCTCCACTCAAAATACTGGTGACATCCCACTAGGTTGATTTCAAAGGTCATGACTTAACAGTTTGAAAAACACTTGGCAGGGGTTTAGGGGGTTGGGGGTAAAAAGGAGGCAGGAAATGAAGTCAAGAAGGGCTTCATATACCGTATCGAGGAGTTTGGAACAACTGAAGGATTTTAAAGAGGGACAGTATTAATGTTTGCCCATTTTTGTTTTGACCACTTATGTGTTAGAACCAGAGTGAGGAGGAGACAAAGAAGCTTTGGAGATCCTACCTGATAAACCAAAAGGGAAACTTGGCTGCTGTCTAACACATATTTTCCCCTCAGGTATTTTTTCAATTAGTCCTCCAGAATTAAGTGCCCCTTAGAACTTGCCTTTGGTTTTTTGGTTGTTTTTTTTTTTTTTTTTTTTTTTATATAGGCCCTAAATTGCGTTTAAATTTTTAAAATTCATCCGAAGTGTTCAGGAGATGTTTGAACAAAATGTGTGACTTGAAGCCTGTGCACACAGCAGCTTGCTTAACTGACCTAGGACAGTTGAGGTTTGACCTATTCTCCTTGTAGTATCACGCCTCCGGAGCTAAATGTAATCTATCCTGAAATTACCCCCTCCCTGAAATTTCCTGAGATACTATTATCTACAAGATAATCTATAATCCTCCCCTCCTCCCTGTTGATTACAATAGGTCCCTCCCTACTTCACAAGACCCCCGCCTCCCGCCTTATAGTCCCATACCCATTGGAATGTTGGGCTTGTTCAACCACCCCAAAGGGTGGAGTATCTTCATATTGAGCTCTGAATCTGCCGCCATTCAGAGCAGCTCCTGAATCCAGGCAACGTGACCGACTTCCATTTCTTTATAAGTAAGCCTTGAATAAAAAGTTAATGCCTTTGAACATGCCCGTTATTTTCTTTGGCCTCTTAGCAGCAAAGGCCCACATTGGCTGTGACAGGAGGGATAATACAGAGTCAAGAATTTCACCTTTATTAAGGACTTGAAAACTTAGGTTTTAAGAGAACACTTACAACTACCCATGTTTCAACAAATCATAGGCATCTACAACCAGATTGACTGGACAATTTCCTTAGAAGCTGTGTATGAAAATATCCTTCTGTTGTTTCTGCTGTACTCAGAGCCATGTTCCATTAAGAGCCTGGTAGGCCCTGCCATTGATTTTTCCATTTGGCACATCTGCCCAGTTTATACATCCCTATGCCCTGGGAAAGAACTCCTGGTTGGGGCCCAGGAGGCCATATTTGTTCTGCAAACTTCCTTCTCCTGGACATAGCAAATAGAGCAACCAGACTCTCCCCATGGGTTTTGGGACCAAGAGACTGTGTTAATCTCTTGTATGGCTGGAAATGCTACATGTAAATTCATGGGCTGCAGGTAGCTGTATTCCTTGTGTGCAGAGAAGCGTGGGAAGCTGACCTGTACAGAAAGAAGGAAACACAGACTAAGGCCAGACAACCTTCCTATTCCTGGATTCTGAATTCTTTATAATGAAGTCTGCCTCCAGCTTTTCATTTTTTTAACTTAACTCAATTAAATTTCTATTAATTGCAGCAAAAATCCTGATACAACCCCCTTCTCTCCACCAGCCCTGCAGCTAACATAAAGTTAGGGCTAACATAAAGTCCCACAAACTGGGTGTCTTAAAACAACAGAAATTTATTGTCTCCCAGTACTGAGGCTAGAAGTCCAAAATCACCTGTAGGGGAGAATCCTTCTAGCCTCTTGGAGCCTACCCTAATCCAGTATGGCCTCATCTTCACTTGATTACATCTGCAAAGGCCCTATTTCCAAATAAGGTCATATTTACAAGTGTTGGGGGTTAGGACTTAAGTCTTTGGTGGGGCGCAATTCAACCCACAAAAGGGCCCCTCTCTGCATTGTAATTTCAAGCAATTGAAAAGCTAAGTGGGGGAAGAGTATCGATGAGAGCAAAAATAGAGCCTATATTTTTCAAACCTGGAGTATGTCAGGAAGAATGCAAAGTGAGGAATGAACGAGGTATATGTTCCTTGAGCATCAATTTTATTTAAAGTAAAAATGAAAATAGCATTTTATGACTTTGATAACTGTGTAAGTGTCCGGCGCTTCTCCGCCCCGCCTCGAGTCCTCGGTCGGCCGGCGATGGGGACCAGAGAGATAAGGGGAGAGAGGGTGCGGACAACGTCTTACCCGGAGCACTTGTGATCACTCAGGACTCGCGGTGGTAAAGCAAATAAACTTTTAATGGGACTAGGCAATCATCATCTTTACAGGTTCCGCCCGGGGCAAGACGCCTCGGGGGAGAACAACCTCGATGCGGCCGTCAGGCGCGGCTCCTTGTGGGCTGTCTCCCCGAGCTTTGCCCGGGAACTTTCTTATAAACCTTGCGTGTATCCAATGGGCTAACGCCACGCACACAAGCATGATTGGTGAATACAGCGGGTGGTTACATACATCAGAAGCCGGAAGCAGGATGTGGGCGCCATCTTGGCACCACTCGATGGGCGGGGGGACTTTGGAGCAGGTTTACAGCGCATGCGCTATGCCCGTCCCGGGAGACGGCTCTCCACACGTAAGGCTACACAATCAGATCCCTTTCAGTGCTTTTCACTCTTGTGGAAAATTTTGAGAAGCACTGAATCAACCAGAGGAAACATTAGCACTTGGAATGGGGCCTGTTCTTCTAAGCACTGTACCTCCTGTCATCTCCAGGATTTCGCGTTAGAAAATGGCTTCTATTCTGATGGTATATTCAGAAGGCTGATAAGGAAAGTAAAGTTTACCCATATTTACTGAACACTGACTATGGGTCTCAGCTTTCAATGAGCATCTGACACAAAGAGGCAGGAGTGTCCAGAGGCATCAGGTAGTTTATTGGCTGAACAGGGATGGTGTGTGATAATGGACTTTCCCTCCTGCAGGTTGGGTTTATGGTGATAACTTGGGTGCAGCAAAAACAGCACTCGCAAGAAAAGGGAGTGTCTTAGTATGCTAATGCTGGAGAATGCAAAACACCAGAGATGGATAGGCTTTTATGAAACGGGGGTTTATTTCACTACACAGTTACAGTCTTAAGGCCACAAAGCGTCCAAGGTAACACCTCAGCAATCGGGTACCTTCACTAGAGGATGGCCAACGGCGTCCTCTAAACCTCTGCTAGCTAGGAAGGCAGCTGGCGTCTGCTCCAAAACTCTGGTCTCAAAACGGCTTTCTCCCAGGACGTTCCTTTCCAGCAAGCTTGCTTCTCTTCAAAACATCACTCCCAGCTGCACTCTCTTTCCTCCCCCCGAGTCAGCTCATTTATATAGCTCCACCAATAAAGGCCCACCCTGAATGGGTGGGGCCACGCCTCCATGGGAACATCTCATCAGAATCATTGCCCACAGTTGGGTGGGGCACATTCCAAGCAAATCCAACCATCACCAAAACGCCTGCCCCACACAAGACCACAAAGATAATGGCATTTGGGGGACACAATACACTCAAACCGGCACAGGGAGGAAGTAGCATTCAGTGAACCCCACTGAGTGCCACACATTCTGGTACATACCTTACAAACCATTTTATTTCGTCTATCAATTCTCACTTCCAAGTGAGGTTAAGTAGATGGTGTGTTCAGCTCCAAACAGTTCTGGAATAATGTTACGTACAATCATATAAGAAAGAAAGTGGATATTGTGTGGATATTAAATATTTATACAAATTATCCCAGATACTTAAATTCACATTTTGCATATTCAGAAAGCTGCTTAAATTCTCACCATTTAAAAATACTTAAACAATACAAAACTACAAAGGAATAATTACAATTACCTAAAATCCTACCACTTAGAGAATATCACAGCTAATACCTCAATAAATAATTTCTAGACAACTAGCTTTACAGAGAAACAAATAAGATGTGAATATAATTTTACATCACCACTAAAAGGCTGTGCACCCCACTCAATAAGTTGTGCTTTGGGATTTGTTTGCTTTACAGTTATCCTGGATAACATCGTTTCAGTAAACATAAATTTATATCATTATCTGTTATGGCCATGTGGTGGTTTGAAGTTGTTGTGTGCCCCAGAAAAGACTCTGTTCTTTTAATCCATTCCTATGGGTGCAGACATATTGTAGGTATGACCTTTTGATTAGGTTATTTCAATTGAGGAGTTGCCCCAACGTGGGTCTTACCCTTTTACCGGAACCCTTTAAAAGAGATGAAGCCCAGAGAGCTCAGAGAAGCACACAGAGAAGTTTACAGAAAAAGCCACAGACAGAGAAGCAAAAAGCTGAAGTAAGGAAACCTGGGAGAGAAGGAACAGCAGACCTCACCGTGTGCCTTGCTATCTGATAAAGGAGTCGCCAGTAAATGGTCTTCAGAGAAGGTATCATCCTGTTGATGCCTTAATTTGGACATTTTCATGGCCTTAGAACTGTAAATTTATAAGCTAATAAATCCCCATTGTAAAAGCCAACCCACTTCTGCTATATTGCATTCTAGAAGCTTTACCAAACCTTTAACAGGCTATATGGTATTTAAATGTGCCATGATTTACTTAGCCAGTCCTCTTTGATAACTATAGCTGCCTACCCCACCCCCCAATTAGAAAAGATGCTTCCATGAGCAGTCCTGTGCAAACATATATCTGTGCATGTCAGCAGTTGCATTTAAGCATCTGGTCCCTGGAAACTCATTCATTCATTTATTCATTCAACATTTATTTGATCCTCTACTCTGTTCCAGGCACCACTAGACCCCAGAGATACAGAAATTAAGCAAGACAAACAAGGTGCTTGCTCTCCTAGAGCTAACACTTTAGTGTGGGAGATAGACAATAAACAAGTATGTGCATGAGATAATTACCTTACAAGTGCTATGATGGAAATAAACAGGTAATAAGATGGAAAGTGCTTGAAATATGGTAATCATAAAAGGTTCTAAGGAAAGCTTTGAGTTGAGGCAGCAAGGGAGAGCAACTGAAAGACCAAAAGATGTGAAAGGCCTGGTTTGAAGTAGGAACAGAAAGGAGGCCAGTATGCCCGGAGCATAGTGAATGAGGGAACAACAGTGATGGCAGATGAGGTTAGGAAGGTGGATAGAGCCAGAGAAGAGAGGGCTCGATAGGTCAGAATAAGAAATTGGAATTTTAAGGCATTTAAGAATAGGAATCACATCATAAGGTCTACATTTTTAGAGGGACTGGTGAGGAAATTACTGACGGAGTCTGGGTGAAGGATGATGGGGGCTCAACTTAGAGTGGTGGCAGTGAATGGATTTGAAATGAATTTGGAGAGTAAAACTAACAAGTATTGGTGATGGATTGATCTAGGGTATGTGATAGAAAGGAGACCAGAATGAGTGTATGGATGGATGGTGGAGCCTTTTCCTAAATAGGGAGGAGTTTGGAAAAGTGTGATCAAGTGTTCCTTTATGGACACAATAAGCATTGGGCATTCATGTATTAAACATTCATATAGAATTGTCAGTACACATTTAGATATTTTATTATTTTGTATGAAAGGCTATGAAAAGAGACTAAAGTTGCGTTCACTTAAAGAACAAAGAAGTTTTCTTCTCCCTCCCTCACATAACAGTAGGGATCAAAGCAGCCCATCACCCAGACTGGACTCCCACTTCTGGCCTGGTCCTTCATCTATTGCAAGTGTACTCCCTGCCCTGCACCCCCACTTCCCCTTCCCATGATCTGAGATGTAAACATGCCTGGGATCCAGATTTAACCATGCAGAAAAGGACAACACTCTTGAGAGAAAAACATAATGATAGGATCTAGGGACCCTGCATGACTGTGTGAAACACAGGCAGACTGCTTTACCTGCCCTGGAATTAAAGAAATAGAGACAACCTATCTGAGAAGCCTAGCCATGAAGCAGACCAGAGCAGTGGAGTTACAGCTTGAAGAGGATAATCTGTTGAAAAGACAGAGGGATTGAGGGCAAAAGAGAGAATGAATAAGAGCAGGAGCAAAGTTCTGGAGAAGCGGGGAGAGGTGGGAATCAAGAACACAAGAGGTAGAGTTGAACTTTGACAGAGAAATATAGAATTACCATATAACCCAGCAATCCCACTTCTAGCTATATACTCAAAAGAATTGAAACGGGTCAAATAGGTTTTCGCACACCCATGTTCATAGCAGCATTTTTCACAATTGTTGAAATATGGAAGCAACCCACGTATCTATTTACGATGATTGCATAAACAAAATGTGGTAAATAGATACAAAAGGTTAATATTCAACTGTAAAAGGGAGTGAAGTTCTGATATATGCAACAAGATGGAATAACCTTGATAACATCATGTTAAATAAAATAAGCCAGACACAGTAGGACAAATGCTGTATGATCTCCCTTATAGGGTATACCTAGAATAAGCAGATTCATAGAAACAGTACAGTACAGGTTACCAGGACCCAAAGCGGGGGGGAGGGTGAGTGGAATGGAGAAACATGCAGATTTTCTGTGTGAGGTGATGAAAAAGTTAGGGGTGATAGATTTGGTGATGGTAGCACAATATTGTGAATGTAATTAAAACCACTGAATTGTACACTTGAAAGTAATTAAAATATGAACTTTAGAGTTTTATATATATATAATTACAATGAAAAGTTTTTAAGAAAAAGTGAATACTTAAACAAATTGCAGTTTATCTAGCAATAAAAAGGAACAACTATTGATACGTGCAACAACATGGGTGAATCTCAAAAGCATTAGGCTGAGTTGAAGTCAAACACAAAAGGGTAGCTATTGTTTGATTCCATTTATATGAAATTCTAGAAAAGGCAAAATTATAATGACAGAAAACATAGTGTTTTCTGCAAAAAAGCATGAGGGAACTTCTTAGAGGGATGAAAATGTTCTGTATCTTGATTGTGATGTAGGTTACATGACTATATACATTTGTCAAAGCTCACCAAACTGTATACTTTTAACCGCTGAATTTTATTGCTTGTAAACTATACCTCCATAAAGCTAATTATTAAAAAAAAATTAAAGGTGTTCTCTTTCAATGCTAACAAAAGTCAACCTGAAATAGTTGGCCAATAAATTTTATAGTTTATGAGTCACCTCAATGGGGATTTAAAAAGAGGAAAATTATAGTGAAACTATAACCCATTGATTCAGTTTAAGCTCTTATGAACATCAGGAATTTTCCTTTCTGACTCACTTTACTTGGTAATTTCCACTGTATTCATCCATTAATAGAACTCAACCTGGGGTTTACAAAAAGGAAAATTAAAGTGAATGGCTGTTTGGTTTCCATGATTCAAATTCTTTTAATAAGTGCTATGTATATTGTTTTACAGTGAGAAATATTACTTTCAAGAGCACAAGATTTTCATGTTTACTGGTCATTTTCTCTCATTTTAGGCAAAAATATATCCAGAAGTTACATGGTGAGTGTGGAAGTCAGAGAAAAGGGAGTTAATTACATGATCAGTCTTTCATAAAATAAAATAAATCAGAATATAAGAGGAGAGTAGCAACACGCAAGATTGAACAAAGGTGTATGAATACTGAAATCTGATATAATTATATATATATATATATTTTTTTTTTTGAATGCTGGTGTGTTGCAATGGCTGGAAGGAGGTAAATGACATGGTGGAACTGTAGCCTATAGCATCCCTTGGGATTTGCTCTTTAGCTGCTCGTTGAATTGTGCCTTGAAGGTCTTCCTCTTTCTGTATATACCTTGTATTGCATAATAAGGAAAGAACTAAAATTGTGGAATTTCAGTTGTGGAAAGAACTGAAATTTTTGAAATTACCTATATGACTGCTGTTGAGCAGTACATTGAGAGATGACACCTTTCTGTATGTATGTTATATTTTACAATAATGGAAATGGCTGAAGTTGTGGAACTGTGACCCATGACATTCTTTGAGATTTGCTCTCTAACTATTTGTGAAATTGTACATTGAAAGTTATCACTGTGATGTATAAATATTAAAGTTCACAATAAAAAAAAAGAATATAAGGGGAAAGATGGGAATAAAAATTCCTATCCCCACTCTTTTATCTCACTAATACTCTTCCCTGAAGTAACCAACAGTAGAGGTTTATTGTGTAAACTTTTCAGAAGTTTGCTGGACATATGCAGGCATATATTTCTAATAAGTTGAAACACCATATGAAGTTATCATTCTTATAGGTTAAAAAATTGCTGAATGCCAGTAATTTCATATAGCTTAATATATCCTCTCGTTTCTTCCCATGCTATCATACTCTATATACTGTGCTATAATTTTTACTTTCTCTTAATAATGCATAGTGGCTATATCTCCATGTTAACACGCAGAGCTCTACATCACTCTTTAAACACCTGCATAGTTTGTCATTGCATATATATGCACCACACTTTATTTAACCAGTTCCCTTCTGATGGATTTTTAATTTGTTTCCTGTGTTTTGCTCTTTCAGTTAATATAGTTGGATGATCACAAAGGCTTTTGTCTTTAAACTTGAAAGCTCGATGCTTTCATCTCTACTCTAGAGATATGTTCATCCAAATACCAGATGCTTGGGTTTGTGGATTTTGTTTCTGTGTCTCTCCCCGTGATTGAAATTCTCAAATACACATGTAAGAACAATGAAAAATGCATGAAATTTAACTATATTATTAAATTTGGATATAGACCCAAGGTCTTCTAAGTGTACTTAATCTTAAAGATGTCATTTGACTTATAAACTTTGAATGTCATTCAAGTTTTAAGTCCCTTCCCCAGTGAATTATCAATACTCATAAGCCCTTTGACTTAGGTTCTTTAGAGATGTTTAACCACAGTAGTCGTTAGGGAACTGCAAATTAAAACCACAATTGTACAATAAAAAATAAGATTTTAAAAAAAGAGTTCAGAATACATAACTTTGTCACACTTTAAGTATGTATTCCATAAAGATGATATTCGTTAAAAAAAAAAAAAAACACCACAATTGTTCCTTAGCAATGCTCATGTTGCTCCTTATTCAAAAAGATTTTTTGCAGAAGAAAATGTTGCAATATTGTGTTTTGCACATCCTCTCTACATGTCTGATCTGCTAATAAACATACTTTTCTCCTAGCAATGGACCTACACACCTTCCCAAATGTTCTAGGCATAACCAAGGTATTACATTCCACACAATATTGCAACAATATTGCAATGAATCCAACTAATCCAGTTAGATATTACAGATTAGTATTTAAGTTTGTCCTTTGTATTCACGGCCCTTTGCTTCTAGCTCCAACATACTTTTCCAGCCTTATTCTTCTCTGCTACCTTTGATCTATGCTATCACACCTGAATGAGTTCCTTTTTTTCACTTGGGCAATTCCCTCTGTTTGGTATGCCCTTCTCTCTCAGCAACTCCATGGAAAGTCTGCCCATCTTCACAGTCTACCTGTAATGCCATGTCTCAAACCCCTCCCCCAAAGGCAATTGTGATGTCATTAGAAAAGCACATGATTTCAAGTTAGTCACACCTACTTTGTGTGTGCGTGTGTTGTGTGTGCATGTGTGTGTGTGTGTGATTTAACTTGTTTTAATGTAGTATGCTATAAAAACGAAGACTTCTGCATGGTACATCTTGCTTTACAAATGATAATGACTAGTTAACGCTTGTATTATAAGTTGCACATCATTATAATCTGATGACCAGTAACATAGCTTTCACAACATGGGTTACATGTTTTACAGTGTAATATTGGGGTGGGGAAATGCAAAAGATTTGTATTTTTGCTAGTTGCCTATCTTCTGAGATAAAGAAGCACAATATTGCAATGAATGCAACTAATCCAGTTAGATATTACAGATTAGTATTTAAGTTTGCTGTAGATTTTCCATGTGTGCTAGGTAAAAGTTTCAGGATTCACAGTTTGGTATTAACCCACACCTACTTTTGAAACCCCAGCTTCTCAGCTTTCTTGCAATGGGATCTGGAGATAATTTCTTTGGTTTCTCTTAGCCTCAGTTTTCTCATCGGAAAAATGGAATGTAATACCTTGGTTATGCCTAGAACCTTTGGGAAGGTGTGTAGGTCCATTGCTAGAAGAAAAGTATGTTTATTAGCAGATCAGACATGTAGAGAGGATGTGCAAAACACTTCTTTACTCTTCCCGTTGAGTCACTGTGACACATATCCTGGGAATGCCAGGCTTGATCTAGTGTTTACCAGGTCCACTCATGAGCTCACAATGGCTCTGGATTCATTCTTCATTATCCCACAGTCTTCTCAGTCATTTTCCTGTTTCTCTGTCCTCCCCTGGGGTCCATGCTTCATCCAGGAGAGGCTGTATACACTACCATAGAAAACTTCAGTTTCTTTGGGGTGACCTCTAAAGAGAACACAAACCTTTCTGTTGACTCACAGAATTATTACATTTGGAAAATCTCTGTATTTTGTAAAACCAGTGAAAGGATAAGGAAGGGAAAGATAAGCAGCACTAAAGAGAAAAAACAATTATGATCTCCCACAGATGTTATAATGGTTAGTATTATAATGCTTATCATGATGGGGGTGTGTGCTGGTTTGTATATATTATGTGCCCCAGAAAAAGCCATATTCTTTAATGCAATCTTGTGGGGGCAGATTGATTAATCTTTCTGACTAGGGTGTGACCTCTTGATTGAATATTTCATGGAGATTTGGCTCTGCCCACTTATGGTGGGTCTTGATTAGTTTACTGGAGTCCTTTAAAAGAGCTCCAGGCCCAGACATTTGCTGACTCTTCGAGATGCTAGCCCAGAGTTTGCTCTGGAGAAGCTAAGAGAGGACAAAATGCCCTCACAGAAGATGAGAGAGACATTTTGGAGAGAAGCCAAGAGTTGATACAGACTTAGACACTTGCTGATGCTTAGAGATGCTTGGAGTTGTGGGCAGAAGGATGTTTGGAGATGCTAAGCTAAGAGATGAAACCCAGAGTTTGTCCTAGAGAAGCATAGACACCAGCCACGTGCCTTCCCAGCTGACAGACGTGTTCCAGATGCCATCGACGATTCTTCAGTGAAGGTATCCTCTTGTTGATGCCTTAGCGTGGACACTTTTATGGCCTTAGGACTGTAACTTTGTACCTCAATAAATTCCCTTTATAAAAGCCAATCCATTTCTGGTGTTTTGCATAACAGCAGCATTAGCAAACCAGAACAGGGTGTTAGAAACATCTGTAAAGTGCCAGGAACATTAAAAACACTATAAATGTGCCAAGAAAAAAACATAACAGAATATTTAAAGATTTTCTTTCCTCCTCTTCATATAGATATGCCTGTCTTTGGTCAGAAAGTCCCTGGTTTAAAAAATTGATAATGGGGTAGGAGAAGAAATGAGAGTCTGGACACCTGATTTACATTGAAAAGTGTACTCAAGAATTAGTAAGCACCAAAGGGCTGCATTTAAGAGTTTGGGAAAGTTTTGAGAGATAAAATGGTATTTTGGAGCATCTGTTTTGCAATGCAGTATCAGAAAATGAGAGAGGGAGACAGATTGGGAAAGATAATTTTAAGGGATTTTCTTGTATGTAATCAGTGTAAGCTCCCTTTTGTCATTTTCCATGAGTCCAGAAAAGATCCAAATTGATTTTCAATTACTTTCTAATGATATTGTGCTAATAAGGGCCCAGTTCTATAAGTGCATAATACATATGATTTATTCTTTTCTGGAGCCCAGATTACCTCCTTTGGCAAAAGGATGCCATGCCATGCAATAGAATTGGCCCTGTGTATGTTCATCTCACCTACCAGTTTATAAACAGGCCCTTTAAGGGTAGGGATTGAGTCTTTTGTTGGGGTGGGGCTGGGGGGATTGTGTCTTAATCATCTCTGTATTCTATCCCAGCTCAGTTTCCAGTTTCCCAGCAAGTGGCTTGCATAAAGCAGATGTTCAATAAATATCCATGAAATGAATGCATGGGTGATGGATGAATGGAACTGAACTAAAGGCAGATTTCATTAGCTACATCTATGGCAGTCTGACTTTCTCCCTCACCAGCTGATGGATTCTGTGAGGGACCACGTCTGCTCTGATCCTCACTTTTTCCCCAGCATGTGCACAAAGCCAAGCTATACAGATGTTGGAATAAATATTTGTATCCCCTACAATGAGTACTTCAGTGGATCAAGAAAGGAAGAAAGCGAAATGATCAAAGTTCAAACAGAAGTGAGTTGCCTTGATGAGGCTGAGGGAAGTACAGAACAACAGTGTCTGCCTGATTTCCGAGGGGTGATAAAGAACAAATTCCCGCGCGACCCTTGGAAACTTCGGGTGATCACCAACGCCACCTGTCCTCCAAGGCGGCAGGGGGCGTTGTGGCCGGGCGCAGCCGCCCTGGTCCGCGCGGCGCCGCTCTCCGGACGGGTTGGGGAGGCACAGAAGGATCTGCGGTGGGCCTGCTTCGGCCAGCTCTCGGGCCTGGTCTCTCTTGGCTTCTGACTGTGCACTCCGCTAGCCGTCGGGCACCATGGGGAAACGGGACAATCGAGTGGTAAGCACCCAGTGGGGAAACCAGTGGGGCGACGCGGGGCCCAACGGCAGGAGAGTGGGACCCGTTTCCCTTCCTGAGGACCGGCGGCCGCTCCGACCTCGGGCTGGGAGACTCGACACCCTCCCACCGCAGGCTCCGGACGCGCGTGCGCCGCTCGCGCAGTTGGCGGCTTCGTGCTCCCGTCTCTGTTCGCATCCCACCGATGCCTCTAGCGCTGCACCTTGGCTCCCTTCCCGCCGCACCCAGGACGGCAGTGCGCAATTTTTAGAGCCGTAGGGGCTTGGAGAAAATCTGTCCCCTCGGTATGTTATTACAAAGTCTGAGGCCCAGGGAGGTGCCAGGACACGTTCGCGCCGCGGGATCGCCCATCCCCGCTCCGTGCCTCTTATGCACACGCAGGTGGGTTGGAGACGCTTTGCGCAGCGCCCCGCGGCGACCTGGAGTCCTCGGAATACGGCCCTGCACCCGGGGCCTGCAACGTCCCCAGTTCTAGCGTCACCCGACCTCCAACATTCTCCAGAACCGTGATCATAATATCTGGTTTTGCATCCACAGCATGCAGCTCTGCCTGGCACCTGATAGGTCCTGTGAAGGAAGGAAGTAAAAATAGTTGTCTTTGCAGTTAGGCACAGACTGGAATGTCAGTTGTAGTTCCTTGGGAGTTGGGTGGCCTAGGACAAGTTGCTGTTTTTCTTTGAGTTTCAGTTTATATGTAAAAAAGGATCAGTGTTTTACACAATCTTCGAGAATAGTTGAGAACACATAAGGCAAGTTGTCCAGGCGACTGCTTGGCATGAAAGTTATTATTATAGTAAATCAGATAAAAGAGACAACGTAAATAACTAATAGCAAAAAGAGTAAGAGATGGGACCTGGTTAGAGAGTCGAAGTTCTGAGAGGATTCAAAAAAGATGGTTCTTTTGACAGGTGGAGATAGAAAGAAGGCATTCCAGAAGCAGAGATCGCTGGGGAGAGGCGGGTGGTTGGTTTGGAAAGCCCAGGTTATGAATCATACTGGATAGTCGGTAAACATAAGAAGTAGGTTTCAGCCTTACAGCTTCTGAGCTTATTTATGACGGTTTTACTTACTTAAAGATAAGTAAAATAAAAGCAGTTAAAAGCAATGTACTAAATAGAATAAACTAGCTTCTTTATTCAGTGATTTTTTGTGTATGTGTGTTAAAAGAGCTGTATTATTATGAAATGATGACATTTTCCATCTTAAAAGGTTTGTTTTAATCTTGCATGTCTTCATGTTTGAAAATGTCAAGGAACCACCTTGTGAGCAAGCCTTGATTACAAAGTTGAAGAATGTTCTTTTCTCCCCCTTTCCCGGCTGCAGATAGATGTCCTTGGCCTTGAATGTTTAAAAATCACCTAACTTTGGATGTAGTTTCATTAGGAGGCCTAAAATGTTTTGTTTTAATGGGAAAAGTATTGGTTTATGCATCCCTTTAAAGCATTTGTAAAACTTAAAAAATTAGCTTCATTTTCCAGAACATTTTGATAAGAACTCTGAAATCTACTTATTACTTTGGGTATGCTGCCTTAGCACAGAGTGTTCTGGTAACATTTTGTTTCTACTTCAAAGGTAGCGGGAATGAAAAACATGAAATAAAGAGGTGGAAGACAAAGATCATCTAATTCAGTCTCCATGCAAAAGAATTCCTGATGGAATTGTTAAAACTGGGACCAAAACTTGGGTTATCTGACAGTACACATTACACCTCTTGATATTTAGTAATAAAATGGATGTTTGCCTCAGAATATATTGGCATTTTTCAGAATTGTGCCCAAAACAATTATTATTCTTTCTTAGGTAGTTTTAAAGATGATAGAATAGCTTTACCAAAAAAAAAAAAAAAAAGAAAAAAATTATATTTCCCGTTGAACAGTTTTTTAAACTGAATGTTTTAATTCTCAGGATTTGTAAAAGACACTTAAATTCATGGTTGCCAACCTCTGTTACATTGTTTTCCAGAAGTTTCCTTCATGATCTTTTCTGTTACACTGTGCTCTCTAAAACAGATGCATCCTCTAGTTAAAAATAGGTAAAGTAACAAATGAAATTCTGCACATCATGTCCTTAAGAGTTTCACTTCATTGCTCTTTTCGTACCTGCCCACATATAATCCCCAGGGCCCAATTTGCCATTCTTAGTTTCAAACACAATCCATTTTCTGTTACCCAATTTCATGCAGCAGTTTGGAGCCACAGACAATTCTGGCTACATACGAATGTAGAGGAATTGATTTATATGGTCACAGTTCTTAACACATTTGTCACAGTGAGATGTTTCGAGAAGTTGCACAATTTCTGTATTTTAACTAATGCCTAATCACCTGACCTTTTAATGTTAGGAGCATTACTTTTTGCACTGATGCATAATAAAGTGGAAAAGCCTTACTTTTGCTGTGCCTAGTAAAAAGAAGCATTGTTGCTTATTAAAAGCACAAACTGTCAATTGTTTTATGTGGAGCCTAACATGTCACAATTCAGTTAACAGATACTGCTATTAGAATTGAAATAAATAATGGAGATATTGGAGTGTACTTAATTAAGCAGACTGAGGGTAATGTTTTTCTCAAATACTTGAAAGGAAGCTACAACCGTAGCTCAGGTATTTGTATCATAAATTGCCTATCATTAATAGTCCTAGAATGAGAATATACTGCTTTACTATTTTATTTTCCTCTTAAAAGTAAGCAGTAAGTTGGCATATACTTTGGAAAAGCAGTTTGACAGTAAACATTAAGACATAAAGATGTTAATATACTTTTAAGATATGTGGTAGAAAAGTTGAAGACTGTAGAAACATGATAAATGTTTTATTTATAATTTTTTTTTAATTGGAATGAAAAATTTCCACTGTAGTCTTTTTTGGTTTGTTTTTTTTTTAACATGAGGATAATTCCACTCTCTTGAGATGGAGTGGCAGAATTGTGGTTGAGTTTTTCTCATTTTGGTTATTATTAATATTATTATAATGTTTGTGCAGTTATTTGGTTTTTCCCAGTAGTAATGAGTACTCATCTAAAAATTTTTTTCTTTGGTGTATGAAATGATGAAAGAGGATGTCTTTCACATTTTAGTGCACATCTAGATTTCTAAAAATTGTTATTTATTATAATGTTTTCTCTAAGTTTTTTTGCAATTTGTTTTTGTTTTTTACTTGACAAATCCTGTACATCTATCCATATTAGTAACTATAGACTTATTTCATTGTTTTAAATGACTACATGGTATTTCATTTGGGGCATGCACTTTAATGTATTTAATGAATTCTAGGTTGATGGTTATTTGGGTGTTCTTGGTTTTTCACTATTTTACTAATTTAGTCATGAACATCCTTGTGTATATTTACATTATTTGGAAATAAATAATTTTTGCAATTTTTAACTTAAAATATTTTACATTAGGTACTGCTAAAATTGTGACATGAAATTACCAAAGAAATCAGAAGGTAACATGAATAATACTCTTGTTTTACAAATGAGGAACTTAGCTTGCATGTTGTGCTTGTTTCTCGTTATTAGGATTATCAGTAGTGTAGTTAGTGGGACTGACAACTCCTCTATCTGCAGCCTCCCTTGATTAACGTCATATTTCCACACGAACTGATTGAGATTCTCAGCAAAGGCAGTTGAATGAAATATTTGAGGGCATAACAGTCTATATACAAATGTATATATGCCTCTGTTTTAGCATTGCATTGATAACCACATCTAACCTTGATTCTATAAACATCCTGGACACTAGGGACTCGAGCATTTATTTCCGCCTGTAGAAAAAGTATGTTAAAAGTTTGTCTTTCTCATTGTAAGTAATTAGGCAAGACCCAGTTGAATGAAAACAGTTCTCAGTAGCTTTATATTGTTTATTTTGCCAGAGAAATCTGAAAGTATATAACATATTTGTCATGAAAGTGGGAAATGGTCATTTTTACAGATTTTGTTAAATTAAAATGTAATATATGCATTTATATACATTTATATGTATTTTTAAATATAAGATTAACCTTAATAACAGTCATTTTCAACCAGAACCATTGATGTTTAAAAAGTAGCTGTGTTTTTGAAAATATTTGTTGACTTAAATTTGAGAAAACCAGATATGAGATCAAGAGGCTGAACTGAATTAAAGACCAGATTTTATATCTTTAGCAAAGTGAATTTTAATAGAACATCTCTTTGCTAGACACTATCATCAACAAAGAAGCCTTTGAAAGAAATTTCTAAAATGTAGTGTTTTCTGCTGTACTAAATACAGTGTAGAGAGCATAATTTAATTATTAATGTTTTGACAATTTGCAGATAAAATTGCCAACAGCATGGCAGAGTATTTCCTGGAATTGAAAAAGACAGTTGAATAAGCAATAAATTTAGAGTTAGATCATTTTGAACTTCTTTGGAACTGTGTTCCTTCATTTGCCAATGAGCACAGTGTTATCAACCTCATGGGGTCATTGGCCTTTATGAGAAGGTACTTTATAAAGGATGCTCTCCAGAAGTAAGATATCATTACTATTTCCATCAAATCCTTGGTAGAAGCACAGTTTCTATGATATAGTGGTATTTCTTACCTCCTAAACTTGTGAAGCTTAGTGAGTTAAATTTTTGTAATGAAGAATTATTAGTTAGATTGTTCTTGATTATTTGGACATAGTATGCATTTGTAATAAAGATTGCTTGATGAATGCTTGCCTTTTTAGTGCTTATGTTAATGGAATTAATTTTTGTTCTTTCCTCAAGGCCTATATGAACCCAATAGCAATGGCCAGATCAAGGGGTCCAATCCAGTCTTCAGGGCCAACGATACAAGATTATCTGAATCGACCAAGGCCTACCTGGTATTTGTGAACCAATTTACCTATTTTTAAGCTTCTTATAGACTTACTAAGGCTTACTTTTAAAACTTTATTGATTGCCAAACAATTGCTAGATAAATTAAGTAATTTTTAAAGTAATATTTGAGTGTTTTTTCTTTTGAATATATAAAACACATGCAGGACTGTAAAACAAACATTTGAGAATCCATCTCCCGATATAGCTAAAACAATGACAGATAACTTTTTCATGTCAGTCTCTTCTCTATCCCCTAAGAGAGTTCTTAACCTTGCAGATAGTGTTCTAAACTGTTTAAAATGGTGGGTTTGGAATAGTCTTGCTCTTCATTGAGGTATAGCCAGGTGTTGGAAAGGATAATGTTTGGTCTTGTTTTCCAATGCGTTAGAATGCCCCATTGTAAAATTTTTATTTTAGACTGGCCTTTTTTGTCCTCATTGAATGACTCTGATCTTTCCTAAATAAAGCTTCATAGCACTTGACTTTATTATTATTTTAGTATGTCTTTCCTCATTAATACCATACTCCTGAAATGACAGAGGACATGCTTCAGATTTATCAGCTTCAGAATCCTAAGTACCTCTAAAAGCTGAGCCACTATGGTTGACAGGTGTGCTTATATATATAATAGGGAATCTTTCCTTCGAGTAGATAGGAAGTAAGCCTTGCCCACCTCTGACAGTTTTTATCAGTGCTATTGTTAACTGTTGCCATATACCAGAGAATAATCCCCAAACCAAGTATATTTATCTTTAAAATTGGAGAGAGAGAATGATCTTTAAAGGGGAAATGTTCAAGCAAGTTATTACATGTGTGTTGGAGGTCCCCAAGATGACCCTCAAGTTCAGTAATTTGCTAGAAACATTCACAAGACTCAGCTTGTAGTTACACTCATGGCTAAGATTTATTACAGTGAGAGGATACCATGCACAGTCAGCAATGGGGAAAGGTGCATGGGGCAAAATCCAAGGGAGGCCAGGCACAAGCTTCAAGGGTCCTCTCTCAGTGGAGTCACACAATATGAGCTTAATTCTCCCAGCAATAAGTTAAGACAACACATGTGAGATGTTACCAGCCAGACTCAGTTCCCATTGTTTTTACTGGCAGCTTGTCACATAGGCAGCTTCTACCTAGCAAGTACCAAAATTCCAGACTCCCATGAGGAAATCAGGTAGTCAGAGTAGGCCTTATTATTTATACAAACATTTAGGCACAGTGAGCTACTCTTACCAGGGAATGGTGAGAACTTTCCCAAAATCTAAGTACCCAGATGCCATTCAAAGGCCAACCATACAAGCGGGACTTTCTAGGGATAATTCCTGTTATATTACCTCTTTTCTGCATATCACATGAAGAATATTATAATATAGGTAGTACACTAGAACTACTTACTAGTAGAATAACCTTGGTCAAATTTTTTACATTCTACAAACCTTTATCTGTAGAATAGAGCTAATTAATACTACCTTTCCTCACATGACTGTTGTGAAGATTAAATGAAAATGTATTTAAAACCGTGCCTGTTGTACAGTATATTCTCAGATGTTAGGTGTAGTAGCTTTTATGATCCATGTATAGGAGTGATTAGTGTTATCTGGTGAGCTTGATAATGATCACTGGTTTACATGAAAGTGAACAAAGAAATCTGAAATGTATTAACGCAGAAATGGAGGTTTACTAGAATAAGAAAATATCATTTATAAAGCTTTTGTGGTCTTACTTAATAAAATATTTTCCCACTGTTAAAAAATGCATTATGTTGCAGTTCATGCATTTTTGTATTGCATTTTTTTATTGGCACTAAATTTAAAGCATCCATTTCTAATTTTAATTCCTTGAAAATGTGTACGTTCTGTTTTTTAAGGGAAGAAGTGAAAGAGCAACTAGAAAAGAAAAAGAAAGGTTCCAAGGCATTGGCTGAATTTGAAGAAAAAATGAATGAGGTTTGTTAATAGTACCTTTTAAAAAATAGTCTGATCTTTTTCTCTTATAATAAGAGAAAATGAAATCATTTTTATATGTTTAATTTTTTAATAAACTGGGAATAGATTTTTACAGCATTGAACTGTTTACCAAGTCTAACAATATTATACCCCTTTCTCTCCCCATGTTATCAATTTTACATTTGAGTCTTACAGATATCCTCTCTCACTATATTGTTGATGCTGTGGGTGCCATTTTTTTAAGGGAGGATCCATTTGATTTTGAGGGGGTAGAACTCTCATATATTTTGTTTTTATTTCTCACCGCCCCCTCCCCCCAAAGCCAACACTTTTAGGAGTCTCATAGTTTGTCAGTGTCACAGAAGGCCCTGTTTCCACCAGTTTTTATTTTATATTTTTGAATCTTAAGCTTTTCCTAAAAGAATTCCTGAGAAGAAAAATGATATGAGTTTAAAAAATAAGTGTCCTGCTAATTTTTAAAAGTTAAGGTCCATGACTTAAGGAATTTCTGGGTATGAATGCTTGGCCCCAGCAGTTTCCCATTCAACTTTTCTGTTTGTGGTTGCCACCACTGTTCCTTTTCCTCCTTTTCCGTCACCTACTTTATCTAGAATGGCTTTCCTTCTTGAGGTTACTGTATTAGTCAGAGTCTTAGGGGCACAGGACAGAAAATCAGCTTGAATTTGTATAAGCAAAAATAGGAATTCTTCTGGCACACAGAATCAAAAGGTGAGAAGGACAGGATGATGCTGGGCTTAGCATACTGCAACCAGGGATGTAATACCCCATCAGGAGACCCTCCATTTCTTAGTTCTCTGCTTCTGTCTGTATTTCACTAACTCTGCTACTGTAGACTGGGGTGCAGGTGGTGGAACATGGTCCAAAGGGAACAGCTCCCATCGTCTCCAGATTATTGTCTTTAGAGCTTTGATTCCAAAAGGAAAACAAACCAAAAAATCAAAGCTTTCTTTTTCGAGCTCAGTTTGCAGTTTCCAGGGAAAGACTCTTGATTAAACCTTGCTTGAGTGTCAGGAGGGCATAGGTAACTGGGGCTCCAATAGAAGGTATGTGAGAAGTATTAAAATACAGAGGGAAGGAAGTAGTGACTGTCACTGTATATTAGGTGTTCTGTAATTGTTTTCAGAAGGGATGGATAGCGCCTAATGGTGTTTATAATCTTTTTTGCAGAACTGGAAGAAAGAACTAGAAAAACACAGGGAGAAATTATTAAGTGGGAGTGAGAGCTCAGCCAAAAAAAGACAGGTAATATCACTTGTAGGTTTATTGCAGTTCTTAATCTCATAGTTTGATTTTCCTAATAATTCTGTGTAACTACCGTTAGTAAATACTACATTTAAAAACTCACTTCAGTTTATTTAGACTTGTACTTTTGTTTTCATTTAGAGAAAGAAAAAAGAAAAGAAGAAATCTGGTAGGGTGAGCAAAAGTTTTCCATTTTTCTAAATGTTACGATTAAGAGCCTACCAAAAAAGTAAGAATAATTTATTTAGCTTTTATGCTGAAGGGAACTTAGACTCTAGATGAGTCAAGGAGCCTGAAGGTCCTTCAGTTGTGGTGGTGGTTTCATTCTATCAGTGATACAATAGAAAAGTGCTAACCTTTTTGTAATCTAGAAATACCTCTTTTGCAGTTAAAGGAGGAAAGTGACTAGCATTTGCCACATATGTTGTTAATTTGCTAAGATTTATTATTTCTTTTCTTTTTTTTTTTTTTTTTTTTGTGAGGGAGTGTGACATTTTGCAATTTAGTATTTAAATATTTTGCTAAGTATTTGGGAGACTTAGTAAAAGGAAAAAATTCCTGCATCTCACAAGCTTTAATTGTTTTGTGCTTGGTCAAGTATTCATCTTCTTCTTCATCAAGCTCTGATTCTTCCAGCAGTTCTTCAGATTCTGAAGATGAGGTAAGATGTGCTTGTAATGATTCATGAAATAATAGATCTAATTTTTTTAATGTCAAAAGGAAACCCATTATGAAAACTCTATTAGAATTGTTTACTTACTGTTTGATCAGTTATCCATTACTGACAACACTGATCTGAATAAATAACTATATTTAAATAGTGGTATATAAAAGTTCTTAGTTTCTAAATTTGTTTTGTTCATTTAAAAATATCAGTAGAGGAAATGGATTTGAAAATCTGAAATGCTATTTGACTAAACTCAAACCACTTGACTGTTTTTATAAAATAGCAAAATGATGTATTGCATTTTAAGTGCTAATTTTTAAGGAAAAAGTTACACGTCTATTTACAGGATGGTCCTTAAGGTTTTGTCATCGATAAAAGGTTTATTATTAATAAAATTAATAAAATTTATTTTTGAAACAGAAATTATTATTAAAATGTATAAAATTTATTTTTGAAACAGAAAGCAAGTATTTGTAAAAATGTTTTATATAGGATAAGAAACCAGGGAAAAGAAGAAAGAAAAAGAAGAACCGTTCACATAGATCTTCAGAAAGTTCCGTGTCAGAAACTGAATCAGACAGCAAGGTAAAATTATTTAAATTTGCCACTTTTTGGATAGCAAATATTTAATTGCGTTTTTCTTTTAATTCTTCCTGTCTTAGATTGTTCTCAGTTTAGAAATATTTTCTGTCTGCTTTTTCTATATTGCTATTCTATCCCATTTAACTGATTTACTTACAAATATCTTACATGTAACACTTCATAGTTTTCCAAGTACTTTCACATGTGACCTCCACCTCTGAGATAAGCACAGCAGTCATTATTTTTCCCGTTTTTCAAAAAGTACTTCACAGAATAGTTCACATGTAGTTCAGCGAGTAAACACTCTTGCTTAAAATTCTTATAGCTATTGTTAGAATTGCAAGTTGAACCTACATCTTCTAATATTTGGTTAGAAGTGCCCTTCCTAATATATTTAAATTTGTTCTTTATTACCCAGATTGTCAGACACAGTTAATTCTCAAACTTTAGTGGTCATAAGAAACATGTGATTCTTATTGAATATATAAATTCCTGGGATTCTGATTTAGTAGAGCTAATGAATCTCAGAAGTCTTCATTTTTAACAAATGTCCTTCGTGATTTTGACGTAGAGTGTCAGGATTACACTTTAACAAATACTGTTAGAGTTCAGGAGACCAAACTGACTTCCTAGGTTTTATTATGGCAGATGTCTACTTGCCCTAGTGAGATTTTTTCAGAGAGAATGACTGGTGTCCAGAAATTACTCTCTATAAATGTTGGTTTTCTCTGTCTTTTAAAGCAGAAGATTCAGCCTCATGATAGTGATACATTTATTGAAACCTACCATATTTTAGGACCTGTTCTAAGCACTTGATATGTTAATTCATTTAATTCTCTCAACAACCCTGAGAAGTAGATATTTGTTACCTGATTTTATTAGTAAGGAAACTGAGCTCAGGGAGGTGAATAGCTAGAACTGAGGGATTTCAAAAGCAGTAATTCTTGCCTTCCCTGATGAGGAGAGTAGAGAAATCAGGTTGGTCGATGTCTGAACACAGTGTCAATTAGAACTCCAGAACATGTAACCTCCACAGAAAAACACATGCAATGCATAAAGTCCCTACTTTAAAATAAGCCATGTGAGTAGTATAGACAATATCTCTCATTTTAGATGTACACAGATTTGATACACAGCCAGATAAATGAAGAAGCCTCATATCCTTATGTGCAAATAGACATAAAACACATTATTTCTCTTATACTTTCAGAATAAAATGCCGGTATTGGAGTAAACTTTTTTCAGCCACAGAGCAAATTACTCTTTTGGTATTCTTGTTTTTATTCTGTAATGCTCTCTCCTTTATATTTAAAATTGATACATTTGTTTCTTTATTTAGGATAGTTTAAAAAAGAAAAAGAAGTCAAAGGATTCAACTGAGAAAGAAAAGGTAAAATATGTAATTTATTTTTTTTTACATCACCTTGAGATAGACTAGAGTCTTGTCATATAGTACTTTATTTACTTCAGGAAATTAACAGTAATATGTACCCCTTTTGAACATATCGGACTTATTCTTTAGCGTTTATGGAATTTCATGTGGATTGAAGGAAGTTGTTTATTTGGATTCATTATTAAAGGTTAAAAATCAGAAGGGTATTCCTGCAGAGTTTGAACTGGTATAGATTAAGGACTTAGCTTAGGAATAAAAAAATAATGGAAGTTAAACATTTCCCTTGGGTTCCTTGAGTCATTTTAAAGAAGGCCCTTATAATTAAAGAACATGGACTTATGTTTCAAATTGAGTGTATTATAGATGAAGTTTGAAAAATATTTTACTACTGTAATTAGATGTTTTATTTTCATTTATGATTTATCTATAATTAATTCTGTATTCACCCCTAAATTTGTGATTGATATTTTAAATTTTTTTTCTGATTTTTTAAAAGAAAAGAAGAAAAGTTTAAAGAAAGCAATTCCTGATGAAGGAAAACTACAGACCAACATTACTATACTTTACTCAGTCTTTTAATATCTATTTGCAAGTAACAGTCCATTAAGACTCTAAAAAAGGAAACCATCGTGACCAAGTTGGGTTAATTCCAAGAACTCAAGGACAAGAAATGTATGAATAGAATATGCCATATTAACTAGTCAAAAGAAAGAAACCATATGATTGTTACATAAGGGTTGACAAAAGGGTGTGATGTGATTCTCAGTAATTCCTGATTTTCAAAATCATAAAATAAGAATACATGTTAACTTTCATGTTAAAGAAAAGTGCACATATAAAACTAAAAGCTGGTAATACACAAACATGAAATCAACTAAAACAATTTTATTGTGATTTTGAAGTACTTCAAAATAATATAAGGTACAGAGTATAATTCAATAAATACCCGTGTACATACCAGATAGAGTTAACATTTTGTCGCATGTGCTTCAGGTTTTGTCTTTTTAATCCCTCTTCTTCCCCAGAGGCAGCCACTCCTGATAGTGTGTATCCTTCCCATAGACACTTAAAAAAAATTTCTTTATTAGAGAAGTTGTAGGTTTACAGAAATATTCACCATAAAATACAGAGTTCCTCTATACTCCCCATTATTAACACTTTGCATCAGTGTAGAACATTTTTTATAATTCATGAAAGAACATTTTTATAAATTGTACCATTAACTATAGTCCATTGTTTATAATAGGGTTCACTGTGTTGTACAGTCCTATGTTTTATCTTTTAATTTTTATTCTATTGACATATAAGACCTGTGTAGTATATTCCCCTTTTAACCACATTAACCTATATAATTCAGGACATAATATGATTATATTCACAATGTTGTGCTACCATCACCGCCATCCATTACCATAACTTTATAATCAACCCAAATAGAAACTCTGTGCAATTTAAGCATTAACTCCCCATTCCCTACCCTCACCCCATCCTCTGGTAACCTATGTTCTAGATTCTACATCTATGAATTTGCTTATTATAATTAGTTCATATCAGTGAGCTCATATAATATTTGTCCTTTTATGTCTGGCTTATTTCACACAACATGATGCCTTCAGGGTTCATCCATGTTGTCATATGTTTTATTTTATTTTATTTTTTAATGCAATTTTATTGAGATATATTCACATAACATACAGTCCTTCAGAGTGTATAATCTGTTGTTCATAGTTGTGCATTGATCACCACAATCAATCTTTGACCATTTTCATAACTCCAAAAAATAAATTAAAAATTAGAATAAAAAAGAACATCCAAAACATTCCATTCCCCTTTTCCCCCCATTGTTCATTTACTTTTTTTTCACAGTCATTCATTGTTTTTTTTAACTTTATCAAAAAATTAAAAAAAACAATAAGAAAACATTTCAAACAAAACCAAAACAAAAGGATAAGAAAAAACAACCTAAAATAACTACATTGCTTCCAACATGTTCCACCCACCCCGAGAAAATAGACAGACTATAACCCAACAAAGGAATAAGAAAAACAAATAACCTAAAATAACTACATTTCTGTGAACTTGTTGCTACCAAACCCCCCAGAAATTAAGAAACCATAGTCGTTCCTGAGCATTCCCAGAACATTGTTTACCCTCCATAACTTATCTGTTCTTAATAGATTATTGTTCCCCCTTCACTATTTGCTGTCTATTGCTGGGTTCCCTACATTCTACAATATAAACCACTTATTTTACATTTTCCACAGTGTTCACATTAGTGGTAACACAATATTTCTCTTATTTCGCTCAGCATTATGTCTTTAATGTTCATCCACGTTGTCATGTTTCACGACATTGTTCCTTCTCACTGCCACATGGTATTCCATCGTGTGTATGTACCACATTTTATCTATCCACTCATCTGTTGAAGGACATTTGGGTTGTTTTCATCTTTTGGAAATTGTGAATATTGCTGCCATGAACACTGGCTTGCAGATATCTGTTCATCTCACTGCTTTCAGACCTTCCAGCTATATACCGAGAAGTGCAATTGCTGGATCAAAGGGTAACTTTATATCTAGTTTCTGAGGAACTGCCAGACTGTCTTCCAGAGTGGCTGTACCGTTATACAGTCCACCAACAATGAATAAGAGTTCCAATTTCTCCACATCCTCTCCAGCATTTGTAGTTTCCTGTTTGTTTAATGGCAGCCAATCTAATTGGTGTGAGATGATATCTCATTGTTGTCTTGATTTGCATCTCCCTAATAGCTACTGAAGCTGAACATTTTTTCATGTGTTTTTTGTCCATTTGTATCTCCTCTTCAGAGAACTGTCTTTTCATATCTTTTGCCCATCTTATAATTGGACTGTCTGTACTATTGTTGAGTTGTAGGATTTCTTTATATTTGCAAGATATCAGTCTTTTGTCAGATACATGGTTTCCAAATATTTTTTCCCATTGAGTTGGCTGCCTCTTCACCTTTTTGAGAAATTCCTTTGAGGTGCAGAAGCTTTTAAGTTTGAGGAGTTCCCATTTATCTGTTTTTTCTTTTGTTGCTGGTGCTTTGGGTGTAAGGTTTACGAAGTGACCTCCTAATACAGGGTTTTGAAGATGTTTCCCTACATTATCTTCTAGGAGTTTTATGGTACTGTCTCTTATATTGAGATTTTTAATCCATTTTGAGTTAATTTTTGTGTAGATTGTGAGGTAGGGTTCCTCTTTCATTCTTTTGGATATGGATATCCAGCTCTCCCAGCACCATTTGTTGAATAGACTGTTATGTCCCAGTTCAGTAGTTTTCAGGGCCTTATCAAAGATCAGTCGACCGTAGATCTGGAGATCTATCTCCAAATTCTCAATTCTGTTCCATTGATCATTATCCATTGATCTTTGTGCCAGTACCATGCTGTTTTGACTACTGTGGCTTTATAATAAGTTTCAAAGTCAGGGATTATAAGTCCTCCCACTTAGTTTTTCTTTTTTAGAATGTTTTTAGCAATTCAAGGCATCTTCCCCTTCTATATAAATTTGATAACTAGCTTTTCCAGGTCTGCAAAGTAGTTGTTGGACTTTTAATAGGAATTGTATTGAATCTGTAGATGAGTTTGGGTAGAATTGATATCTTAATGACATTTAGCCTTACTTTAGATGAACAAGGAATATTTTTCCATCTTTTTAGGTCCCTTCTATTTCTTTTAGTAAAGTTACATAGTTTTCTATGTATAGGTCGTTTACATCTTTGGTTAAGTTTATTCCTAGGTACTTGATTTTTTTAGTTGTTATTGAGAATGATATCTTTTTCCTGAGTGTCTCTTCAGTTAGGTCATTTCTAGTGTATAGGAACATTACTGACTTATGTGCATTAATCTTGTATCCCACTACTTTGCTAAATTTATTAGCTCAAATTAGCTGTGTCATCGATTTCTCAGGGTTTTCCAGGTGTAAGATCATATCATCTTCAAATAATGACAGTTATACTTCTTCCTTTCTAATTTGGATGCCTTTTATTTCTTTGTCTTGTCTAATTGCCCTGGCTAGCACTTCTAGCACAGCCACAGTGTTTTGTAACAGTGGTGACAGTGGGTATCCTTGTCTTGTTTCTGATCTTAGAGGGAAGGCTTTCATTCTCTCGCCATTCAGTACTATGCTGGCTGTTGGTTTTTCATATATGCCCTTTATCGTAATGAGGAAGTTTCCTTCAGTTCCTACCTTTTAAAGTGTTTTTATCAAAAAAGGATGCTGGATTTTGTTGAATGCTTTTTCAGCATCTATTGAGATGATCATTTGATTTTTCCCTTTCGATTTGTTAATATGTTGTATTGCATTGATTGATTTTCTTATGTTGAACTATCCTTGCATGCTTGGAATGAACCCCACTTGGTCACGGTGTATAATTTTTTTAATGTGTCTTTGGATTTGATTTGCAAGTATTTTGTTGAGAAGTTTTCCATCTATATTAGTTAGGGAGATTGGCCTGTAGTTTTCCTTTCTTGTAGCATGTTTACCTGGCTTTGGTATTAGAGTGATGTTAGCTTCATAAAATGAGTCAGGTAGTGTTCCATTTTCTTCAGTGTTTTGAAAGAGTTTAAGTAAGATTTGTGTCAGTTCTTGTTGGAAAGTTTGGTAGAATTCCCCTGTGACATCTGGCCCTGGGCATTTATTTGTGGGAAGCTTTTTGATGACTCACTAGATCTCTTTGCTTGTGATTGGTTGGTTGAGGTCTTCTGTTTCTTCTCTGGTCAGTCTAGGTTGTTCATGTGCTTCCAGGAAATTGTCCATTTCCTCTGCATTATCTAGTTTGTTGCATACGTTTGTTCATAGTGTCCTCTTATAATTTTTTTAATTTCTTCGCCTCTCTCATTTATTATTTTGATGATTTGGGTCTTCTCTCTTTTTGATTTTGTCAGTCTAGCTAGGGGCTTGTCAATCTTGTTGATCTTCTCAGAGAACCAGCTTCTGGTGTTATTTAGTCTCTATTGTTTTTTTGTTCTCTATGTCATTTATTTCTGCTTCAATCCTTGTTATTTCTTTTTTTCTACTTGGTTTAGAATTAGTTTCCTGTTCATTTTCTAGCTCCTTCAGTTGTTCTATTAGTTCTTTGATTTTAGCTCTTTCTTCCTTTTTAATGTATGTATTTAGAGCTATAAATTTCCCCCTCAATACCGCCTTTGCTGCATCCCATAAGTTTTAATATGTTGTGTTCTCATTTTCATTCATCTCTATATATTTAGCAATTTCTCTTGCTATTTCTTCTTTAACCCACTGATTGTTTAGGAGTGTGTTGTTTAACCTCCAGGTATTTGTGAATTTTCTAAGTCTCTGTTGGTTATTGACTTCTAATTCCATTGTGATCAAAGAATGTGCTTTGAACAATTTTAATCTGTTTTGATCTATTGAGGCTCATTTATGGCCCAGCATATGATCTGTTCTGGAGAAAGTTCTGTGAGCACTAGAGAAAAATGTGTATCCTGGTGATTTGGGATGTAATGTTCTATGTATGTCTGTTAATTCAAATTCATTTATCAGATTGTTTAGGTTTTCACTTTCCTTAATTGGTCCTCTGTCTGGTTGATCTATCTATAGGAGAGAGTGATGTATTGAAGTCTCCCACAGTTACTGTGGAAACATCAATTGCTTCCTTCAGTTTTGCCTATGTTTGTCTCATGTATTTTGGGGCACCTTGATTGGGTGCATAGACATTTATGATTGTTATTTCTTCTTGTTGAATTGTCTCTTTTATTAGTGTATAGTGACTTCTTTTGTCTTTTATAACATCCTTGCATTTAAATTCTATTTTTTCTGAGATTAATATTGCTACCCCTGCTTTCTTTTGGTTGTAGCTTGCATGGAATATTTTTTTCCATCCTTTCACTTCCAATTTCTTTGTGTTCCTGTGTCTAAGATGAGTCTCTTGGAAGTAACAGATATGGTTCATATTTTTTGATCCATTCTGGAAATCTGTACCTTTTAATTGGGGAGTTTAATCCATTCACCTTCAATGTTATTACTATGAAGGCATTTCTTGAATCAGCCATCATATCCTTTGGTTTATGTTTGTCAGATTTATTTATTTCACCTCTCTCTATTTCCTTTAACCTACCCTTACTAAATCTCTTTAGTTCTGAACTTTGTTTCTCTTCTGATAAGGCTCCCTTCAGTATCTCAAGCAGGGAAGGTCTCTTGTTAGCAAATTCTGTCAGCATTTGTCTGTGAAAATTTTAAACTCTCCTTCAGATTTGAAGGAGAGCTTTTCTGGATAAAGAATTCTTGGTTGGCAATTTTTCTCTTTCAGAATTTTTAATGTCTCATACCACTGCCTTCTTGCCTCCATGGTGACCACTGAGTAGTCACTACTTACTCTTTTTTTTTTTTTTTTTTTTTTCTGTTTTATTTAAAAAAAAATCAAGATAAGAGAATTCTTTTTGTCCGTATAACTTTACCACAAGCATTCAAGGCAGTTTTTTTTTATGTTTTTTTTTTTTTTTTCATTTTTATTGAGATTGTTCAGATACCATACAATTTTCCAAAGATCCAAAGTGTACAATCACTTGCCCCTGGGTACCCTCATACAGCTGTGCATCCATCACACTTAATTTTTGTTCAATTTTTAGAAACTTTTCATTACACCAGACAAGAAATAAAGTGAAAGATGAAAAAAGAAAAAAGGAAACTCTAATCCTCCCCTATCCCTAACCAACCCCCCTCAATTGTTGACTCGTAGTATTGGTATAGTACATTTGTTACTGTTTATGAAAAAATGTTGAAATATTACTAACTATAGTATATAGTTTGTAATAGGTAAATAGTTTTTCCCTATATGCCCCTCTATTATTAACTTCTAATTGTATTGTCATACATTTGTTCTGGTTCATGGAAGTGATTTCTAGTATTTGTACAGTTGATCATGGACATTGCCCACCATAGGATTCAGTTTTATACATTCCCATCTTTTGACCTCCAACTTTCCTTCTGGTGACATATATGATTCTGAGCTTCCCCTTTCCACCTCATTCACACACCATTCGGCGCTGTTAGTTACTCTCACATCTTGCTACCAACACCCCTGTTCATTTCCAAACATTTAAGTTCATCCTAATTGAACATTCTGCTCATACTAAGCAACCACTCCCCATTCTTAAGCTTCATCCTATATCTTGGTACCTTATATTTCGTGTCTATGAGTTTACATATTGTAATTAGTTCCTATCAGTGAGACCCTGCAATAATTGTTCTAATGTGTCTGGCTTATTTCACTCAGTATATTGCCCTTGAGGTTTTGTCATCAACCCATTTTTTTTTAATATGGTTTTGTTCACTCACCATACATTCCATCCCAAGTAAATAATCAATGGTTTTCTGCATGGTCATACATTTATGTGTTCACCACCTTCACCACTATCTATATAAGAGCATCTACATTTCTTCCACAAGGCAGGAGGGAGTCAAAGAAGGTAGAGAGGCAAAAGAAAGAGGAAAAACAAATGACAGCTAGGAAGCAGCAAAAGGAAAAATAACCTTAAATCAAAGTAGAATAAAGAATCAGACAATACCACCAATGTCAAGTGTCTAACATGCTTCCCCTATCCCCCCCTCTTATCTGCATTCACCTTGGTATATCACCTTTGTTACATTAAAGGAAGCATAATACAATGATTCTATTAGTTACAGTCTCCAGTTTATGCTGATTGCATCCCTCCGCCAATGCCTCCCCATTTTTAACACCTTGCAAGGTTGACATTTGCTTGTTCTCCCTCGTAAAAGAACATATTTGTACATTTTATCACAATTGTTGAATACTCTAGATTTCACCAAGTTACACAGTCCCAGTCGTTATCTTTCCTCCTTTCTTGTGGTGTCTCACATGCTCCCCACCTTGCTCTCTCAGCCATATTCATAGTTACCTTTGTTCAGTGTACTTACATTGTTGTGCTACCATCTCCCAAAATTGTGTTCCAAACCACGCACTCCTGTCTTCTATCACCCTGTAGTGCTCCCTTTAGTATTTCCTGTAGGGCAGGTGTCTTGTTCACAAAGTCTCTCATTGTCTGTTTGTCAGAAAATATTTTGAGCTCTCCCTCATATTTGAAGGACAGCTTTGCTGGATACAGGATTCTTGGTTGGCGGTTTTTCTCTTTTAGTATCTTAAATATATCACACCACTTCCTTCTTACCTCCATGGTTTCTGCTGAGAGATCCGCACATAGTCTTATTAAGCTTCCTTTGTATGTGATGGATTGCTTTTCTCTTGCTGCTTTCAGGATTCTCTCTTTGTCTTTGACATTTGATAATCTGATTATTAAGTGTCTTGGAGTAGGCCTAGTCATATCTCTTCTGTTTGGAATACGCTGCTCTTCTTGGATCTGTAATTTTAGGTCTTTCATAAGAGATGGGAAATTTTCATTAATTATTTCCTCTATTATTGCTTCTGCCCCCTTTCCCTTCTCTTCTCCTTCTGGGACACCAATGATACGTACATTATTGTACTTTGTTTCATCCTTGAGTTCCCGGAGACGTTACTCATATTTTTTCATTCTTTTCTCCATCTGCTCCTTTGCGTGTAGGCTTTCAGGTGTTTTGTTCTCCAGTTCCTGAGTGTTTTCTTCTTCCTCTTGAGATCTGCTGTTGTATGTTTCCATTGTGTATTTCATCTCTTGTGTTGTGCCTTTCATTTCCATAGATTCTACTAGTTGTTTTTTTGAACTTTTGATTTCTGCCGTATACATGCCCAGTGCTTCCTTTACAGCCTCTATCTCTTTTGCAATATCTTCTCTAAACTTTTTGAATTGATTTAGCATTAGTTGTTTAAATTCCTGTATCTCAGTTGAAGTGTACGTTTGTTCCTTTGACTGGGCCATAACTTTGTTTTTCTTAGTGTAGATTGTAATTTTCTGTTGTCTAGGCATGGTTTCCTTGGTTATCCAAATCAGGTTTTCCCAGACCAGAACAGGCTCAGGTCCCAGAGGGAAGAAATATTCAGTATCTGGTTTCCCTGCAGGTGTGTCTTAGAAAATTGCTCCACCCTTTGATGCCTCAGGTCACTGTGCTTTTCTGCCCAGCAGGTGATGCCTGTTAGCCTATAATTCTTGACTGGTGTGAGAAGGTATGGCCATGTTCCCCCAGGCTCTGGGGTCTGGTTCTGAATGGAAAGGGCCCCACCCCTTTCCTCCTAGAGAAGACAGACCCCTCAGGTGGAGGTCATTAGCATTTCAATGGTCTCACTCTCTGCTTGTGCTGTCTCCACCCTTCCCCGAGTCACAGCCCTGGAAACTGAAAATGACTGGGGCTTTCTCCACTGAGCCTAAAAAGAAACAGATAGTCCCCTTCAGACCCAGTCCAAGGCGACCCTCCAGCTCTCCCAGGTCAGTCGTCACCCAAAGCCTCTGTCTGTTTTTGGGGGATGCATACCTGTAGTGAGCAGTTCACACTCACTACTTAAAACCCCATTTGGAGCTCAGCTGAGCTATATTCGCTTGCTGGGAGAGAGCTTCTCTCTGGTACCACAAGGCTTTGCAGCTCAGGCTATGGGGGAGGGGGTCTCACGACTTGGTTCCACAGGTTTTACTTACAGATTTTATGCTGTGTTCTCAGGCATTCCTCCCAATTCAGGTTGGTGTATGATGAGTAGATGGTCTCGTTTGTCCCCCCGCAGTTATTCTGGATTATTTACTAGTTGTTTCTGGTTTTTTGTAGTTGTTCCAGGGGGACTACTTAGCTTCCACTCCTCTCTATGCCACCATCTTGCCCAAGTCCCCACTACTTACTCTTATGTTGTTTCTGTTGTAGTAGTGAATTGCTTCTCTCTTCCTGCTTTTAGAACTTGCTCCTTCTCTTCAGCATTTGACAATCTGATCAGAATATGTCTTGGAGTGGGTTTATTTGGATTTATTCTGTTTGGAGTTTGTTGGGCATCTATGATTTGCATATTTATCTTGTTTAGAAGGGTTGGGAAGTTTTCCCCAACAGTGTCTTTGAATACTTTTAGACCTTTACCCTTTTCCTCCCCTTCTGGAACACCAGTGATTCTTATATTTGTGTGCTTATGTTGTCCATCATATCCCCGAGATCCATTTTGAATTTTTCTATTTTCTTCTCCATTCTTTCTTTTGTACTTTTACTTTCCATTCTGCACTCTTCCAGTTTGCTTAGTCTATCCTCAGCTTCCTCTAATCTAGTACTGTGTTTATCCAGATTCTTTATAATTTGATCAATATTTTCTTTTATTTCCGTAAGGTCATCTATTTTTTTATTTACTCTTGCAAATTCTTCTTTATGCTCTTCTAGGGTCTTCTTCATGTCATTTATATCCTGTGCTATGATGCTGTTATTTGTTATTACTTCTTTGATTAATTGCTCCAAGTACTGTGTCTCCTCTGATTTTTTTATTTGGGTGTTTGGGTTTGTGTTATCCATATCTTCTGGTTTCTTCATATGCTTTCAAGTTTTCTGTTGTTTTTGACCTCTTGGCATTTGCTTATCTTCATAGTGTTCTTTTAGGATATACAGTCTTATTTGAACAATTATTTATAATTTGTCAGAGCTGCAGCTTGGTGGAGTGCACTTTCTCTGACTTGCCAGCAGACGGCACCCCCATGCCACCTATTACCCTCAAGCCAGTTCTCCCCAACTTTGTCTCTGCACCTGTTGGGGGTCTGAATCTTGTCGGGGTCCAGTCAGTGCACCAAATTTCCGTGGGTAGTTGGTGCAGCCAGCCCTGATGTTGGGGGCTATGCCCTGTGCGGTTAGGGAGGAAAGGCATTAAAGCTCAAATCTCCCAGCTGTTCTGGAGACTTAAAGCCGTTGCACAGGCCCAACCCTTCGGCTCAGACACCGCACAGTATCTCCCTGCTGTGGGCCCACAGTCCCTGGTATTGGTGTAGGGCCCTTGGGACTTCTGCATGGGACCCTGCGTCCAAGCTGTGTCCTCTGTGGGCTTCCACGGAGGGTAGACTGTGCAACATCACAGGCGAGCAAAATACCCCTAGGGATGTTCTTGGCTGCAGCACAGCGCGGGGGCATTCCCAGCCCGCTGCGAACTTGGCTGTACGGGGCATGGTAATTGCCCCCTTTCATGGACCTCCACCTTCCTAGCTCCCGGACAATTAGCTTCAGGTGTGTGAAAGTCTATCATCCATGCCACATACCGAGGTGGGCACCCAGGGCATGGAAGGCATTCCCCACCACACTTGACTGTGTGTCTCTCGCTGACAGATCTGCAGCCACTTTTGGGGTTTTTAAACTCATCTGTCTCTGAATGCTGACCCCCAGTTTCTTCCAACAGTGGCATGGCTGCTGTTTTCCCCAGCAGCCTCACTTACTTGTTTCTGAGCACAGACTCTCGGTTTCACCCAGTGCACAGTCCCTGTGGATTTAGCGGACCTTGTTCAGCTGATGCAACGCTGGAACTGGTATTCTGGAGCACTTTCTATCTTTTATCTAGTGTTTTTCACAGAGAAGTAGTTTGCTCTGTCTTTCCTAATCTGCCATCTTGGATCCTCCTGTTGTGTGTTTTAATGCTGTTTGATAAGAAGGCTTACTTGGTAAAATGTGATTCATGTATGGGTGACACATAAGACACAAGATCTTGAGGGTGTTGCATAACTGAGATAATCATTAGGGTGAAAATCATTTGGTCTTTGATTTTGTCATTAATATTAGGTAAAGATTTTATATTCACATATAAGGATTGTTCATTCTATTTCAGTGTTATTTTTAATAGCAAAGAACCCATATATCTGCCCTCCAGAAAGAGATGGGTAAGGTAAATTATGGTATATACTTAGAATGAACATCAAAGGCAGCTATAATGGTGATGTAGTTGGCATAGAAAGATACTCATGACATATTGGGTAAAAAGAACAGATTCCAAAAAACCAAGTATTTATCTAAAATTGTATCTATATACACAGAGAGTTTTTATATATACGCAAACATCTTAATGATATTTACTATTTGGTGGTCAGATTTGGGTGAATTTTCTTACAATAAACATTTATTATTTTTACAAAAATAATAAAAGCTGTTTGCAAAAAACAAAATAAAGTCTCCTATAATCCAACACATAGAGAGATGTTCAGTCACTGTTAATTTTCTCCATGATTTTTTCCTGTTTATATCTTTTTTTCTTCAAAAAACAAATTGGGCTTATTCTCTCTGAAAAAGTTTTCTAGCCTGCTTTTTCTCTGTAAGATTAGAAAGTGAATATCTTTTCCATTGTGTGGTTTTTGTTGTTTTTGTTGTTGTTACAAATTACTTTAGACATATAGAAAAGTATGTAGAGAATAACGAAATGAAAACCAGCATATCCACTGTGCAGTTTTATTTAATCTTAGTATTTTGCCATACTTGGTTCAGATATTTTCATAATGTTTTGTTTCTGAAAATATATATTTGAAGCCTCTGAGTACTTCCCCAATCTTCCCCTCTCCTTCCCCAGAGCTGTTCATTTTCTCATCTTTAACCATACCTAGAGATTAAATTTTTAAAAATACAACCTTAACACTTTAAATGCACTGAAGAACTTACTTTGTAGAGTTTTTTTTTTTAGATATTCTCTGATTTTCTTTTTGCAGCGCTAGACCTGTTCTGAATCCAATCGTGTGTAGCACAGATTACAACACAAGGGACCCAAATTTTATACCAAAAGAAAATAAGGAAGATATTGAATCTAAATGGATATGTAGTTATTTCTTTTCAAGTTATTTAATAAAAGCATGGTTTTATGGAATTAAAGACTAAATCCTGGTTAATTGGACATTTCTAAAATGAAAATGGGTAATTTTAGTGATAATTGGAAGAATTGTTAAATGGAACTTAGAAACATTAAAAAATTCTGTTGCATGGTGTTATGGTATCTTATTGAGTCAAGAAATTTGTATTTATTTTTCATAGGATAATAAAGGACTCAGCAAAAAAAGAAAGATGTATCCTGAAGATAAACCTTTATCATCTGAGTCCTTGTCAGAATCTGATTATATTGAGGAGGTAAGTTAAGTAAATTTTCTCCACTTCAAAATGTTATTTAATTTAACAAATATGAATTAGTAAAAAGAAATACTTCCTTGATTTATTCACTTCTATAACATGAGGTAATATGAAAAAGAAATGGAGGTTGTTCTGTTTCAGAATTAATTTTGCATTTTCCAGAAGAAAATTACATGACTATTATTTTGATGATTAACCATATTTCCACATCTTGCTAATCTTAGATATATTATTTTTACTCCTCTAATATTTTCCTTCTCTTGTTTTACCATTCTGATTATATGAAAGATGCTGTATAATGTACAGCATATTGAAATCCATCATCCCTTTATGTGGTTAAACTAGAACACTGCATTGTATGGTCTCGATTTAGTTGACATTATTCTTGTTTTTTGGTTTGAGCGACTATTTGGGGAGTGGAAAGGTAATGAGGGAGATGGAGTAGGTAATCTCTACAGTCTTTTTTAGGTATAACAATCCCTATCTTAGATTTTGTACTTTGTTGGAATTAGAATCTGTTCTTAGTTGATTTGAGGTAAGTTATCTTTTAAGTGTTTCTCTCTTGATGTTGGTTTCTTCATCTGTAAAATTAGGAACCTATCATATTACTTTATTGTAGAACTAAATGAGATGATAAATTGTAAACACTTTACATATGCCTGGGTCAGAGTAAGTGATGAGTAAAGTTTGCATAATTCTTATTGGGTTATTGTATTAAAATCTAAACCAAGGTTTCAACAGAATTACTGATATTTAAAGCTGCAACTTCCTTCAGAGATCAATATAATCAACCCCCCAACAGTGTAATATAGAGGATCTTACACTTGGTTTCAAGAGTCTTGGCAGGTTGTCACAAGAGCTGTTGTTCTTGATTCTATCTCCTTTCTGTGTTGGCCTCCTCCCACCCCAGCACCACCCAGCTGTATCTCTGTGCACTCTGTTTTCATCTCCACCCACCAAGACTTGTCTTTGTTGTTTGTGTCTGTTGACATCTTCTCTGACTTCATTGTACTTTGTAACAGTGGCCCTCAGTCCTCAGACATTTTGCCTTATTTTTGTAGCAATATTTTGTAATATCTCCTGAAATAAAATTCATAGCTTAAGGTAACCTATCTATAACATGTTTTTAATATTATAATCCCCTAACAGAAATATAAAGGAGAAATAAAAGAAAATAATTTTTAATTTCATAAGATTATATTTCAATATGTAAATACTTGCTTATGATAACACTAGAAGACATAAAATCTTAAGATGTAACAAAATTTAGAGTGTGGCATGTGTGTTCTATTGGCGTTCAAATACCATACAGTAGCATTGCCTTCAGTATATTTTCCATAATGGTGGACAATCCTTAGTAAAGCTCTGAATGAAACAGAAAACAGTCTTCCCTCTGTTGACTTAATATTTGCGCTTCCGGGACATTCGTGTATCTTAAAACCCTGCACAAAACACCTTGTGTTCAGATTTACAGTAAATTTAGTTTTTGCATTTATAAACAGGTTATATGAATATCTAGCATGCTATTCAAAAGTCTTGCAGGATGTGAGTCAATTCTTCATTTTGCAGGACTGTTCTGGGCATTGCATGACAGCATCCCTTCTTTCAGTCTGCCTAAATATGGATAACACACAACTAATACCATTCCCAATTCTCATAACAACAATAACAAGAAAAAAAACAGTATTTTCTTAAGTGCTCTCTTAGAGTCAGCTGCTGCCCCTGTTGAGAGCTAATGGTCTGAAGCTTATGTGTTTTATTGCTTTAGTCCTTTTGCTTCCTTATATTGGTAGTTCCTTTTTTTAATGTATTGTGTTCTTATATTAATATGTAGTCACCTAGCAGGTAAACCACACAATTAATAAAACATTTAGGCAATTTTTATCCTCTGGTATTATGTTGTGTTAATTATGTTTACCTGCCACGTGGTAACAAATAGGACTTAATATAAAACTTGTTACATTTGGACTTAACATTAAATATACATGAGCTTTAGCAACTTACCATTTAATTAATTGCATACTTTAAAAGATTGAAATGAAATATTAACGGGGTGATATTTGCTTTTTAAAAGCTCTTCATCAGTTGGCTTATACCAAATGTATCCTATATTTATAGCTACCACTTATCAGGCACTATAGATTAAGAAATACCTACTATATTCCAGGAAGTTCCCCTTGAGGGTAGATATTATGTCCATTTTACAGATGATAAAACAGACTAATAAAAAGCAGAGGTAAGAATCAGATCTTGTCTATTTCAGAGCTCTTGGGTTTTTTTCCCACTGAACCACACTGCTTTTTTTAGGTGTCGAAAGGGAATACAAGAGAAACAACAACTCTCTTGGGGTTTAAAATCTTAATTTTCATTGAAACCTTATTGAGATATAACAAGGGTTTGAAGTATAACAAGGCATTAAGATGTCATTTGATTGTCAAAATTTTAAACTTTTATAGGTACGAGCGAAAAAGAAGAAAAGCAGTGAAGAACGAGAAAAAGCAACAGCAAGTATCACTTAATGTTTTTATATGACAACACTATAGCTGTTTTTATTTTTTAATATATAATGAGTCATGGTAGAAGTATGATTGGATTTACTGGAACCAAATGGCTATTTGTTGGGAAAGGTATGATCTTCAGCAGTCTCACTTCATAGATAGGAAAAAGATAAACTTGCCAGGAAAAAGGAAAAATACACTGATAATAAACTTCTATTTCTGTTTCAGTATTTCACTGTTAGATATGTAAGCTCAAAGATTTGTTCGACTTTCTTAAACTCTAGTATAAAATATGAGACTAAAGTATGGTGATTCCTTCAAGTTTTGATACTAGTTACTTCCAGATCAACCAACAACCTGGTAATAAAAGAAAAAAGCTTCTCTAAATTCAGGCTGCAATGAAAAATAAGCAGGAGAATGACAGCATAAATGATTCTAATAAAGGTGATTCTTTTTATAGTTTTTAAAGCCAGGCACTGCCATTATGGAAACTAAGAAGTAGGAAAGGAGAAAGAAGGAAGAGGAGAGGAAGGAGAATGGAAGTGGTATCCAAATGAGAAGCATACCAACTGAGGGAAAGTGAATAACAGAGATAATCAAAGAATAAGGTGGACCATATAAGCAAAGTAATTTAGGAGCACTCAATTTAAGTGTTGGCTGTGGCCTTGGAAGGCATTTTCTTAGGGAGAGGTAAAAGAAAAATGAGAATGGCATCGTTTGTAGGTTTTGGGGTACCAGAATTTTCCCTAGGTCTTAATTTGAGAGACCTCTGATTAGAAGGTTCACCTGATAATATATGATTTAAGAAATCACATTTTATGTTTCAAGACTACGGTGACATGAGAGTTTTTTCTAAATGGGTGTTCTGGTTTGCTAATGCTGCTGGAATGCAAAATACCAGAAATGAATTGGCTTTTATAAAGGAGGTTTATTTGTTTACAAAGTTACAATCTAAAGGCCATAAAGTGTCCAAGGTAAGGCATCAACAATAGGGTACCTTCACTGAAGGATGGCAGATGGCATCCAAAAAACCTGTTAACTGAGAAGGCACAGCATCTGCTGATCCCAGATTGAGTTCCAAAATGGCGTTCTCCAAAATGTCAGTTTTCAATGACCATCTTCAAAGTGACTCCCTCAGTTGCTCTCCAAAATGTCATTCATGGCTGCACTGAGTTCCTTCTGTTTGTCAGTTCATTTGTATGGCTCCAGTGATTTAATTCAGACCCACCCTGAATGGGTGGGGTAACACCTCCATGGAAATTATCCAATCAAAAGGTCACACCCTAATCAAAAAGATTAATCAGTCTGCCCCTACAAGATTGCATCAAAGATAATGGCATTTTGAGGGCCATAATACATTCAAACCAGCACCATAGGAAAATAGTTCAAATGAAGTCTACCTTGGTCTTTTGTTCATATGTTAATTTTGGATAATTCTGATTTGTACTTGGATACCTTTACTATTTCATTCATTCACCTGGTATATATTACACATCTTTATGCAGGCACTGTGCTAGGTCCTAAAGATATAATGGTGCAAGATAGAGAGATGAGTGTGAAATGTGAGTGATTGTGGAGAGGGTAAAGAAACCCTCTTTGAAGAAGTAAAATTAAGCTGAAATCTAAAAACAAAGAAGAAAAGTATTTTAAGAAGAGTAGTCAACTGCCCTTTATGAAAAAGTAGCCCATATCCAAAACTTAGTTTTAAAAGCCCAGATTATAAGATATTGGGCTCTTTGTGAAATTCCCCATGTACTTTAACCTTGTAATGAAAAGGGAAATGATGAGAATTCGCTTAGAGCCACAAATTAGTAGGGTCCGTTGAAAGAGGAAATTGTGAACAGTGCTAATAGATGAGGAAATGGATGGAAAGCTCTGCTTTTACTACTCTCTCTTCTTTCTTGCTTTTCATGTTTTGCTTATAAATATCAACATTAGCAGTAGTCTGTCATTGATACCACCTTTCCAGGTATCTGTTTTTCTAAAAGTTTCTCTTCTATTCCACAAGAGAAACAGAAGAGTCAGCAAATTCTAGCTCCCTTTTATCCAATCACATTGTTTTAAATAACTTCTTTTTTTTATCATTTTTTTTTATTGTGGAATATATAAATACAAAAAGGTGATAACTTTCAAATTAGAATTTAACAAGTAGCTATAGAACAAATTTCAAAGGATGCTATGGGTTACAGTTCCACCATTTTAATTCTTTCCTTCCAGCTATTCTAATACCCTGGCAACTAAGAAGAAGAAAATTATATAGAGATTCAGTATTTATAATCCTTTGTTAAATTTCATCTTGTCTGTTGCTACCCCTTCCTCTAGTTTATTCACTTTCCTGATCTTCAGGGATGTCTAGGCAGTGACCACCCTAACTTGTTCATGTTGAAAAGGGGTGTAGATGTTATGGGAAAAGGGGACATAGCTGGTTGATGTTCTTGAAGAGGCTTATTGCCTCTGGGCCAATCACAATTTGACTACTTTTACTAGGCTTCAGTGGCATTCTAAATACAGCAAGTTATAGCATGGTTCAATTGAATTTTCTACAAGAAACTTTATTAGACCCTACATTAATGTGCTAATGATATAATAAGAGTTTTTCCTTAACTTTAAAACTGACAAGCACTCTCTTAGTCCTCACATGACATTGGTTGTTTGAGACTTTTAGAGAAGTGGAATAGGGCATACTCTTCGTCTTTATTTTGAGTAGCTTATTTGATTGTGTGTATTGTTTAAAATGACTGTGTAGTAGCTTATGGTACCATGGTGAAGTTGTTTTTAATTTGCATTTCTTTAGGCAGTAATATCTAACATGTAACTGTCTTTACAGGAAAAAACAAAAAAGAAAAAGAAGCATAAGAAACACAGTAGGAAGAAGAAAAAGAAGGCTGTTAGTTCAAGTCCTGATTCTCCATAACGTTAAGAAAAATCAGGATTCCCTTAAAGAGAAAGTGCAATGTCTAAGGAAATTTCAGCTGTGAAAATTATGACGTATTTACTAAAATGCATGATTTTTCTTGTTTTTAGTATTATTCCTGAACTTTCAGTAGCCACTCAGATGCCGCGTGTGAAAGGGCCATAATTGTTGCCTGCTGCTTGAACATCTTTTTTTTTCTCTTTCAGTGCTTAATTAATGGCTCTGGGAGATAATACACTGCAGTCGTACTAGTGGTTCATATAGTTAGGGATAAAGTGAATATTTTTGACTATAATTACCTAATTATAAATCAACGGAAATTGAATCTGAATACATCTTTAAGATGGTATCAGAAATATCCAGACAACTTTAGTTAGCATTTTTGAGGTAGGGATTACATTGATAATCCAAAATCCTGATTCTGTAGATAAGTGTACTTTAAATTTTTTTTCCCTTGTATACTTTTTATTTACCTGGGGAAGCAACTTTTAGGTTGGGGGGAGGGGGTTGCTATCTCTTTAGCTAGCAGAATAGTGTGCCTTTGATTCTCACACATCCTATTTTTGTGGATGCAGCAGCCATGCTTCCTGGGGAGGTCAGAGCTGGATACCAGCAATCTCGCCCTTTATTGAGCTTAGTGACATCCTTGGACTCTGTCATATGCTGCCTTGAATGAACCATCGAAATAGCCTTGTGCAGCATGAGATAGTCCCAAAAGCTCTGCAATTTACCTCCACTTCAATAATTCAGAATATTTTTTAGCATTACAATGTGTTATGTCACATGAATTAATTTTGACTACACTTTGGCTTTGGAAAGAAATCATTTCAAATAAACACTGGTACTTTTTGAACTAGATAGTTAAAAGATTCTAAAATGCATGTTTTATACTGTTAAGTTTTAACCAGTCAGGAAGATTTTATGTAACCAGTGCAGTTATATTTTTTTTGTATAAATTTTGTTTAGGCCGAAATGTTTAGTTTTTGTAACTCCTTACTCTTGCTATCTTAAGTTCATTACTGTGTTTAATGGCATACTTGCTGAGATATTTAGCATGTAAAAAGCAGGTTTTGATATTTTTCTTTGGCAGCTTCATATTGAAGCTGAGACTCACCATAAACAAGTTGAGTGGCAGTCCTGGTATGCCGTGTCTTGTTACATAAAGCTATTGCCAGAATCTTAGTAAATATAATGTTTTAAAAGTTTATTGTATTTGCATATTAATAACAAACTATGACAAGTTAAATTTAAGTGAGAAATACATTATTGCTCTTTCTGTGTCATATTTTACTAGGGTTTTGTGCCTCATATCTCCCACTGAATTGTTTATTAGTAATGTTAAAATGAATTGATAAATACCTTTCACTTTACATTTTTATGTAATCAGGTTACATGAAATTTTAATTTGATGTACAACTGTGCCTGTTCTAGAGGGTGTGCTAATTATAATGCTATATGCCCAAAACATTTTGACAGGACAAGACACTGAGTAAATAGATATTTTTCTTAAAAAATAACTGTGTTCTTACCAGCTTCCTTTGGGTCACAAGCATAGTTACAAGGATAAGAAATACTACTAGATGTCAAATAATAGATAAGTTTTATCCCCAAGTGTTTAGCTGTAAAAGTAGCACATTCCTTTTATATTTTTAAATTTATGTTTCTTTAAATTTTACACTTAAGAGTTCATACTTTTCTGTATGCTCATAGCAAATTTGATGGACATTTTGTATCCAAAAGAAAATTTCTAAGAATTGTTCATGAAAATGCTAAAAGATAAGTTTATCAGGGTATTTGTAGATTAGTTTTGCTATGAACATGAAAGTGAGGCTTGCAGACTGGTCCAGTATATATTGCAAGTTAGACTGGGGAAGAAGGTGATCTAGCCAAAAAAAATTCTTTCAAGTGTTGACTGGGAAACATCTTTTTCATTATTCTTCTGATTATAACCATAACATCTTCCAATAGGTTATAGAAAGAAATGATAGGGTTATATGTTACCAGTTTTTAGTTAATCCCAAACTTACTACAAGCAAGTTAATAACATCTCTTACTTTGTCCCCCCAATAATCCAAATCCACCCTTTTTCTTGAATAACCTTGCCACCAATTTTATAACACAAGTGTGTTATTTGGATATTGATGCCATGGTAACTGAAAGAAAACTGTTTTGTGTCTGGATAGAAAAATTGGCTTTATACCAGTGCTACTTCTTTCTGATTGTCTTGGATTCTTTCAGTTACCCTTAGTATATTTAGGTGTTTTAACTACCATAAGAGTGTCCTGAAATTATTTTTTCCAGGGTACAGGCTCATATTCCTTCAGTCAAGATGTCCTAAAAACCTGTCACCTTATTTTCTTTTCATTATATGGAGAACAATAGACTTGCCTCAGAAAAACTGACAATAGCTATTCAGACTTTAGTAATAGGTTTCACACTTTAAAAATTTCCAGTTTTCAATTGAAAATTTATAAACACTCATCTAGCATTTCTTTAAGAAAAAGTGGGAAACCTTTTTTATCAATTGTATTTGTCTTATATTAAAGCACATTTATATAATTTAGAAAACGTTTAGCAAGAATATAGTGTCCTAAATTCTGAATATCATTTTAGTACAGGTTTCCTTCCTTAGCACAGGGAAGGTCAGCAGATGGACTGGAAGATGTTTGTTCTTTCTACTAGGATTTTACAATAGTTGGCATTTTGGCCAGCTTTGTTATAATCACACTGTATTTTCTACCAGTCAAACCCAAGTTGGAGAGGTAAAAGTGGGGTTTTGTGTCTCTTCCTAGCAGCTTCCAGATTGAGACCTTTGTTTAGATATCAGGAGGTGCTTGGTTAAGAGTTTAAAGGAGGTTATAACCTTTGAAGTCGTTGTTTATAGGCTGGAAAATTATTTAAACTTGAAGAAGGTTTCTGGTTTTATTTAGTTATTAATGGTGTGTTTAAGTTGGAGGAAAATCAACTTCAACGTAGAATTTGTGTTGAGGAAATGTATGTGGCAACTGGTGCTTATACCCCCCCACCAAATGTAGGAATTGGTATATTTCAGATCACAATAACCTTAATGAATTTACTTAATTTGTTCTGGATGGTAGGAACCATCTTTGCATATTTTTCCAATTACTTGAGAACCTTCTATGTTTGGTTGCTGGGATATTGCCATGGTCACATTCTGTGTTGGGTCTAGAGCAGTGACTGTGGAATTGGTGGCAACCAAGACGCAAGGCTTGGAGCTAGGCTGGCTGTGAAGTCTGCTGTGTGGTGAAGCCACTCATTGACATGGACCAGAAGACTCTCAAGAAACTGGTGGAATCTGTAACTAAAACTGTGAAGAGCTGTGAGTACTGAGCAGATTTCCAACATTGCCTGAACATTTTTATTCAGTCGAATATAAACATTGGTTGAGATACTAGTTAGATATTAGCAAGTGTTTTATAACCCTAAAATAGAGCCTTTCTATTTCCTATCTAATGTTTTGGCCATTTTAAAAGTAGATAAGCAAGTGAATGATTATGCCTGCACTTACACAAGAAGACTTTTTAATTACCAGGTGTCCTAAAATACATTTGGGTATGTGAGAAGAATAGTTGAGAATTTTCATGACATCTTAAATGCTAAAGAATATCTACTACCCAATGACTGATTTTATTATAGGCTGAAATTGAAATTTAATCAGAAACTCAGCTCCCGGAGTTGTTGGCTTTTCACACAAAGCCATTCTGACATGATTACTCTACTTAAAGGGATTGATTAAGATACATAAGATACTTTTGGTGTTGAAAAAATAGCATGGTGCTTTGCACTTGGCAAGTGTTTTTTAATAGATTTTTTGGAGTCCCTGCCCAGATTAGAAAGTAATCTTGTGAATTTTATGTCTTAGGCATGAGAGTCAATCCTGATTGATAATTGTCAGAGAATGTCTGTTTTTAGATGAGGCATTTACTTTATTTTAGCCGCTGTTCCCTAGTCTCATTATTGGGCATTTCCATTTTCCCTTGTGTGGCCCTGGGAGAACAGGCACCACTTCATCCAACAGGTGCCTCATTGTAGACTTAATTTCGTTTTCTCTTATTCCAGCTGGTATTTGAATGATTTCAGTTCTTCAAGCTCTTCTAGAGTCTGTTTTCCTATCCTACTATCATATATCCCTTAAGTTATATAGTTCACATCTGTCTGCAGATTTGGCCAATGCTGAATTTATCTACTGTCATTTGCTTCTTTCGTAACTGAGCCTGGGTTTTATAACATGCAAACGAAAACTCGGAATGCTTTTAACCTCTAACTTTTCTCCCCATCCTAAAGAAATTATTTTTGCAATGTCTGCTCCCTTATATGTGTTTAATATAATTTATTAATGAAAGCAATTTCCTGAAATAGTCTGTAGGCATGACTATGTAGTACTTGAGTAAGACCATGCCTCGTATAGTATTCTACAAAGTAGATATTTATTATTATTCTAATTATTGTTTGAAATAGGAGTAAGTGGCAATTTTTTTTCCTTTTTCCAAAGCTTTTGAAACATTAATTCTTAAGTTATGATTAAAAGTTAAGGCCCTGAATGCTTAAACATAATAGTTCACTCAGAGTCCTACACCAATGTAGCCAGATTTCTGTTTTACACTCAGATTACTATCAGCTGATGTTTATTGAGCTCTTTATTAGCCAGCCATTTTTCATCATTGTTTATTCTTAGTTCAAACCCAGTCTTCCCTATTTTTGGATGAGGAAACCAAGTCTTAGGTTAAGTAGTCTGTCTAAAGTCATACAGCTAGTGAACCTTCCTGGTGGAGGCTGTTAGAACCCAGATTGTCTGCTGCTTGAGTCTGCATTCACATAATCTTTATTTCTCAAATTAATCATACTGACCAGCGTCCTGGACAGCCCTCATGGTCTTTCCCTACAATGCATTTAATTAAGTGCACAGTGAAAATTTGTTGAATTTAGCTCAGTCCTTGCGTTCCTCTAGAAGAGACCAGGTAGACAGACAGCCATCCTACTTCCAACCAGAATTTGGCTCTTAATGGGTAGGAGTGGCAAGGACTAACAGAGCTAGTGCTGTCTTGGCCTTCTCAGGAAAGGTCTGTCTTTTATTTCTCTTGGTGTACAAAGTGCTAAAGTGTCCCAAGTGGTGGCAGAAAGTTAAAGTGTTTTTTTCCTAGGCTTTAGACCCCTTAGGAAGAAATCTTAATAACTAACTAGGCTCTGATATGCTAAGGGACCTCTTCTCATCCAAATGACTCAATTCTTATACCCTCATACCCTCAGAAAGCTGGTTACTTCCAGTGGCTTCACAAAGGAAATTCATTACCTCACCAAGTGGCTGATACCATTTTTTTTCCAGACTGCTTTCAAATGTTTTTTATTCTAGAGTTAGTATAATTTCTATTGATCGTCATACTACTCTGTAGAGCTTCACTGTCCATTATGGTAGTCACTAGTCACATGTAGCTATTTAAATTTAAATTAAATAAAGTTAAATATTAACTTTCTTAGTCACACCAGCCAAATTCCAGGTGGGTGGTGGCCAACAAAGTGGACAGCTCAGATACAGAACATTTCCATCATTTCAGAAAATGCTCTTGGACAGCGCAGCTTTAAAATCACATGTAATAAATCCGGTCCCTTTTCAAATAATAGCCCTTAATCTGGTGGGGGAGGCAGACCAATAATTATCCTCAAGGTATTATAAATGGGATTGTGCAGGTAGTACAGGATATAGAGAGAAGAACAGTGGTCTGGGCTAAAATAGGGGCCAAAGGAAGGTTTTTCAAAAGAGGTGGTATCTAGACCATTTGGAGACATGAACTGTTGAGGCAACTATGTAAAGACATGTTTAAAAGAAATAAAGACATGGTGTTCTAGGATATTGTTGGTAGTTCAGTATTGGAATGTAAAAAGGAGGCAAAGATTTGAGAGGTGGGCAAAGGCAGAAGGCCTGCATTCCACATTGAGGAGTTGCTCTTTTTTTTTTTTTTTTGGTACAGGCATTGGAGATACTGACAAGATAATTAAATTTAGAATGCTCACTTGAGCAGTAGCATGGAAGAGTACTGAAGATAGTTGTAATGAATGTCAGCTTCAAGGGCAATGCAACCTATGCCATCTGACAGCCTCATGCTTGGTTTAATGTTTTGTTATCATTGAACTTAAAATAATTTTTTTAAAAGGGGTCTGCATTTTCATTTTGCACTCAGCTTTGCAAATTACATAGCTGATTCTGACTACCTCTGATTCAATGTGTGGTAGAATAAGTTTCTCCACCATCAGAATCACCTAAAGGTTTGTGTTGAAAATGTGGATTCCTGAGTACTACTCTAGACTTACTAAAAGTCACTGGAAGTAGGGCCAGGGATCCACATTTTAGACTCAAGGTATTCTTAGACACACTGAAGTTTGAGGATTCCTGACCTAAATTGTCTTTTTCTGGTGAGACTTCAGTTCTTCTAACATAAAATCAATTCCAGCTTGATTGATAATTGTGCTGGGAATCAATCCATTCTTTTTCAGGTGTACTGTCATTTAGCCATAATTTTTACACTTTTATAAATTAGTGAACTTTTTTTTTTTAGCTAAGTGAATTTTAAAACTATTCCAGATAAGTTTCATGTTTGATTTGACTGATCATTTTGGCATCTAGAGGTCATTTTGGATCATCTCATCCAGCATATTCCTTAATCTCTCCAATTTCACATCCTCTAAATTTGACAAGTACTCCAATATATCAATGGTTGATAAATATTTTGTCAATTATTTATTCACCAGATGTTTACTGAGAGACTATTGTGTGAGGCATGACTGGATATTTAATAGATAGTAACCTGTTAAATAGCATTTTCTGAATAAAAGTGTTCATGCAGCTGTGTCTGTCCATAATCTTTCAGCCTGCATTTTTATTTCTTGGCTAAAATCCAAATGTTTTGTTAACTGCATTTCTCTGATCCATCCTATCAGAGGGAGGAAATAAGTTAAATCTAGTATAATTTGCCCTTGTGAATCCGTGAGTTCTTCTTCCCTGAATTTTTGTAAGTTTTTAATACAGCTGGTTATCTGTCCTGGCACTTGACACAGGACCACTTCAAGATCCATTAGTTCAATGTTTGGCATTCACTTTCTACATGAGACAAATAATGTGGGTCAATATGTGTGTATACGTGGGTTAGTATACATACTTCCTAGCTCTGTCCACTGAGAGGGCCTAGAAGCAGTGACACCTTGATGGCAACAAGCACACCCAGCAGCCAGATCTTGGTTTCTAAAGACTGTTCTCCAGTAAAAAGAACCAGGGATCCTTGGAGAAATGGCTGAACTGGGAAAATACAAGATAACCTAGAACATCTTGTAGTGTCAGAAAGCAAGGAAGTGTTCAAAACGCAAAAGGATGGGGGCATGTCAAATAGACACTCATCAACATGAAAGCTCTCAATGGCCATAGCTGGAAATATTTGAGCAACAAAATAGTGTAGCATTGTAATATAATCCATAGTATAAAACATGTGAGTCCATAGTAATATGAATAAATGATTGAATAAATAAGTGGAAGACTAAGGGATATATCTTCCTTACAGAGGAATTCTAAATAATATATATCAATACCCCTCCCAGGAAATGGAGGTGAATTCCTTTCTTGACTGTAGGATCACTTATTGACTTCATTTCTAAAGAATAAACTGGAAAAGGAAAAATAGTAACTACAATGGAGAAAACCAGTAGACTGAACAAGTGATCATGGTTAACATCACCAGTAATGTCATGTTGATGTATGTATCCCTGATTGGATGTGATGAGAATGGCCCTTTACTTTTGTGATAATTCTTCCCCAAAACAGCCAGCCTAATGAGAAAAATATTAGCAAACCCAAATTGGGGAACATTCCACAAAATAACTGACCAGTACTCTTCAAAAATTGTCAGGGCCATCAAAGACTGAAAAACTTAAGCAGATTGGAAAAGACATGACAAACAAATGTGGTATCTTAGATTGGATCCTGGAACAACAAAAAATAGATAGGTGGAAAAACTGGTGAATTCTGAATAAAGTCTAGTTTGGTTAATAGTAATGTACCAATGTTGATCTGTTAGTTTTGAGAAATGTATCATAATTAGGTAAGATGTAAACATTAGGGAACTCTGGACTATCTTTGCATCACTTCTATAAACCTAAAGCTATTTTGAAATAAAGTTTAATTAAAACTGTAATAACATGCCCTTCTCTTGCATCTCAGTCCCATTCCCATTATCTGTGATTTCTCCAAATATTCACAATGTGACCACATGTGTAAGGCCTTTAGGTATCGTGATAAAATTCAGAAAAGGTTAAATTATTACCTGCTGAAGATTGTATCTAAAATCTTTGATTGCTTTGTTGGACAATTTGTCAACATTTTTTCAGTGCAGCTGGTGACTCTTAGAACCTCACTTTTCTCAGGCTTTCATTTTCACGCCACTGTTGGTGCTGACATTTCCATCAGGTGATTTTTCTGCATCAGAGTTGAACAGGATTACCTTTAGGCAAGCATTAACATACTATGCAAACCATTAAGTGCACTCACTCACACCTGATTTTCCTTTTCTTCATAGTCTAAAGTAACAAGCAGGCTTTTTTAAGTTTCTGTCCCTTTATGGTTTCTCTTAATGACCCATTTTCTTCAAGTCTGGGCCACCCATACTTTTCCTTGTTTCTGTGTCCCTCCTCATATCCTAAAATTGGAGCTCTGTCAGAGAACACACTCTGGGTTGGTTTGCTGCTTTTGTATTACCAAAATTCCATCCTCTTGAATTATGTCTTCATCTGAGGGTGAGGGATGGGTGTTGTGTTCCCAATAAGGCAAGTTCAACTTCAACCTCAATTCCACCTCTTTACTGATACTGTTCCATTTCCCTGGAATTCTCCACTTCTTAACTACCCCAACACTTTCCTTATTATATAAATACTACACATTCTTCAAGGCCCATTCAGAGTCAACTTCTCCCAAGAAAAATGGCCCAACTGCGCTTTCCCATACTGATATCTCTTAACATGTCTACAGTGGTGACCATTTTATTACATAATTTATCAATTATATATTGTATTAAGAGACTTGAGTGAAGCCTACTTAATTGTAAGCTCTTAAGTATATCATATATTTTTTGTATTCCAGAGCACTTAGCATCACAGGAACAAAATAGCTGCTTAGTAAACTGTATTTAATTGGGTTGAAGAACTCTGATTACATCTAAGTTGTATTTATTTGTCTTTTCATTTGACAGTCAAAAAAAGTGAAGTAGAGTGTCTCATAAAGCTTTTTAACAGCTTGGTAGGAAAAACTCATGAAAGACTTGATAAGATTGGGCTAGATCGTAATGCATTTCGAGGGATCCTGTACAGTGTTTTTGGAATGACTGATGATATGCTGATGAATAGAGGTAAGAAGTCATGAGACTGAAATGGGTTAAGCTGAGATATGCCAAATATCTGTTATATAAATTTTCTATATATACGTATTGAATTTTTTGTCAAATATTTTTTCAGTGCCAAACTAGAAAGGCATTATTCTGATAGTGGTACCAATAAATAGTGGTTTGTTTGATTGTAAGGATGGTTTTTAACATAAGCTCACTCATAATTTCACATCTTTGAGGGAGAACAAGTAACTAAATATGCTAGTAGTATTACATTTGTTTTCTTGATTTTTTTTTTTTCTTTATTAGAGAAGCTGTGGATTTACAGAACAATCATGCATAAAATACAGGATTCCCATATACTGCCCTATTATTAACACCTTACATTGGTGAGGAATATTTGTTACAAAGCAGTATTGTTTTTTAAGAGATAAGCATGTGGCTTTTAATCATGATATATTTGGATTTACATGCTTGTAGACATATAAATTATAAAATGCCTTTTTCCTCATAAAAATGAAGAACCTATCTGTATATCATTATATAGCAAAAATTCAAGGAAAATGAATATGATTCAGTTGGTATAGTAGTGGATTTTTAAATTTTATTGTGGAGATATATATATATATAATATATATTTTTATATATATGAATATTTCCATTTTGACCATTCGTACAATTCAGTGGCATTGACTACATTTACAATGCTGTGTTACCATCATCACCACCCATCACCAAAACCTTTTCATCACTCACCACAGAAACTCACTACCTATTAAGAAATAACTCTTCATTTCCCCAGCACCAGCCCCTGGTAACCTCTAATCTTCTGTCTCTGAATTTGCTTATTCTAGTTATTTTATGCAAGTGGAATCATACAATATTTGTCCTCTTGTTCCTGGCTTATGTCATTTAACATGATCATCAAGGTTCTTCCATGTTATAGCATGTACCAGAATTTTAATTCTGTTATGGGCATGTAACACATTTGGTTTATCTATTCACTGTTAAGTTGTTTCCACTTTCTGGCTATTGTGAATAATGTTGCTATGCACATTGGTATATAAATAACTTCAAGTCCTTGCTTTCCATTCTTTGGGGGTATATAGCTAGAAGTGGAATTGCCAGGTCTTAAGGTAATTCTGTGATTTAACTTTTTGAGGGACTGTCAAACTGTTCCACAGCAGCTGTGCCATTTTATAGTCCCACCAGCAATGTACTGTGGTTCATATTTCCCTGCAATATCACCAGCACTTGTTATCTTCTGATTTCTTAATAGCCATTCTAGTGCATGTGAGGTGGTATCTCATCATTTTAATTTGCATTTCCCTAAAGGTTAATGATGTTGAGCATTTTTTCGTATGATTATTGGCCATTTGTATATCTTCTTTGGAGAAATATCTGTTCAAGCCCTTTGCCCATTTTTTAATTGGATTCATTATCATTTTGTTGTGAGTTGTAGTTCTCTATGTAATCTGGACATTAAACCCTTATCAGATAAATGGTTAGCGATTATTTTATCCCATTCTGTAACTTGTCTTTTCACTTTCTGAATGCATATATATATTTTTTTTTCATTTTGATGAAGTCCCTTTTATCTATTTTTTCTTTTGTTTCTTTTGCTTTGGGTGTTGTATCTGAGTCCATTGCATACATAATACATGGTCCTGGAGATTTTCTCCTATATTTTCTTTTAAGAGTTTTATGTTTTTAGTTCTTCGAGTTAGGTCATTGATCTATTTCGAGTTAATTTTTGTATGTAACGTGAGGTAGGGATCCAACTTCATGCTTTTGCATGTGGATATCCAATTTTCCCAGTATCATTTGTTGAAGAGACTATAATTTCCCCATTTATTGAACTTAACACCCTTGTCAAGTATCAGTTGGCCAAAAATCTATGGTTTATTTCTGATCTCTCAGTTCGATTCCATGGGTCCATATGTCCTGTCCTTGTGCCAATACCACACTGTTTTGATTACGGTAGCTTTGTTACACATTTTGAAATCAGGAAGTGTGAGTCCTCCAACTTTGTTCTTCTTTTTGAAGACTGTTTTGGCTATTTAGGGGCCCTTGCCATTACACATGAATTTGAGGACTGGCTTTTCCATTTCTGGAAAAAAAAAAAAAAAAAAGGCTGCTAGGATTTTGTTCAGGATTGCATTGAATCTGTAGATTGCTTTGTGTAGTATTGCCATCTTAACAATATTAAGTCTTCCAATAAATGAACATGGGAAGATGTTCCAATTATTTAGGTCTTCAATTTCTTTCAGTGATGTTTTGTAGTTTTCAGTGTACAAGTCTTTCACATAATTGGTTCAGTTTATTTCTAGATATTTTATTATTTTAGATGCTGTTATAATAGAATTGTTTTCTTGATGGATTTTTTTGATTAAATGTTTTATTTGGAAATATTTCAAATTTATAAAAAGTTTCAGGATAAAAATAGTATACAGAATACCCATATACCTATTAGTCAGATTTGCCTATTGTTTATGTTTTACCCTATTTGCTTTATCATTTGTTCTGTCTGTAATATTTTTTTAATCATTTTTATTGAGATATATTTACATACCATGCAGCCATACAAAGCGTACATTCAGTTGTTCACAGTACCATTATATAGTTGTGCGTTCGTCACCAAAATTAATTTTTGAACATTTTCATTACCACACACAAAAATATAATAAGAATAAAAATTAAAGTGAAAAAGAACAATTAAAATAAAAAAGAACACTGGGTGCCTTTTTTTTTTTTGCCCCCATTTTTCTACTCATCCATCCATACACTGGACAAAGGGGAGTGTGGTCCATATGGCTTTCCCAATCACATTGTCACCCTTCATAAGCTACATTTTTATACAATTGTCTCCAAGATTCATGGGTTCTGGGTTGTAGATAGATAGTTTCAGGTATTTACTGCTAGCTATTCCAATTCATTAGAACCTAAAAAGGCTTGTCTATATTGTGCGTAAGAGTGCCCACCAGTGACCTCTCGGCTCCTTTTGGAATCTCTCAGCCACTGAAGCTTATTTTATTTCCTTTCACACCCCCCTTTTGGTCAAGAAGATGTTCTCCACCCCACAATGCCGGGTCTAGATTGCTCCCCAGGAGTCATATTCCACATTGCCAGGGAGATTTACTCCCCTGGGTGTCAGATCCCACATAGGGGGGAGAACACTGGGTGCCCTTTTTTTTTTTTTTCTTGATGGATTTTTTTAATTAATTCAGTTTTATTGAGAAATATTCACATACCATACAGTCATCCATGATTTACAATCAACTGTTCACAGTACCTTGATGGATTTTTAAAGTATACAATTTGTTAAGTTTTTACATATGTAGACACCTATGAAACCCTTCACCACAATCAAAATAATTAACATGCCCATCACTCCCCAAAGAGTAAATATTCCATCTTATTTTCTATAGGAAAATACTAAGATTTCATTGATAATTTTTAAAAATAATGTGTTATTTTAATAACTTAACTTTATTATTATGGTATTATGCAAAACTTTTTAAAAAAGAATTGCCATTCTTTGTACAAGAAAAAATGATATCACATTGATTAGCTCCACTGTTGATCTTCTTGGCTTATAATAACTGTACAAAACACCACAAATGAAGCTCATCATCGCTCATGGAGGAGAATGACTCTTTTTTTCCTCTTAAAAGCTAGGGCAAAACACATTTCTTCTGATAACTTTGGGTCTTGCAAGAAAAATGGTGCCAAAACCTTTGCATCCCCTCATTTTGGGAGAAAAGTTTTTCTATCAATACATACATAATATTGAACTATAAAATAGCTCTAAGTTACAACACTTTTTTTTTTTTGTTTCAGTGTTTTTTGCATTTGATAAAGACAAAGATAATCGCATAAATGTAAAAGAGTGGGTTAAAGGATTATCAGTGTTTCTTCGAGGGACTTTTGAAGAAAAGCTGAAGTGTAAGATTTCTATATGTATTACTTCCTTAGTAAACATATCATCAATTTTGTATTTAATGAAAGCTTAAATATTTCAAAAGTATAAAATTAATGTTTTCTAAAAGAATCTTGCAACAACAGTTGATGATGGTTTCAAAGAAGATGTGAAATAGGTGGCCCAACTGCAAGGTCTTTGGAGATTCCCCAGCCCAGGCTCACCAAACACTTCCCTCAATGGTCACTTCCCGATTTTCACCAGGGTACTCCTTTGGCTTAAGGAGCCATGGGGCATTAATACTCTAGTTTAGTGGTGGTTTTTATGAATGAGGAGGAAAAAGAGGAAGCAAGAATGTTCAGAACAATGGAAGCCCCAAAGAGAAGGTGTTCATTAATGGAGCTTCCTACAGAAAAAGAAGGTTAGGAATTCCAAAAATGAAAATCTCCCAATTCACAATTTTGCCTACAAATAGTTTTGTAGGCAAAACTCAACTGTACAATTGGTGTAATATATATTTCCTATGCTTTGGTGTCACCTATAATTTCTGGTGTCAGGATCTGGGTGGGGAACCCTGGAAAGAGAATAGGAACAATTATAAACAGTTTTCAAGGAAACAAAACGCTTAAGGTGTCAAATTGCTTAAGAAAAGACTGCAGAGTTCTGTATAAATACAGTGCACATTTTTATCCCTTGTTCTTTCACTTGAATGTGAATTTGGGACATTGAAAATGAAAATTCCTGAATTAAATGCACATTTTTAAATGATGGCAGCATTTTAAAAAATCAACTTTGTGACATTTAATTTTTTGTTTATTTGTTTTGTGTCATTTAAAAATTTTTAACTTCTTTCCTTTGGTCTATTTTTCCTGGCATGACATTCAAATATAGTTTACATTGAAGTTTGTTGCAGTGTTTTTCTGCAAAGTCTCACTGAGAAGTTAAAAGCTAAGTTTCATGGATGCAAATTTGTTGTGGCAATGATGCCTTGAGAAAGTGGTTGTGAAGTTAATGCAACTATGCTTTGTTGCACAGCATTACATTATAAAAAAAAATTCCTTCTCTAATTCCACTTACTAAATATTGTTCATATAGATTTAAATATGTTTATTTTGGGAAAATATTACTTCTAGTAGGACTGTGTTGCAAATACATACTATGCTATAGATTTGAGAAACTCCACAGAAAGACACAGCTAATCTGATACCCTGGAGTTTTATTCCTGGCCCTGTTGCTTTTGCTAAATCATTTAACTGGACTAAAAACTCCATGAGAGTTCCTTCACTGCTATATTCCCAGGACCTGAGTAAGGACATTTGTTGTACAAATGAGTGACCTGGGGTAACACTTAAACACAGTGAAATGGAAGACATCCACTCTCCAGGGAGAGATGATATAATAGTTTTGAAATATGCAGATGAGTAGGCCCTAAGGAAATGATGGACTTACTTTCCCAATATATTGAAAAATGTTCTTTATCAATAATATAGTGAATGTGTATTTCCTTTTTGTACTCTATGTAAGAAGAAAATCATATTGCTTAATCCATATATATGTGGTATGTATACATGTGTACATGTATATGCATAGATGTATCAGAAGACCAAAGATTTCAAAAATATGTTTCCTTTATTGAAACTTCATAACATTTTAAACCCTAAATTTCAAAATCAAGAAATCATAAGCCTTTCTTTGCACCTTCCAAAAGGTATTTAATCTTGTAGAAAGAAATAGAACAAAGGGAGCTTTATTCTAAAATTTTGCTACCATATAGCAGATTAAACCAGTAATCGTATGCTTTATAAATCGTTTTTAACCTTTGTTATCATATATGAAATAACTTAAGGAGAAGACTAATGACATTTTAACTGTTCTTATAAAAGTCATAAAACTTTTTATGCTTTTAAAAGTCTGTTTTGAAGTTTATTATTGGAATGGTGACGGTTATATTTCTCAAGAAGAAATATTTGACATGTTGAAGAACAGTCTACATCAGCAGTCATCTGAAGAAGAGACTGAAGAAGGAATAAAAGAGTTGGTAGATATAATACTGAAGAAAATGGTAAGGATGAAAAGCTGCAATTCATTATACTCATTATGTTGAGTAAAGCTAAAGAGGAGGAAATGATTCCTTTTCTTCTATAATGAATGTAACCTCCATGAGGGCAGGAGTTTGTTTATTTGCTGCTCTATCCAGTGCCTAGAACAGTGCCTGGCTCATAGTAGGTACTCATGGGTGTTTATTGAATGGATGATTAAGTGAGTCCCTATACAAAATGAATTTTAATTTTTTTATTTTATATTTTACTGTCATTAATTTGGGGGGAGGCCAGAATTAATTAATGTAAAAGGGATGCTATGTTAGTCTGCCTTCATGACCTCATCCCTCCAATCCATCTAAATACTCATTATAAACAAAATAACATAATAAAAATAGCTGACCATTATTGAGTGCCTCCTACGTACAGGCCTTCCAAGGAACTTTAACGTATGAACTCATTTTATCCTCAAAACAACCTGATGAAGTCCAAAATATTAATCAACTTTTGCAGATGAGAAAACTGAAGTAAGATAGGTTAAGTAATTCACTCAAGGTCACACTAGAAAATGGGGTGCAGAGTCCATCTTTCAATAAAACCTAGAATACCTCTTTATTATGGACATAGTAACTTCTGCTCTTTTCTTACTATGGCCCTAAATTGCGTACCAGTGAGGTTTTTTGGGTCTAGGGCAGCCCAGGCCAGGCTCACCAACATTATTCTGGGGTTCAGGAAAGAAATGAAGTTGGTGGGGGTGGAGGAGGGAGCAAGGAGGGCTATCTCCTCAGGGTTTCAGTATCAGCTAACACAGACTCCAGATATCCACTAGGTGCTGCTAGGGCTGAGGAAAGACTCATGAGAGACACTATGTTTCCAAGTACCTGCCCCCATTTTTGTTTGAAAGGAAATGTTATGGAGTGAATCTTTTCATGACAATTACTCACACCTTTCTCTAGATTAGACTCTCAGCAACCCTTACTTAGTTATGTCCAGAAGTTAAAAAACGAGGACTCATCAAATCCAAATTCAATTAAGCAGTTAAAAGCATTCATAATCTATCCTCCATCCTGCACCCTATACTTAATCTCCCAGAGTCCATTCCAATTTGCTCCACTCCAAGCAGCTTCCTATTAACTTACACACCTGCTTATTCTCAAAAACTCAAGGTTGACCGTTCTGCATTTCTTCCCCGTACATCTCCACCTAAATGGATCCCAACCATCCTTAAAAACCCAGCTGTGCAACCTGAAAGGTGAAATCACTGCCCTCCCCCCTATGTGGGATCAGACACCCAGGGGAGTGAATCTCTCTGGCAACGTGGAATATGACTTCCAGGGAGGAATGTAGACCTGGCATCGTGGGATGGAGAACATCTTCTTGACCAAAAGGGGGAAATGAAAGGAAATATAAAATAAGTTCCAGTGGCAGAGAGATTCCAAAACGAGCCGAGAGGTCACTCTGGTGGGCACTCTTACGCACAATTTAGACAACCCTTTTTAGGTTCTAATGAATTGGGGTAGGTGGTGGTAGATACCTGAAACTCTCAAACTACAACCCAGAACCCATGAATCTTGAAGACGACTGTATAAAAATGTAGCTTATGAGGGGTGACAATGGGATTGGGAAAGCCATAAGGACCACACTCCCCTTTGTCTAGTTTATGGGTGGATGAGTAGAAAAATGGGGGAAGGAAACAAACAGACAAAGGCACCCAGTGTTGTTTTTACTTTAATTGCTGTTTCTCACTTTAATTATTATTCTTGTTATTTTTGTGTGTGTGGTAATGAAGGTGTCAGGGATTGATTTTGGTGATGAATGCACAACTATGTAATGGTACTGTGAACAATCAAATGTATGATTTGTTTTGTATGACTGCGTGGTATGTGAATATATCTCAATACAATGAATATTAAAACAAAACAAAACAAAAAACCCAGCTGTGGTTTGCAAGGCTTTTCTTCTTGTCATTCTAGTCCATCCTGAACTGTTACTGTTTTAACTCCCAGTTCCTTGCTCCTTAACAAAGCAACTTCACTTTTATTCTTTTTATATGAGACTCCCAAGTAAGAGATCCTTTGAGGAACAAGTTCTACTAAAAATTAAGCTTGAAATGTATTGCCCTATTGCACCTATTTGATTATAAAAGTAGCAATATTATAACAGGTTTCCAAGAGTCAAAGTGCTTTAAGAATGGGGCAACATTTAAAACTTCTAAGATAACTCAGGTGTGCCTATTACAAAAATAGGAATAGAATGGCCTCTGTAAAAAAAAAAAAAAACTTTTGATTTATGAAAATAAACCTTTTTGTCTAGACAGCTACTTTCTATGCAAAATTAAAAACAACTTTATTATTTACCAAGAAAGCCTCTTCCCCTGTAGGATTATGACAACGATGGCAAGATATCTTTTGCAGACTTTGAAAAAGCAGTAAGAGAAGACAGACTTTTGTTGGAGGTGTTTGGACCATGTTTACCAGAAGAAAAGGTAATAGTTAAACAAGTGCCAACAGCTCAAATGGTTGAGGGAAATTTAAACAACTTTATAACCATAAGATAAGAGTCGGGAAAGTAATACCTGCTAGAAGGCTTCTCTGCAGGGTTTCAGCCCACTGGTTTAGATGAAATCCTGGCAACCATGAAGGGCTCGAACCCATCCTACTATTCATGCCCCAAGACATTAGTGAATATTTAAGTGACTATACTTAACAGACTTTCATTGAGCTCACAACCTCTAGCTACACACAATTCTTGACCTCCTATAAGTATGGTGATGATATTTTCCCAAACCAAAAACAGGATATATTGCCTTGCTTTATGGGACAGAATATGAATGAAGTCAAGTCATGTAGATATAGCAGGTACCAGGATCTCTTTCAATCTAGCTGATGTCAAATAATGAGAATAAAATAAGTTTTTAGAATTTTGGATACAGGTATAGTATTTTATTTGTATCATAATTTTTCATTTATGAATCTGACAAAAATTTTCTGAGCTGGAAGGGTTGGCCTAATTGATTTGGCTCATAAAATTTCCTTCCTAATTCCTTCTTTGATCAACTGCTTTGTAAACATTTGATACAGAAACTTTTTGTTCCATAGTAACTTGATTTAGATGGTGGTTTGGTGAATTAACTTGCAGGATTTAAAGATGGGGCCATCTCAGCCCCTCTAAAGTTTGCCATTGTAGTTTATTCCCTGAATTCCACATTTTAATCCTTTCTAGAAATGTGTGGTAGAAAAGCAGTATGTGAAGGGACTGATGGCTGAAAACAGTGCAGAATAATGGATTGTATTGGAGTACTTACCTACTTAGGACGGAGCAACCAACATTCTTCAGCAGCTCTCAGAGTTCATGTGCAGCCCAGTCACCTAGAGCCTTGTCACTCAAGCAGGAGTGGCATCACTTGGGAGCTTGTGAGAAAAGCAGAATCTCGGGTCCTATCCAAAACCAAGTGAATCTGCATTTAACAGGATCCTGAGGTCATTCAGGGCACCTTAAAGTTTGAGAAATCCTCATTTTGACAGGGATGCTCCTTCCAATTCCATGCTCTAATATATCTTTTATATTAGATATCAGCAAAAATATATATTTTTAATTAGCTCGTATGCAGGTAAGGCCTAACCTCTTGCCTGCAGCTTCTTTTAGTACTATCCATCACCTAATGCCATCCTAGCAAATCTGGATTCATACATCATGAAAACAGGAAATTTAATCTTATTAACTGATACTCTCAAATTCAATCCACTAGGCAACAGGCCCTTAAAGACAGAGAGAAAAGAAAAATAGATACACAATTGGTATGGGCATTCTCAAATTACTTTAATCAATTAAAAAAAATGGAAATAGCCCGGAGAGTTGGATTTCCAATTATGTGGTCCACTTACAGAAAAAAAGTAGATGTGTCAAAAGAAGTAAAATAAATTTAGCATTTACAAGTACTGATTTGCTTTTGATTGCTATAGCCAAGTAAATTCTTCTTAGGAGTTAACCAAAGCATGTAAGATTCTAATTTCAGCTCTGTTTTAATAAGTTTATTAACTTTTTTATTTTACAGAATTGTCTTGATTTTGAAGTTCTGGCATTCAAAAACGTCCTGACTTCTAATTTTTGAATGTGAATCACAGAATTCTTGTATTAAGAAAATCAGAAACAGAGCCTGGTTGTCTAACTTATTTGTATTGTAAAGTTTTTATATTTGATTCAATTAGTTTACATATAGTTACTGTAATAAGAGCAGTAATGAAAAAATATGAGAGGTAATGTTATATGACAAGACAGTTTCTGTAATTTTAAGATATGGATCAAAATAATATCTATAATAAAGAATAAACTATAATTTTTAAAAAATAATATTAGACAAATAGCATGAATGAAATTACAAAGAGGCGTGCATAAATAACAGCAGTAAAATTTCAAGAATTAAAACAACAGACTAAAAATAAAAAATAGTTTACTGCTGGCGATCTATATTCTTCTTCTTTGTTTTAATGGATGACTTGTATGCACATCTTCTAGGTTGTCCTTTGAAGGCTCTGGCACAGAAGAAATTACCTAGTTTAAAAAAAGATAACCACCAAAATTTAGTTTTTGTAGTAAAGGGTAAATAAGCTGTTAGAAGAGGCAGGAGATACATCCACTAGTTCAACCCTTATTGTTACATTTGAACCAGAGTTGGCCCAAGAGTATAATCTAGGTGTAAAGCAAAGTTTTCTGCCCAAACATTAATGGGAATAAAATTTCTAAAGCCATTTAACAAGAAAAAAAATTGGGGGGTGATCGGGGTGGTGGAAGTGAACATATCCTCTATTTTTATAGATCTAAAGATAATTTTATTTTATGGATACAGATTTCTTGGTTATGTATAGCCTGAATGTTATATCAACATATAAACATAGATGTATGTTTGATATATTTAGAGACATGGAGGACTGAGAGGGAGAACTATAAAATTTGGAGAAATAAGTAGTAAATTGTATAATCCTTCATTTTCTTTGGGAAAAATGAAAACCAAAACATATTTTCAGAAAAAAAGAGTGGACAATAATCAAAGCAGAGTAAGATAGTCTTCATTTAAAATAGAGAATTATTAGAAACTGTAGTAAACTGTGTTTAGTATCTCTCTTTTTTTCTGTATTTAGGATTTGGACCTCACTTTTTTTCTTCAAAATGCAATCTGCTCTGGCTGAGACAGCTATATATATCTATGCCTCAGATCACCTGTATCTGAAGGAGATAAGGGTACCAGCACAAACTAAAAAACTTAAGAAAGCATAGAAATTGAGTCCAGGGATTTTTACTATTATAAAACAACCCCTCATCCTTAATCAGATCATAAGTTTCAGGTAGAAAACTTAAACTACCCTATAAATATGGCCTCTTTATAAATTACATTAGAAAATATATGTACACTATATCAATAAAATGCACTTTCTAAGCCTTGCAGTAAAAATATGAGAATGCTCTTTCACTTCAGTTTATGATTTCCCAGTGCCCTGGCCTGCAACAAAAGCTGTCATTGAAAACTAATTTAAATATTAACTAAATATTAACTTTCTTTTACCTGTGCTTAGGAAATTGAAAGTGATTATGTATATAATATAAACAACAGTCACTACATAGGTAGCACAATCTAGTTCTAATTTTTTAAATTTATATTTGAAATGTAAAACTTAAAGCCCAATCTTTAGAAATCTCTCCATCTATGGCTGTCTTTCTTATAGAAGCAAAGTAAGTATTTTGCAATTGATGTAATTTGTGAGAACTTCAAATTTAGAAGAATAAATAATTTGTAATAATTTTCTTTTAATACAAGAAGGGTTCTCAACTTTGGCTATTAGAACCATCTGTGGAGCTTTAAAAGAGAGGGGGCTTGGACTCTATCCTCAGAGACTGACTTAACTATTGAAAGCACAGCTTTAATATTTTACATCTAAAGTGATATAAAATATATTATGTTCATTTTTTAAAGCAAGGATTAATGGTACCAAAGCAAACTTGTTAGTCAAATTCAGTTAGTTCAACAGAGACTTGTATAAAAACATATCAAAAAACTAAAAATTGAAAGAAAAGAAAGCACAATACTAAAATTCCCTCAAGTGATTCCATTTAGTTACTTGTTAGCCTTATAAACAAGTGGTCTTTTACAACAGTCTCTTGTAAATGATCTTACCTCTTTAAGTTTATTCCGAATTAAATTTGCTGTTGTATTCAACGAGTCATCATCCATATCCACTTTAGCTATATCTGGTAATAGAGGCCCAATCAAAACATCACTACTACTCGTGCTTGTTTCAAGAAAAGTTCCAAGTCTACGATCATTTTCTCTTCTTCTTTTCCGCTCTTGCAACTGGGTTGTCCTAGGCATAAATCTGTCAATTGCCTCTGAAGAAGTAACAACCTTTTGTGCATCAGGGCAGGCTAATGACTTTTTAAAAGTTTTCATCTGTATTTTCTGCAAAGAGTTATTGTGGTTATCATGCTCCACTGTTTCATCATGGTTTCTACCATCCTGAGAGGCAACGGATGCTTTGTTCACATGCTCCCCTGATGAACATGTACATTTTGAGGAGCAATAACATAAAGGCAATTCACAAGAATAAGGAAGATAAGGATTTGAGTTTCCAGAAGTGTTCAACGTAGCTGCACAAAATCCAGACATCTCTGAGTGGAAGTCCTGTCTAAAATCTTTTGTGTCTTTATGCTCTGTAACCAGTTTCTTCTTTGTCATGTTATGGTCTTTATATTAAAATTTAAAAAGGGGAGAGAAATAGAAACGGTTCATTTATTGTTTGCATCTTCAGAGTAAGAGTTTTAAAAACAAATATTTGTCATTTAAAAATGTTAACAAATAGCACTCTAAAAAATTGTTTCTTGAGCAGGCAATACATTTATATGTTTTAAAAGCTAAAAGCAGAAAAATGGGATATAGTATCCAGGTGACCCTTTTCTTGTTCCCCATCTGCACAATTTCTGCCTCCCATAAGTAATCACTATTCTTAGTTTATTATTTATCTCTCCAGTACATCTTTTCTTCCTCCCACCCAAACCTCTTTTCCTCCCCAGTCAGAAGGTAAACTGTAATACCCATTTCTCTGTACCTTTTCTTTTCCCACTTAACTTTAGATCTTGGAGAGTTTTTCCATGTTGTTACATAAAAAGCTGCTGCTTTGTGGTACAGTTTCAGAGTATTCCACTATATGGATGTATCATGCTGCTTAGTTTGTATTTATTAGTTTTAAAGGAGGCAATATGCTGGGCTTACTTTCAGGACCTGCACAGGCCTCTTCCCTGGTCTATCCTCCCAAATGCAGACTGTGCTACAAGATTAGAGTGTGGAAGATGTGGTAAAAATGAAATAAGACTGGCAACAGATTCATAATTGTTGATGTTGCTAATACATGGAAAGTACATTATCTTAGTCTTCTACCTTTGTATGTCTTAAGTTTTCCATAATAAAAAGTTTTTAAAAAGTTTGTAAAATATAGAATACTGCAGATGAAAGCTTAATTGAAACATCAAAAGCCAAACAAACCATAGTTTAAAAAAAAAAACCAAAACACTAAGTGCCAGGTCCACTCAATGAGGAAAGAACAGTCTCTTCAACAAATGGTGCTGGGTCAACCGGATATCAACATACAAAAGAATGAGGGTAGACCCCTACCTCACACTATGTACAAAATTAACTTTCAGTGGGATCAATGACAAATATAAAAGCTAAAACTATAAAAATGTTAGAAGAAAACAGGGAACTATCTCAGGACTTTATAAAAAAACTGAAAGACAATAGATAGAATGGAAGAAAATAACTGCCAACCATATGACTGATAAAGGTTTAATGTTCAGAATTTATAAAGAACTCTTGAAATTCAACAACAAAAAGACAAACAATCCAATTAAATATGGGCAAAGCACTTGAACAGATGTTTCTCCAAAGAAGATTTACAGATGGCCAATAAGCACATGAAAAGAAGCTCAACATCATCAACCATTAGGAAAATGAAAATCAAAACAATGAGATACCACCTTACATCCACAGGAATGGCTATTATTTAAAAATCAGAAAATAACGTGCTAACAGATGTGGAAAAATAGAAGCCCTTGTACATTGTTGGTGGGGATGTAAAATGATGCAGCTGTTGTGGAAAACAGTTTGCTAATTCCTCAAAAAGTTAAGCATAGAACTAACATGTGACCCGGTAATCCCATGTCCAGGTATTTACCCACAAGAACTGAAGGCAAGGACTTGAACAGATATTTGTGCTCCGGTGTTCACAGCAACATTATTCACAATAGCCAAAAGGTAGAATCAACCTAAATGCCCATCAATAGACAATGGGTAAGCAAAATGTGGTATATACATACAATGGGATATTATTTAACTGTAAAACAGAATGAAGTTCTGATAACATGCTATAGCATGGATGAACCTTGAAGACATTATGTTGAATGAAGTAAATCATACACAAAAGGCCAGAAATTGTATGATTCCACTTATATGAAATAATTAGAATATGCAAATTCATAGAGACAGAAAAGAGAGATTACCAGAGTTTGGGGGAGAGGCAATGGGAAGTTAATGCATAACAGGTTCAGGGTTTCTGTTTGTGGTGATGGAAAAGTTCTAGTAATGGATGGTCGTGAGGGTGGCACAACATTGTGGTTGTGATTAATACAACTGAACTATATTCTTGGGAGTGGGTGAGATGGGAAACTTTATGTCACATATATATTTCCACAATTAAAAAAAAAACAGAGACTAAAGAGATGAGAATTAAATGCAATACATGATCCTAGACTGGATCTAATAATGGAGGAGAAAATGCCTAAAAAGACATTATTGGAACAATGGATAAAAATGGAAGAGACTACATGCTTTATAACAGTTTTATTTCTTGAACTTGATAGCAGTACTTAATGAGGCTATTTAAGTGAAATCTTTCTTATGAAATGTACAATGAAGTATTAAGTGCTTAAGGAGTATGATATGTGCAACCTACTTTCAAATGTTTAGAAAATAGAAAGAATGATATAACAAATGTGGCAAAATATTAAAAGTTGACAAGACAGACAGACAGAAGAAAATGGTGGCATAGAAAGGAGTGGAAGTTAGTTAGTCCCCCTGGAACAACAAATAAACAACCAGGAACAACTAGTAAATAACCAGGAACAACTAGAACAACTAGTAAATAATATGAAGTAACTGCTGGGGAACAATCGTGACTGTCCACACACACCTGGACTGGGAGAAATGACTGAGATCACAGCATCAAATCTGTAAGTAAAAACTGTGGACCCAAACTGGGAGCCCTTCCCCCCACACCCTGAACTGCAAAGCCTTGCTGTGTTAGAGAGCAGCACTCTCTGACCAAGCAAATATACCTCAGCCCAGCCCCAACTCAGGTTTTTTTTTTTTTTTTTTAATCATTTTATTGAGATATATTCACATACCACGCAGTCATACAAAACAAATCGTACTTTCGATTGTTTACAGTACCATTACATAGTTGTACATTCATCACCTAAATCAATCCCTGACACCTTCATTAGCACACACACAAAAATAACAAGAATAATAATTAGAGTGAAAAAGAGCAATTGAAGTAAAAAAGAACACTGGGTACCTTTGTCTGTTTGTTTCCTACCCCTATTTTTCTACTCATCCATCCATAAACTAGACAAAGTGGAGTGTGGTCCTTATGGCTTTCCCAATCCCATTGTCACCCCTCATAAGCTACATTTTTATACATCTGTCTTCGAGATTCATGGGTTCTGGGTTGTAGTTTGATAGTTTCAGGTATCCACCACCAGCTACCCCAATTCTTTAGAACCTAAAAAGGGTTGTCTAAAGTGTGCGTAAGAGTGCCCACCAGAGTGACCTCTCGGCTCGTTTTGGAATCTCTCTGCCACTGAAGCTTATTTCATTTCCTTTCACACCCCCCTTTTGGTCAAGAAGATGTTCTCCGTCCCACGATGCCGGGTCTACATTCCTCCCCGGGAGTCACATTCCACATTGCCAGGGAGATTCACTCCCCTGGGTGTCTGATCCCACGTAGGGGGGAGGGCAGTGATTTCACCTTTCAAGTTGGCTTAGCCAGAGAGAGAGGGCCACATCTGAGCAACAAAGAGGCATTCAGGAGGAGACTCTTAGGCACAAATATAGGGAGGCCTAGCCTCTCCTTTGCAGCAACCGTCTTCCAAGGGTAAAACTTATGGTAGAGGGCTCAACCCATCAAACCACCAGTCCCCTATGTCTGTGGTCATGTTAGCAACCATAGAGGTGGGGTAGGCGAATACCCCTGCATTCTCCACAGGCTCCTCAAGGGGGCACTACATCATTTTTTTTTCCTTGTTTTTCTTTCTTTCTTTTTTTTTTTTTTAACTTTCCCTTCTTTTTTAAATCAACTGTATGAAAAAAAAAGTTAAAAAGAAAACAAACATACAATAAAAGAACATTTCCAAGAGACCATAACAAGGGAGTAAGAAAAAGACAACTAACCTAAGATAACTGCTTAACTTCCAACATGTTCCTACTTTACCCCAAGAAACTTACATAATATAGCAACCTTTCTGTGAACTTGTTCCTACTATATCCATCAGAAATTAACAGACCATAGTCATTTCTGGGCATCCCCAGAACGTTAAAAAGCTTATCTGTTCTTCTTGGATTATTGTTCCCCCTTCCTTAATTACTCTCTACTGCTAGTTCCCCTACATTCTACATTATAAACCATTTGTTTTACATTTTTGAAAGTTCACATTAGTGGTAGCATATAATATTTCTCTTTTTGTGCCTGGCTTATTTCACTCAGCATTATGTCTTCAAGGTTCATCCATGTTGTCATATGTTTCACGAGATCGTTCCTTCTTACTGACGCGTAGTATTCCATCGTGTGTATATACCACATTTTATTTATCCACTCATCTGCTGAAGGACATTTGGGTTGTTTCCATCTCTTGGCAATTGTGAATAATGCTGCTATGAACATTGGCGTGCAGATATCTGTTCGTGTCACTGCTTTCCGATCTTCCGGGTATATACCGAGAAGTGCAATTGCCGGATAGAATGGTAGCTCTATATCTAGTTTTCTAAGGAACTGCCAGACTGACTTCCAGAGTGGCTGAACCATTATACAGTCCCACCAACAGTGAATAAGAGTTCCAATTTCTCCACATCCCCTCCAGCATTTGTAGTTTCCTGTTTGTTTAATGGCAGCCATTCTAACCGGTGTTAGATGGTATCTCATTGTGGTTTTAATTTGCATCTCTCTAATAGCTAGTGAAGCTGAACATTTTTTCATGTGTTTCTTGGCCATTTGTATTTCCTCTTCAGAGAACTGTCTTTTCATATCTTTTGCCCATTTTATAATTGGGCTGTCTGTACTACTGTCATTGAGTTGTAGGATTTCTTTGTATATGCAAGATATCAGTCTTTTGTCAGATACATGGTTTCCCAAAATTTTTTCCCATTCAGTTGGCTGCCTCTTTACCTTTTTGAGAAATTCCTTTGAGGTGCAGAAACTTCTAAGCTTGAGGAGTTCCCATTTATCTATTTTCTCTTTTGTTGCTTGTGCTTTTGGTGTAAAGTCTAGGAAGTGGCCGCCTAATACAAGGTCTTGAAGATGTTTTCCTACATTATCTTCTAGGAGTTTTATGGTACTTTCTTTTATATTGAGATCTTTGGTCCATTTTGAGTTAATTTTTGTGTAGGGGGTGAGGTAGGGGTCCTCTTTCATTCTTTTGGATATGGATATCCAACTCTTCCAGCCCCATTTGTTGAAAAGACCATTATGGCTCAGTTCAGTGACTTTGGGGGCCTTATCAAAGATCAGTCGGCCATAGATCTGAGGGTCTATCTCTGAATTCTCAATTCGATTCCATTGATCTATATGTCTATCTTTGTGCCAGTACCATGCTGTTTTGGCAACTGTGGCTTTATAATAAGCTTCAAAGTCAGGGAGTGTAAGTCCTCCCACTTCGTTTTTCTTTTTTAGAGTGTCTTTAGCAATTCGAGGCATCTTCCCTTTCCAAATAAATTTGATAACTAGCTTTTCCAAGTCTGCAAAGTAGGTTGTTGGAATTTTGATTGGGATTGCATTGAATCTGTAGATGAGTTTGGGTAGAATTGACATCTTAATGACATTTAGCCTTCCTATCCATGAACATGGAATATTTTTCCATCTTTTAAGGTCCCCTTCTATTTCTTTTAGTAGAGTTATGTAGTTTTCTTTGTATAGGTCTTTTACATCTTTAGTTAAGTTTATTCCTAGGTACTTGATTTTTTTAGTTGCTATTGAAAATGGTATCTTTTTCTTGAGTGTCTCTTCAGTTTGTTCATTTCTAGCATATAGAAACATTACTGACTTATGTGCATTAATCTTGTATCCCGCTACTTTGCTAAATTTGTTTATTAGCTCTAGTAGCTGTATCGTCGATTTCTCAGGGTTTTCTAGATATAAGATCATATCGTCTGCAAACAATGACAGTTTTACTTCTTCTTTTCCAATTTGGATGCCTTTTATTTCTTTGTCTTGCCGGATTGCCCTGGCTAGCACTTCCAGCACAATGTTGAATAACAGTGGTGACAGCGGGCATCCTTGTCTTGTTCCTGATCTTAGAGGGAAGGCTTTCAGTCTCTCACCATTGAGTACTATGCTGGCTGTGGGTTTTTCATATATGCTCTTTATCATGTTGAGGAAGTTTCCTTCAATTCCTACCTTTTGAACTGTTTTTATGAAAAATGGATGTTGGATTTTGTCAAATGCTTTTTCAGCATCTATTGAGATGATCAATTGATTTTCCCCTTCCGAGTTTTTAATGTGTTGTAATACATTGATTGTTTTTCTTATGTTGAACCATCCTTGCATGCCTGGAATGAACCCCACTTGGTCATGGTGTATGATTTTTTTAATGTGTCTTTGGATTCGAATTGCAAGTATTTTGTTGAGGATTTTTGCATCTATATTCATTAGGGAGATTGGCCGGTAGTTTTCTTTTTGGAGCATCTTTGCCTGGTTTTGGTATTAGATTGATGTTAGCTTCATAAAATGAGTTAGGTAGTGTTCCCTTTTCTTCAATGTTTTGAAAGAGTTTGAGTAAGATTGGTGTCAGTTCTTTCTGGAAAGTTTGGTAGAATTCCCCTGTGAAGCCATCTGGCCCTGGGCATTTATTTGTGGGAAGATTTTTGATGACTGATTGGATCTCTTTGCTTGTGATGGGTTGGTTGAGTTCTTCTATTTCTTCTCTGGTCAGTCTAGGTTGTTCATATGTTTCCAGGAAATTGTCCATTTCTTCTACATTTTCCAGTTTATTGCCATACAGTTGTTCATAATATCCTCTTATAATTTTTTTAATTTCTTCAGGATCTGCAGTTATGTCACCTTTTTCATTCATTATTTTGTTTATATGGGTCTTCTCTCGTTTTGATTTTGTCAGTCTAGCTAGGGGCTTGTCAGTCTTGTTGATCTTCTCAAAGAACCAACTTTTGGTGATATTTATCCTCTCTATTGTTTTTTTGTTCTCTATGTCATTTATTTCTGCTTTAATCCTTGTTATTTCTTTTCTTGTACTTGGTTTAGGATTGGTTTGCTGTTCATTTTCTAGCTTCTTCAGTTGATCCATTAGTTCTTTGATTTTGGCTCTTTCTTCCTTTTTAATATATGCGTTTAGTGCTATAAATTTCCCCCTTAGCACTGCTTTTGCTGCATCCCATAGGTTTTGGTATGTTGTGTTCTCATTTTCGTTCGTCTCTATATATTTAGCAATTTCTCTTGCTATTTCTTCTTTAACCCACTGATTGTTTAGGAGTGTGTTGTTTAACCTCCAGGTATTTGTGAATTTTCTAAGTCTCTGATGGTTATTGACTTCTAATTGTATTCCATTGTGGTCAGAGAATGTGCTTTGAATAATTTCAATCTTTTTAAATTTATTGAGGCTTGTTTTATGTCCCAGCATATGATCTATTCTGGAGAAAGTTCCGTGAGCACTAGAAAAGTATGTGTATCCTGGTGATTTGGGATGTAATGTCCTGTAGATGTCTGTTAAATCTAATTCATTTATCAGATTGTTTAGGTTTTCAATTTCCTTATTGGTCTTCTGTCTGGTTGATCTATCTATAGGAGAGAGTGATGTGTTGAAGTCTCCCACAATTATTGTGGAAACATCAATTGCTTCCTTTAGTTTTGCCAGTGTTTCTCTCATGTATTTTGTGGCACCTTGATTGGGTGCATAGACATTTACGATTGTTATTTCTTCTTGCTGAATTGCCCCTTTTATTAGTATGTAGTGGCCTTCTTTGTCTCTCAAAACATCCCTGCATTTGAAGTCTATTTTATCTGAGATTAATATTGCTACACCTGCTTTCTTTTGGCTGTAGCTTGCATGAAATATTTTTTTCCATCCTTTCACTTTCAGTTTCTTTGTGTCCCTATGTCTAAGATGAGTCTCTTGTATGCAACATATTGATGGTTCATTTTTTTTGATCCATTCTGCGAATCTATATCTTTTAATTGGGGAGTTTAATCCATTTACATTCAACGTTATAACCGTGAAGGCATTTCTTGAATCAGCCATCTTATCCTTTGGTTTATGTTTGCCATATTTTTCCCCTCTCTCTATTAATATCCTTTATTGTACCCATACCGAATCTCTTTAGTACTGAACCTTTCTCCAAGTCTCTGTGTCCTTTCTTTGTTTCTCTGTCTGTAAGGCTCCCTTTAGTATCTCCAGTAGGGCAGGTCTCTTGTTAGCAAATTCTCTCAGCATTTGTTTGTCTGTGAAAAATTTAAGCTCTCCCTCAAATTTGAAGGAGAGCTTTGCTGGATAAAGTATTCTTGGCTGGAAATTTTTCTCACTCAGAATTTTAAATATATCGTGCCACTGCCTTCTCGCCTCCATGGTGGCTGCTGAGTAGTCACTACTTAGTCTTATGCTGTTTCCTTTGTATGTGGTGAATTGCTTTTCTCTTGCTGCTTTCAGAACTTGCTCCTTCTCTTCTGTGTTTGACAGTGTGATCAGTATATGTCTTGGAGTGGGTTTATTTGGATTTATTCTATTTGGAGTTCGCTGAGCATTTATGATTTGTGTATTTATGTTGTTTAGAAGATTTGGGAAGTTTTCCCCAACAATTTCTTTGAATACTCTTCCTAGACCTTTACCCTTTTCTTCCCCTTCTCGGACACCAATGAGTCTTATATTTGGACGTTTCATATTATCTATCATATCCCTGAGGTCCATTTCGATTTTTTCAATTTTTTTCCCCATTCTTTCTTTTATGCTTTCATTTTCCATTCTGTCATCTTCCAGGTCACTGATTCGTTGTTCAACTTCCTCTAGTCTTGTATTATGAGTGTCCAGAATCTTTTTAATTTGGTCAACAGTTTCTTTAATTTCCATAAGATCATCCATTTTTTTATTTAGTCTTGCAATGTCTTCTTTATGCTCTTCTAGAGTCTTCTTGATTTCCTTCATATCCCGTACTATGGTCTCATTGTTCATCTTTAGTTCTTTGAGTAGCTGCTCTAGGTGCTGTGTCTCTTCTGGTCTTTTGATTTGGGTGCTTGGGCTTGGGTTATCCATATCGTCTGGTTTTTTCATATGCTTTATAATTTTCTGTTGTTTTTGGCCTCGTGGCATTTGCTGAACTTGATAGGGTTCTTTTAGGGTTTGTAGACCTATTGAAGTCCTTATCTCTAATTTATCAGATCTACAGCTTCGTGGAGTACACTTTCTCTAACTAACCAGCAGGTGGCGTCCACGAGCCACCTGTTCTCCACAAGCCAGTTCTCCCCTGCTTAGCCTTTTTGGTGAGTGGGGGAGTGAGTCTTGTGGGGCCCAATTGGTGTACCAAGCTTGCGTGTGTAGTTGGTGTTGCCTGCCCTGTATGTGGGGCGTGTTTCTGGGCAGTCGGGGAGGGGGGGTGGCCCTAACAATCAAATCTCCCTGGTGATCCTAGAGTTTTAAAGCTGGTGCAATAGTCTAATCCTTCAGTTCAGTCCTGCCACAGTTTGTCTCTGCCACTGACCCACAAGTCCTTGGTATTGGCGTATGGCTCCTGAGACTTGCAAGTGGGCCCCTTTTCCAGGCTGTGCACCCCGGGTCCTCTGTTGAGGGATGACTGTGCTATGTCACAGGTGAGTGCCGTCCCCTCAGGGCAGTTCTGGGCTGCTGGGCTGTGTAGGGAGGCTCCCAGTCTGCTCAAATGATGGCTGAATGGGGCTTTGTTAATTCACACTGCTCCACCTTCCCAACTCTGGGACAATCAGCTGAGGTTGCAGGGAAGGCTAATGTCCACGCCCAGTTTTGTGGTGTGTGCCTGTTATTTGAAGCCCTTCCGTCACACTGGGTTGTCTGGGGCAGCTCTGGGGTATGGGGCTGGCGATGGGCAGGAGTGTTTCCTGTCCACCAGGATGGTGGCTGTGAGCGGACACCCCCGTTTTCTTGGGAAGTTGTGGTGTTTAGTGAATTTTCTCAGCCACTGAATTATTGCCTTTTGTCTCAGAGCTCTCTTAGTTCTGCTCTTGACTTGACGTGCCCAAATTGAAAGTCTTTGAAGCTTTCTGTATTGGGCTTCTTAGAGTAATTGTTTTAGAAAAAGAAAAAAGAATTAAAAAAAAAAAAAAAAAAAAAGGGTCCTCCTCAGAGATCTAATGGGTTATTGAAATGCTAAGAGAGAAAGCAACCAGGGCCATTAAGGAAAGCTCCACAGGGCAGAGAGAACGGCTTTTCTTCAGGATTTGCATATGCGCCTTAGGGCCTGAGCTCCGCCCTTCCCCTTTCTGTGTTCACCAGAACTCTAAAAATCCTCTGCTTTTATTTTGGAGTTTTTCGTGTTGTTTTTTTTTTTCTATGCCTGTCTCCTCTCTGCTGGGCTGGCTGCTCACAGATTCTCTGGTGTCTGGTCTCTGTCTATCTATGGTTGGAGTCTGGATCAGTAGAATGAGTTTCCGATAAGAGCAGCCACTGCAGTTCTCCCTTCTCCTTCCCGGAGCTGACAGCCCCTCCTCCCACGGGACTGAGCCTGGCAGGGAGGGGCGCGGGTCCCCTGGCCGCAAAAACTTACAGATTTCGCTGATCTCAGCAGTTCAACATTTTCATGAGTGTTGTATGAAGTATGCCCAAAGACAGATTGCTCTGTGGTGTCCAGTCTACGCAGTTCCTGGCTTTCTACCTACTTTCCTGGAGGAGTAACTAAAACATACAGCTCACCAGTCTTCCATCTTGCCCCGCCTCCCCCCAACTCAGGTTTTAATGAACAAACATGGACTGCTCAATACAAGGTACGAATCCCCAGCAAGCAGACAGAGGCTTCTGGTGACAACTGACCTGGAAGAGACAGAGGACCTCTCTGGGAGTGAGGGGGAGCCCAGAGGACCAGGTGCTGTCTCTAGCCGACAGATTAAACTGAGGGGGACTGCAGACTGGCTCTGAATGGGGGCTGTCTGTCCCTTTTTCAGCTCAGTGGAGAAAGTCTCAGCCATTTTCAGTTCACAGTGCTCTGACCCAGACAAGGATGGAGATAGCAGAGCCAGAGACTATTCAAATGCAAATGACCTCTCCCTAGGGAGTGTATCTTCCCTGAGAGGAAGAAGGTGGTACCAAGCTCTACTACCTGCCTTCCTTTCAGAACCAGACCCGAGACTAGGGGAAAATAGCCACGGGCCATACGTCCTTACACCAGCCTGGAGCTACAGGCTGACAGGCGACACCTGCTGGGGAGAAAAGCACAGTGGCTTGAGGCCTCAGAGGGTGTGCCAAACCTCTAAGACACACCCTCATGGAAACTGGATACTATTGCCTCCTGCTGAGACCTGAGCCCATTCTGGTCTGGGATAACCTGCTTGGGGTAACCAAGGAAACCAGATGCCTAGACAACAGAAAACTACAACCTATACTAAGGAAAATGAAATTAAGGCCCAGTCAAAGGAACAAACTTACACATCAACTGAGATACAGGAATTGAAACAACTAATGCTAAATCAATTCAAAAAGCTTAGGGAAGACATGGCAAAAGCGATGAGGCATATATGAAAACACTGGGCATAGAGAAGGTAGAAATTGAAGGTTCAAAAAAACAACTGGCAGAATCTATGGAAATGAAAGGCACAACACAAGAGGTGAAAGACACAACTCAGACATACAACAGCAGATCTCAACAGGCAGAAAAAAACACTCAAAAACTGGAGAACAAGATACCTGAAAGCCGACACACGAAAGAACAGATAGGGAAAAGAATGGAAAAATAGGAGCAACATCTCAGGGAACTGAATGACAACATGAAACACATGAATGTACGTGTCATAGGTGTCCCAGAAGAAGAGAAGGGAAAGGGACAGAAGCAATAATGAAATAATCAATGAAAATTTCCCATCTCTTATGAAAAAAATTACAGATCCAAGAATCGCAGTGTACCCCAAACAGAATAGATCCGAATAGGCCTATGCCAAGACACTTAATAAGCGGATTATCAAAAGTCAAAAAGAGAATCCTGAAAGCAGCAAGAGAAAAGCAATCCATCACATACAAAGTAAGCTTGATAAGACTATGTGCAGATTTCTCAGTAGAAACCATGGAGGTAAGAAGGAAGTGGGGTGATATATTTAAGATACTGAAAGAGAAAAACCACCAACCAAGAATCCTATATCTGGCAAAACGGTCCTTCAAATATGAGGAAGAGCTTAAAATATTCTCTGACAAACAGACAATGAGAGAGTTTGTGAACAAGATACCTGCTCTACAGGAAATACTAAAGGAAGCACTGCAGACAGAAAGGAAAAGACAGGAGTGAGAGGTTTACAACACAATTTTGGGTGACAGTAGCACAGCAATGTAAGTACACTGAACAAAGATGACTGTGAATATGGTTGAAAGAGGAATAAATCAATGAAAACTAAACTATAATTAACAGAAACATTGTATTATGCTTCCTTTAATGTAACAAAGGCAATGTACTGAAGCTAAATGCATATAAGAGGGAGACATAAGGGAGGGGTATGGGACTTCTTGGCATTGGTGATGTTGTCTGACTCTTTATTCTACTTTAGTTTAATGCTATCTTTCCTTTTGTTGCTTCCTAGCTGTCATTTTTTTCTTGTTTTTTTTCCTTTCTTTTTTGTTTTTCTTTTATCTCTCCACCCTTTGACTCTTCCTCCTCCTTTCTGGAGAAATTCTTATATAGATAGTGGTGATGGTGGTGAATACATAAATACGTGACTATACAGGGAACCATCAATTGTTTACTTAGGACGGAATGTATGGTGAGGGAACCATCAATTGTTTACTTAGGATGGAATGTATGGTGTGTAAACAAAACCATCTTAAAAAAACTGGGTTGATGAGGAAACCCTGAGGGTACTATATTGAGTGAAATAAGACAAGACACATAAGGACAAATATTGCAGGGTCTTACTGATATGAACTAATTATAATATGTAAACTCAAAGACATGAAATATAAGTTACCAGGATATAGAACAAGGCTGAAGAATAGGGAGTGGTTGCTTATGAGCAGAATGTTCAACTAGGGTGAATTTAAAAACGTTTGGAAATGGACAGAGGTGACGGTAGTACATTGTGAGAATAACTAACAGTGCTGAATGGCGTGTGAATGTGGTGGAAAGGGGAAGCTCAGAGTCACGTATGTCACCAGAAGGCAAGCTGGAGGTTAAAAGATGGGAATGTGTAAAATAGTGAATCTTGTGGTGGACGATGTCTGTGATTAACTGTACAAATATTAGAAATCTCTTTCATGAACTAGAACAAATGCATAACACTATAACTAGAAGTCAATAATAGAGGGGCATATAGGAAAAAAAATACCTATTGCAAACTATATACTACAGTTAGTAGTATTTTAACGTTCTTTCATCAACAATAACAAATGTACTATACCAATACTATGAATCAATAATGGCAGGGGAGGGTTAGGGGTATGGGAGGATTTGAGTTTCCTTTTTTTGTCTTTATTTCTTTTCTGGAGTAATGAAAATGTTCTAAAAACTGTAAAAAAAATTAATTGTGATGGATGCACAGCTGTATGATGGTACCATGGGCAATTGATTGTATACTTTGGATCTTTGGATAATTGTCTGGTATGTGAACAATCTTAATAAAAAAAAAAATAGTACAAAAAAAAAAGTTCACCAATCTGGGAATGAGAGTAGAGGAAATATTGGAGTTCCCTGTTTCGGCTTCTGTATTATTTTTGCAACTCTCCTGTAGGTGTGAAATTATTTCAAAATAACAAGTTAAATATCATGCTGCCACTCAAAGCTGGAGCAACAGAATAATTCTGAGATCAGTACAGGGCAAAAGGGTGTTAAGAGGAAAGGGAGCAAGAATAAAGATAATGCTAGGCTTCTATCCCCAACACTTCGATTAACAAAGCAGTTAAAAAAAATAAGCTCTGGACAGAGAATCCAAAGACTTGGGTTTTAATCCCTATTTTGTCCCTAATTTACTCTAGAGATATAGGCTAGCCAAAACTATCTGAGCTTTAGTTTCCTCACTTATAAAAAAAATAGGTTATAGGTCAGATAATCTCAAAGCTTTTTCCACCCTAATATTTGTAATTTCCTTTGCCACACACACACATACAAGTTTTCTTTATGCTGTTTTTTTTTTTAAACATATCCCATAATTTATAGTTCGGTGTCTAAAAATGACCAGGGACTCTCAACAGCTCTCCTCAGATTTCCAAATAAGTTTTCCAAGGATCTTCCCACCTTTCTTCTTGCCCATTCATTTCTCTCTTCACTAGTGTCACATACTACTCCTTCAATCAGCCATAAACTCATTATATTGATTAGCCGTATGGACAATGACTTTGCTTTCAACTAACAGATTGAAATGTGGTAATTTGAGCCTCAGATTTCAAATCACACAAATTAAGAGAATTCTGACTTCTCGAATCCTACAATCTAGGTACCAGATCCCATGACTCCATTCCAGGCACTTGGAATTTGCTTCTGGGGAAATTCAGTTCGGCACATAGGGCATTTGGCCATCTACTGGCAGAAACTGTCTACTGGCAGAAACTGTCCATGATGATTAGTAGTTGGTCACTGGTCTGCAAATTATAATTGCTTCTCACTGCCTTCACCTCAAAGTCTTAATTCCTCAGCATAGGACACAAAGCCCTCATGATTCACTTCCTGTTTGCTTTTTCAGTCTTATCTCTCACCAAAGCCCCCGTGCTTTGGTTATCCTGTACTACTTAGTTCCTTATGTTCAAGATACTCATTGATCTCTCTTAGCCTTTAAACATGCTGCCTGGCTCACCTTTCCATCTCTTCCTTCCCCCTTTTCGCTAATGTCTACTGACTCATCAAAACTCAGTCACCATCACATCCTGTAGGAAGTCTTCCACAAACCAACATTTCTCCCTTCCTATCCAGATTTCTTAAAGTGCTGCATAGAACCCTGAACAATATTGGATAGTGTAATCATTTTCTTGCTTCTCCTTCCACTAGACTGGGAACTCCATGACAGCAGAGTGTCTGACACATAGGAGGTGTTTAATATCAGGCTTTCCATACCTTTACTTTTAGTAGTTCTCATTATATAAGCCTTTCTCTCTTGTAATTTTTTTCTAGTTTCTTCAATGGTCTCAAATTCTGGAGCATAGCACACATGAAGCAATCCACCAAAGAAACTCTGTTCATCCATTTTCCTCTTGGCTGTCCTAAACAGAAATACATGATAGCATGGTTTATTAATCTATATTTACTTAAGATGAAAGCTTGACTAGTATACAAGATTGATCTAAAGAGCAAAGTCTAACTTTTGCTATGTGTATATACATCCTATGATTTCGGAATTCAGTTAAAATGTACTGCTTGTGGGTGGTATGGAACCTAGTGATCCAGTATTGTGGTAATACTTTAGTGCCTTTCTTCTCCTTTTCCCAATAGTGTTAAAAAATATTGAGCTAAGCCATCCACACATATCCAGGCTCCGTTTAACCAATTTAGGCTGGCCTGAGGTACACAATGTGTGGCCATGAAATAGAGATTTTCTATGTGATAAGCTAAATGGCCCTCGAGAAGTTAGTTCATGCCAATTTAGCCTTTTCAGCATGTGTTCCTAAATTGGTATTCATACATTAAAAGTTAATAATTAAAAATATAAATCCAGTTAGTCACAGAAAAAAATATATTTTTTTATAACTTGAATAATTTAAGAAATATTGGATATGTGGCAAACTGGCAATGAGAAAACAAGAAGGATGGTATTCACTCAACAGATACTTATTGAACATCTGTGTCTGGCTAGGCCCTACTACAATAAATACTTAAGTACTTTTTCTGTGCCCAGGTATAATAATAAGAAATATTTACTGAGAGTTTATCATGTGCCATGTTCTAAGTACTTGCTTTACATGAATTAACACTTCACAACAACCCAACAATGAAACTGAGGCACAGGGAGGTTATATAACTTGACCAAGGTCACACAATTGGTTTGGTAGAGCTAGGATTCAAATCCAGATGTCTAACTCCAGAGCTCAGTGTACTGAGTCATAGCTTTAGAAAATACGGTTCCCTAACCACTGGGAACTGGAAAGCTGGTTGGAGAAGTGAGATTGCATATAAGAAAAACACATGACCCCATAAAATCATGTGCTTTTGTGGAAGACTACAAGTGCTACTGGTAGCACAGACAAGAAAATATTAATTGAAATAACCAGGAAAGGATGGTTTGTGGAGCAGACTAGTGACAAGAAGAGGAGTTAAAAAAATGGATACGGCATTTCACACTTCAGCCTTACTGGAATGAGAGTTTGTATTATTCAACAGGCTACATAAGATGGGGACAATTTATGTAGGGCTATAAAAATAAGAACCTCAATAGCTGAAATTTATTGCATTCTGAATGGGAGATACTATGTTAAGTCCTCAAATGGACCACTTCATTTCATCCTAATACAACCTCAAAAGGGAGTCCTTTTACCAGACGGGTTTTACAGAAGGAGGAAAAACAGGTTTAAAAAGATTAAATAACTTGTGCAAGGTCATGAAGCTAGTAAGCAGGAGACTGGAAAACTTACTCCAAACCCAATTTTTCATCTACCATACTACACAACAGGTAATTGTTAAGCATAGGAATGACATGATGGAAATAGTTTTGATAAGGTTAATCTTTTTAAAGCCTGGAGGAAGATAAGATAAATATAGCTATGTTACATTACTGGGTAATTCAGGTACAATGAGGGAAGCCTGGGGCCAGACTGATAGCAATGGGGATGGAGAAAACGAGACACCACTTAACATGCGTATTACCTTGCACTTTGTAAATTCAGAAATTTAATAAGATAAACTTCTGTAAATTCTTCTGCTGGGTATTCATCTAGAGCATTATACTGTTCAATTGCACCATATAAAGCAAATCGCTCAACTAATTCCTTCATCGCTCCCACTGCAGGAACTCCTTGTATTATTAAGTACCGAGATTCCAAATTGATTGTGTATACCTAAAAGAAATGCAGATTCATCAAACGTATTTCACAAATAAGCCTAGGGCAAATCTGTCCCTATTTTTAAGAACAGGGCTTTGAAAATAAAAACTATTCTGTTTAACCCAGTTCTCAGAAAATATACAAAATTTTTAAATTTGCCACTCTTCCTACATAAAAAATAACTAGTCCCACGTGTGAGGGTCTCTACCCAGACTACCTTCAGTCGACCTTTTTCCAGACGTTGAATCGTTAAAACGGTTCACGTTAATGGGAACATTCACTCAACAAATATTTACTGAATATTTACCATGTGCCATGCACTGTTGTAAGCACGTGAAATACAAAGAACAAAACAAAGCCCTGCTCTCATAGACATGATGTTCTAGTGGTTGATCAAAAGAGTCGGGACAATCTTTGGTGCCTCCCTGCCTCTCGGTTCCTTACAACCATCTCCAATGAGAGACGTGTTATGACAGCATCCTTGTCTTTATTTACATAGGCTAAGAATGCGGAGCTAACGCTCAAATAAAGCTACCGATGTTGGCGAATGGAACCAAAATCACTTTACCTTGACAGCGCGAGGCCGTCTGCCCTCCCGATATTTGGCTCGCGTGTCGCATACCGCCCTCTGCAAGTGATGGTCGAATGAGCCCCCAAGCTCCCCACCACTCGACGCCATCTTGCCAACTTTGAACCCCGCAAAGACAACAACATCCGCTTTGCTGAGCTCCTGTGCATCCAATAAGAGAGCATATGGGTCAAGGAGCACCGAGATTGGCTGGAGAATCGACAGCGTAGGCCATCGTTTCCTGCGAGCGAGGGTTTGGTGAACGAGGTGCCGCCCCCAGCGGCGCGGAGGACAGGCCCGGAAGGTGAGTGGAGGCTTTCTTGCCTCCCCTGAAGGAGTCGCGTTGAGACTCGCCGTGAGGAGAGGGGGCGGGGCCGATCGATCTTCTCCGGGTCCGACGACCTCAGCCTGCCGCGGTCCGGGTCGGCCGCGGCGATAGGTTGGGTGGCCTGGGAGCGGCGCTAGCTCACGATGTGGGGTAGCGATCGCCTGGCGGGCACGGGTGGAGGCGGGGCGGCCGTGACGGTGGTCTTCACCAACGCCCGCGACTGCTTCCTCCACCTGCCTCGGCGCCTCGTAGCCCAACTACACCTGCAGCAGGTAACGCGCCGACCTCGGGCGAGGGCTTCCAGCCCGGACGCCGGGACGGCCGCCTGGGGCCGGACATGGCCAAGATCTTAGGGACGCGGCGATAGCTCTGGCCCTTCCACGCGGCGGGACACCAGCTATCCTCCTGGCGCCGCCGGACCGTACAGAGACCATTCTAGGGCCCCTCGAGGGCAGGGCCGACTTGGGCAGTCTTTGCAGCCCACACCACGTCTACTGCCACCCGGGCCATAAAATTTACGTGCCTTATTCCAGGTCTTCTCACTTGGTGAAATTAAGCTTTCAAAAATCCTAAAATTCTACCTTTGCATTCACAAATACTCCTCACTACAGTTTGGGCACTCTCCTGAAAAGTCGTTTAATTTTTTATTGTAAGAAGTGTTTTTCCTGTCACCTATTTCCAGGTGTCTGCACCGTTGCCGACCGGGCCTCTAGAGCGAAGGGCAGCCTTATAGGTTAACAGGGACTGAGCACCTCCCACGAGCGGGGGAGGTTAATGAAATGATAGCTCCTCCCAGCCCTCCTGTCCCTGACAGCACATACAAGGTGTCCCAGGAACTTCCAGTGGAATTATGCATACTTCGAAATGCGTACTTAGGAACCTCTGCTGTCATTCCCTCTTTTGGACGTTGTGCCTGTTGTGTTTTACAGCTTTAACCACAGGCAGAGATACAGCATCCATATTTTCATAATAAAAATAGAGGCACATGATCTCACGAGTATGCTTATGGGAGCAAAAGGAGAGAATATTTGAAATCTTCGAAAATCTTGAATGCATGATTTCCACAATGGCTAATCCATGCAAGAAATTTTGAAGATTTTGCAATAATTTCAAGTATCTCAGGTTTCCATTTTAGTTACTTCTCTATAACTTTCCTCCTGGATTGCTTTTGTCCGTTTTTCAAAGCATACGGCATTCAACAGAATCCTTCTGTTAATCCTTTTACCAAAAAGTAGACAATCTTCTGGCCCTGATAGGCTTCCTTCAGGACTGGAGACAAATTAGACAGTCATCCTGTCCCAGGAAGGCCTGTTCAGTACTCTCAGCTTTGATGGAGATTTTCAACCTGCTTTCAAATCCCCAATTAATCAGTTTATAGGAATGCTTCTTTACAGTAACTCGACGAATTTGATCCTAAGATGTGAATGTTATGTTAAATTCATCACTATTTAAGAATTTAGTGGTCTTGATCTTTGTTTTAAAATTGAGTCTTCCGAATAGTAAGTATCAATGAGTATTCATAAGCATTATTTCATGAGTATCTTTTTGAAATTAAATGTCTTCAACCTTAGAATAAATTGCTGTTTCCATCCAGCCCGTATCACTTGTATAGGCCAACTTTTCTCCCTAATTATGAAAGTAATACATGTGTTTAATAGAAATTTTGGAATGTATGGAAAATTATAAACAAGAAAATAAAAGACTCATAATCCCAGCACCCAGAGATAACTAATGTTAACAGTTTGAATCAATCTTCCTGTTTTGTTTCTAATCTTTAATTCTTTCTAACAGAAATGAGGTCCTACACACACATATACATATAGTTTGTTTCCTGCTGTTTTCATATAAAATTTCAGCATAATCCTACCTCCTCCACAGAGCTCTCAAATTCTCTGTTGCCCAAATTTGTCTCCTTTTCAAAGCTTTACTACTGTGTTTATATGACACGTCTTATTTGTTAGGCTCTGTTCTATGTTTCAGGTTTTGTCTTCTCTTGTTTACTGAAGTCCCTATTTCAGGACTAGATATCCAGTAGATGCTTTAACTCCACTGTTTCTCAGCTTGGGTGCTGTTGACATTTTGGGCTGAATAATTCTTTTTGTGGGCAGCGTCCTGTACATTGTAGGATGTTTAGCCGCATCCCTGGCCTCTGCTCTCTAGATGCTAGTAGCACCCCCCTAGTTGTTTTGACCAAAACCGTCTCCAGATATAGTCACATATCCCCTGGGGGGCAAAGTCACCCCCAGTTGAGAACCACTGCTTTAACTCAGTTACCTAGTTCTGTGCTCAGAACTTGCTATGATAGCTAAGAAGGGAAAAGGATTCATATCCATACTAAATGTAAACTTATGAACCTAAATTGCCTCCCAGAGAAGGCCACCTTCAGGTTTGTCTTTTCCTTTGTGTTAGCAAGAGATACCCCAGGTGTAGGACCTGAGCAGTCTTAAGGCACTGCAACCTGTAGATTCGAATGAAAGTTCCCTTCTTGCTGATACTGATAACCACAAATTTGAGCAAAAGTAGGTCATCAGTTGCTTGTTGATTAGGTTAAACTCCTGGTAAAAGGGGCTCCTTTTTTTCCAGTCTGTTTCTTCACTCTACCTGAGTGGGTTTAATAATTTTGGAACTTCCTGAGATAAGTCTTGATCTTGATTGCTATTAAGTAAATCCTTTTTATTAAAAAACAATGTATATATGAAAATGATTATGGTACAGTGTTAATTAGGAAAAAGGATACTAAATTGTGAATATACTATACAATTATAGTTTCCGCATTGAAAGAAGAATGAGCCAGAAATAGACAAAATTGTTCACATGGTTGTTTTTTGTAATTCCTTTTTTTTTCCCCAAGTTTATATATTTTCCAAAGTTTCTATAATGAATTTGTAATTCTTTTAAAATAGGAAACATTTTCCATTTTTTAGTCCTTGGCTACAAACTTACCTATTTTATATAACTGTTCTTTTAAAGAGAATATATTTTACATTTGCTTTTTTTTTTTTTTTGCCATAAATGTTTCCATAGTCCTATAAACCTTTTCATGTATGTGTGTGTGTGTGTGTGGTAACATACATGTAGTGTAAAATTTCCCATTTTAATCATGTATAAGTGTACACTTTAGTGGTATTAATTATGTTGACAATGTTGTACTACCCTCATCAACATCTATTACCAAGATTTTGTCATTACCCCATACAAAAACTCTGGACCTTTAAAGCCATAACTTTCCATTCAGCCCCTGGTAACTTCTAACCTACTTTCTATCTCTATAACTTTGCTTATTCTAGATATTTCATATAAGCAGAATATACAATATTTGTTCTTGTATCTGGCTTATTTCACTCAATGTAATGATTTCAAGGCTTGTACATGTTGTAGCATTTGTCAGAATTTAATTCTTTTACAACTGAATAATATTCCATTGCATGTATTTACCGCATTTTGTTTATCCATTCATCCATGGATGGACATTTGAGTTGCTTTTATCTTTTGGCTATTGTGAATAATGCTATCTATAAACTTTTAAAATTGTCACTTAAGAAGCTATATACCGTAAAATTTCTGAAGGGATAAACAAGAAGCTATTAACAGTAATTGCCTCTGGGAACAGGGACTTGCCGTCAAGTTTTACCCTTTTTTTTTTGAGCTTTTAGCAGGTGCATTTATTACTCTTCCAATAAATAAGGAAATGTGGGACTACATATCTGTTGGTGTTTCATAATTTTAAAACTATGTTATATTTTTAAGATTATGATACATTTCCACCTGTTGACTCACACTTTAATAAAATAGTAAATCTATGGCTTATTTAGTAATTTCTGTATTAGACTTCTAGGACAGTCCCAAGTTTTCACTATTATAAATAATACTACTGAGATATCTTCTGATGTTTTTTTCTTCTTTAAATTGTTAATTTAGAATAAATTCTCAAACAGGTATATATGGTTCAAATGCTATATAAATTCATTGGTTACATATTGCTATTTTGAATTTTGAAATGGTTGAATCAACTTTTAATGCCATCATAAGAATGTTAGAGTATTGGTTTCACCCACAGCATTGCCAGAATTGGGTGTTGGAAGTTACAGTTTTTGAATGCTGTGACAAATGTGGGTAACGGAGAGCTATCACCTATCTATAAGTACTCTTTTTGTATGTGTGGATTCCCTTTTATGTAAATTATCTTTTATATGAATTCCATCTAAATATGTGAAAACTTTTAAAACCTTTCCCTCCCTATTTCTTATTTCTTAAATGAATAGAATCAAGCTATTGAAGTAGCCTGGTGTCACCAGCCTACATTCTTGAGCTGGGTGGAAGGCAGGCATTTTAGTGACCAAGGTGAAAATGTGGCTGAGATTAACAGACATGTTGGTCAGAAACTTGGACTTTCAAATGGGGGACAGGTAAGCACAAAATGGGATGGCAATGAATTTCTTCTGATGTCACATAATACAGCAATTGAAATTAAATTAAAAATTCAAATTTGTTTTTAAGGAGGTAAGAGGGCACCTATTTGATGGTCTAATAACAAGTCTAGGGTAGTCAGTGCTCCCTAGTTGATTTTCTGTCCTACTGTTGTATTTTATTCACTTTCCAGGTCCCCTAATTTTTTTGTGTGCAGTTATTTTTCCTTTATGGGATTATTTATTTTTTACCAATATTGAACTTCATTTCATTGTTTCTGACCAATTTTTAACCTTTCATGGTCATGATTGATAAAACAAAATCTACAAAAGAGAGTTATCTGTTTTCCAACTTTGTATTGTCTGTGAATGTAATGTGTTTAAATTGTCAATCCCAAAGTTTAAGAACTCACATCTATTTTTTCCTTTTTTACTGTTCCCCAATTTATTCCTTTAAAAATTTTAAACTACAGAAATAATACATATTTGTTATAAATATTTTACAAGTGAAAGTAGAAAATGAGTTTTTCCCTTTCCTCAACCCCAGCCCTCATTACAGTCTTCAGAATGAGTGTTTACTGATTGTTGGGATCTCATTAGACCTTTAGGATTTAAAGAGATTATGCATATTTTCTGCAGTTTTTTCCCAAAAAAGGTATGTCAGTAATAGCTTTTCATGCATTACAGACAAGATGCATTGAACATCTGTCTCTGAATATATTTTTGCACACTTGTACTTACATGGAATGAAATATTAAAAGTTGAATTGCCTGGTCTGGGGGACTGTACATTTAAAAATTTGATAGATGGGGCTAAATTGCTCTTTATTACCAAACTTCTACAACAATTCATGGGAGTTCCATATCTTTTAACTTGTTTTGAACACAGATTAATTTTATTCATGCATGTTTTTGATAATGAGAATAGGACACTGATGAAAAATCTATAGACCTAGCAACTAGTCCCTTGTTTACCTTAAATTTTTTCTGGAATCTTAAAATTTTAGTGCCAAAGGCACCTTAGAAATCACTAACTTTGGCCCCATGCTTTACAAACCCGGTGAGATGGAATATTTTGTCTATGATTACGTAGCAAGTTACAGTTCTGCTCTTGTGTACATGGTACTTTCTTGAAGAAACATCAGCACTTGATGTCTTAACCAGCACTCTGAACAATCCTACTTGTTTTTAATTCCCATTTGCTTCTAAATGAATTTTTGCCTGATTTCCTACAGATGCTCTGTATTTTAGCAATGCCACTATTACATTGACTCCCCAAAAGACATTGAGAGGACAGGAAATAGACTAGTTCCCAGGATTCCTTAGCTTTTGTGGGCAGGAGTTGCTTTCGTGCTTCCTCAGAATCATCCCATTCAAATAGAGTGTAAGGAAGGTACTAAAGGGAAACGCTGGGGAGTATGAGGTGAAACACCCACGGAATTCTGCTAAAATCCACAAAGAGCAGAGGAGAGACTTCCTACCTAGAACATTTAATACTTGGTGGCTTTGGATTTTACTCTCCTAGTCCTCAGAAATGCTCATAGAAGGGGAAAGGAAGTAAGATGGTGGGCTCCAGCTTCCTGAAATATACTAACTTTTCATATATCTGTGGACTGGCGTGATGGGGTATTTGTTTTACTTTATATTTCTCTGTATAAGATTATACTTCTAAATAATTGGCTCTGATCTCTATATCAGTGTTTTTCATTTTTCTAGAAGCAGCGTGGTTTGAAGTTAGTTATAAAACTAATGGTTGCAAAACACATAGAAATAGTAAAGAAAGTATATTACTAGATTAAACCATGACTTGATCACATTGTCATTTCTTCTTGCATTTCATAGTTATAATTTTTCAATGGTTATCTTTATTTTTTTGAAAAATGTGTTACCCTAGAATGTATTTTCCTTAGCTATAATTAATTGTGAAACAGTGTTTCCTAATATGCTTGGTTTATCAAGGCTGGGCTCAGAATAAGTGCTTAATAAATACTTGTCAAATGAAAGACAATATGCATATATAAACCACTGAATTACTTACCTAAACAGAGAATTACGTGTTTTCTAGGGATGAAGAAAGTGGGTTAAAGATAGTTTTAAATTTTTATTTTTTCCAGGTGTTTCTCAAGCCATGTTCCCATGTGGTATCTTGTCAACAAGTCGAGGTGGAACCCCTTTCGGCAGATGACTGGGAGATACTGGTAAAAAAAATAACAATAATAAAAATTATCCTCCTTAAGTTTAAACTACTTCAAAATATCAGTGTCTTTAAATTTCTCTTTTCTGGGCTTCATTATGTGTCCTAGATTGTTTTGAATTTTAAGAATGAATTGATATTTTCTTTTTAGACATGGAGTAGCCAAATTGTAAAGTGATTTGATCTTTTTGTCTGTTGGTTCTAGGAACTGCATGCTACTTCCCTTGAACAGCATCTTCTAGATCAAATTCAAATTGTTTTCCCAAAAGCCATTTTTCCTGTTTGGGTTGATCAGCAAACTTACATATTTATCCAAATTGGTAGGTACTATTGTAATATTCGTTGTCCTACTCTATACCATAGCACTGTGACCAAAGGATATGTGAATGTGCACTAATGAGCTTTATTTCCTACACAGTTGCATTACTGCCAACTGCCACTTATGGAAGGCTGGAAACTGACACCAAACTCCTTATTCAGCCAAAGACACGCCAAGCCAAAGAAAATAAATTTTCAAAAGTAGATGATGGTCATGGAAAATTTCATAATTATGAAAGAAATCAAGAAGGAATGACAAAAGAACTGCAAACCAACCAACTTCAGTCAAATACTGAGGGAGTCCCTGGGTCTAATAGAACAGATTCAGAGATTACATTTGACTCATCAATACCCAGCTTATGGACTCTGATAGGAAGTATTTTTTCTTTCAGATCTGAGAAAAAACAAGAGACATCTTGGGGTTTAACTGAAATGAATGCATTCAAAAATATGCAGTCAAAAGTTGTTCCTCTAGATAATATTTTCAGAGTATGTAAATCTCAGCCTCCCAGTGTGTTTAATGCATCCAGAACTTCTGCATTTCAGAAGCACTGTGCCATTCATGTATTTCCTTGGGACCAGGAATATTTTGATGTGGAGCCCAGTTTTACTGTGACCTATGGAAAGCTAGTTAAACTGTTTTCTCCAAAGCAACAGCAAAATAAAACAAAGCAAAATGTCCTGTCACCTGAAAAAGAGAAACAGATGTCAGAACCACTAGATCAAAAACAGATTAGCTCAGATCATAGACAAGAAGCTGGTAAGACCTGTGTGCTAAAAGTAGTCTGGAATGGACTTGAAGAATTGAAGAATGCCATAAAATACACCAAAAATGTAGAAGCTCTCCATCTTGGGAAAGTCTGGGTTAGTGTAAACTTTATAAATAGGGGGAAAATATTTTTATGTTGCTTTTAACTTCCCAAAATTATGAATCAGAATAACAATTTATATATAAATTGAAAACTACTATAATAAGAAAAAGTGTCCTAAGTCCCTGTGGGGAACACATTTCTGATTGCGGGGTAAAGTCGTTTGTGTGTAGATTGTGTATTTCTGACCAAGGAAGCTTGGACAGGTACAGTAAAGGTATACCCTTACCATTGGCAGCAGAGGAGTCAGTTTTAATATCTCATTTAATGAAGATGTGTTCTAGGAAGGTACCTATATAAAATGAAATCTAGTGAAACAAATGAACGGAGTATCAGGTACTTTCTGGGTGTCTAACATTGGCACTATTACAATGTCTTTTCCCTTTTGACTTAGTTGCTGAATTAATTGCATACATTTTGGTCCCAGGAGAATCCTTGTACTAACAGTGATAATTAGAGCTAGCTCTTGTATAGCACATAACTGTGCATTAGGCATTGTTTTAATCATGTTACACATATTAACCCCTTTAATCCTCACAACAACCTAGTGAAGAAGGTACTATTATCTCCATTTTATAGATGAGGAAATTGAGGCCCAGAGAGCTCAAAACTGTTTTCCTGAGGTTATATAGCTAGGAAGTGGTAGAATTAGGATTCAGACCTGGGCAGCCTGGTTCTAGAGTTCATGCTCAGCATGGAGTGCCCTACAAGGCCTCACATTTTCAATGCCTGCAGAAGATTTTTCCCAAGTTTTGGGGAAATGCCCAGTGTAGGGTGACACCCATGGCACAGATAGCCTTTCTGCTACCTTTAATGACTTCTGGATTATATGACTCTGCTGGTATCAGCCCTTTAACTTGTGTGTAACTGGTACAGGAAGTGGACAGAACAACTAATATTCAACCACTTTGTCCTAGCCTCAAATCTTAATGCTGAATTTATGTGAAATTAATCACTGGCCCCATTCATTTGAGCCTAACTTTGAACCATTTTGTAGTGAGTCATCATGATGAAAGAGGGAGGAAACTGTAAGGGAAGAGAAGAAAAGCAGAAAGAGAAATGGATCTCCTCTGTAAATCTCTTTTCCTCCCACAATTTTACCCATGACCTTTATATAGGCAACTTAAGAAATTTTAATCCCTTTGGCCTACATCATTTGCTAAAGCCCCAGACTACTGCCTTACTCTTTTCTATTAGACAGCTCCTTTAGGAGATTTAATTACTCCCTCTAATTCAAAATTTCTTATGCTGAACTTGCCATGATTTGTCTGTTTCTTTTATGGTTCCATCATTAGGCAGGAATACCCTTTCATTTCTTTGAATGCATGGTAAGCATGGGGTGAAGAAGTGTTGATGGTAAAGTCTTGGGGACCAGATAAGGTAGCAGTGAAGAATCTGAACTTCCTACCTTTCTTTTCTAGTTGATGAGCCATAGGCAATGAGGAGTGACAGTAGTTGCCATAAAGTTCTCAAATAGTCTTGACCTGATCAAAATTGATCACTTGGGGATATTTAAACTAATGAGTTAATGTTGATTTGAACCTTTCTTACCCTGTGAATGGAGGTGATTTATTTTAAACAGGAGGCTTGATTGTTAAATTTCTTAGTTTTTAGAGTGGAATATGTACCTTAGAGTTTTTATTTTATCCTTTATCTACCAGAAATGTGCCTGTACCTAGTCTTTAGAAATCAACAGACATAGTGAAATCTTCCTTATGTCTTTCAATGTTTACTAGTATTTAGGAATGAGAACCGTTTTTAACGTTCTTATTGAGATACAAAGTGTACAAGTCAGTGGTTTTTAGTATATTCTCAGAGTTGTGCAACCATCATTACAATCTAAGTTTAGAACTTTTACATCAGTGGAGGTGAAAAATGTTACTCTTTGCCTTTTAGATTAAGTTCCTATCTGGATTTAATGGGGCCTGTGACAGATCATCAGTGATTACCTGTGATCAGCTTTTTCAGAAGATTAATCAACTATGGCAGATTTACATTAATTTTAATTTAATTGTACCATAGTTTAAAAGGTGATTCTTGTGGATAGAGTCAAATACATCCATTGAAAGCTCCAATTCTAAAGAGGATGTAAAGTATAGGGGAGAAAATAAAATGCTTGTTGTGTAACAAGACTTGAATATCTATATAGTTGTGCTGTGAATAATTGTGATAGCTTTTATAATTTCACCTGAATTCATAGAAGTTAGTATTAATATTCTATAGAATTTTAAAAATCAAATTTTGGCCATTTTTTTTGGCTTATTTATTTTTATATTTCAGATTCCAGATGACATGAGAAAGAGACTAAATATAGAAATGCATGCTGTAGTCAGAATAACTTCAGTGGAAATAATCCCTAAAATTCCAAGATCTCTAAAACTACAACCTAGAGAGAACATAGTGAGTTCAAATTTATATGTAATTGAAATTCTTTTACATGAATTATAAAATTTCTGAAGTTGCTTTAGTTAAGTAATAAGAATGTTGTATTCCTTTTTGCTAGAAGGGCAGATAAGTCTTTAATAAGCAGTACACCTGTTATGTATATTATGCTGATGCAAATATGGATAATTTTGACTTTTAAAACACTGATATTTTTGCTACATCCATGTAATTTCTTTTTAAGTTTTTCCATGTTATTCAGTATTAATATTGTAGCCTAAGAGTACTAGCCTGTTTTACTTTTCTACTGTGTTAATTCTTTAGAAACTGGTCAGGAAATTAGGTATTGAACTTTATTAAAAATTCTTTTTAGTAGCATTTTATCATCTATGCTATATTCTGGTTACCAGTTCTTAGAAAATTAAAATACAGGAAAATTACTGTCTTAAATGTTCAAAAAATTCCAAACATAATTTAATCTTTCTCTGATAATTCAGATAGTACTTTTGAATCCTCAGGATCATCATGTTTATATGTCATGGAAGAACCAATTTAGCAGGACTTTCTAATTGATGAAAAACCAGATAAGATAACTTATATTATGTGACTGGAGAGGAGGAAAATGAACAGAATAAATGCCTTTTTCATAACAGTATATAATTGGGTATTTAACACTTTGGTTTTTCAGTGCACAATAGTTTGTAGTTTTACTTTTTAACATTTTGGTTATAGATTTTGGTATTTTCTCAAAGGTTAGGTCCCTTACATAACAAAACAAATATACACTCAGCATTAGATTATTTTTGTTGGTGGTGGTGTTTTGTTTTGTCTTAGTGATGGGTTATTACTACAAAATTCCTTTCCTATCCTAAGCTGCATAGTTTAGTAGGAAGCTAATGCAGGAAGCTTTATGGCCTTTGGCAGGTTTCTTTGGGCTATGATTATGTCATTTGGGACATGAGGATGTTTAACTCTAGAGGAAATCTAAATTCCTCTCTGATTTTAAATAGTTCTCATTTTCATTTTGTGATTTCCTTTAAGTCTTTATTCCCATAGCCCAATGATATCCAACAAAGTAAAAAAGATTTCTATGCTTTTTAAGAATGGAAAGTGATGCATTTTCTTGGTTTAGCCTGCTTTTAATAGTGATTAAGTTCTGAACAGAGCTTGATCAGCAGATCTAAGCTTTACTGTGGATGAAGAGAGATAACACAGACAAGGACCCATTTGAGAAATGATAGAATAGAGGCTTATTTTCCTGGGCAGATACTGGTCTATCACTCCTATCCAAACTTTTGTTATTTTTAATTTCAAATAGATTTTTAAAATCTTAGTAATTATCATTTAAAAGTTTTGAAACTTAGCCTTGTTTTTCTCAGAATTTCTTCATAACCTTTTGAATAATCCATTAATACTCTACTAATGGCTATGTCAGGATTGTGGTCAGCTCTAACAGAAAAAAAAAAAAAAAGAAACAGTGGCTTAACCATATAAAGGGTTTATTCTCATGTACAAAGAAGTGAGGAGGCACTTACAGGTGTTCAAAATTGTCCTTAAGCATCTAGTCGTCTTCGATCTTTCTCTTTCACCATCCTTAGCCTGTGACTTTCATCCTCTTAGACTAAAGTTATTTGCTGGCATCAGGTCTGTATGCCAGGCAGAAGAAAGACAGACACAAGGCAAAAGCCTTCTTCTTGCAGGGTTTCCCTACTTTTTAATTAAGAAGAGAAGCCCTTCCTAGGAATTGCTGGCTGCATGCCACTAGCCAGAGTGGAGGCACATGCTCAGGTCCAAGCTGGGAACTGAGTATTCTGTTTTCCCACCTCTTTAGTAGAAGAAGGTAAAGGAGAAGGGGCTTGGCATGGTTGTTCAGTGGGCTGAATAATAGTTTATCACTAGACAGAGAAAAAGGGAGCGTTTAACACTTGGCCTTTCCATAAATATTTCTTCAGGCTATGTAGTACTCGTACTAACTGTGATGTCAAATCCTGAATTGAAACAAGAATGTTAAGGTTAAGATCAGGTACTAGGATAATTCATTACTGTTCTTTCCTTTTTTCTGGCAGCCTAAAGATATAAGTGAAGAACACATAAAAACTGTGTTCCATTCATGGCTACAGCAGTCCACTACCACCATGCTTCCTTTGATAATATCAGAGGAAGAATATATTAAGCTGATAATTAAAGACGGTGGGTAAATTTGCTACCTATTTTGATTTATTTTTTCCATCAAAATAGTAATAATATTCTTGTTTTTCTAACTTGTGACACGTATGAACAGTGAAACAATAATAATTACACAGTAGATTTTAAATATTGAAGAAAAGTACCTACTTGAAGCTGCCTTTATTTACATTTAAGTAAATTTGATATTTAAAATTCTGAATTATTTTATCTTAGGTTCAGTACTAATGCTACATTTATTACTTTCTTTTCAATAGAATTGAAGGAGTTTTCTCTGAATATAGTTCATTCTTGGGAAAAAGATAAAGCAAAAAATATTTTTCTATTGAGTACCCATCTGCTGCAGAAGACCACAATACAAGTAAATATTATATACTATTGAATGTTGAATGAAGTACTGTTTGTCACCTGATTGATAATAAAGTATGAATTTACCCATAAAATTTTGTATCTTGAAGTGTAAATAGAAATTCAAATGATAAAAATAAGGAATAACTTGATTTAAAATATTTTATTCCATAATCTCTAAATTATTTGTACCAATTATTGATTTATCTTAAATTTAAAATCAATGCCTCAGCACAATTAAGTTTCAGGAATACAGTTGATTGTGTTCACTGGGAAATTGATCATGATTTTAAATTCTTACAGTATTGAAAAAAAGGAAAACTCAGTTTTAGAGGTTTGATTTTTAAAATTCATATTTTTATTTGCAATTTTGCTACATAACTCATTATTTTGGTTTCTCCTAAATTCTCAAATTTTCACAAATATTATCAGATCTCTTTTCCTCCAGATGTATTTTTAAAATGGTCTTTTTAGACTATTATATTTTAGTCGGGATATTCACTCTTGCCATTATAAAATGGAAGAATGATCTAGTAGGTTAGAATTTCAGTGGCTAAGAACTAGGCATTGTTTCATTACTTATAGAATAGAATTGAAGGAATACCATTCAGAGAAGATAAAAAGTAAAAATTGGAAAATACTAAATTTGACACAAAACAAAATTGCAAATAAAGATATATCAATAGAATGTATTAAGGAGCTGACATTCTTTACTGTTGATCATAAATATTTATGTTCCCTGAATGAGTAAATCTTTATTGTCAAGGCTGTTTTAAGTAATGATCTTGCATGCACAGTATGTCTTTTCTCTCTGGTGTAACAAATCAGCAGTTCACATTCCTGGGACCCAAGAAAAACAGGCAAAATACTTGACTTTGAAATGTAAAATTGATTTTTCCTTGCTACTGTAGGTCCTTCTAGATCCTATGGTAAAAGAAGAAAACAGTGAGGAAATTGACTTTATTCTTCCTTTTTTAAAGCTGAACTCCTTGGGGTAAGAAGTATTGGCCAAACTAGCATGTTTATAGACATATGTTTTGACATTATCTCTGAGAGGGTTTTTATGTATAAATATTAAAGTAGATGATAAATTCAGTGAATAATCTTACTAACAGATTAATAGATGCCTTTTCAAGGATTGTCTTTGTCTCAGATCAGGTCACACCTAGCTTAGTAATTTACCTTGTCTTCTTAGATAATAAAAGTCTGCAGTTCATTAGAAATTTTACTCTGAGAGTTGATTTGGGAGAAGAAAACAACTAGTTATGACCTGGATTATGTGTGCTTGAATAAAACAATTAATAATTCTTAGGGCAAATAAATACATTTTAAAAGTTACATTCAGAAACATTAGTTGAATATTTTAAAATATTTCAAATTAAGTTATTCCTTCTCTATCTTATTAATGTAATAACCAGGATTATTTGTGTTTTCCTAAAGTTTTAAGACAGCCAAATCTTAAAAAAGAACCGTCTCTTAATTTCTTTATCTCTTGTACAAACATTACCTCTTAGAATTCTTTACAGGGGCTTTTGGCAGTTATGGTAATAGTAATTTCATTTCCTGCAATAGTATAATCTAAATGTCTTAGTAAAAGGATTAAAGTAAAAATGTTTAACTCCAGCATAATATTCATTAGTATAAGTAAATCTCTTTAGTTCAGACTCTAATTATTAGGAATTTATGATATTTCTGTTATCAGAAATAAGCTGGCTACCAAAGTCAAGAAGTAGGTTGAAGTACATGTTTGCATAATCTATGGTTTGAAACTGAATTTCAAAAGTGATGTTTAATTTAAGAGAAAAAAGGCAACTTTCCTATCCAGTCCTAAAACACTCATATATGATTGTGTTAATTAGCAAACTGAAAACCATTTTTGGGGGTATTATGTGTGTCTGTTAAGACAAATTCATTAAGGACTCCTATTAGAGAAAAAATTTTAATTGCTGCACATCTTGGAAAGTAATAAAACTAAGTTTAAAAGCTGTGAATAAGATTTTACATTAATTGATACACTTTTTTAAAAAAGTTGTTAACTAGACTGGGAAGGAAAGTTTCAGGATTTTTTGTAGCTAGTGTTCATCCTGCGTCAGTGTTTTATCACGTAACAAATTATATATTTTGCAGAGGAGTGAATTCCTTAGGCATGTCCTCCATGGAGCACATCACTTACAGCCTTCTGGGGCGCCCTTTGTCTCGGCAGCTGATGTCCCTTGTGGCGGGACTTAGGAATGGTGCCCTTTTACTCACAGGCGGAAAAGTATGTTATTCAAATGTGCTCATTTTCACCAAATAATAGCTTCTAATTCCTCTGTTTCTGGGTTTTGATCATCTATACAGGGTTGTTAATACAAGATAGGAAAAGCATTAATTCATTCACTAATATTTTTGAGTGCCTGCTCTTAGGTATTGGGGAAGTGGTGATGAATAAGACTGATGCTCTCTGCTCTTTTTCTCTGTCAACTGTTAGGATTATATGATTTTTCTCTTCTAGCGTTTTTATGATGGATTATATTGACTGATTTTCTGATGTCGAACCAGCCTTGCATACCTGAAGTAAATCCCAGTTGATTGTGATGTATTATTATTTTGTACATTGCTTGGTTCAACCTGCTCCTATTTTGTTGAGGATTTTTACACCTAAATTCATGAGAAATATTGATATGTAGTTTTCTGTTTTTATATAATCTGTTTGGTTTTCCTGTCAGGATATTACTGGCCTTATAAATTGAATTGCAAAGTGTTCCCTCCTCTTCTAATTTCTGGAAGAAAGTATGTAAAAATGATGTTAATTCTTAATTAAATGTTTGGTTAAATCTCCAGTGAAACCATCCGGGCCTGGAGATTTCTTTTTTAGGTATCTTTTTAATTCAAATTCAATGTCCTTAATGGTTATAGTACTATTCAGGTTATCTATTATATCTTGACTGAGTTTTGCTAGTTTGTGGTTTTCAAGGAATTTATCAGTTTCTTCTAAGTTGTCAAATTTATGAGTGTAACATTGTATGTTTCATTACCCTTTTAATGGCTGTGGGATCTGTTGTGATATACCCTGTTTCATTCCTGATGTTGATGATTTGTGTCTTCTCTCTTTTTTCTATTTGTCAGGCTTACTAGAGGTTCTCTGCTCTTTTAAAAGGGTCTTACAGCCTTATTCTCTATCAACACAAGGTTGTTTCCATGAATGCAGTGTGGTCTTTGTGGATCTTTATGCTTTTTTCAACTCAGAAGTTTCACTTCCATTCACTTATAACTCCAGCATAATTTTTTTCCTGTTAATATCCTGTTACTTTCTTCTAATTCTAATTTTAAATATAGCAACTCTTCTATGTGGTTTCTGGATTCCTATGTCAAGTTTCAAAATCATCATCATGGTAGAATATTTATTTTGAAAAACAATATCCCACCCACTCAGAAACTATGCTTCCACAGTCTCACTTGGGGCAGCATGAAAGAGTAAACAAAAGACCTGGATTTGAGTCCCACCTCTGTCATGTGCTAGCTATGACCTCAGGCAGTTTAAGTTTTTGTTTCGCATCTGTTGTTTTTAGGATTAACCTTATTTAAGGAAGATAATATATATGAAAGTGCTTTGTAAGCTGAAAAGTGCTATACAGGTGTGATTTATTTTCTTAAAGTGGAGAGAAACAGGTCTTCAGGGTAGGCAAAATGATTACAGCAGGTAGGGTAAGCGCCCCTGATTTCTTGACTCTTTGAATCCCATTGACTTAAATATATATGTGATTCTATGGACTATAATGATGATCGTGTTTGTTGAGTGCTTGCTAAATTTCAGGCTTCACATAACGAGCCTGGCTGTTTTTCCAGTCTGTAGTAATGAAAAACAAAACATTAGAATTGATGCAGGGCTATTAGGGCTAGACACAATGACAATGGTAAAAAAATAATAGATTGAAGGAAGAAACTGATGGTAAAAGAACCCTAAAAACCTGCTAGTGTATAACCTTTTTTAGGGGGCACTATAGAAATATTTAGCAATATTTTAAAAATGTATACCTTTGGATGTAACAGTTTCACTTCTAGAAATTTATTCTAAGGATATAATCTGACAAATAAGCAAAGTTATATGTATATAGTTATTTATTATAACTTAGTTAAAAGTTGTAAGCAACATAAATAGACACTAGGAAGGGATTTGTTAAAAACATTATGGTTCAGTAGATTCCACAGTGGCAGAATAGTAGGGAGCTGATGCAGCTCTGTATTTGTTGGCATTCAGAGAAGACAATTATTTACTGTTAAATAAAAAATCAGATTGTAACACTGCATGGATATTATTATCCTGTCTTTGAAAATGTACATACCATGTGTAGAGTGTGTCTGAAGGATGATACATCAAAATGGTTGACAGTGGTCGTTTCTGTGAAGTGGAATGGTTACAGAAGATATTTTTTACCTTTCTTTACTAAGTAGAGTTATTTTGTATTTTTACTTATTAAATTTATATTCAGAAAAAAATAAAGCTTTTAGTTGAAAAAACAGTACATCAAAACCCTATGTAGTCTAGGTAGTTCTAGCTATCTTAATAGTCTCTGAGGGCTGCACTATACACTAATTGATAGTCACAGTAATGACCTTGAATCATTAAGAAACCTCTAATTAAAATAACAGTTAATTTCAGATAATAGGTAAGTAGGTATTAAATTTTAGACTTTTCTCATTAAAAATAGTTAAAATTAAATAGGATTAAGTTGTATTTATCTAGAAAATTTGTTTAAGGTTCACATTAGAAATTCTTCCCTAGTAACAAATAATAAATCATTACTTTTGTAAAGATATGAGATTTAAAAATTAATGACCATTTAACTAACAAATTATAAAAATAAATTAGATGTTTATTTCCTTTCTGTTCACTGTAATGAAGAGTATCTTTTCTAAAGGATACAGGCAGCTCTGAGTATATTAATAGCTTGAAGGAAGAGTCATATTTTAGTAACACCTCCATCTCCCACACAGCAGCTAGATTGATATATTTACTTACTGATTGATGAGGCTGAATCTTAATGGTTGCCACAGTGACAGAAGCTACTTTTGTAATTGAATATCTTATGAAACAATTATTTTCTAGGGGAGTGGAAAATCAACTTTAGCCAAGGCAATCTGTAAAGAAGCATTTGACATATTAGATGCACATGTGGAAATAGTTGACTGTAAAGCTTTACAAGGTATGTATATGATAAAACTCTACATAATCCCTTTTTGGTAGATAGAAATGTTGTTAAATGCTGTTAATCTAAAAAACACATATATTATCTAATCTTTAGCTTCTCTGTTTATCATTTCGTCATAGAAATTCTTTAGAGGTTTTAAATCTTTGGCTTTCTAATCTTTTTGATAAAATTTCTGAATCTCTTCATATTTTATGGAGACCTTTTTTTTCCTAGCCATAACCTTTGTAGACTGTGTTGGAAATGCCATCTTAAACCACTCTGAGAAAGTTAGTATTTGCAATATACTTTAATGAGTATAAAATATCTGAAATGCTATGGAAAAACTGGTAGAGTAATTGCCTCAGGGGAGGGAAAGTGGGTGGCTGTGGGCAGCAATGGGAAGGAGAGATACAATTCACCATATACCATATACATTTTTGTACTTTTCAAATTCTTTAACATTTACATTATTATCTATTCAATGAAAAAAAATGAGATTGGAAAGATTTTTACTTTGAGCAGTTCATTTTTTTTTCCCCTTGGTTGCCACCATCCTGTAGTTCTAACTGGTCATTATACTCTCAGTTTTTATAGCTAGTGTACTGTAACAAACTAAGAAATAATCTTCAGAAACCCATTACTTCATTTGTTATAGAGGTAGTTGTAGAGACATTGTCCATCTCTCAGAGTCTGGCTTGAAGCATTCTGTGAAAATTTTAATTTAGTAAGTAAATGGAAGTATGTATATCCTCTAATGGACTACTATAGTATGGTTCCTAGTCTTGGAGAATTTAAAATCTGTAACTGACCAGATAGCTTGAAGCCAAACCTGTGATTTGAATATAGCAATAGTAGGATCTTGAGGCAGCTACATTTATATTCAGTTTTACCCAAATCTTAACCCCCACTCTCATTTACATTTTGTTACATCCTACATTTATTTTACTATTTTATTGTAAGCTATCTGAAATCCTCTGTGGAGTGAGGCTGGGTATATATAAATACATAAAAACAGAAACTATAGTAGCACATTCCATTTTTCAGTTTTGTAAAACTCAGCACTTCACTGAGTCTCTGGAGGCTGTGTTAATTGGACCGTGTTAATGATTAACAAGTTTTAGTGATTGGCATATTAACAAAATATGGATCCAGTTTTCATAGTTAAATCAGTATTTAGCTTTTCTGATGATTTCACGTGGCAACCTGATCTTTCCTCAGCCCTGAAATAACACTGAAACCATTTCTTCTCTTCTGTATGTAGGAAAGAGACTTGCAAACATACAGAAAACTCTAGAAATGGCTTTCACAGAAGCAGTATGGAGGCAACCATCTGTTGTTGTGTTGGACGACCTTGATCTCATCGTTGGACTGCCTGCCCTTCCTGAACACGAGCATAGTCCTGATGCGGTTCAGAGCCTGAGGCTTGCTCATGGTAATGTGCCCACTTACTGCTTGTGGCCTTCTTCTTTTGTCGGACAGCATTTTTAGTCTTAATGGTAAATGGACACTCTAACAGAGAAAATGTGTGTGTGTATGTGTGTGTGTACATATATATACACACTGAGTTTTGTGTAGCCTTTGAGGCTTCTGGTAGCATTCTACAATGATCCTGTATTAGCAAAAATGGTTGTGCAGGTTCAACGTGAAAATTATGCACCTTCACAGTTAATCTTTTGGGACCTTTTCATTCTTCTACACTTATTAGGGATTGTTTAATAGGACAGATTTGTTTCTGTTTTTGTTTATTTGGACAAATATTTATTAAATATTTGTGCAAAATCCTATGTTATCAAAGTCTAGGCGAGGACAGAAAAGTAAACAATTGAATAAAAAATAATGACACAAACGATAGCTATCAGGTATTGAGTGCTCTGTTAGGACTGAGGATTGCTTTGTACTTTACATGCAAGTAGTCTCATGGTTTTACAGGTGAGTAAATGATAATTCAAGGAGACTGAGTAATTTGGCCAGGGTCACATAACTAGGAAGTGGTAGGGTATGCTGTGCTAGAAATTGATGTTGGTACTATAGAAACACATAACCTAAATTGGGGATGGAGGTGGGAGGTAAGTAGTTATCAGAGAAAGTTTCCTGGAGGAAATTGAGCTGAGTTTTTATGGAGAAGTAGAAATTAGCCAAATGAAGAAGTGAAGGAAGTGTAATCCCCAGGCAGCGGTGCAGAGGTACAAGAAAGCAGAGTATGTTGGGGAAAACACCATTGGCTGGAACTTAGAATGCCAGGATAGGGACTGGGGAGAGGGAGCTGATGATTCTTGACAGCTGAAATATTTACTAAATGCAAACACAGTAGCTTGGGTTTATTATAAACTAGTGTTAAGCTTAAATTTTGAATCCTTTAACATCTGCAAAACTTATTAGCCTACCATTTAAGGGAGTGCTGCAAATTTCTAGGTCTGACACAGATTACAGTAATGCCTGTTTCTGTTCTAACCTTCTCAGACCAATCAAACCTTGCAAGACCTAGGGATAGAAAGAGATTGTTCAGGAAGTCATAGGAACTTGAGCAATAAACAAAACACAATATGGGAAGTTATCCCTCTACAATTTTCATTTCAGAGAACCCTCTTTACTGTTCATTTACTGTATAAGGTACAGTAATGGGAGACTTCAGTTAGGCATTGATCTGAGTGTACAGATTGGGTTTACAGTCTGTCCTATACTGCCTCTTAATCTATTCATTAGATTAATTAGACCCTGTCTCATGTTAGGGTCTCAATAGATAAATTAATGAATGAACTGATGAATTAATTTTAAAAGGTATGATGGAACCATACCACATATACTCCACCTTAAAACTCAACTTTAGGTTATCATTATTTTTAATGAATATATAATTTACAATTTTCATGTTTGTGTTTCGTAAGCCTTATATTATACTAATGAAGAAATATTGCTTACTTCTAGCATTGAACGATATGATAAAAGAGCTTATTTCCATGGGAAGTTTGGTTGCACTGATTGCTACAAGCCAGTCTCAGCATTCTCTACATCCTTTACTTGTTTCTGCCCAAGGACTTCATATATTTCAGAACTTCCAACATATTCATCCTCCTAATCAGGTAACATATTATTTGTGAAGGTGGTTGAAATATATCTCTCTATAGAAATTATTTTTCAGTGTTACTCATAATTTATGGCTTTAAACTAAGCTTGTTATCTTAAGGAGATTTAAAAGTCAATATTCAGTGCATATTGTGCTTGATGCACAATTATAATTTATAACCATCTGAAATGTTTCTAAGTACTTTCCAAGGAGAGGACTTTTTTGAAAACAGTATTTCTTCTTAATGACAAAGGGCAGTGAGAAATGCAGATAGATGTCTTTTTAAAAATTGATTAAACATTTTTCCACTAGCACATATGGCCCATAGTCCCCTTTAAGGCTCATGCTCATGATGCTTTTAGTGGCAGTGAGCTCAGAGAAGTATCTTCTGGGACTGACAAGCTGTTGTGGTTTGCTAAAGCTACCAGAAATGCGACAAACCAGAAATGGGTTGGCTTTTAACAATGGAGATTTATTAAGTTACAAGTTACAATTCTAAGGCTGTGAAAATGTCCAAACTGGGGCATCAATAAGAGGATACCTTCTCTGAAGAAAGACTGCTGGCATCCGTGGTTCCTCTGTCACATGGGAAAGCACATGGTGACATCTTTTGGTCCTTCTCTCCTTGATTCTGGTTTTAGTGGCTCTCTCTGTGTTTCTCCCTTTTATCCTTTCATAAAGGGATCCAGTAAAGAATTAAGACCCACTTTGAATTGGGTGGGTCACATCCCAATTGAAACAACCTAACCAAAGGTCCCACACAGAATAGTTCTGCACCCACAAGAATGGATTAAAAGAAAATGGCATTTTCTGGGGTACATAACAGTTCCAAACCAGTACACTCCACCCTCTGGACCTCAAAAAGACATGTTCATTCCATATGTAAAATACATTCATTCCATCACAATATCACAAAAGCATAAATTATTTCAGTAGCAATAAATAAGTAAAAAGTCTTATCAAAATCATTTACAGGCGTGGTCTATCCTATGGCAAAATTTTCCTCCAGCTGTGGACCTGTGAAACTTAAATCTAAGTTATCTGCTTCCAGTGTACAAAGTTGGGACAGTCATAGGATAAACATTCCCATTTCCCGGAGAAATTGTAAGGAAAACGGGTCAGAGATCCCAAACAGTTTCAAAAACCTGCAGGGCAGACTTCATTAGATTTCAAGGTTTGAGAGTCATCTGAAGAATGATGTTTTATTCTCAGGGCTTGAGAAAACAGCAGTCCCACCCTCTTTAAGGTCTTATGCAGCAGCCCTGCCTTCTCCAGACACTGGGGTGAGGGTTCCAACATCTCTAAGCATTGGGGAGACCACCATGTTCTCAGCTCTACCCTCTTCAAGCATCGGGGCAGCACCTGGACTCTCTCCCATCTCCAGGGCACATGCTTAACCCCTTAAGAACAGTGGGCTGGTGCCAGGCTCTCCCCAATCCCCAGGGAATGTATTCCACCCTCTCTGAGGTCTGGGGTGGCAGCATTCTTCATGAACAACAGGGCAGCCAAGACCCCCTCAAGTCCCCAGGCATCTGAGAGTTCTGGGTGATAGCACTCTCCCTGAACAATGGGGAAGAAGGCCCGCCCTCTGCAAACTTCGGGGTAAACACACTCTCTCCACATGCATGGATAAGTCTGCTCTCCTGGCCTGAGGTTTCTTGACTGCAGACCTCAGCTTCCATGGTTCTGCCTTGTTTTTCCTTCAGTCTATCCGTTTCTGTCCCTTTTAGTCCAGGCTGACAGAGGTTCCATTTATACAGATCCTGTAACAAACTTGTTGGTTTAGCATGCAGCACACAGGTCCCAACCATCAGACAGTAGGACTTTCCACATATCCTTTCTGGGTAACTCCATCTCCAATCCTGATTCTCACAGAGATGACTTGACTGGGTAAATCCTCACATGGGGCTCTATTCTCTGGGGACTCACTTTCCAGAAACTCAGAATTCCAAACCATCAGTTTCTAGTTTCTTTGTACCCAAGAGTTTAGTTCTTGGCTTATGCCTTTCCTCTCGCATTTTACTATAAAATGCAAGGAGAAGCCAGGCCGTGCGTTTCACATTTAATTTGGAAATCTCTCCCAACTCGTCACTTTCAAATTCTCTCTTTCATCCAACATCAGATCTCAATTTTTCCAACTTCTTTACCACTTAAAAACAAGGATCATCTTCCTTCCGGTTGGCAATGACACATTCAACATTTCTGTCAAAGGCCTCATTGGAAGTGACCTTTAGCATCCATATCTCTGCCAACAGTCTCTTCAGAGCAATCTAGGCCCTTTCTGTCAACCATCTCACAATTCTTCCAGAGTCTTCCCCTTGCTTATTTATAAACCTGTTCCAGCATTTTTGTTATTTGCAAATTGCAGCACCCCACTTTCCTGGTACCAAAATTCGTTTTGGTTTGCCAAAGCTGCCAAAAATGCGGTATACCAGAAATGGGTTGGCTTTTAATATGGGGATATATTAAGTTACAAGTTACAATTCTAAAGCTATGAAAATGTCCAAATTAAGGCATCAGTAGGAAGATACCTTCTCTAAAGAAAGACTGCTGGCATCAAGGGTTCCTCTGTCATATGAGAAGGCACATGGAGGCATCTGTTGGTCCTTCTCTCCTGGGTTCTGGTTTCAATGGCTCTCGAAATTTCTGTGGACCCTTCTTGCTTCTCTGGGCATTTCTCATTTCTCTGCCCTCTCTCTCTGTGTTTCTGCCTTTTATCCTCTCATAAAGGGATCCACTAAAGGATTAAGGCCCACTTTGAATTGGGTGGGTCACATCCCAATTGAAACAACCTAATCAAAAGGTTGCACCCACAGGAATGGATTGAAAGAACATCAGATTTTCTGGGGTACATAATAGATCCAAACCAGTGCACAAACATATTATAAATTCTTGTTTAAAATTCTCACTTAGAATATTTTAATAAGTTTCACTAAATGACTCACTAAACATTCAGATCCTGTGCTAATTAACAGTTACTGATGAAAAAAAATATATACCTATTATTAAGTGTAGCAAAATGGTGGTGATACTGGTCATTGAATATGTTTTTAGAAATGTTTTATAGGAACAACAAAAAATATTCTTAAAGGAAACCATATGTACTTAGTGGAGAAAGAAATGACAATCATTTCTCAATCTTACTTTTATAAACAATTTTATTGAGGTATAACTGAAGTAGACCAAACTCACATATTTAAAGTGAACAATCTGATCAGTTTTGACCTATGTGGACACCATGACACCATCACTGCAATTAAGGTAACAAAGTTTCCTTCATTCCCCAAAGTTTCCTAGGGCCCCTTTGCAATGTGTCCCTCTGCAACTTCATCCCCAGGTAGCTGTCAGTCTGCTTCCTGTTACTATAGATTATGTCAGTCTGAATTTTTTCAAAGTGTATGTACTAAAATTTGCACTTGAGTAAAATTAAAAATTTGAATACTGTTTTTTTTTTTTCTTTAGGAGCAAAGATGTGAAATTCTGCTTAATGTAATAAAGAATAAGCTGAACTGTGATATGAACAAATTCACTGATCTTGACCTGAAACTTATAGCTAAAAGAACGGAAGGATTTGTAGCTAGAGATTTTACAGTGCTTGTAGATCGAGCCATTCATTCTCATCTCTCTCATCAGAGTATATCCAGCAGGGAAGGTATGTTTTCCTGTCAGAACCTAAACTTGGGAATCCTCCTGCCATTTTGGAAAAGTATGATTATAGTAAGGCAAGAATTAAGTTTATACCATTTTAATATTTGACTAAACATTACTTGGGTAAAAAATTGGTATCTCCAGCTAGGATGATGGTACATTTAAAAAAATCAATATGACTACCAAAAGAAATTTTATTTTTAAACAGAATTAGATTTAACAACGCTAGACTTCCAAAAAGCACTCAAAGGATTTACTCCTGCATCTCTGCGAAATGTAAACCTGCATAAACCTAGAGACCTGGGCTGGGATAAGATTGGTGGATTACATGAAGTTCGGCAGATACTAATGGATACTATCCAGTTACCGGCCAAGGTACTTGAAAAAAAAAAATACTTGTTCTCAGAAGAACTACTGAGTCATTGGCTTTAGTTTTATATGTTTCTTGGCTTGCCTGATCCCAGTTTGATTCAACAAGTATTTACTTTGACTTACCCAATAAAGGCCTAGCACTGTTTTAGTTATTCTAACAGATTTTGAATCTATTTGATACACTCTTTGCCCAGAACAAACTTACAAGGAAATATAGAGTGATATTTACAGTTAATACATTTTTAAATACATTTTTAATTGTGAAATTTAGCATATATACATAACAGTGATAACTTTCAAAGTATGATTTACAAGTAGTTAGAGAACAAATTTCAAAGAATGTTACGGGTTACAGTTCCACAAATTCAGTTGTTTCCTTTTTGTGAAATACAATGTATGTTCTGGTTTGCTAGAGCTGCTGTTACGCATAATACAAGAAATGGATTGGCTTTTATAAACGGGATTTATTTGGGTAAAAATTTGAAGTCCTAAGGCTATAAGAGTGTCCAAATTAAGGCATCAACAAGAGGATACCTTCACTGAAGAAAGCCCGATGGCTACTGGAATACCTCTGTCAGCTGGGAAGGACATGGCTGCCATCTGCTGGTCCTTTGCTCTGGGGTTGCATTTCAGAATGGCTTTTTTCAAAATGTCTCTGGGCTTCTGTCTTTGCTCCTCTCACTCAGCTCCTGTGCGTCCTTGCTTCTTTCTCCCATGGCATTTCTCTCTCTAAGCATCTGGGGGTCCTTTCTTAGCTTCTCCAGGGCAAACTCTGGGCTTCACTTCTTAGCTTGGCATTTCCAAATGCGCTTTTCTCTTCATCTCCAAGCATATCCAAGCACCTCTGTCAGCAACTTCAGTTTCTGTGGGTTCTGGCTTAGTGTATCCTGGGGAGTTTTGTCTTTTCTCTCTGTGTGAGTTCTCTTTAAAGGACTCTAGTGATCTAATTAAGACCCACCCTGAATCGATGGGGCCCACACCTCCATGGAAATAATTCAGAAGTTCCACCCTTATCAATAGACTAATCATTCTGACCCAAAAGATTGCATTAAAGAATAAGGCTTTTCTGGGAGACATAATATATCCAAACTGGCACAACTTACAAGTAAATACATTTTTAAAGGTTAAATGCTTTAATCAACTATAATCAATGAGTAAGAATTGTATACTACATAAAATTCTGATTCATGCATCGGATTTCATAAATTATATAATTGTCACATTGTACAGTGCTTACATTATTTTGAGTTTGTACCTCCAAAATGTATGCAAGTTTCTAGAGCATTTACTTTTTAAGATAAGTAGAATATGCTTCAGTTATAAGTAATGTTTGCTTCTTTCAAATATCTGGTAAATATTTGAAAGAAAATACAAGCCATCTGGAAGCTTTGACTATTAATAGGTCCAAATGTATCATTTGTTACAGATTTCAATTCCATTGTAAGGGTAGATTTTTTGGCATAGAATATAGATGAAATACAGTTATCCCTTCCACATCGTGGGGGTTAGGGATGAGGTGCCACCATGGTCTGGAAAATCCACATAAAATTTTTTTTCCCAGAGTTTCAGGAAATGCCCTAGCTGCCTCTTTATTGGCAGATACTGCCTCTCCTTTTACTTTTACATTGAGTAAGCTAAACCTTTTTAAAATTTTTCAAACCAGTTTTTTCTGGCCTGAAATCCGTAGGGGTAGACCCTTCACTTTCAGTTTCCTTTAGGGAATCATGTGAGGACTTAGCCTTTTCTCATATGATGCCAGGGTCTACCAGAATGCCTTTTTTACAACAATCCTGCACATTTCCAAACCTCAGTGTCATCTGTGGCTTCTGCAAAACTCCCCCAAAATTCCCATTTAATTTCTTGTGCCAACCTGCAATACATGGAAATCATGATAGAAGGGACAACTGTAAAACATCAACTCTAGTTTAATGCTGAAGAGCTTCTACTCTTCTTATTTAATACATCAGAAGACCCTTCATATGCAGATTAATTAGTTTAGGTGCTATGTATTGCATGTTAAATACTTCTAATCATTGCACCTGGATTATTAAAGTTGTGAATTTGTGAAAATGGGGGCTTTTAATGTGTGCTGACAGACCCTTAGATCTGCCATCATGAACCAGTAGCACTGCTATGCTTTACCTCCTCCTTCAAAGAAATTGAGTGAATGTGCATGCTTTATACTTCACTTACACATACCCAAATGACACCTACCATATCTGTAAGACATATGAATATGAGTACATGAACATCAAAAAGTTTCACCTTCATTTTCAAATCCGAGGTAGGTTGCTTTTTCTGAAAAGCTCACAGGAAATAAAATTTCTAGTGTAAAAATTACCATAGATATGTTAAATGCAGCAATTTTTATTTCCTTTAAGATTCTCCTTGTTAAAGAATAAGCATCCTTCTTTTTGGGGGAGTGGGGGCATTGGTGAAGGACAGATGTGAGGAAAGCAAGCTTGTCACTAATGAGCTTAGTTTTTATGGTAAATACATTTTGATGTGAATTTCATAACTCTGTTGCTCGAATCATTCAGATTATCTGTATTAAAGCCAAGTGAACTATCAGCTAAAATTTAAACAAAAGCATAGGAATAAGCTGGAAAGTGAAAGAGCCCACTAAGCCCAAAGGATTGATAGATTAAGTAGGATTTGCAGACCTGGGTATTAGTGCTGGAAAGGCAGAACCAGACAGATGGCAGAATAAAGGTGGCAGATAGTAGAGTCTAGGAAGTAGTAGTATGGTTGAATCTGAGACCTTGGAGTTAAGGATGCATGAGATGCATAAGATCAGGAACCCATGCAAAGGGATAAAGAAATGGATGAGTTAAGGACCTCTGCCTGCATTGTGGTCCTGGGAACCATGGCTGTATGATAGAACATAGGCATGGAAGTATTCACCAACAGGATCATGACTCCAAACGCAGGGTCTGGGCACCAATCATTATTTTTGGCTCACTTGAAAAAAATTTTTTACTTTGAGCAGTTGGTGATTTAGAAGATAATGTAGAAACAATCAGCTGTTCGGCCTGGAGACTGTTGGGAGATTTTACTGTCTGTTACCTTTATACATGCTTTGTTGTTTTTTCTTCTTTTGATTGAATATGTTTGAATATGTGCAGCTATCATAACTTGCCCAGTGAACAATATGAGTGGAAGGCAATATACTTGTTATAAGATTGGTTTTTTTTTTCTTAATGTACTACATTTATTATACTTTTTAAAAACACAGGAAAGATGTAAAGAAGTTTTGATGCAATTGTATACATTTTATAGAGAATGTACTCCATGGTATTTGTTTCTTTATGTCCCTTTCAGTATCAATTGAAAAAAATTCTGTGTTTCTTTGAGTTCATTTATTATTTTTAGTAGTAATATTATTTACTATTGCTGTGCTATTAAAAAAGAAAAATGGCAGTTATAATTATGTGAGTTTTTTTTCTGTAAATTGATCTTTAGTTGCTGCTTGGTCAGTTCTGTTTTAGACTTCAGCTCTTTGTCATTTTTTAAAATTTCACAGTACCCAGAATTATTTGCAAACTTGCCTATTCGACAGAGAACAGGCGTACTGTTGTATGGTCCTCCTGGAACAGGAAAAACCTTGCTGGCTGGGGTAATTGCACGAGAGAGTGGAATGAATTTTATTAGTGTTAAGGTATGTTGCACATTTATCTTTATTGTGGGTTACTCTCATATTTGTAAAGCTGATGGAAGCAATGCTCCAACTATTAGTTAAGGCTGTGTGGGCAATTGAGTAAAGAGCCACCTTTCTCTTTTAGGGCTTGTTTTGTTCTTGCTTTAGACAAATCTTCATGCATTGTAAATAGAATTGCATGTTAAGTATTCATATGAAAGAGCAAACTATGACCTTAAAGGGGGACAATAACCTAGGAAACTAGAGGCTAGAGACCAGGAAGTTGAGATTTTGGCTGTATGTCACCCTTGATTGTGTCATTCTGGATCTATGTTTTTTCCAGGTATAAGGTGACAGGAATATGTTGGTAGATCATTTTGGGTGATGCCTCACAGATCATCACTGGTGTGTTATCATGATCTGAGGTCTGATATCTCAGATGTACAGTTTCAGCACCTCAGCAATATTAGTTTAACAAAGTGTGATTAGATTCTAAGGCAAAAGAATCATGTAACTGGCCTTATTCAAAATTGATTAATAATCTGAAACCCTGTTTAGTAATTTGCAATTGGGTTATGACTACCCTCTTTTTACCAATGATTTTTTTGTGAACTCATATGAGTACTCTGGCGATGATGGAGAAACACTAAAACTTTTTAATTTTCTACCTTTCTTTTTCTGAATTCTGGGATAGCCCTAAACATAGTCTTCTTTTTATACTAGTCACTAGACTCTAGTTTCACTGTTTTCTTCAACATAAAATTTTTGAGATTAAAGCTTGTGAATATTGTTATATTTCAGATTGTTCCATTAGGGAGGATACCTTCTCTCCTTTAGTAAATATTTCCCAGTGGAGAAGTTTCAGTAGAGAGCTGATTCCAACTGGGTGGGTCATGGTAGATTTTAGGAGGCACATATCAAAGTCAGGGGCCCGTCTCTGACACAGTTATGTTGTACTGTGTGTAATTTTTGCCTTAGTTCTTGTTCTGCCCTCTAATTCCAGAGTTCTTTGGCCAAACTGAGGAAATTTAGTTAAATACTAGTGTATTAATAGATATCTAGATGGCTGAGTATTAGAAATTCTTTATTTTTGGTCATATATCCTGAACAGTATTTGGTCTTTTGAAGGTAGTGATATTTCAATGAGATATTTGGGGACTTTTCAGTTTTAAAGAATTCTGTTTCGTAAATGGTATCCAAATTTAAGGAAGGATTAGTCTCATTATTGATTTTGCTATATGTAGTGAAGTTTGTTTTGAAAGTTTTTTCAGTTGACTTTTAGGAAAAATTACATATTCTTCAATTCCTGTACAATAAATCAGTTTTATTAATTAAAGGTGCTGATTAAAATAATTCATGTCTCCTTACATTTTTTTGGAGTCCCCAAAGATTTGAGATAGGTGGGACTTTTTCCCTTTCTAAGCCATTCATTACTTCACTAAATAAATAGTTATTGGATACATATTATGTGGTGGGCATTGGGGATTCAGCAGGAAACAAAACTGCCTTTTTGAAGATTACATTCTACCAGCATAGAGAGTTAATAAACAGACACATAAATATATAATATGGTGTCAGGTGATGGAAAGCGCTACATAGGAAGAAAATCAGGGGAAGGAGATGTAGAGTAACTAGAGTGAGTCATAGTTGAGGCCTTTCTGAGGAGGAGGCATTTTAGCAGAGCTCTAAATGAAATGAAGAAACAACCCATGAGAATATCTGAGGGACAAATGTTTCAGGCAGAGGAAACAGCACATATAGAACTTAAGGTATAATGTTTATTTCAGCACATTAATTTTTAGAATGTATTTAAGAGACATCCATTTAATCATATTAAAAATGTTCTGTTGACTGCATTTAAACTTAGACATAATCAAAACTTATATTTTGTTTTTAAATAATTTTATGTCTACTCTAACAATTTTATTCTGCTTAATAGGGGCCAGAGTTACTCAGCAAATATATTGGAGCAAGTGAACAAGCAGTTCGTGATATTTTTATTAGGTTGGTTCCCTATGAATATTTTTTAAGTAACTGACTTCATTATTTTTGATCAGTACCTAATGTTTTTTGGTCTCCTCTTGTGTTTTGAAAAGCTGATTTTTGAAAAATGTAATTTATATGAATTATTAATAAACTAGAGAACAATGATTCTCTGTTTCACCAAATACTGCTCACATAAAATGTACATATAAATTTTGGAAATTATTTACTTTAATATTTATAATAGAAATATTCCCAAAAGGCTCAAAGTAGAATCATAAGTGGTTATTTAAAGGAATCTCAGGGTAGAGCCTTATATGCAGCAAATAATTACCCCTATTTTATCTTTTTTTATGAATCAAGATTCCTGTGGCCAATTTAATTTAAATAGAGTATATTATTACTACATATATAAAAAATTCTTATACAGAAGCTAATATTTAAGGATAAAAAGAATTATCCAAATGTGCTGGGATTATGAGGATTTTTAAAAATAAAACCACTTTGTATCTATTTTATTTATAATAAAATATACAACCAAGAGAATAAATATAATGTATATATATTTAAAGAATGATGATACAATGAACACTTGAGTGTCCACTACCCAGTTAAGAAATATAAATTACCAGGATTAAAGCACTATGAGAGATTAAAAAAAAAAGTCACTACTTAGTGATAGAAAGTTCATTCACTGGGAAAATATTAATATTCTAAAATTGATTGTACCTAATAATATAACTTCAAAATATTTAAGGCAAGATTGACAGAACTACAGGGAGAAATTGACAAATTTACCTTCAGTGTAGATATTTTTTTCCTTTTTTTAAATGCAATTTTATTGAGATATAATCACATAGCATACAATCATTCAAAGCATACAATCAGTTGTTCACAGTATCGTCATATAGTTGTGCATTCATCACTACAATCAAACTTGGAACATTTTCATTATCTAAAAAAATTAAATAAAGATTAAAATTAAAAAGAACATCCAAAACATCCCATTCCCTTCCTCCTTCCCATTATTCATTTACTTTTTTAAATACAGTCTAATTGAGATATATCCATACACCCTACAGTCATCCACAGTGTACGATTATTCACAGCACCATCATACATTTGTGCATTCATCACCAGAATCCATTTTTGAACCTTTTCCTTACTCCAAAATAAAAATAAAAGCAAAAAAGAACACCTAAATCTTTCCATCTCCTTTATCCCACCCTATTCTTCATCTAATTTTTGTTTCCATTTTTCCACTCATCTGTCCATACACTGGATAAAGGGAGTATGAGCCAGAAGTTTTCACAGTCACACAATCACACCATGCAAGCTGCATAGTTGTACAGTCATCTTCAAGAATCAAGGTCACTGGGTTGCAGTTCAACAGCTTCAGATATTTCCCTCTAGCCATTCCAACACACTAAAATCTAAAAAGTGATATTTATATAGCACATAAGAACACCCTCTAGAGTGACCTCTTGACTCTATTTGACATCTCTCAGCCACTGTAACCTTATTTTGTTTCATCTTCCTTCTCCCTTTTGGTTAAGAAGATCCTCTCAGTCCCACAGTGCTGGATCCAGACTCAGGCTCCAGGAGTCATTTCCCACCTTGCCAGGGGGATTTACACCCCTGGGTGTCATGTCCCATGTAGTGGGGGACAGAGTAGATTTTAACACAATTCTCAGTGATTATTAGATCACGGAGGCAAACATGAGTTAAAATTTAGATTTGAACAACATAATTAACAAGACTGATCTGATAGATGTATTTAGAATATGTACCCAACAACTGGAGAACAACCCTGTTTTCAAGCGCGCTTCAAACAATTTTGAAAATTTACCACATATCAGGCCTTACATAGAGTAATTGCAGTAAGTTTCAAAGAAACAATATCATACAGACTCTAGCTTCTGGCAACACAGTTAAATTAAAAATTTAATTTAGATTTTTTTTTTTTTTAAAGAAAACCTCTTCTAAGTAAGTAATGAGTTAGAAAGAGATCATTGATGGTACTGTGAACCACTGATTATGAACTTTGGATGGATTGTATGATAAGTGAATATATCAGTAAAACTGCTGAAAACAAACAAAAAAGAGCTCATAATGGAAAATACTTTAAACTGAATGATAATGAAAATATATGTACTAAAATTGTGAGGTGCTGTAGAAGAGTTATTTCAAGGAAAATTTGTAGTCTTAAATATTTAGGAAAAAAAGGGGTTAACTACTTATATATCCATTTCATGAAATTAGAAACATTATAGAAAAATTAAAACAAAAAAGGAAAATCATAAAGATAAAAGCAAAAAATAATGAAATAGAAAACAATTCAATAGAGAAGTTCACAAAGTCAAAAGTTAATTTTGGTTGATAGACCTCCAGAAGATTGATCAAGAAGAAAGAAAGATGGCATTAATTAACAGTATTAGAGATGAAAAAGTGGAAACAACTGAAGATATCCCGGAAATTTAAAAGATAATAAGGAAATATTATGAAAAACTTTATGCCAATAAATTTGAAAACTTAGATGACATGCACAAAAGCATAATTGACCAAAAGTGACTGAAAAAGAGACAAAATCTAAGTAGTCCTGTAATAGTAGTAGAAATTGAATCATTAATTTAAGTTTATGAATTCTTCTTTATGGTCAGCCAGTGTCTTCTTTATATCCTTCAGCTCTTTTGCTATATCTTCCTTCATTTCATCAAATTTATTTAGCATTAGTTGCCTCCACTCCTGTGTCTCAGCTGAGCTATTAGTTTGTTCCTTTGGCTGGTCCATGTTTTCGTGTTTCCTGGTATGGCTTGTTATCTTAAGTTGTCTAGGCATCTGATTCTCTTGATTAGTTTATTTTGGAGCTTGTTTTCTGTCTTTTACCTAGTGGTTTGCTTGTTGGTTGGCTTTGTTTTCTGGCCTCTGTTATTCAGTTCAACTTATTCTAGACCTCTAACTTAGGTTCTATTTAGTTGATCAGAATTTTTCCCCTCTTGTTTTTTCTGTTTCTTGCTCTGCCTCTATGTAACCTTTTTGTGAGTGGGTCTCCTCAGATATGGTCGACCCTAGTCAGATTTTCCCAGTCTAGTGAGGCCCAGGTCTCATTGGGAGGGTATGGAGTTTTCCTGAGAATGAGACCCTCCTATGAGGCCTTTAGAATTGGTGCTTTTCCTCTCCTGTCCAGCAGGTGGCGCTGGCCAGCCTGCAGCTCCCCCACCTGTGTAAGGAGGTATGGAACCTTTAGTTCTCCTGGTGACTCTGATCCTGTCAGGGGCGTGGCTGACTGAAGCTGGAATCTAAATTCCAGCCCCTGGGGTCTGAATTCCCGGAAGGTGGACTGCCAGTTGAGCTGGGCCTCCCTCCACTCTCCCAATCCTCAGAATTCCAGTTGTCTCTCAGGGGCACTATTCCCTTCTCCTCTCTCCTCTTTGGGGCTTCTCCAGGTAGATTCCTTGGTCAGCCTGAGTTGCCAATTAAAGACGGGGGTGGAGGCCTTCAGTAGTGAATAGGAACTCAAAGACACTGTGGGTACTCTGTCTCACCTCAAGCCCAGCCTAGTCCCTCAACCTGGGCTTTCCGATAGAAAATAACCACATATATTTCTTTTAGATTTAAAAAAAAAAAAAAAAAAGAAAAGAACTCAAGAAAAAGAAAAAAGGGGAAAAAAAAAAAGAGTCTCTTTTAAAGGTCTTTCCCCAGCCTGGAAGTTTTGTCAGTGTCAGAATAGAGCATTTAAAGATATGTTTTGGGCTATTGTCTGATAATTACTCTCCAACCGCTTCAGTTCCACCCCTGCCGGGGACTATTGAAATGCAAAAAGATAAGGGATCAGTGAGAAGCCAGAAGGGACAAAATGTAAGGGAAAAAAAAATGGCTTTTTTGGAGTCTGGGAATGGGTGCCCGCTTTTACGTGCCCCCACTTCTTGGAGTCCAGCCCTTCTTTAGCACCCCAGCTCCCAAAGTTAGTTAATTAATTTGTTAATTAATTCTGCAGTTGAGGCTGGTTTGAGCCTCCCTTCTTGCCTTCAGCAGATTGCTGTTTTTTGGTTTTTTTTTTCCCCCCCTTTCAGGGAGCCGGCAGCAAGACAATCTGTGAGGTCTGGGTGGGGAGGTGCACCAGACCCCTGGTCCGGGGAACTTACAGTGTTCGCTGCGATCTCAGCTTTTCCTCCAATTCCAAACTTGTGTCCAATGTGTGACTGGTTACTGGAGACCCCGAAAACACTGTTTCATATAGTTCTTGGGTAATTGCCAGCTGCTCTAGGGGGGAGACCTGAATCATTAATTTAAATTGTTTACACAAAGCAAACTTCAGACCCAGACATTCAAGGAACAACTAGTTCCAGTCTGTTTTTGGCCCCAGAGAAAAGCTCTTCTTTGCCATTCATTTAATAAGATATTTCTCATTATTTTCCAATCAGCACAACAGGTGTTTTGTACTAGAAGGGATTCTCCAGACATCTATACCACCTTGTTGCCAGAGATGGAATTAATGTTCTCTTCTTTTTACTTAAAACAAAATTAATTAAATAAATTAAAATAAAAGTAATATTAGAAAAAAGTAATATATGTAACAAATATATTTTATGGAGAGCTCTTACAAAACAATATGAAAATAATGAACTTGCCAGATTTTGAATTGGCCAAAGACATAAATAGACAATTCACAAAAAAGAAATAAAAGTGGCCAGTGAGCATTTATAAAAATATTTAGTTGTACTAGGTATCAAAGAATTGTTTTCAGTTATTGAATTGACATAAATTAGAAAAAATGATACCCTGTGTTGTTAAGGGTTCTCTAGGGGAGTAGTTTAAATTGTTAAAATCTTACCACAAGACATTTTGGCTTCTATTCAAGAGTCTTGGACATATTCCTGTGCTTGCATCCAGTACTTTTCATTGTGGTACTAAAGAAACATAGACAATAAATATTAACCCCAAATTTTAAATGCTATAAATTTCCTCATTCTTGTGTTCTTCCTTAATTCATCTTGTTCTTTCTTACTTTTCTGTCACTTTGTTAGTGTCAGTGAAACAACAGTGGATTTAAGATTCCAGAGAATGGTTTGTTTTTCCCTACCCATCTATATGTTTTTTATTTGTGCCCAGGCAAAACAGATAAACTTAGAAAACTATAAAATGGGAAAAGAACTTTAAAATTACTCACATATTATGATTTACCAACCATGATAGCATAGAATCAGGAATCTTGTGTTAATTTATATCATACTTTTATGAGAAGTACTAATCATAATTATGTTTTTCGAGTGAGTGTGGTATGGTGGCAGGTGCACTGGATGATTAGTCAAAAAAAACTTGGGTTTTTGTTTTAGTCTCTGCTAATCTATCCAAAAGTAGGGACTAAGACAAACCCTTTGACCTATCTAAGGCCCAATTTCCTGAAAACAAGGATAATAACATACTTCTTGCCTTCTTTAAGAGTTTGTCATGAAGAAGACTAAAAAATATGTGTGTGTTTATATATATGTATAAAATTAATTTGTGAACCCTGAAGCCCTATTCAGATATGAAGTTCTATGTGTTTGTTTTTCCTAGAGCACAGGCTGCAAAACCCTGCATTCTTTTCTTTGATGAATTTGAATCTCTTGCTCCTCGAAGAGGTCATGATAATACAGGGGTTACTGACAGAGTAGTTAACCAGTTGCTGACTCAGTTGGATGGAGTAGAAGGCTTACAAGGTAGTAATTGTAAATACAAAAATGTTCTGTTAACAGTAACACTTTATCAGGTTTTAGTAAAACAAAATTATTTTTCCCCCAGGTGTTTATGTATTGGCTGCTACTAGTCGTCCCGACTTGATTGACCCTGCCCTGCTTAGGCCTGGTCGACTAGATAAATGTGTATACTGTCCTCCTCCTGATCAGGTGAAAATTTCATGTTTAGAGTTCAAAACCCAACAAGTGCTACACTGTTTCCTTGTAAACTTTACTTCTGCCAAGTAATAGTTGTCCTTAAAAGAACAGCTTTCTTAGACAAGTACCTTAGACACTGTTTGCTCTTAGCATAAAAAGATTCTAAATTAGATGCAAAGCATTTATTCAGTCCAGCCCTTTCCATGCAAGTCTAAAACTTTCTAATCCTTCAATATTGGCTAATTGTGTAAAAGGGAGGAAACATGTAGTATTGCATGTCCACATCTCCTCTATGTTCACGGATCACATACTGTTATGCCGTCAAAAAAGCTATGACACAGAATCAAACATGAATAGTAAGCATGTTAAGTAGGTTATATAGAGAAGTGCTTTTTCAACTGTTCCTCATTCTGTATTGTTCCAACTCATATTCTCATATTTAGAAACTAACAAATGAATGAAATAATGAATAGATGAATGTTCATCACAATATCTGAATGTATGTCACATGTAGCTATTATGTAATTTAATTTTCCTTTTGAAACATTTTCTTGACACACTATATCTAGAAAATAAGCACTCTTAATAAGAAATTATTTATATTGACTAGTTGACAATGGTGATTTTCATTAATTTTCCTATCTATGTTCCTTCTGTTAGGGAAAAATTCAGTGAAGATAGGTAGTAGACTGATGGTACATTTCTCAACTTATTTGTATAGCTTATTAGCTATATAAAGCTAATTTATGAAAAATCCTAAGATACACAATTTAAGATCAATATTTACTTTTATTCTTTTGTGTTTACTCAATTAGTTTTTCTCTCTCCAGATATCACGTCTTGAAATTTTAAATGTTCTCAGTGACTCTCTACCTCTGGCAGATGATGTAGACCTTCAGCATGTGGCATCAGTAACTGAATCCTTTACTGGAGCTGATCTGAAGGCTTTACTCTACAATGCCCAGTTAGAGGCCTTACATGGAAGGCTACTCTCATGTGGACCCCACGTAAGTTATATAAGAAGACAGTTACTGTGGCACTTTATGGTAGATAAGAGCAGTTTAATGTCAAACTTTCAACCTGGAAAAAATACTATTTTTAACAACTGTGGTGACACTATATAAAAATTTCAATTTACCTTTAGTTGATTGTTCCATATTGGAATATTGTTTTTGCATAGAACTTTGAATTAGGAAGGGTTTGATGTTTGTTTCTTTAACATTACCTTAAATGTTACAATATAATGTTACAAATTATATTAATAGTATATCAAGAGGAAACAGGCGCTCTTTCGTCTTGGCTGCCAGCATGCCTTCCAGATTGAGAAAGACCCGGAAACTCCGGGGCCACGTGAGCCACTGCCATATTGGCAAGCACTGAAAGTATCCTGGAGACAGGGGCAATACTAGTGGCAAAAGTATGTTGTTTTGAAAGATATTATTTAAATCATGATATCATGAATTATATAATATAAGTAGAAAAAGATTTGAGATGCTTGGTTTGGTTTTACTTTGCTTTTTTTAAAAAAATAATCAATCACACTTGTTATTTCAGTGCACAGATTGTCCCAGATCTGACCCATAAAGAGTCCTTTCTTATGATACCTCTTTTCTTTCTTTTTTTTTTCTTTCTCTCTGTCTTTTCTTTCTCTTTCTCTCTTTCTCTCTCTCTTCCCTCCTTCCTCTCCCCCTCCCTTTCTTCTTTTATATTGGGTCAAGTCTAAAATTCTAAAACTGAAAACCTGTAGCAGATGATTATTTACACCGAGACACCAAGATCTCTAAGGGTATTATCTGCAAACAAGCATTGGTCATTATCATGGTTTGGCTTCAACAAGAAAAGATATAAACTCTACAAAGCCTGATTGAGTTTCTGGCCTTCAGGGTTTCTCAATTTTCTCCACTAGATCCATTAAAAAAAAAGGCGTTTTTTTTTATTGTGAAATATACATGCAGAAAAGTGATAAATTTCAAAATACAGTTTAACAGGTAGTTATAGAGCAAATTTCAAAGTATAGTAGCATATGTTACAGTTCCACAATTTCAGGTATTTCCTTCTAGCTCATCTAATACACTAGAAACTAAAAAGAAATACCTATATAATGACTCAGTAGTCATAATCATTTGGTAAATCCTAACTTCTCTGTTACAACTCCTCCCTCTCTTGAGATCATTTTTTCAGTCTTCAGGGATATTTGGGCATTGACCTTTCTAACTTCTTCATGTTGAAAAGAGGTGTTGACATTATATGGTAGGGGAATGCAACTGGTTGATGTTCTGGGAGAGACTGGTACCTCTGAGTTTCAGGGCTTATCTAGCATAGTAATAATCGGGAGGTTTTAAGTTTCTGGAAAATAAGCTTAATAAGTAAAACTTTTATAGGGTCTTAACATAGAACCCTGGGTTTTCTTAAGGGTCGGGATTTGACATACCATGGCAATTTGTAATATCTGGCTGAAGCTTGCATAGTAACCTCCAGAATGACCTCTCAACTCTATTTGAAATCTCTTAGCCACTGAAACCTTATTTTGTTACATTTTTTTCCCTTTTTGGTCAAGAAGGCATTGTTGATCTCATGATGCCAGGGCCAGGCTCATCCCTGGGAATTATGTCCCACATTGTCAGGGAGACTTACATCCCTGAAAGTCATGTCCCACATAGGGGGAGTGTAATGAGTTTATTTGCAGAGTTGGGCTTAGAGAGAGAGGCAACATTGGAGCAACAAAAGAGGTTCTCCGGAGGTGACTGTTAGGCGTGCTTATAAGTAGGTTTAGCTTCACCATTACAGAAAAATAACAGATACACACAGCCACACATAAAAGAAAACCCATGTATGGGGTTAAGTAAAGTAAGTTATTAAAAAAAAAAAAAAGAAAGAAAAAGAAAACCCAAAACAACCCATATCCCTCATCCCCACCCCCATCCCCTCGCACATACATTATTTACCCCTAGTACTCGTTCCACTAGATACATTTTTGACTAGACAAAAAATTATTAATTCTAGATTCTTGTTATAACTAGAATGGTTTGGTCCAAGACAAGGGACCCAGGAGGAAACCCTTAGGGTTAGGAATTTAGCCCTATAGAACTGCCTCAACTCTTTTCACTCTGTCCTTCTGTAGAATGTGACCCATTAGAACTGAGTCTTCTCTTTTGATCCCTATGGAACAGATAAGGGTACATTCTCCCACCCACTGTAAACAATGCAACAGGTGTTCAAACTAGTATTTTATCAACAGGTATTCTCATTTCATGAATTAAAGTAAGGTTCAAGTTTGCTAATTGGCTAAGGCTCCCCCCACACCCTTAATCTTCTCCTCACCTCTTCTGCTGAAGAATTTGATCTTCACAATGACAGCTGCCCTGGGAGCTTTCCCATCCCCAGAACTTTGCAGTAGCCCGTTTGCACCACATCAATGATGGGAGCAGGGGCAGTCTTGTTTTTGGCAGCATTTACCCATGTAAGGTCCACAATTTATCAAGGCTGGTAGTTGGTCAGAAGCTCTCATTCGTCTTCAAGTGATAATGTCTCGTCCAAACCTTCCCAAAGTAACCTGGGTGATATTTTTCGAAGCTGATCCTGTGGTGATGCTTGCCACCAGTATTACCCTTATCTCCGGATACTTTCAGTGCTTGCCAATATGGCATTGCTCATGTAGCCCCGGAGTTTCCGGGTCTTTCTCAATCTGGAAGGCATGTTGGCGGCCAAGATGAAAGAGCGCCTGTTTCCTCTTCAGACATCCCTGTCATTCTTTGATCACTTCCTTACTTTCTGGTATAACAAGATGTTCTAGGTTTATCTTTTACCTTCTTGTACCCCTGCCCTAGAATCAGCCTTTTCTCTAAGAATAGTGTTTTGATTTTAATTATTACAGTAGATAATTTCAATTTTGCTGCATTTATGGACTTAACCATATATTTTCTGCTTACTCTATTTTCTGCTTACTCTCCCCCTCTCTCTCCCTCCATTTTGTTGGCGAGTTTTTGGAGATCCCAAAGTTCCCAAATCAGAAAACTACCAAGATTTGGCTATTTATTTTAGCAAGCCATTGAAGTTCTTTTATTTTTTTCCTTTTATTACCTGAAAAGATGTGTATTTGTAAAGCACTCTGTAATGAAAAATGCTATTAACATGATTGATTCATCATTTCAGAGTAAAAAAATATGAGTGGCAGAAGAGCATGTTAAAATAAAATCTGCTCTGTCTCTCAGCCGACTCTGTAAATAAACTCACTACCTTTCCCCCTTCGTGGGACATGATTCCCAGGGGTGTAAGTCTTCCTGGCAATGAGAGACTGGACTCCCAGGGAGGAGCCTGGCCCTGGCATTGTGGGATTGAGAAAGCCTTCTTGACCAAAATGGGGAAAAAGAAATGAAACAAAATAAAGTTTCAGTGGCTGAGAGATCTCAGATAGAGTCAAGAGGTCAATCTGGAGGTTATTCTTACACATTTTGAAGATATTCCTTTTTAGTTTCTAGTGTATTAGAATAGTTAGAAGGAAATACCTGAATCTGTTGAATGATAATCCAGTAGACTTGATTCTTGATGATAATTGTATAATTATATAGCTTTTATTGTGTGACCATGCGATAGTGAAAACCTGGTGACTGACACTCCCTTTAACCAGTGTATGGGCAAATGAGTAATAAAATAATGACAAAAATATATATAAATAATGGGGGGGGGATAAGGCATATGGGATAGTTTGGATGTTCTCTTTTATTTCTTTTTTTATTTATATTTTTTCTTTATTTTGGAGTAATGAAAATGCTTGAATATTGAGTGTGGCAATGAATGCACAACTATATGATGATACTGTGAGCCATTGATTGTTTACTTTGGATGATTTATATGGTGTGTGAGTATATCTCAATAAAATTGCATTCAAAAAATAAAAAATACATAAAAATAAAATCCAGAGATCACAGTCTTACTTTTGTTACAGACATTTTTGTTGGGATGGTTGGAAAATTATTTACACAATCCTTGTTTTCTTGCTTTATTTTAATGGTTAAAATTTTACTGTGTGCCTCAGAACCATTAGAGAATTAAGATCTTTTTGAAAAATGCCTTTATTTTCTTTATATTGCTCTAATTTAAATGCTGTCTACATTGTTATTTATTTACAAGTTATGTATTATTTTGATTTTTACAACTGATTGTCCTTTTTTGTATTTTAGGATGGAGGTTCCAGCTCTGATAGTGACCTAAGCCTGTCTTCAATGGTTTTTCTTAACCACAGCAGTGGCTCTGATGATTCAGGAGGAGATGGAGAATGTGGCTTAGAGCAGTCTCTTGTTTCTCTAGAGATGTCTGAGCTGATTCCAGATGAATCAAAATTTAATATATACCGGCTCTACTTTGGAAGTTCTTATGAGTCAGAACTTGGAAATGGAACCTCTTCTGATATGGTATTTTGTACAGTCATCATTATCCAGTTCTGAAATACAAAGCTGTATGTTGGTGTAGCGTTGGACAGTGATTTTTCTCCTACCAGCCACACATGTTCTTTCTGGTTGGTTGGTTCTTCAGTAAAATAGTCTTATTTTTCTTACTTACATGAATTAGTAGTTTTCATTCCTTGTTAAGAACTTTAAGACAGGGCTGGCAGCAAGCAAGAGCAGTAGTAGCAAGTAACTGTGATTATTCTTTGGTTTCTTAAAGACTTACACCCCTTAAGTAAAGATTTTAAAACATCTTTAGTAGCAGATCCATTTTATATGACAAATTCTGTTGTCATACAGCAGCTGAGGATTATACAATGAGAAGTTTGATACAATGTGAAAAGTTTTTGACAACGAAATGTTATCTATTTGTAATACCTTTATTGGAAAGTATAAGCACAGTGAAAAAGTTAGTAGTAGTAGTGGCATTTTTAACAAAGAAAATGTTCAGGTTAAAGGTGTACAATATCATTTAATAAAATAAAACAATCTACACATCTCCCCCCCAAATTAACAGTGATTCACTGTTATTTTATTGGTATATAAAACATTTTTACATGAACTTACATTTTTCTTTTTTTTTTGTAAACTTGTATTAATACAGGCTTTTAAAAATATAAAAATGACCCATTTTTATAGCCAGTAATAATAAGCTGTTATATAATTCCAGTCTTTAATTCTGTTTTTTGTTTTTTAACTTCTATCTAAAAGTATCCCAGAACCTTGGTATAACTATTTGCTGAAAAGTAAAAGTAAGGCTCATTTGGAACATATCCCTGAGGCTTCAGTGTGAGGCTTTACTGTGGTGGATTTATGTAACAAAGATGGAAAAAAACACACTATAGTGGCTCTCCAACGTAGATATAAATGAACTTTCATAAAATAAAATTTGAACCGTTATGTTAAGGGTTTATTGCTTAAAATTTTTAGTTTTATCTTTGGTAAATATGTTTTGTTTTTTTCTTTTCCCTCATTCCTGTTTTTCCATTATTTCTTTTCTTCCTCTTTTCCTTCTTTCTCTCATCACTATACCTACCCATGCAGAGCTCACAGTGTTTGTCTGCACCAAGCTCCATGACTCAGGATTATCCTGGAGTTCCTGGGAAAGAGCAGTTACTTACACAACCTCCAGTGTTCAGGACAGCTTCACAAGAGGGTTCCCAAGAACTTACACAAGAACAAAGAGATCAACTGAGGGCAGATATCAGTGTTATCAAGGGCAGATACCGGAGCCAAAGTGGAGTATGGCTTGCTCCGTACCCCCTCCCCCATTATAATTGTTAAAACTTTTTAAAAGTTGTTTTTGCCTCCTTTGATATATGTTTATTTTATTTGTGAATGAGCTACATTTATAAACAACTAAAACATATTGATTCATCAAATTTTATGTGCTTCCTTGCTTTCAAACAATTTTTAGTAATCTTGTGAGAGAGGGACTATATAGTCTCCTGAAAAACTGACAAAAAGAAATAACATCTTGAACTGCTGCTTTTCTACAGTATGTCTCCAAGTTAACTTTTTGTTATTTTCTTCTTTATTTAAGGAGGATGACTCCCTTAACCAACCAGAACCAATCAAAACCAGTCTGGCTATTAGTCAATCTCATTTAATGACTGCACTTGGTAACACAAGACCGTCCATTAGTGAAGATGACTGGAAGAATTTTGCTGAGCTGTAAGTAAAAGATTCTGAGTTGGAAGTATAAATATTCTTACAGGTAACATAGTGTCTTAGTTTGCTATAGCTGCCATAACAAAGCACCACAAATTAGGTGTCTTAAGACAAAATAAATCTATTGTCTTACATTTCTGAAGGCTAGAAGCCTGAAACCGGTAGGTGTTGGCAGGGCCACACTTCCTCTGAAGACTGTAGGATTCTATCAGTGGTTTGCTGGCTGGCTGTGGCATTTTTTGGCTCATGTCATAACTCATTCTCTGCCTCCATTACATGGCTGCCTTTTCTGTCTGTCTGTGTCCAGTTTTCCTCTCCTTTTAAGGACAGCAGTCATGTTAGAGTTCACCTGATCTAGTCTGGCCTCATCTTAACTACTAAAATCTTCAAAGATAACTATTTCCATATAGGATCGCATTCATGAGACCAACGTTGGAGACTTGGGATTTTTTTTTTTTTTTAATTTTTTTAATTAGAGAAGTACATTTACCTAAAAACCACATATGAAGTACAACATTCCTATTATACCACCCTGTTATTGATACATTGCATTAGTGTGGTATCTTTGTTACAATTAATGAAAGAATATTAAAATTATACTATTGATTATAGTCCACAGTTTACATTAGGTGTATTTTTTCCCCATATACCACCCTATTAACACCTTGCATTAGTGTGGTACTTTTGTTATAATTCATGAAAGAACGTTTTTATACTTGTATTATTAATACAGTCCATCATTTCCAGTAGGGTTCACTGTACTATACATTCCTATGTCTTATCTTTTAATTTTTATTTCTAGTAACATATAGAACATGTATTTTGGGGGGACACAATTCAATCCATAACACATAGTTATTCACCTAACTTTTTAAAGTTCTTGCTAAAAATCACAAAAAATACTTTATTTAAAAGCCTATTCAAAAAATTGGGTGGGCAGCTATGCATTTAAACATACAAGAAATTCAGGAGTATAAAAATCAATAACAAAATCTCATTAACCAATTCACTTGATTTTATTTGAATTATTTTAAATGAACTACTTTAATTCTGATTACTTTGAAGAAATTAGAAAAAAGAGAAAATTAAAAGCTCAAAAAGGGTCCAATTTATAATGTGCAAAAATGTTATATGAAAAATATACCTGTTTTGCTTTCAAAATAATTTATATTCAGTAATTTTAGAATATTTAAATACATTAAAAAATAGTAGCATTCACTTTCAGTCAACCAAGATGGCTGTTTAAGATGCTCCAGGGTTCCATTCCCCAACAGAATCTTTGAATGACTAGCAAAAACTAGCAGAACCATCTTCCTCAAAACTCCAGAAAACAGATAAAGGATTGTAGTAACTGAACAAGTGCTGAATCAAGAAAATGCAGCTTTAAAAACACCAAGAGAAGCTCAAGACAACCTTGCCAGCCCCTCCTCCACCCCCTTCCCAGCATGGTGGCACCGACCTGCATGCCCATTGTGGATTCCTGGCATTGATTTATTTGGTTTTGTTAGCGTCTGACCTTCAAGAAAATCTCTGTCATGTCACCACCTGGATACAAACTCAAGAAACAGAGAGCTCAGGAACCAAATCCCAGAGTTAACATCTTAAAATATTGTAAGTAAAAAACTGTTCATTAGGGACAAAGAAGTTTATTTTATACTGATAAAGGAGTTAATTCAATATGAAAACATAATCTTAAGTGTATATGCACCTAAAAGCAGAAGTCCAAAATATATGAGGCAAATATTGACAGATTTGAAGGAGGAAATAGATGATTCTACATTAATAGTTGGACACTTCCATATACCACTTTCATTAACGGATAGAACATCTAGACAGAAAATAAGTAGATGACTTGAATGATACTATAAACCAACTAGACCTACCAGACATATATATAGAACACTTACTTAACGCAACAGCAGCAGAATACACATTCTTTTCTAGTGCACATGGATCATTCTCCAGGATAGACTATATGTTAGGTCACAAAACAAGTCTTAATAAATTTTAAAATAATGAAATCATATAATGTATCTTCTCCAATCATGGTGGAATGAAGCTAGAAATCAGTTAACAGAGGGAGAACTGGAAAATTCACAAAGGTGTGGAAATTAAACAGTATACTCTTAAACAACCAGTGGCTCAAGGAGGAAATCACAACGTAAATTAGAAAATATCTTGAGGCAAATGAAAATGAAAACACAACATACTATAAAGTATATGATACAGCAGAGGCAGTGGCAAGAGGGAAAGTTATAGCTTTCAATGCTTACAGTAAAAAACAAGAAAGATCTCAAATTGGAGGCCACCTTCACAACTGGAGGATCTGGAAAAAGAAGAGCAAAATAAATCCAAAGTGACCAGAAGGAAGGAAATAACAAACAGTAAAATAGAGATAAATGAAATAGACAGTAAAACAGAAAGAAACAATAGAGAGAATCAACAAAACCTATAGTTGGTTCTTTGAAAAGAGCAATAAAATCAACAAACCAACAAAGCAAGACTGACAAAGGCAAAAAGAGAGAGAATGCAAATAACTAAAATCAGAAATAAGGATTATAAGACGATACTATGAACAACTATGCCAACAAATTAGATACCTAGATGAAATGAACAAATTCCTATAAACACACAAACTATCTTTACTCAAGAAGAAATCAAAAAACTCAACAGACCAATAATAAGTAAAGAAGTCAAGTCTATCATCAAAAATCTCCCAACAGAGGATTGAAGATGGTGGTATAGAGAGGAGTAGAAGCTAAGTAGTCCCTCTGGAACAACTAAAAAAAAACCAGAAACAACTAGTAAATAATCTGGAATAACTGCGGGGGGACAAATGTGACCATCCGCTTACCATACACCAAACTGAATTGGGAGGAATGCCCGAGATCACATCATAAACTCTGTAAGTAAAAACTGCGGATCCAAGCGGGAGACCCTTTCCCCCACAGCCAGAGCTGCAAAGCCTCATGGTGCCAGAGAGACCCTCTCTCCCAGCAAGCGAATATAGCTTAGCTGAGCTCCAACTGGGTTTTTAATTAGTGAGTGTGACTTGCTCACTACAAGCTGTGAATCCCCAACAAGCAGACAGAGGCTTTGGGTGATGACTGACCTTGGAGAGCCCGAGGGTCCCACGGACTAGCCCTGAAGGGGACTTTCTGTTCCTTTTTTGGCTCACTGGAGAAAGCCTCAGCCATTTTCAGTTCCCAGTGCTCTGACCCAGAGAAGGGTGGAGATAGCACAGGCAGAGAGAGACCACTGAAATGCTAATAACCTCCCCCTAGGGGGTCTTTCTTCTCTAAGAGGAGAGGGGTGGGGCCCAGCTCTACTACCGGCCTTCCATTCAGAACCAGAACCCAGAGCCTGGGGGAAAACAGCCACACCTCCTTACACCAGTCAAGAATTATAGGCTACTCTCTCTCTCTAACTGAGCCATTTCGACAGGTGAACTTGCTGCCCTCCCCACTACGTGGGACCCGATTCCCAGGGTTGTAAATCTCCCTGGCAATGCAGAATATGACTCCCGGGGATGAATGTGGACCCGGCATCGTGGGACTGAGAATATCTTCTTGACCAAAAGGGGGTGCAAAATGAGACGAAATAGTTTCAGTGGCTGAGAGATTCCAAATGGAGTCGAGAGGTCACTCTGGTGGACATTCTTATGCACTATATAGATAACACCTCTTAGGTTTTAATGTATTGGAATAGCTAGAAGTAAATACCTGAAACTACCAAACTCCAACCCAGCAGTCTGGACTCCTGAAGACAATTATATAATAATGTAGATTACAAGGGGTGACAGTGTGATTGTGAAGACCTTGTGGATCACACCCCCTTTATCTAGTGTATGGATGAGTGGAGGAATGGGGATAAAAACTAAAGGACAAATGGGGTGGGATGGGATGATTTGGGTGTTCTGTTTTCACTTTTATTTTTTATTCTTGTTCTGGTTCTTTCTGATGTAAGGAAAATGTTCAGAGATAGATTGTGGTGATGAATGCATAACTAGGTTATCATACTGTGGACAGTGGATTGCATATCATGGATGATTGTATGGTGTGTGAATGTATTTCAATAAAACTGAATTTAATTAAAAAAAAAAAAAGAATTATAGGCTAACAGGCACCTCCCGCTGGGCAGAAAAGCACAGTGACCTGAGACATCACAGGGTGTACCAATTTTCTAAGACCCACCCTCAGGGAAACTGGATACTGAATATTTCTCCCTTTTGGGACCTGAGCCCGTTCTGGTCTTGGAAAACCTGATTGCAGTAACCAAGGAAACCATGCCTAGACAACAGAAAACTACAACCTACACTAAGAAAAATGAAGTTATGACCCAGTCAAAGGAACAAACTTACACTTCAACTGAGATGCAGGAATTCAAATAATAAGTCAATTCAAAAAGTTTAGGGAAGATATGGCAAAAGAGCTGAACCGTATAATGAAAACGCTGGAAGTACATAAGGTAGAAATTGAAAGTTTGAAAAACCAACTGGCAGAATCTCTGGAAATGAAAGGCACAACACAAGAGATGAAAGACATAATGGAAACATACAACAGCAGATCTCAAGAGGTAGAAGAAAACACTCAGAAACTGGAGAAAAAGGCACCTGAAGGCCTACACGCAAAAGAACAGATAGAGAAAAGAATGGAAAAATATGAGCAACATCTCTGGGAACTTAAGGACAAAACGAAAAGGAAGAGTTTACGTGTCATTGGTGTCCCAGAAGGAGAAGAGAAGGGAAAAGGGCAGAAGCAATAATAGAGGAAATAATCAATGAAAATTTCCCATCTCTTATGAAAGACATAAAATTGTGGATCCAAGGAGTGCAGCATACCCCAAACAGAATAGATCTGAATAGGCCTATGCCAAGACACTTAATAATCAGATTATCAAGCATCAGAGATAAAGAGAGAATCCTGAAAGCAGCAAGAGAAAAGCGATCTATCACATACAAAGGAAGCTTGATAAGACTGTCTGTGGATCTCTCAATAGAAACCATGGAGGCAAGAAGGAAGTGGGGTGATATATTTAAGATACTGAAAGAGAAAAACCACCAACCAAGAATCCTATATCCAGCAAAACTATACTTCAGATATGAGGGAGAGCTTAAAATATTCTCTGACAAACAGACAATGACAGAGTTTGTGAACAAGATACCTGCTCTACAGGAAACACTAAAGGAAGTACTGCAGACAGAAAGGAGAAGACAGGAGTGAGAGGTTTGAAAAACAATTTTGGGAGATCGTAGCACAGCAACGTAAGTATACTGAACAAAAATGACTGTGAATATGGTTGAAAGAGGAAGACTGGGACCATGTGGGACACCAGAACAAAAGATGAACAATAAAGACTAGAACTGTGTAACTCAGGGAAACCTAGGTTGCTCAACGATTGTAATAAAAGGTACAAATATGTTTTTACATGAGGTAGAACAGATGAATGTCAACATTGCAAGGTGTTAATAATAGGGTGGGATGAGGGGGAAAATACAATCAATGCAAACTAGAGGCTGTAATTAACAGAAACATTGTATTATGCTTCCTTTAATATAACAAAGGCAGTATACCAAAGCTAAATGCATATGGGGTGGGGTGGGGTGGGGAATAGGGGAAGGGTATGGGACTTCTGGCATTGGTGATGCTGTTTGACTCTTGATTCTACTTTAGGTTAATGCTGTCTTTCCTTTTGTTGCTTTCTAGCTATCAAGTTTTTTTGTTTGTTTGTTTTTCTCTCTTTCTCTTTTCTTTTTCTTTTGCCTCTCTGCCTTCTTTGACTCTTCCTCCATCTTTGTGGAAGAAATGGAGATGTCCTTATATAGAGAGTGGTGATGGTGCCCACATGACTATATGGGGAACCAACAATTTACTTACTTAGGATGGAATGTATAGTGTGTGAACAAAACTATCTTAAAAGAAATGGGTTGATGAAGAAACCTTGAGGGCACTATATTGAGTGAAATAAGACAGACACATAAAGGCAAATATTGCAGGGTCTCACTGATATGAACTAATTATAATATGTAAACTCATAGACATTAAATGTAAGTTACCAGGATATAGAAATGAGGCTAAAGAATGGGGAGCAGTTGCTTATTACAAGCAGAATGTTCAACTAGGGTGAACTTAAATGTTTGGAAATAGACAGGGGTGATGGTAGCATGTTATGAGAAGAGCTAACAGTGCTGAAAGTTGTGTGAAGGTGGTGGAAAGGGTAAGCTCAGAGTCACACATGTCACCAGAAGGAATGTTGGAAGTTAAAAGATGGGAAAGTATAAAACAGTGAATCTTGTGGTGGACTGTTTAACTATATAAATATTAGAAATCTCTCTCATGAACTATATAAATATTAGAAATCTCTCTCATGAACTAGAATAAATATATGTCACTATAACTAGAAGTTAATAATAGACAGGCATATAGGGAAAAAATATATACCTATTGCAAAGTATATACTACAGTTAGTAGTATTTTAACATTCTTTCATCAACAGTAACAAATGTACTGTACCCAAACTATGAATCAATAATGGAGGGGGTGTGGTTAGGGGTGTGGGAGGATCTGAATTTCCTTTTTGTGTGTGTGTTTATTTCTTTTCTGGAGTAGTGAAATGTTCTAAAAATTGAAAAAAAATTGTGTTGATGGATGCACAGCTGTATAGTGGTGCTGTGGGTAATTGATTGTACACTTTGCATCTTTGGATAGTTGTATAGTATCTGAACAATCTCAATAAAAAAATATTAAAAGAAAAAGAAAAACAGTAAAAAAAACAAATAGGGTATTGCTTTCCAGGTATTTTAGGAGACTGAGCTGACAGAGTAACAAACTCTGCAAACAGGTGTTGTGGCAACATATTACTACAGCTTCTTATTTGCATAGTGCATGAACATTTATAAAACATTTTCATATCCTTTACTTCATCTCATCCCCAGCTGTGAGGTTAAAGGAACAAATATTGCCGGATCCAACCTCACAGAAAAGATATTTCAGATTAAAGAGGTTAACTGACTAGCCTTGGTATCTGTGCTGGTTTGGATGTATTATGTCCCCCAAAACACCATGTTCTTTGATGCAGTCTTGTGGGGACAAATGTATTAGTGTTGATTAGGTTGGAATTCTTTGAGTGAATCCATGGAGATGTAACTCAATCAACTGTCAAGATCTTTGATTGGATAATTTCCATGGAGGTGTTACCGCACCCATTCATGGTGGGTCTTAATTGAATCACTGGAGTCCTATAAAAGTGTTCACAGTCAGAAGGAGGTGCTGCAGCCAAGAGAGAGACACTTTGAAGAACACATAGGAGCTGAGAGTGGAGCTGGCACACAACCTGTGATCAGCAGATGCCAGCCATGTGCCTTCCCAGCTAACAGAGGGTTTCCGGATGCCATTGGCCTTCCTTCGGTGAAGGTATACTTGTGTTGATGCCTTCATTTGGACATTTTCATGGCCTTCAGACTGTAACTTTGTAATCAAATAAACACCCTTTATAAAAGCCAAAAAAAAAAAAAAGAGGAAACCTCCCAACAGTGAAAAGCGCAGGACCAGATGGCTTCACTAGTGAATGTTATCAAACATTCCAAGAAGAATTAACACCAGTCCTGCTCAGACTCTTCCAAAAAACTGAAGTGCAGGGAAGAATTCTAATTCATTCTATGAGGCCATCATCACCCTCATACCAAAGTCAGATAAAGATACCACAAGAAAAGAGAAGTACACACCAATATCCTTTATTAATATAGATGCAAAAATCCTCAACAGAATACTAGCAAACTGAATCCAATGGCACATTAAAAGAATTATACACAATGATCAAGTGAGATTCATCCAAGGAATACAAGGATGGTTCAATCTACGAAAATCAAAGTGAAATACACCACATTAACAAAACAAAGGGAAGTATCCACATATCATCTCAAGTGATGCAGAAAACACATTTGACAAAATCCAGCATTGTTTCCTGATAAAAAACACTTTGAAAGATAGGAACAGAAGGAAATTTCCTCATTGATAAAGGGTATTATGAAGAACCCACTGCTTACATCATACTCCATTGTGAAAGACTGAATTTCCCTCTACAATCTGGAACAAGACAAGGATGCCTACTGTCATCACTGCTATTCAGCATTGTACTGACAGTTATAACCAGAGCAATTAGGTAAGAAACAGAAATAAAAGGCATATAAATTGGAAAGGAAGAAGTAAAACTTGCACTATTTGCAGATGACATGATCCTATTTAAAGAAAGTCCTGAAAATTTTACAAGAAAGCTACTAGAGCTAATCAACAAATTCAGCAGAGAGGCTGGGTACAAGTTCAACAAGCAAAAATGAGTAGTGTTTCCGTACATTAGTAATGAGCAATCTGAAGAGGAAATCAAGAAAAAATTCCATTTACAATAGCAACTAAGAGAATCAAATATCTAGGAATACATTTAACCAAGGGAGTAAAGGACTTATACATGGAATGCTACAAAACATTGCTAAAGGAAATTAAAGAAGACCTAAATCAATGGAAAGACATTCCATGCTCAGGGTTTAGAAGACTAAATATTGTTGATATCAATTCTACCCAGAGTGCTTTACAAATTCAGTGCAATCCCAATCAAATTCCAACAGCCTACTTTGCAGAAATAGAAAAGTCAATCATCAAATTTATTTAGAAGGGTAAAGTGCCCCAAAGAGTCAAAAATATCTTAAGAAAGAATGAAGTTTGAGTTTCATGATTCTGAATTTTAAAACTTACTACAAAGCTACAGTGGTTAAAACAGTATGATACTGGCATAAAGATAAATTGATCAATGGAATAGAATTGGGAATTCAGAAATAGACCCTCACATCTATGGTCAATTGATTTTTGACAAGGCTATCAAATACACTCAACTGGGACAGAACAATCTCTTCAATAAATGGTGTTGGGAGAACTGGATATCATATCCAAAAGAATGAAAGAGGACCCTATCTCACATCTTATGCAAAAATTAACTCAAAATGGATTGTTCTGGGGCTCCAGTGGTTGGAACCCGGTTCTTTGGTAACTTTCTCTGAGCGCAGGGTCCTCTGGAGCACGTGGCCAGGGTGCTCTCTGTGCCTCCTCCACATGCCCCGCTCCTGCCATGGACCCGTGCTGCTGGAGCCAAAAGCTGGAAGCCCCTGTGAGGTGCATCGTGAGCACGACCCCCATCATCTGAGGCCGGGCACCCCCTCAGGCCCTTCCTTCTGTCAACTGGTCGGTAGAGACATCAGATTCTGAAGGAGATCTGAAAGCTTCAGAAGAGCACAGATATATTGATAAGGAAGCAGCCCTTCAGCCTCCTGGTAAGAGAAATATGTATAAAATTCTCTTACAGTGTGGACCTTAATTGACAAGCCCAGGCCCTGTTGGCCCTACAAGAGGCAGCAGAAACTTTTCTAGTTCATCTCTTTGAGGACGCCTACCTCCTCTCTTTACATGCTGGCTGTGACACTTTTCCCAAAGGATGAGCACTTGGTCAGGAGGATCTGAGGCATTGAAGAGAGACATGGCTGATGACATCCTGCAGCCAAGGTCTCTGTAAGCTTTTCCTGCTCATCAGAGAGCAAGTGTTTTTTGGAGGAAAAGCACTTAGCTTCTCATCTGGAGTTGGAGTTTCTCTGAAGGAATTTTCCTTCTCCATCTTTAGTCCCTTGTTGTCTTGCCTTCCCTTTGTTCTTTAGAAAAGGCTGGACCTGTTTTTAACTTTATGCTTGGGACAGAATGGCTAAGGCCTTTTTGTACAATGTTAAATAAAGATATTTTTCTATTAAGTGATGACCAGATGACTGGAGTCTCTGACACAGTTAAGCTTCTCCATATTATAAGGAACAGATGATCTCATTTTGATTAAGAGAAAATACCTACAGAACCAGTTAAACTTTCTAATTCTTTGTCTTTTTTATGTAGCGAGTTAAAAGCCACATGTATTTTTAAGACTTTTGCTAATTCAAATTTTTATTTATAGATAGATCATAATATTTTAGAACACTGTTTGCTTAAGTATAGTTACAGTACTTATTAAGAATGCATCTTTTTGGGTGATGGTAAGTATATAATTTGCTCCATGTTATATTCATTACCTTCACTGAAGGAAGGCCAATGGCGTCTGGAACACCTCTGTCAGCTGGGAAGGCATGTAGCTGGCATCAGCTGGTCCTTTGCTCCTGGGTTGCATTTCAAAATGGGTTTCTCCAAAATGTCTTTGGGCTTCTGTCTCTCTTAGCTTCTCTCAGCTCTCTGCTTAGTTCTCCTGGGGCATTTCTCTCTAAGCATCTGAGAGTCTTCTCTTAGCTTCTCTGGGGTAAACTCTGGGCTTCGTCTCTTAGCTTAGCATCTCCAAGTGTCTTTCTGTCTGCATCTCGAAGCACCTGGGTCTGTATTGGCTCTTAGCTTCTCCCAGGGGTAAACTCTGGATTACATATTTAGCTTCTCTTCAAAATCTCTCAGCTTCTCTGAGCTCCTTCTCTCCATGCGCTCTCTTAAAGGACTCCAGTGGTCTAATTCAGACCCACCCAGAATGGGTAGGGTGACACCTCCATGGAAATGATCTAATCAAAAGTTCTCACCTACAGTTGGGTAGGTCACATCTCCATGAAAACAACCTAATCAAAAGGTCTCACCCTAATCAAAATAAGTCTGCTCCCACAAGATTGCATTAAAGAGCATGCCTTTTGTGGGAGACATAATAGATTCAAACCAGCACATGGATCAAAGACCTAAATATAAGAGAAAGGACCATAAAAGTCCTAGAAGAAAGTGTAGGGCAGCATCTTTAAGATCTTGTGGTAGGCAGTCGTTTCCTAGACTTTATACCCAAAGCAGAAGCAAAAAGAAAGATAAATGGGACTTCCTTAAAGTGGAATATTTCTGTGCTTCAAAGGACTTTGTCAAGAAAGTGAAAATGCAGTTTACTCAATGGGAGAATATATTTGGAAGCCACATATCTGATAATATATGAAGAAATCCTACAACTCAACAATGAAAAAATGAACAACCCAATTAAAAATGGGCATACAACTTGAATAGATATTTGTCCAAAGAGAAAATACAAATGGCTAAAAAGCACATGAAAAGATGCTCAACATCACTAGCTATTAGGGAAATGCAGATCAAAACCACCGTGAGATATCATTTCACACCTACTAGAATGGCCACTATTCCAAAAACAGAAAACTATAATTATTACAGAGGATGTGGAGAAATAGAACACTTACTCAATACTGGTGGGAATGTAAAATGGTTCAGCCATTGTAGAAAACAATTTTTTGTGATTTCCTCAGAAAGTTAAATATAGAAATATACCATTTGACCTAGCAATCCCACTTCTAGGTATATACCTGAAAGAATTGAAGGCAAATAGATATTTGCACACTGTTGTTCAAGGCCCCATTATTCACAGTTGCCAGATGGTGGAAGCAACTCAAGGGTCCATCAAAGATAAATTGATAAACAACATGTGGTGTATATATGCAATGGAATTTTATTCGGTCATACAAAGGAATGAAGTTCTGATACACGTGACAACAGGGATAAAACAGACATCATGTTGAGTAAAATAATTTAGATACAAAAGGGCAAATATTGTATGATTTCACTGATATGAAACAATTATAATAATAAAGTCAGATTTAGAATACAGGTTACCAGGGGCTGGCGTAGTTGGTACAGAGTTTCTTTTTGGGGTGATGAAGTTTTGGTAATGGATGATTGTTATGGTAGCACAACATTGTGATTGTAATTAACACCACTGAATTAAATATTTGAATGTGGTTAAAGGGGGATATTTTAGGTTGTATATTTGTTATATAATAATTAAAAAAAAACGTAGGACTGTAGAACACAAGCAGTGAACACTGATGTAAACTATGGACACTAGTTAATAGTACAAGGTACCACAAGAATGCAAAGTGTTAAGGGAAAACTGTGAGGAACGGTATGTGGAAAATCTGTATTTTCTGCATGATTTTTCTGTGAATTTACACCTTTTGCTAAGTTCAAAATAGCATTTATTCATTTTGCGTACCATGATTAGTCCACATTTGATATACAGGCCTCTTGGTATTGACTCTGTGGCCACCCATGAGTCTGAGGCCCATAGACTGAACCATTCTAGGTTAGTGATTCAGCCTGATTCAAGAATGTTTGTTCCTGGTCTTCAGAAATTGCAGCTGTTCCTTGTTTAATATTGCAATACTTTGCTCTATGTGTGTGTGCACATATGTAAGTAATATGTACTTATTGTAGAAAAATTAGAAAACAAAAATAAGGAAAGATAAAAAAACAAAACCCTCTCACTGCCTACCAAAACATATTTTGTTTGTATGCTTACATATTTTTTCCTACTAAAATAAGAACATGCTGTACATATTGCTATGTAGCAGTCCATTTCACTGATCCATACATCTTGAACACTCTTTCACATTAAATATTACTATTTTATTGTTTTTCATGTAATTATAGTATAGCTGTGCAACAGTCTCCAATTTTTAGACATTAAATTGCTTCCAGTTTTTCACTATTACAATATGCAGTGTGATAACAATGAACATTTGCAGAGCTGAATGTTTGCATACATCTTTAATTATTTCACTGAGATAAAGGTAGAATTGTTGCATCATAGGGTGCTTACAATTTTTAAGGCTTTTGAAATATATTGCCAAATTGCCTTCCAGAAGTACTGTACAATTTGTATTCCAAAAGCAGAATGAGAGTGCTTTCACCACAACCTCACTAACATTCCAATATTTTTCTAAACTGCCAATTTGTTTGAAGAAAAACTATATCTCATTTAAATTTTTATATTTTTTAGATTGAAAATATTGAGGTTATAATTCTTCATATTATTCATTGCTATTTGTATTTTATCTTTTTTAACTTGCCTATTCATCTGCTTTGTTCCTTTTTCTATTGGATATTCAAGGTTTGAAATTTTAGTTGTAAGAACTTTATGTAAGTTATTAGTCCATTCTCTTTATGTTCTGTTGCAAATACATTTTCCAGTTTCTCTCCTTTTGTTTTAAAAAATAGTTCTGTTTGCAAACAATCTATTCATTATTTTTTGTTTTTAATTATAGTATTTACATGTATTATATATTATCTCTCTAACTTTTTTAAGGTATGAAAGCTTTCAAAATCCAAAGAAGAGAAAAAATCAAAGTGGAACAACTTTTCGACCTGGACAGAAAGTAACTTTAGCATAAAATATACTTCTGATTTTTTTTTTTTTTGGATGGGTTGTCACTATGTTGTAACAATGGGTTCTGTAAATTTCTTTTTAATTTAACAAATCAGGTTAATTTATAAAATCACAGATGGGGAAATACTGTGATTATGTGATGATCAGGATTATTTGAGATTACTACTATATAATAAATTTGGGTATTTATAACAGATTCTGTACTTTATTTCCTATAAATATATATCTTTAATGAAATAATATCAGCCAATTGGTATAATTAAACTATTTCCCCTTAAAAAAAATAATAAGAGTATGTAATTAAATACATTTGTTAGAACTGACTGATAGTTGCATATTCAACATCTTTTTAGTATTTGACAAGTTTTATGCTTAGCAACTTAAGACTGTTCTAGAAAGAAAATATCTTGTTATTTACTGATCAGATTATCTACTCTTTTATGTCAGAAGATGAAATTGTTGGGTTAAAAAGATATGCATATTAAAAATTGTCATAAGCACTGCCAGATCCCTCTAAAAAGGCTGGCCCAATATATACTTCCACTAATGGTATCCAAGAGTACCTGCTTTTCCATTTCTTCACCAGTACTGGACTTTATCAAAAAGTTAAATTTTTACAAAGTTGCTATGTCAAAAATCTGTTTTGCATTTCCCTGATTCCCTGGTAAGTTTGAGCATCTCCATGTTTTAAAAATTATTTATATTTTAATTCTGTGATCATCTGTTGATATTATTTGCCCATTTTCTTTTGGGGTTTTTTTTGTGTATGTGTGTTTAGTTCTTTATGTACATATATATTAATCATTTTGCAAATATTTTCTTAATTTTATCTTGGGTGTTCTGGTGTCTTTTAATTTTGATGTTTTTAAACATACCAGTCTTCTCCAGATATTCCTTAAGGCTGCCACTACTGTGGAATTACAGAAATTAAAGACTAAATAGAATATATAGGCTTCTAATTATTTTCCTAAATTGCACAAACACAGGATGGTATCAGATCTCATTATTCGCTATGTAGAAATTGAAACCTTTATCAGCTGATTTTAGATGCTAAGAGAAAGGTAGCATAAGCAGTAGTTCTCAATTCTGGCTGCACATTAGAATCACCTTGAGAGCATTAAAAAAAAAAATTAGATTTTTAAGTTTTAGTAGATTTTTTGGAACCTAGCCAGCCTCACTCCTGAAGATCCTGATTTAATTGTTCAGTTGTGGGACCTGTGCATCAATATATATATTTTTAAATTAGAGATGTGCATTAGGATGTCTTTCAGGCTCTTCAGATGATTCTAATGTACAGACAAGTTTGTGACTCACTGTGGTAAAGGGAGGGGATGGGGGCAGATAGTGTGCGATGGGATCTAAGAACATTTTCAAAATCCAGGTGGCTTTTAATCAGTTATTGAACTATAAAATGGGGATAATTAAATGAGAAAATGTTTGCGAAAGTGCCAGACACAAAGAATTGATAAAGTGCTAATGGAGGGAATTAACAGAAAGTGAATTTCCCTTTGACATAGGGTTACTCTTGGCCTTTGTAAATTCAGAACCTCTTAGCCCTGTTAACAATGCTGCAGTGATGAGGAAAGCATCATATGGTTGTGCAGGTTATGCCCTGCCCAAAGATTCCTGGGTGAGTTGAGGCTGGAATCCAGCCCTCCTTTTCATCAAGCCCTGTGCGCTCTGGCTGGGTATTTGATGAGCTCGGAGAGATGAGCCTGCCTGGGGTGGCTGACATTTTGAAATCCTTACAAAGGTTCTGTGGGTACTAATAGCCCTGAAATGAGGGTCTGAATTAAAAGGCTATCACTTTCTACCTTTTCCAAGTTTAGGGGAGGCACCTTCACTTTTTTAAATTCTAGAATCAAGTGTCTTTTTTACTCACACCATCCCTGACCATGGGGAGATAGATTTAAGATAAAAGAGTTGTTGTTACAAACCTTCTCTCTTCCATCCAGCTTCTGTTAAACAGAAACGACACATAGAAGCTAGAATAATTAGAAATGGGGATGATGCCACAAGAGGTTGAGGTTATGATTGTAGCTTTTCTGTTGGAAGTTGGGAAATTAGTACATGCCAGTTTGTTATATTGAATAAGCAGCACTGGTCAGTGGTTTCCACTTCTTTGATAGGGGAGAAAAATACCATGTGCAGAGATTTTTTAAAAACAAAATTTAGACTTATAAGTTTTATTAGATTCTTTGGAACTTAGTATTTCTTGCAGAAGCACTTTCCCAATCTCTTGTGGGATCGTATGAATTGCAGTTCTGTGGTAACACTGCAGTGACATTTCCGCATTTATTTCTTTAGGCCTCAGTTTCTTTATCTGTAAAATAGGGGAGTTAGATTAGTTGGTCCTTAAATCCATATGTCCACAGAGTATAAATCTTTCAAAAACTATGTTTTCCTGATACGGATCAGAAGCCCCAGTAATATCTATGATAATTTGCACTTGAGTTGAAGAAACTAGCTTTCTTAACAAAATCGTATTTGCCCAGAAATTTTCAGTTCATAGAACCTAATCTGAAGTCTTTGGAAGTTCACCCATCACAATATTCTGATGCTCAGGGCATCAACATGCAGGATGGTTCCATAGCCTAACACCTGTGCTCAGTGGCTCTGCCTGAGGGCACTAATGGGATTCTCTAGCTTTCTGTGAAAGAGGATGCCTTTACTGTGGTCACTTTTGGTTGTCTTTTCTGTCAGCCTGCCCCCATTTCCTTTGCAGCAGCTGTAGCAGTTTTACCATTTTTCTCAGTTCCCAAGGCCTTTTCCTAGACTTTTATCCAAGACAGGCAAGCACTATTTCTAGGGTTGGGACATTTGTGCCAGAGGGCTGGAATTGACAGAGGAAAACTTAGCTGTGATGGGCCTGAATCGATTTCAAGTTTGGGCATGACCTCAGTCATAACTGAGGTTGGCCCTGAGGCTGGAGACCCAAGAACTGCATGGCTGCCTGCTCTACCCATCTGATTCACACAGTTTTGTTCTATAAAAGCAATGGATTAAGAGACAGGAATCAACTGAGCACAGTGTTTTGTTTTTGTATGCCTCTCTCCTGTGCTCTAGTACCCATATTTCCAATGACCTATTCAATACTGAAGTTCAGGAGATGTCTCATAGTTCTCGTGTTCTAAAACAAAACAGAACAAACAAAAAGTCATATGAGGTACATCTACCCAGAAAGCTACTGCTGGTTTTTATCTTCCACAAAATAACTCATGTCTTTTTTAATTCATCCTTCTCCCTCATTCTCTATGTGTATTTGTTTTACAAAACAAGAATCATATTGTTTATGAGTTTCATATTGGTTTTTCTAATACTGAATATTTTTATAAGTATTTTCTCACTGTTACTAAGAATCCCTTATAAACATTTCTGATGATTGTATACAATTCTATTATGAATATTTCAAAATTCATTTTCTTCTTATTGGCTTTTTAGGTGGTTTCTGGTTTTTCACTATTTTGAACAATAATGGAAATAACCTCCTTTACACTATTTTTGCCCACATTGCATATTTTCTTAGCATAGATTCCTAAAAATGGAATTATTTGATCATAAGGTATAAATATTAAGGTTATTTATACACACTGCCTTTCCAGAAAGATTATGCTAATTTACATTTATACCAGCAGTATATCATGTCTCTCTGAGCCTCTAAGATGTTCCCCAGTGGTCCCCATCTCCTGGAATTCACACCTATCTGGTAGAGTTCACATACCTGGCATGAAGTTAAAAGCATAGTTCTTAGAACTTGAACAGGGCAGCAAGATAAAATCCACAATTATGTCTCTCCCTTTTTCTGGTCCATGATAGAAACTTCATTCTGAAGTTTATGTGTAATATGTCTTTGTCTACTATATATATTATGTCTGTCTATCCATGTACCTACCTACTTATCTATATCTGTACGGAAATACAGATGCACATATGCATATATGTATGTAAAATAATTGCTATTTGTTTTACTACATTGTTCATTTGATTTCACTTACTTATGGCTGAAATAGAATTGACTCACATTTCTTGATGGAGAACTTATTAGTCCAAGAAAAGCTTTTCACAGCCAATAACCTAAATGGTTTGGGATAATTTATTCAGAAACTCATGTTAAGATTTATTTGTATAAGTGAACTATTTAAAGCTCATCTTTCAGACATCCTGATAAAACAATCTTAAAAACAAGCCAGTGTTTATCTAGATTATAACAATTTGAATATTCTGTCCACAATAGAATTTGAAGTTTACTATCAAACATTTTAGTTAATAGTATTTAACTTGGACTCTACACTAAGCATCTCCCATAACCAAGGACCTGGATTACGTACCGTGAGAGTTACGAAAATGAGTGAATAGATACTCCATCCCTGCCCTCCAGGGAATCAGGGACGTAGGGGTGGGCACAACAGGAGTAAAACTTTAAATGCAATGACAGAATGGGATCGAGATTGATTTCAAGGAGACGTGGGGATCTGGAAAGATCTCATGGAGGATATCTAACTTGAGGGCTTTAAGAATGGATAGGACTTATGGAGTTGAAGGGAACAGTGTGAATAAGGGTTTAGAGCCAGGAAAATGAGAAGGGTGTTCTGTGGAAACACTTTGTTTTTGGTATGAAGGGGGAGACAAGCTGGGTGGACTGGGGCAATATCAGGATGGGCCTTGGGTAACAGTAGGAAAGGTATAAATTCTACCCTATGAGCAATGGGAACCATTAATGTTTTATGAGGAGGGGAGTGAAAATTCAATCTTTATTTTAAAAGCCAATTTATCAGAACTGTACAGGCAATGTTCAGCTCTGTCAACACCAGGCATCTCTTTTTCTATCAAAGAATTTATTGCTTTACTATTGACCTGGGATCAATGTATAACAGCAGAAATTGGGAGAATGAGTGAGTTCAGTCCTCCCTAAAAAAAAAAAAAAAAATCACGGGATGATAGAAACAGGTGCAGCGGTAGCTAATTTCCCTCAGTGTAAAGCTGTGTCCCACAGGGCCTCTCATTTTCACAATTCATTGATAAAACAAAGTTTAAAAGTTTTTATATGAATAACATGCAATTAAAGTGAATTTTAAAACATGCAAGCACAATTTCCATACCAACTCCAAGAACTTAAAGAGGTGGTCTCTTTGGATGATGAAATCAACACACCAGCAAATCAACTTCTGAAGCAAAACCTCAACTGTAGAAGTTTCATTTTTAAATGTGGAAATAAATAAGTACATATTACTGTTGGACACACATTAAACCATACCAGAGCTACTTACTTAACTAATTGGACAAATAATATTACTTTGCTGTATTTCCTTTAACCACTAATTTGCTAATTTATAAACTGTAATAAATTGAACATCCTATTTTCAAAGTCCTTATTGATGTTATAGGGATTGCTTCTTTGATTCTTAAAGGTTCAAATACTTTTTATCAAAATCATTGTCAGGCAAGTTTTAGTAAAAAACTAATTTCTGAACACATTTGAGAATATAAACTCACTCTTGTGAATGCTATGATCAAGTTTCTAAAATTGTTTTTCATACCTGCGCTACCACACAAATATCTACCAATTTATAAACAAATGATCAATATATATGCAGATTTTTTAAAATTTCTTCATCCTTAGAAGTACCTTATTTTGCATTAAGTGTTCATTGCAATCAGTATGATAGGCTGAATAGTGATCCCCCAAGATGTTCACATCCTAATCCCCAGAACCTGTGAATGTTCCTTTATATAGCAAAAAGGACTTTGGAGATATGGTTAAGGATCTTGAGATGAGATTATCCTGGAATATCCAGGTGGCCCCCAAATGCAATTACAAATTTCCTTATAAGAGGGAGCACAGGGAGATCTGACACAGACTGAAGAGAAGGCAACATGACCACGGAGGCAGAGTGATATGGTTGGGAGCCGACATATGCCAGCAGCCACCAAAGTGGAAGAGGTCAGGAAGCTCTCCCCTGAAGTCTCCACAAGGAACTAGTCCTGTTAACACCTTGATTTTAGCCCCTTAAGACTAATTTTGGAGTTCTGACCTCAAGAACTATAAGAGAATAAATTTGCACTGTTTTAAGCCACTAAATGTGTGATAATATTTTACAGCAGTGTGGTAGGTTGAATTATAACCCCAACAAACACGTTTTAAATCCATGACCCTGGATTTAAAGATCCATTGTAAACAGGATCTTTTGAAGATGTTACTTTTAGTTAAGGTGTGGCCAATTGCATCAGGTGGGTTTTAACCCATACTACTGGAGGCTTTATAAGGAGAACCTGGAAGTCACAGAAGGCAGAAAGGAGAGGATGTCACTATGTGATGGGAGGCAGAGATACAAACCAAGGAACCCCAATGAATGCCGGCAGCAAGCACGAGAAAAGTACAGCTTCTGGGAGAAAGACAGCCTTGTTAATATCTTGACTTTGGACTTCTATAGCACCAAAACCATAAGCCAATAAATGCCTTTTGTTTATTTGTCATAGCAGCCTGGAAAACTAAGACAAACAGCAATAGTAAACTAAAACAATCAGCCATTCTTTGATTTTCCTAAAATCTATCCTATATGTTGTTCCAAATTCTGAATGCATATTACTAGTGTTTCCTATTTATGCCATTTTTGGGTGGAAAGCCCTATTTAAATTATTTAAATGAAATAAACCCAAAATAAATACATTGTGAAAAATACATTTTAATCCAAAAGTTGTGAATATTAGCATTTAGAAAGTTATCAACAATGGTATTTACAATCAATTTATTATACCCTTTCTTATATAGCTAACTATGTACATGGAACAATTTGAGACCTATCTATAACATACAAATCATAACTGTGTTGAAAAAGAGTAATAGCTAATACTGCTAAATCTTAAAATTAAGATTAAAATAGATTGACTTATTTTCCTGGGGTTAAAAAAATGCTGGTTAAATCAGGACAGAAGAGGCAGCAAGTGTGTGCAGTCTCCACTTTCCTCATATTCTACACTGTTACCCCCACACTTCACTGATATGCACTTGAAGTAAAATCTGTACCTGAATTCTGGACAGTTTCATACACAATAAGTCTTCTACTTCAAGACATTGTTTTGGGTCTACTATTTTGAGTCCATAGCAGATGGTTTAACTTTGAGGCAGAAACTAGCAAGTGGGATGCCTGAACAGCACATTTTTCCTGTGGGATTGTAGTGAAGCCATCTGCACTATAAAATCTTTTGGTTTGACTGGAATCCTCATTTTGAGTGAGGAGGCAGGTGAGAGCAACAAAGAGCAGCTATACTAAAATCAACTCAATGATTCTGAATGCCTGTTTGCTACTGAAGAATTAGATGAAAGTTTTAAAAAGAGCCAATAAAATCAACCCCTACTTTCTTTAAGGTTAAAGCAGCAAACAATGAATTTTGAACTTAGAATATCCGTATGAGGAAATAAGGATTATGTGACTTTATGACACTATTGGTCACATGTACCTCTTATTTGATTGTAAGCCCTTGCTCAGAAATCTTAACCTTAATTAGTATTTTGTACTTGTGGAAAACTATAATCTATTTTGACAATTTCTAGAAATAAATTAAGGAGAAAAATGGACATTACCTGTTCCTAATGGTTATACCTGCAAAGTACAGCCTTTGCTTGGGAGGATACACATATAGAATGTAGTATTTAACTTCAAAATAAAAATATTTCATTCTTTTTATACCCTTTACTTTTCCAAGTGACTAGTAATAAAAAAAATTAACAGATTACTGGATAGTAGGGAAAAAACTTTTCCATTTAAGAGTTTTTTTATAGTGGTATGAATATAAGATAACCTGGAAATCCAGTTTTAATTTTCAAACTACAAATGGTTGGCAACTGTTTCCTTAATGGTTATTGCAGGAGTAGGTCCAACGTGAGTCCATATGTAGCCCTTCTCTGGTCTGGTAGGAACTGTGGGAAACGGTGATGATCGTGACTTGAAATATTCAGAAGGTGCATGACAAACAAATTCCAGGTATTCCATTTTCCTTGGAAGATCTTCCTCTGGTCCTAAAAGGTAAAATGAAGAGGTTAAATACATTTTTTAACATATGTATCACTTTCAGACTTTCAAACCAAAGCTAGTGACCTAACATAAACTGTGAAGTTGTTCTCCATCAGTGGTTCTCAATTTTTTCTACTTTAACCGGCTTAGGAATATGACTGTCTCCCCCAAATACTACTCAATATAGAAAGGATTCTAAAAATATTTAACATTTGTATGTTGTTTGTTATGTGCCAAGCACTCTTCTAAGCACTTTACACATAATACTTAGAATCTTTACAACAATCTTATGAAGTAGAGACTGTTATTATACTCATTTAACATATGAGGAAAGTAAGGCAAGAGAGAGTTAAGGAACTTATCAAAAGTCACAGTGAGTGGCTGGGCTCTGAGCTCAGTTAGTCTGGCTCCAGAGTCTACTGCTCTTAACCTCTACATTATGCTGGCTCCTCTAGAATAGGAACACCTACTGGAATCGGCAGATTAGGTAAAGTAGGAGAGTTCTGACATCTCTGCCTCTGCTGAGAAACCTGTCGTATATAAAAGAAAACTGAAATTCTACTATTCTATGTACTATGCAGGAGACTTAAACTCTGTGGTCATGTATCAAACGTGATGTGTAGGTGAGAATAATATGGGTACATTATTTGTCCCTAAGTTCTCTCTGAAAAAATCTTTTATATTATTTTCTCAAAATAAAAAATAGTGCCTGATCATTGCACAAAGGTTAAAAAATTCAGGATCATTAAAAAAATCTGAACACTTTCAAAACTGTATTAATCTAATTTCTTGTAAGGCTTTATCAAGTACTTTTGGCAGCCTATGATGGCTGCCATTTCAATCATCAACAATTATATGCTACAAAGGGTATCGAATGACGTGTAACATAGAGGGAAACATTGAAAATTCGTAAGACTTTAGAAATAACCGTGATGTTTCTTTAGAAATTATTTTTAACTAGATTTTTATAAATAAACTAAATAACCTAGTTCCTGAGGAATATATTTTTGAAAGTGCTCAATTCATTTTGAATCATCCTGTTTTAAAAAAAAAACTAAAGGGAGGAAAAACAATCTTAGAATTCCAAGACTTGTAGTACAGTTTAAGCCTGTGTCACGCAGAAAAATCTCATCCACCTCACTTTCAGTAGGTGCACACTGCTCTAACTCAAATAACCAACAGTATTCAAACTAAGGCTATATAAAAATGTCTTTCATGTTTTCTATAAAGCCTCTACTTTTTTCATACTTGATGATGCTTATGGTTTTTTCACACAATAACAGAGAGTTAACTGGGTTCAAAAACCTATGCCATTTGTAAGCTCACCTATGATATATGATGCAGGATCAAACTGGTCTCTGGGGCTAGAGAGGGTGGGGATGAGCCAGGTCAGGGCTGCACTCTTCTCGCAATACTGATCCTGGATGAAACCCCTGATCTGAGCATAGTAGGGTTTTCCATCTTGTTCATCAATCACAGAAACAACATCTCCAATTTGGTAATATACTCCCTGGAGGAAATAGAAGATAACCCCATATTTAAAATAAAAATAGAATAGCACTAGAGCTATGAACTAAAATTCACTTACTATGAAAGCAAGTTTTCAAAGTGGTCAGTAAAGATCTTCAAGATGGTCCATTGTATCAGTGTTTATATGGTCAATGCCAATTCTAAAGTTGTTTCACTTTTGAATGAAAAAATAGATCATATCTATGTTTATGACAACCTGCATGTGGAGAAAAGATTTGTTCATAAAAGCACAGAGATGTTACATCCCAACAGTACTAGCCCCATTTGTTTTAGTCAGAGACATGGAGCTGTAGAGAAATTAAAGGACTTGCTCAGAGCCTGCAGCCCAGGCTCCTGCAACAGCTCAGTGCTCTTTCTCTGTACTATCTTGAAAAACAGTAGTTAACTGGTGAGAGTTTGCATGACACACTACCCTCCTTTACCATCCTTAAAAGAAAATAGATACTACAAATTCAAACTGAAAGAAAAGACAGACGCTTCTGACCATATGTCAAAAGATATGCTTACCCCCAATTTCCCATACATTAACCCAGGCTCACTGACGCTTGTCTCTGCCCCGTCCCATTCCGTTTTATACCCTCCCACAAGATTCCTTCGGAGGCACAAACCTGAACACACATTTTCCAGAGCTCTCTACTATCCACAGAACGGAATACAATTACTGGCATTACTGGCAGTTGAGGTGTTACATTTTAAGTCATTTCCTGCTCCACTTTATACCCAAATAATCTGAACATGGCCTGTGTTAAACTCTCCCTATGCCTCTCCTCTCCCATCCCATGCCCTTATTCTTCAATCTTGAGCTGGAAAGAATCTCTCCCTGATTTGAACACCCATAATTACTGATCCAAATCTTTATGATGCTCAGTACGGCCTTAGGTGGTATAGTTCTCCCTAGCCACACTCTCCCTGATTGCAGGAAATGGATCTGATTCATCACTGCTTCCCTCAAAACAGGGTCTTGGCAGCAGGTAAAGCAGCTGACAGATGTCCCTCAGCCATAACAATTCTGAAGAAATAATTCCAGTCATTGAGCTGCAACATATGTACTGTTAGGGAAGGGTGTTCTCCTGGTGGCATCCTTATCCATGTGTCTGAGAGTGACTGGACCACAACAGAAGGGTATAGTCAATGCAGGCCATGGACCACTACTTGCTAGAACATATCCATTACCAGCTCATCTATCCTCTCATCTCCTACTCAGAGTTCTAGGTTATTTATCATATAAATACCATGCACTTATTGTTTGCTTTGTCTACATGTATATTCACTATTCCTGATTGTAAATTATATTTGTTCATAAGAAACATGGCTTTACTTATCATAGGCACCCAAATACATGCTGAAAGCTTGAAAGCTAACAGTATTACAAAAACACTGTTTTAGGGAAAGATTCCAGTGGCAAGCAGTGCCCAGCACATAGCAGGTGTTTAATAAATATGTGCTGTGCTGTGTTCATATACCAAATGAGACTGAGGCACTTGATCTAAGGAGTCCCCTCATTTGCTGGGAGGTTTCAGAGTTTCTGGCAGAAAGAAGGGGGATCAACATAATACAGTGAAGAATACTGGTTTGGGAGTCACTAGACCTAGGTCACTTCACCATTCTGGGAAGTCACTTAACCATCCTGAGTCTTCGGTGTCCACAATTGTGGCCATCACAGCCACTTCCCACTCAGCTCCCTCTCACATGCCTGATCTGGGCTCCAGCTCTGGAGCTGGCAGTGACCTCTTGAGCTTGTCCACAATGGTGCTGCCAGTCAGTGGCACTGCTATGACAGCCGCCGCAATACTGCAGCATTATTTGAATATTTTGTTGCATTTTGTTCTTATTGTTTAATAAACATGGGTGAGAAACAGCAATATCAAAGCACCAATACTTGTGATAACAGGTCCCATATACCTTTCCATTAAGACACTCCTGAAAATCATGAATATACTAAATCCTTACTTCAACCCGTCACTTCTGAATGTTCAACTGTGAAGGTAATGCATGTATTTAAAGAAATGATGATGAGAATTTGTACCATACCCTCAGTGCTTACTCGCTAAGGATTTAACATACATGACCTCATTTAACCTAATGAGGTAGCTACTATTTACAATCCCTATTTTACAGATGAGAAAACTGGCTTAGAGTGGTTGGTCCTAGCCCAGTCAGATAGCCACTTGCCCAAGTGGTGGAGCCAGGATCAGCCCTAGGATCTGAGCTCTGGGCTTGGGCTCTGGCATCAGACTGCCTCACTCCATGAATTGCTGGCTGTGTGCCTTGGATAAATTAATTAGCCTTCTGTGCCTTAAAGTCCTCATCTATAAAAAGGGGATGATTGTTCCCACCTCAAGTGCTCACCTCAATAATACATGGAAAGCCTGTAATAAACTTAGACGATCTTATCTATTAACAATGAATGAAATGCTGGAAATATAGGAAGGATGTTTTCTTGTGTATAGCTTGTTATAGTCTATACAGATTTGGGCTAACAAAAAAAAAAATTTACTCTTGGAACATAATCACTTTAATTTCACAGTATTCAGTCTGTTTAGATCAGGTATAAAGTACTAACTCACACCATTACTCCCTAAGTGACAGCTCAGACCTCAAGGTGCCTATAACAGTCGCTGCCTGTGCTAGGACTGCCAGGCCTTGATGGTCTTGTCGATGATTTGACTCCTTTGCTAGAGGTTCTGGTTCAAAAACAGTGATATGTCACTTCTTCTTACTGAGGTATCAGATGTCCTTGGGCTTTGGTCCTAGGAAACATGACCTCCTTATTCTTTTATAAAACGTTTGGACTCTCACCACTGCCTTCTAGTGGGTATTAATCCCCCCTACTGCCTTTATTCCTCTCACATTCTGGTGCAAAGCAGAGAATCTCTGTGCCCACTCTACTCACTAGACAGCACAGGTCCTCTACTAGACCAAATGCTGGCTCTGTCTTTCTCACCCTTCAGTGCTACCACAGTGACTTAGGATGGTTCACTCTTTCTTTCATGGTTCCCTGCTATACATTTGCACTTCAAGAACAATTCCCATAACCTATATACTTAAGACCTCCTCATCATATTTCAATACGCAACTTCCCCTCTCACCTCAGCTCTGGATGAGATGTTTTATAACAGCCATCTATGAGGGAAAATAGCTTAGAAGGGAACAAAAGCATAATCATACCTTATACAAATACAGAGTACCAGAGGCCTTTAGACTAACCCAACATTTTAGTAGCATATTAAAGAATCTTCCCCCAGTAATTACAAATTCTCACCTTGTAGAAGATTGATTCTGCAGTGATTATGGTGGAAACTGACTCAGGAGCTTTGATGGGCTATGAAAAAAACAAGTAAAAACATTAGCACAATCACAGTGTTATGAAAGGCATTTTTCCAGTCATAAATGAGTTCTGCAATTTGAAAAATATTAAAATATGCTGTTTGGTGGCAAGAACTGGAACAAAAAGATAAATGATTTTTTGAATGTTGTGGAGAGGCAGAGCCTGAATAATTTCCAGTGCTATTTCTGCTATCATTAGCTTAAAATTTTCTGAGAACCAAAGGACAAGCTTATTCTGCTGCTGAGGTCTAACCTAAAACCCACTCAGATCTTTATTACATATTAACATTCCAAGTATAAAAATACATTGGCTCTAATAGTCTGAGCATGACAAGTGGAAGTAGTAAAAAATATGTAGGTGGAAAATGAACACAAAATGAAAAAGTATCTACTTGAGGATATTTTCTGTATCCAGCTACGGAACTAGCTATGAAACACAATGGCATCAGTACTAATTTTCCAGTAATCCTGAACTAAACCTAAAAGAAACTTTCTTGGGAGTGCTAAGTAATTTGCCGCCATCCAATTGAAATAATCCCTTAAACTAGAGTATGCACTTTTATGCCACAATAAAGAAACCAGCCCCCTCCCTCAAATCTGTCTTGGTACCATTCTCAAAAAAAGGTGTTGCCAGATAAATTAATAATGAAATAATTGCAGAAAACATGTTTCATTGTACTAAGGAGGAAAAAATGTGTATGTGATACCAACTATAAGGACCCATTATACTTTATAAATGAATATGCCCAACTTCAGATATATCTTTCCTACTTAGTGAAGGATGTCCATTCTGAAATGAAAGAAAGCCATACAAAGATTTGCCTAGAATGTGTTGTCCATTGTATTTTACCCTATTGCTTCCCTTGTGGTTACAAAAACAGTGAGAATTTACTGCAACAAAAATATCCTTTCTACTACTCCAGTACAGGTCTTTCAACAGTCTTATTTTCTTATAGCAGAAGAGGAGGTAAAGAAGGAAGGTTTAGTAAAATTTTTATTCCTAGCCACCAAATTTGTCATAAGTTAGTAAGATACATTTTCTGAGGGTTATAACAACAAACGAATATGGAAATGAATGAGGTCCAGTATTACTTAGGTCTTTAAAGAAGGAAAAAAAAAGTTTTCTTAGTATATCTAGCCATACCAAGAACCGTAATTCTTCCTCTTCCTTTGCAAACAAAACCCAATAAAATGAGTCCAAGGCTTATGCTCCTTTAGACCCATATTTTATGTTTTCCTGAGGAAAAAAATAAAAGCTAAAAAATGAAAAAGTGTATTACTAATTTTATAAACAGTAAGCCTCCTGTAAGAGCACTCACTTCCTTTTAGAGAGTCTGGACCACTCCCCAGAATACAGCAGAAGGGTCCCCAAGAGTCAAGAGTCAAAATTAAATGGTTAAGAAATGAAGACAATGGCAGGACACACTGCACATACAATGTAATTACAGGAAAAGAGATTGTCCACAATCATCTTACATTTTTTAACTTAAAAATATGTCTTCTCCCTTTTCCTTTAGTGGAAACTTTCTTTTCAGCAGCTGGAGCAGACTTGTATTTAGTATTTCTGAGCCGAGCAGACCTCCTGTGAATTTCCTGCTTACTCTGTTACATACACAATTAAAGAACAAAAAGAGAAAGAAATAAAAACTGAGAAAGTTGCTGTCCCAACACAACCATCTTACAAGGACCTCAGTGTACACTTTTCAAGAACAGTCAAAAATTAAGTACAAGTATGCCTTTTCTTTTTTTCTCGGCTTGATTACACAAACCGGGCCAATTAACACAAAGCGGACCCTACATAAGAATCTCCAGAGCCTCCCAAACATCAAAAAGGTGTGAACTGATGACCACAACAGCACAAGGGGCAGGAGAAGGTCTAGACCAAGGCAACAACTATTTGTGATGTTTATAATGGAGAAAAACCCTTAATAACTTAACGCCAAAGAATAGGTTAAGTTGTAACATCACCTATAATGGAATGACTTATGCTGCCATTCAATATACTGACATAATCTTAATAACATGAAATAATGACAAAGTAATCTTTATTGACAGGGAAGAGTTCCAGGACGTACAATACATGTAGCATGATCCCATTTACGTCTCCGTGTATACGTGCGAATACTGAGATGTCTGGATACGCTCCCAAATATTATTACAGTAGGAGGCTTTCTGAAGGGCTTTTAATTTTCTTGCTTCTTTAGACTTTGACTCTCTTAGAATAAGAAAAGGTGCTTGGAGCGGGCAAAAACCAAGGAAGATCTTTTCATTTGGGGGTGGGGTGGGGGGCGGCCTGGCCCAGCAAGGGCGCAGCAATCCTCAGAGGCCCGCGCTCGCCCCCTCCCCGCGGACTCAGCCTCCGACCTCCTCGCGCCCGGGGCCTCCGCCGGCGACAGGGGCCGGAGGAGCTCACCTGCTTGGCGCCCCCGCCCCCGTTGCTCTGCGGAGGGGCGGCCGAGGTGCTGGCGAAGGCCGCCGCGCCGAAGCCGCCGCCGCCGCTGCCCCCAGTCCCGCCGGCCGTCCCCGAGCCGACGCCCCCGCCGCCCGCGCCGCCCCGGCCCGTGCAATGGTGGCAGAGGATCTCCCCCTGAGGGCCCTTCTTCCACATGGAGGACGAGGTTGTCTTGCAGACGCTGCAGGTGGGCTTCAGGCCCAGCGGCATTGTGGCCGACTCGGGCGGCCCCCGCGGGCGCAGCGACACGGGAATGGCGACTCCGGGCCCCGGCCACCAACTGGTCGGCACGCCGCTCCCGGCGACAGGAAGAGCGGCGAGAGCGACAGCGACGGCACCACACGGTCCGCGTCGCGTCCACTGGAAGCCGGGAAGCGGTCCCGGCGCCAGGGGCAGGGACGCGGGCGGGGCGAGGCCTGGCAGGGGCGGAAAGCCTGGCTGCGGCCCAGAGGTGGCTTCCGGCGATGAGCAGGCCACGCCCGCCCTCAGACAGACCCGCTGACCGGAAGTGCCTCGCCCGGAATAACTTGCGGAGTGCTGCTGTTCCGCCTTCTGTCTCCTACTTGAGGGCTCTCTAACTTTTTGATTTCATGCCTGTGATTGCCAGGTACAATACAGGACACCCAGTTAAGTTTAAATTAAGATAAACAGTGAATAATTTTTAAAATTCCAATGTGACCTTTGCAATATTCGTTGTTTATGTGAAATATCAAATTTCACCGGACATCCTGTATTATTTGCTAAATCTGGCAGTCCTACTCAGGACTCCATTACATGCTGCAGAATTATTATTGTTATTACTTTGTTTATATGGGTTATTCCATGGACACTTATGTATTAGAACTTAAAACAGACATTTGAAACCCCTGAATGTCAAGCACACATTTGAGTGAAATCATCGTACATCATGTGGTCTCTGGAAAACTTAACCGAGAGAAAGAGAGTGGAAAAGGCTGAGCATTGCTGGGAAACAGCTTTGACCCCGAGGACTCCCTGAAAGGGTCTCGGAAGCCCGCAGTCCCTGGACACACTTGAGAATAGCTGCTCTAGGATGTGTGCATTATTAGAAGCCAACACAGGCGAGGCCCAGAAACCTAGTAGAGTGGTTGCACATGCCGCTTCAGGATCCTAGTTTCCACGTTGGTGGCACGTGGGGGGAGAGGAAGAAGAAAAATGTATTGAACGCTTATGATGTCAGGAAATCTCAGTGCTTACGACAACTCTGCCGAAGAGATATTTAACTGTCGAGTTAACTGATGATCAAGGTAGGTACCTAGATTTGAAATGGCCGTCGCAGCTGCTGCTCGCCCGCTACTTCCCGAACAGTGTTTCTGAGAGGCCCTGGGGCCTGGACTGTGGCTCAGTCATACTCCTTCTGAGACTGGTTTCCCCAATAGTAAACGAAACAATATTAACTACTTTCCAGGGCCATTGTGGGGATTAAGACCGACTTCCAGCGTGGTTCAGGAGAGTAGCTACATAGTGCTGTCTTCTCGTTTTAGAACGGTGCACTGTGAGTAGGAATCTGGGCACTAAATTCTATGCTAGCTAATGTAGCCTGTCTGGTTCTGGCTACTTATATTAGCACCTGATCTCGAAGTTACTTTCCCTCATTCACTGAAAACTTTGGTCCCTGGACTTGCCAGCTTCCTCTCCACCACATGATATTGTCTTCGGTCATGTCAGCACCCACATGTATAGCCACCCAACACCCTGTATTCCTCCTTCCCTGCCCATCTCCATCTCCTATCCTTGTCGGATCTCACAGCCCCTGGCCATACCCTCAGCCCTCCTGAAATCATCAGGGGGAACTACTCCATTTTTTTTAGCTTTATACAATTTTCTATGACTTTTAAAAATAAAACATAATATACTATGAAGTACGAAACTCATAAATGTACAGCTTAGTTAACACAAATAACTACACTAGCATACCCACCAAACAAATCAAGAAATCAAACATTAATGCCCCCAAAGTTTCCCTCCTGTCCCTTACCCAGAGAAAACCAGTACGTTGACTTCTAACACTGTGGATTTTGTACATTCTCTTTATCAGGTTAAGGAAGTTCCCTTCTTAGTATCATAAATGTAGAATTCTATAAAATGCTTTTTTTCTATCTATTGAGATCGCAGTGCTCTTTTTGTCTTTATTAATGTGTGAATTACATTGATAGCTTTCTGAATGGTAGATCAACATTGTAATTTCTGGAATCCATTTTGGTCATGAATATATTATGCTTTTTTTAAAAAAGCATAATACATAGCTGGATATGGTTTACTAATAATTTTGTTTAAGATTTTTGCATCTTTATTTATGAGTGAGGTGGGTGTATTATAATTTTCCTTTCTTGTAATATCTTTGTCAAATTTTGACATCAAGGTTATATGGCCCCAAAATAATTTAGGAAGTGTTTCCTCTTTTTCTTTTTTCTGGAAGAGTTTGTATGAGATTGGTGTTATTTCTTCCTTAAATGTTTAGAAAAATTTACTGGTAAGGAGTTCTAGGCTTCAAGCTTTTTATGTAGTAAGGTTTTAAATGATAGGCTTAGTATTTTTATATTAGACTATTAAAGTATTGGATTTGGTAAGTTTTTAGGAATTTCTCCATTTCATCTACATTTTCAAATGTATCGGCACAAAATTATTTAAGATATCATCATAGGATCTTTGTAGTATTTGTCGGATCTGTAAAAATAATTGCCTTTTCATTCTTGTTATTATTTGGGTCTTCTCTTTTTTCTTGCTCTATTTCACCAGACACTTATCAATATTTTCAGTTTTTTCAAAGAACCAACTGTTTTTTACTAAAAATGTTTTTTACTAAACTTTTTTTTGCCTTTTTTAATAAATTATTGAGATGAATGTTTAAATCATTGATGTCAGCCTTTTTTCAAATTTATGTGTTTAAGGCTATAAATTTCCCTCTAAACATTACTTTAGTTACATCTCTTAAGTTTTGACTGGTAGTATTTTTGTTGTAATTCACCTCAAAATAGCTTAGAATTTTCATTGTAATTTTTTTCTTGACCCATGGACTAATGAGAAGTAGATTTCTAATTTCCAAATATAAGGGGATTTTCTAGTTACTTTGTCTGTTTTTGATTTTTAGCTTAATTCCACTGTAGTCAGAGAACAGACTTTGTATGAGTTCAGTCCTTTGAAATTTGTTGAGATTTGCTCTAAGTCTCAGCATATGGTCAGTTTATGTAAAGTTCCATGTGCACTTGAAAAAGAATGTTTGTTCTTCAGTTGTTGAGGCAATTTATTCTATATATGTTATTAAGGTTAATTATGTAATTTGAATATTCTGTATTCTTTTATACATATTCTGTTATTGAAATGTGTATTAAAATCTCCCGCTCTAATTGTGGCTTTGTTTATTTCTTATTGTACTGGTGCCTATTTTTGCTTTATTTTGAGACTGTGTTATTGGTCACATGCAAATTTAGAATTGTTATATTTGTCTGGTGAATTGAATAATTTATCATAAAGAAATGTCCCTAATAATACCGATATTAGTGTAGGTACATCAGTGTTGTTTTGGCCGTGAATAGTTTCAAATTCGCGGCCTAGTAATAGTTTCAAATACCTACAGACTAGACTACGTCCAAAACCTCAACCTTCTACAATGCTAAAGCTTATTATCCCCACAATCATATTAATCCGCCTCACCTGATATCTTTTCCCAGATCATTTTCTACTCTTAGGATTTAGCTCTTGGGGTCCCCCAACACCAGAGTAGGTTTTTGGCTGACCTTGCACTCCATTTTCCCCCTTGGCTCACCAGCGAATCAAAAGCTGTTTTTAGCTTCTCAGCTCATCAGCTGCCTCTATTACGGTCAGCAGATGTCACTGGGGAAAAATGTCTCCAAATATTGAGCTTTTGTCTTTGGATTTTTGTTGTGGATCTTGGCCCGATAATTCTTCACTGTCTTAGTTCTCTGATGCCTTCCTAGAGACGATTTTAGATTTTTGCTCCCAGTTTTTCTACTTGTTCTCTCTGGGAGGATTAGTTCAAATGATCCCAGTTATCCCATTCTGGCATCACTATCCCTCCTTTAAGCTTTTTTTTGTTTAACTGTTTATATCATGGTTAGGTTCCTGTGTCACCTTGGCCAGGTGATGGTGCCCAGGGGTCTGGTCAAGCAAACACTGGCCTAACCATTATTGCAAGGACATTTGTGGCTGGATAATAAACCAGAAGGCTGGTTTATTAAATTATCAGTCAATTGACTGTATCTGTGGCTGATTACATCAATGAAGGCCGTGTCTTCCGCAATGAGAGAATTCAACCAGCTGGATTTAATCCAATCAATTGAAAACTTTTAAGGGAGAAGAGAGAGAACCTTCACTTATTCGGCTAGCCAGCATCTCCTGGGGAGTTCATTGAACACCTTCATCAGAGTTGCTAATTCATTGCCTGCCCTACGGAATTTGAACTCATGCATCCTTGTGTAAGACACTTTTATAAAATCTCATATTTACAGATATCTCCTGTTGGTTCTGTTTCCCTAGAGAACCCTAACTAATACACCTAACAACAGTGAATAAGTGTTCTTATTTCTCCACATCCTCTCCAACACTTGTAGTTTTCTATTTGTTTAATATTGGCCATTCTAGTAGGTTTGAAATAATATCTCGTGGTTTTGATTTGCTAGTGATGTTGAGCATATTTTCATATGCTTTTTAGCCATTTGGACTTCCTCTTTGGAAAAATGTCTATTCGTGTCTTTTGCCTAGGTAATGTTGGCCACCTTTTGATCCATGTTTCAGCCAACTACCCAAACAAAGTGTTAATGCCCTTTATAACCCCTCGAGCTACAACATTGAATCCAGAATCTCTGCTGAGTGGGCCCATATCAATAAATTCAGCCTGATCCAACTTTATTTTCTTTCCACCATTATCCCACACCCTAAATATCCATTCCCATACATATTCCCCTGATTTCTGTCTATGTAAATTGGAAAACTCATGCAGTTCTTTTGGAGTATGGTGTACCTCCTCATGGGTCACACTTTGTACCTCACCTTTCAGGGCCTGTTGGGACTTTAGTTTTAGGTCTGGAAGAAAAGGGTAGTGGGGGTGGGTCATGAAATGAATTAGAAGTCTTTCAAGCTAACTATCTCAGGGCATTCTCTTGCAGTTTCAAGGATTAATCTCTCCAGACAAAGGAGTGAGGGCTGTTTCCTCGGGGGAAGTGGTTGCAGGTTTAGAAGGCTCTGAAGGGTTAATCTCTTCAGGTGGAGGTTGGATGGCAGACTTCTCAGGGCAGACTGGAGGTCAGGGAGCTGTTTCCTCAAGGCAGGCTGGAGGTCAGGTAGCTTCCTCCTCAGAGCAGGCTGGATTAGAGTGACTGTCTTCTCAGGGCAGGTTGTGTTGTGTAGGGGGGCATTTCCTCAGAGCAGAACATTACAGGTTTATCTAGCAAAGACTCAGCAGAATCTAGGGTTTCAGTGTCCCCACTGCCATCATTATCAACCCATCTATCCCCATCCCAATTTTCAGGACCCCATTCCTTTCCAATCAATGCTGTCACTTTAACAGCAGACACCCTGTTAGGTTGAGAATTTAGCTGATGTTGTAAATCTGCTACTCGCACAATGAGACTCTGGGTCAAATTTTCAGAGATCTCAAGTCTTTGGCCACAGGAAGTAAGATTTTCTTTCAGGGCACACATAGAAACTTTTACATTTTTTATACATTTTACATTTTTCAAAATTTTACATTTTTCAAATTTGAAGACTTTAGCACCTCCCTTTCTTTTAGAACTCCATCCAGCTTATCTGGGAGCAACCAGCCAACATCATTAAACCTTTTAACTCCACAAAACTGTGTTAAGGTGTCAAAAACACTGTCACCCAGAGCCTCGCCTCGTATAAGCATATGATTAGCAGAATCAAATGGTGATATTTTGTGTATCTCTATTGCCAAGTGATGCCATGGACTGTCAATGCCATCTTGATTATTGGAAATGAGTCATTAGTATTTCTGACTCTAATCAGAGTAAGAAACTGATTGCAAAAATACCATTTTTAGAGTCTGTTTCTCAAGAATCATTCCCAGTAGCAAAGCTATTAGTCAGGGTTTTCTAGGGAAACAGCCAACTGGAGATATTTGCAAATATGAGATTTTATAAAAGTGTCTCAGGCAACCATGGGGATGCACAAGTCCAAATTCCATAGGGTAGGCTGCAAGCTGGCAATGCCAATGAAGTTTTTTGATGAATTTCCAGGAGAGGCTGGCTAGCTGAAGTAGAGATTAAAATTCTCTCTTCTGACTGCTGAAGTCATCAGTTCTCCTTTTAAAGGCTTCAACTGATTGGATTAAACATCTATCATTGCAGAAGACACTCCCCTTAATTGATTGTAGATGTAATCAGCCATAGATGCTGTTCTGGTTTGCTAAAGCTGCCATTATGCAAAATACCAGAAATGGATTGGCTTTTGGGGGATTTACTAGGTTACATATTTACAGTTCTAAGGCCATAAAAGTGTCCAAACTAAACTTCACTGAAGAAAGGCCAATGGCATCCAGAACACCTCTTTCAGCTGGGGAGGCACGTGGCTGGTGTCTGCTCTCCTTTGCTCCCAGTGGTTTCAAAATGGCTTTCTCCAAAATGTCTCTGGGCTTCTTTCTCTCTTAGCTTATCTCTCAGCTCCTGTGCATCCCTGCTTGTTCCCCAAGGGTGTTTCTCTTTAAGCGTCTGGGGGTCCCCTCTTAGCTTCTCAGGGACAAACTCTGGGCTTCATCTCTTAGCTTAGCATCTCCTAATATCCTTCTGTCTGCATCTTCCAGTGTCTTCAAGCATCTGGGTCCATGTTGGCCCCTGAGCTTTCTTAAAGACTCCAGTAAACTAATCAAGACCCACCCAGAATGGTCAGTATCACACCTCCATGGAAATAATCTAATCAAAAGCTCTCACCCGCATTTGGATGGGTCACATCTCTATGGAAACAACGTAATCAAAGGACCCACCCATAATCAGTCTACCTTCACAAGATTGCATTAAAAGAACATGGCCTTTCCTGGGGTACATAAGAGTTTCAAACCAACACAGATGCAATATCCTCGCAGTAGCAGTTAGGCCAGTGCTTGCTTGAGCAGACAACTAAGGCACCATTATCTGACCAAGTTGACACATGAATGTAACTATCACATCTCCTGAGAATGCTCTTAACTAGCATATAGAAGCACTACTGATATATGCATATTGATGTTGTATCCTGCCACTTTGCTGAACTTACTAGCTCTAGTAGCTTTGTCATAGATTTTTCAGGACTTCTAAACATAGGATCATGTCATCTACAAATAGTGAAAGTTTTACTTCTTCCTTTCCTATTTGGATGCCTTTTATTTCTTTTTCTTGCCTAATTGCTTTAGGTAAGACCCCTAGCATGATGTTGAATAAAAGTGGTAACAGTGGGCATCGTTGTCTTGTTCCTAATTTAAAGAAGAAAGTTTCAGTCTTTCACTACTGAGTACAATATTAGCTGTGGGTTTTTCGTATTTGTGCTGTATCATATTGAGGAAGTTTCCTACTATTTCTGTCTTTCAAAGTGTGTTTATTAGGAAAAGATGCTGGATTGTGGGGAACTGAGTCTTCATGTTGCCTGAGGCATATCTGGGGTGGTGGCTTAGAATGCTGAGTCACAGGCCTGCATAGAATGCCATGCAGGCCCGCCCTGTAAAGATTTGTGTCTTGTGACTATCATTGTCTTAAACCTAGATTGTATGCACCTTATGTAAACATAGGTCTCTGGTGGGCTCTCCCCCACCTGAGCACCTTTAGCATATACACCTGATCTTCTGAAATAAATAGCTGGAGCAAGGCTGCATTGTCGTCCACGTAGTAAGAGATGCAAGTGGGCCCCCTGCTCCCTTAATTCTTAGCTTTGTGTCCAAGTGGGCCCCCTGCTCCCTTAATTCTTAGCTTTGTGTCCGTGTCTCATTCCTGTGTCGCCCTGTCAGCAATAAGTGGCGCCCGAACAGGGACTTAAGAACCGGACCTGGTTCCTGACAGAAGAATCACTTGAACGAAGGAGGTACAGCGGCGCTGGAACTCGGGTGGAGGTAACGGCTGTGTTTGTGTGCGTTCCATTGTAGAACAACTCCCGAGCATTTTAAGCAGGGTAATGGGTAATGTTGAAGGACACGATAAATATGTTTCCTATATTTCCCTCTTATGGCAGCTGCTGCCGGCCAGCGGTGTCAAGGTGGGGGAGTCACAAATCTTAGAATTGCTATAGGTTATTGAAAAATACTGCTCTTGGTTCCCTACCCTTGGCTCCCTTGAACTGCACGACTGGGAGTGGGTAGGTAAGGAATTGAAGCAAAAACATGCAAGTAGTTGATTTACCTGTTACTATTTGGTCTACATGGTCTTTAATTAAGTCTGTTCTTGAGACTTTAAAAACTGATGATGAGGAAGAATATGAGTCTGATGACAATACTGGTCCCAATCCTCTTTCTGATGATGATAAGGGTAAAAAAGATCCAGTAAAATCTCAAGTTTTTTATTCTTGTCAATGCCCCAAACCTCCTTCTGCGCCTTGCTGGGAGGAATGGCCCCCGCCTCCTCTGCTGCCTCTTCCTGCACATAGCTGTACCCCGGTAGTCAAACCTGCCCGCCTCTCTGGCATACAGCAGGGTCTGGCAGAAGCCAGGCAGCAAGGAGATTTAAAGGCCATATGTTGTCCTGTTGCCTTCCCTGTTACGGTTCGTGAGGAAGTGCCTCCTGGACAAGACGCTAATTATCCTGATGGAGTTTATACTTACTTCCATGAGCATGTCCCATTTGCAGTTCTTAAAGAATTGAAAAAAGCTGTACAAACGTATGGGGTTCATTCCCCTTTTTAAGTTGGCATATTGCAAAGTTTAGCTGAAGGTTCTCGTCTAATTCCTATAGATTGGACCACATTAGCCCTTACAGTCCTTAGCCCAGGAGAATATCTACAATTTAGGACTTGGTGGACTGAGCATGCAGAACTACAGGCTGCACATAATCGGCAACAGAAAGTAAATATAAATTTAGATCAATTACTGGGCCAAGGAGCTTATTCCACTGTTGAAAATCAGTCTGTTTATAATGATCAGGCAATCGAGCAGATTCGCCGTTGTTGTTTGCAAGCTTGGAACAAAGTTGAAGCTAAGGGTAAAGCTGCACAATCCTTCCAAAAGGTTTTAGAAGAGCCAAAAGAATCGTATCCAAATTTCATTGCCTGGCTCCAAGAGGCAATACACCGACAGGTTACTAGTTCAAAGGCTGCCAATACTATTTTGCAGCTGCTAGCATATGAAAATGCTAATAAAGATTGTCAACAAGCCATTGCCCCATTTAAAGGTAAAGTTGCCTATACTGGCCCTAAGTCCAAAGTTTTAGATCTTCCTCATTTCTCTGCCCAGCAAGCTGAACTGGCTGCTGTAATAGCCATCTTAACAGATTTTTCTGAGGCTGTTAATATTTTATCTGATTCTGCCTATGTTGTTCATGTAGTTAGTAAAATTGAAACAGCATCCATTAAGCAACAGTTGCCTCCTTGTTTATTTAACCTTTTTCATGAGCTACAATCAGCTATTTGTGCTCGTGTATCTCCTTTTTATATTACCCATATTCGTTCCCATACCAACCTCCCAGGCCCTTTAGCAGCTGGCAGTGCTGCTGAGGATAAATTATTACTGCCTGTTATTTCAGAAGCTTCTCATTTTCACTCGCTTACTCATCTTAATGTGCAAGGATTCATGACTCGATTTTCCCTTACTAGAAAACAAGCTAAAGACATTGTTTCTTCTTGTCCTAATTGTTAACTGCTTACTGCTCCACCTTTGCAGGATCCTGGTGTTAACCCTCGTGGTCTAGCCCCTAATGATTTATGGCAAATGGATGTTACTCATATCCCTTCCTTTGGCCGCTTAGCCACTGTTCATGTCAGCATTGACATGTACTCTGGCTTTCTTTGGGCCACAGCACAAACCGGTGAAACATTTCGACATGTTCGTACTCACCTTTTTGCCTGTTTTGCCTCTATGGGCTTGCCCCGTGCTTTAAAAACCGATAATGGCCCAGCTTATACATCTGCAAAATTTGCTACTTTTACTACGACTTGGGGCATTCATCATACCACTGGTATTCCTTATAATCCTCAAGGACAAGCTATTGTTGAGCATGTCCATTATACTTTAAAAATTATGTTAACAAAACAAAAAGGGGGAGATGATGGAACTCCCCATGAACGATTATCAAAAGCTTTATTTACTTTAAATTTTCTAAATTTTTATGAAAAACTGGGTGGCACTGCCGCAGAACAACATTTTCCAGCTGAAAAAACAACACTGAAACATTATTTCCAGAAAGCACCTCCTATATGGTGGAAGGACATGCTAACTAATGAATGGACAATGGGTACTTTATTAACATGGGGAAGAGGTTATGCTTATGTTTCCCCAGGTGACGGACGAGCACCACTTTGGATACCGGCCCGACGACTGAAGCCATACCATGAACCCAGCAAAGAAAAGAGAATTCCTATGGGACGTCGAGCCACCAGTGATGCACTTCCAGGGTCTGACACTGAAGACAACAGTGATCGGGCCAACACCCCAAACTAGGGAAGCCCAACATCCAACTTGGGGGCAGATAAAGAAATTATATCTCCGGCATGTGCTCATTCTGAAAATTATACCTATTGGGCTTATATTCCTAACCCCCCATTGCTGCAACAAGGCAACAGTTCGTTCAGTTTTCCCTCCTCCTTATTTTGGCTGCCTGGGTCCAAACCATTGTTGGGCATGGGGGCCACGGGGCATAGGCTGTCAAGGAGACAAAACTAACCCTCTTGCGGGGCATTGCCTCTCCCTTACATCACCCTGTACGGCCCTGGAGGATGGCTGGTTAGCCAGAGACGGGTAAGATTCCTCAGGAAGGAACAACCTAAGACAGGCACAGTCGCAGAGGGGCCTTCAGGAGAAAACTTGGGGGCCAACAGAGGTGGGGCACAGAACCTCACCCCCCCAGCTTTGTGAGGGTCTGAACCCTCACCCCTTTTTAAGGGAGGTCTCCTGCCCCCGTGGCTACTTTGTTTCCCATGCCCGGCTCAGATCGGAGCCCCAGTGGCAGACAGAGATCTAACCAGTCGCTAAAATAAAAAGGGGGATATGTGCGAAACTGAGTCTTCCATGTTGCCTGAGGCATATCTGGGATGGTGGCTTAGAATGCTGAGCCGCAGGCCTGCATAGAATGCCATGCAGGCCCGCCCTGTAAAGATTTGTGTCTTGTGACTACCATTGTCTTAAACCTAGATTGTATGCACCTGATGTAAACATAGGTCTCTGGTGAGCTCTCCCCCACCTGAGCACCTTTAGCATATACACCTGATCTTCTGAAATAAATAGCTGGAGCAGGGCTGCATTGTCTTCCACGTAGTAAGAGATGCAAGTGGGCCCCCTGCTCCCTTAATTCTTAGCTTTGTGTCCGTGTCTCATTCCTGCGTCACCCTGTCAGCAATACTGGATTTTGTCAAATGCCTTTGTTGCATCAATCAATATGATCATGTGTTTTTTCTGCTTTGATTTGTTAATGTGGTATATTACATTAATTGATTTTCTGATGTTGAATCACCCTTGCATACCTGGAATAAAACCCACATGATTATGGTGTATAATTCTTTAAAGTGCTGTTGTATTCGATTTCCAAGTATTTTGTTGAGGATTTTTGCATTTAAATTCATTAGAGAGATTGGTCTGTTATAGTATCGTTATCTGGCTTTGGTATTAGGATGATGTTAGCTTCATAGAATGAGTTAGATAATGTTCTCCTTCAATTTTTTGGAAGAGTTTGAGCAGGATTGATATTAACTCTTCTTGGAATGCTTGGTAAAAGTCACCTGTGAAGCTATCTGGTCCAGGCTTTTTGTTTTTTGGGAGGTTTTTGATGATGAATTCAATGTCTTTACTTGTGATTGGCTTGTTGAGGTCTTCTATTTCTTCTATAGACAGTGTAGGTTTTTCATGTGTTTCTAGGAAGTTGTCCATTTCATTTAAGTTGTCTAATTTGTTGGCATATGGTTGTTCATAGTATCCTCTTATGATCTTTTGTATTTCTGTGGGTCAGTAGTAATGTCCTCCCTCTCATTTCTAATTTTATTTATTCGCATCTTCTGTATTTTTTTCTTTGTCAGTCTAGCTGAGGGTTTGTAAATTTTATTGATCTTCTCAAAGAACCAAATTTTGGTTTTGCTGAGTCTAATTTTTTTTTTTTTTGTTCTTGATTTCATTTATTTCTGCTCTAATCTTTATTATTTTTTTCCTTCTGATTGCTTTGGGATTAATTTGCTCTTCTTTTTCCAGGTGTGCAGCCAGGTCTTTAATTTTGGCTCTTTCTTCTTTTTTAATATATGCACTGAGGGCTAGAAATTTCCCTCTCAGCCTGCCTTCACTGCATCCCATACATTTTTTTTAATCTTCATTTTATTGAGATATATTCACATACCACGCAGTCATACAAAACAAATCGTACTTTCGATTGTTTACAGTACCATTACATAGTTGTACATTCATCACCTAAATCAATCCCTGACACCTTCATTAGCACACACACAAAAATAACAAGAATAATAATTAGAGTGAAAAAGAGCAATTGAAGTAAAAAAGAACACTGGGTACCTTTGTCTGTTTGTTTCCTTCCCCTATTTTTCTACTCATCCATCCATAAACTAGACAAAGTGGAGTGTGGTCCTTATGGCTTTCCCAATCCCATTGTCACCCCTCATAAGCTACATTTTTATACAACTGTCTTCGAGATTCATGGGTTCTGGGTTGTAGTTTGATAGTTTCAGGTATCCACCACTAGCTACCCCAATTCTTTAGAACCTAAAAAGGGTTGTCTAAAGTGTGCGTAAGAGTGCCCACCAGAGTGACCTCTCGGCTCGTTTTGGAATCTCTCTGCCACTGAAGCTTATTTCATTTCCTTTCACATCCCCCTTTTGGTCAAGAAGATGTTCTCCGTCCCACGATGCCAGGTCTACATTCCTCCCCGGGAGTCATATTCCACGTTGCCAGGGAGATTCACTCCCCTGTGCATCCCATACATTTTGATATATTGTGTTCTCATTTTCATTTATCTCAAGATATTTACTAATTCCTCCTGCAATTTCTTCTTTGACCCACTGATTGTTTAAGAGTGAGTTGTTTAACCTCCATAGATTTGTGAATTTTCCTATTTTCTGCCTGTTTTGATTTCCAGCTTTATTCCATTAAGATCAGAGAAAGTGCTTTGTATAATTTCATTCTTTCTAAATTTATTGAGACTTCTTTTGTGACTCAACATGTGGTCTATCCCAGAGAAGATCCATGAGCACTTGAGAAGAATGTATATCCTGCTATTGTGAGTTGTAACGTTTTGCAAATGTCTGTTATGTCTAGTTATCATATTATTTAAGTTCTCTGTTATTGAACCTCTGTCTAGATGTTCTATCTGTTGATGTGAGAGATGTATTGAAGTCTCCAACTATTATTACAGAGACATCTATTTCTCCTACCAATTTTGTCAGTATTTGCCTCATGTATTTTGGGGCACCTTGCTTAGGTGCATAATCCATTTCCTTTTGACCTAGGAATTCCCTTGCTAGGAATTTGTCTGAATGCAAATGTACACCAAGATATTGGGTGGTAGATGATATTAGGGAATTAATATTTTGTAAAGTGCGGTAATGATATTATGGATAGGAAGAAGAATGCCCTTATCTTTTTTAGATGCAAGTGGAAGTATTTAGGAATAAAATATGATGATGTCTGGAATATAGTTTAAAATAGTTTATATATTTGATATATGTAGCTATGTAGCAAAATATTTTCAATTGTTGGATCTAGATTTCTGTATGTTTGGAAATTTTAATAAAGAGTAGAAACATTAAATTACACCAGGATAGTCACTGTAGAATGTTTGCAAAAAGCAGAAACAATCTAAATATCTATCTATAACAGAATCGTTAAATGGTAGGCCATTAAAAAGAATGAGGTATATGTGTATTGTCATTGTTCATTTATTCCTTCTATCAAAATTATTGAGTACCTACTATTCTAGGCAACTAGACATATTGCAGGAAAAAAACCTACATATTCTGTGAGGTAGGAGACAGAAAATAAATAAGTATATGGAAGATGATGAGAGAGTGAAGGAGAGTGTGCCAGTTTTGGTAGGGTAGTCAGGGACAACCTGTCTCACAAGATGTTGGGCAGAGGCCTGAATGAAGTGAGGGATGTGGTCATCTGGGAGAAAAGCTTTCCAAGTCAAGGAAGCATCAAGGGCAGAGGCTCTAAGTGGAAAAAGCTTAGCTTGTTTGTACTAGAGCAGAATAACCAAGGAGAGGTTATTGGGATTCAGAGATATAGGTGATGAGACAGGGAGGAGCAGAGGAATCAGGTCACATAGGGCATTGTAAGCCAAAATAAGGACTGTGGGTTTTATTCTTAGTGAGATAGGAAACTATTGGAGGTTCTTATGCTGATATTAAAAGAGCTCAGAGATATTGGTGAGGGGGAAGCAATTCATAGAACAATGTGTAGAATGTGATCACTTTGTGTAAACTGGAGAGTTGTGTGTGTGTGTGTGTGTGTGTGTGTAGGTGATGTGTACTTTTTTTTAGTAGTTAGACAAACAACTTGACAATTGTTACCACTGATGGTGATGAGGGAGGGAGACTTCCACTTTTGTACCACTTTGTATTGCTTAAACTTTTTTTTCAGCATGTGCATTCATTACTTTATCTTTAAAGTAAATAAAAGTGTCCAATGGGAAAGAAGGAAATAATTGAAGTTTTCTGGTTCTAATAATCCTTTCCCAAATGGAGGCAGTGGTGTACAGAGGACAGCACCAGGTTCAAGGCCTGGCAACTGGACTTCGTCTTGGAGCATCAGCTCCTTGTCTGTAAAGTGAGAATGATAATTGCCCAACTCAGGGCTATGTGAAGATTTGATAAGTTACTGTGCTTGGCACATAGTTTTCATTCAGTAAGTGGGGCTGCTCTTCATAGCAGTAGTAGCTACAGAATCACAAAACTCTTGTGCAGATATATTAGAGTATAATATAGCAGTGTGTTATGAAGAAAAATGGGGAGGCTTCCAGGCAAAGAAAGTGACTGGGAAGTGAAACCAGGAGCTGAGGGAAACAGGTTTTAAAAGACAAGAGCAAAAGACACTATCCATGAAGGCTCCAACCCAACCCCCTGCTCCCTCAGTTGGTGCCTAAGGAAGTTGGCCAGGCCAAGGCTCCCCAAGGTGCCAGTCAAGAATCTCAAAGGACCCAACAAGATAGGGGTACCCAGCCTGGATCTAGGAGAAGGGTTCACATGTGAGAATTTGGTGCCCATTACATGTCCCAGAATGGTGGGGGGTGTGTGTGTGTGTACATCCCAAGCTCTGAAACTTCACACTTCAAAAAAGGAATGAAGCTGATTTCCCCAGAGAATTATCAGTGTATACATGCAGTCTGATTTGCATGATTTAGGTGTTGTGTAGTCCATTAATTAAAACCCTGAAGGTTAAAAAAAGCAGACACATGAAATATATCATGTGGCTGGCTTCAAAGAGAGAACATTGACTATATTGTTGTCCTCTCCTGATGAATATGGGCCGATTTAGGATTCCTTGACCACTTGACTATGTATGTCCTGATTACCTCAGGGGAGCCCTGCCACTTAGCTTCCACTTACCTATTCAGTGAGGATAACAATAGAATTTATAGGGTGATGCAAACATTAAATGAATCAGTATGTGTGAAATTCTAAACAGCTTTTCCATCTAGTTAGTGCTTGATTATGATGCTAGTAAGAAAGGAGAAGGGAAAGAGAAAGAAAGAAAAGGACAAAGAAGTGGAAGCATTTCTTCTGACCAAACTGTGGTGAACTCGTTAGTTATACCCTGACATGTAATCTTGGAAAATATAACTGGCTCGAGTTGCCTGGTAGCAGCAGACTATGGAGAAAATATTGGGGACTGGACAAAAAGAGAATGAGTGAGACCTGTGAAACTGCAAGAAGATGCAAGGGAAGAGAGCAAAGGCAGAGACTCTTACCATATGGAACTACCTTATGCTTTGAGTGTGTATCCTGTGGTTCCCATCTCTGTACCTTTGCCCAAGGTGATCTCTTTGCCTGGAATATGCTTCCTCTTCTTTACACTCAATGCTAAGCCTTTTTTTTTTTTTGACAGGTCAGACACTGCTTCCTCCCAGAAGCCTCCATGCCAGGAGTAACATGTTTCTCCAACTCCATAACTCTAAATATCTGTTCTTTTATCATGGCCTTCCCTCCTTTTACCTTAGGGGTCATTTTTGTAATGTGTCTTCTCCTCTACTGGACTATGAACATCTTGAAGATGTTTCCATATCTTCAGCTTCCTCACCCCTTGCACCACCTATTGACATCCACCTATCATCAGGTTAGTGTGTGGGTTAATATATTAATCAGCCTTTCCTAAACATCAACTTCCATTCGGGACAAGTTTCAGCTCCCATTCCTCTCTCTGACTAGAAGTCCCAGGGAAGATGGGCTCATCCCAGCTGTCTTCCACTTAGCCACCTGACACCAAGCAGCCTGAATGGGGCCTCCAAGGCTCCTCATTGGCCTCCAATCAGCAAGTAGGCCCTTCCCAGTACCATGGGAGACACCAACACTGTCATCACCCACCCCCTAAAAAGCCTACTTTATTATCAATGATTCTTATTTATTTGCAATAATTGTGCAGAGATCCCTGCTGGGCTCCCTGAGTATAGTTTTATAAGCATCTACCTCCTGCTTTGGAGAAAGTAATGATGTGGTGGGAGGAGAGCTTGTCCTCTGGGAGACTCCTGTTGGGGCTTCAGGACACCTTCTACACTCCCTGGTGTGGAATCAGTTTTGGAGATTCAGGTGTAGGGCCACCCTAAGGCTTAGCATAGAGTGCTAAACAGCCTATGGCCATTTGATCATTCTGAGACTCAGTGGATTGGACTTGACTTATAGCCCCTGTCCCAGGCAGTGGGGTTCCTGGCCCACCCCAGGTTCCAACTGCCACTCCCCTAACTGTCGGTCAGAACTTTGCTTCTCTTACCCAGAGCCTGCCTGTCCTTTGGATGACCACAGGCCTGTGAGCCAGGAAAGTTCTGTTAAGGACCAGGTGAAAGCCTCATTTTGTGATTTAGGCACAAGCTAAAATGTAGTTTCATGAAGGAAACTCAGCTGCCTTTGTTTATGAGTCCTTTGAAAATCTTGCTCCCTCTCCCCCTTCTGATTTGCAGGACAGCTGGGGAGAAAACCAGTGTGACTTCATTAAAGCCTTGAGCGCTTTGAATGCTTCTCAGGTTGGTGTGAAACCTGCTTTCCTCAGAGGAGTTCCGAACTTCATCACAAAGGGAGCCATTTCTTTTTCTTTCCAAAATGTAAGTATCTTTTTTGTTATATAAATAATTATTGCTCACTGTAAAAATTCATGCATTCAGAGTGTGAATCGTAGACAGTCTAAGTTCCTCTAATTCTTCTGTGGTAGAGATAACAATGTTAATACTCTATAGTTTATCTTTCCAGTCTCTGGGAGGGCATGTATGTATGTGGAAAACATTAATGGAGTTTTACTAAATATTATTCTTTAATCTGACTTTTTCTTCCAAGAGTGTGTTGTAGAGAATTTTCCACGTCAACCCATAAAGATCTGCCTTTCCCTGTGCCAAAATTAATTTATTCATTCCCTTGCTGGTAGATATTTAGACTGTTTTAAATGTTTTGCAGTTATAAACATTGATGCCATGATCTCCTTTTACATATATCTTTGTGTACTTAAGTATTTTTATGGGATAAATTCTTAAAACTATAACTGTTGGGTCTAAAGGAATGCACATTTGAAATTTTGTTAGATGCCACATTGTCCACCTGAAAAAGTGTACACTCCTGCAAGGTTATCGCAAGTGGCTTATCCACTAGGTATGGTAGGCACAGTGCTGAGAACCCACAATATATGAAAATGTTTTAATTTTAACTTATTTTAAAATCAGAAAAAAATGCATGAAAAGAAAGAAAAAAATAGTGAAATATAATAATGAACCCAGCCTGCATTATATTTTTCTGTGTACCAACACAATCATATTATATATAATATAATTTTAAATATTTTTTAATGGAGGAAGGGGCCCACGAAGGCAAACATGGCTAGGACCTGCACATGGCATAATATACCCCTGGTTATCCATCTCTCCACACCCTTGCAATTCTTGGAATTATCTTTTTAATTTTTGCCAGTATTTTATGCAAAAAATGACATTTCACTGTTTTAATTTTCAGCTCTTTGGTTATTTGTGAGGTATCCTCTGTAAGTTTATTGACCATTTAAATTTCCTATGTAATTGCCTATTTTGTTCTTTTCTCATCTTTCTATTGAGTTAACCATCTTTTCCTTATTAATCTGTAAAAATTATTTTAACAGAATAGTAAATATTGCAAATATTATTTTTCCAGTTTTGCATTTCAATTTTATTGGTCTCCTTTTCTTAATGGCATTGAAAATGTTCCTGTGCCCCAAATCTGTCAAGCATTTCTTTTATGTAACATTCCACAAGGGATTAAGTAAATATTCTTTTATATTTTCTTGTAGAATATCTATGACTATTGTTAAATATGATATCTTTAACTCACCTGGAATGTATTTTTGTGTAAGATATGAATTAGCATTTAAACTTTATTTTCCAAATATATATCTAATTGTACCAACACCATGGGACAATAATTTGAAATGCTACCTTTATCAAATATTTAATTTCCATATATTCATGAATCTCTTTCTTGAATCTCTATTCCCATGCTAGTATTACACTTTTAATTACATAGCTTTATAGTATTTTTATGATATTTTGATTTCTGATTAGGTAAACCACTACTCTCCTGCCCCCATAATCCTTCTCTTTCAAATTTTCTTGATTATTCTCACACATTTACTCTTTCTGATGAACTTTAGAGTTACATTTTTAAGGACTGAAGAAAAGAAATCACAATGAATTTTGTAAAATTTAGAGAATACGTTGAGAAGGGACATCTTAAAAAACTATGCTTTGCCAAGAGCATGGCATTTTGCCCAGGTCTTCTTTCTGTAATGCATTCCCTCCTGGCCTTCAGTTAATCCAAACCTTTTCCATCTCAGCAGTCTCCTTCTCAAACTCCGTTTGTGGGACAGGAGGCTAGTAGCAGGGGACTTGCCTGAGCCTCCATGTTCTCCCTGAGGTTAACTGGGGCCTGTTTCTTTGCCATTTTGGGTCAGTTTACTAGTGGTTTTCTAACAGCTGTGTTCTGGCTGCAAACTACTGTGGCAGAGCCCATCATCATCTTTTACCTGGATTTCTCATCTCCTTGTTTCCACTTTTGCATACTCTGACCCATCTTTATAGTCAGATCACCCATCCCTGCTGGAAAACCTTCAGTGTTTCCCCATCATATTGGTTTCCTATTGCTACTGTAACAAATTATTCTAGATATAATGCCTTTTGAAAAACATAAATCTATTTTATTTACAGTTTTATAGTTTAGAATCCCAAAATCAGTCACATCGTGCTGAAATGATGTTGGCCGGGGCTGTTTTCCTTTCTGGAGACTCTAGGAGGCAATCCTTTGCCTTTCCCTTTCCTGCTTGTGGCCCCTTCCTCCATCTTCAAAGTCAGCAATTGCATAGCTCCAACCTCTGCTTCTATCATCTCGTCTCTTTCTCTGACTCCAGCCTTTCAACCTGCCTCTTATAAGTATGATCATAAAGATCCTAGTGATTAGATTGGGCCTGCCCAGATAATCTAAAATAATCTGCCATCTCCAGATCCTTAATTTAATCTTGTGTGCAAGTAACCTTACATGGGTAATGTAACATATTCACAGGTTCTGGAGATTAGAACATGGCTATCTTTGGGAGGCCGTTATTTTGCCTGTCATACCCATGGCCTTCAGGATGAAGTCCAGTCCATTCTTCTTAATGTATCTTGACAGCCATTCAGTGACTTGCCTGTACTACTCCTCTCTCTAACCTCCATCCATTCTCCCCTTTGAATGTTCTGCTCAAACCACATGTCTTTCAGTTTCTGGCAGCTGCCTTCTCGTCTTTCTCCATCTTGGTCTTGGCTGGTTCCTCTATCTGGGGCAGTCTTTCCCTACTTCTTCATTTGACTAACTCTTACTCGTCTTCCCACCTTGGCTTAAACCTCACTTTCTCTGGAAGCTTTTTTTTTTTTAATACATTTTTTATTGTGAAATTTAACATATGTACATAACTGATAATTTTCAAAGTATGATTTAACAAGTAGTTAGAGAGAAAATTCAAAGAGTTATCAGTTACAGTTCCACCATTTCAGTTATTTCCTTCTAGCTATTCTAATACCCTGGCATCTAAAAAAATATATTTATATAAAGATTCAGTATTTCTAATGCTTTGTTAAATCCTATCTTGTCTGTTGCTACCCCTTCCTCTCCTTTAATCACTTTCTCGATCTTCAGGAGTGTCTAGGCAGTGACCACCCTAACTTGTTCTTATTGAAAGGGGGTGTTGACATTACGGGGAAGGGGGCTGCATCTGGTTGATGTTCTTAAAGAGGCTGTTGTCTCTGGCTTTTAGTACTTGTCTGGCATAGGAATACTCTGGTGGATTTAAGTTTCTGAGAGAGAAACTTAGTGAAACTTTTTTGGAATCTCAGATAGGGACCTAGGTATTTCAGGAATACAGTTCCTTAGGGCTTGGTATATTGTAGCCATTTGAGCTATCTAGCTAGAGCTTGCATAAAAGTAACCTCCAGGATAGCCTCTTGACTTGATTTGACATCTCATAGCCACTGTAACCTTATTTTGTTACCTTTCTTTTCCCCCTTTTGGTCAAAAAAGCATTTTCAATCCCTTGATGCCAGAGCCAGGCTCATTCCTGAGAGTCATGTCCCATGTTGCCAGGGAGATTCACTTCCCTGGGAGTCAGGAACCACGTAGGGGTAGGTTAATGAATTTATTTGCTGAGTAGGGCTTAGAGAGAAAAAGTCCACATCTGAGGAACAAGAGGTTGTCTGGAGGTGCCTCTTAGGCATAATTATAGGAAGGCTTAGTCCAATTTACAGACCTAAGTTTCACAAGAGAAAGCCTCAAGATCAAGGGCTTGACTTACTAAGTAGGGGGTTCCTAACTTCACATAGCATATATGCTGTCCAAGATAAAAAATCAGTGTCTCACATTATCTTCACATAATTGAACTATCATCATCCCTCTCAATTTTAAACAATTATCATAACACAAAACATCCCAGAACTCTTATCAAGGTATTCCTATTAAACATAATCTATAATATGTAATGGGTAGTTTCTCCATATACCACTCTGTTATTAACTCTCTGTACCAGTGTCATACCTTAGAAGTATATCATGCAAACACATTTATATCTGTAGTGGTACTCTGTAGGTTACTTCCCTTAAACAACCACTTTTGAACATGTTTGCCTTCAGTGTGGCACTGATACTTTCAACGAACCATCACTCCTGTCCATTCCCATGTGTGGAAGAAAACAAAAGCTCACCCGATTGTGGAGGAGAAAAGAAATTTATTTTTGTTCTTGCAAGAGCAGGCGCACGACCAAAAGAAAATGGAACGGTCGGTGCACCAAACAGAGGGAAAGCAGCACAATATATTTCCTAAGCCTAACACGCAGGTCCCTCCCCTGTTTTCCTGTTGGCTGGGTATTCCAGAGGTTACAGTTTATCTGAGAGAGCTGACTAACCCACCTTTGATTACACCTCATATTCCTTCACATTTCAGTGACCTTGGTTGTTACTTATTTTTACCCAGATAAGGAGCTGGCATTCACTTGAAGCTTACATCAGAGCCCTTTCTTTCCCTCTAATTGCAGAGTCAGTTTGTGCTAATTGTGTTTAGCTTCTATTTCCCCTATTCCATGTCACCTTTATGTGAAAGCTAAACTTAACCCTTTTCTTACATATGCATTTAAGTTCGCCCTCATTATCATGTCTGTACATATTAGGTTATCATTCCCCCTTCACTAAGGTTCTATCTCTCTCTGGGTTCCCTATATTCTACATTATAAGAATCTGATTTTGCATTGTTCAGGGAGTTCTCATTAGTGGTAACCTGCAATATCTCTCCTTTTGTATCTGGCTTATTTCACTCAGCATTAGGTCTTCAGGGTTCATCCATGTTGTCTTATGTTCCGGACCTCGTTCCTTCTCACTGCTGCATAGTATTCCATTGTATGTATATACCATTTTGTTTCTCCACTCGTCTGTTGAAGGACACTTGGATTGTTTTCATCTCTTGGCAGTTGTGAACAATGCTGCTGTGAACATCGGTGTGTAAATGTCTGTTCATGTCACTGCTTTCAGATCTTCTGGGTATATACCAAGAAGTGAAATTGCCAGATCATAGGGTAACTCAATATCAGCTTTCTTCCACAACAGCTGTACCATTATGCATTCCCACCAGCAATGAATAAAAGTTATAATTTCTCCACATCCTCTCCAGCCTTTGTAGTTTCCTGTTTGTTTCACAGCAGCCATTCTTATTAGTGTAAGGTGATATCTCATCGTGGTTTTGATTTGCATTTCCCTAATGGCTAGTGAAGATGTACATTTTTTTTCATGTGTTTTTTCGCCATTTGCATTGCCTCTTCAGAAAATTGTCTTTTCATAGCTTTTGCCCATTTTATAATTGGGCTGTTTGTGCTATTGTTGTGGAGTTGTAGGATTTCTTTATATATGCCAGATAGCAGTCTCTTATCAGAGCTATGGTTTCCAAATATTTCCTCCCATTACATTGACTGCCTTGTCACCTTTTTGACAAATTCCTTTGAGGTACAGAAGCTTTTGATTTTGAGGAGTTCCCATTTATTTTTTTCTTTCATTGATTGTGCTTTGGGTTTAATGTCTAAGAAGCTACCTCCTAGTACTAGGTCTTGTAGATGTTTCCCTATATTATCTTCTAGGAGTTTTATGGTACTATCTCTTATATTGAGGTCGTCGATCCATTTTGAGTTAATTTTTGTACAGGGTATGAGTAAGGGGTCCTCTTTCATTCTCTTGGATATGGATATCCAGTTCTCCAAGCCCCATTTGTTGAAGAGACTGTTCTGTCCCAGTTAACTAGATTTGGGAAACTTATCAAAAAGCAGTTCACCATAGACCTGGGGATCTATTTCCAAACTCTAAATTCAATTCATTGATCAATATGTCTGTCTTTCTGCCAGTACTGTGCTGTTTTGACTACTGTGGCTTTATAGTAGAATTTAAAGCCAGGAAATGTGAGTCCTCCCACTTCATTCTTCTTTTTTAGAATGTTTTTAGCAATTTGAGGCTGCTTTCCCTTCCAAATAAATTTGAAAACTAGTTTTTCCAAGTCTGCAGAGTAGTTTGTTGGAATTTTGATTGGAATTACATTGAATCTGTAGATCAGTTTGGGTTGAATTGACATCTTAATGACGTTTAGCCGCCTTATTCATGCAACCAGAATATCTTTCCACATTATTTAGGTCCCCTTTGATTTCTTTCTTTTTTTCTTTCAGCTATTTCCATTATTGTATACTTACATATACATATACATATAACATTCATAGAAAGATGTTAACTTTCGATGTACAGCTCAACAAGCAGTTATATAGGTAATTTCAAAAATTGTTATGGGTTACAGTTCCACAGTTCCAATTCTTTCCTCATTACGCAATATAGGGTATATACAGAAAGGTGAAGACTTTCAACGTGCAATTCAACAAATAGATTAGAGAAAATTTCAAAGGCTGTTATAGGTTATAGTACCACCACGTCATTTACCTCCTTCCAGCTTTTCGAACACTCCAGCATCTAAATATATATATATATATATATATATATATATATATATATATATATGTAACACACACACACACAATGTATATATATATTTTTTCAGTATTCATAGACTTTTATTAAATCTTGTTTGTTGCTGCCTCTTCCTCTCAGTCTCTTTTACCATCTTCAGGGGTGTCTAGACAATAAGAAGCCTAACTTTTCATATTGAAAGGGGGTGTCAGCAGTATGGGGAAGGGAACTGCATCTCATTGTTGTTCTTAAAGGCCTCTGGGTTTTAGGACTTGTCTGGCATAGGAACACTCTGGTGGATTTAAGTTTCTGAGAGATAAAACTTAGCGAGTGAATAATTTTATAGAATCTCAGGTAGGGACCTAGGTATTTGGGGACTACTTTTGGTAAGAGTATGGCATATTGTGGCCATTTGGGATGTCTAGGTGGAGCTTGTGTAAGAGAAACCTCCCAGATAGCCTCTTGACTTTATTTCGGATCTCTCAGTCACTGGGACCTCAGCTTGTTACCTTTCTTCCACCCCACCCCACCCCCCACTTTGGTCAAGTAGGCATTTTCAGTCACTTGCTGCCAGGGCCTGGCTTATTCCTGGGAGTCATGTCCCACGTTGCCAGGGAGATTCGTTCTCCTGTGAGTCATGTCTCTCATAGCGGGTGGGCATGGGTTATTGAATTTATTTGCTGAGTTGAACTTAAGAGAGAGAGAAGCCACATCTGAGCAACAAAAGAGGTTCCCTGGAGGTGCCCCTTATGCATAATTATAGAAGGGCTCAGCCTCCCATTTACAACCCTAAGTTTCACAAGAGCAAGCCTCAAGTTGAGGGGTTAATTTATTAAGTAGTGGGTTCCTAATTTCACTTAATATATTTTCTATCCCAAGCTAAATGGTCAGTTTCTTACATTTTCTTTACTTAGTTGTACAGTCTGCATCACTCTCAATTTTAAACCATTATCAACATAATACATTCCAGAGCTCTTATCAGCTGCTAAGTATCTATCCCTGGTGTTAGTGTAGTGTTGGTAAGAATTTCTATTAAACATAGTCAATAATATATAATGGGTAGTTTTTCCATATACCACTCTGTTGTTAACCCTCTGCACCAGTGTCATACCTTATGAGTATATCATGTTAATACTTATGTATGTTTGTGTTTGTACTCTGTCGGTTACATGCCTTTAAACAACCATTTACAAACATGTTCACCTTCAGTGAGTCACTGATAGTTACAATCACATTAACACATTAACAAACCCTAGTCACACCTGACCATTCCCATATACCATTAAGTTCACCCTCAATATCATATCTGTACATATTAGACTATCATTCCCCCTTCACTAGCTTCTGTCTATCTCCAGGTTCCCTATATTCCACATTATAAGACACTTATTTGACATTTTTTCACAGAGCTCACTTTAGTAGTAACATACAATATCTCTCCTTTTGTGTCTGGCTTATTTCACTTAGCATTATGTCTTCAAGAATCATCCATGTTGTTATATGTTTCACAACCTTGTTCCTTCTTACTGCTGTGTAGTATTCCATTGTATGTATATACCACATTTTGTTTATCCATTCATCTGTTGAAGGACATTTGAATATCTTGGCCATTGTGAGCAATGCTGCTATGAACGGTGCAAATATCTGTTCATGTTACTACTTTCGGATCTTCTGGGTATATAGTGAGAAATGAAATTGCTGGATTGTAGGGTAACTGGACATCTGTTTTTCTGAGGAACTGCCAAACTCTCTTCTAGAGTGGCTGTACCATTATTCAGTCCCACTAGCAATGAATAAGAGTTCTAATTTCTCCACATTCTCTCCAGCATTTGTAGTTTCCTGTTTGTTTTATGGCAGTCATTCTTATTGGTGTGCGATGATCTCATTATGGTCTCGATTTCCATCTCCCAAATAGCTAGAGAAGATGAACATTTTTTTCATGTGTTTTTTTAACCATTTGTATTTCTTCTTTGGAGAAATGTCTTTTCATATCTTTTGCCCATTTTATAATTGGGCTGTTTGTACTATTGTTGTTGAATTGTAGGATTTCTTTATATATGCCAGATATCAGTCTTTTATCAGATACGTGGTTTCCAAATATTTTCTCCCATTGCATTGGCTACCTCTTCACCTTTTTTGACAAATTCCTTTGAAGTACAGAAGTTTTTGATTTTAGGAGTCCCTATTCATCTATTTTTTTCTTTCATTGCTTGTACTTTGTATTTTCATTTGCTTGTAAGGTCTAAGAAGTGACCTCCTAATACTAGGTCTTGGAGATGTTTCCCTTGGAGTTTTATGGTGCTGTCTCTTACATTGCGGTCTTTGATCCACTTTGAGTTAATTTTTGTAGGGGGTGTAAGGTAGGGGTCCTCTTTCATTCTTTTGGATATCCAGTTCTCTCAGCCCCATTTGTTGAAGAGACTGCACTGTCCTAGTTCAGTGGATTTGGGGGATTCATCAAAAATCAGTTGACCATAGATCTGGGGGTCTATTTCCAAACTCTCAATTCAATTCATTGATCAATATGTCTATCTTTCTGACAATACCATGCTATTTTGACTACTGTGGTTTTATAGTAGGCTTTAAAGCCAGGAAGTGTGAGTCCTCCCACTTCATTCTTCTTTTTTAGAATCTTTTTAGCAATTTGAGGCTGGTTTCCCTTCCAAATAAATTTGGTAACTAGCATTTCCAAGTCTTCAAAGTAAGTTGTGGGAATTTTGATTGGCATTGAATTGAAAATGTAGGTCAGTTTAGGTAGGATTGACATCTTAATGATGTTTAGCCTTCCTATCCATGAACATGGAATATCTTTCCATCTCTTTAGGTCCCCTTTTATTTCTTTTAGTAAAGTTATGTAATTTTCTGTGTGGAAGTCTTTTACATTTAAGTTTGTTCCTAGGTACTTGATTTTTTTAGTTGCTATTGAGAATGGGATCTTTTTCTTGAGTGTCTCTTCTGTTAGGTCATTTCTAATCGATAGGAACATTACTGACTCGGGTGGATTGCTCTTGCATCCTGCTACTTTGCTGAATTTATTTATTACCTCAAATAGCTGTGTCATCGATTTTCTCATGGTTTTCCAAATATAGGATCATATTATCTGCAAACAATAACACTTTTACCTCTTCATTTTCCATTTCGATGCCTTTTATTTCTTTGTTTTTTGTTTTTGTTTTTCTTTTTGTTTTGTAATAAATTCAAACTTACAGGAACAGTTGCAAAAATAATACAAACCCCATACACAGAACTCCAGCATACCCCAATCCCCCTCCACCGATACCCCCATCTACCAACTTTAATATTTTGTCACTTTGCCATTTCTTTCTTTCCCTCCCTCCCTCCCTATCTATCATCCATCATCTATTGCTCTGTCTTCTGAACATATGAGAGCAAGTTGCACACATCCTTGAACAAATAATATAATTCACATATACATTTCCTATGAACAAGAATATTCATTTATGTAATCACATTAAGTGTAGTTGAATTCAAGAAATTTAACATTGATACAAAGCTTACATTCTATATTTCATTTTTTTCCAGTTGTGTCCTTTTGAGCCTTTTCTCCTCTATTCTTAGATCTTGTCCAGGATCCTCTATGGGATTTAATTGTCATTATCTATTTAGACTGTCTTTTTTTTCAATTGTGGAAACATAGCTACAACATAAATCTTCCCATTCCAGCCCCGCCCAAGCATTCCATTTAGTGGGATTAATCACATTCACAATGTTGCAATGCCATCAACTTCCCACCATCCATTACTAGAAATTTCCCTTCACCCCTAACAGAAATGCTACACTCATTTCTTATTAACTCCCCATTGCCCCTTCCCCCACTTCTCGTAACCCATACTCTACTTTTCATCTCTATGATCATATTCTCTGATACTTTCTTTGTGTTTACCGTGGGGCTTAAATTTAACATCTTAAGTCTATAACAATCTTGTTTTCTTTGATACCAACTTAACTTCAATAGGACACATAAACTATGTCCCTATACTCCTCTATTCCCCCACCTTTATGTAGTTCTTGTCAAAAATTACATATTTTACATTGAGTCCAAAACCACTGATTTATCATTACACTTTATGTATTTTACATCCTATAGGAAGTAAATAGTGGAGTTACAAATCAAAATACAGTAGTATTGGTATTTATATTTACCATGTGATCTTTGCTGGAAATCTTTGTTTCTTCATGTGATTTCAAGCAAATGTTTAGTGTCCCTTCCTTTCAGCCTGCACAATTCCCTTTAGCATTTCTTGTAGGACTGATCTACTGGTGATAAAGTCCCTCAGCTTTTGATTATCCAGGAATGTTTTCATCTCCCCCTCATTTTTAACCTCCAGGTGTTTATGAATTTTCTAAGTTTCTGATGGTTATTGACTTCTATTTGTATTCCATTGTGGTCAGAGAATGTGCTTTGAATAATTTCAATTTTTTTAACTTTATTGAGCCTTGTTGTATGTCCCAGCCTATGGTCTATTCTGGAGACAGTTCTGTGATCACTAGAGAAGACTGTGTATCCTGGTGATTTAGGATGTCATGTTTTATGTATGTCTGTTAAATTTCTCTATCTCTCTCTCTCTTCTTTCTTTGTTTCTCTGTCAGTAGGGCTCCTTTTAGTATCTGAAGTAGGGCAGGTCTTTTATTAGCAAAATCTCTCAGCATTTGTTTGTCTGTGAACAATTTAAGCTCTCCCTCAAATCTGAAGGAGAGTTTTGCTGGATAACGTATTCTTGGTTGGAAATTTTTCTCTGTCAGAATTGAAATATGTCATGCCACTGCCTTCTCACCTCCATGGTGGCCGCTGAGTAGTCACTACTTAGTCTTATTTTGTTTCCTTTGTATGTGGTGAATTGCTTTTCTCTTGCTGCTTTCAGAACTTGCTCCTTCTCTTCAGTATTTGACAGTCTGATCAGAATATGTCTTGGAGTGGGTTTATTTGGATTTATTCTATTTGGAGTTTGCTGGGCATTTATGCTTTGTGTATTTATATTGTGTAGAAGGTTTGGGAAGTTTTCCCCAACGATTTCTTTGAATACTCTTTCTAGACCTTTACCTTTCTCTTCCCCTTCTGGGACACCAATGAGTCTTATATTTGGACATTTTATATTATCTGTCATATCCCTGAGATCCATTTTGATTTTTTCGATTTTTTTCCCCATTCTTTCTTTTGTTCTTTCATTTTCCATTCTGTGGTCCTCAAGGTCACAGATTCATTGTTCAGCTTCCTCTAGTCTTGTACTATGAGTATCCAGAATCTTTTTAATTTGGTCAACAGTTTCTTTTATTTCCTTATGATCATCTATTTTTTTATTTACTCTTGCAATTTCTTCTTTATGCTCTTCTAGGGTCTTCTTCATGTCCTTTATATCCTGTGCCATGCTCTCATTGTTTGTCTTAGTTCTTTGATTAATTGCTCCAAGTACTGTGTCTCCTCTGATCTTTTGATTTGGGTGTTTAGGTTTGGGTTATCTGTATCATCTGGTCTTTTCATATGCTTTCAGATTTTCTGTTGTTTTTGGCCTCTTGGCATTTGCTTTACTTGGTAGTGTTTTTTTAGGATATGAAGGATTATTGAAACCCCAATCTCTTAATTTTTCAGTTCTACAGCTTGGTGGTGTACACTTCAACTAACCAGCAGATGGCATCCGCAAATCACCTGTTCCCCTCAAGTCAGTTCTCCCCAACTTTGTCTTTGTGATGTGTGGGGGTCTGGTTCTTGTGGGGTCCAATTGGTGCACCAAGTTTGGGTGTGTTGTTGGTGCTGTCTGCCCTGAATGTGAGGTGTGTGTCTGAGTGGTTAGGGAGGGAGGGCAGCTTTAATAATCAAACCTCCCAGGTGTTCCTGGAGATTTAAGGCTGTTGGAAGAGTCTAAGCCTTCATTTCAGTCTCGCCACAGATTGTCTCTGCCGCAGACCCACAAGTCCTTGTTATTGGTGTAGGGTCCCTGGGATTTCCGAGTGGGTCCCTCTTGTCAGCTTTGCCCTTCCAGGGCCTCTGCTGGGGGAAGACTGTGCTACGTCACAAGTGCGCGCCGTCCCTCAAGGGAAGCCCTGGGCCGCTGGGCCGTGCAGGGGCATTCTCAGCCTGCTGTAAAGATGGCTGAATGGGGCATGTTAACCAGCTTCTTTTTGCACAGCTCCGCCTTCCCAGCTCTGGGACAACCAGCTGTGGGCGCGTGAAAGGTCACTGTCCATGCCTGATATTGTGGTGTGTGCACAGTGTTGCAGGAAACACTTCCTGTTACACTGGGTCCCTTGGTGCGGCTCTGGGCCAGGGCTCTGGCACCAGGCAGAGGCGTTTCCAGTCTGCCGGGAAGACAGCTGCAAGGGGCATGGTTTTTTTCTCCTTTTGGCTTACCTCTGCCCTCCCCTCTCCAAGACAATTAGCAGTGGGTCCACCAAAGGCTACCTTCCATGCCAGATAATGAGGTGTTCACACAGCCCGTTCCCGCCGCACTTCACTGTGTGGTTCTCACTGCCATTTCTGTAGCTGCTCCTGGGTTTTTTTTTTAGAAAAGAACTAGTCCACTTCCAAACGCCAACCCACGGTTTCCCCACACTGCAGTATGTCTGCTGGACATTCAGCTGACTTACTCACACTCGTTTCAGAATGCAGACTCCCAGTTTCACCAAGTCCCTGTGGAGTTAGCAGACCTTGTTCAGCTGGTGCATCGCTGGAACTGGTGTTCTGGGACACTCTCTGGCTTTTATCTAGTGTTTTTCACAGAGGTGTTTTTTTGCCCTGTCTCTCCTAGCTGCCATCTTAGGTTCTCTCTCCCTTTTATTTCTTTGTGTTGCTGGATTGTTTTGGCTAGAACTTCTAGCACAATATTGAATAATAGTGGTGACAGTGGGCCTTCTTGTCTCATTCCTGATCTTAGAAGGAAGGGTTTCAGTCTCTCACCATTGAGTGCTATGCTGGCTGTGGGTTTTGCATATATGCCCTTTATCATACTGAGGAAGGTTCCTTCAATTCCTATCTTTTTGAAGTGATATCAAAAAAGGATGCTGGATTTTGTCAAATGCTTTTTCAGCATCTATTGAGATGATCATTTGATTTTTTTTTTCCCTTTTGATTTTTTAATGTGTTGTATTACATTGATTTTCTTATGTGGAAACACCCTTGCATGCCTTGGATGAACTCCACTTGGTCATGGTGTATGACTTTTTAAATATGTCTTTGGATTTGATTTGCAAGTATTCCGTTGAGAAGTTTTACACCAATTCATTAGGGAGATTGGCCAGTAGTTTTCCTTTCTTGTAGCATCTTTAACTGGTTTTGGTATTAGAGTGATGTTTAGCTTCATAAAATGAATTAGGTAGTGTTCCAGTTTCTCCAATTTTTTGAATGAATTTGACCAGAAGTAGTGTCAGTTCTTTTTGGAACGTTTGGTAGAATTCCCCTGTGAAGCCATTTGGCACTGGACTTTTATTTGTAGGAAGCTTTTTGATGATTGATTGGATCTCTTTAGTTCTGATTGGTTTGCTGAGGTCTTCTATTTCTGTGGTCAGTTTAGGCTGTTCATTTGTTTCCAGGAAATTATCCATTTCCTCTAAATTATCTAGTTTGTTGGCATACAGTTGTTCATAGTATCCTCTTATGGTTTTTGTTTTTGTTTTTGTTTTTTCACTTCTTTGAGATCTGCAGTAATCCCTCCTCCCTCCCCCCTCCTCCCACTTATTATTTTGTTTATTTGGGTCCTCTCTCTTTTTGACTTTGTCAGTCTACCTAAAGGTTTGTCAATCTTGTTGCTGTTCTCGAAGTACCAACTTTTGGTTTTATTTATTCTCTCTGTTTTTTTTTTGTTGTTGTTCTCCGTATCATTTCTTTCTGCTTTAATCTTTGTTATTTCTTCTCTTATACTTGCTTTAGGATTAATGTGCTGTTATTTTCTAGCTTCTTCAGTTGTCCCATTATTTCTTTGATTTTAGCTCTTTCTTCCTTTCTAATGTATGCATTTAGAGCTATAAATTTCCCCCTTAATACCACCTTCACTGCATCCCATTTTTGATGTACTGCATTCTTATTTTCATTTGTCTATAGATATTTAGCAATTTCTCTTGCAATTTCTTCTCTGACCCACTGATTGTTTAGGAGTGTGTTGTTTAACCCTCATATTGGTGAATGTTCTAGATCTTTGATAGTTATTGACTTCTAATTGCATTCCATTGTGGTCAGAGAATGTGCTTTGAATAATTTCTATCTTTTTTTTAAGTTTAATGAGGCTTGTTGTATGCCCCAGCATATGATGTATTCTGGAGAAAGTTCCATAAGCACTAGAGAAGAATGTGCATCCTGGTACTTTTGGACATAATGCTCTATATGTGTCAAGTATAATTCATTTATCACACTGTTTAGGATCTCAGTTTCCTTATTGGTCCTCTGGTTGATCTATCTATAGAAGAGAGTGGTGTATTGAAGTCTCCCATGACTGTTGTAGAAACATCTATTGCTTCCTTTAGTTTTGCCAAGGTTTGTCTCATGTACTTCAGAGCACCGTGATTGGGTGCATAAACATTTATGATTGTTATTTCTTCTTGACAAATTGTCCCTTTTATTAGTATATAGTGTCCTTCTTTGTCTCTTATGACATCCTTGATTTAAAGTCTATTTTATCTGATGTTAGTATCGTTACCCTTGCTTTCTTTTGGCTTGCTTGCATGGAATATTTTTTTTCCATCCTTTCACTTTCTATCTTTTTGTCACTCAGTCTAAGATGAGTCTCTTGTAAACAGCATATTGATGGTTCATATTTCTCTCTCTATTTCCTTTAAGTTACCCTTACTAATACTCCTCAGTTCTATGCCCTTCTCCATGCCTCTCTCTCCTGTCTTTTTTTTTCTCAGCTGGTAGAGCTCCCTTTAGCATTTCTTGTAGGGCAGGTCTCTCGTTAACAAGTTCTTTCAGAATTTGTTTGTGAAAATTTTAAGCTCTCCTTCAATTTTGTAGGAGAGCTTTGCTGGGTAAAGAATTCTTGGCTGGCAGTTTTTCTGTTTCAGAATTCTAAATATGTCTTACCACTGCCTTCTCGCCTCCATGGTGTCCACTGAGTAGTCAGTACTTGGTCTTCTGTTGTTTCCCTTTATGTGGTGAATCGCTTCTCCCTTGCTGCTTTCTCAACTTTTCCTTCTCTTCAGCATTTGACAATCTGATCAGAATATGTCTCGAACTGGATTCATTTGGATTTATTCTATTTGGAGTTCTTTGGGCATCTTTAATATGCGTATTTATGTCATTTAGAAAGGTTGGGAAGTTTCCCCAACAATGTCTTTGAATACTCTTCCCAGCCCTTTACTCTTCTCTTCATTTTTTTATGTTTGTAGACTTCATGTTATCCATCATTTCCCTGAGATCCATTTCAGATTATTTAATTTTTTCACCATTTGTTCTTCTGTGCTTTCATATTCCATCATTCTGTCTTCGAGTTTGTTAATTCATTCATCTCCCTCTTCAACTCTGCTGTTATGTGTCTCAAGAATATTTTTAATTTGATCAACAGTATCTCTTATTTTCATAAGATCTGCTTTTTTAATTTACTCTTGCAAATTCTTTATGCTTTTCTATGATCTTCTTCTTGTCCTTTATATTTTAAGCCATGACATTGATGTTTGTGTGTACTTCTTTGATTAATTGCTCTAAGTTCTGTGTCTCCTCTGGCTTTTTAATTTGGACATTTGAGTTATCAATATCTTCTGGTTTCTTCATAAGCTTTATAATTTTCTGTTGTTTTTGGACTCTTGGCATTTGCTTATCTTGATAGGGTTCTTTTAGAATATGTAGGATGATTTGAATATTTATCTATAATTTGAAAGAGCTACAGTTTGGTGGAATGCACTTTCCTTGAACTGCCAACAGATGGCACTCTTGAACTACCTCTTACCCTCAAGCCAGTGTTCCCCCAACTTCATCCATGCACTGAGTAGGTGTCCAAACCATGTAGAAATCGAATCAGTGCACCAGTTTTGCATGTGCACTGGGGAATGCCAGCCCTGTGAGTGGGGAGCATGCCCTATGCAGTTTGATAGGGAGTCCACCCCAGGACACAGTGGTCCCAGCTGTTTCCAGGGCTGCGGTTGGAGTACTCTGGGGCTGTGGAGCTGCATGTCTCGCCTTCCAACTCAAATGCCCCAAAGCCCCTGTCTGCCATGCACCCATGAGTCCCTGGGTTTGGGGGAGGCCTCTTGCCACTTCTGTGTGGTGACACTGCCTCTAGTCTGTGCATACCATTTGCTTCTGTGGAGGAAGAGTGGATGCCTTCACAAGCCCATTGAATCCTGAATTCCCTCAAGGATGTTCTCGGCCACAGGGTTGTGAAGGGTCGTCTCCCCAGCCAGCTGCAAAGATGGCTGCACAGGGTGTGGAAAGCTGCCCCCTTCCACACTTGTCTGCCTGCTGTAACCACCAGTCTCTGGCACGGGGGCTCTTGGCTGCGGGTCTGAGCCAAGTGCTGAGGAGAATGCCCAGGATGTGGAACACTGCTTCCCTGTGGCTGCTCCCCTCGGTGCTTGTCCACCAGCTCCAACCTCCTGTTTCCTGGTGGTAGTCTGGGCCAAACACTCACCGGTTTTAAACAGTCTCTCAGCTTCTCCAAGTACACACTCACTATGGGTATAGAAGTCCTGCCCAGCTGGTGGAACCCTGGAACTGCTGTTCTGGAGTGCTTTCTGTCCTTTGTCTAGTGTTTTTCATGAAGGACAATTTTGCGCTCTCTCTCTTAATCTGCCATTTTCCTGGACCTTCTGCCCCTTTGATTTCTTTTAGTAAAGTTATGTAACTATCTGTGTAGAGGTCTTTTACATCTTTCGTTAAGTTTATTCCTAGGTACTTGATTTTTTTAGTTGCTATTGTGAATAGAATTTTTTCCTTGAGTGTCTCTTCAGTTAGGTCATTTCTAGTGTATAGGGACATTATTACTTGTGCACATTAATCTAATCTGTATCTCGCCACTTTGCTGAATTTGTGTATTAGCTCAAGAAGCTTTGTAGATTTCTCAGAATTTTCCAAATATGCAATCATATCTTCTGCAAATAAAAACAGTTTTACTTCTTCACTTCCAATTTGGATGCCTTTTATTTACTTGTCTTGCCAGATTGCTCTGGCTAGCACTTCTAGCACAATATTGAATAATGGTGGTGACAGTGGGCTTCCTTGTCTCATTCCTTATCTTAGAGGGAAAGCTTTCAGTCTCTTGCCACTGTGCTCGCTGTGGGTTTTTCATATATGCCTTTTATCATACTCAGGAAGTTTCCTTCAGTTCCTACCCTTTGAAGTGATTTTATCAGAAAAGGATGCTGAATTTTGTTGAACGCTTTTTCTGGAACTATTGAGATAATCATTTGATTTTTCCCTTTTGGTTTGTTAATATGTTGTATTACATTGATTGATTTTCTTATGTTGAACCACCCTTGCACGCCTGGGAAAAACTCCACTTGTTCATGGTGTATAATCTTTTAGTGTGTCTTTGGATTCATTTTGCTAGTATTTTGTTGAGAATTTTTACATCAATATTCATTATGGAAATGGACTGTAGTTTTCCTTTCTTGTAGCATCTTTTGGTATTAGAGTGATGTTAGCTGCATAAAATAAATTAGGTAGTGTTCCATTTTCTACAAGATTTTGAAAGAGTTTGAGTAGGGATGGTGTCCGTTCTTTTTGGGATAGTTTGGTAAAATTCCCCTGTGAAGTCATCTGGTCCTGGACTTTTATTTTAGGAAGCTTTCTGATGACTGGTTGGATCTCTTTAGTTGTGATTGGTTTGTTGAGGTCTTCTGTTTCCTCTTGGGTCAGGTTGTTCAAGCTTTTTAAATTCATTGAGGCTTGTTTTATGTCCCTGCATATGATCTATCTTTGAGAATGTTCCATGAGCACTGGAGAAGTATGTACATCCTGATAATTTGGGATGTAATGGTCTATATATATATATATTAAGTCTAATTTATTTATCACATTATTTAGGTTCTCAGTTTCCTTTTTGGCCCTTTGTGTGGTTGTTCTGTGTATAGAAGAGAGTGGTGTATTGATGTCTCCCACTATTATTGTAGAAACATCTATTATTCAGTTCTGCCAATGTTCATCTCATGTACCTTGGAGCACCTTGCTTGGGTGAATAAACATTTATGATTGTTATTTCTTCTTGGTAAATTGTTCCTCTTATTAATATGTAGTGTCCTTCTTTGTCTTTTATGAAATCTTTGCATTGAAAGTCTGTTTTGTCTGATATTAGTATTACTGCCCCTACTTTCTTTTGGCTATAGCTTGTGTGGAATATTTTTTTTTTCATCTTTTCATTTTGAATCTTTTTATTTTTCTGGATCTAGGATGAGTCTCTCATAAACAGCATATTGATGGTTCATACTTTTTAATTCATTTTGCCAATCTGTATCTTTTAATTGGGGAGTTTAATCCATTCACATTCAATGTTATTACTCTGAAGGCAGTTCTTGAATCAGCCATTTTATCCTTTGGTTTTCATTTGTCGGTTATGTCCCGCCCTCTCCTTTTTTTTAATCTTTTAAGTTTCCCTTACTAATACTCTTCAGTTCTGTTCTCTTCTTCAGACCTCTTACTCTTTTTTTTTTTCTCAGCTGGTAAAACTACCTTTAATATTTCTTGTAGGGCAGATCTCTTGTTAACAGATTCTCTCAGCACTTGTTTGTCTATGAAAATTTTAAACTCACCCTTAATTTTGAAGGATAGCTTAGCTGGATAAAGAATTCTTGGCTGTCAATTTTTCCCTTTCAGAATCCTAAATATGTCATACCACTGCTTTCTCACCTCCATGGTGCCCACTGAGTAGTCCATCCTTACTCTTATGTGGTTTCCCTTGTATGTGGTGAATTGCTTCTATCTTGCTGCCTTCAGGAGTTTCTCCTTCTCTTCTGTATTTGACAGTCTGATTAGTATATATCTCAGCATGGGTTTATTTGGATTTATTCTATTTGGAGTTCATTGGGTATCTTTGATTTGCATATTTATGTTGTTTAGAAGAGTTGGGACATTTTTCCCAGCTATGTCTTCAAATTCTCTTCCCAACCCTTTACTCTTCTCTTCACTTTCTAGGACACCAGTGATTCTTACATTTGTGCTCTTCATGTTGTTCGTCATTTTGCTGAGATCCATTTCAAATATTTTGATTTTTTTCACTATTTGTTCTTTTGTGCATTCACAGTCAATTGTTCTGTCCTGCAGTTCACATATTCTTTCTTCTGCCTCTTCAAATCTGCTGCTGTGTGTCTCTGGTATATTTTTAATTTGATCAACAGTATCTTGTATTTCTGTACAATCTGCTATTTTTAAATTTATTCTTTCAAATTCTTCTTTATGCTCTTCTAGAGTTTTCTTGATGTCCTTTATGTGCTTAGCCAACTCATTGAATTTGTTTTGGAGATTTGTGTGTACTTCTTTGATTAATTGCTCCAAGTTCTGTGTCTTCTCCAGGTTTTTAATTTGTTCATTTGTCTTGTCCATATCTTCTAGTTTCTTCAGGTGCTTACTTTACTGGCCATGGGGCATTTGCTTATCTTAATAAGGTTATTTTGGTTTGTGTAGGATTATTTGAACATTTACTATAATGTGGCAGAGCTACAGCTTTGTGGAGTGCGCTTTCCCTGTCCTACAATCAGATGGCACTCGAACCACCTCTTACTCTCAGGCCAGCTCTCCCTCAACTTGCCTGTGCACTAGGTGGGGTCCAACCCAGATGGAAATCCAGTCAGTGCACCAGTTCTCTGTGTGCAATTGAGACGGCCAGCCCTGTGGGTGGGGGGCAGGTCCTGCCCAGTTCGGCAGAGTCTGCTCCAGGGCACAGTGGTCCTAGCAGTTCCTGGTGCTGTGAATGGACCACTCTGGGGGTGTGGAGCTGCTTCTCATGCTCCAGCTCAAATGCACTGCAGTCCCTGTCTGCCGTACATCCGTGAGTCCCTGGGGTTTGGGAGAGGCTCCTTGTACTCCCATGTGGTGCCCTTGCCTCTTGGCTGTGCTTACTGTGGTCTTCCATGGACAAAGAGTGAATGCAGTTACCACAAGTCCGCTGAAGCCTGAGCTGCTCCCTCCTGCACTCAGTGGCTGGCTCCAGTTGCCAGTTCCTGGCATGGGAGCTCTCAGCCACGGGGCTGTGAAGCGTTATCTCCTCAGCCAACTGCTGAGAAGGGTGCATGGGGTGTGGAAAGCTCCTCCATTCCATGCTCTTCAGCTGGCTTCAGCCACCAGTCTCAGGCACGGGAGCTCTTTGTGTGGTGCTGTGAAGGGTTACCTCCCCAGCTAACTGTGGAAATGGGTGCACGGGGCATGGAAACTGCTCCCTCCCATGCTCAGTGGCTGGCTGCAGCCACCAGTCCCTGGCATGGAAACATCAGCCATGGGGCTGTGAAGAGTTATCTCCCTGGCAAGCTGTTGAGGGTGCATGGGGTGTGGAAAGCTGCTCCCTCCTGTGCCTGGCAACCAGCTCCCGCCATCAGTTTCCAGCACTGGTGCCACTGGCCATGGAACGGTGATGGGTTATCTCCCCAGCCATCTCCTGAAAAGGGTGGATGGGGTGTGGAAAGCTGTTCCCTTCCACGCCCACCGTTCGGATCCAGCCACCCATCCCCGGTGACAGTCCCAGGCCAAACACACGCACCCCATCCTTTCAAGCGCAGTCTCTCTACCTTTCCAGCTAAGTCTCCACTGTGTGGTATAGAAGTCACTGCCTTGCTGGTGGCACCCTGGAACTGCTGTTCTGGAGTACTTTCTAACCTTTAGCTAGTCTTTTCCACAGTGGAGAATTTTGCTCTGCCTCTCCTAATCTGCCGTCTTCCTGGAAATTTCTCACTCTCACTCCTTTCATCTTCCCCTAGATTTTGTTAGGGGGTCACATAGCAACTTCCATTGTCTCTGACCCTGCTTACATTGCCTTTTGCATTATTGTTTGTTTAATTATATTCTCTTTCAAACTGTAAGCTCTTTGAGGGTAGAGATGATAAAGAAGCTCCATGCTTGGAATAGAAGAGAGGGGGCTTATTAACTCCTTGTTGAATGAATTTGTAAAAATGCTAATTTCATAATAGAATGCGAATTATTTTACTTTATAGTCATTATCTTAAAAGTATTAATTCATCATTTATTTAACAATATTTATTGAGCACTGAATAAGGTGCTGAGCCAAGGCAGATAAAATTTGAAAAAAATACATTTGAATGTTATGAAGATGTTAACATTGTAGAGAGATATGATCATAAGGACAAAAATAGCAATTCTCCTTTTCCAGGAAAATGGACTTGGAGGTCAGTGAACCAATAGACTTTAGTTCTGGAGACCATGTCTACCTAGTTCGGAAAGCGGCAGGTGATGAAGGCATCCCACCCAAATCTGGTCAGCCCTACAAATCTTCACCTTCAACAGGACAAAGACAAACTCAGGGGAATCCACACCCAAAGTCTGGTGAGCGGTCGGGTACCTATGTGGTACAAATTTCAGATGAGTCCACCCCAGATGAGAGCTCTACAGACGTAACCAATCCATTCTCATCAGCAACTGTCCGCAGAGGTGAGAATAAAGAAATTGACTTTTGAGAGGAGAAAAGCAAGTGTTGTCTTAAAATGTTTCTACAGATTGGATTGTCAGAAAAATTTAATATTGCTTTTAGTTTTTCTTAATCATTGTATATCATAGTGAAACATGTGGGACTGCTAAAAGACTGACCTAAGTTGTTTAGGGTGTGCAGGTATTCATAATAAATTTATTATGGTGGATAACTTTTGGTTTTCTTAGGAAATATGAATTAGCCATTGATTGTAGAATGTCTTCTTTTAAGAGTTTTATAGTTTTAGCTCTTTGTTTTATATCTGTGATCCATTTTGAATACTTTTCGGGTATGGCATATGGAAGGAGTCCAAAGTTATCTGTTTGTTTGTGGATATCCAGTTGTCCCAGCACTATTTGTTGAAAAGACTGGTTTTTTTTTCTCCATTGGATTGTCTTGACACCTTTGTTAAAAACTAATTTAGATGTCAGGATTTATTTCTGTACTGTCAGTTCTATTCCACTGATCTACTTATGTCTATTCTTAAGAGGCTAGGCCACCTCTAATATTTATTCCCTCACAGTGTCCAGTACATAGTACATGCCCAGTTAATGTTAGGTAGCTGAATTTTTGAATGCCTGCAGCAAATATTCAGCTGTATATGTTTTGGTATTTTGATTAGGACAACTCAGTCTCATTTCTTTGTTGTCACACTTCCTAAACACAGAAACAGTCCAGCAAGAAGACACAATTGACAATTTTATAGGTCATCTTTAAGCAGCATTATTTCTTTTATTTTTTTCCTTTTTGAATTGTGATAAAGCCACAAAAAAAGTCAATTGTGATTATCAGAATAATATTCAGAGGGCGCCAGAAAAACTTGTACAATAAGAAGTGAGCAAGGCAGACTCAGCCGTTCCAAAGAGAGGCCTACATTATGTACACAGGTTGATACATCATTCACTTGGAACACTTGGTCTTATAGTTCAAGGTTATCTAGTTTCTGCATAAGTAAGAGAACAGAAAGGAGTTTCTAGGGCAGATAGGCTTGAGAGAAAAGTGACGGAAAAGCTCTGCAAACTCCAGCAGCCAAAGTCCATCTCTGGAAGTGTACATATCCTTTCTGCTAGCAAACCCTAAGGCATTGCTGTTTTCCACTCTGTGCCAGGGTGTAGCTGGATTCCTAATGATAGGCTTGCATTTCCCCCAGATAGTCCTTAGGAGGGCAGGGCATACATAATAAGGAATTAAATCCATAAGTTTGTTTTTAAAATCTTGGGGCTTCAGTGGGTAACCCCTCTGATTCTAATAAAACACCTCTGACTATCTGGATTGAGGATTCACCAAAAGTTCTGCTGAGCTGGATTTTTGTTGTTATTCTGTTGCTGACTCTGCATTAGCACTCCCTTCTCCATCTTCAAAAAATCAGAGGAAAAATTTCTTTCATGAAGCATCAGAAATAGTTTATTACACTTGTTCTTTTACTTCTGAACCTTTGTGTCATAAAAATAATGCTTTTGTCTTCTCAGCTTTCATTAGAAAAGTATTCCTCCTCCTGTCTTTCCAGTTGATCACCACTGGGGCAATTGTCAGCATTTTTATCTTCTGGTAAGTTCTCCTTTTTTGCAGTTTTATTGAATTGATATATCAAATTGTGGGCATTAACATCTTAGTATTTAATCTTTTGTTCCATAAACAAATATATCTGCATTTATTTGGAGCTTTTTAGTTTCTCCGAGTAATGTTTTACAGTTATCAGCTTATACGCCTTACACATATTTGGTTAAATTTATCCCTATAGATTTCATGTTTTGATGTTATTTTAAATGATATTTTTAAAAACTTAATTTAAAATTGTTTGTTGCTAGTTTGTAGACAGAAAATGGAGTTTTGTTTATTAACCTTGTGTCCTGCAATCTTGCTGAATCATTCATTTGTTCTAGGAGTTTTTTTGTGGAACCTTAGGATTTTCCACATTCATTATAATGTCATCTGCGAATAAAGATAATTTTACTTCTTCTTTTCAAATCTGTATGCATTTAAATACTTTCCTTGACTTATTCCACTGACAGGAACCTCCAGTACAATGTTGAATGGAAATATTGTCAGCAGACATCTTTTCCGATTCTTACGGAAGGGGAAAAGCATTCAGTCTTTCACCATTAAGTATGAAATTAGGCACAGGTTTCTCAATAATGTCGTTTTTCAGTTTGAGGATGTTCCTTTCTAGTTCTACTCTGCTGAAAGTTTTTATTTTCCATGGAGCTTAAGTTTCAAAAATATTTTTCTACATCTTTAAGATGACCACATGATTTTTATCCTTTAGTGTATTAATATAATGAAGTACATTGACTATACAATTCTGTACAGTTTTATCACATGTGTAAGTTAAGTACCTTGCCCAGCTAAGTCTAGATACTTAGTTCCAACACAAGGATCTGTTCTGTTGCCCTTTTATCACCATCCCTACCTCCATTCTGACACTACTCCTCAACTCCCCTTCTTCCACCACCCTGTCCTTAACTGGTGACAACAACTTATCTGTCCTCCATTTCTAAAATTTTATCATTTCAAAAATGTTATATAAAGGGAATCATACATTATATAACCATTGTATTCCAGAGTGCTACCATTTTACATTCCCATCAGCAGTATGAACGAACGACTTGTCAGTATCCCCACCAACGTTTGGCATTGCCACTTTTTAATTTTATCTTAACCAATTGAAAGTGAGTAGATATCCCATTATGGTGTTAATTTGCATTTCTCCTATGGATAATAATGTTGAGCATCTTTTCATGTGCTTATTTGCCATCTGTATATCCTTTTCACAGACATCTTAATTTCATCTTCATGTATTTTGCTCATTTTCTAATTGGGTTTGTTTTTGTTTTTGTTTTTTTTAATGTTAAGATTTGAGAGTTCTTTATATATTCTAGATACCAGTCCATTGTCAGATATGTGGTTTACAGCTATTTTCCTCCCAGCTGTAGCTTGTCTTTTCATCCTCTTCACATGTGATATAACAGAGCAAAAACTCTTACTTTTGATGAAGTCCAATTTACTATTTTTTCCTTTTATCGATCATGTTTTTGGTTTCAAGCCATAGTACCTGTTCTCTAGCCCTAAATCCCAAAAATTTTTTTATGTTTTTATTTTCTAAAAGTTCTAGTTTCACATTTTACATTTAAGTCCATAGTGAATTTTGAGTTAATTCATATATAAAGTTTGAGGTTTAGGTTAAGGACCATTTCTTTTTTTGTACTGTTTATATCCAGTTGCTCTAACACCATTTGTTGAAATGACTATCATTCCTCTATTGAAGTACACTTATGTGCAAAGGTCAAGTTTTAGTTGCTCATATCTATGTGTGTCAATTTCTGGGTTCTCATTTCTGTTTCACTGATCTATCCCCTTGCCAATATCACACCCCTTTAATTAATGTAGCTCTATAGTAATCCTTAATACCAGGTAGCATGGTTCCTCGAATTTTATTCTTTGTCAGGAATATGGTAGCTACTCTAGGGGCTGTGCCTTTGCATATACTTTTTAGAATAAGCTTGTCGATGTGCACAAACATCTTTGCTGAGGTTTTGATAAGATTGCATTAAACTTTTAGATCAATTTGGGAAGAATTAACATCTTTGCTACTTTGTGTCTTCCAACACATGCAAACAATATTTCTCTCCATTTATTTACATATTATTTTATTTCTTTCATCAGCATTTTGTCATTTCAGCCCACAGATCTTGTGCATGATTTATTAAGTGTGTATCTAATTATTTCATTTCCTTTAGAGTGATTAATGGTATTGTGATCTTAATTTGGTTTCTGCATTTTCATTTAGTATATTGATCTTGTGTCTTAATTTGCCGAACTCACCTATTCTAGGTTTTGTTTTGTTGTTGTTGTTGTTGTTTGTGTCTTGTTTTTGTTTTCTTAAATAATTTCCTTGGTATTTTCTATGTAGACAAGCATGTCTTCCGAAAATAGGGAAGTTTTATTTCTTCCTTTCTAACCTGAATGCCTTTTATTTCTGCTAATTGTCTTATTAAATTGTCTAGAAATCCCAGTACTATGTTGAGGAAAAAGTGGTAAGAGCAGATATGCTTGCATATTTCCTTATCTTAGGAGGAAAGCCTTCTCTCCTCTCACCATTAAGTATGATTTTAGCTGTAGATTCTACCTGCTTGCCTAGAAACCTCAGGCCCAGTAGAAAAAAAATGCTTTCTCTGATCACTTATTTCTGGTGGGCTCCCAATGGATCCCCCTTAGTGGTGGTATCAGGTTTGCCTGATGGTTCAGAGGGACTCTCATTAGATCCAAGAGAGGAATGAGCCTACTTAGGCTGTTGTCTGGTGTTTGGACAGGATCAAAAAACACTGGGACTATATGGTCATCTTCTATTGTGTGGAGAGGGGAATTCATGAGACACTCGGCTACTATGTTTCCTCAGTCCTAGGGTCCCTAATCAGTTCAACTTCTCTCTACTTTTCTGAGTTCTTCTTTGGTTGTATCTTGCAGCATTTCCACAGTTTATCATTGTGCTTCATAGAAAGGAACAGGGGGAAAAAAACCAACCTATGCAACCTTGTCCAGACTAGAAGTCCATTGATTGACTTTTTTTAAAATTGAGAGAGACGCATCATACAGTCTATCCAAAGTATTCCACCAGTGGCTCCCAGCATCATCACATAGTTGAGCAATCATCAACACAATCAATTTTAGAATATTTTCATTACTCTAAATAATAATAATAATAAATAAAAATATAAAAACCTGAAATATCCCATATCCCTCCCCCTCCCCCATGGTTGGCTGCTAATATTGGTGTGGTTACATTAGTTGATGAAAGAATATTAAGATATTACTGTTATTTATAGTCCATAGATTATAGTAGGTAATTTCCCCCCAAATATCCCTCTTATTAACACTTTATAATACTCTCATATATTTGTTCTAGTTCATTAAAGAACTTTTTAATATTTATACTATTAGTCACAGTCATCATCCAACAGAAGATTCACTGTGTTATACAGTTCCATGTTTTAACTTCTACCTTTCCTTCTGGTGCCATACATGACTGTAAACTATCCCTTTCAACCACATTCACTCACAATTCAGCACTATTGATTATAATCACAATAATGTGCTATGTTACCTCTATTCATTTCCAAACATTTGAGTAAATTCAACCTAGTTAAACATTCTGCACATATTTTTTGTAATAATTCAATTTTATTGAGATCTATTCACATACCATGCAGTCATACAAAGTATACAATCAATTTTTCACAGTACCATTATATAGTTGTGCATTCATCAACAAAATTAATTTTTGAACATTTTCATTACTACACACACAAAAGTAATAAGAATAAAAATTAAACTGAAAAAGAACAATTAAAGTAAAAAAGAATATTGGGTGCCTTTTTATTTTTTTTGCCCCTATTTTTCTACTCATCCATCCATACACTGGAGAAAGGGGAGTGTGATCCACATGGCTTTCCCAATCACATTGTCACCCCTCATAAGCTACATTGTTATACAATTGTCTTCAAAATTCAAGGATTCTGGGTTGTAATTTGAGAGGTTCAGGTATTTACTGCTAGCTATTCCAAGTCATTAGACTCTAAAAAGGGTTGTCTATATTGCGCATAAGAGTGCCCACCAGAGTGACCTCTCGGCTCCTTTTGGAATCTCTGAGCCACTGAAACTAATTTCATTTCATTTCACATCCCCCTTTTGATCAAGAAGATGTTCTTCATCCCAAGATGCCAGGTCTAGATTCCTCCCTGGGCCTCATATTCCATGTTGCCAGGGGTGTGTACACCCCTGGATGTCAGATCCCACATAGTGGGGAGAGCAGTGATTTCACCTGCCAAGTTGGCTTAGCTAGAGAGAGAGGGCCACATCTGAGCAACAAAGAGGCATTCAGGAGGAGGCTTAGGCACAATTACAGGGAGGCCTAGCCTCTCCTTTGCAGCAACAGTCTTCCCAAGGGCAAGTCCTGTGGTAGAGGGCTCAGTCCATCAAACCACCAGTCCCCAATGTCTGTGAGCACATCAGCAACCATCGAGGTGGGAAAGCCCAAAACCCCTGCATTCTTCCCCAGCAATGTTCACATTAGTGGTAGCATGTAATATTTTTTTTGTGCCTGACTATTTTGCTCAGCATTATGTCTTCAGGGTTCATCCAAGTTGTCATATGTTTCACGACATCATTCCTTCTTACTGCTGCATAGTATTTCACTGTGTGTATATACACATTTTATTTATCCATTCATCTGTTGAAGCGCATTTGGGTTGTTTCCGTCTCTTGGCAATTGTGAATAATGCTTCTATGAACATTGGTGTGCAGATATCTGTTCACATCACTGCTTTCAGACCTTCCGGGTATATACTGAGACATGCCATTGCTGGATCAAAGGGTAACTCTATGTCTAGTTTTCTAAGGAACTGCCACACCGTCTTCCAGAGTGGCTGAACCATTATACAGTCCCACCAACAATGAATAAGAGTTCCAATTTCTCCACATCCTCTCCAGCATTTGTAGTTTCCTGTTTGTTAACAGCAGCCATTCTAATTGGCATGAGATGGTATCTCATTGTGATCTTAATTTGCATTTCTCTAATAGCTAGTGAAGCTGAACATTTTTTCATGGGTTTTTTGGCCATTTGTATTTCCCCTTCAGAGAACTGTCTCTTCATATCTTTTGCTCATTTTATAATTGGGCTGTCTGTACTACTGTCATTGAGTTGTAGGATTTCTTTATATATGCAAGATATCAGTCTTTTGTTAGATACATGGTGTGATGGTTAGGTTCATGTGTCAACTTGGCCAGGTGATAGTACCCAGCTGTCTGGTCAAGCAAACACTAGCCTAACAATTGCTGCGAGAAGGTTTGTGGCTGTTTAATAAACCAACAGGCTGGCTTATTAAATCATCAGTCACTTGACTGCAGCTGTGACTGATGACTCACCAAAGGGTGTATCTTCCACAATGAGAGAATGCAATTGGCTGGATTTAATCCAATTAATCAGTTGAAGATTTATAAGCGAGACAGATAGAGGACCTTCACTTCTTCTTCAGCTACCCAGCAAAATGTTTCCTGAGGAGTTTGTCGAAGTTGCCAGTTTGTTTCCTGAGGAGTTCATCAAACACATTCGTCGAAGATCCCAGTTCATTTCTTGAGGAGTTTGTCAAAGTTGCCGGTTCGTTTCCTGAGGAGTTCATCGGACATCTTCCTTGGAGTTGACAGTTTGCTGACTGCTCTACAGAATTTGGACTTGTGCACACCCACAGTTGCATGAGTCACTTTTATAAATTTTATAGTCATAGACACCTCTCATTGATTCTGTTTCCCTAGAGAACCCTAACTAATACACATGGTTTCCAAATATTTTCCCCATTGAGTTGGCTGCCTCTTCACCTTTTTGACAAATTCCTTTGAGGTATAGAAACTTCTAAACGTGAGGCGTCCCCATTTATCTGTTTTTTCCTTTGTTGCTTGTGCTTTGGGTGTAAGGTCTAGGAAGTGACCTCCTAGTACAAGGTCTTGAAGATGTTTCCCTACATTATCTTCTGGGAGTTTTATGGTACTGTCTTTTATATTGAGGTCTTTGATGCACTTTGAGTTAATTTTCGCGTAGTATGAGGTAGGTGTCTTCTTTCATTCTTTTGGATATGGATATTCAACTCTCCCAGCCCCATTTGTTGAAAAAACTGTCATGGGAGAAACTAAGATGGTGGCTAGGTGAGACATGGCAAAAAAAACACCTCTGTGAAAAACACTAGATAAAAACCAGAAAGTGACCCAGAATACTGGTTACAGCGATGCGCCAGCTGGACAAGGTCTGCTTTCCCCAACAATTTCTTTGAATACTCTTTCTAGGCCTTTACCCTTCTCTTCCCCTTCGGGGACACCAGTGAGTCTCATATTTTGACATTTTATATTATCTATCATATCCCTGAGGTCCATTTCGATTTTTTCAGTTTTTTTCCCCATTCTTTCTTTTATTCTTTCGTTTTCCAATTTGTCATCCTTGAGGTCACAGAATCATTGTTCAGCTTCCTCAAGTCTTGTACTATGAGTATCCAGAATCTTTTTAATTTGGTCAACAGTTTCTTTTATTTCCATAAGATCATCAATTTTTTTTATTTACTCTTGCAGTTTCTTCTTTATGCTCTTCTAGCATCTTTTTCATGCCCTTCATATCCTGTGCTGTGCTCTCATTGTTTGTCTTTAGTTCTTTGATTAATTGCTCCAACTACTGCATCTCCTCTGATCTTTTGATTTGAGTGTTTGGGGTTGGGTTATCCATATCATCTGGTTTTTTCATATGCTTTCAAATTTTCTGTTGTTTTTGGCCTCATGGCATTTGCTTAACTTGATAGGGCTCTGTTAGGATACGTAGGCTAATTCAAAGACTTATCTCAAATTTGTCAGATCTATAGCTTGGTGGCGTGCACTTTCTCTAACTAACCAGCAGGTGGCATCCCCAAGCCACCTATTCCCCTCAAGCCAGTTCTCCCCAAGTTTGTCTGTGGTGTGTGGGGGTCTGATTCTTGTGGGGTCCAATTGGTGCACCAAGTTTGCGTGTGTAGTTGGTGCTGTCCACCCTGAATGTGGAGTGTGTGTCTGAGCGATTAGGGAGGGAGGGTGGCTTTAATAATCAAACTTCCCATGTGTTCCTCGAGATTTAAGGCTGTTGCAAGAGTCTAAACCTTCAGTTCAGTTTCACCACAGATTGTGTCTGCCACTGACACACAAGCCCTTGGTATTGGCTTATGGTCCCTGGGATTTCCAAGTGGATCCATCTTCCAAGCTGTGCCCTCCTAGGGCCTCTGCTGAGGGAAGGCTCTGCTACATCACAAGTGTGCGCCAGCCCTCAAGGGAAGTTCTGGACCGCTGGGCCATGTAAGGGTGTTCTCAGCCTGCTGAAAGGATGGCTGTATGGGGCGTGTTAATTTCCCCTTTTGCACAGCTCCGCCTTCCTAGCTCTGGGACATTTAGCAGTGGGTGCGTGAAAGGCTACTGTCCATGCCCGATATTGTGGTGTGTGTACATGTTGCTGGAAACACTTCCCATCTCACTGGGTTTTTTGGCACGGCTCTGGGCTGTGGTGCTGGTGCCAGGCAGGAGTGTTCCCAACCCGCTGGAAAGATCGCTGTAAGGGGCGTGCTTTTTTTCCCCTTTTGGCTAACCTCTGCCTTCCTTGCTCAGAGACAATTAGCAGCGGGTACGTGAAAAGCTATTGTCCACGCCAGATATTGAGGCGTACCCATAGGTTGTGGAGATGCCGTTTCTGCCGCACTTCACTGTGTGGTTGTCGCTGCTGTATCCACAGCCGATTTTGGGTTTTTAAGTAAGGACTAATCTGACTCCAAATGCCAATGCACTTTTCCCCCCACCGCAGCATGGCTGCTGGATATTCAACAGGTTTACTCATTTCAGAACACCGAGTCTGGGTTTCACAGAGTGCACCATCCCTGTGGATTTAGCAGACCTTGTCCACCTGGTGAATCACTGGAACTGGTGTTCTGGGTCACTTTCTGGCTTTTATCTAGTATTTTTCACAGAGGTGTTTTTTTGCCATCTCTCCTAACCGCCATCTTCCGGAAGTGAGCCCATTCTGCACATATGAAGCAACTGCTCCCCATTCTCTAGCCTCATTCTATCCGCTGGTAACCTATATTCTATATTTTATGCCTCTGCGTTTACATATTATAGTTACTTCATATTAGTGAGATCATACAATGTTTGTCTTTTTGTGTCTGACTTACTTCATTCAACATAATGTCCTTAAGGTTCATCCATGTTGTTGCGTGTTTCAGAACTTCATTTCTTCCTACTGCTGAATAATATTCCATCATATGTGTATACCACATTTTGTTTATCCATTCCATCAGTTGATGGACACTTGTGTTGTTTCCATCTTTTGGCAGTTGTGAATTATGGCAATGTAAATATTGGTGTGCAAGTGTCTGTTCGCATCCCAGCTTTCAGATCTTCTGGGTGTATACCAAGTAGCAGGATTGCCAGACCATAAGGCAATGCTGTATTTAGTTTGGCAGTTTCAGAATGCTGTCTTCCACAAAGGCGGTACCATTTTACATTCCCATAGCAGTGAATAAGTGTTCCTATTTCCACATCCTCTCCAACACTTGTGGTTTCCTATTTGTTTAATAGCAGCCATTCTTATAGGTGTGAAATGATATCTCATTATCATTTTGAATTGCATTTCCCTAATAACTAGTGAAGCTGAGCATCTTTTCATGCACTTTTTAACCATTTGTATTTCCTCTTTGGAAAAATTTCTATTCATATCTTTTGCCCATTTTTAAAATTGGGTTGTTTGTCTTTTTATTGTTGAGTTGTTGGATTTCTTTATATATTCTGGATATCAAATCTTTATCAGATATATGGTTTCCAAATTTTTTCTCCCTTTGAGTTGGCTGCCTTTTCACCCTTTTGACAAAGTCCTTTGAAGCATAGTAGTATTCACTTTTGAGGAAGTCCCATAAATCTGTTTTTTTCTTTTGTTGCTTGTGCTTTGGGTATAAGGTCTAGGAAACTGCCTCCTTTCACTAGATCTTGAATAATGTTTCCTTATATTTTCTTCTAGTAGTTTTATGATGTTGGTTCTCATATGTAGGTCTTTGATCCATTTTGAGTTAATTTTTGTATAGGGTGTGAGATAGGGTTCCTCTTTCATTCTTTTAGTTACGGATATCCAGTTCTCCTAACACAATTTAGTGAAGAGACTGTTCTGTTCCAATTGAGTGGATTTGGGAACCTTGTCAAAAATCACTTGACCTTGGGATGACATCATCAACATGGCAATGTAGACAACTACTGAAAAGTCCTTTCCAGAGATTCAGTGAAAAAGTGGACAATTCTGAATTGTTTGAAACTCTGGAGGAGGATATAGACTGGAGAAGGACCCTGCAGATGCCAAAGTGAAGAAAGAGAAGAAATATCCGGTAGGAATCTTCCATCCCAGGCCACCCAGTCCTCTCCTCTCCCACTCACTCAGGCTCAGTGGGAAAGGCACAGAATCAGCAGAAGGGAACCCTCCCACCAGGGATACAGATTTTAAAATCTCTCACAGCACTGAGAGATGCCCCCACTGTTTGAAGACCCAGGGGGCCAAGGGAAGACATTTCAAGTTCCAGGTCATTGAGGGACAAAGAGACTGAGAAAACATGGACAGAGAGTGCATTTCCAACCCTGGGTCTGAAAACCATTCCCCCACCCTTGAGGTAAGCAGCAGCCAGCAGCCGTTTCCTTGCCTTGTGGACAGTTGGAGTACTGGGTCAGCAGAGGGAGGACTCTGCCACAGTTGGAGCCCACAGTTTGTGGGGTTCCACACAAAGTAAGGGCACAGAAATCCTGCAGTTTCAGCTCACCTGTCTGAACGCAGCCTGTGTTTGGAGGCAAAGCAGCCTCTGAGGAAAATTAAGTTACTGAACAGTGTGATCTGATGGACAGTCTGGAAAGTGCAAGGGAATTGAAACACTTAAAAAGATGCTGCAGACCCTTTATTAGGACCACATGAGCTGGTCTACATGCCCTGTATAGAAACCAAGTCTGGTTTTGGGTGATAAATATGAACAACTCAACTGTCAAAGCAGATCTCTAAAACAAATCTAGGTCTTGCTGATCAGTGGAAAACAGAGCACCACTGGAAGCCAGCAGATATGTATTACCACACACAGTGAACTTGCTGGGGTGCCCAATGCCTACCTCCCATCCCTGTGGCAGGCCATGGTGGGTGCCTGATTTGTGGGGAAGTCTGGGGGGCAGAGCCAATCTGACAACTGGCCAGTGAGAGAAACAAGGAATGTAGAGATCAAAGAAAACCAGCAAGAAAACTCTGGGCAAAAGAGAGAAAACAACCTCCAGAAAAAACTAATCAAGAAAATCAGGTGCCTAAACAGCAATAAATCATGAGCTACATCAGGAAATATGAAGATATTGCCCAAAGAAACAAATTAACACCTCAACTGAGATTCAAGAGTTTAAACAACCAGTTAAAGACGTTCAAACAAATCTTCTAAATCAAATCAACAAGTTGAAAGAAAATGTGACAGATGAAGGATATAAAGAAGACACTGGTTGACCATAAGGAAGACTTTGTAAACTTGAAAAAACAAATGGCAGCACTTATGGGACTGAAAGGGACACTAGACGAGATGAAAAACACAATGGAGGCATAAAACAGCAGGCTTGGAGAAGCAGAAGAAAGGATTACTGAACTAGAGGATAGGACATCTGAAATCCTACACACAAAAGAATAGACAGGAAAAAGAATGGAAAAATATGACCAGAGTTTCAGGGAACTGAATGACAACATGAAGTGCACAAATATACATGTTATAGGTACCCCAGAAGGAGAAAAGAAGGGAAAAGGGGCAGAAAGAATAATAGAGGAAATAATCAAGGAAAATTTCCCAACTCTTATGAAAGACATAAAATTACAGGTGCAAGAAGTGCAGTATACCCCAAACAGAATTGATCCAAATAGACGTACTCCAAGACACTTACTAATAATATTTTCAAATGTCAAAGACAGAGAGAGAATTCTGAAAGCAACAAGAGAAAAGCAATCCATCACATACAAGAGAAGCTCAATAAGACTAAGTGTGGCTCTCTCAGCAAAAACTATGGAGGCATGAAGGTAGTGGTATGATATAGTCAAGATACTGAAGGAGAAAAACTGCCAACCAAGAATTCTATACCCGGCAAAACTGTCCTTCAAAAATAAGGGAGAGTTTAAAATATTTATATATAAACAGACACTGAGAGAGTTTGTGAACAGGAGACCTCCTCTACAAGAAATACTAAAAGGGTAACTACAGACAGATAGGAAAAGACAGGAAAGAGAGGTTTGGAGAAAAGTGAGAAATGAAGATACCAGGAGATAGAAAGAGGGTAAAGACCAGGCATTTGATGCTGAAGGACTACAGAATGTTTAAGAGGACTGATTGTAAAGATCCAGAAAAGGATAGCCCAGTATTGGGTGATGGTAGCACAATACTGTAAGTATACTGAACAAAGATGACAACTTTGGAAAATTATAACATCTTTGGAAATTTCCTATATAACTACTTGTTAAACCATACTTTGAAAGATATTACCTTTTTGTATATATGTTATATTTCACAATAAGGAAATAACTGAAACTGTGCAACTGCAACCTACAATGTTCTTTGAAATTTGCTCTCTAACTACTTATTAAAGTGTGCTTGGAAAGTCATCACTTCTCTCTGTGTGTGTTTATGTGTGTGTGTTTGTGTATATATATTCTACAATTAAAAATATGATTAAAAAAACAGTTTGCCATTTAATGGGAAGGACAGCAATAGGAATTAATTTTCTTGACCCAGGGCCATGTTGACCCTCTTTCTCTTTTACAATATAATGAACACAGGGACCCTGACTTTTTGGGCATTTGTTGGAACATTATTTTGGTGATAACATCATAATAATCAGACCTGGTGAACAGGAAAGGGCAAGTATTCTTGGACTTCTCAGAAAAACACAAGCATATACAAAGCTCTACAAAGATCCAAGGGCCTTCTGAAGTTTTCAAGAGTCCAAGTGTCCAAAGCATGCTGAAATATTCTAAGGTAAAGGAAAAATTATTGTATCTTGCATTCACTATTACTGGGAAAGAGGCACAAAATTCTTTGGATTTTGGAGTCAGCATATCCCACATTTAGGAATATACTGTTCTCTTCCACTTGTTGGGTGGAGGGCTGCCATTGTCAAGTGTAGCCCAGAGTCATAAGGCTCAAGTTCCAAGGACCTGGAGCCTTAAATGGGGTTAGAGGTATCTGTGGTACATAAAAATGTTGTGTGGGAGTCTGGTAAGCCCCAGTAGGAGCTTGCCAATAGAATTCTAGAGTAAGGTTATAAAAAAAAAAAAGGTTACTGTGACTGTGGTTGAAAGTGGAGGGTTAGGGGCATGTAGGACACCAAAAGGAAAGATAGAAGATAAAGACTGCAATGGTACAACTTACTGAAACCTAGAGTGGTCAAATGATTGTAATTAAAAGTACAAATATAAGAATGTTTTTACATAAGGGAGAACATATGTCAACTTTTCAGGGTGTTGAAAATGGGATGGTATTGGGGAAAAAATACAGTCAATGCAAATTAGAGTCTATAGTTAAGAATAACATTGTAATATGCTTCCATTAATTGTAACAAAGACAGTATACCAAAGTTAAATGTCTATAAGAGGAGGATATAAGGGGTGGGTGGGTATGGGATTCTTGGCATTGATGGTGTTGTCTCACTTTTTTATTGTATTTTATTTTAATTTCATTTTTTCTTTTCTTTTTAGTTATTTTTTCTTTTTTCTTTTTATTTTCTTTCTTTTTTTTTTTGCCTCTTCCTCTTTCTTTGTGAAAGAAATGGAATTGTCCTCATATAGATAGTGGTGGTAAATGCATAACTGTTCATTCAAGGAACCATTGATTATCAACCATTGATTGATATTTTAACCTCCAACTTTCCTTCTGGTGACATACATGTCTCTAAACTTCCCCTTTCCACCACATTCACACACCATTCAGCACTCTTAGTTATTCTCACAGTAACGTGCTACCATCTCCTCTGTCCATTTCCAAATACTGAAGTTCAACCTAGTTTTACATTCTGGTCATAATAAGCAACCGCTCCCGATTCTTTAGCCTCATTCTATAACCTGGTAACCTATATTTCATGTCTATGAGTTTACGTATTATAATTAGTTCATATCAGTGAGACCACACAATACTTGTCTTCCTCTGTCTGACCCATTTCACTCAATATAATACCCTCAAGGTTTCTTCATCAACCCGTTTTTTTTTTTAAGACAGTTTTGTTCAGCCACCATACTTTCCATCCTAAGTAAACAATTGATGGTTGCCTGTATAATCATGTATTTATGCATTAACCACCATCACCACTATCTATATAAGGACATTTGAATTTCTTCCACAGAGAAAGAGATCAAAGAAGGCAGAGAGACAAAATATAAAGAAAAATAAAGAAAAAAATGGCAGGTACAAAGCAATAAAAGAAAAGATAGAATTAAAATAAAGTACGATTAAAGAGACAACATCACCAATGCCAAGAGTCCCATACCCCTCCCTTATATCCACCTCTTACAGGCATTTAGCTTTGGAATATTGCCTTTGTTACATTAAAGGAAGCATAATACAATGTTTCTGTTAACTATGGTTTCTAGTTTGCATTGATTGTATTTTTCCTCCAATAACGCCTTGCAAGGTTGAGATTCATTTGTTCTCCCTCATGTAAAAACATATTTGTACGTTTTATCACTATTATTGAGTACTCAGTAAGTTATACAGTCCCAGTCTTTATTTTCCTTTTTTCCTTCTGGTGTCCCATGTGCCCCTAACCTTCCTCTTTCAAGCATTCGCGCAGTCATCTTTGTTCAGTGTACTTACATTGTTGTGTTACCATCACCCAAAATTGTGTTCCAAGCCTCTCACTCTTGTCTTTTCCTATCCATCTGTAGTGTTCCTTCTAGTATTTCCTGCAGAGCAGGTATCTTGTTCACAACTGTCTCATTGTCTGTCTGTCAGAGAATATTTTAAACTCTTTCTTATATTTGAAGAACAGTTTTGCCAGTATAGGATTCTTGGTTGGCAGTTTTTCTCTTGCAGTATCTAAAATATACCACACCATCGCCTTCTTACCTCCATGGTTTCTACCGAGAAATCCACACATAGTCTTATCAGGCTTCCCTTGTATGTGATGGATCACTTTTCTCTTGCTGTTTTCAGGATTCTTTCTTTGTCTTTGATGTTTGATGATCTGATTGTTAAGTGTCTTGGCATAAGTCTATTCAGATCTATTCTGTTTGGGGTATGCTGCTTTTCTTGGATCTGTAATTTTATGTCTTTCTTAAGAGATGGGAAATTTTCATTCATTATTTCCTCTATTATTGCTTCTGCCCCTTTTCCCTTCTCTTTGTCCTCTGGGACTCCAATGACACATACATTCCTGCTTTTTGTTTTGTCCTTAAGTTCCCGGAGATGTTGCTTGTATTTTTCAATTCTTTTCTCTATCTGTTCTTTTGTGTGTAGGCTTTCAGGTGCCTTGTTCTTCAGTTCCTGAGTGTTTTCTTCTGCCTCTTGAGATCTGCTGTTGTAGGTCTCCATTGTGTCCTTCATCTTGTGTGTTGTGCCTTTCATTTCCATAGATTCTGCCAGTTGTTTTTTGAACTTTCAATTATACAGATAAGTTCTTGTATCTTGGTTGAAGTGTAAGTTTGTTCCTTTGACTGGGCCATAACTTCACCCCTCCTAGTGTAGGTTGTAGTTTTCTGTTGTCTAGGCATCTGGCCTCCTTGGATACCCCAATCAGGTTTTCCCAGACCAGAATGGGCTCAGGTCTTGGAAGGAGGCAATAGTATCAGGTCTCCCTCAGGGTGTCTTAGAAGGTTGATGCACCCTGTGAGGCCTTAAGTCACTGTGCTTTTCTGCCCAGCAGGTGGCACCTGTCAGCCTGTAGCTCCAGGCTTGTGTAAGGTGGTGTGGCCTGTGGCTGTTTTCCCTCAGGCTCTGGGGTCTGGTTCTGAATGGAAGGTGGGTAATAGAGCTTGGCACCGCTGCTCTCCTCTTAGGGAAGATATATCCCCTGAGGAGAAGTCATTAGCATTTGAATTGTCTCTGATGCTGCTATCTCCACCCTTGTCTGGGTCTGAGAGCTGGGAATTGAAAATGGCTGAGGCTTTCTCCACTGAGCTGAAAAAGGGACAGAAAGAGCCCCTTCAATGTCAGTCTGCAGCACCCCTCAGTTTCACTCATCGGCCAGAGACAGCACCCAGTCCTCTGGGCTCCCCCTCCCTCCTAGAGAGGTCCTCCAGCTCTCCAAGGTCAATGGTCAAAAGCCTCTGTCTGCTTATTGGGGATTTGTAGCTTGTATTGAGCGTGTGCTAATTAAAACCCCAGGTGGAGCTCAGCTGAGCTATATTTGCTTGCTGGGAGAGTGCTGCTCTCTAGCACAGGGAGGCTTTGCAGTTTGGGAGAGTGCTGCTCTCTAGCACCAGGAGGCTTTGCAGTTCAGCCAGTGGGGGGAGGGGGGTCCCAGCTTGTTTCCACAGTTTTTACTTACAGATTTTATGCTGTGATCTCAGGGATTCCTCCCAACTCAGGTTGGTGTATGATGAGTGGATGGTCACGTTTGTCCCCCTGCTGTTATTCCAGATTATTTTCTAGTTGTTCCTGACTGTTTATTAGTTGTTCCAGGGGGACTAATTAACTTCCACTCCTCTCTATGCTGCCATCTTCTTTCCCCTCCACCACTGATTTTTGTATGGTGACCTTGCATCCTGCCACTTTGCTGAGCTTGTTTATTAGGCCATGTAGCTTTGTCATAGTTTTTTTGGGATTTTTTGAATATAGGATCATATCATATGCAAATAGTGGAAGTTTTTCTTCTTCCTTTCCAATTCAGATGCCTTTTATTTCTTTTTATGGCCTAACTGCTCTAGCTAGAACTTCTAGCCCAATGTTGAATAACAGTGGTGACACTGCACATCCTTGTGTTGTTCCCAACCTAAGAGGGAAAGCTTTCAGTCTCTCACTGTTGAGTATGATGTTAGCTTTGGGTTTTCCATAAATGCCCTTTATCGTGTTGAGGAAATTTCCTTTTATTCCTGCCTTTCAAAGTGTTTTAATTAAGAAAGGATGTGGAATTTTGTCAAATGCCTTTTCTGCATCAATTGAGGTGATCATGTGGGCTTTCCCATTTAATTTGTTAATGTGGTTTATTACATTAACTGATTTTCTTGTCTTGAACCACCCTTGCATACCTGGAATTAAACTCACTTGTTTATCATGTATAATTCTTTTAATGTGCTGTTGGATTTGATTGAGAATTTTTGCCTTTATATTCATTAGAGAGATTGGTCTGTAGTTTTCTTGTAGAATCTGTATCAGGTTTTGGTATAGGGTGATGTTGGCTTCATAGTATGAGTTAGGTTGTGTTCCCTCCTCTTCAATTTTTTGAAAGCGTTTGAGCAGAACTGATACTAATTCTTCTTGGAATAATTGTTAGAATTCACCTGGGAAGCCATCTACTCCTGGGCTTTTCTTTTTTGGGAGGTTTTTGATGACTGATTCAGTCTCTACTTGCATGTGGTTCATCAAGGTCTATTTCTTCTCGAGTTGGTGTAGGTTGTTTGTGTATTTCTAGGGAATTGTCCATTTCTTCTAAGTTGTCTAGTTTGTTGGCATACAGTTGCTCCAGATATTCTCTTATGATCTTTTTGATTTCTTTCGGGTCTGTGATAATGTCCTTTCTCTCATTTCTGATTTTATTTATTTGTGTCTTCTGTATTTTTTTTCTTTGTCAGTCTAGCTAAGGGTTTGTTGATTTATCATCTTCAGTTTTTTCTTTGTCAGTCTAGCTAAAGGTTTGTTGATTTATCATCTTCATTTTTTTCTTTGTCAGTCTAGCTAAGGGTTTGTTGATTTATCGTCTTCATTTTCTTTGTCAGTCTAGCTAAAGGTTTGTTGATTTATTGGTCTTCTCAAAGAACTGACTTTTGGTTTTATTGGGTCTTTCTCTATATTTTTTGTTGTCCTTTTCACTGATTTCTGCTCTAATCTTTGTTATTTCTTTGCTTCTGCTTGCTTTGGGATTAGTTAAGTTTAAAGCAGACTGTGAAAACCAAAGTGCAGAATAAATTTATTGGGCTAAGTGGCATGTGTGGAAGCAGAACTAAAAGTCACTGCTCAAAGAAAAGTGGCGGGAAAATATACCTGCTTAGACCAAAGAAAGCATATGGGAGGAATGGGGAGGGGGAGGCAAGGAGAACATGAGCTGTGTGAATTGTCTTGTGCAGGGCATCTTTGGTTACCATAAATCTGCAAAAGCTGTCCAGGCAGAATGATTGTGTAGGAATGGGCTTATCAAGAGAACAGACTTGCTAGTGTCAGCATGACTCATTTATCACAGTTCTTCCTTTCCCATGGAGGCAGAGGTCTTAATTAGCACAACAAAGGGTTGTTGGTATGTCAGTCTACCTCAATTGCTTTTTGTTTCTTCTTTGTAGTTTCTTGAGTAAAAATGGAAGTTTAAGCAAATTAAGATGATTAATAAAGCTATTTACCATTCCAACTTTACAGTTTGCTATTCTTTCTTTAGTTTCCCCAGGTGTTCAGTTAGGTCATTGGTTTTAGCTTTTTCTTTTTCATATATGCTTCTGGGTCTATAAATTTCTCTCTCAACACTGCCTTCACTGCACCCCATAAGTTTTCATATGTTCTCGTTTTCATTCATCTCAAGATATTTACTGATATCTCTTGCAATTTCTTCTTTTACCTACTGATTGTTTAAGAGTGTTGTTTAACCTCCATAGATTTGTGAAATTTCCGGTTCTTTGCCTGTTATTGATTTCTAGCTTCATACTATTATGATCAGAGAAAGTGCTTTTCATAATTTCAATCTTTTAAAATTTATTAAGACCTCTTTTTGCCCCAGTATGTGGTCTGTCCTGGAGAATGTTCTATGAGCACTTGAGAAGAATGTATATCCTGATGTTTTGGGGTGCAATGTTCTGTGTTTATCTCTTAGTTCTAGTTCATTTATCATATTATCTAGGTTCTCTGTTTCCTTATTGGTCCTCTGTTCAGATATTCTATAATTTGAAGAGAGTGGTGTGTTGAAGTCTTCAACTGTTATTGTAGAGATGTCTGTTATTCCCTTCAGTTTGCCAGGGTTTTCCTTATGTACTATGGGGTACCCTTGTTAGTTGCATAAATAGTTATGTCTGTTATTTCTTCTTAGTGACTTGCCCATTTTATTCATATGTAGTGGCCTTTTGTCTCTTATAAGAGTTTTGCATTTAAAGTCTATTTTTTTTTATATTGATATAGCAACCCCTGTTGGTTGTTGTTCTTGTTTGGTTACTGCTTGCATGGAGTAATTTCTTTTCTTTTTTCATCCATTCTGCCAATCTGTATCTTTTGATTGGGGAATTTAATCCATTAACATTCAATTTTATCTCTGTAATGTCAGTACCTCTTTCAACCTTTTTATCCTTTGGCTTTTATTTGTCTGATCAATTTTTTCTCTTTATATCCTTTTAGTTACCCTAATAATGATTTTCATTTCTCTGCTCTCCTCCAGGCCTCTCTCCTCTCTTTTCTTTTCAGTTGGCTGGACTCCCTGTGGCATTTCTTGCAGGGCAGGTCTCTTGTTAATGAGCTCTCTCAGCTTCTTTTTATCTATGACTATTTTTTTTTCACAGACAAATGTTTAATATTTGTAATTACAAAATGTTTCTAAAAATTGTGACAACAAAGGCTAACCCTATTTAAAAAGCAGACAGGAGATTTTAATAGATTATAGAAAAGAAATACAAATGGACCTTAAACATATTAAAAGATGTTCAATGTCATTACAACAAGAGAAATGCAAATTGCAACTATACTTGGGTACTGTTTCTCTTCTATCAGATTGGCAAAAATTCTAGATTGACAATTGTGTCAGTCAGCGTTCTGTGGAGAAACAGAACTAGTACATAAAGTCAGCTGATTATAGATGTTAATCACATCTACAAAATATCTTCATAGCAACAGCTAGATTAGTGTTTGACCAAATAACTCATATTATAGCTTAGCCAAGTTGACACACAAAACTGACCATCACAACATATTCTGTTGGCAAAGTTTGGGGGAAACAAGCATTCTTATATATTACTGGGAGGAATACAAAATGGTATAAGACTCTTATGAAGGGGAATTTGACTAATTCTAATGGAATTACATATTACTTACCCTTTGATCTTACAATCCCACTTCTGAGGTTTTATATATATACCAAAGACACAATGGCAAAAATATAAAAAAGATGTAAGCCCAAGTCCATTCAATGCAGAACTATATATAATAGCAAAAGACTGTAATCAATATAAATATCCATCAGTAGGGGACTGGTTGAATAATGATAAATAATGGTATCTACAACATGGAGTATAAAAGGGTGATGATGTTATCTATGACTATTTTAAAATCTCCGTCATTTTTGAAGGACAGCTTTCTGGATAGAGAATTCTTGGCTGGCAATTTTTCTCTTTCAGTATCTTAACTATACTATTGCCTTCTTGCCACCATGGTGTTTGATGAGAAATCAGCACTGAGTCATATTTGGCTTCCTTTTTATGTGGTGAATTGCTTTTCTCTTGCTGCCTTCAATATTTTCTCCTTCTCTTTGGCATTTGAAAGTCTGATTATTATATGTCTTGGAGTGAATCTATTTGGATTTATTTTGTTTGGAGTATGTTGGGCTTCTTGGATTTGCATATTTATGTGTTTTATAAGGGTTTGAAAATTTTCGGCCATTATTTCATCAAATGTTAGTCCTGTCCCTTTTCCCTTCTCCTTATTGGACACCTGTGATGTGTATGTTTGTGCATTATGTGTTGTCAGTCATTCCATGAGACCCTGTTCTAATATTTTTTCTCCATTTGTTTTTTTGTCTTTTCAAATTCAGTTGTCTGTATCCTAGCTTGCTTATACTTTCTTCTGCCTCTTCAAATCTGCTATTGTGTATCTCTAGTATATTTTAAATTTCATTTACATTATCTTTCATTTCTATAAGATCTGTTATTTTTCTAACTATTCTTTCAAATTCTCTTTTTGCTCACCTAGTGTCTTTTTTAAATTCAATTTTATTGAGATACATTCACAAACCATACAGTCACCCAAAGTGTACAATAAATTGTTCATAGTACCATTATGTAGCTGTGCATTCTTCACCACAATTTTTGGAACATTTTCATTAATGCACACCAAAAAAATAAGAATAAAAATTAAACTAAAAAAGAATACCCAAAACATCACATCCCCCCATCCCTCCCTATTATTCGTTTGCTTTTTGTTCCCATTTTTCTACTTATCTGTCCATACACTGTATAAAGGGAGTGGGAGCCACAAGATTTTCACAATCACACATTCACACAGTGTATCTGCTGGTACAGCATCTTCTGACTGGGCAGGGCTGAAATATGGCATCCTGTTTTCTCACTTCACCAGCCAATATCTGGCTCAGTGTTATGCTATGTCCCCCTCTGTACTTGGGGTGGAGGATTTCCACAGCCATCCCAGTCCACAGCCATCCCGCAGACAAGGATTAGACCACCTGATGCTGCTTCTTTCAGAGGTGGGGGGTTGCACAGTGTTCTAGTTTGCTAATGCTGCGGAATGCAAAACACCAGAGACGGATTGGCTTTTATAAAAAGGGGGTTTATTTGGCTACACAGTTACAGCCTTCAGGCCATAAAGTGTCCAAGGTAACATATAATCAGGTACCTTCACTGGAGGATGGCCAATGGCGTCCAGAAAACTTCTGTTAGCTGGGAAGGCACGTGACTGGCATCTGCTCCAAAGTTCTGGTTTCAAAATGGCTTTCTCCCAGGACGTTCCTCTCTAGTAAGCTTGCTCCTCTTCAAAACGTCACTCACAGCTGCACTGAGTTCCTTCTCTTTGAGTCAGCTCATTTATACACTGATCAAGTCCCATCCTGAAAGGGTAGGGCCATGACTCCATGGAAAGATCCCATCAGAGTCATCACCCACAGCTGGGTGGGGTGCATTCCAAAGAAACACTCAAAGAAATCTAATCAAAACTGATAACATCTGCCCACAAGACTACATCAAAGATAATGGCATTTGGGGGACACAGTACATTCAAACTGGCACACACGGGGAGCTGCAGTGAGAATTATAGCCTCTGCTCACATTTTCCCAGTCTTTTCATCCCACCCTGACCTGGGCATTGAAATGCCCTCCCTTGTTACCCCGGTCTCCAAATAATTGATTCGGACAGTTTCTGATTGGCTACATGCTGCTTTGGGGAAAGAAGTAGGTTCTACCATTCCCTTCCTAATCCTCCATTTTGAAAGCTTCTCCTTGGGGTCATTTTGTATTGAGCACTTCTCTGTGACTTTTGCCCTACCCTACATCTCTGGGGACCTGGGTCTCTGAGACTGGATATATTTGGGGATTTACCTCACTGTTGTGAGAGTTTTTATAGTTTGTATTCCCAGTAAGAGGTGGCAGGGATCCCAGATGCTGCCTCTGGGTGCTTCCCAAGCTGCGTGAGGCTGAGTGAGGGAGAAGGAAGAGGGCTGTCTGGTCCAGGTCGGAAGTTTCCTACTTGAATTTTTCTCTTTCTTCAATTTAGTGTTGTGGGATCCTTTTCCAGTTTTTACCTTCCTCCAGAGTCCTAAGCAAGGGAGATTTGTCATTTCTTTTGCTAAGTCTCTGGGGAGGGTTTTTTCAGTGGATATCTTATGTTGCCATGTAGATGACGTTCAGTCTCATTTTGGAATATATCTATTTTAGATGTAATTTGCAATTATATGTTTCACTGTTTTGCTACCAATCCGTCATCAAAGGTTTTCCCCTTTCTTATGATATTGTTTTACTTCTACTTAAATATTAGTTTACATATGTTTAATAGTACATAGTGAAATATGCTACTTATAAGTAAAATTGTATTAAATTTTTTTCTTTAACCAGGAATGATTTAAGATCTTGGGTGCTCAAGAATGCTTGGTTTACATATGCACTCTTGTAAGTATCATTGGACTTAATAAAAAATTATTCTTCTAATAGCTATTGGTTAAGATTCTTTTACTATTAAAATAAGGTAAAGGTGTAATATTCTCAACGTGACAAAATTATAGAGGTGGGAAACAAATTAGTGGTTGCCACAGATTAGGGGTGTGTGTATGTTTGTGTGTGGCTATGAAGGGGTGGCAAAGGGAGATCTTTGTATTGATGGAATAGTTCTGTGTCTTGATTGTGGTGGTGGTTACATGAATCTGCACAGAGTTGTGTCATATTTCTATGTTCACACCTTGTTCCAATGTGAGTTTCCTTGTTTTGACATTGTACTGTAAATACATAAGATGTAACCATTAGAAGAAAATCAGATAAGGGTAAATAGAACCTCTCTGTACCATCTTTGTAACTTCCTATGAATCTATAATTTTTTTTGAAATAAAAGAAAGTCATCTGCGGATGGCAATAAGAAATGTTAATTTTAAAAGATAAGGTAAAGGTAATAAGCAACATTTTTGTTGACCTTATAATATTCATTATCATAGAATGTTATAGAATATATATAATATAATGTAGTCATTAGAAGCAAATAACACATGGTTTTAAATTATCCTTCAGTCCAGCCTTTTTTGTCGTACTTTTTTTACTTGCTTGCTGTGGGGATCTCCGCCGTCGGGTGCCTGCAAATTACATTCTCCTGGGAGTGTTTGTAAGTAAACATTGTCCTAGCTCACCTATGCAATATATTTTTGTCACATTTATTAAATTTATTCCTTTTATTGTGGAAGTTCTTGTGGAATAATAGTAATAGCTAATACTTGTGAGGCATTCCCTCAGCTTAATTCTGGTTGTAAGAAAGTAATAAACTTCTTATAAGATAGTATCCACACACTTGTAGTAAGTTGGAGAATTTGGGCTGCTCCTTTGTGCCGGCCAATTTGCCTCTGATAAGGCTACGCTGGGGAACCCACTCCTGTGCATGTGCTACATTTCAGGAACAGTTAATCTGATGGTCACTGGACCTCTCTCTCTGTCAAGGTCAGCAACTGTGTTTTGTTATGGAAAAGGGAGTTCCACAGTTAGTTCACAAACTTGTGTGCAAAATATGTAATTTTTCTATTTTTTCTAAAACATGTTTATTTTCTATTTTAAGCCCCACTGGGGGCAGAAACCATAGATGAGCTTGGTTCCCCAACTTGCATCCCAGTGCAGGATTTCAGTGCCAGCCATTTCCAGTACCAGAGGCTTCTGGTCTTTGGCTATCCACCTTTATCTATGGGTCACCTACTCCTAATTGCGGTGGCTTCCACCCACAAGGCCTCACCTTACCTGCCCTTAATCTGTTGTTCTGGGCCATGCTGGGCCACAGAGAATTGTGTGGCTCCCCTTCTTACAAGCAATTCCTCTCTGTGCTGTCCATGGGAACCTAAGGATCTTGCCAGCTCTCAGCAGGTACCTGGAACAACCAAATTTCCTAAACCAATTTCAGTGTCTATTATTTCACTCCCATCTCTTTCCAGGACTTAACTCCCAGGAAGGTCACAGGGATCTTCCCCAGGGACTCATCAGCGTCTGGGTCATCCCCCTTGCCCTGATTCTCTTTTTCCAACTTCTCAGAGTTGGTCAAACCTCTACCCTCCTGGAGGCAGCTATTTCTCTGAAGCACACTGATAGTAATTCCTAGGGCATTTTTGTTCTGCTTGGGAAAACCCAGAACTGTCCCACTGTGATTCAGGATAGTGTCCACAAATGATTTTTTGGGGGAGGCTTTGCATTTCCTACCAAACAATGGTGATCACCCTTTTGAGTGAAAATTTTCTTACCAATTGATTTATTCCTCATCTAATCCCAAATCAGATTTGAGGTAGCTTATAGAAATACCCACAATATAAGAAGATAATTTGAAGGGGAAATCTGATGGAAGGAAAAATAAGGGTATGAAAAAGGCCAGTTGTTTGATTAGTGCACAAAATGCGTTAAGCCCTTTACTCTTGAGAGTGGTCATCCCAGATTTAGTTCTGCCCCTCCTGGTGGCCAAAGCAAACAAGTACACGTGACCAATGATGAGATTGTCGGCCTCTGTAGGATGTAGCAACCATTGCAATGTGTATGTTGAGAAGAATAGCTTTCTCTAGAGGTTGAAGAAGAATCGCTCTTGGCTGCCCACATTTGGACATCTCTCTAGCTGCCAGAGCATTGAGGAGCCTTCATTAGCTGGTGTGGATACCCTGTTCATTTCCCAGGTGAGCAAGTGGGGTCTCCCAGTTTCCTGAACTGACAGAGCATGGACTACACTCAGGAAAAAATCCAAGCTTGGAAAGACATTCAGAATCCCGAAGTAGAGGAAGGGCTGGGGTTGGGGGTGTGTGAGGAACTATTTTTCCAGAAATTTTTTAATTTTTTACTTAAAATTTTAAATGTTTTTCATGTTTATTATAAGAAGAGATCAAAGTTATTGGTCCCAAAGGGAGAGCTCATCTGTAGGTTTTATTGTTTACCCCCAAACAAATAATAGCTTAAGAGAAGAAATAGAATAAAGGAGCAAATAATTAGTTATGTTTTCTAGATTTATTGTCTTCCTAACAGGTTAGGAAATACCTGGAGAAACCTTTCAGAAAAGAAATTAGGGAAAAAAGAAAAATACAGTTGTTGAAGCCAGCTTTTGCCCTGTAGAATTTTTGCCCCTGAGCCCATGTTTGGGGCTCTTGAAGTCATTGTGCAGGTTTGACTTCTAAGGCCTCTCTTGTTACTCACTCTCCCACTCTCCCAAAAACTTGAAGTTGGTTTCCAGCTTGAAATTGTCTTCCATTCTCTCTCTCTCTCTCTCTCTCTCTCTCTCTCTCTCTCTCTCTCTCTCTCTCTCTCTGTCTCTCTCTCTCTCTCTCTCTTTTTCTCTCACACACACAATTTTTCATGTGCTGCTGAAGATAGACAATGGAGAACTATGAAGCAAGTGAGCTAGTAGAACAGGAAGAAAATTAATCTTGAGAGTATAGTTAGAAGCAAGCACATTACGAAAATATCATGTGTGCATTGAGTAGATACTCTCTAAAAATGGAAATAAAGACAGCCTGCTTAGCTATATTTAACAAAACAGAGAACAACTGGGCAATTATCCACAAAGTTTTGAGAGGTAATGCAGTACTTTTGGGATTCCAGTTCTTTTCCAGTCTCTGATCCTGTACATCATTTGCTCATTGGACAAGTTCAAAGCCTCTGTAGTAGTCCCAGCACTTCGGTTAGGATGTGCCTTCATATTTACTCCCTGGGTCTGGAGGTTTCTTTCCTGGCTCTCTCCATGGACCAGTTGATCAGTTAAGTCTCTGGATTTGTCTCTGACTAAGGTCTGATGGCTCAGGAGTATCTTCAGGCCCTTGGACCACTGCTCACTGTAGCTCTCATGCAGCTGGGCCTGCTGTCCTGGATCTAGACTTTAGGCCTGGACACATCCCTGTTGCCATTCTTGGTCTCAAGCTTCACCCCTGCTTCTCACCCACACTGCACTCTTCCCACACAGCCCCTGATCCCTAGCTCTACTTGGATGATGGGATCTCCCCAGCCCCAACCCAGGCCCTCATGCAGCCCTCCTCTTAGCTCTGAGTTGGCACCTATAGGTCAGGCTACATGCTCTTTGGGTTACTTTCCTCCAGCCCCATATTCTGGCACTGAGAAGTTCTCAATTCTCATCCCATGTTTGAGGTCTTTGAGGGAGTATTTTATTCTCACCCAGGCACTATAGAAAGGGTCAGTACTGAAACTGTTGGCGAGGCACTGGTTGAAATAGCACATCCTGCCCTGATAGAACAATAAGATACTATGTGAATGGCCTTATTTGATTAATGACAATATGATCTACAAATGAACTTTTTACCTTGGTTTCCACATTCATAATTAATACATATTTAATTCACTGAAAATATTGAAAGTTATTTTTGTGTTCTAAGAAATTTTAACTAACAAGAGAATTTCCTCTTGTCAGTCTTAGGGTGAATGCTAAGGAAATATTCAATTCTGCTGTATTTCCCATAATCTCTCTGTGGCTTTGTACACTAGGGCTGGGTGTGTTCCCACTTGCTCCCTAGACCGTGTGTAAATGCACATGCCTCAAGTCACCTTCTCTGGATTCTGGGTGAGTGTCTCATGCCTCAGGAATCAGGATTCTGATTTATTCTGAATTTTGTTTTTAGACACTTCTTCAAGGTCTGCTGCTAGGAACCGTATCAGTGTAAGTCTTTGATATACATTTCCCTTTTTTGTGTGCGTTTTTTGTATTTGAACAATAATCACAATCTCTGGTTTTAGTTTCTATAATGCCGAGGAAGTATTCTGGGCAACGGGAGCAACTGCTCTGGTCACACTGGCGCTCACTTTATTTGCTCTACAGACAAAAGTACGTATTATTGAAACAGATTCCTGTCATAGGAGAATGGTCCAGATATCTTCCTTTCCTTTCTGGACCCGCTCTCCTGCCCTCCTCTCCCCTGCTCTCTGCTGTCCTGTGGGCTTCACGTCCATGGCCTCGTGTCTTCTGGTTACTTAACCAGTTTGGCCGAAGGGGAACCCCATGTGGAGATTGGAGAGAGGGAGGAAAGAGAGGTAGAGGCATTTATTCCCTTGGCTTCTTCCTGGGCTTTGTTCCTTAATCAAAATTTGCACCTCATGTCAAGATAGCCAACTCGATATAGCTGTCTCTTTCTGGATTCAGGTAACTGCTCCATTTTCTCTTCCATATGGGCCTAAGGGTGGTTACAGCTCTCCTGCTCCTAGCCTAGGGTTCTACACTACCCACCCCACATAACTTTTCTAGATAGTTCCTTTATTTAAAAAAAAAACCCTCCTATTTAAGCATACCATTTGTTTCCTGCTGGGACCCTGACTGATACAGGGAGTTAAAAAATTTTTAAAGTCATGAAGTTCACCAGGGCTCAAGGGTGCAAAGATTTTCCAGGAAGCATCTAATTTGGGATCATTCCTTTTTAATTGTAAGATGAGTCAGAGCCCTTCTCACCATAAGATGATCTTTGAGATTTCATGAGGTATTTTCAGGAGTCCATTCTTCCAGTTCTCTATACTTTCTTTTAATAAATGATAGGTTTTTCTTAGTCATTCTAATGACTTATTTGGCATGCATCGTCAGGAAGGTCTTAGCAGGTATAGAATTTTAGCCTTTTCTTGGTGGAAAAAGGAAGAAGCATCAGAGTGGCAGAAGGGTCTTCTAGATAAGTAGTCAAATTTTATCAGAAGTTAGAGATGCAATTTTCATTCATGATCATATCTATACCTGCCATCACTATGAGTCCCTTAAGGACCATATGTAGGAACCAGCCTGTTTGTACACAGACATAGCCTTCCTGCAGTCGGTGAGGTGGGGCTCTGTGGAGTGCACATATGCGTTTAGGGCCATTTAAAATCTTCTAAAATGCCAGACTGCTTTTTAAAAGTCCATTAGTATTTTAAGCCATAGGTGATCTATGCCTTGGGTTCAGCAGAGTGAATATTACACTGAGAAGTATTTTAAAGATGATTCCTATTATGTTTGCAGTGATGACTTTGAAAGGCAGCCAAACACTCTTTTCTCCCTTCATGTCAACTTCTTTCCTATCCCAGCGTCCCCTAGGGCTGGGAAAGGGTGAGCTTTTTTTTCCTTCCCTGATGCCACATCTTCCTGCCAACAAGAGCAAGCCTTAGAGTATCATTGTCACAAGTGAAATAGGCTGCTCTCTAGAGCAGTGCTGTCCAATAGAAATATAATGTGAGCCACAGAAGCAACTCACACATGTAATTTCCATGTTTTTAGTAACCACTTTAAAAATGTAAAAAGAAACTGTGAAATTTAATATATTTTATTTTACCTAATATATCTAAGATATTATAATTTCAGTATGTAATGAATATAAAAATTATCAATGAGATAGTTCGCATTCTTTTTTTATACTAGTCTTTGAAATCCAGTGTGTACTGTACACTTACAATACATCTCAATTTGAAGTAGCCACATTTCAAATGCGCAATAGCCACACGTGGCTAGTGGCTACTATATTGAAAGGAAAGCTCTAAACAGACTTCAGTGCCATCAGTTAAAACACAGATTGCCGCCTCCCCCCTCCCTTCAGGAGGTCTGGGGTGGAGCCTGAGAATTTGAATTTCTGACAAGTTTCCAGGTGACGCTAATGCAGCTGGACCCCACCTAGAGAACCACCACTTCAGATTATTCTCTTGATATGTTAAGGGAAGGAGAGAGAGAGAGGGAGAGAAATAAAGTAATTAGGAAACACTCTTGCAAGAAATTATCTTGGATTCAAGGCTATTGTTTTGCTGCACAATCTAGTTTCTTCAGGTCAGAAGATGAATATCCTCTTTCCCTTTATTTTCTTTCTTTAAAAAACCAAGACTGATTTGGGTCATTGAATTATAAAGGTCAAAATGAAAAGCACATTAAAAAGTTTCAAAATTATATATATTTTTCATTAAAATACATGCCTATATATGTGAAAAAAGTCATCCAGTTAACATCTCAGTATATTTCATTCCATTAGTTTTCTATGCACGTTTCTAAAAATATGTTAGTATTAGTTATGATTGTAATATTATAAATTAAACTATATGTCCTGTTCACTTATTCAATGTATCTTTTTCATTGTTAGAGGAGATTTCATTTAATTCTGAAAATAGAATAGTATAATGAAACCCCATGTCACTGTTACCTAGTTTAAAAAAATTACAAATCATGGTTAATGTCATTTCATCTATATTTATCCTGCCCTCTTCTTTCTGAAGCAAATCCCAGTTGATATAACACTTTTAAATGTAACATTTTACCACGGTTGGTGCTAATGGATTTCCATGGTTCTCTGAGTTGGGCAGGGTAAATTATTAGCAATGGGTTACTTTCTGCCTATGGGGTATAAAATGCATCTCCAAACATCCCGAAATTCCTTATATAGTAATTGAGTTGGTTTTTTGTTTGTTTGTTTTTCTTCTTTTGCTCTTTATGTTTCCTTAGTGGGATTTTACCTTGCTAAATGGAGTGCTGTTCGTTTTGCTATTCGTACTTCTCCTGTATGGAATTCTCTTAATCTTCGTACGAGCATATGTAAGTGAACCTCAGAGAATTGCAAAAAATGCAGGTGAAGTGTTGGTTGTGTTAGTCTGGGGTCCTCTGAGAATCAGACACCAATATGAGGTTAAGACTGAAAGGATTTTATTAGGGAAATATCTGTGAGAGAAAACGGGAGGGGGCCATAGAAAACTGGGAGTGCTTTCAGACCATGAGGGCATATCTGACCCGAATGAAGGAGAGAGGGGAGAAAGGCTGGGTGGAAGCATTCTGAATGCAGTGCAATCTACAGAGACTCAGCAAGGCTATCAGAGAGTCCTTGAGCCAGAGTCGACCATCAGAATAATCCTGTGTCTCCCAGGAAAGGCCCTATTGCTCTCAGCCATTGGCTGGAATTTGCCTGTGGGAAACCTTAGAGCAAACTGCAGTGGATTTCAGAGCACAGTCGCTGGGGCCTTTGGTCAGTTACACTGCATTAGCAGGAAGTCTGTGAGGTCCATCCTCATAGCCACCACACTGGTGTTGTTGGGAAGTACCATGGCAGGGGATCTGGGGCCTGAATAATGAGCTCCTACCTTACTCTATAGTTGTCTTTTCCCAAATGTAGTTGTGGTTTCAAGAGGGTCTTGGGGAAAACGTACCCACAGGGGTAGTCCAGGGTCCTTCTTCTCTATATGACTAGGATGGTGACAGGGTGACTTCCTGTTAAGATTTTGCTTTTGTTCTTCCTCTGGGTCTTCCTTTTAGCTTGGTATTCTTTGTGTCTGATTACAGCAACATTGCTTGGCTTTGGATTGTACGTTTCAAGGCTAGGGACATGGTCTCCAGAATTTCTTTGGCACAACAGCCAGTGGAGGGTCATGTGATTAGCCTATGGTTTTCATTGGTTTGGACTAAAATATTTTGAATTTGTATGAATTAATCTGTTGCATTTAGCAGGTTGCATAGGAAAATGTGCAGTTCAAAGATGTCTCTTTAGAATATTAAATAGCATTTGATGGATGTGGACTGGAGTTAAGTATATAAATGGTTGGATGTGGACTGGAGTCAGCAGATGGTGCTGCTTGTTTGGATCATGGGAATAGAAGAGATGGGCTTATTTGGCCTTTTCTGAAAGCAGTCTATAAGAGGGTCCTTATTTTCCAATTCTAGCATTTTCTTTTAATTTTATTTATTTTTGCTTTAATACAGTTATTGAATATTTACTAGATGTCAGACATAGGCCTCTGTAGTTTCACAAATGGAATTAGATTTATTTCTCACAACATCCCTGAAAAATACATATCACATCTATTTTATAGATAAGAAAACAGGTTCATAGAAATCAAATAATTAATTCAAGTTCACACAGGTAGTTAGTGCAGGGTATGGCATCAAAGCCAGGTCTGTGTGATCCAGTGCCCATTCTCTTTCCACCATATTTCTGGGGGGGGGGGGGGTTCTGGAGGGGGTGTACACAGAGAGACATAGGCTCTCACCTGGGGAAGTCTGTTTGTGAGTGGTCCCTCTGTGGAGACCCCATTGGGGGCCATGTCCTCTGATGACTCACCTGGGGCCTGTGACCATTTAACTAAGGCCTCAAGGCCAACCTGGACCATATGCTGAATCAAAGAGGTTCTTTGGCAACAAGTGGATTTGATATAGACTCTACAGACCTAAGACCAAGAGTTCTATCTAGATTGGTTTAGCTTTATGAATGACCATATAAGCTTATAGGGAGGTGGCATCTATAGTTTAGAAATATAGGATATCACATTCAAGGATATCACAAATAGGTGCCTTAAATGGTCACAGTTCTCCATTTATTATTATTGATGTTAGCAGATATATTGGTTGTAATAATGTGGATATTAGGTTGGTTCCATAGATCTTTGCAATATCACTTGTGTACGGTTAAGAGACTCTTTCCTACCAGGTATATCAACCCAAGTTCCCATTCTAAATTTCCTTTTCACAGACATCTACAATATATAATTTTACACACACACATATATAAATGGAAGGCTTTTGACTGAGCCTTGTCCTAAATACATATGCTTGTTTGACCTTGGCGATTGAATTTTTTGGATTCATTTATCAAGTGTTTTCTTGCTATTAGCTCAGCCTATAAACACTGGGTATCCCAGACTGATTTCCCTTCTTTATCAAAAACTCTTCCTGGTTAGCAGAGTGCTATGTCCATCCCTCTCAGGATGTGCTTTGTTGCCCTGAAGAGTTAATGCCACATTTCCTCTATTGTTGTATACCACTTCCTTATCCTCTTCCCATATAGATCCAAATCCTTTGACATTCATCCAGTCTCATATTCTGATCAGAGTTATTCTGGTTGCAAGGAACAAATGGTGCTCAAACTAGCTTGAGGCAAAGACCAGAGGAAAATAGCATGGAACTCCTAGGGGGAAGAAAAGCTGTCATGTACAAGAATGGATATCCCATCTTCTTTTCTTGGGCTGAGTTGATGGGCCACCTCTGCTTGTGTAGTAATAACTCCAGGAATATCTACTGATGAAGCAGCTTCTGCTTCTTGGATCCTTCCTTCTCAAGAATTGATTTCTAACAGGCCTTGTGCATCTATTTGAACCCAGTCACATATCAGAGGTTCCTGGTCAGTTAATAGATTGACTGCTTTTCGATTGGGTGTCTTCTACCTCTTGTCAAAAGCTCTAGCTACGGAGTGAGAGGGTCATTACTTTCTCCAAGTTATGCCTTCTGAAGGCAGAAGGTGGGACAAATTCTTTAGAAGGGATGTGTGGACTGGGTGAAAAGTAAAACATATCTAGTACAGTCTACTTGCCCTCCCATTAACAAGATGTTTAGCACTTGATGAATATTATTTGGCATATGCAAAGTTATTTTCAATTGCTTATTGAATGGAATTGAGTGGATGCAATTGATGACTATGTTCAAGAAAAGATTAATTCCTCACAGATTGGACTTTCTTAAAATTGGGTCCTTATCCAACAGTAGTGACCTATGTAGACCCTTTAATTATTCCAAAGCTAGCTCTTTAATAAACACATGTTTCCTTTCCTTTTGAAGTGGTTGCATTTATTGTATGCTGGACTTGGAACTGTGATCTTCTCACTGGTAAGTCCATTTCTTCCTCTCTTTGACAAAGAATATGGTGTGTGCCTTGACAGTACCTCTGAGCCAGGCCTGGAATTAATTAAGTGGAGCCAGTCGTTTACTGGAAAGCCCTCCAGGCGAGTTGCTTCTTAAAGTGTTATGTTAAAAACCAGTATCCTAGGAGAGCTGGGTGTTTTTCCCAATCCACAAATACATTACTTTTCTCTAGAGAGATAATATTTAAGAAGAGAAAGAAGAGTCTTTCATTTATAAGCTTTGAAAGTTGTAGCAGTGGTGTGGTTTCTTTCTTCCTTTTTTTTTTTTTTTTTTTTTTTTTTTAAAACAGGGGGAATCTTTCAAAATAGAAATGTCTTACAGGGGATAGACAGAAGTCATTGCTAATATATCAGTGAATCTCTTTCACTCCATTTAGTTACATCTCTTGCTGTCCCATCTTTAAAATAATTTAAGGAAGGTTTCTCACAAAAGTAATAGATGCACTTGTTTTAAAATTCAAATATTATGGCTTATAAAATGAAAATAAAAATCTCCCTCTTACCTTCCTTCCCCAGAGTTAACCACTGTTAAGTTTCTTGTGAATGCTTTCAAAATTTCTTTATGTATCACTTTTTATACAAATGCAGTCATACTATATGCTTTGTTCTACTCTTGGCTCTTTTCATTTAAAGATAACCGTCTCTACATATTAGCAGCCATGGATCTAACTCATTCTTTTTAAGAGTGTGTGGGATTCCATTTTATGCTTTTATTATGTCAAATCTTTTAGGGTCTAACTTTTTAAATTATTTATTTTGGAAATTTCCAGGCATACATAGAAGTAGACTGGTGTAACGGACTCCACATATTATAAACAAGCTTAAACAACATTCACATTTTGCTTCATCTTGTTTGTTTAATTTTTTTCTGGAATTATATCACACATTTTAAATGTTAGAAAAACTTAGTCCAGGAGGTTAAGGTTAAGTATGTGTATTTCCATTTTCTTATTTCTTCTCCTATTGTAAAAGAAACTGATTTGTACTTTTTCCACACTCTTGCCCTTTCAGCCTTGATCTGTTGGTGTTTGCTATTGTCTCTTGTATCCTCTTTAGGCATAGTTTGTTTTATATGCAAAAGAGTGTTGATCTTTCTGTTCCTAGTTTGCAAGCAGAGCAAAAACTCTTGATTTTGTAGGCAGCTCTACCTAACACCAAACAAATAGCTGGAGAGGAGAACAGCAATAGTTTTTTGCGGGGGCAGGAAGGGATGTTTAACTACCAGAACTGTAGGGGCTGAGGCAGGATGCCACATTCCTGAATGCTTCCAGGGGTCTGAATCTCATTCCTTGTGGGCTGGTTGTATCTTGGATGGCAGCAGAGGTTTGTTTCACTTGGAGGAAAGGTGCCAGCCAGATCTCAGCTCATCTTTCATGATGATTTTCCTATCTGCCCTCTAAAATATGACCTCCCCTCAGAAGCTACATTACTAACTATCTAATCATTATCCCCTCGTATAAGAAGAAAAAAGGTAAGTCAGGGCTTTTTTGGAACGGAAATGGGGAAAAAAGAAATCCATAGGAATTAGGACTCCAGGGTGATAGACTGAGGCTAAAACAAAGCTGGAAGCCCCTGGGGAGCTTTTTGATTTTAGGGTTGCAAACAGTCTTGGTTTGCCTGGGACAGGAATTTCCCAAGACATACGAAAGTCCAGGGTAAGCTCAGATGATTGCTCACCTAGCTTTTATTTCCTTTCAAAGGTGCTGGAATCAGATGTAGGGAAAGCAGGGAGAGAAAGGAGGAGAAGGACTGAGCAGTTCGGGAGAGGCAGCTGCTTTGGCTTGGGTTTGTCTCCCTCCTCTGCCACTCATTACAGTACGTTCCTCTCTTCTGAGTCTCAGTCAGTCTTGCCTGCCTCACCTGACTTGTTTCCACATTACATTCCACACCTATAATGAACCAGGTGTGGTGCTACCCAGAAGGTGCCCAATAACTTTCCTTCTGTGGCTTTGCCCTTCCTACTCATTCTTACAAGTCCAAGTGAGAACCAGAAGCCAGGGAGAGCAAATACCTGAATGACTTGGGATAAGTTTCACTAAAATGGATATCGTTCTAAAATATTTTAAAGACTGTTTAAAACACCCCAAAATTCTCTATAATGCCAATGTTGTGTCTGGTTGGGGGTCTTCCTCAAAACACTAGAATGTACCCCTTTTAGACTAGAGTTTGGATGTAAGGTGACTGAGCCACTTGTTTTCTTTTCTTCCCTCTAACAACTTATGGCTTGGCTTGAGCACCCTGTTCAATTTGGGGTCTGTTCATTTTGCAACACATAAAAGAATGAGAGGATTCTTATGACTTTTTATGTTGATGTTTTGGGAACCAATAATTCAACCTACTGCAGCTAAACTAAAATGTTTACTTTGAGGATTATTTAACCAAATACTAGTCCTCTCTCCTCTTTATTCTCTTCGGGATATACAGACATCATGATAAAGCCATCTCCAAATGTCAAGGTTTGAAAAATGCTATCACCCAAAGCTTTAAGAATTCAGAATTATTGCTCTGTGTGAATCTAAATGTCAGAGACCACCTTCATTTTCATTCTTTGTTTATGGGGTAATATCATGAACATAAGGCATTTTGCAGTTTATGTCCATGTCTGTCTGCCTAATCCATGTCATTGACTAAAGCCATAAAGGTTTTTGGATTTAGAAAGTCACGGAAGGCGCATGGATTTTGTCCCACGGCTTCAGGAGGATGAGGTATTTGCTTTTACAAATAGAGTAGAATCTTGGGAAAGTTTTAAATGATTGGGGCTGTAAGAATAACATATTCCACTACGAACTAATTTATGTAATATTTTTCTTGATGCTAAAATATTGTTTCTAGGACACTTATTTGATAGAAGTGTACAATATAAACATCTAATCCTTCTTCTTTTCTTTAAGTACTTGGTAATGGATGTGCAGCTCATGGTGGGAGGGCGCCATCATCATTCTGACCTGGATCCTGAAGAGTATGTTTTTGCTGCTCTGAACATCTACTTGGACATCATCAACCTTTTCCTTTTTGTTTTGCAACTGATTGGACTGGCACGGTAGTCAGAAGTCCAAGGCTTATTTGTGTTGAAAAGAGGGAAGGAGGGATGCCTGTGAAGTATTGGCAGGCTCAGACATGCAGAAGTTGCCACTTCATGAGCCCTTTAAAAAAAAAAAGTTAAAAATAATATCATTTTTTTGTCAGATAAAACCCAGTGTTCAGGAGATGGTAGCTGTAGTTGTTATACTTTTAGTTCCATTGTTACATAGCAAAAATTTCTGGGGACATTCTTGGTTTTATAAATTCAAAAGATGCATATCATAATTCATTTTTGTAAAGTGCCCATAACTTTGTTGATGTTAATTGTTTTCCCAGGCACTATTTAAAGCTGTAAACAACATCGCTCTACATGAATAAATTTGATTAGAGAAACCTACATTTACTCCTTTCTCTTCTCTTGATTTGGACATTCCATGGAACTATGTTGGCATCTGACTTCTTTCTATTTTTTTCTTAAGAGAGGTTATATGTTTACAGAAAAATCATGCATAAAATATGTAAAATAGAGTTCCCATATACCACCCTATTATTAACACCTTGCATTAGTGTGTTATAATTCATGAAAGAACATTTTATAATTATACTAACTATTGTCCTTCATTTATAGTAGGGTTCACTGTGTGGTACAGTCCTATGTTGTTGTTTTTTTTTTAATTTTTATTCTAGTAATATTTATACAACCTAAAATTTCCCCCTTTAACCACATTCACAGGTGGAACTCAGTACCATTAATTACCTTCAAAATGTTTTGTGCTACCATCACCACCGTCCATTACCTAAATATTTCCATCATTCCAAAAAGGAACTCTGTACAATTTAAGCATTAACTCTCCATTCTCCAATCTGCCCAGTCCCTGGTAAACTATATTCTAGATACTGACTCTGTGAGTTTACGTATTCCAATTTTTCATATCATTGAGATCATGCAGTATTTGTCCTTTTATGCCTGGCTTTTTTCACTCAACATGATGTGTTCAGGGTTCATCCACATTGGTGCATGCATCAGGACTTCTTTCTTTCCTACAGCTGCATAATATTCCATCGTATGTGTATATACCACAGTTCATTTATCCACTCATCAGTTGATGGACACTTGCACTGTTTCCATCTCTTGGCAATCACAGATAATGTCACTGTGAATATTGGTGTGTAATTGTCTGTTTGCATCCCTGAGTAAATACCTAGTAATGAGATTGCTGGATCATGTGGTAATTCTACAGTTACTTTCTGAGGAACCACAAAACTGTCTTCTACAGTGGCTGCACCACCATTTTACATTCCCACCAGCAATGGATAGGTGTTTCTATTTCTCCACATCCTCTCCAGCACTTGTAATTTTCTGCCTTTTTTTTTTCCCTTTTCTTTTCTTTTTTTTTTTTTAAATAATGATCATTCTAGTAGGCGTGAAATGATATCTCATTGTGGTTTTGATTTGAATTTCCCTAATAGCCAGTGATGTTGAGCATCTTTTCATGTGCTTTTTTAACCATTTGTATTTCCTCTTTGGAAAAGTATCTTTTGCCCATTTTTAAATTGGGTTGTCTGTCTTTTTATTGTTGAGAAAATCCACATATTTTCTCCCATTATGCAGGCTTCCTTTTTACTTTCTTCACAGAGTCCTTTGAAGCACAAAAGTATTCAATTTTGAGGATATCTCCTTTATCTATTTCTTCTTTCATTGCTTGTACTTTGGGGAAAAGGTCTAAGAAACCACTCTCTACCACATGATCATGAGAAGCTTCATATATTTTCTTCTAGGGATTGTATGGTCCTAGGTCTAATGTTTAGGTCTTTGATCCATTTTGAGGTTTTTAGTTTTTGTTGTTGTTGTTTTTTGTATAAGGTGTGAGATATGGGTCCCTTTCGTTCTTCTGGATATTGACATCCAATTCTACCAGCCCCATTTGTTGAACAGAATTTCTGTCTCAGTGAGTGGACTTGGCCACTTTATCAAAAATCAATTTACCTTAGAGGTGAGGGTTTATTTCTGAACTTGAAATAAGATTCCATTCGTCACTGTGTCTATCCTTATGCCACTACCATGCTGTTTTAACCACTGTAGCTTTGTTGTATGCTTTAAGGTCAGAAAGTGTGTGAGTCCTCCAACTTCATTTTTCTTTTTCAAGATGTTTTTGGCTATTAAGGGCCCTTACTCCTCCAGATAAATTTGAATATTGTTTTTTCCATCTCTGCAAAGTAGGCTGAAGGAATTTTGAAAGATATTGCATTGAATCTGTGAATCAATTTGAGTAGAATAGACATCTTAACAATTTTTAGTCTTCCAATCCTGAGCATGGAATGTCCTTCCATTTATTTAGGTCTTCTTTGATTTCTTTTAGAAATGTTTTATAGTGTTTCTGTGTATAAGTCATTTATATCCTCAGTTATATTTATACCTAGATATATGATTCTTTTAGCTGGTATTTGTTCTAGTTTGCTAATGCTGCTGGAATGCAGACTCCAGACATTGATTGTCTTTTATAAAATGGGGTTTATTTGGTTACACCTTTACAGTCTTAAGGCCGTAAAGTGTCCAAGGTAACGCATCAACAATCAGGTACCTTCACTGGAGGATGGCAGTGGTGTCTGGAAAACCTCTATTAGCTGGGAAGGCACGTGGCTGGCATCTGCTCCAGAGTTCTGGTTTCAAAATGGCTTTTTCCCAGGGCATTCCTCTCTGGGCTTCAGCTTCTCTCCAAAATGTCACTCCCAGTTGCTCTTGGGGTGTTTGTCCTCTCTTAGCTTCTCTGGAGCAAAAGTCTGCTTTCAAAGGCCATCTCCAAAATGTCTCTGTAAACTGCAGTTCCTCTCTCAGCTCCTGTGCATTCTTCAAAGTGTCCCTCTTGGCTGTAGCAAGCTTGCTCCCTCTGTCTGAGCTTATATAGTGCTCCAGTAATTTAATTCAGACCCACCCTGAACGGGTGGGGCAACACCTCATGGAAACTATCCAACCAAATGTCTTGTCCACAGTTGATTGAATCACGTCTTCATGGAAACACCCAAAGGATTCCAAAATCTAATCAACACGTCTGCCCACACAAGATTGCATCAAAGATAATGGCATTTTGGGGGACAAAATATATCGAACTGGCACACTATTATAAATGGAATTTTTTTTCTTGATTTCCTCCTCAGATTGCTCATTACTATTGTATAGAAATGCTACTGATTTTTGCACATTTTTCTTGTACCCAGCCACTTCGCTGAATTTGTTTATTAGCTCTGTTAGCTTTCTTGTAGATTTTTCACAACTTTGTAAATATAGGATCATGTCATCTGCTAATAGTGAAAGTTTTACTTCTTCCTTTCCAATTTGGATGCCTTTTATTTCTTTTTGTTGCCTAATTGCCCTAGCTAGAACTTCCAACCCAATGTTAAATAACAGTGGTGATAGTGGACATCCTTGAATTGTTTGAAATCTTAGAGGAAAAGCTTTCAGTCTCTCACCATTGTGTATGATGTTAGCTGTGGGTTTTTCATATTTGCCCTTTATCATGTTGAGGAAGTTTACTTCTATTCCTATCTTTCAAAGTGTTTTTATCGAGAATGGATGCCTTTTCCATGTCTATCCAATATTCATAACAAATCTTCAATTTCTTAATTGTGCTGTTTACTTTAATTGATTTTATGCTGAACCACCCTTGCAAACCTGGAATAAAACCCACTTGATCATGGTGTATAATTCCTTTAAAGTGCTGTTATATTTATTTGCTAGTATTTTTTAGAGGATGTTTGCATCTATATTCCTTAAAGAAATTGGTCTGTTATTTTCCTTTCTTGTAGTATCTTTGTTTGGCTTTTGTTTTAGGCTTCATAGAATGAGTTAGGTAATGTTCCCTCTTCCTCAAATTTTAGAAGAGTTTGATCAGGATTGGTATTAATTCTTCTTGGAATAATTTGTAGAATTCACCTGGAAGCCATCTGGTCCTGGGCTTTTATTTGTTGGGAATTTTTTTCTTTTCTTTAATGCGATTTTATTGAGATATATATATACAAGCCATCCAAAGTATATAATAAGTGGGTCACAGTATCATCACATAGCTGTGCATACATCACCATGATCAACTTTACAACATTTTCATTACCCCAGAAAAGAAAGAAAAAAGAAAACTTAAATTTTCCCATACCCCTTAGCCTCCCTCCCCCCAATTATTAACCCATAGTGTTGGTGTGGTACATTTGTTACTAGTTGATGAAAGAATATTAAGATATTACTGGGGGCGGGGCAAGATGGCAGACTGGTGAGCTGTAAGTTTTAGTTACTCCTCCAGGAAAGTAGGTAAAAAGCCAGGAACTGCGTGGACTGGACACCACAGAGCAATCTGTCTTTGGGCATACTTCATACAACACTCATGAAAACGTGGAACTGCTGAGATCAGCGAAATCTGTAAGTTTTTACGGCCAGGGGACCCGCGCCCCTCCCTGCCAGGCTCAATCCCGGGGGAGGAGGGGCTGTCAGCTCCGGGAAGGAGAAGGGAGAACTGCAATGGCTGCTCTTATCGAAAACTCATTCTACTGATTCAAACTCCAACCATAGATAGACTGAGACCAGACACCAGAGACTCTGAGAGCAGCCAGCCCAGCAGAGAGGAGACAGGCATAGAAAAAAAACAACACGAAAAACTCCAAAATAAAAGCAGAGGATTTTTGGAGTTCTGGTGAACACAGAAAGGGGAAGGGCGGAGCTCAGGCCTTGAGGCGCATATGCAAATCCCGAAGCAAAGCTGATCTCTCTGCCCTGTGCACCTTTCCTTAATGGCCCTGGTTGCTTTGTCTATTAGCATTTCAATAACCCATTAGATCTCTGAGGAGGGCCGTTTTTTTTTTTTTGTTTTTTGTTTTTTTTTTTTAAATCCTTTTTGCTTTTTCTGAAACAATTACTCTAAGAAGCCCAATACAGAAAGCTTCAAAGAATTGCAATTTGGGCACGTCAAGTCAAGAGCAGAACTAAGAGAGCTCTGAGACAAAAGGCAATAATCCAGTGGCTGAGAAAATTCACTAAACAACACAACTTCCCAAGAAAGGGGGGTGTCCGCTCACAGCCACCATCCTGGTGGACAGGAAACACTCCTGCCCATCGCCAGCCCCATAGCCCAGAGCTGCCCCAGACAACCCAGTGTGACGGAAGTGCTTCAAATAACAGGCACACACCACAAAACTGGGCGTGGACATTAGCCTTCCCTGCAACCTCAGCTGAATGTCCCAGAGCTGGGAAGGTGGAGCAGTGTGAATTAACAAAGCCCCATTCAGCCATCATTTGAGCAGACTGGGAGCCTCCCTACACAGCCCAGCAGCCCAGAACTGCCCTGGGGGGACGGCACTCACCTGTGACATAGCACAGTCATCCCTCAACAGAGGACCCGGGGTGCACAGCCTGGAAGAGGGGCCCACTTGCAAGTCTCAGGAGCCATACGCCAATACCAAAGACTTGTGGGTCAGTGGCAGAGACAAACTGTGGCAGGACTGAACTGAAGGATTAGACTATTGCAGCAGCTTTAAAACTCTAGGATCATCAGGGAGATTTGATTGTTAGGGCCAACCCCCTCCCCGACTGCCCAGAAACACGCCCCACATACAGGGCAGGCAACACCAACTACACACGCAAGCTTAGTACACCAATTGGGCCCCACAAGACTCACTCCCCCACTCACCAAAAAGGCTAAGCAGGGGAGATCTGGCTTGTGGAGAACAGGTGGCTCGTGGACGCCACCTGCTGGTTAGTTAGAGAAAGTGTACTCCACGAAGCTGTAGATCTGATAAATTAGAGGTAAGGACTTCAATAGGTCTACAAACCCTAAAAGAACCCTATCAAGTTCAGCAAATGCCACGAGGCCAAAAACAACAGAAAATTATAAAGCATATGAAAAAACCAGACGATATGGATAACCCAAGCCCAAGCACCCAAATCAAAAGACCAGAAGAGACACAGCACCTAGAGCAGCTACTCAAAGAACTAAAGATGAACAATGAGACCATAGTACGGGATATGAAGGAAATCAAGAAGACCCTAGAAGAGCATAAAGAAGACATTGCAAGACTAAATAAAAAAATGGATGATCTTATGGAAATTAAAGAAACTGTTGACCAAATTAAAAAGATTCTGGACACTCATAGTACAAGACTAGAGGAAGTTGAACAACGAATCAGTGACCTGGAAGATGACAGAATGGAAAATGAAAGCATAAAAGAAAGAATGGGGAAAAAAATTGAAAAACTCGAAATGGACCTCAGGGATATGATAGATAATATGAAACGTCCGAATATAAGACTCATTGGTGTTCCAGAAGGGGAAGAAAAGGGTAAAGGTCTAGGAAGAGTATTCAAAGAAATTGTTGGGGAAAACTTCCCAAATCTTCTAAACAACATAAATACACAAATCATAAATGCTCAGCGAACTCCAAATAGAATAAATCCAAATAAACCCACTCCGAGACATATACTGATCACACTGTCAAACATAGAAGAGAAGGAGCAAGTTCTGAAAGCAGCAAGAGAAAAGCAATTCACCACATACAAAGGAAACAGCATAAGACTAAGTAGTGACTACTCAGCAGCCACCATGGAGGCAAGAAGGCAGTGGCACGATATATTTAAAATTCTGAGAGAGAGGAATTTCCAGCCAAGAATACTTTATCCAGCAAAGCTCTCCTTCAAATTTGAGGGAGAGCTTAAATTTTTCACAGACAAAGAAATGCTGAGAGAATTTGCTAACAAGAGACCTACCCTACTGGAGATACTAAAGGGAGCCCTACAGACAGAGAAACAAAGACAGGACAGAGAGACTTGGAGAAAGGTTCAGTACTAAAGAGATTCGGTATGGGTACAATAAAGGATATTAATAGAGAGAGGGAAAAATATGGCAAACATAATCCAAAGGATAAGATGGCCGATTCAAGAAATGCCTTCACGGTTTTAACGTTGAATGTAAATGGATTAAACTCCCCAATTAAAAGATATAGATTCGCAGAATGGATCAAAAAAAATGAACCATCAATATGTTGCATACAAGAGACTCATCTTAGACACAGGGACACAAAGAAACTGAAAGTGAAAGGATGGAAAAAAATATTTCATGCAAGCTACAGCCAAAAGAAAGCAGGTGTAGCAATATTAATCTCAGATAAAATAGACTTCAAATGCAGGGATGTTTTGAGAGACAAAGAAGGCCACTACATACTAATAAAAGGGGCAATTCAGCAAGAAGAAATAACAATCGTAAATGTCTATGCACCCAATCAAGGTGCCACAAAATACATGAGAGAAACACTGGCAAAACTAAAGGAAGCAATTGATGTTTCCACAATAATTGTGGGAGACTTCAACACATCACTCTCTCCTATAGATAGATCAACCAGACAGAAGACCAATAAGGAAATTGAAAACCTAAACAATCTGATAAATGAATTAGATTTAACAGACATCTACAGGACATTACATCCCAAATCACCAGGATACACATACTTTTCTAGTGCTCACGGAACTTTCTCCAGAATAGATCATATGCTGGGACATAAAACAAGCCTCAATAAATTTAAAAAGATTGAAATTATTCAAAGCACATTCTCTGACCACAATGGAATACAATTAGAAGTCAATAACCATCAGAGACTTAGAAAATTCACAAATACCTGGAGGTTAAACAACACACTCCTAAACAATCAGTGGGTTAAAGAAGAAATAGCAAGAGAAATTGCTAAATATATAGCGATGAATGAAAATGAGAACACAACATACCAAAACCTATGGGATGCAGCAAAAGCAGTGCTAAGGGGGAAATTTATAGCACTAAACGCATATATTAAAAAGGAAGAAAGAGCCAAAATCAAAGAACTAATGGATCAACTGAAGAAGCTAGAAAATGAACAGCAAACCAATCCTAAACCAAGTAGAAGAAAAGAAATAACAAGGATTAAAGCAGAAATAAATGACATAGAGAACAAAAAAACAATAGAGAGGATAAATATCACCAAAAGTTGGTTCTTTGAGAAGATCAACAAGATTGACAAGCCCCTAGCTAGACTGACAAAATCAAAAAGAGAGAAGACCCATATAAACAAAATAATGAATGAAAAAGGTGACATAACTGCAGATCCTGAAGAAATTAAAAAAATTATAAGAGGATATTATGAACAACTGTATGGCAACAAACTGGATAATGTAGAAGAAATGGACAATTTCCTGGAAACATATGAACAACCTAGACTGACCAGAGAAGAAATAGAAGACCTCAACCAACCCATCACAAGCAAAGAGATCCAATCAGTCATCAAAAATCTTCCCACAAATAAATGCCCAGGGCCAGATGGCTTCACAGGGGAATTCTACCAAACTTTCCAGAAAGAACTGACACCAATCTTACTCAAACTCTTTCAAAACATTGAAGAAAATGGAACACTACCTAACTCATTTTATGAAGCTAACATCAATCTAATACCAAAACCAGGCAAAGATGCTACAAAAAAGGAAAACTACCGGCCAATCTCCCTAATGAATATAGATGCAAAAATCCTCAACAAAATACTTGCAAATCGAATCCAAAGACACATTAAAAAAATCATACACCATGACCAAGTGGGGTTCATTCCAGGCATGCAAGGATGGTTCAACATAAGAAAAACAATCAATGTATTACAACACATTAAAAACTCGAAAGGGAAAAATCAATTGATCATCTCAATAGATGCTGAAAAAGCATTTGACAAAATCCAACATCCATTTTTGATAAAAACACTTCAAAAGGTAGGAATTGAAGGAAACTTCCTCAACATGATAAAGAGCATATATGAAAAACCCACAGCCAGCATAGTACTCAATGGTGAGAGACTGAAAGCCTTCCCTCTAAGATCAGGAACAAGACAAGGATGCCCGCTGTCACCACTGTTATTCAACATTGTGCTGGAAGTGCTAGCCAGGGCAATCCGGCAAGACAAAGAAATAAAAGGCATCCAAATTGGAAAAGAAGAAGTAAAACTGTCATTGTTTGCAGATGATATGATCTTATATCTAGAAAACCCTGAGAAATCGACGATACAGCTACTAGAGCTAATAAACAAATTTAGCAAAGTAGCGGGATACAAGATTAATGCACATAAGTCAGTAATGTTTCTATATGCTAGAAATGAACAAACTGAAGAGACACTCAAGAAAAAGATACCATTTTCAATAGCAACTAAAAAAATCAAGTACCTAGGAATAAACTTAACCAAAGATGTAAAAGACCTATACAAAGAAAACTACATAACTCTACTAAAAGAAATAGAAGGGGACCTTAAAAGATGGAAAAATATTCCATGTTCATGGATAGGAAGGCTAAATGTCATTAAGATGTCAATTCTACCCAAACTCATCTACAGATTCAATGCAATCCCAATCAAAATTCCAACAACCTACTTTGCAGACTTGGAAAAGCTAGTTATCAAATTTATTTGGAAAGGGAAGATGCCTCGAATTGCTAAAGACACTCTAAAAAAGAAAAACGAAGTGGGAGGACTTACACTCCCTGACTTTGAAGCTTATTATAAAGCCACAGTTGCCAAAACAGCATGGTACTGGCACAAAGATAGACATATAGATCAATGGAATCAAATTGAGAATTCAGAGATAGACCCTCAGATCTATGGCCGACTGATCTTTGATAAGGCCCCCAAAGTCACCGAACTGAGCCATAATGGTCTTTTCAACAAATGGGGCTGGGAGAGTTGGATATCCATATCCAAAAGAATGAAAGAGGACCCCTACCTCACCCCCTACACAAAAATTAACTCAAAATGGACCAAAGATCTCAATATAAAAGAAAGTACCATTAAACTCCTAGAAGATAATGTAGGAAAACATCTTCAAGACCTTGTATTAGGCGGCCACTTCCTAGACTTTACACCCAAAGCACAAGCAACAAAAGAGAAAATAGATAAATGGGAACTCCTCAAGCTTAGAAGTTTCTGCACCTCAAAGGAATTTCTCAAAAAGGTAAAGAGGCAGCCAACTCAATGGGAAAAAATTTTTGGAAACCATGTATCTGACAAAAGACTGATATCTTGCATATACAAAGAAATCCTACAACTCAATGACAATAGTACAGACAGCCCAATTATAAAATGGGCAAAAGATATGAAAAGACAGTTCTCTGAAGAGGAAATACAAATGGCCAAGAAACACATGAAAAAATGTTCAGCTTCACTAGCTATTAGAGAGATGCAAATTAAGACCACAATGAGATACCATCTAACACCGGTTAGAATGGCTGCCATTAAACAAACAGGAAACTACAAATGCTGGAGGGGATGTGGAGAAATTGGAACTCTTATTCATTGTTGGTGGGACTGTATAATGGTTCAGCCACTCTGGAAGTCAGTCTGGCAGTTCCTTAGAAAACTAGATATAGAGCTACCATTCGATCCAGCGATTGCACTTCTCGGTATATACCCGGAAGATCGGAAAGCAGTGACACGAACAGATATCTGCACGCCAATGTTCATAGCAGCATTATTCACAATTGCCAAGAGATGGAAACAACCCAAATGTCCTTCAACAGATGAGTGGATAAATAAAATGTGGTATATACACACGATGGAATACTACGCGGCAGTAAGAAGGAACGATCTGGTGAAACATATGACAACATGGATGAACCTTGAAGACATAATGCTGAGCGAAATAAGCCAGGCACAAAAAGAGAAATATTATATGCTACCACTAATGTGAACTTTGAAAAATGTAAAACAAATGGTTTATAATGTAGAATGTAGGGGAACTAGCAGTAGAGAGCAATTAAGGAAGGGGGAACAATAATCCAAGAAGAACAGATAAGCTATTTAACGTTCTGGGGATGCCCAGAAATGACTATGGTCTGTTAATTTCTGATGGATGTAGTAGGAACAAGTTCACTGAAATGTTGCTATATTATGTAACTTTCTTGGGGTAAAGTAGGAACATGTTGGAAGTTAAGCAGTTATCTTAGGTTAGTTGTCTTTTTCTTACTCCCTTGTTATGGTCTCTTTGAAATGTTCTTTTATTGTATGTTTGTTTTCTTTTTAACTTTTTTTTTCATACAGTTGATTTAAAAAAGAAGGGAAAGTTAAAAAAAAAAAAAAAAGAAAAAAGACAAACAAGGAAAAAAAAAAAAAGATGTAGTGCCCCCTTGAGTAGCCTGTGGAGAATGCAGGGGTATTCGCCTACCCCACCTCCATGGTTGCTAACATGACCACAGACATAGGGGACTGGTGGTTTGATGGGTTGAGCCCTCTACCATAAGTTTTACCCTTGGGAAGACGGTTGCTGCAAAGGAGAGGCTAGGCCTCCCTGTATTTGTGCCTAAGAGTCTCCTCCTGAATGCCTCTTTGTTGCTCAGATGTGGCCCTCTCTCTCTGGCTAAGCCAACTTGAAAGGTGAAATCACTGCCCTCCCCCCTACGTGGGATCAGACACCCAGGGAAGTGAATCTCCCTGGCAACGTGGAATATGACTCCCGGGGAGGAATGTAGACCCGGCATCGTGGGATGGAGAACATCTTCTTGACCAAAAGGGGGATGTGAAAGGAAATGAAATAAGCTTCAGTGGCAGAGAGATTCCAAAACGAGCCGAGAGATCACTCTGGTGGGCACTCTTAAGCACACTTTAGACAACCTTTTTTAGGTTCTAAAGAATTGGGGTAGCTGGTGGTGGATACCTGAAACTATTAAACTACAACCCAGAACCCATGAATCTCGAAGACAGTTGTATAAAAATGTAGCTTATGAGGGGTGACAGTGGGATTGGGAATGCCATAAGGACCAAACTCCACTTTGTCTAGTTTATGGATGGATGTGTAGAAAAGTAGGGGAAGGAAACAAACAGACAAAGGTACCCAGTGTTCTTTTTTACTTCAATTGCTCTTTTTCACTCTAATTATTATTCTTGTTATTTTTGTGTGTGTGCTAATGAAGGTGTCAGGGATTGATTTAGGTGATGATTGTACAACTATGTAATGGTACTGTAAACAATCGAAAGTACAGTTTGTTTTGTATGACTGCATGGTATGTGAATATATCTCAATAAAATGATGATTAAAAAAAAAAAAAGATATTACTGTTAACTATAATCCATAGTTGGCAATAGGTACATTCCCCATATACCCCTCTATTATTAACTCCTTGTAATAGTGTCATACATTTGTTCTAGTTCATAGAATAACTTTTTTATATTTGTACAGTTAATCACAGTAATTGTCTACCACAAGATTCACTGTGTTATACATTCCTATGTTTTGGCCTCCAACTTTCCTTCTGGTGACATACATGACTTAAAACTTCCCCTTTCCACCACATTCGCACACTATTCACTACTGTTAATTATTCTCAGAATAACGTACTACCATCACCTCTATCCCTTTCCAAACATTTAAGTTCGACATAATTAAACATTCTGCACATATTAGGCAACTACTTCCCATTCTCTAGCCTCATTCTGTCCTTCGGTAACCTAAATTCTGTATTTTATGTCTATGAGTTTACATATTATAATTAGCTCATATTAGTGAGATCAGACAATATTTGTCCTTTTGTGTCTGATTTATTTCACTCAACATAATGTCCTCAAGGTACATCCATATTTTTGCATGCTTCAGGACTTCATTCCTTTTTACTGCTGAATAGTATTCCATCCTATGTATATACCACATTTTGTTTATCCATGTATCTGTTGATGGACACTTGGATTGTTTCCATCTTTGGCAACAGCGACTAATTCTGCAGTGAACCTCTGTGTGCAAGTATCTGTTTGCATCCCTGCTTTCAAATCTTCCTAGGTATATACTGAGTAGAGGCATTGCTGAGTCATAAGGCAATGCTATACTTAGTTTCTTGAGGATCCGCTGAACCATCCTCCACCATGCCTGTACCATTTTACATTCCCACCAATAGTGAATAAGTGTTTCTATTTCTCCACATCTTCTCCAACACTTGTAGTTTCCTATTTGTTTAATAGTGGCCATTCTAGTAGGTGTGAGATGATATCTCGTGGTTTTAATTTGCATTTCCCCAATACCCAGTGAAGCTGAGCATCTTTTCTTGTGCTTTTCAGTCATCTGTCTTTCCTCTTTGGAAAAATGTCTATTCATCTCTTTTGCCCATTTTTGAATTGGGCTGTTTGTCTTTTTAGTGTTGAAGTGTAGGATTTCTTTACATATTCTGGATATTAAAACCTTATCAGATATGTGGTTTCCAAATATTTTCTCCAATAAGTTGGTTGCCTTTTCATCTTTTTGACAAAGTCCTTTGAAGCACAGAAGTATTCACTTTTGAGGAGTTCCCATTTATGTATGTTTTCTTTCATTGTTTGTGTTTTGTGTGTAAGTACAGAAAACTACTGCCTATCATTAGATCTTTAAGGTTTTCCCTGTTTTCTTCCAAGAGTTTTATGGTACTGTCTCTTACATTGAGGTCTTTAAACAATTTTGAGTTAATTTTTGTGTAGGGTATGAGATAGGCGTCCTCTTTCATTCTTTTGGATATGGCTATCCAGCTCTCCTAGGCCAATTTGTTGAAGAGACTGTTATGTCCCAGTTCAGTGGATTTGGGGACCTTATCAAAGATCAGTAGACCGTAGATCTGGGGGTCTATCTCCCAATTCTCAATTCAACTCCATTGATCAATATGTCTTATCTTTGTGCCAGTACCATGCTCTTTTGACTACGGTAGCTTCATAATAAGCTGCAAAGTCGAGGAGTGTAGGTCCTCCCACTTCTTTTTTTTTTTTTAGAGTGTTTTTACCAATTTGAGGCATCTTTCACTTCCAAATAAATTTGATAACTAGCTTTTCCAAGTCTGCAAAGTAGGTTGTTGGAATTTTGATTGGAATTGCATTAAATCTGTAGATGAATTTGGGTAGAATTGACATCTTAATGACATTTAGCCTTCCTATCCATGCACATGGAACATTTTTCTATCTTTTTAGGTCCCCTTCTATTTCTTTATTAAAGTTATTTAGTTTTCTATGTAGAGGTCTTTTACATCCTTGGTTAACTTTCTTCCTAGGTACTTGATTTTTTTAGCTGCTATTGAGAATGGAATCTTTTTCTTGAGTGTCTCTTCAGTTAGGTCATTTCTGGTGTATAGGAACATTACTGACTTATGTGCATTAATCTTGTATCCCGCCACTGCTGAATTTGTTTATTAGCTCAAATAGCTGTGTCATCAATTTCCCAAGGTTTTCCAGATATAAGATCATATCATCTGCAAATAATGACAGTTTTCCTTCTTCCTTTCCAATTTGCATGCCTTTTATTTCTTTGTCTTGCGGGATTGCTCTGGCTGGAACTTCTAACATAATGTTGAATAACAGTGGTGACAGCAGGCATCCCTGTCTTGTTCCTGATCTTAGAGGGAAGGCTTTCAGTCTCTCGCCATTGAGTACTATGCTGGCTGTGGGTTTTTCATACATGCCCTTTATTGAGGAAGTTTCTTTCAGTTCCTGCCTTTTGAAGTGTTTTTATCAAAAAAGGATGCTGGATTTTGTTGAATGCTTTTTCAGCATCTATTGAGATGATCATTTGATTTTTTCCTTTTGATTTGTTAATGTATTATATTACATTGATTAATTTTCTTGTGTTGAACCATCCTTCCGTGCCTGAAATGAACCCCACTTGGTCATAGTGGTAGATTTTTTTAATATGTCTTTGGATTCGATTTGCCAGTATTTTGTTGGGAATGTTTGCATCTGTTCATGAGGGAGATTGGCCTGTAGTTTTCCTTTCTTGTAGCATCTTTACATGGTTTTCATATTAGAGTGATGTTAGCTTCATAAAATGAGTTAGGTAGTGTTCTATTTTCTTCGATGTTTTGAAAGAGTTTAAGTAAGATTGTTGTCAGTTCTTTTTGGAAAGTTTGGTAAGATTCCCCTGTGAAGCCATCTGGCCCTGGGCATTTATCTCTGGGAAGCTTTCGATGATGAGATCTCTTTGCTTGTGATTGGCTTGTTGAGGTCTTCTGTTTCTTCTCTGGTCAGTCTAGGTTGTTCATGTGTTTCTAGGAAATTGTCCATTTCCTCTACATTATCTATTTTGTTGGTATACAGTTGTGCATGGCATACTCATAAGTTTTGAAATTTCTTCAGGATCTGCCATAATGTTTTCTTTTATTATTTTGTTTATTTGGGTCTTCTCTCTCTTTGATTTTGTCAGTCTAGCTAGGGGCTTGTCAATCTTGCTGAATCTTCTCAAAGAACCAACTTTTGGTTTTAGTTATTTTTTGTTGTTGTTGTTATTGTTGTTCTCTGTATTATTTATTTCTGCTTTAATCCTTGTTATTTCTCTTCTTCTGCTTGGTTTAGTATTAGTTTACTGTTCATTTTCTACCTTCTTCAGTTGTTCCATTCATTCTTTGATTTTAGCTCTTTCTTCGTTTCCAATGTTTGCATTTAGAGCTATAAATTTCCCCCTCAGTACCGCCTTTGCTGCATCCCATAAGTTTTGATATGCTGTGCTCTCATTTTCATTCGTCTGTAGGTAGCAATTTCTCTTGCTATTTCTTCTTTAAGCTGCTGATTGTTTAGGAGTGTGTTGTTTTACCTCCAGATATTTGTGAATGTTCTAAATCTCTGATGGTTATTGACTTCCGATTGTATTCCATTGTGATCAGAGAATGTGCTTTGAATAATTTCAATCTTTTTAAATTTATTGAGGCTTGTTTTATGGCCCAGCATATGATCTATTCTGGAGAAAGTTCCTTGAACACTAGATAAGAATGTATATCCTGGTGATTTGGGATACAATGCTGTATATATGTCTGTTAAGTCAAATTCATTTATCACATTGTTTAGGCTTCCAGTTTTCTTAATGGTCCTCTGTCTGGTTTATCTATAGGAGAGAGTGATGTATTGAAGTCTCCCACAATTATTGTGGAAACATCTGTTGCTTCCTTCAGTTTTGCCAATGTTTGTCTCATGTACTTTGGGGCACTTTGATTGGATACATAGACATTTATGATTATAACTTCTTGTTTAATTGTCCCTTTTATTAGTATATGGTGACCTTCTTTGTCTCTTATAACATCCTTATAGTTAATGTCTATTTTATGTGAGATTAATGTTGCTTCTTCTGCTTTCTTTTGGCTGTAGCTTGCATGGAATATATTTTTCTGTTCTTTCACTTTCAATTTCTTTGTGTCTCTGGGTCTAGGATGAGTCTCTTGTAAGCAACATGTTGATGGTTCATATTTTTTAATCCAATCTGTATCTTTTAATTGGGGAATTTAATCCATTCACATTCGATGTTATTATTGTGAAGAATCAGCCATCATATCCTTTGGTTTTTATTTGTCACATATATTCCCCCCCCCCTTTATATCTTTTAAGTATCCTTGCTGAAACTCTTTTCTTCTGAGCCCTTGTCCAGACCCCTCTCTCCTTTCTTTTTTTCTCTGCCAATAGAGCTCCCTTTAGTATTTCTTATAGAACAGGTCTCTTGCTAGTAAATTCTCAGCATTTGTTTGTCTGTGAAGATTTTTTTTTTTTTTTTTTTAATGCTCCAATAAAACTTTACTTTTAAAAACAGGTGGCACTCCTGATTTGGCTTGCAGGACAGAGTTTACCAACCCTTAATCTAGAGAATGTAGACCTGCAAAATGAAGAAAACAAAAGTACGTAGAATCCCACCACTCATAGTTAACCAATGCTACTATTTGGGTACATATATTTCCAGTCTTTTCTCTATGCATATGTATTTTATTTTATTTTTCTTTCTTTCTTTTTTTTTTTTTTTTATTAAATTCAGTTTTATTGAAATACATTCACACACCATACAATCATCCATGATATACAATCCACTGTCCACAGTATGATAACATAGTTATGCGTTCATCACCACAATCTATCTCTGAACATTTCCCTTACATCAGAAAGAACCAGAACAAGAATAAAAAATAAAAGTGAAAAAAAAAAACACCCAAATCATCCCCCCATCCCACCCCATTTGTCCTTTAGTTTTTATCCCCATTCTTCCACTCATCCATACACTAGATAAAGGGGGTGTGATCCACAAGGTCTTGTCTGTGAAGATTTTAAGCTCTCCCTCAAATTTGAAGGAGAGCTTTGCTGGATAAAGAATTCTTGGTTGGCAATTTTTCCCTTTCAGAATTTTAAATATGTCATACCACTGCCTTCTTGTCTCCATGGTGGCCGCTGAGTAGTCAGTACTTAGTCTTATGCTGTTTCCTTTGTAAGTGGTGAATTGCTTTTGTCTTGCTGCTTTCAGAACATGTTCCTTGTCTTAAGCATTTGATAATCTGATCAGAATATGTCTTGAAGTGGATTTGTTTGGATTTATTCTGTTTGGAGTTCATTGGGCATCTATGATTTGTGTATTTATGCTGTTTAGAAGGGTTGGGAAGTTTTCTGCAACAATGTCTTTGAATACTATTCCTAGACCTTTATCCTTCTCTTCCCCTTCTGGAATACCAATGATTCTTATTTTTGTGCACTTCATGTTGTCTGTCATATCCCTGAGATCCATTTTAAATTTTCCATTTTTTTCTCCATTAGTTCTTTTGTTCTTTCACTCTCCAAACATTTTCTTCAAGTTCACTTACTCTTTCTTTGACTTCATCTAATCTGCTGCTATGTGTTTCCAGGATCTTTTTAATTTGATCAACAGTTTCTTTTATTTCCATAAGCTCCTCTATTTTTTTTTTTTTTTCTTCATTTACTCTTGAATATTCTTCTTTATTCTCTTCTGGGGTCTTCTTGGTGTCCTTTATATCCTGAGCCATGATCTTGTTTGTGATTACTTCTTTGATTAATTTTTCCAAGTACTGTGTCTCCTCTGGTTTTTTCATTTGGGCATTTTGGTTATCCATATCTTCTGCTTTCTTCATATGCTTTAAATTTTTTTGTTGTCTTTGGCCTCTTGGCATTTGCTTATCTTGATGGGGTTCTTCTAGGATATGCAGGCTTATTTGAACAATTATATATACTTTTACACAGCTGCAGCTTGGTGGCGTGCACATTCCATGAATTACCAGCAGATGACATTCCTGAGCCACCTCTTACCCTCAAGCCAGTTCTCCCCAACTTCATCTATGCAGCAAGTGGGGGTACAAACCTTGTGGAGGTCCAATCAGTGCACTGATTTTCCATGTGCAGTTGGGACCACCAGGCTTGAGGGTGGGGGCTGTGCCCTGTACAGTCAGGCAGGGAAGACAGTTTTAAGATGCAGAACTCCCAGCCATCCACGGGGCTGTGGCTGGAATACCCTGGGCATGTTGCACGAGTCCAGCCCTTCAGCTCAGATTCTCCACAGTTCCTCTCTGCCATGGGTCCACAAGTCCCTGGGATTGGTGTAGGGCTCTTGGCACTTCTGTGTGGGACCCCGCCTCTAAGCTGTGCACTGTGCGGGCCTCTGCAGAGGAAGACTGTGCAACATCATGGTCACATGTAATCCCCAGTGGAAGCCTTTGGCCATGGCACTGTGAAGGAGCGTCTCCCAGCCTGCTGAAAAGATAGCTGTATGGCGTGTGGTAACTTAACAGTTCCACAGTCCTCCACCTGCTGCAGTGGCCTGTTCCTTGTGCTGGGACAGTTAGCCTTTTGCAAACCTGCAGCTATCACCCATGCCAGATACTGAGGCAGGTGCCCGCGGTGTGGAAGGCACTCCTCGCTGCACTCCACTGCGTGGCTCTCACTGCCAGATCTGCAGCCACCTTCTGAGTTTTTAAACTAACTTGCCTCCAAACACAGATGCCATGTTTCTCCCCAACACAGCGCAGCTCAGCTCGGCTACTGTTTCCCCAGCAGCCTCAAACACTCACTTGATTCCGAACACAGCCATTCAGTTTCTCCAAGTGTACAGTCACTGTGGGTGATAACTCTGGACAATTTTCATGGAGGTGTGGCCCTGCCCATTCAGCATGGGCCTTGTTTAGTTTACTGGAGCCCTGTATAAGCTCAGACAGAAGGAGCTCATAGCTAGCTGGAGCTGAGACAGACATTTTGAAGATGGCCATTGGAAGCTGATGCCGACATTTTGGAGAACGCCATTTTGAAACGCAACCCGGGATCAAGCAGATGCCAGCCACGTGCCTTCCCAGCTAACAGAGGTTTTCTGGATGCCATTGGCCTTCCTCCAGTGAAAGTACCCCTTGTTGATGGACACTTTATGGCCTTAAGACTGTAACTGTGTAACCAAATAAACCCCCTTTTATAAAAGCCAATCCATTTCTGGTGTTTTGCATTCCAGCAGCATTAGCAAAGTAGAACAAAGATCTCAATAAAATACATACAAGTAAAGAGATCGAATGAGTCATAAAAAACCTCTCAACTCATAAAAGCCCAGGAATAGATGGTTTCACAAAAAAAAATTTACAAAGCATTCCAAGAAGAATTAATACCATTCCTGCTGAAAGTCTTCCAAAATATTGAAGAGGAACACTACCTAATTCATTCAATGAAGCCAACATCAAACTAATACCAAAGCCTGACAGAGATACTACAAGAAAGGAAAACTACAGTGCGGCTCATTTCTGTGGAAATAACCTAATCCAAACATTCCAACTTAATCCCCACTAATATGTATGCCCCCACAAGACTGTATCAAAGAACATGGCTTTTTCTGGGGGACATAATATATACAAACTGGTACAGTCGTCTGTTCTCAAGTTGGTGTAGGTTGCTTGGGTGTTTCTAGGAAGTTGTCTATTTCATCTGAGTTGTCTAGTTTGTTGGGATAGAGTTGTATATAGTATCCTCTTTTGATCTTTTTTATTTCTTTGGGGTCAGTGGTAATGTCCTACCTTTCATTTCTGATTTAATTTTTTTGAATCTTCCATCTTTTTGTCAGTCTAGCTAAGGGTTTGTCAATTTCATTGATTTTTCTCAAACAAATTTTGGTTTTGTTGATACTCTGTACTTTTTTTAATTCTGCATTTTATTTCTGCTCTAATCTTCATTATTTCTTCCCTTCTGTTTGTTTTCAGTTAGTTTGCTGTTCTTTTTCTAGTTTCTCTAGGTGTACAGTTCGGTCTTCAATTTTGGCTCTTTCTTCCTTTTTAATGTAAGATTTAAGTTCTATAAATTTCCCTCTAAGCACTGCCTTCACTGCATCCCATAAGTTTTGGTATGTTGTGTTCCTGTTTTCAATTATCTTGGGGTATTTATTGGCTTCTCTTGAAATTTCTTCTTTGGCCCACTGATTGTTTTAGCATGTGTTGTGTAACTTCCATAGATTTGTGAATTTTCCTGTTCTCTACCTGTTGTTGATTTCCAGCTTCATTACCTTATGATCAGAGAACGTTTTTGTATTATTTCAATGTTGTTGATTTCCAGCTTCATTCCCTTATGATCAGAGCAAGTTTTTGTATTATTTCAGTCTTTCAAAATTTATTGAGACCTGTTTTGTGACCCATTATGTGGTCTGTCCTGGAGAGTGATCCATTAGCACTTGAGAGAGATGTATATCCTGCTGTTGTGGGATGCAATGTTCTGCAAATGTCTGTTAGGTCTAGTTCATTTAACATGTTATTCACATTCTCTGTTTCCTTCTGATGCTCTGTCTAGATGTTCAGTCTATTGATGAGAATAGTGTATTGAAGTCTCCAACTATTATTGTAGAGACATCTATTTCTCCTTTCAGTGTTGCCAGTGTTTGCCTCATGTATTTTGGGGTACCCTGTTAGATGCATAAATGTTTATGATTGTTATTTGTTCTTAGTAGATTGTCCCTTTTATTAATATATAACGTTCTTCTTTGTCTCTTTCAACATTTTTACATTTAAAGTCTATTTTGTCTGATATTGGTATAGCTACCCTCACCTTTTCCTGGTTATTGTTTGCATGGAATATCTTTTCTAACCTTTCATTTGCAACTTATTTGTGTCCTTTGGTCTGAAGTGATTCTCTTGTAGACAGCATATAGATGGATCTTTTTTTTTTTTTTTTTTAGTCTGTTCCACCAATCTCTGTCTTTTGATTGGGGAATTTAATCCATTAACATTCAATGTCATTACTATAAAGGCAATGCTTTCTTCAACTATTTATCCTTTGGCTCTTATATGTCACATCTTACTTTTTGCCTTTTAGTTACCGTTACTGATGGTCTTCATTTCTACACTCTCCAAACCTTTCTTTCCTGTCTTTTCCTTTTAGCCTGTAGCGCTCCTTTGTTCTGTTTTTTTTTTTTTTTTTTTTTTTTTTTTAGAATTTTTATTTCATTTTATTAAAAAAAGAGAGAGCCTCATTTACAAACTATTTTCTTTCTTACTATACAATGAGCAAATCATCTGCAATATCAAAATACTGTTTGTAAATCACTGATGGCACTAACAATTTTGAGACTTTCCAGTAGGACATATGTTGAGAAAGATAACAGATTACAAATCATAGGCATTCACTGAATTTTCAGAATAGAAAATTCAAGTTTTATAATGTCAGTAAGTTTAAGTTTTCTGTTTTTTCAAGTTTAAATCCAATCACCAGGAATTCAGGAGCACCCAATATGATCAAAGTTGCACAAATGTTTATGGATGATAGAAAGTAATCCCCGTGCAATATTTTAGGTGTTGCTATCAGATATATTTAAATGATATTTTACAGATTAAAGCTGGGTAAAATCAAAATATATCCTCCCCATTACATTTTAAAACAGTCACAATAATTTATCAACAGTTGCCATTTCATAGCAATTAGAAAACAGGAGATGATACAAGTTGAACGAAAAGGTACTTTTTCCTCTTTTAGGAAATAAATATATAGATAGATACAGTTATATGCACACATACACACATAACATTATCTTTTAAAATTCAAGGTGGTTAATTTACCTTTGTATTATAAAAAAAATATCTCCCTATGATCAAAATACTGAAAAAAGCACAAGGCTGAAAAAAGAAAACCACATTTGCCACTTTAAAAAAATATATTATTGTCTTAGTGGTTCTATCTATTTAATTGATTATAAAGTTAGGCATTATAAGGACTCTGCACTTGACTCCCAGAACTGTATTGGACCAGATGGAATTAAATCCACCCCTTCCTCAGCCTCTAGGGACATTTCTAACCTATCCTAGAAGATGACAGAATAAATGCCCCTATTCTGAACTGGTAAACTGGGAAAGAAAACATGCCCAGCTGGAAGCAATCTAAGTCATAAAAGTTTATGAATTTGTGGAAGAGACTGCATGAATCAGAGGGCTATTCTTTGGATGTAAGTTAGGAGCTTCTAGAAGTGCATAAACTCTTTCAGGCCACAGAAGTAAGATCAAAAATGATTTCTCCACAAATAATGATTCCTCTAGTGCAGATGTTGGTAAACTACAGCCCATAGGCAAGAGCTGATATGTCACCTGTTTTTATAGATAAAGTTTTACTGGAACTCAGTCACATACATACTGTTTATGGCTGCCTTTGCACTATAATGGCAGAGCTGAGTAGTTGTGACACAGACCGTGTAAACCGCAAAGCCTAAGATATTTACTCCTTGGCTCTTGACACAAAAAGTTTACTGACCTCTATCTAGTGTGCTAAATGCTTCCCTAGTTACTGAAAAGAGTTAACGCACCTCTAGAAGATTTTAGCTTGTATTCCAACAATAACCTGAACACTGGAAGTCATTAGCAGATAAATGTCACAAACCCCCAACTTGGTGTTTTCTCCTTTTGGGCAAGGAAATAATTTGTATATATGTTCAACAAATACCTGTAAAAGTTAACTAATATATTTAAAAAGAAGAAAAAAAAGAAAGAAGAAATCTAAGTAAGAAAAGTATTCCTGGATGTGTTCTCTTAATATTTTCATATTACTGGGAAGAAAGGGTGCTAAAATGATTCTTTTTATCATCTTCCTTTAATTTTTCTTCAAATCTGTTCGTTAAAGTTTTCTGATAAGTAGTGCTCCCCACCCAAACACCTCTCCAGTTAATAACCTTTAAAGATACCTGTCTAAAATGTATACATAGTTTGGTGAACCCCTGTTCTGGAATACTTATTTAAACTAAACATATTAAAAGCTATTCTTTTAGAAAATCTGTTTCTAAAATTCTTTACCTCTGTCACTCTGAGAAGGGGAAAAAGAATGCATAGGGAAATTAAACTCCACAAAATATACCTTAGAAACCATAAGTATAAAACAGTTACCATTTCTGACTGGTAATGTAAAATAAAAACAGAAAAATCTTTCAAATTTGGAGACAAAAGTTTCTCCTGCCCTTAGTCAGCTAAGGAAGTCTATTTCAAACAGGGAACCTTCTGAACTCAAGCAGCAGCTCATGAATTTTAAGAGTTCACAGGTGTTTCATATTTCAAAAGCTGTTGAAACACAGAAGATAAAACGCTAAGATATTTATCAAATCTGAATTGACTTTTTTTCAACCAGCTTGTAAGTGGATTTTACCTTTCTTGTGTTAAAAAATGAATGGTATGAAACTATGTTAAGGATGTTTCCACAATAATACTTTACATTTATATAGCGCTTTACTGTTTTCAAAGTGCTTTCACAGGCCATCTCATTTAATCCCCACAACATCCCTGTGAGGTAGGTACAGCAGGTATTATTATCCTCATTTGAAGATGAGGAAATGGAGGCAAGGAGAGGTTAAATGACTTGCCCAAGGTCACAAAGCTGATAAGTGGAAGAGCCAGGACCAGAAATCAAGTATTCTGACTCTGTCCATACTCTTTTCACCATAAATACTGCTCCAATTTTGAATAATGTACTGTGTATCAAAATTGAAAGATTACTGAAATTCATTTCAGTGACGTCTTGACAGTAAGGTTAAATGAAAAATACAAGAATAGTATGTCTGATGGTTTTACTTGACATAATAAAATTGGTGCAAAACCATTTTTGTTTAATTACTTATAGCGTTTTGGTCCAAATACATAAAATATGCAATATTTACAGCATTTTCCTTTTTTGTAAATGCAATGCTTTAAAACACATTATAAAGCACCTTAGTAAAAATAGTCTACAGGTAAAAGTACAGAAGAAGTAGGAAAACCCTACCCATACCACAGCTCACTAATGGAGTCAAATAGAGTCACCGATATTTCAGTTTACAACTATTACAAATAATCCACAGAGAAACAAATCTAAACTTACTTTTTTTTATATCAGTGTATGGAAGTCTTAAGTAAAATTTCAGATAATGTCAACATTCTTTGAAGTGTCTTCCCAATCTTGATACTGGGGAGGCAGGAATGAGAAATACTGCTCTGACTCTATTTTTTTTTCACAGTATTAGTAATGGTTAAATTTTTTTTTTAACACTAATCAGCATTTTAAAAGAATTAAAACAGCCTACATAATATGGGCAAATTCAGCTACAGCAGAAACATTTCTTAGCAAACATGATAAACATTCCAACAAATTTCATTGGACCTGATTCACAGAAACAACCACACACTGTCGACCAGCTATTAACGCTATTCAGTAGAGGCGTATAACCCAAACCTCCAGGTGAAGGTGGAAATAGCAAATGGATTCATCTTCATTCATGTTTAGTTGGAAAAAAAGCTTTGTCAAAAACAGGGTATCAGAACCTTTTCTGAAATTGTATTTAGCCTTTTGATTAGACCTGCTATGTGTGTATTTTAGGTGAAGTGTAGGTTTTTTTCAGGCAGGAAGTTATAACTCCCACCAAAATCTAACCAGAAAAATGAAAAACAAAACCTCAACTTAAACTTCTTAGAACACTGACATACCAGCCAATAACTACTTCCTTGATGTTATTTTCCTGTTTCCTAAATCAGTTTAACACAAATTGTCTTATACACCTATCAGCAATCCAACTTGTGGAGTTGAGAACTAAGGTGAAGAGAGGGTCAAAACATTAGTTCAAGAATCTAACAGCCACACCTTGTACTTAGTTTGATTTAGGGTAAATCTTTTCGTAGAAAAAGTTTTGTGCTAGGATGTAGAGGTCTCCATCTTTTTCTCAAACAGCATGGGCTCTGATGAATTGGAACTGCTCTAGTGCAAATTCATAGAACTCATTCTCCATTTTCCCAATGTCAGACTGCTGCAGTTTTGCAATGGTCTGTTTAGTGGGGAGTTTCTTCTCTGTGGTTTTCCTAAGATGAGATTTCTTTCCTTTTTGTCTCCTTGTTTTCGCCTCCTCAACTCTGGTCTATAATCATCTCCAAATCTCAGAAAGTAATAGTAAGAAACTAGCCTCTCAATAGGATCCCTGATGACATTAATGTAAATTGGCTTCTTCTTCACACCAAATTTTGCAAAATCCAAATAAGAAACATGTCCATGATAAAACCCTGGTTTCATCTCTTTCCAGGAAGTTATATTCTTAACAAAGCGCACCTGATCTTGCAGTGACATCACTGGATTATTTTTGGTAGTATTGATGTGAAGGACATGGTGTTTATTCTTTGCACACAGGTCATAGGCAATATTGGTAAAAGAGGTGCTCGCAGTTTTGGGGACTCTGTTATAAATGATCACCATGTCCTCTTCCTCATCTAAAGACATATCTTGCCGAGGGCCATCCATTGTATGTCGCTGCTGAATTTCTCGGATTTCGTGTCTTGCGATAGCCCTTTCTAGCTTCGACCGGGACTCCTCCAATTTCTGTATCTGGTTCTCCAAGAAGAGCATCGCCACCGCGAAGGCCACCACTGCCAGCAGCTGCAACTTAGGCGACATCATAATCCTGAGGAGCCCCATGAAACCCGCTGCTCAGGATCAAGACATACCGCGGGGGGCGGGGAGTGGGGCCCCGGAGGCTAGGGAGGCGCCAGGAGGAGCCCACCGAGTCGGGAGATAGGCAAGGAGAGCGCGATAGCGAGAGAACCACCGCAGCGACCCCCCTTCTCGCCTCCCCGGTCCCCCGCCCCCAGGCGCCAGCACCAACGCCACCGGTACCCGCTTCTCCTCACAGACTCCACGGCCGCCCCCTCCAAAAGCCCGCGCAGCAAGCACAGAACGAAGCGGCTGGCGGGCTCCTTCCTCTGCTGCTTCAGTCCCCGATCCCCGCACCCGGCAGCTTGCCGCCTCCTTTCCTTCCCTCCCTCCCTCCTTTCTGTTCTGTTTTGTAATAGTCACCATTCTAGTGGGTGTGAAATGGTATCTAGTGGTTTTGATTTGCAGTTCCCTAATAATTAATGATATTGAGCATCTTTTTATATGCTTTTTTAGCCATCCGAATATCTTCTTTGGAGAAATGTCTATTCAAGACTTTTACCCATTTTTAAATTGGGTTGTTTGTCTTTCAATTTTTGAGCTCTAGGATTTCTTTATATGTTCTAGATATTAAACTTTTATCAGATACGTGGTTTCCAAATATCTCCCATCAAGTAGGTTATCTTTTCACTTTCATGATAAAGTGCTTTGATGCACAAAATTTTTTAATTATGATGAGTTCCCGATTATCTATTTTTTCTTTTTTTTTGCTTGTGCTGTGGGTGTAAAATGTAAGAAACTACTACTTAACACAGGATCCTGAAAATGGTTCCCTAATTTTCTTTGAGGAGTTTTACAGTCCTGGTTCTGATATTTAGGTTTTTCAATCCATTTTCAGTTAATTTTTGTACATGGTGTGAGATATGGGGTTCTCCCTTCTCTCTCTCTCTTTTTTTTTTTTTTTTTGCATATGAATATCCAGTTCTCCCAGCACCATTTGTGAAGAGACTATTCTTTCCCAGTTGAATGGACTTGACAGCCTTGTCAAAAATCAATTGACCATAGATGTGAAGGTCTATTTCTGAACTCTCAGTAGGATTCCATTGGCCTCTGTATTTTTTTTATGCCAATACCATGCACTTGTGACCACAGAAGCTTTGTAATAAGTTTTAAAGTCAGGCTATATGAGTCCTCTGACTTCATCATTCTTTTCAAGATAGTTTTTGATATTTGGGCTCCTTACCCTTCCAAAATGTTTGATGACTGGCTTTTCCATTTCTGCAAAGTAGACTGTGGGGATTCTGATTGGAATTAAATTGAATCTCTAAATCATTTTGAGTAGACTTGACATCTTAACAATATTTAGTCTTCCAGTCCCTGAGCATGGAATGTCCTTCCATTTTATTTGGGTCTTTTCTTCTTTGATTTCTTTTAGCAATGTTTTATAGTGTTCCATGTAAAAGTCATTTACATCCTTGGTTAAATTTATTCCTAGATATATGATTCTTTTAGTGCTTTTGTAAATGGAATTTTTTCTTGATTTCCTCTTCAGATTGCTCATTACTATGGTATAGAAACACTACTGATTTTTGTGCATTTTTCTTGTATCCATCCACTTCGCTGAATTTGTTTATTAGCTCTATTAGCTTTCTTGCAGATTTTTCACAACTTTGTAAATATAGGATCATGTCATTGTCGGAAATAAAGCGGTACCTGTAAGGGAATAAACGCTCTCTCGGTTCTGGAGGAGAAAAGAATTTATTTACGATCTTGCAAGATGGGGCGTCCAGCCAAACACGCGGAAGGCTGGCGCGCCAGAGGAAGAGAATGGCGATGTTTAAATCTCCTACTCCTAATTCGCAAGTCCCTCCCCTGTTTCCCCATTGACTGGGTACTACAGAGGTTACAGCCTATCCGAGAACACTAACTAATTCATCTTTTGAGATTTTAATTTGTACAGCCAATCCCAGAGAGCCAACTAGCTCATTATTGAGATTTTGAACTGATTAGCCAATGCCCCCCCCCCAAATTTTTATTTTTTTGCTGTGAGTTCCCACCTCTGATACTACCTCATGTCTCTTTACATCAGGCAGATTCTCTCTTCTCTTTGTCTGGGGCTTGTTTAAACTGGTTTTGCCTCCATTTCCCTTATTCCATGCTGTCTCTATGTGAAAACGAAACTTATTCCTTTCTTACAGATTCCCTCCTCTTTTTTTTTTAAACACTTTTAGTTTTCACATTTTAGATTCTCAAATTTGCTAAGGGCTTTTTTTACATTCCTCATCATAGGGATCTTTCTTATTTTTGATTCTAGTGGTTTTGATGGCTTTTTGAACTAGCCTTTGAGCACACGGGATTATGTAGCACCCAGCTGTTATAAACATTTTGGCTGGAATGATAAGGAAAATTAAAATAGATGTTGCAATTCCTTTCCATTTCTCGAACCAATTTTCCAACCATTCTATGAGTGGGTTGTTAATGCTAGAATTCTTTTCTAGTTTCTGAAATAAGGCTGTTAAGCCTTGTAGGGCTTTGGTGATAGTTCCATTAGGTGCAGTATTATTGGGGATGAATGTGCGACAATTTCCCCCAACTATAGCACAGATGCCTCCTTTTTCAGCTAGCATTATGTCTAGGGCCATTCTGTTCTCCCATGCCATTCGGCTAGTGGCATCTAACTGTTCTGCTATTTTTTTTAATGACATTCCTGGTATAGTTGATAAATTTTAGCTGATGATTGACATTTTTATTGATGGTGACCCACCAGAATAAGGATGATTTAAATTCTGCAGCTAATTGATTTCTAGCTTTAAACTCATTAGGAACTTTCTGGGGAACCCCTATACTATCTACAAACATTTTTTTATTGAAGGAACTAGGTACACTTTGTACATTTTTCTTTTCTACTTTGCCTTGGGTTGGTACTTTATTACTTTCAAATGCCAGGGTAAATGAGATAGCCAATTGAACCAGAGCACAGGTTCCTCCCCACCTTTCAGGTAGTGTTGGCCAGAGGATGCCCTTCCCACAGTACCACCAGAGGTCTGCTCAGGGTATAGTTAGGCTGGAGAAGTTGCCAGTACTATCCTTGCTCACATTCCACACCTGTGTACACAAAGCCATGGTACCAAGATTCTGGAGCCCTTCTTCCCATCTGGAGAGACAGGCAGAGTGGTTTCCGGGACCAAGGTGAGACGCTGGTATGGCTTTGACACTTCCCTCCTGGACTGGAGGGAAAAGGGAGGACAACGTACTACAACTTTCACCAGGAGTAGCATTTTGAAAGAGGAGTGTTATACATTTAAACTCCCTTTCATGCTTTTTCATCCCCAAGGGGAAGGGCATAATCTGAACAGTGGGTTGTTTGGTTGCACAAGCAAACAGTTACTGCTGTTTAGACTCTGGGTGGTATGTTTGCCCCATTCTACCCAGGCATTTGTATTTCCATAACCTGTCTCTATTTCTGTGGTTTGCTTTAAGTCTTTGGCCTTAAGTATTCTAATGACCTTGGGGTCAATTTGTACTGGAGAGTTAAATTCCAGCCAAGTTTCCCTTAATGGTTTTTCCTCCAACCTGGGTTAAGACCCATCCCTCATACTGTGTGGTCCACCAAGCAGTGTTCCAAGGATAACAGGGGTTAGGTGTCTCATAAGTTATACTCTCAAATGTTCGCCCCCCAACAATCTTGCTTTCTATTTGAACAGTCTGCTTACATAAATGCTTATATTCCTCTCTCAGTTGTTGCTGACGTTTTAGATTTTTACAGCTCATTACTTGACAAACATCAAATTGTACAGTTTGAGACTTTAAGCCTTTGACTACACTTATAACCAGCTTAGCAGAACCTGTTACTCCTTGAATATAGAACATTATGATCAGCATAAGCAATTTCATCATTAAGCTATACACAGAGCACAATGCAAACATAGGGTTTAATCCAGCCCTTTCTCCCTTCTAATATGTTCCTTTAACTGTTGCCTATTTAAAGTGATCCTTAGGGGATCTGAGGTAGGAGTCACTTTCCAGGATTCAGGTTGAGTTGCTGGATACTTATCGTCTGGTTCAGGCACCGGTCCCTTCACTCGTGTGTAATGAGTCCAGCCTCTTTCTGCCGTTCGGACTGCCGTCTTAGTTGTCAGCAAGACTTGATAGGGTCCTTCCCAGATCGGTTGAAGTTTGGATTCTTTCCACGACTGGATCAGAACCCAGCTGCCAGGCTGATGTCAATGGGCAGCAAATTCAAGAGGCAGGGTCTGAGCCAGCAGTCCACGGTGCCTGAGAGATGATAAAGTAGAAGACAAGGCCAGTATATAATTCTTAAGAAAAAGATCTTTTGTGTCTAGGGAGGGGAGCTCTCCAGTCCTCCTGGGGAAAGGCAAACCAAAAACCAAAGGCCTACACCTTGTAATTGCCTAAGTACTAAATTACACATGGCTTGCACCCCTCTAATGACTCCCCTAGTGTAAAACTGCTAATACCTGCTTTAGGTACAGACACTCCTGAAGTCATGTGCATGAAGAGCAGCAAGAACTTACCAACATTTCAGGCTAGAACAATTAGACTAAAGGACAACAATAATTTACAATAACCTAAGATTAATGAACACAAAAAGGCTTACCACTCTTAAATGCTAAATTAAAATTCAGTTTTTAGTACACCTAGTTTAGTGATGCTTGAATATACGTGATTCACATATATGCATACCTTGAACATACACACAAGTTTTGCTGTTAGATGAGTAAAAACCCACTCTCCAGGGAGAGGAGGACAAGCCTTGGTGTGTAGTATTTGACAATATATGTGGTGTCTTTATTCCTATTAGACTTAATGTTAAGATAGCAACCTGGCATTACCAAATGGAGACCTGGGAAGAGATATGAACCATTCACTGTTCTAAGTTTGTTTAATTCAGCTTTAGTGAACCTTAAACCCTTTTATAGGAACATTTACTTGCACTTTGAGTATGGACCTTTTGCTTTTGCCCAAAATATATCAGAAAAATTATTCTGCTTTTTACAAGAATACACAGTCTCATATATCTGGAATACAGACACATATAACTTATATACACACTCATAACCATACAAAACAGACATACATTCCCATTTACAAGCATGTATAGCCAATACACTACTGTTACACATACATAGAAAACTTTTACACAGTTTTTCTCACCTTTTTTTTTTTTCATTTTTCACACTATTGTGAAACTTCACACAATTGCCCAGCTTTAGAGTACACACAAACTAGTATACGCTATAAAGACACAAAGAAATAGCTTCAGTTTACTATAGATGAGTACACAGGAAATTTTTGCCAAGCTTTAAATTACACACTGACAAACTTTCAGTTTGAAAGACTCCTACGTAATTGTATTACATGCTTTTATTATATACAAATACAACTATCCCACATTCCTGTGTAAACATACAACTTAAACTCCCATTAGATTCATGAAGTTTTAACTCTCAGAATGCATCCAAATACAGTCCTAAAAAATGTGCATATAACTTTCTATATACCCTGATACACACATTAAGGGACTTTAAATGTAGCTTCCACATGCCTTAGACTTAATTACACAGCACACTAAAATATGTAAATGTATTTATTAATACCTGTTTAGCCCCACATAAGTATATGAATAGAGAATCACACAAACCCCATGCTACAAATTTCCTTCCTCCTTTTTTTTTTTTTTTTTTTTAAACTGCTCCAATTACTTCTCTATCTCACTTTTGTCTGTTTCCTCCCTGGCTTGTTGATTCTCTGAATATTTCCTCTAATGGCTTATTCAGCCATTCATCGATTTTTGGATCTTCTCTGAATATTAGGCTAAAATTCCTTTATATAACTGACCTTTTAAAGTCTGAGTTATTAACAGAATGACATTGTATTCTTGGGGCTTGAGGGAGTGGGAGTCCAACCCTTTTTAGAGGCTTTTGTGGCAGCCCTTTTCTTTTCAAAGTCTGGGGTGATGTTGGGGAGATTACCTTTTTGGCCCCACCCTTCTTAAACATCGGGGTGCCACCCAGACTCTGCCTCTTCGGGGTAAAGGCTCTACCTTCTCTGAACAGTGGGGTGGCAGCCAGGCTTTTCACATTCCCCTGGGAATGTGCTCCACCCTCTGGGTCCTGAGGCGGCAAAACTTTTCTAGAGCATTGAGGCGGAAGGCCCACCCTCAACCCCCAGGGCAAACTCAGCCTTTTCATGCATGTGGGCCACTCCACTCTCCCAACCTGAGACCACTTGACTTCAGACCTCAACTTTCATCGTTCTTTGGGGATATGGGTACAGCCAATTTTATTTTAGGTGGATGCAGTCTCTCTCTTTCTCTCATAGCCGCCCTCTTTCCCATTTCCCTTTCTTCTCCCAAGAAAGGGATATTTACATAAACCAGAGTTTAAGAATCAAGTTAATTGTTATTCAGCTAGCCTTGCTAGGCTTTTTATTAATGATTCTTACCTTTCTTTCTTTAAGAGCCTTTAGAAACAGAAACTTTTGGAAATCTCTCCATTTTTTTTTTTTTCTTAACTTTTGGTGGGTTGTAATTACTGGAGCAGTCAGCATTAACTGGCTCTCCAATTGCCTGGGGGCATAGACTGCTTCCACCAAAACCCCAGGCTTTAATGGTTCCCGCCCCAGTGGGGGAGGGGAAACCATAAGGTGGGGGAATGCTTATCCCAGGTTTTAGTTTCTTTTTTCCCTGCAGCCACCACATGGCACAGTTCAATTCTGCCTTGGAAAAAGGTTTATTTTTATTAACATGACACACGAGGTCAGCACAAAGCCAACTCTTATCTGCCTTATATTTTGGCCAGAATATATTTGGCAGCAAAATGACTTTTTTTTTTTTTTTTGTCTAAACATAACAATAATATTTGATCATTTTCTTTTACCCTTTCCCTTGGTCCAATTACTTTTAGCCCAATGTTTTAACATGTTTCCCAATGGATTATTTAGAGGAATGTTACCCGGGGACCCTAAAGGTACCCCCTTCCCTTTATTCCCAGCCGGCTGACTGCCTCTATTCCCCATTCTGAGTCTTGCCTGAGCATCTTTCCCTTAGGATCAGCTCTAGGCTCATCAGAATGTCCCCATTCTGAGTCTTGTTTGGGCATCTTTCCCTCAGGATCAGCCCCAGACTTTCAGAATGCTTTAACCAGCAAGGTAATATAATATTTCTTTCCTTACCTTGGTCCGTGCACGGAGTTGCCTGGTTAACCAGAGGCAGGCCTTTTCTTTTTCCCCCTTTTCTCATCCACAACCGGCAGATCCAAGCATCTGGTCTCGGGCCCTTTAGCTGCCGGAGATGGGCCCCCAATGGCGGAGTCCGAGACCGCTCAATCAGCGGGGCGCGCCTTCCCTTTGTCCACCTCGGGGGTCCCCCTCCGAAGCTTTGGATCCCGGACGAGCCCCCAAGTTGTCGGAAATAAAGCGGTACCTGTAAGGGAATAAACGCTCTCTCGGTTCTGGAGGAGAAAAGAATTTATTTACGATCTTGCAAGATGGAGCGTCCAGCCAAACACGCGGAAGGCTGGCGCACCAGAGGAAGAGAATGGCGATGTTTAAATCTCCTACTCCTAATTCGCAAGTCCCTCCCCTGTTTCCCCATTGACTGGGTACTACAGAGGTTACAGCCTATCCGAGAACACTAACTAATTCATCTTTTGAGATTTTAATTTGTACAGCCAATCCCAGAGAGCCAACTAGCTCATTATTGAGATTTTGAACTGATTAGCCAATGCCCCCCCCCAAATTTTTATTTTTTTGCTGTGAGTTCCCACCTCTGATACTACATCATGTCTCTTTACATCAGGCAGATTCTCTCTTCTCTTTGTCTGGGGCTTGTTTAAACTGGTTTTGCCTCCATTTCCCTTATTCCATGCTGTCTCTATGTGAAAACGAAACTTATTCCTTTCTTACAGTCATCTGCTAAAAGTGAAAGTTTTACTTCTTCCTTTCCAATTTGGATGCCTTTTATTTCTTTTTCTTGCCTAATTGCTCTGGCTAGAATTCTGTCACAATGTTAAATAACAATGGTGACAGTGGGCATCCTTGTCTTGTTTGAGATCTTAGAGAGAAAGCTTTCAGTCTCTCACCATTGAGTACAATGTTAGCTGTGGGTTTTTCATATTTACCTTTTATCATGTTGAGGAAGTTAACTCCTATTCCTATCTTTCGAAGTGTGTTTTTTTTTTTAACCAAGAATGGATACTGGATTTTGTCAAATGCCTTTTCCACATCAATTGAGTGAACATGTATATTTCCCCTTTGTTTTATAAATGCAGTGTTTTACTTTAATTTGATTTTCTCATGTTGAACCACCCTTGCATACCTGGGATAAATGTCACTTGGGATTGGTGTGTAATTTTTTTAATGTGATATTGTGTCTATATTCATAAGAGAAATTGTTCTGTAATTTTCTTTTCTTGCATTATCTTTCTGTGACTTTGATATTAGGGTTATGGTAACCTCATACAATGAGTTAGGTAGCATTACTTTCTCTTCACTTTTTTTTTGGAAGTGCCTGAGTAGGGTTGGTATTAATTGTTTTTGGAATGTTTAGTAGAATTCAACTGGCAAGCCATCTCGTCTTCTTTTTTGGGAGTTTTTTGATGACTGATTCAACATCTTTACTTGTAATTGGTCTGTTGAGAGAATCTATCTTCTAGAGTCAGTTTAGTTTGTTTGCAGGTTCTAGGAATTTATCCATTTCTTCTATGTTATAATTTGTCGGCATACTGTTGTTCATAGTATCCTCCCATGAGCTTTTTTATGTTTTTTTAGGTCAGTAGTAATATCCCTGAGTGAAAAGGTGGGGTCCGGACTGGTGGGTCTGGGAAGTAAATCTGTTTTGGATTCCCCTCTCCCCCTTTTTTTTCCTATTTGATATTTGTTGAGTCCTTCCCTTATCTCTATAGTCCTCCAGGGTTTCAAGCAAGTGGGATTCATCCCTTTATTAGTTGTTTCTGAGGGGAGACTTTCCATGGAATGTCTTAAGTTGCCATGTTGCTGATGTCACTCTATTTAACCTTATTTTTTCTTAAGAGTAAGATAAATCAAAGAATGTTGTCTCTGTCCTGCATTCCAGAGCTAGACTGGAAAAAATAATAATAACTTCCTGGCAGGGTTGCAGGAGGATTAATGGAATTAATATACATGAAGGGCTCAGCACAAGAGTAGTAATAGTTGTCATTTTCCTACCTATACTTTCAGGTTCAACTTAGGTACCACCTACTCATATTGTCTCGGCCAGTCGCCTTCCTTTGAAGTCTCATAACATTCTCCCTTCCTTTTTTAATGTTTTTTTCTTAAATGCTTTCAAACTTACAGGACAGTTACAAAAATAATACAGATTCCATACAGAGAACTCTAACTTACCAACCCTAGCCTCAGATACCCAGATCTACTAATTTTAGTATTTTGCCATATTTGCTGTATCGTTCTTTCATCTATCTATTTAGCTATCTATCCATTTTCTAAACAATTGAGTATAGGTTATACATATCATGCTCCTTGAACCCTTAACATTGCTATGCACATTTCCTAAGAAAAAGGATATTCACTGATGTATCCATCTTCAGTCCGGTTATCAAGTTCAACAATATAAACATTGATATAAAGCTTATAGTCAATATTTCAGTTTTTTCATATGTCCCAATTATGTCCCTTTGAACTTTTTACCTCTTGTGCTAGATCCCATCCAGGGTCATGTATTGCATTTAATTGTCATTGTCTCTTTAGGTGCTTTTTCTTTCTTTCTCCCTCCCTCCCTCCTTTCCTCCCTTCCTTCTTTCCTTAATTGTGGAAATATATATACAACATAAACTTTCCCCACCACTCCCCAGCATACTGCTCATTGGGACTAATCACATTCATAATATTGCAGTACTTTTACTTAAACTTTCCCATATCCTCAAATAGAAACCCTACACCCATTTTGCTTTAACTTCCCAACCCCCTAACCCCCATCCCTGGCAACACTAATTTTGTCTCTGTGAGGTTACATATTCTCAAATAATTTCTTTGAATTTACCATGGGGCTTAAATTTAACATCTTAAATCTATAAGAATTTCATTTGCTTTGATATCAACTTAACTTCAAAACTATATACAAACTATGTTTCTATACCCTTCTGTCCCCCCCACATTTATGTAGTCTGCCACAAATTACATATTTATACTTTATAAGTCCAAAATCATTGCTTTCTCATTACATTTTAAGGATTTGACTTTTAGATATTGTAGGAAGTGAAAAATGGAACCAAAAATATAACTGCACTAGCATTTATGTTTACCCATGTCATTACCCTTACCAGAAATCTTTATTTGTTCATGCAACTTTGATCTATTGTCTGTTGTCCTGTCCTTTCAACCCACGGAACTCTCTTTAGCATCTTTTGTAGGGCCAATCTAGTGGTAACGGATTTTCTTGGCTTTTGTTTCTCTGGGTGTTCTAGTTTGCTAATGCTGCTGGAATGCAAAACACCAGAGATGGATTGGCTTTTATAAAAGGGGGTTTATTTGGTTGCACAGTTACACTCTTAAGGCCATAAAGTGTCCAAGGTAACACATCAGCAATCAGGTACCTTCACTGGAGGATGGCCAATGGTGTCTGGAAAACTTCTGTTAGCTGGGAACACGCTTGGCTGGCGTCTGCTCCAAAGTTATGGTTTCAAAATTGCTTTCTCCCAGAACGTTCCTCTCTAGTCTGCAGTTCCTCAAAAATGTCACTCTTAGTTGCACTTGGGATATTTGTCCTCTCTCAGCTTCTCCGGAGCAAGAGTCTGCTTTCAATGGCTGTCTTCAAAATGTGCCTCTCAGCTGCAGCTCCTTTGCTTTCTTCAAGTGTCCCTCTTGGCGGTAGCAGCTTGCTCCTTCTGTCTGATCTTATTAGTGCCCCAGTGATTTAAGTCAGCCCCACCCTGAATGGGTGGGCCAACACCTCCATGGAAATTATCTAATCAGAGTCATCACCCACAGTTGGGTGGGGCACATCTCCATGGAAACACTCAAAGAATTACAGTCTAATTAACACTGATAGGTCTGCCCACACAAGATTACATCAAAGATAATGGCGTTTGGGGGGACATAATACATTCAAATGTAATGGCGTTTGGGGGGACATAATACATTCGAACACACTGGGGATGTCAATCTCTCCCTTACTTTTTCTTTTTTGAAGATATATTTTAATACATGAAATTGCAAAATTGTATATAACTTTCAATAAAGATAGAAAACAATAATGAGCTATACACTCATGGCGAGTATTTCCTGTATGTATATTATACTTCAATTACGAGTTTTAGTAAAGATTATCTATAACAACAAATAAAAATGGATTCAAGAAAAATAAATGACAATTGGCCGTCAAAATCTTTCAGCATCCTGGGTCCCCAAGAGACTTTTTTTAATGCATTTTTTAATTGTGAACTTTAACATACATACATAAAAGTGATAATCTTCAAAGTATGGTTTAACAAGTAGTTAGCAAATTTCAAAGAATGTTATGGATTACAGTTACATAAATTCAGTGATTTCCATTGTAAAATATAACATATATATAGAAAGGTGTTAACTTTCAAAATACAGCTCAACAAGCAGTTATATAGGTAATTTCAAAAAACATGATGAGTTATAGTTCCACAGTTTAAGTTCTTTCTTCATTGTGAAATATAGGATATTTATAGAAAGATGACGATTTTCAAAGCACAATTCAAAGAATATCTATAGAGCAAATTTCAGAGATTGTTATATGTTAGAGTTCCACCATTTCAGTTATTTCTTTCTAGCTATTCTAATACTGTAGCATCTAAAATTTATATATATATTTTATAAAGTTTCTGTATTCATAATCTTTTGTTAAATCCTGTCTTGTCTGTTGCTACCCCTTCCTCGTTTAATCACTTTGTTGATCTTCAGGGGTGCTAGACAGTGACCACCCTAACTTGTTCATATTGAAAGGGGGTGTTGACATTATGGGGAAGGGGGCTGCATCTAATTGTTTTTCTTAAAGAGGCTGTTGCCTCTGGGTGTTAAGACTTGTCTGGCATAGGAACACTCTGGTAGATTTAAGTTTCTGGGAGATAAAATTTAGTGAGTGAATCTTTTATAGAATCTCAGATATGTCTAAGTATTTCAGGACTACAGTTCATTAGGGCTTGGCATACTGTGGCCATTTGAGCTACCTAGCTGGAGCTTGCATAAGAGTAACCTCCAGGAAAGCCTCTTGACTTGATTTGATGTCTCTTAGCCACTGTAACCTTATTTTGTTACCTTTCTTTTTCCTCTTTTTGTCAAAAAGGCATTTTCAATCCCTCACTGCCAGGGCCAGGCCCATTCCTGGGAGTCATGTCCCACATCACCAGGGAGATTCTTTCCCTTGGGAGTAATGTCCCTCATGAAGGGGAGGTTAATGGATTTATTTGCTTAGTTTGGCTTACAGAAAGGCCACTTCTGAGCAACAAAAGAGGTTCTCTGGAGTTGCTTCTTAGGCATAATTATAGGAAGGATTAGCATTCTATTTACAGCACTAAGTTTCACAATAGCAAGCCTCAAGATGGAGGGCCTGATTTATTAAGTAGTGGGTTCCTAATTTCATATAACATATGTCTGTCCCAAGATAAAAGTTCAGTTTCTCACATTATCTCACTTAGTTGTACAGTCATCATCACTCTCAACTTCAAGCAATTATCATAACATAAAACATCCCAGAGCTCTTTTCAGCCGCTAATTATTCATCCCTTGTATTGGTGTAGTGCTGGTAAGGTATTCCCATTAAATATACTCTATAATATGTAATGAGTAGGTTTTCCAATACCACTCTGTTGTTAACTCTTTGTACCAGTGTCATATCATGTAAGTATATGATGGTAACACCTATTTATGTTTGTAGTGCTACTCTGTGGGTTACATGCCTTTAAACAACCACTTTTGAACAAGTTCACCTTCAATGTGGCACTGACACTTACAATCCCATTAATGAAACATAATCACACCTGTCCATTCCAGTACCATTAAGTTCACCACCATTATCATGTCTGTACATATTAGATTATCATTCCCCCTTCACTAGCTTCTGTCTATCTCTAGGTCCCCTGTATTCTACATTATAAGACACTTATTTTACATTGTTCAGGGGGTTCACATTAGTAGTAACATAAAGTATCTCTCCTTTTGTGTCTGGCTTATTTCACTCAGCATTATGTCTCCAAGGTTCATCCATGTTATCATATGTTTCAGGACTTGTTCCTTCTTACTGCTGCATAGTATTTCATCGTATAGATATACCACATTTGGTTTTCAACTCATCTATTGAAGGAGACTTGGATTGTTTCCATCTCTTGGCAATTGTGAACAATGCCACCATGAACATTGGTGTGCAAATGTCTGTTTGTGTCACTGTTTTCAGATCATCTGGGTATATATACTGAGAAGTGAAATTGCCAGATCATAGGGTAACTCAATACCTAGTTTTCTGAGGAACCACCAAACTGCCTTCCAGAGTGGCTGTACCATTATACAGCCCCATCAGCAATGACTAAGAGTTCCAATTTCTCCACATCCTCTCCAACATTTGTAGTTTCCTGTTTGTTTAATGGCAGCCATTCTTATTGGTGTGAGATGATATATCATAGTGGTCTTGATTTGCATTTCCCTAATAGCTAGTGAAGATGAGCATTTTTTTCATGTGTGTTTTAGCCATTTGTATTTTTTTTTAAAGATTCTCATTCAATATTTCATTTATTTATTCATTCAAGCAACCAGTCATACATTCAGAAAACAGTTAAGCAGACATATGTCTACTTATAATACTTAATGTGTTTTTTTATTTATTTTTTATTTTTTTTATTTTATTTTTTATTTATTTTTTATCTTCATTTTATTGAGATATATTCACATACCACGCAGTTATACAAAACAAATCGTACATTCGATTGTTCACAGTACCATTACATAGTTGTACATTCTTCACCTAAATCAATCCCTGACACCTTCATCCATTTGTATTTTGTCTTCAGAGAAATGTCTTTTCATATCTTTTACCCATTTTATAATTGAGCTGTTTGTACTATTGTCATTGAGTTGTAACATTTCTTTATATATGCAACATATCAGTCTCTTACCAGATCCATTGTTTCCAAATATTTTCTCCCATTGTATTGGCTGCCTCTTCACCATTTTGACAAATTCCTTTGAGGTGCAGAAGCTTTTGATTTTGAGGAGTTCCCATTTATCTATACTTTCTTTCATTACTTATGCTTTGGGTATAAGGTCTAAGAAGCTACTTCCTAATAGTAGGTCTTGAAAATGTTTCCCTATATTATCTTCTAGGAGTTTTATGGTACTATCTCTTATATTGAGGACTTTGATCCACTTTGAGTTAACTTCTGTATAGGTTGTGAGGTAGCGGTCCTCTTTTATTCTTTTGGATATGGATATCCAGTTCTCCCAGTCCCATTTGTTGAAGAGACTGTTCTGTCCCAGTTCAGTGGATTTGGGGGCCTTATCAAAATCAGTCGACCGTACATCTCAGGGTCTATTTCTGATACCTTGATTTGATTCCATTGATCAGTATATCTATCCTATTTGCCAATACTGTGCTGTTCTGACTACTGTGGCTTTATAGTAGGCTTCAAAGTCAGGAAGTGTAAGTCTTCCCACTTCGTTTTTCTTTCTAGAATGTTTTTGGCAGTTCGAGGCTCCTTTCCCTCCCAAATAAATTTGATAACTAGCTTTTCCAAGTCTGCAAAGTAGGTTGTTGGAATTTTGATTGGAATTGTATTGACTCTGTAGATCATTTTGGGTAGGATTGACATCTTAAGGACCTTTAGACTTCCTATTCATGAATACGGAATATCTTTCCATCTCTTTAGGTCCCCCCCCCCCCGTTTTTTAATTAATTTTATTGAGATTGTTCACATACCATACAATCATCCAAAGATCCAAAATGCACAATCAATTGCCTGTGGTATTTAGGTTCCCTTTTATTTCTTTTAATAAAGTTATATAATTTTCTGTGTAGAGGTCTTTTACATCCTTGTTTAAGTTTATTTCCAGGTACTTGATTTTTTTAGTTGCTGTTGACATGGAATCTTTTTCTTGACTGTCTCTTCAGTTATGTCATTTCTAGTGTATAGGAACATTACTGACTTTTTTGCATTAATCTTGTATCCTGCCATTTTGCTGAATTTGTTTATTAGCTCAAGTAACTGTGTTGTCAGTTTCTTGGGATTTTCCAAATATACTATCATATCATCTGCAAATAATGTCAGTTTTAAATCTTCCTTTCCAAATTTGATGCCTGTTATTTCTTTGTCTTGCCAGATTGCTCTGGCTAGAGCTTCTAACACAATGTTGAGTAATAGTGGTGATAGTGGGCATCCTTGTCTCATTCCTGATCTTAGAGGGGAGGGTTTCAGTCCCTCACTGTTGAGTACTATGCTGGCTATGGGTTTTTCATATATGTCCTTTATCATATTGAGGAAGTTTCCTTCAGTTCCTACTTTTTGATGTGATTTTATCAAAAAAGGATGCTGAGCTTTGTTGAAAGCTTTTTCTGCATCTATTGAGATGATCATTAGATTTTTCTCTTTCAATTTGTTAATGTGTTTCATTACATTGATTGATTTTCTTATGTTGAAACACTCTTGCATGGCTGGAATGAACCCGACTTGGTTGTTGTGTATGATTCCTTTAGTGTTTCTTTGGATTCGATTTGCAGCTATATTGTTGAGAATCTTTGCTCTGTATTCATTAGGGAGATTGGCCTTTAGTTTTCCTTTCTTGTAGCATCTTTTCCTGGTTTTGATATTAGAGTGATGTAGGCTTCATAAAATGAGTTAGTGTTCCATTTTCTTCAGTTTTTGAAAGAGTTTGAGCAGGAATGGTGTCTGTTGTTTGGGGGAAAGTTTGATAAAATTCCTTTATGAAACTGACTTTTATTTGTAGGGAGCTTTTTTAATGAGTGATTGGATCTTTTGATTTGTGATTGGT